>NW_019396012.1:2625064-3914881 GCF_000612105.2 Orussus abietinus
GAGCGGAGTTTTCCGGTCGCGCGCGTTTTACGAGCCCGCCGATCAGGGCCGCCCTCGATACCGAACTCGTTTCCCGTCCGAAGCCCGCGACCAACGTCTGCCTCGTGGATATTCGGCTGCAGCGTTCCTTTCCTCGCCTGCGCCCCTGGGGCCGCACCTTTCCCGGAACGCCCCGAAGCGGTCTAAACGTAAGACCGAGAACTCCGGGTCTACCTCAATGAAACATAAAAAAGAACCACGGTAAACGAGGAAATATTAAAAAAAAAAAAAAAATGGAATACAAGGTATATAGCACATCTAGGGTATCAGCGATGGTACAGCTGGACATAGATCTCTCACGTGGATATCGTACATCTCGCACCTATTACACTGTGTATTTATCTAAAGCTTAGTTATTAAATGATCGATCGCGAGACTTCTCTACGCACATTCCGTCCACGCACCGGTCAACGGGCCCGAGTTCGATCCGGGGCAGTGGAACGCGAGCGGTCGGCGGCCGTTGGCCCTGCGATGGGCCCTTTTCCCAGACTAAGGCCCTGCGCCAGTATTGCCGACGTGTCAGGAAAAGCAGCGGCGCGCGCAGCGTCCGACCCGCGCCTGGAGGCTCAAGGGGGCCGCCGAGGAGAGGCGAGGACCGGCGACTACGGGGACGACGCCGAACACGGAGGGGAGAAGAGGGCGCGCGGAGGTCCGAGAAGCTCGCGCGGCTCGCCGGGCCCGACTGGCCCGGGTCGGCCGAGCGGCCGCCGAGTCGAGCCGAGCGGCCCGAGCTGGCGGACCACGTGGTCCCCGCCGGGCCTCGGGCCCCGACTCGGCCCGAACGGGGCCCGCGCGCCTAACGGGACTCGCGAGTCGGGCCCGGCACGCCGAGACGTCGCGACGTCCCCCTCAGGGCGGCCGTTTTCGATTTTTCACGGAATATCTCTTGCCAGAGGCAGGTGTCTCCCCAAACCGGGCGATTGGAAATTGAAGTACACCGTTGAAAGAGGAAAAGAGAATATTGAGATTTCATAAATGATATCCGAGAAAGTCATTCGACAAGGTGTACACATTTTAGAATATCCTAGGAACGTGACGCGAACAGGGGCAAGGAGACGAAGCCGTGACTATGTCGAATATGTTATCGGGTTTTTCGAAAGGGGAAAAGGGTTAACGAGGGAACACCCGCGCACTCCGAAGGAAGACCGCGTTCGGTGTACCAAGACCGAGGGAGGAATAATTTGCCGCGCGTGGCACATCACCTCGTAGACTCGCCCGCAACAGTCGCGCCGTAATTCCGCTTAACTCGTTACTGCGTAGAGGCTGATCCGCGCGACGCGAGTAACTCGCTCGGTCCACGGGGGCTGCGAGCGTTCTCCGTAGGCGCGAGCGAAACGGAAGCGGGAACGGGGGAAATGAATAAAATGAGAAAAAAAAGAGGAGGAAGAAGAAGAGGACTATCTCGCGAGCGCGGGAAGGGGAGCACGCGTCACGTCTCGGGAATGTCGTATCGTCGTTTAACATCGGGCCGGTAGTGCATCGGGCGCTATTATTACCCCCGATTGATGCAATTACGGTAGAAGTACCGCGGAGTCGCGCGGGCGGGACTCGTGGCCGGTCGGGGCGGTGCGCGCGCACCCGCCGAGGAGGACGGAAGGATAGGGGGCGCGGAAGCGCGAGCGAGAGAGCGGCCGGGGGGGTATATAAGGGGAGCCACGCGCCGCGCGACGTCATTGGCCGAGGAAGAGCCGGCGGGGCGCGACGCTGGATGGTCCGGTGACACGGCGAGACCCCGCTCCGACACTTTGTTCTTGCATAAGAATGCACGCCGATTGGCCGGCAGTGATGAAGAAAAAAAAAAGGGAATGAAGGAGGCTCGTATACGTGCACGCGCATCATCGGTCCTTGCCGCGCCAGAAGCGAAGGAGGGAGAAAAACGAAGATCAGGAAGCTCGTGCGCCTAATGCAGCAGGTTCTACGAGTCGCCTCTTCGTCTTTTCCCTCGCTCCGTTCAAGGCTCCCCTCCTGGTCGTCCGATCGGAGCTCCCTTCGTCAGGGCCGAGATTACATGGGAGGTGATTGCACTCTCAATTTCCTTTCGTCCGGTTTTCCTCTGAACGGTGCACTTTCAGGTTGGAGCCGTTGGTAAGTGCGGCCCTGCGATAGCCATCTCTCCAGCCCCATTGAGCATTCCGTGGTCGGGTACCTCCGGCTCGTCCCGACCTAACCTCACCGCGCCGGCCAGTGGAACATCGTCTAATTATCTCCGGCCAATCGGGGGGCTCGTCGATAATAAGCCGGTGCGGCCAGACGGCGCGAGTGCACCGCGCATGTATATAGATATTAAACCACACCGAGTAGCGCCCCGTGCGGCGTCGTCGACCGCAGGCGTACGATGCACGACACATGTGCCGCATTATTACGGTGGGAAGCGAAAGGACTCTTTGACATGGCAGGCCGGCCGACATTGACATTAGGGACGGTAAGGTCTGCTTCGATCTTCGGGCTCGACCGCCAGGAGACAATTATGTAATAGGTACATAATAAATACAAGTACCTTTGGCGTCAGGCAGAAAGAATATCAAGCTAAATTAAGACTAGAAATTAAAACTGGGTCTCAATGGATCGAAAAGAAAGAGTATGGCAGGTGGAAGATGTCAAAGTGTCAGAGCGGCTCGTTGAATTGGAGAGGAAAATATAAAGTTGCTTGAGTGGAAATGTTTTTTAGTCCCCCACACGTGAGGAAAACCAGAAGAATAAATAACCCCCCGGGATATACCTTTGTTTTGCGGTGGTGTCCTCCGCATCTCACAGGGGGCTCCACCGTCCTCGACGATAGGAGGCGTAGTGGCTCTGGTACTGCCCGACGTACGCAGCTGGTGCTGGTAGTGTTGTTGATGCCGATGATGTTCCTGAGAGTCCTTGTACTGCTGTTGTTGTGATTCTTGCTCGCCGGAGACAGTCGCAGGGGTAGAACCCGAGGTGTTGCTCGTCGCAGGAGCTGCTCCTTCGTCGTCAGAGCTTGGACTGGTGCCAGCTGTGGTGTCTTCGCCAGGAGCATTCGCTGTCTCGCTGTCTGCAACGAATGGAAAGAAACGTCACAAAGAGAACCTCTTGAAACAAAATGCTCGTACAGGGATTGACGGAGCCAATGAAATAGATTTAGGTAATCGGTACCTTGAAAACTGTGCGTTAGGGCGACTAATTCGTCTTCCAGGAGCTCGAGGAGTGCCGGCTCAAGACGGAGGAAGGACTCGTTACGCGATGTCGACGATTTTCGTCCAAAGGAAAGACACGGGAAAGAAGCTGTTTTGAAGGATACAGGGACGCGGAGGATGCACGGCACAGACCTCATGGGAGTTCACAGCGGCTCGGTTTGACGGGTGCATATCTCGAGGGCGGCGCGGACACATCCTGTGGGTCGATTGCGAGAGACCGAGGCATCGCGGAACGTGCCGAGCAGACCAATGACCGAGGTCGACCCCGACATGTCGAAGCGCCGCAGGAAAGGCTCGTTAGGAACGGCTAGGAATTAATTCTCGACCGGGAGACTTCAGAACCGGCCTCTAGGATGCTTCGGACGCCCGTGAACTCGACGAACCAGCGCCGAGAGTCTCCTTCGAGTTTTTAGTCGGACATGTCCGCGCCTCCTCCTCGAATTTCCGGCACCAGACGGCACTACGCTATGAACGGCTACGGGAAGAAGCTGCAGCCAATTCCACCTCTCTGCCGCGCGTGGTCGCGCGCTACTGCTTCTCTTGCCCGACTCAGCCAGCGATCAACGCGCCGCTGGCGCCATCTACCGGCGCCCCCGTCAACTTGGAAGCTACCCGCGACTCAATTGAAAACAAGAAAATCTGGACGGTTTCCAAATTAACTAGATTTACCGCTTTTCTTGAAAGATTTAATAGACGACTGACGATTAATGTTTATCAGTCGAGGTTTATGATAATGGTTGTTTTGTTATTGGGCATGGATCAGGGACATTTAAGTGACCATATAGAGTTTATTTTAGAGCGAATAGGGAGAGGGACTTTGGGGAAAGAGGGTTCGTTAGATGTCAAGACGGCACAATTTTATACTCTGGGGATGCGATAAGATTATTCCTGATCCAGGATCCGTGCCGATATGCATGGAAGCATTTTATCTTATCGATAATCGAACCTGTAGAAAGTTATGCCATGACGTACCATTGGCATCCCTGGTATTAGGGTCGTAGCCATTCGGTAACTGCCCAACACGGAACTCTTCCTTCCGATTTGTCGTTCCATGCACGGCAGGCTCTCCATTTTTATTCGTCCATCGACTCTTGGCACCGCGCTGATGTTGTATCGCCGTCTTCGATGAACTCTGCGTGCTGTTTTCAGAACGAGCCGTTCCTGGAAAAATGACAAATATCCATTAAAGCTTAGTCGAATGTAAAATTGTGAATCAAATTCTCCCTCTGTCTTCAAAAAATATTCAACTCTTGGTAAATATTTTTCTTTTTTGCAAGATACTCTTGTTTACAGAAAAATTACGAATTACACTCCAATTGGCAGCCCTGCCTGCCAGTCAGTCTCTCGAGCCGCCATTGCTCTAAATCTCTCAGGTTCTCTCATTCGCGGCCGCAAATTATAAAAAGTAAATATTTACACGTGAACCCGCTCACATAACCTAACCTCGGGGAAAACATACCGCTCTATTCGACGTCGACCACGAGTAGAACAACTGAAATAAAATAAATTTCTGTCATCCGGAAAAATCAGCGCTAAATCTACAGAGCAATCGAGTCATCCAGGCGGTCGCCCCGAGTCGCCTGTCACTCGTGTCACGTGTCCAGTCCACAAACGAGCAAGCCTGCCGAATCCAGCGACTTTGCCGAACGGAAAACCGGGCGCGACGACCCCGCGACCTGCCGCCGCTCCTTACCTCTCTCTCTTCCCCAACCTGAAAAACATTCAGGAACCTGTAAATCTCATTTGCGCGCGCGCGAATGCCCCAACACGCGCGTCCACGATGAAAACATAACCACACATAACCGCTTTCCCCAGCAAAAAGGGAACGGCGGACAAACATACACGAGTCATGCGGCCACGGAGACGGAACCGCGACGGAACGTTCGCGGGTCCGTGACTCGACTGCTCGAGATCGGCGAGGCGAGACGAGCGCCGCGGTAGTCGACATTTTAGGTTAGGTTCGAGTCGCCCGCGGACCCGACGACCCGCGTCGGGTCCGCGGGTCCGGGGACTCTCCCCGCGATGACAGGCACCTCCCGAAGAAGGCTTTGCGCCGTGATTTTTGCCAATCCGATCCCCACAGACCAGCGGCCAGGGCTCGGATCGATAAAGGCACCTCGCGGTCTCACCTGATACCATTTCCTGGGAGGTCATTTGGAGGAGAAGCGCGAGCTGCTGGCGCTCGGACATCCGCGCTGGGTAACCACGGAAGCGACCGTTACCGCCTGCGGGCATGCCGTCCGCGCAACTCATGTAACCGAGGCCGAGGAATCCACGACACGCGGGCGCCGTTTGTTTACTTCAGGCCCGCAGCACGGGAAATTCTGGCGCCAACTCCGGTCCGCGGAAGTTAACCTAAAACTCCGCTGGTAGGCTCTGCTCTCTCGCACGCCATTTTGCCCTGGCGAGGCGCGCACGAATTCGCACGGGACGCACTGAACCGGGCCGAGATCCACCGCCGCGCGGTTGACGCGACCGCGCCGAGTCACTCTAGGTTGATTTGCACTCGATGTTTACAGGCTCGAACGTTCAAGCGACGCGACACGTGTCCCCGAGAGGGAATATCCAAGCGACGGTCGGCTAGCCGCGCGATATGACGCAACGGCGCTCGCCCGACGTTAGGTTGGCGCGGCTGCCTCGACGCGCCGCCGGCGGGAAATTCAAATCCTCCGAAGGCGCGCAACCGTTCCACAAGATTTTCGGATATTTTATTCGCTCGCCTCGAGGTTTAGAAATTGACAGTCCTGCTTCGGCCCGCATTCGTTAGTTGATAAAACATACGAATGTATCAATGATGTTTAAATATATAAATATATGTATGTATGAGCGAAAAAGAGGTTAACGAGTTTTGTATCGTGGACCTGAAAATTACCTGGGGAGGGCACCACACCATACAACGTTTGACGAATCTTTTTAATAAAGAAAACGGGCTTACATACCTCCTCCTCTCGTTCGCGCATAATTTCTAATGTGTATATCGTCCTAGGGATCGCTCTCGTCGGTCGCGAATACGTCAATTCGCAAAATTAATCAGGTACAGCCGTTCGAAACCCAATGGAAAACTCGACTCGCTAACTCGGGTATATCAAATCGCTAGTCTACGTTCGACTAATGCGAAAAACAGCGGGGCAGCGGTTGGACCCAACGAGGCTGTCGGCGGTCGTCCTTTAACCTCAAAATCCCGCCCTGGGAGGGCGAAAGGACGAACTCCGACGATTGATCGCGCGTTTCCTTTCTGACTCCTCTCGTGTCTAATCTTGCACCTTCTTTGGTGCACTTTATCGCGATAATTACAATGCAGCGGGACAGCGTGTTCGGTGATCGAATTTTCATCGAAGATATTTCCTCGAGTCGGAGCCCTTTGGCTGGTCACTTTGCAAGGTACTCGCCATTTGGACAGTACTTTTACTAGATTCCGATCGAAGGAATAAATTCGATGATAATTCGGCCACGGAACACGCCAGATTTTAGCCATGTGATACATTACACTCGCAACTATTATTTTTCCAGGCTACGGTACATCCGAACTAAAAAGTAAAGTTGCAAGGGTCGATCCATCGAAGGGTTAAGTTATTCCAAAGTTGAGTGAACATTGGACTTTGGTGGTATTTCAGTGGACTCCCATTTCGCTTCGCTATCATGGAACCGTCTCTGGCTGATAAATTAACCCAAGGACGATCGGTCTGAGGACTACTTAATCTATCGTCAAGTTGATTTTTTACAAGTTTTTTTTTCAATCAGGAAAAAATCATCCAATGATTGTCAAGTGTCCTCGAACAACCGTAATCTTATGCTTCTTTGGACGCAACGTCTAGTTCCCTGCTCGGTACTTATGACTGCGGTACATCGGGTGCATTACATGGATCGCAATTAACGGCAGGAGAACACTTCCTTGAGTTTGACTCAACGCGGCGAGACGATGAAAGCCGAAACGAAAGACGAGGGTAAGTATACCGCGATAAGGTTACGGCGTACAACCAGGACATACCGTAAGTTCTATTCGATGCGCCATAAAGTCTGTATTGCCATAGGTCATAGGATGCTCTAACGATACACGGGTGGTAAACGGATGGCCGTGCTAATGCTCGTAACTACACTGAATTAGCGAGGGAGAAGAGTGCCAAAGCTTCTAGAGCAGCGCGAGGGAAGTAGCTTGGAGCGGATTCCTCCCCGTCGTATACCCCGTCGCCTTCGTTAGCTTACTTAAATAGAAAAGGTCAAGATACGATCGCACGATACTAAGAAAATGGCAGAGTAGTAGTTAAGGGGCCTCCACGAGAGATTCCAAGGGAATCGACAGTCCGTACACGTTTGTACTAGAGGAGAGAAACACGTGTGCACGAAATTACACTTAGGCGAGGAAGTGCACGCAACGGTTCACAAATTGAACAACGATATCCACGCACGTACTCCGAGAATCGTTCGACGGACTCCTGTCGCCTACCTGGCGCATCGTGGATTTAATCGAGGTGACCGCTTATCGACCTATTGCTCCGTTATCGTAGAAATCTGAGGACGAATTCGAGCTTGGCCCCCCGGGACTTGTTCGGTACACGTGGTACGCATGTACGAGAGGATCAAAAGTAACGGGCCTACTGGTTCCTCAAGTTGGTCGGCAGAATCGAACGTTGTGAACACAATAACCTGGGACACGATTACCGGGCAAAGAAAGTCCAGAGAATCGCCATCACGCGGGGCAAGTTAAATTCGAAGAGGCGCGCTCGCGGTTCCTGACTCTCCGGTCCTTCCGCTCGACGACGGGACGTCGTCGCCTTCCTAATCTACATCGACACATACACCGTTTATTATTCGATTAATCGCAACTAGGTATTACATCCTTACACGTGTTACACCTTATCGACTGCCTATTCGTCGGTCGCTCGACTAAAGCGACCGAGGACTTTCCGGTCCTCGCGACATTCTACGTTCCTGGCCTCGCTCCGTGATTCCAACGTTCCCTCTATTCTTTTTCTTTCTCTCAGCCCGACGTCCTGCGAGCAACGTCGGTAGGAAAAAGCGCGACGACGAAGCCGCTCTCCAGCTCGAGGACGCTGATTTAGATCCAGAGTGCAGAGGGCAGTTCCCTCGAAAGAGGTTCCCCGAGTATCCGAAGGAGCCGGAAGAGTCGCAGATGTCGAAGAGAGAAATCCCGCGATCTCGAGAAACTCGGCGACGCCGGTTCCGTCGACGTCGCCGTTTAGACATCGGGTATATGTATATATATATACTAGTCGTTGGCGAACTCGGTCACCGTTAATTATTAGCGCATAACGTCTAGAATTTACTGGCTACTCGGGTTCTTGAGTATCTCCGAGACCCTCGGCATTATTGTTGCGACAACGACGACGCGACTAACGACCATGTGAACAATGACAATGACAATGACAATGAGACAATGAGACAGTGGTGACCACGCCGATGGCGGATAACAATAATTACACTAATTATTCATACCGCGTCAGTTATCGTTCTTAGACTGTACACTCGACCGCGCGTTTCGTTCCTCCTCTCCTTATCCATCTCTCTCCTGGGGAATGTTTGCGCGGCCTCGTCCTATTCGCGTCGACGAGGGACGATCCTCGGTTCCCGAGGGAAGACCGGTCCCCGAGGGTCCCGGAACGCATCGCCATTATCTTCTTGGGATTGCGGCTCGCACGTTCTAGGACGTGTTCGTCAAACGGGACGCGTCTTTCGAAAGAAATGAAAAACGCTCCCTTTCGGCAGCCCTGGGAACCGGGGATCGTACAATTGTGAGCAATCGTCACGGTTGTGGATCTAACTGCCCAGCTGCCAGGCAAGAGCCGTCCAGCTGCGCAGTCGTTAGCCTTCCCTCCTCTCTTCCTACTTGGCCAGTCTTGTCTTTCACCCTTCGGACCTAAGCGTTGTATCTACTACAGTCTATTTTTACCTCTTTCTCACTAACTTTCCGATTTCTCCAGGTCTTAATAACCCGCAGCAACGTCGGGGTCGCAGCTGTGGATCCTAGGGCTCTTCACGAGTCTACATGGTCGCTCGACTCGTCGCTCGTATGGCACAGGTTGATTCGGTGCGAGCTCAAGAATCTTCCAAGGAGGACCCTATGGCCTCTCTTCCCGTCAAACGCTCCTCAACCAGGTGAACATCCTCTGGTTGCCATTTCCATGTCATCGGCTCCACAATATTCGGATGCTACTTGCAGATCAGTCTCAAGAATCCACATGCTGACTACGTCGTCATCGCCACGCGTTATTACTGTCTGGAACTGGGTCCAGGAGCATCCGCGGCATGCTAAAGTCTCCAGAGACTCGACCTCCGTCCACCGGATGTAGTGCCTAACAGGGACATTTCCAGTTTATGAATGGATTACGGGTATCAGGGTCTGGATCAGCAAAGATCTTAGATCTTCGAGTACAAACCTGCATGGAAAACCGAGACGGCAGCTTCGATGGGCAATGATCCTCTTCGTCGAACGATCGGCTCCGGAATGGAGTCTCTCCTGGCCAGCTCCTTCTTCCACTGGAGCCAAGTGCTGCCTTCGTTGACCTCGGTCCTCCCGGAGAACATCTCCGGACCGCCGCTGCTCCTTCTCCGCAGGATTTTCTTCCGGTTCCGAGACTTGCCGTTCACGCTGTTCCTGCCGAAGAGGTCGCGCCTGAGCTCGGATATGTCGGCGGGCACGGACCCTCTCCTGGGTGTTGGCATCCCTGCAGAAGGTACGGCACCCTCCGCGAATCTCGCGCTGCCGTTGCTGATGCGACCCGCGGCGCTATTGCTGGTGCCGCCGTTGTTGTTGTTGTTCGTGTCGTTGCCATCGCTCACGCCGTTATTGTTGTTCCCGCTCATCGGACAATTTTCCGGCTCCGCTGGAAAATAGTTAACAGCGAAACTCATAAACGGCACCGTCGACAGACCCGAAGGGGACAACGAGGTGGACGAAGGGTTCCGGGTCAGCGTTATTCACCTGCCGTACGAAAGACATTGCTGAAGAGATACCATAAGACCGTATCCTGCGGAAGACTTGCTCTCTTTGGCGAAGGAAGGTTCTCGCTTCTAGGACCCAGAGCAGAACGAATCGAGCCACCGCCTGTGGAGCGAAAATAACGATCACACTTTAAATCCTGGATACGACCCTAAAAATATTGACTTTAGAATTTTTACTCCACGAAGAATTGTGATTTTCAGCGATAAATTCAGAGACCTGGCTCCAACGCAAGACTCTTCGGGAATGAGTTTGTGCAAGAGGACAAGGGTATTCTAAAGGGACAGACGTAGCTAGGCAAGAAGGGAGAACGAGAGAAGGTCGAGACCGACGATTTCAACGTGCCTTGGTGCCCGGTGACGTCCGCCGGGACGGAGCCTCTTCTGGAATAGCGATCCACTCTCGTGGTGATGGACGAAGCCGGGAGATCCTCGAACCTGCACGGAAGGCCCACAGGTGCCGAGCCGCGCCTCTTTGCCCAGCCCTGAATAAGCGAATTAATTGATACGTTAAATGCAATTAAAATAAACAGGGTACCGAAATAAGGTAATCTAAATAGCCGGTACCTGACTGCATTTCCTGGTCAGCGAGACGGCCTTGGTCGAGTCGTCGCTCACGCGGGGGTCTACATTTTCCTTCATGGTGTTACCATCTCCCAGCTTAGGGACCTTCGCGCCCTTGTCCCTGGACGAGTCCCTGTCCCTTTTACCAGCCACGAGGGCATCGCTGGTCTCGGGAGTGATTTTTCTATCCGACATGCTATCGCTGGAGGAGTTGCTGCGACCTTTCGGAGATGAAGACTCCGGCGGCGTGCCGACGTAGAAGACCTTCTGGGGGCTCAGTTCAGAGGACACCGGGATCACCGTGAAGCGCCGCCCGGACGGATCCTGGACGATGGCCCCCAGGTCGGCAACGGGAACGGAAAAGCGTCTCGCAAGGGCTTCCTCGGCCTCGGCTTGGACGTTGGTCGAGGATGGAGGCGCGGAGAGCCCGCTAGTCTCCACGGTCGTCGACATGGAGTCCCTCGCCTTTCGATCGTCGGTTCTGTTGGACCCAGAGCGATTCTCGGAGCCACTCAGGGCAGCATAGAATGCCCGGGTTGGGTCGGAATCTCGACTGATAGGAGACAATCCGCGGGATCTTTTGGACCCTGGGATCGTAGCTTCCGCCGAGGTCTGCACACTGTGTCTTCTGCCGCGGTCTGGACTCGGACCTTGTTCGTCCCTGCCGACGACGTCGGACATGGTGGAACCGCGCCTTCTGCCCGTGCGGTCCAGATCCCTCATGGAGGCGTCCAGCCTCCGCCGATGAGGAGCCTTTAGATCGCCGTCTCTTCTAGGTGACGTGCCGCATCTGCCGTTCGAGCAGCTCCTCGCGTGATCCGGACTGGCGGAGGAGCTCGTGGTGCTCCCTGCCTCGGTGAGTGGCCCCGAGTAGCACTGAGACATCTCTGCAGTAGTCGACATATATCTGATCCTTACGCAGGGATGCAGCGGCGGGAAGGTCTGTTGTCTGGTCAGCTGTTTCCCCTGGGAGCTGGACTTCCGGTCGCCCTGAAGCAAGGTACTGAGTTTGCAGGCTTCGGCGTTGCTGGTGATACTGGCGATGCTAGTCTCCGGGATTAAGTTTTCCGCGCTGACGGGCCTCTCCGAGGTGTCCTGGTGCGTGCAGGGGGTCCTGCTGCTGCTCCTGCTCCTGGAGGAAATCAGAGACAGGGTGCTCGGATCCAGAGAACTCTGGTCCTCCAGCCTGACCAAAGGACTCTTCTGCTTCGCGTGCTCCACCGGCATACTCTCTCGCCTGGTCGTCGACCTGGGTAACAGGGACAAGGACTTCGGGGTGCTCAGAGGAACCGAGTGGCGTCTTCCTCCGTGGCTGGGTTCACTTCTGACCGGCAGACTTGGTCTACGGTCCGACAGGATCTGACCGATACTGCCGTTGCGCGTGTCCTCCGTGGTGTCCTCGTAGCCGGAAATGTCGATGTCGTCGAGCTCCTCCAACTCGGAGACCCTGTCTTCGGCCTTGGCTTCTTCGGCACTCTCGGCTACTATCATCGCCTCCCACCTCGCCCGGTTGGCTGCCAGGTGGTTCATCAAAGTGATGCTAAGTCCGTCTCCCAGGAACCGATGCCACTCCTCGTAAAGCGGCGTAACGATGAACTTGAAGAAGCCCGCCTGGATCTTTGGGATGCTGGTCGCATAGCGATCGCAAAGCGGCGTCACTCGCAGCTTAAGTTGGCGCTCGTAATCACCCTGCCTGAAAAACTCCTCGCAGACCTTGTAAGACCACTTCCTCGAGATGTCCCAAGGTCGGCAGGGGTTGGAAATGTCGGCGCACTTCAGCGCTATCTGCAGGATAAAGTGACGGTACTCCGGCAGCCGCATGTCCAGGATCTCGTTGTCCAGATAGTGCTGAACAGAGGAAGCCGATATCAACCCGGTGAACCAATTGTACCCTCTAAAGGAATCCTCGAAAATACCTTGAACTTCTCCAGGAACTCCTGCTGCCTGGTGATGTCGGTCGCCAGGATCAGCGAGCTGATGTGCCTCTGGAGCTCCGGCCTCATCTCCTGGGGCAGCTGATCGGACACCCCGCTCTCCAGGAGGCACCCTATCGCCGACCTCCAGTGATGGTTCTCCAGGACGGAGGTATTCTGAAGATCGTGCGTATAAATTACGGCATCCCGCTGATTCTTTTTTTTTTTAATTCGTATACCTCCTCAGGATATCTCATCCACTCACCTCGTAGAGGGCGGCGAGGTGGTTGCTGGTCGCCACGAGGAACGGCTGGTTCACCCCGGGATGGTCCAGGTCGTGGGTCACGGCTGCTATTAAAGAAGCCATGATCTCCAGATAGCTCAGGTGCTCCTTCACCTGGACAGGTAACCCCCCGTGAGATTAATGTGCCCCTTTCTCAGATACGGCCTCACGTCCAGCCTTACCTTCTCCTCCTGCAGGAAGCAGTGCATCGCCTGGGTGACGTCCGTGGCGTGTATACTGTTGTGGTAGGGGTTTGTACTGTGGTAGCCCTCCTCGATCAGAGCTGCAAACGAGGGCCCGTTAGGAGACCAATCGACCGTCTTTTCCGATCACTCGCAGTCAAGGTAACGCGAGCCTCGCATTGACATTGGCTCCGACAAAAGCGGCCGCGAGGTCGAGCACCCTCGACCGAAAGCCGAGGAGATCGAATCGATGCCGAAGAGGCCCTAACCCGGGCAGAAACGTGTAACGTCCGGATGCCGAGTGGACAAATACATGCCGCCATGACGAATTAAGAGCCATTCAGCGAGGGCCTCCGGTTTATATTTAACGCGCGGGCGAATCTTTGCCGATTTAACCCGTGTCCCGGACCAGGGTCGTCGGGATTAATTGGACCCGCCAGAAATGGCGCGGCCTTGGCGGGGTGAAGAGATATCGTACTCACTGAATAGCTTCCATACCCTGACGACGTCCAGGTTGAAGTGCTGCAGCAGGCCGTACCAGTGGAACAGGTGAACGCACAGCACCGGCAGCGAACGTCCTGGAAACGAGCTTGGTCACTATCAGCGCGTCGATATCGAGAGACACGTGTGCAAGTGGCGTCGTCACATGCACCATTATACCAAGCGAAACACCCAGGACACTCACCTCCTGTGACCGACTCCAACGTGAAGGCGTTAAACCGCCAGTTGCCGACTTTCTCCAGGACGCACTGCGAACGAAAAACGGGATAATCGGTATTCCTTTTGACAAACTACCCTCCACTCTTCTAAAATCAAGAATCTACAAAAGATTGTACACGTCAGGTGGAAGGACGAGCCTGGAGCGTCGCTCTTCAGGGTCGACCGTGCCTAGATTCGGAACGACAGGCTGCAATTTCTTTTTCAAGAGCTACCCTTCTGAGCTTTTGTACCTGGACTTGTCCGTGGAAAATGTCGTCCAGCATGCCGACGTCCTGGCATAAGGACCTGGTGGTGAGTTTCTTGCGTCGTCGCTTGTGCATCGTCAGAAATCGACCGGATTGCCCGGGCCTGCACCTCTCGGGCGAGCCTAGGCCATCCAGAAGGAGGCGATCGACCTCGGAGAGACGTCGCGACGCGGGCGTCGGCGCGTCCTCCTTTCTCGACGGGGGCTCCCGTGGGAGAGGAGGGAACGATCCTGGCGATGTCACGGTGACGTCCCCTGGAAGATCGAATGTCGTCCCTTAAAGAATCACCCGATCCAATGATTCCCCTTCACTGCCTCCGGTTAACCCTTTCGCGGTATAGTAATATGAGGCTTGTTGTATAAAAACGGTTAAGAAGTAATTAAAAAAGAGTCAACCAGACGAAATAAAAATAAGTGGAGATGGATTAGCCTAGGAAAATAGCCGTGAAAAAAATAGGGAAAAAGGTCGCTGCAGGTGCAGCGATGCAACGATCACGTCCCCGACATGATCGAATATTCAGTATCGAAGATCCACTCGATCCCATGATTCCTCTGTACTCGCCGTTAATAAATAATGGAAACTCACTAAGTGGACAAACGGATCTCCGCTTGGGTCGCGGCGGGAAAAAATTGGCGTGAAAAAGAAAATAGGGAAAGGGGGTCGCTGCAAAAGTGCATAGGATCTCCCGGACACTCGTCATTAACGGCGAACAATTGCGTGGGCTCAGCCGGTATCGACTTCCGATGACTCTGATCAATTTCATCGCCATCGAATTTCTATAAATTCGGCGTTACCCGGGGCCTCCCGCGATCTACATTGTCGAGAATCAACTGACCCCATTGACTCGGCCGCCGTGACCAAACTGGCGATAGATGGCCAGGAGTTATAACGTAATCGACATTGATATTGCCTCCGCGAATTGGCTCCGGTCGTTACACGGGACCGACTTTCTACCCCTAGATGGGAGCGAAGACCTCGAGAGTCTTTCCGGTTCGATTTTCCGTCCCAAGTGCCAATAGCGTGCCGATCGCTTCCCTCTGATAGATCGAATCTGCTAACGATATGTGAAAAGAAAACAAAAAATGAATAAAAATAACCCAATCGCCAACTCCCTACGAGAAACCTGGAAAATCCTACAAAATGGGACGTGAAGATTACCAGGAAATTCGGAATCCGAGTTAATGATACATCCGGAGCCCGCGTGAAACGTAATCGCGATTAATTCCGCGGAAAACCTCGGCGCGAGGTAAAACCGCGGAGCGCGGAGTACTTTCGCGCGCTCGAGATAAATGACAATCTCCAGCTCGAGGGGGACGAGGGGGGAAAAAATGCCCGGGACAAAAGTTGGGCGGCACAACGCGCCGAGGAACTTTCATTTGGAACACTTTCCTTGAGAGAGCAGGGGTGAGGCGGAAAATCGCGTTTAAGTTCGAGGTGGAAAAAGAAGCCGAGGGAAAAGAGAGCCGAAAATGAGAAGGGTTCGTACGTCGCGCTTCTGAATTCCCCGGGGAATTATTTCGCCCCGATTATACCGTGATAAGCGGAAAAGGGTGATTAGGGCGAATCAAGCCGACGACGTGGAATCACGGGGTCGCCTCGTAATTTCGTTGCAGCTCGCGAAACGGCGCCGTTATTTCGCGCGGTGATTCGACGCGTCGCAATGTTACCGCATACCGGGCTCGGTACATGTCACACGTTACATAGGTACCGCATGCCACGGAAGGTACATACTACGTACTCGACGGCGATACCGGATGCGATCCTTAGAGCGAGAGAGAGAGGGCGGAAAAAAAAAAAGAAACGAGAGAAAAGCATCTCCTCCGAGGAAGACCACGAAGAGAGCGCAACGAAATTCCAAGAAGTCGCGGGTAGGATCGATCTATTTGTATAAATCGTGATAAATGTCTCTCTCTTTTCTATTGTCGTCTATTTTCTTCCTTCTCGCCCCCTTTTTCCTCTGTCTCCCAGGACCCGAAAGCGCGGAGGGGAGACGAGTTCAGCGGGGAGGAAACGATCCGGAAGCGCAGCATCCCTCATCCCGGAGAGGACGCACTCCTCCCGAGAAATGGTCGCCGAGGAAGTCCCGCGTGAAAAATGGAGACCTATAAAAAGAGAGAGAGAGAAGGAAAGGGGGAGGAAAACTCGAACGAGACCGATCGGGAAACCGAGCCAAGGACGGGGAATGATCCTTCGGTGGTGGACTAGAACTGGATTTTATTTATAAGCGGCATTTATTTCTATTACCATTTGTTGCTCGCCCTCCTTCTCCCGGCGGTGTTTTATTTTCGATCCCGCGTTTCTCCGATTTTTCCATTCTTTCCCCATCCGTCCCCATCTCCTCGTGACTAATCCAACGAGGTCGCCGGGACTTTCGTCAGGCCTCCTATCCATCTTCCTCGAGTTCTTTTTTTTTTTCTCTCCTCGTTCCTTTATCCGGCGAACCTCTCGGGAGATTCTCAAAATTCCTGCCGGGCGTACGTAACCGTCGGGACGCCTTACCCAAAAACCATCGAGTCGACGTCCCTAGGCGTGGTTTCCACATTCACGAGGGATTGCAAAATCTATCCGAGAGAAACGGGACTCCACAGGGGCTGGCAAGGCGCGAGGCACTTTATATTAAGGGACCGCGACGGAGCTCCTCGCTAATAGGCGGATTTCTCTACCCGAGGTGACTATTTCCGTCCCACCTTGTCGCACACGTTCACTCCCTGTCAGTTTCAAGAGCCACGGCCGGGTGCGGTGACAGAAACACCGGGACACGTTATGCTCAAAGACGAGCCCGATCGCGTGGGCGCAGAGGTGCGACCGGAGAGGTCGGGTATCGCTTTAATTCGTTTATAGAGACCGACCCCTCCGGTAATGAAATACCATGGCGCCGGATGTCCGTGCCCACCGTGCACGTCGTCTTTACATCGTTACAATGAAGACTGCCCACGGTTACTTAACAATTTATTTATCCCCCAAGACGCCGCCACGCTGAGAAAAATGTAGCGAAACAGGCGCCAGTCCCAAAAGGAATATGACATATAAAACTATAGAACCAGAGCATACAATCGTAGAAAAAAAAAATAAATATCCAACTTGTAAAGTCATTCCTTCTTTTTGTATCTGTCAAAAAGTGTACGTATAATTTCCATGGATTATTATCAGGGCGACCTCGCCGCGAGGAAAATCCGATACGAAGGAAAATCGTCCTTGAACTTATGGAGCGAAGTAATGAAATATCATGCAATAGGGTAAGACCACTCACCGGAAATTCGGATGAAGACGGCATTTCGTTCGGTGCTGTCCACCGTTATCTCCGTCCGACCCTGGAAGGCATAAAAAAAATAGGGATTATCAGGGGAAGGTCGAGTCGAGCCCCACATTATCATTCCCACGTTCGATCGCATCCCGCGAAGCCGAGACTAGCAAAAAGTGCGCCGCACTTAAAAATTACATAACCCGTAGAACCAGCCGACGAGGTTCGCGTTGAAGAAGTGCCGAGGAGCTGTCACGCGAGCCTCGGCAAATCCGCGAGAGGCATCAAATCATTCCGTGAAATACGGTCCAAGGCGGTGATTGCAATTACGGAAACAGTGGTTAGGATTTGAGCCAGGAAGGATTTGAAGTCGAGGCCAGGAGGTTCCGATGGTATCTCCACGGGTAGCGGAAGGAGGTGCATAAGGAAATCGGAGAAACTCGGGAACTGCATCAAAGGGTGCATCGAGGATTGTCATCCGAGGCACAGAAATATCCCAACACCGAGTAAAATGCATTGTGCACCCAGGGAGGTGTCCAAGCGGTACAATTGACGTGTACGCAGACGTTGCAACATATACACAGCCCGAAGGACGAGTGCATCCTCGGATGCAAGCCTAGGTGCACCAAGGGAAGAAAATATCCTCGGAGATAGGAGAGGTCTGCTCTCGAGGTCTTCCCCGGAAATAATCGGAAATCTCGGAACCCTTGACATTGCCGGTTTAATATAAGAACGCATGCCCTGATAAAAAGAAATAAAGTACCAGAATCAACGGAATATTTATTCGGTACCATTCCAAGGAACGTTCCTTTGGTGCAATGAATTTTCTTTTCCCTCACGGTAGGGTAGCAATTAAAACAAATATGGAGGCATAACTCAACGAAGGCATAAATCAAATCGGGGTGACAAATGCGCCCATTAATTTCGCCGTTATCGCGGTTATTATTAAACTGCTTAACAAGGAGCTGAGAAGGACGAGGGTATAAATAGACGCGGCTGCATAAATACACGTGGGAATTGTTGGTGATCGCGAGTGTCCCTCTATTTTCCACGTTTTTCTCTCACGTAAGGTGCACAGGTGCACAGGTGCACGGGTGCAGGGAAACGCATCGGGTCGCGGAGTGCGAAGACGAGAGGCTCGAGCGAGGACGAGGTGCGTTGCTTGTCGAGCTCGAACGGGATCGATACGCGACGTGTATTAATGTACACACAGTAGATAGTACACGAACACGCTCCGCCAATTAATACGCGCTTAAGGGTCGACTGTGTGGCCGCCACTTGGAATTTAAGTGGGCCCGATCCCCGCCACGTATCGGATCGGCGACGTTAAATGTCGAGGAGATACAGCGACCTAGTCGTAAACTAAAGTTAACCCAGGACCCGACTGAGTTTCGCGCCAAGCGCGTTATTCGGCGACCCTGGTCTCTTTACGACAAGTAGGGTACCCACCGAGGGACGACTCGCGGTTTTAAGGCGGAGGCGCGGAAGAAGCTCGGCAGCGGCGGTAGAAAAAACATTTTAATACTTTTTTTTTCTTCTCTCCGTGCAATTTTATCCCGGTCAAAGGAAAGGTTAAAGGATGAATCGCTCCTCTCGAAGCCGCACCATCGAGTTGACGGCGGTTAATGTCGAGGAGATATCGCGGCTTTGACGCAAGCTCGAAGAGTGCCCGTCGACAGGGTCTCGCGCCAAGTGCACGCCGACTTTTGGCGATATAATTAAAAAAGAAATAGAATAATAAAATAAAATTCCCTGCGACTATCAATCGACGACAGAGTTCATGATTGTGGACGGAGGACTGGGAGAAACTCGGCCGCCCTCGTCCTGCATTCTTACTGGTCGGAATATATTATTTTGCAATATCTCGACGTCCGTTCCGCCGGGTCGCGATTACGGTTTTATCAGATCGCGACGAGCGTTAACCGGCGGTCGCTATCTCCGTTTGTTCCGCGGAAATTTATACATATTTATACCTCGCGTACGCACGTGCACGTATCGACACCGCGCGGTGCATCGGGCGATGCACCCTGCAGCTCGAGTTTCACTAAATTCCGCGGAATCACCTCGAGGACGTATCTCTCCCGTAAACGTTATTCTCACCTTCGCGGTCTTCCTCTCGACACTTGTCCTCGAAATTTCGGGAATAAAATGGGGCCGAAAAGTGGTCTAGGTGCAGCGCCCCGGTGCATCGGGATTCGGTGCATCGGAGTGCCGCTGCCAGTGCCTGGGCCAAGTGCCAATTGCTAAGTAAACCGATCCGTATTAGGATTCGGGTTGCGTCGAAGGTACGTCCAAGAAACGTGTCCCGTCTCCCCTCGCTCGCCCACGTAACGTGCATTTTTTATGCGCCTCCTTATCGACCCGAACTCGATTACTCGTCCAATTAGACCGCAAAACGTTCCTCGAGAGATAAATACATATATGCGCGGGGTAAATAGTCGGTACTTTATTTACAATTTCCCTTTTTTTTCTCCCTCTCCGCTTCGCTGCGAGCCTCAAAGTGCATCATCGTGGCTAATTAGAGGATGCACAAGAGTTCCACTTTCGAGGCTAAGCTTTGATGACTCGGTTAATTATTTCTCTTTAATTTCCTTTCAGGAGGAATTTCTTAGATTCGCCCGAGGAACGTAAGAGGTAGAGCTTCGCACCAAATGCACATACAGGCGAAACTCAGTCGTTACCTGCAAAGCGTAGTCTGGGGCGTCGGAGAGGAAATACTCCTTCCAAAATTGATTAATTGAATCGATGCAAATTTTATTACCCACCTCGGGACCAGATCCGTACATTTCTCGAGTCTGAGACCATTTCGAAGGTAACGCCGGCCCGAGGTGGACTTAGGAAGCGTGTCGGCGATTTCGCGCAGAATCGGGAGAACGAACGGGTCTGAATTGGGAAGCTTTAGAGCCACGTCGACCCGAATCATGGGTTCCCATGGGAATCATGGATTTAGAGCCGCGGGCTCTTACGGTCATTACTTCCCGACCGCCTCGCCGGTTCTCGAATATTAATCCCGGAATCGATAAAACCGGAGCCCTAATTGAATTCGCATTCGGACTTATCGAGCCTGATCGAAATCGCGAAAAATAAATCGCCCCAGGGGGATATAAAATAACCGAGAGGCTCGCGGATCCGCGCGCAAGAATGGCGAGTATAAAGTGCCACGGTAAACGTAAACCGGTAACGCGATCCAGTCGGTGCATACGTAATGTCGCGACGCGCCAACGATTTTACACTTGGTAAATTGCCGCGGTATAATTAGTCCCGAAGTACGCGTCTTTTTTATTTCTCTCGCTCGTGCCTCCTGTAAGATAAACAGGAGTCGCCATTGAACCCCGAGAAAGCCAACCTCTCTGCCTCGGCGTGATTACGATTCCCGATAATTGCATCTGCATTAATGTCGAGCGAAACGACTAACTGCGCTAACTGCCCGCTGTTAAAATCTCCGCGGCTCGGTACATCCTCTCCGCCTCCCACGTGCCGACATTTTTTTTCTCCCCTTATTATCAATTTCTGCACAAATGATATCCCCGGCGTTGGCGGAAGTAAAAGTTCGATAATTCGATTACCGAGTTACCGTGGCAATTCGCGGCCTGACGAGAGCGTAGAGTTGCCGGTCCTCTTTCGGGCGAGCGCGGTTTGGCACTCTCCCGCGTCGTCCAAGTCGTTAAACCTATTTTACCTTAACGACCTAAGTACGCAGGCATGCAGGCACGTAATGGACGGGCATGCACGTACGCATCTCGCCCCGGGACGGCCTCGAGCGGCGTCGGTCTCCGCAACGACGCATCACCCCCGGACGTCCCGGAGCGACTACTCGTCGGGCCGAGTGTCCCCGAGTGGTAGGTGGTCCAGTGACGTCACTGACCACTGCGTCAGGTCCCGGAAACCAGGTCGGCCCCTCCACCCCCCGCGACTTCGGCCAACCGGTGGCTTTCGGTGTCCTTAGACAGCTTTAAGTACCTTTAAGTAGCCGCGGTTGGTAGTAGTCAGCCGTAGTCGGCGTCACTTGACATGCGCGTTTAATTAGAAACTCCGCACGATTGTCTACGATTATTGCGGGATCATTATTTTCGAGGATATCAGACAGATATTGTTACGAGGTATAAGTCAAAATGCGGTTTTAAGTATTTTTAAGTAGCCGCGGTTGACATTGGGCAGCCTCGACTCGTCGTTCGCTGCCCACTTGACGCGCACCTCCCTTCGCGTGTTATTAAAAATTTCGCGGGATTACGAATGCCCAATTTTTGTCAATAGAAATTTCACAGATAGGGTACCGACGATCCACGACCTGGGATTTCATACACGTATGGTTGGGTACGAGATATAAGACAAATATTATCGCAACCACTGGTGGCGTACGAGCATCGCCGGTGCATCACGCGACGACGTCAGGGCCGAAGTGCACGAGAGTAAATGTTTCTCTTTGCAAGTGAAGTCACTTCTCTCGCCGCCGTGGAGACGAGGCTGGGTTGACTCTGAACTCCAAAGTTGCCGGCTCTCGACGAGGAGGGGAGTGCAGCGCGGTTATGAGTGCATTTCGTCGACCGGCCGAGATGTCGGTGCCCCCGAGGCGTCCGTCGGTCGTTTGCACTTCACAGGTCGGCTAGGAAGTGCATCGCGAAGTGCATCGTTCGTTACGAGCCGGCTTTACGACCGCCAGTGTCCCAGGCTCAGGCGAAACGAGAATCGACGCGATTATCAGCCCCGATAGGAAGGTTCAAGGAAGAGCAAGAGACGCAATAAGTGCCTCGTTAGAGCTACCGAGAGGGCTCCCCCGTTTCATAAAAGTTAAATGAAACGAAATAAAAGGATTTTCATATTTTACATCGGAGCACCGAGACACCCAACGCGGCTCCGAGTGCTCTCAGCAGGTGTCGGCCGTAACCCGCCAGTTACGAAATTGCAGGACGAAGTGCAATAATCGTTCGAGACCGTCCCGGCCGTCCTTTTGGGTGTTAAGGTCCGACCAAATGGCGCGAGGAAACCCCTTTAACCTCTCCTCGAATGCGCCGAGGAAACCGATCTCCATCGAACACGTGTTGCAGGGCAGAGAGAAGAGCGCCATCACTGATGCGATATATTGAACGATTAAATTCCGACTATAAAAATCGCCGTCCAGAATTTTCCGGTACGCGGTGAAAACGTGCAACCGATACCAGGGGGCGATACGTTAAATAATTAAATCCCAATTCCGTAGATCGCCGTTTAGAATCTTGTAGGAGAAAGTGAACGGTGTCGGCGATACCCAAAGGTGCGACATATTAAATAATTAAATTCCGATCTCGAGGATCACGGTCCGGAGAGTCCGACGCCGGAGGAAGATCTCTTTCTCGAGTCTTTCGACCGGGCCTCCGGGCACGCACGGCTAAAGTGATTCGACCCTGTTTCGCAATCGGCCCATGAATACGGAATAGCTGGACGGGTGTACAGCTTCATGATTTCTGGCCCGGAAGAGCGGCGAGTGCTCGCAAGTGCTCGCAGCCTCCGGGAGGTTAAGCGTCCCCGGGACGTCGGGATGGGTGACAGTTTTGTCGAGGGCGCAGCCCGGTCGACCCTGGCGAATCGCGCGAGCCCCGGTGCACTCGATCTCGAGAGACGAGAGGGGTCTCGGGGGAATAATGCCCCCGGGAGCCGATAAAGGAGACCTAAATAAAGAACCGCGACCCCGCCTCGAATTTTCCGGTCCCCTCTCGATCCCCTTTATCGTCGCCTTTGGCCCGGATTGATAATTAAATCAGCCGAGTTTCTCGGCGCCGGAATCTCGAGTCTTCGACGGGGAGGGCATTCTTATGCAGCCCCGCGGTCCGAACTTTTCCCAATCTTTGCGACCCCGGGCTGCATACCGACGACTTTCCTCGAGCGAACTCGCGTGTGTGCATCGCGGGGGAGATATTAATTTTAAAAAGGGAGGGCAAACGGGAGCTGCACTCCGGGAAGTGCCCCGGTAAGCAAGACCGACTCGATTCGAATTCCTCCCGTCTCCACTTTATCTCCGCCCGAGGGCCGACTTGATAATAAAATCAGCCGCGTCTTTTCCGACGGCAGGAGTGCAAGCTCCGGATGGAAGTGCCCGGAATTTTTACGAATGCACCAAGAGAGCCGAGGGGAATTGCTTGAGCCCCTGCCAACTTTCTCCGGCGCCGTAAGTCGCGGCCAGGCGACAAATCTCGGGTTATAAAATGTTAAAATGCCCTCCTCAAATCCGCGGGCCGAAAATACGCGGCCGAGGAGGAAACCCCCGAAGCTTCGCTCATTAGGTCGCGTGAAATGTGAAAATAAACGGTGCACATTCTGTTCCAGAAAGCGCACGAAAAAGTGGAAAAAAAAAAAAAATAAGAAAAAATTCGCTCAGCAGAGGATAGCATTGCCGATAAAGTCGTGCTTTTTCTGCGGCAATAATTGCCCCAACGGCAGGAACGTTTGCAACTGTATCGATCGTGGACGTGACCAAAGGAGAGGTTCCATTAGAAAATATTGTGGCTAAAATAGGAAAATGTACGTGTAACGGTCAAATTATTTGGCTAAAGAAATCCTGGTCTTACTGCGGTATTAAAACAAGATTTTTCTTAAAAAAATCCCGCCCCAGTGGAGTAGCGGTCTTCTGTCGACTGTATCGGAAAAACGATTCTGGAAATACTTTTGCTGGCTCGTTTTCAAGTGTTTGCGCTTATCGAAGCCGGGAGAATTTCTCATTATTTTTCCGTGCGAGCAGAACGAGAAACTCTCGAACCGGGTCGATCTTCCAGACGGTTTTCAGCCGGGTAACCGGTTTCTCCTCCGCGGATTTTGTCACCGTCCTGGACAACGCTTGCGAATCCACGGTCTCCGAAATTCGTTGAAACTAATCGAATTTAATTGAAATTCCTCCGATTTGGCTTTCTAATTTGTCCAGGAATCCTACCGACCGAGTATAACCGACAATCTGGGCGAAATCACCGACTCGGTCAATTACGCGAACTGTCACAGGGCCAAAAGGAGTCCCGATTGACAGAATTGTCAGCGGCGTAACGAGCGGCGCACCAAGTGCGAGAATTCCGGCTACGAGAGCCTTTGGCAAAGGGACGAAAAACAAAGGAGCTTGCCAACGCGACACATACGTGCGCGTGACGATTAGCAATTACCCCAATTTACTTAAACAAAGAAATAGAACGCCCTCCTGCCCAGGTACTTAATTTAGCGTCCATCGCGGGCGGATAAACCGTCCGAGGTGCGGTACTAAAATCGAAACGATCTCCGATTAACATATCGCGGGACGTGGAAAAGTATCAAAAAATTTCCGCAGATTCCCCTCGGCACACAGACCCGGAATATCGCGATACACCCGACATACAGTATCGATAAGGCCATTGATACGACACGGGCGTGACATAAGACGCGAACTTTCCCTCATTTCGTCCCTGTTTTTCCCGAGGGTCGGTGAAAAAAAATCCGAAAATAATCCGCGATTCAGGGTGCATTATGTAAAGGCGGAAAGGGGGGCATAAGGGTGAATAAAAGTAAGAGAGGAAAGGTCCTAGGGGAGAATCGAAAGAGGGAGAGAGAAAGTATCGAGGGTACACTTGTTAGGTCGCCTCGGTCCGCGTCCCCACGTGATGTGAAATTCTAAAGAGGTCTTGGGTAACCTCTCCTCGAACTTCTGGGTGCGGCGAATTTCAATCGCGTTTAATCCGTCCCCTCCGAGTAGTTTCCAATCATTTCGGGCAATTTTCGGCCGATCAAGGGGTCCCCTAAAAAACCGACGCGCCGAGAATACCCCGCGACGTGATTCGTAGGGAGTCGGAGAGTCCCTCTGCGATTCTTACGCCCTGGGTTAAATTTCGCCAGGCAAAACGCGATTCGCGGAACCGCCGAGTCGGTGGAACTATTGAGTGACATAGTATTCGCTAAAAATACTCGCAGGCGTCCCCGGAGTGTTTAGAGGGATAAATCGACGGGGACATGCAACGTTGGGAGCTCCCTAGAAGTGGGGAGTTTCCCCCCGTTCTCGTTGTATGGTTTTGCGCGGCTGAGAAATACTTTAATTACGTATACATTTTTTTTAATTATTCGTATCAACGTGTATCATTTTCCCTTATCACGTCTCGTCTCTCCTTATTTAGCTTCGGTATGGATTCCCCTAGGGTAAACATCCAGCTTCGTCCGATTAGCTCGAAAATCGTAGTAATGCAATTCGCGGCGCAGCCCGAAGGCTTCCGAGATGTTTTCCCGGCTGAGCGGATCGGTTCGCCGTGTTTACTACGGATCTCGTGTCCGTGAATATAACATGGAAAGAAAGGAGATAAAAATAGCGAGGAGGACGAGGCGAGAGGAGGAGAAGGTGTCCAACTCCAGCGGGTGCGAAAGGGTTACGCGAGTACACTCGGTGTCCCCGAAAGGCTCCGCCGGCGAATCTCGGGAGAATCTAAAGGACCTCTCGGGGTGAAAAAGGGCCAGGAGGACCGAGGAGGGTCCCCGGAATGCCTCGAAAACAAACTCGGGAACCGGTGACGAGGAACGGGGCCTTTCATTGACTGCGCGCTCGCTCATGGACCGGTTCGAGCATCGGAATCTCGTCCACGTGGTCGAGGTTACTCCCGAGAAAACATTCCTGGGCACGGTTCCACCCGTCCCGGCGTTCCCGTCCACGGGCGACCGGCCACCGTCCCCGCGTTTTCATTTTCGCCTCGAAATGCCTCCGATTTCCCGCGGTGGGAAAATCGTCCGCCACGCTTGGCAAAAAGAGGAACCAGAGCGGACAATAGGTAGCTAAAAACGACACGAAGCGAGTCCCGAGGGGAGTCTCTCGAATCCTCGTTTGCAAACTAGGAAGCCCTCTCCGTGCCTCTCGTAGTCCGGTTGGAGGTCTCGTCCACGTGGTCGCGGGTAGCGCAAAAAAAAGCACGGCCAGGTGCCCGGCTCGTAAATTCTCACATACTCGACTCGGCTACTTTCTTCCTCTCGTTCTCTCCCAGTTCTCGGGGGAAAACGGGTCGATTTAAATTCCCTCTCGGGCCTCGGTGGATCCAGGATCTATACCGGGTCCCGGGAGCTCCGCGCAACGCGTGGTATTTAAGTCGCCGTCCTCGCGGGGGCCCTACCTGGGGGTATAAAAGGTGGTCGTGGGTCCTCACCTCGTCCTCCCGCAGGCTCGCCGTCTCGTCGTCGCAGGTCCTGAGGCAGGGCTCGGCGCAGGGCTCGGCGCAGGGCTCGGCGCAGGCCGCGAGCCTCGAGCCCGAGGCGTCGGTGGCCAGCTCCTGGTAGCAGGACTCCCTGGAGCCTCTTCGGCTGCCGGCGATGCACATGGCCCTGCGGAAGAGGCCGGCCACGACGGCGCAGAGGCCGCACTGGACCCCGGAGGCGCTGCCGCCGCCGCCGCTCGACAGGGACCCGCCATTGGGCCTGCGACGGGTCCGAGTCCCGCGGGAGCCGGTCTCGCGTGTCTGGGACGCCAGCTTCGGATCCCTCTGGCTCCTCTTCCCGGGCTTGCTCCCTCCTCGCCCGCTGGCAGTCTCGGGAATTATCGCCCCCTTAATCCGCCCGGCCTCCCTTAATACCGCTCGGCGTATTCCCAGATGTCCTTCTATAATCCGCGCCTCGCTCCTCTCATCTTCCGTCTCCTTCTCCGATCCCCCCTGGCAATCGATGCCCGGTCTCTCTCGCTCTCTTATCTTCTTCCCTCGCGGATCCTCTCTCCCAGCGGCCCGGTTTTCCTTTTCCCAGGTCGTGTCCTCTCCCTCTCTCTTCCGGCTCTCAGGTCTCCGGACTCATCGCTCGCCAGGTGGGCTCGGTCTCGTGCCTGCGCTCACTTGTGCGGAAGAAACCGGGTCGCCGTGGTCTTTCGGCCGGGCTCGCTAACCTGGCGGAAAGGGGGCCGGCGTCGACCGACATTCCTCCCTGGGGTCGCTCCCTCTCTCTCCGTCCTCCTCGTATCCGTCTGCCGAGAGCACGGCGCGCAGAGGGCGGCCGCGATCCTCGCGCGCCCGCCGATAGGGTACTGACGGTGCGCTCGGCGAGGCTTTCCGCCGCGCCGCTCCCCTCGCGCAGCGCAGCGCACCAGGCGGCGGGGAGGGGAAAACACGTGGAGAGCGTAGCGGACCGACGGGCAGGGCCCGGCGCACTCGGGCCGCGACCTCCGCGCGGGGAGGAGCGCGGGGCTCCGCTCAGGAGTTCAGGAGCTCCACAGGGCGCGCGGGGGGAGTGTTTTCGCCTCGCTGGGACCGAGCCGGACGACTCGGTCCGACGCCTCTATTTACGCGACCGACGCCGGGCGTAGTTCCCGATACGCATTTGCCCACTCCCATGGGCCGCGGTCAGGCGGTGTTTACTCGCTTGAAACAAGGTTACCGCGCCGGCCGGCGTCGCTCCAGCGTCCTCACGGAGGGAACGGTAGGACGGGCGTCCTTCTTTCTCGAGGCGCGGCGTGGCCGGGGGAGCGAGAGAGAGAAAGAGGCCGGACGGCAGGTGCGGGCACTCGGATCGTCCCCGGAGGTCGTCGCGGCGCCGTGGAGCGACACTGGCACCGCGTATGCTACCGGGAGCGCCTCTCTCCCGGGCGAGTCTCGTGCTCGATAAGATAGCTCGACCGTTTCTCTCTCTCCCTCCCTGGGATCCGCGAACCCCTGGGGGGCGCGAGACGCACGCCGCCGGCGCTCGGCGCCGAGCCGACCAGGGCGCCCCTATCGGCCTGCCGGCGGAGGTTAGCTCCCCGGGCGCCGGCGGAAGTTAGCCGCCTGCACGCGAGCCGACTCCAGGGAGAGCGCGCCGATCCACGCCACTCGGCTGCGCAGCGCGCACTGACTGACGTCGGGTCGGGCGCGTCGCGGCGGCTCCTCTCTCTCTCTTCCAAGCGCCGCGCGCGCCTCCCCGCGGCAGCCTCCGCCCTCCTCCGCCGTGCGGGCGGCGGCCGCCGCACTCTCTCCCGCGGGACGCGCGAGGATCCGAGAGGAGCGCGCCGCCGCACCGGAAGAACCCGAGACGCGGCGCTCAGCCACCGGCCGCGGAGAGTACGCCCGACCGACGGAGATCAATAACGGACCTCTCCCCTCCGCCGGTCACGTTATCTCCGCCTCCCTCCTCGCCGGCCGCTCGGACGCCGATCCGCGACACGTGGTCGGCGCGCCCGCGCACGCGCGCCCAGCCTCCTGCGGGACCACCTGAGCCCAAGGAGTCGCCGGGAACGACCTCGGAAAAATGATCCCCGGCAGGGAGGGGTTCGAGAGGTTACGCCGGGTGGCAAAACGACGCGATTCTCCTCGCCGGCTGAATGTACCCGGATTAAGGGCCCTGGAGGTGACGTAAGCCCGGATAATTAGAAAATCGACGCGCCGACGGGGAAGGCTCGACAGGGTCCGGCGGAGTCCGGCGCGGCCAAT
Organism: Orussus abietinus; assembly: GCF_000612105.2. Lineage (NCBI taxonomy): Eukaryota > Metazoa > Arthropoda > Insecta > Hymenoptera > Orussidae > Orussus > Orussus abietinus. Next base: position 2,653,718 of record NW_019396012.1, read on the forward strand.
CGGGGCGCGCCGCCGGCCATTGACCCGGGAGTGCATCTTGCGGCACCCTCCCCTCGCGGTCGGGCAACCCGGGTCGTGGCGATCGCGCTGCCCGCGCGATATCGGATTGCGGCCCCCTCCCCGCGGCCGCGCGTCAGAGGGGATCAATAACGAACCGCCCCTCGGCCGGTCGCGGATCTCGCGGCCGCCCTGGACGCCGCGCCGGTCGACACGTGCTCCGGCCGCCGACGTCGCGCAATCGCGCCTCGCAGCCTCCCCGCGGCTTCGGCTGCGCGCGCACCTGCGCCCGAGGCCCGGCAGCGCGACACGGGACCGGCCAGCGCGGCCAATGGCAGCGCGCCGGCGGCCGTTGACCCGCGCTGCACCTCGCCGGCCCTCGGCCTCCTCACCTAGCAGCGCGCGAGGAGCCCTTTCAGGAGCCGCGTGCACCCTCGCGCGCTCCTGCGGCGACTAGCGGCCCACCCTCGCGGGGCCCGCCTTTTATAGGCTCCGGCCCAGCGCAGCGCGCCGGCCGTTGACCTGCACTGCGTCCTCACGGATCTGCCAGTCGCGAATGGGCGGTGCAGCGTACTGGTCGCCGGCCCTCCTGCTGCCGCCTTCGCGCCCTCCAGCAGTGAGTAGCGGCTGAGGCTTTTAGGACTGGCTTTTAGGTTAGGCTTTTAGCTCGGCTCGACGACAGGTGCTACTTCGCCCCCCGGAAGGGCGGCCCTTGCCTGACCCCTGCTGCCCTAAAACGCCTCGGCTTCGCGCGTAAGGGGTCTGGATGAGAATTAATGCCGACGCGTTGGGTCGACGTATAGTGGGTTCTCTCTTTCTCTCTCTCGTTCTCTCTTTTTTTTTTTCACAGGGCAGCGTATGCGGAGGCGGCGAGGCGTGAAGCGGAAGCCGCGTCGAGGAACAATGGGTACGCGAGAAAATAATTCGACGAGCACGGGTAAGGTAACTTTAAATATCGCGGGCTCTATGGAAATGGACCTCGCCGTGGACGCTGACAATGAATGTACGTAATGACTCTAATGGAGGTTCCGCTCTCTTTGGAATTGTCGTCTTTTTCAGGAAACGGCTAAGCTCTCCGTTGGATCCGAATCGCGAGCGGATTGGAAGGAGATTCACCCTCTCGAGGTCTCCGTGGGAAATGTTTATGTAAAGGGCAATCTCCTAACCATCGAGCGGCGTGGAATCGATTCCGGGATCGATCTTATCACTCGACACTTGGCGCCGTTGGGAATTTCTGTTACGGTCGTCAACCCGGACCGCCGTCTAGCCCATAGGCCAAATACCCGTTTTCCATCTACATGCTAGTATTCGATTCTATCCGCTTCCCTCCCCCTTTCTCTTAGGGGAAAACTACGATAGATTAATCGCCGTATCCCTGACCGACCTCAATGGAATGATTCGGTGCATTATGAGAAATGGCGGCCCGTTCGTTCACCGGCCTTTAAAGTGCCTCCGCGAATTCACCGAGAGATCCCAGACGTCCACGGCGAAATTGACATGTATATTTTATCCTCGCCTCGGTACGCTTCGCGGTTCGTTTTGTTGTCTAATAGAAGAGCAATTATCCGCAATTGTCGCGAGGAACGATTAAGCTAGCTCGACTCTGCGGGTCTCTCATTCTTCGCCCATCTCGGTACTCGCGGCATCGAGTTGCATTTATTACTCCGAAATGCACGAATATTCATCCATCGTGTTTTAATTATGCAGGGACATTTTTACACGGTACAGGGGAGACCGAGGGGCGTGGGCGAGGCATTGTTAACATTAATTGTTAAATGACCTCCCGAACGGGATAATTTTCCCCTCCAATCGACGCGGTTCCCGGGACCATTTTGCCGGGCATTTTATGCCACGGAATAATTCGCCACGTCGACCCCTCGCCACGAATGACCTCGTTTATTAATTCGTCGAGATGACGTCACGGGGCAAGTAATAACGTTAAGTAATATTTACTAACAGGTCCCGAAGTCCCCCGAACCTCTCTCGCCCTGCTCCCGAGGATGCTACGAGGGTGCAGAGCCATCAAATAAATTACTTGCAGGGGGCATACTTTGGCTGCACGGGGACCTAAAGAGGGCACAAAGAGTTCAAGGAATGGAGGAAGATGATACCCCCGTAAATACGTATATAATACATATACACTAATATATATATCCTCAGATGATACGGATCGACAAACGGATAAAAAAACACCCTAAACCTAACGGAGGGATAAACTCGGGATAACCCGGCAGGGATCGAAGATCGAATTTGGCCCCCTCCAATTTTGGCTCCCATTCGGGTAATTCCTCTCATCGGATGTCCCTTCCGCTCTCCTTGTGTAAATCTGTGTCAACGTCACGAGCTGTCCGCGTTACGATATAATGAAGAGGATCGGAGGACGACGGGCCTCGGGTCTTCACTTGTGAATCACCGGCCCGAAGTGCTCCTCTTGAAGATCGTGACGATGACAGTGACGTCGCATCGGCGTCAACGTCACCGTGACGTCTCCCTCAGATAATGCCCCGGAGGCAATGAGAACTTCCCGATAGGTAATTTATTTCCGCGACGTATGCCCCGCGGATCTCGAGCTCGTCACTTCCGAACATCACCCGATGTTCCGTCGAATGAATTCGCGATGTGTAATTCGATCGAGGGGCCTCATTCATTCGGAAAACAGTGAAAATGATTTTCCTCCGTAAGAATCGATTGTCTTTGAATTCATACGATTTTCGAGGATTGAAATCCCTGATTTCCTGAGTGAACCCCTCGAGTTCGTTAATCGATTAATTCCGTTGACGTTTCGCAGGTCTTCCGCCATGGGGTCGGGTCTCGACAGCATCGACACGAGAAACAATTCCGATGAACGCTTATTACCCTGCGCCGAAACTCCGGAGCCATAAAGGGCGAACTTCTATGCGGAAAGTGGCCTTAAGAGCGCCATTCCCGTTATGGGAAATTCATAAAGGAGGAACAGACGAAAGCTTATAGGTTGAAGACGGGGGGCCTCTTACGGGGACGGAGAGTAAAGCCGGGACACTAAAAGTTTCACTTGCATCTTTTCGGGATCCAACATTTGCTCCGTTTAATTTTTTAATATTTCCTTGGCTCGAGGTTTCGAGAAATAATCCAGGTTCGGGATCCTCGGCCGAGGTGCGTACGCAGATAAAGGGATCGAGGCTCCATGGGACAACCAACGGGGAGATTTGCAACGCAAATTGACAAAGAAGGATCGATCGTTTATTTCCGTTAGCACGGTCTCGCGAGGCCGCGCATTCCGTGTCGCTTCTATTTATATTTAACAGCCCTGGCGGCGAAACGAGTCTCTTAAGAACTACGGTCACGCCATGACCGTAGAGTTCACCTTGCACCTGCCCATGGAACAGGATGTTCCTTTCTTCGGACCGGAGGATGACTTTTTGCGAGTCGAGCCGCGACCGGAAACGAGTAATAAAAAATCCCAGAAGAAGAAGAAAGAGCGAACCGGAACCAGGAACGCGGGTGATCGATGGATTAATTCCGCCCCGACTAAATTTCATCGACTCTCGGTCCGAGCCGATTATATCGATCTTATTTCATTTTCCGGTTAATTGGAAAACGCTCCCCATTAGGCAAATCCAAAGCCTGGCACCAAGGGGATGCGAGAATGGGTGGAAATTACTGGACTCCAAAATCGAGCTTTAATTCACAGTCCGATAACAAGCTGGGAGGATTAATCGCCGATTAAGGATTCGAGGTTTGCCCGGAAATTACGAGTTTTCACGCTCTTTTCCTGTACGGTTCCGCTTATCCCGCGGCGTCATTCTCCGAGATCTCCGAGCGATGATTCCTCGAGACACCGGGCATGCCGCGGCCCCGAAGAAAAGAGCACTTCTGCTCCTCGGCGGCTCGTAAATTAAAGTCGCGGAATGTAAAGCAGATAACTGGAGCATGGCACGAGCGATGCCTCCTTTTGAGAGCCGCCAGAGCATAGACGGACGTTACTACTAGCGGGGACTTGGCGCGCACCCGACGCGAGTACAATCCTCGGAGTATAATAACCGGTCGGTAAGTGATTACTAGGTAAGCCATTAGCCGATTCGCGCGATCCCGGGAAATCGGACGTCCCGGAGAAGCTCGGTAAATTGGCCGATGATTTACCGAGGAGGGGACTCCTTGCACGCCCGAGGAGCGCCAACTCGACCGATTGTTTTTCCTTCCTCGGGTTCTGGCCCCGGGGAGAGAAGAGCGGCTCGACTTCTCGGCGACTCGTAAATTAGAGTCGCGGAATGTAAAGCGGATAACTGGAGCATGGTTCGAGCGGTGCCTCCTTTTGAGAGCCGCCGGAGCAGGATGGACACGTTACCATTCAATGGCTGCCTCCACCACGGGGAACGAACCTTGGAGTAATAACCAGTTAGCCGGTGATTATACTCGGCGATTCCGACAAATCGGACGTCCCGGCAAGGAATGCATTAATTAGCCGGCGATGCACCGGCCGCGGCGGGATTTCTCGCACCTCCGGGCGTGCAACACCTGACCGATCTTTTATTCATATCGTAGATCTTTTTTGGGGTCGAGCAAGGTTTGCCATTATTTATAAGGCCCTCCTTCCTCCCCCGGCTTCCTCGCCAAGCGTGCGTTTTTGCGTCCAATAAGGAAGCGGAGCATGAATCTAATTAAGGCGCGCAAGGTTGTCGCGTAATTTCGTTAAAATCTGGAATAAATTCCCGCGAAACGTTTGGCCGAGGCTCGATATTCGGGATTTTCAAGTAAATTTCCACTACCGGAGGTCCCGAAGCCTCGAGAGTGTGCAAACGAGGTGGATGTATTTCTCTTTTAAGCGTATTAGACCGCACGACATGCGGACTTTGCCGGCAGAGAGGACGTTAAAATCCGCAATTTCTCATTAAACGACCTTAGGGAAGGCGCGGATTTTCGGGGATTTCACGGCGACATGCCACGTGCTCGGGAAATCGTTCTCAATCGTACGTGACATGCAGGTGACACGCGGATGCACAAGAAGCACGCGATGCGGCGGTCTTACGCAAATCCTTTTTGCGAAGCCCGGTCAGAAGTAATTAATCAACCGAGAAAGAATTCCTCCGCGGTCGTGTATGTCCAATTTGCGCGCAATTTCACGTGTGACGGAGTTTTGGCACTTTTCGAGGCGGGGCCGAAAGCCATGAAATGGCGGTCAACTCGGAAAGGGCGAGGGCTAGGAAAATGCAGGAAAGTGCAGTTTGCAGGCGAGATCCATCGATAATGCGCAAAGTGGATAGAGGGAGAGGAGAAAACCGAAGAAAACGTAGTTCCCGCCAGACCGAGACAGCAGGGCAGGGCAGGCTGGGGTATTGATCGCGTAAGACTCGCGTACGCGAGACGCAGAGGAGGCGCCGAGGGACTGCGAGGGAGAGACGGGAGCCACGGGGGTGCGAGAGAGACGCGACGACCGTCAGAGAGGAACCGACGACGAGGGCCCGGCGTGCGCGTGCGTTCGTTCGAGCGCTGAACGGATTAAATTTCAACGGGACAGTCAATCTTGGGACACCGACACCGTTATACTGTCCGAACTTTCGGCGACTCTAGGCTATGCCTGCAAAAAAAGTAACACGACCGCCCGTCCGCGCGGACACGCCGGAATGCCGAGCGACGTCCCGCGGAGGGAGGAGGGAAAAATCCCTCCACGCTGATAGAACGATAGAATGAAATTAAAGTAGGACTTCAACGAAGAGTACATACTCGACATTCCGGGCGGTGTTTCAAGCCAGACCCACTTCTTAGCTCGTTTTGATTAAAACGCTAAAGAGGACGACGACGTCCGCACATCGTCGGGTAATAATGGAAGAAATACGGTATTGCCGGACGGTCGATCTCGCCCTTACGGTCCCGATTTTTCGACGTTGGATTAGATCATTTTATTGGAAGCCCCATGATGATCGGGGCTGTGGCACGAGGGTGGGAGAGCGACGACCTCGGCGAGATAAATTTAGGGAATTTTAAGGGGAAAGAGGGTGCTTCAAGAGGGGCTCTCGAACGAGGTCGTTTAGAATTTACGAAGTACACTCGTGTGACGCTTCAGTACCGTTTAGTGCCACCTAGGAGGTAGCCAAACGTCATTGGATCGTTAAATGTCGCACCCGTGGAAAGTTCAGGGAGTGCAGGAGACTCCGGCCACCCCTCTCAGGTCGCCCCCTCACCTGATACCGGGCTCAAATCCCGACAAAATCATTGGGTGTGCCGAGGCACGTGCAGCCCCTCTTTCAAGCGTGCTCCAAAATGCACAGAAGTTGAAAATTTTTACACAAAGAAAAAATATCCAGGGAAAATAAAAATGCGTTAAAATAGGATCTTGGCAGCGAAGACTCAAAATGAAAGAAAAGCTGCCTCGCGATGTGTATATTCCCGAGGATTTCCAGGATTCAAGGTTGACGTCCCGTTGGAATCCCGGGTTTTAATAAATTCGGAAGGAAAGCTTTTCATCGGTCGTCTAGACCCGAGAATACCGTCGTAAGCGGCACGCGAAAGATTTATGCGTCTACGCCGGATGGCTCCATTCCGTACCTCCCAGTTCCTCTCCCAATTCCGTTTCTCAAAGAGCCCATCCGATCACGGAGCAACCGGCGATCCGTGCCGAATGCCAGGTTTCGTCCCGAATCCCCAGAGGCGCCGATAAGCGCGGGCGATAGGGGACCGATCTCCAGCCACGCGTGGTCGTCCTTTTTCCCCATTCCCTCTTCCTTTCCTCTCACCTCTCGTCCCACCTCTCAAAGGAATTAATTTATTTTAATTAATAATTGCCCTCGAATGTGATCGGCGTTTTCCTTTTTCCTAATTAGTATCCGACTTTGTTCGAACTTCCAGCGCCGATAAACCGGATAAAGGGGGAGAGGTAGCCGTGATTGAACGGAATTGAATAGAGAAATGCCTCGATAAATAATTAATTTAAATTACTCCGGCTCGCCGTGGAATGTTTAAGGGTTTCTATTTGCGTGAACGCACGCATTTCCTTTTAATTAGAGGGACCCTTTGCTGAAGGTCCGCGTATATCGAGGCCCTCCAAGTGGGACGGCGTCGGCGACGTTTACGCGTTGTCGCGCTTATCCATTAGGTTAATTCCCGCGGCAATAAGGCAACCGCTTTGTGGAGCAGCCCGAGAAGGCGAGACGCCCACCCACGCCCGTTCCCTGCCAACTTAGCTCGTTCACCCGAAACTGCGCGGATCGTCCTCCGGAGTCCGTCGCCTCCTCTTTCTCGCTCTCGTGCGCCGCCCTATACGTCCGTCCTCCTCCCCCGTGCGGTTCGCAGGGACCGCGCAATTGCGCACGCGCCTCGGGACATCCCGCGATCCGAGACGCCATCGATGTACCCTTCCACGTGCGAATCGAGCAAGTCAGCTGTTCCATAAGGTATCGATACGTTGCGTCACCACCCCTGGCGCTGACTTGTCAATGAAATCGGACGAACCCCCGTGCCATGTAATTACACGACCAGCTGCCCAATAACCCTTTGCATTTATTATTTCTCGCAAGTAAACACCGGTGTTGACGTAACGAGGTACAATCGATTTCTAAAGGAACCGAGAGGGTTCTTTTCGATTTTAATGTCACAGCGTCACCCTCGGTGGTTTCTTTTCCCACAGACTCCGATATGCGAGCTGTTCATCTCCCTCGTTCTTGGGCCGCCCCGATGGTCTCCTCTCACTCTCGGGGTCGTCGGTGCTTCGCCCCCGTCCCAACAGGTGGCGGGCGCGCGGCGCGATCGCGCACGCGCAGGGCGTCTCCTAGTAGGTATGGTGTACGAACTCACCGGCAAGCTGGAGACCCCGTGGTGCTGGTCGTGCAGGACCTCCCATCGCCGGGCGGATCGACTCCCGCCGAAGGAGAGGCACGTGGAGTACGGGATCATGACGCGGCCGACGCGGCGCCTCCCGTCCGCAGGGGCTCCGACGACGCCCCGCGCGTCCTGACGTCCCACTCGGCTCGGCCGACTTCGCACCCCCGAGGACGCGGAGACTCGAGGGAGGCCGCGAGCCGGAGATTCGAAGGAACGCGCCCGCAGCGCCGACTGGTGGCCGCTGCCGCGACCGACTGGCGCGATCGATCGGCCCGAGGAAGCCGCGACCGCCCGCGCCTCTCCGCGCGACCCCGAGCGCCCGCATAATGCGCTCGCGGGAGCCGAAGGGTTCCGGAAGGGCCCGAAGGATCCCGGTGGGTTCCGAAGGGCCCCGAAGGCCGCCTGAGCGAGCCGGGGTACCCGAAGAGGGCCGAACCCATCGAAGCGGAGACGACCCTCTCGGGGCTCGAGGGTCGCGGCTGCCTTTGTTTCCCGAATAGGCTTTCGAACGCGGAACGCGGAACGAGGAACGCCAGGAAATGGGGTGAAGTACTAGACGGGGAGGAGATAGTTGCGGGAGGCTGCTGGATGCGATGTCTGGAAATCGATTTCCACCTCGTACTCCCGGATCCGATTCTTCGGAAATGTTTACACCGTGGCACCCTAATGGTAATTTCTTATTTATGCTCGCCAGGTCGGTCCGTCAAGGCAGAACCAGAGAGTTCACGGTCCTCGGTTTTTCTCTCTTTTTTTTTTTTTTCATATCGAAGGTGTTTTTCGAACGAGGAGTCGCGATAAATCTGCCGGAAGACGGAGGGCGCCGCCTCGAGGAGATAAGTTTTATTTAATTTTAATCCTTAATACCGCAGTAAATCTACCATTTTTATGGAGGGGACGGTTCGCTCGCTATTTTACTATGTCCCGTGCTATATATATATACACTCGCTTTTATCGGGCGAATAGCTTTTCGAGGGCGATCAAAGAGGAACGAGGAAACGGGGTGAAGTACCCGCCCCGGGGAGAAGATACCCGGTGGGACGGGGCGGCTCTGGGAGCGATGATTTTTCAACTCCGACTCTCCCCCGCTCGGTTGAAAATATCCGGGAATATTCGGACCGTGAAACTTAGCGGCGTTTCGCCCGCGCGTATATCTGTATATCCCGCGGGATCCAAATCATCCGTCGAGCCGATTTTTCGAATGCGATCCGCGGCAAGCGATGCGAAAAAACGGGACGAAGCCCTCGAGCTCCGGATCCGTCAGTCGGCCGGTCGATGAAACGCGACTGGAAGGGATGACTTTTGAACTTTGACTCTGCAATCCTCTGTTCCTTCCTAATCAGAGAGATTTCAAACGTCATCCGTTCCGACAGTCGTATAAAACGTCACCGGCGAATCACTAGACTATTTCAAACGAGATAAGGAGGATTTTCAGGGAAAAAAAAAAGGAGTAACTCTTGACTGGATCTTATTTCTCTTCTCCTGGAGATGCGGCCCCGAGTCTCGGGTCATCGACCACGCGACCAAAGATATTAAAAGGATTTTCCCCATGCGACTAAAGTTATTAAAAATAGAAAAAAAAAAACATGGCGCGGCCACATTTACCGCCGCCCCCGATTTTGTCGTGATAAAATGCCCGCGTTACGCGCAGTCAACGTCTCTCCGTTTCAGGCTGGCGAGGTTAAATTTCGTCACGGAATTAACGCCCAGCTCGTAATTCGTCCCAAAAGTCAAACAACGGGCTGTTCCCCGGATAGACTCGCGCCGACGTCACCTCCGATCGCGCGCCGGAGGAAACGAGGTAAAATACGATCCGAAGGTGCCCATTGTTTCGGAAAGTAATGAAAACGCGACGGGAGATACTTCCCCGTGGAATGTCCTCCCCCGGCCGGAGCCTCAAGAATGGCCGGCATCGGGGACAGAATCGACCCGAGGCGACAAATAACGTCATCCGATTATATCGACATTTATTGCAGGAATTTCCTCCGCGCTGACAAAGCGGAATCCTCCTTTATTCTATCCAGAAGAAATTCCACCCCCCGTGGCGGATGAAAATCGAAAATACATCCGGCAGGTTTCCACTCGAACCTGCCTCACCGTGTCCAGCATCCCTGAGGAGTCTTCCGGACTTTTTGATATTAAGAACACGAGCCTGTCGTAAATGTTGGGAGAATCTTCGGTTTCCTCCGCCGAGCAATCGCTTATGCGTTAGTGCCCGGAAAGCGCGCCTTTCGTCAGGATTTTCCGCCAGGAAATCTCCATTCGGGCCGGAATTTACACCCCCCGACTGTCGATGCTCGTAACGACCGCGCGCACGTCCCGCACATTTTTCAATCTCCTTTTACGAGGTTCCAGGCACCAAGTTAAACGCGCGACTATTTCGCGAGACCCTGCATCCTCGTTTGCACTCTGCGGAATTAACTCGGCCGATTGACTCGCAATTGCGTTCTCCTTGCCGACTCGAGACGGCTTAACTAGGGCGGCGAAAATTCTCCCAACCAGGTATTGCCAATTAGGGTCGAACCTAAAAAGAGTTCCCCGCAACTCTGTCTGTAGAATTTAACTCTTTCCCGCCGCCGAAAAGTAGATTACTCGGGAAACGTCTTCTGACGAACTTACGGATTTATCACAGCGGATTATATCGTTAATTTTTTCTTATTATGCTTGATATACTTCAATCCATGCAGGGGTGGTGTAAGAATAAACGCAGGAACGAGATATGTAACGATAACGTTTACTTCTGACTTGTTGATAAAAGCTTCAGGTGTAAAATACGTCGAACATGCGTTACAGCGCAGATTAATGCTTTCAGTCTCTGGCCACGATTACGTTCTGCAATAGTTGCTGTAATTCACGTTGTACCGTTAAACGAAGAGAAAACATTACGATTAACGTAACCACTCCTGCAAGTCTGCTGTAAACGCACGGTCTAGTTGTCTATCTGCATTGAGCCTTATCGATCTACGTTTGGCGCAAAGAGATATGTACAGAGGTACTATTTGATAATTTTGAAATCCAAAAAGAATCTCTATTAAATTTGGAATCGATACGAGCTTAGATCGTCTATTTCTGTCCAGCTACTTCATGGTAAAACGCTATTTTCCGTAGCAGCACTTAAAACAAAGGTAACTTACGTTGCATCGATTGAAATGTTCACCTCGAGAATGTGACAGTAGATAAGTACACTTAATAATTTTTTGGTGCCTCAGAGATAAAAGTAAGACTGGATCGGATATTCGGAGAAGACGTACGTTACATTATCAATTTAGGCGTGCCAATGAAAACGTTATAAAAAGTCCACCCAATTACTTCAGAATGGATCGCTTTAATTGTATCGCTTTTCGCAAATTTTTTCAGACGCTTCGAAGAGAGCTCATATCCCCACGTTCTGAGAAACACTCGAGCAGTTCTCAAAGTCTTTTCAGAACACATGCAATATGGATTCGTAAGGCTTTATAAAATATTCATCACAGAAAGAAAAGTCTTAGCACAATTCTTCCCCTCCGTTGTTATTTGCACTATAATGGAACACTGTCGAGTTCGTGACTCAAAGGTGTGAAAAGCCGTTTAGAACGAGTCGTCTTGAGTGATAGTCGCCGAAGAGTTTCCACTCTCGGGCGACCGCATTGCAACATACCGTTTGCGCAAGATCTCTTGTAGATCATTACAGGGACTATTTTCACGCTTAGCTCGCAGGGGTCGTCCACCCGGTGATCTAAATTCAAACACCGTAAGCATAGTTTTTTACTTTTGCTGTTCGGTTAACGTTCCATTCGTTCCAATGCAAAAGCAACGTTCTATGCACTGTTAATCCTATCTTACCTCGCAACTGGCTTCAACTTGACTTTATCGATGTCTTTCAATATATTGCTCATAGACTTTTGAGCGATCAATGGCACCTTTTTTGAATCTTCGATTTTGTGATCTTGTAAACTAGCTCTCCTTGCAATATGGGGTGTCGTGGGTGGCGGAAGAGGTGGTGGTGGCGGCGGTGGTGCTACGGCTTGGAATCTTTCAGATCCACTTGGAAGATGTCCTTCGGATGCATCTGGAATAACGAAGTATCATAGATTTGCCTCTAATTGCACCGCATATAAGCAATCGACTAACTCTTACAATGTCTGGTATCCTTTGTGCTCTTGACTATGGCGGCCACCTGTTCTCTCAGCACCTGAAGCTCTTGCTCCAGTGCGAGCAATCGAATTTCGGAACCAAAGCTGATTGGTTCCAGCAGATCTGGTCTGCTGCCCATGAGTCGACCACTGAAAAAGACAAACAAAAATAAACATCGTTAATCAGAACAAAAAATTCACTAAATATCGCACTTACTTGTCAGGTTCTATGCCATTAGGTTTTGGCGAATCATCACTGGTTTCTTCATTGATCATTGAACTCGTCATAGAATGTAACGCAGTTACACTGACGTATATTTTTGGCGGTGGCTTCAGTGGTAGATAGGAACCAATTCGACGTACGATGCTGCGTCTCTTGCCATAGTACTTTATCGTCTCACCCATCTGCAATTGAGGTGACATAACCCATTAATAAGATGAAGGATAATTAATTTCCCGCTTGCTCGTTATTTTCACACGAAAACGACACCGACCTAAGACTCGTTACATTACAATAGCAAGCTATTGCACACGTGGTTATACTTTCATGTGCGCATTCTCGTCGCAGAAAGACACATATTCACGTAACGGACATACATATATACGCACCGCGTAACCTACATACCTTCTACGCCTCCCTTGGAATGTGTATTTCTTGGCTTAAAAAAACACCGTCCTCGCTTTGAATTATCTCGTGCGACGCATGAACCCTGCGAGTTTCCAACGTTTCCAACAATCCCGCGTTGATGGAAATTGAAAAAAGAGAAAGGACCAACATCCGAGTGTAGCCAACAGCTGACGGTGGTTGCGCATGGATGTGCACTCCGTTTCCACGGTGGATTTAGTTAAACCAACGATTGCGAGAAAATACCGTTCTCGTAATCGACGCGATGTAAATCCTTTCTCTTTACGACATGTATAAGCCGCCATTAATGCGTATCAGATGGCACTATTGGATGATTTTGCCCTTCCAGAATCTCCCACGAGGGGCAGCACTAGTCGACATCGCATTTCCCCGAACTACTCTAATTGCCTCATTCGTATCCAACGCTCTCCTCCGTCCGATCCATATAGGTAGTCTCATCGCCCAAGCCGTTTATCTAATCTTCTTACATGGAATGCATTCCGTTCACGTACAGACCCAATTGGGATTCAATTACTCGGAACAGGGTGACTAGTCGGGGCTATCGGTCGAAGGCGCCATGAAAATACATGCGCCTGCGCGCGACGAATAGGTCACGTGCTCCCCGCAGGAGCCGAGCGGACAGTCGGCAGGTTGGTCGGTCGGGCGCTCGGTGGCGCCACCGGCACGGTCGAGAATGTCGGCCGCTGGAGTCGGGACGCCGTATTTGTCAATACCGCGTCGTTTCCGCGATTCCCGTGGTTCGAGGTTTGTTTCGCGGTCCCCGAGCGAGCGGAGTTAAGGGCGTCCTCGGTCTCGGCCGCGTTCGAGACGCCGGGCGGTAGGAGGGTCACCCTCGGATCGCGCGACGCCGAATAAACACCGGAGAGAGCGCCGCCTCTCTCGGCCGTCCGAGTCGAGGATCGTGCGCCGGGAGTGCGAGAGTGACCGACGGATCTCGGCGAGACGCTCGAGACGCCCCAGCAGCCCCGCGGACGAGCCCAGGGTCGGCCCCATGCGACGGGATTAAGATGTGAGTAAGAAACCGCAACGTCCCCGGGGCACGTCGCGACGCCCGGGAGGAACGTGGCTTGCGCGAGAGAGCGTTAGAGCGAGACCGCGCGACGGCTGACCGAGCGCGAGGGAGAAGCGATTATGCGGGTCCGCGAGGGAGAGAGGGAGACGGCGCGACGGCTCCGGAACGCGACTCGGGAGGGAGGTGCAATTATGCGGGCGCGCAAGGGAGGGAGAGAGACAGAGCGAGGACTCCGGACCGCGAGTCGAGCGAGGATCACCGCGGTGGGAGGGAGATGGGTGATCGGCGATCGGTCGGCCGGGGGGAGGGTCGAGCGTTGCCCTCTCGCGACGGTCCAGCGACAAGGACGCGGCGACCCCTGCGCTGGGAGTGCGACAGAGACGCCAGGCTTTGTTATAAACACGGCGACGCGCCGCGCTCCTCGCACTCTTTTCGGGTAGCCGTGCGGCCGCTCCAGGTAAACCGAAGTGTGCGTGCTCGCGAGAAACCGGTCTCCCCGCTGGACGTCGCTTTTTGCTGAATCCGCCGATCGCAGACGCTGCTTTCTTAACCTAGTCGACGTCCACTCCGCGCCGGCTTGGCGGACGTTCGTTAGGTTAGGTTTCCGTCATCGAGTAGAAACGGTCACGTCGACCCGTACACGTACGGACTCCTTCAAATGCGACGGGCCTAACCGAAATTATGGCGACCCTTGAGAAAAAATTTAATTCGATTCGTGTAACACCGTTAAAGCGCGTTATTAGGAGGCGACATTTCAAATCCCGTAATTGTTTCACCCTACAACTTCGGAGCTTAAAAAATGCATTTCAGTAAAAGAATGACTCAGAAATAGGGGATACAATTTTTTTCTTTGCGCGAGGAGCCTTTGTTCCTGTGATATATCCTAATCTCTTCGCGTTCTTTTTTTTTTAATTTCCCATAAACGGGTAATTTTTTTTATCCGCGCAAGGTCGTAGTCGTCGATATTTCGAAGCGCTTCTTCCGGGCGATAAAATCCCCCGAAAGTGGGTGAGGACTTTTCCCTTTTTTTTTTTCTTTCCTCTTGAACGAGGTGGTTCCCTCTTAAACGCCCGGGCCATTCCGCGGGCGCAAAAAGGCGCGGCCACGCGGAGAGTTATTCAATTCCAGAACGCGGTAATGAAGCAACACCTGCGGACGTAAAGCTGGATTTATTGGCTGTAAATTATCGGGCCTGCCGGCGGTAAAACGCACTCGACGGCCCCCGCCAGGAAGGATGTAAAACAATGCTGGGATGTAAAACCTGTGGATCAGATTTTCAAGGAGAGGACAGGGGAGGAAAGGGGGAGACGAGGCGGAAGCAACTCCTGTAACGAGGGCGACCTGCAGTCGCGATTTCTTCCTCATCCGGAGTCACGTTCCGGTCGGAAATCGTCGGCGGCTTTGACGCATCCGGGGAGAAAAATGGGGAAGAGGCCGGAACGAAACTCGTTGCGCAATCTTCAAGAACGGCGGAGGGAACGGTTGCGAAACCGACGCGGCGAATTCGAACTATCCGGCCCGAGTCGGGCCTAGAAAGCGTGCGATTACTTTTAATCAGCGGCGCAAAACGGAACTCGTCTCCTCCTTTATCCCGGCGGAGAAAAGAAATTTTCCCCCGACCTTATCGCGGCGGCGATTTATCGGAGACGTTCGTCGAGAAAAGTCATTTCATCGATCCAATGATATATTTCGTTAATTCCATGAATCCAATAAATTGTCATAATCCCGAAGAAACGGTGCGTCCAATTAATTCGAGTTTATTTCATACCAATTAGTCCAGTCGAATTGGCGAAGTATTTCTTTGGTTCGGTGGATTTTTTTTCTCTCAGAGTACGGGGGTAAAAGAAAACGCGAACGGTGTCCGTTGCGTAAGGATTAATTAAGGCGGGCGGGATGTAACGGCGCGTGCGCGTCGTTGCCTCGTTGCATTACGCCCGTAATAATCATTTCTAACCTCTCCAGACCGGACGGATTGTCGGGTTTCCTAATATTATCGTGCCGGACCGTGGGCCTACCGGAATCACGTAGCCGCGGCGGCGATACCGCAACGTGGCCGCCGCAATTCCGGGGATGTAATTCGCCTCGTTACGAGGCGACGTGGCCTCGTAAACGACGCCGCCCGGAGTAAGTACGGCGCGTGGAATAACGAATCGCCTTCACTCCCCGTTCATTTATTTATTCCTCGGCCGTAAATGTCGAGAAATGACGGAGCGACCGAGGCGTGTTCATTTCTCAGGGCTCTCAGGGAACGGCGAACACCTAGGGCGACTCTTTGAGCCCGTGAAAAATGGAGGTTTTCGCCGAACCCCGAGACTCGAGGGGGAGGGACGAGTGGCGGCCATCTTTCTTTCCCGGCGCGAGATTTAAAAAGGATTTCAGCGATTTAAAAGGAACACAGAGATGACACCTTAAAGAATGGGGACGTGATTTTTCATCCGTGGGTCCGTACAAAACAGGGCGGTGAGATAATTCTCGCGATTTCATAATATATTGTATATATATATATTTTAGTAGACCACGAGTGAATTTTCTTTAATAATATTTATTAGATCGGTAGTAACAAGGAATTCTTTGCGAGGGTTCACGAAATATTCCAGGTACGTCGTTCGGGAATTTTGGAATTTATGAGCGGCAACGTAAGATTTCTTTTTGCGTACGAATGGATTCGCATGAAAAAAAAAAATCACATTGTTGCGAAGTCGTGTTGTTGGTCAACATTTCGAAGTCGTACACGAAAGTGTCAATTTTGCACGCGAAAGGCGATCGTATGAACTCGAGAATCGGGTCCTTGGGTCTGGAACTTTGATATACTACCTATGTCTCTTTTTGGACGATTCCTTTTCCCCCCTGGCGCATATCCTTGTCGTGGATCCTCTCTTCTGGAAGCGAGCCGAGAACGGACGGATTGTACCGTTTACCGGCGCATCCCCGTTAGGATGTCTTTTAGCCCTACTTTCTTCCTATCTCCACGAGGCTCCGGAGAACGCGAACGGCCCCTGGACCGCGTCCAAACAAGAGGGAAACGCGCGGTTTTCTCGCGCCAGGAGAGAAGGGGGAAAGAGAGAGAACGATCGGCCCCCGCGGGGGAGCGAGAGAGACCCGACTACCTCCCCCGAGAGAAATGGCCGGCGTAAAAATAGCCCACCGGCTCTCGTCCCGGCGTTATACCGCGGGAGCCGCGAGATGCATTTTTATTGCATATACCCGAGGGTTATATTTAACTTAAATGCCGTCGCCGACAAGGTTAAGGCCTGACTCACACGAGGCAGGGACGATTCGCTCCCTCCGAGTCCTTTCGCGACTCTCTTCGACGACTAAATTAAAGCACGGGTACTCGTCGTATCATCAATCGTCGGGTATTGTTCTATCATGATTTTTTTTTTTTTTTTTTCATCGCGAGAATATCAGAATATTTACGCGAGTCCACCTAGACGTACGCGGCATAGAAGTAAAGCTGCGCTTCTGGTAATTTTTTTTTTCCCCCTTTAATGAGGTTGTCAAACCATTTTTTTTTTTTTTAAATCGCGGGAAGATCTCGCCGTTCGAGATTTATCGTCTCGGAAAAGAGAGAGGGAGACGGAGAGTGACGCGATGCGTACCTTCACTTATCTGTGGCGATAGCATCAAAGGTCGACATACCGTTATCGGGACTGCCGCAACGGTGCGTTCTATTCTGCGGAGGATGCGGCCGACACGCCGGCGCCGTACGAGCCGTACGCGGGCATAACGCACCGCGGAAACGCAACGCGGCGAGTCGCCGGCAATTATTGCGCCGGGGCATCTCCCGGGAGCCGTGTCGAGGATGATTCAATAACAGGTGCCGTTATACCTCATCGTCGGCGTCGGCGACGGGTCAATTACCGAGGCGACACCAGACTCGGCTATCTTGCCGATAAACGGCTCGTAAACGCGAGAACGCGACCTCGCAGGCGTGACCTCCGCTCGCGGAAAAAAATATTGTCTTGACCACCAAAGGTTGCCAGGGATTTTCCTTCTGAAAATTTAATGCTAATCGTGCGGCATGGCTCGGGGTCAGGGTGATCGGTCTTCCGGATCGATCGATCAATCGATGTCTACGGTTGTTGTCAATGGCAGCGATCGGGGAAATCGGTCTTGGTCTTTGATCCTGCAAAAAGTGCAGATCAAAATTGAGACCGAGACCGATTTTAACCCATCACTGATCGATAGTTACCTTCGAGGGTCCTGCGACTTTACGGCTTCGGGTAAACCGATACTTCAGGTACAAG
The DNA here is from genome assembly GCF_000612105.2 of Orussus abietinus. NCBI lineage: Eukaryota > Metazoa > Arthropoda > Insecta > Hymenoptera > Orussidae > Orussus > Orussus abietinus. The sequence continues at coordinate 2,671,523 of NW_019396012.1, forward strand.
GTACCAGAAGAGTCCGAGTCGCACCTTGCCTCGTCGGTTTTCCGGGTGGATCAATGTGTGCCGAGGCAATCAATGGCCACCATTGCGATTGCACCGTGGGTACCGAGACTCTACGGCTTCTAGGCGACACTGGATACTTTGGGTACCTCTGGACACACGAGGCTGAAATCCCATATCGTCGCGACTTCTCGATAGCCGTCTTAGAGGTGCGACCATGGGGATGCCGTTTATGGATCTCGCGAGTCCAACCGAGAAATAGTGTAAAGGAAATACGAAAAGAGAGGAGTTTAGTGTATGGGTAGATTAGAATATCGAGGCTAATTCCCGCTAGTCGGGGATTAGGAAAACGGAGAAATCGGAGAAATCAACGGCAGTGTTCCGCGCCTCCGCCGAATACGCACCGCGGAAACGAGACTTCGGTCCTTGACTCCGCGGGAGAAGGAAGGCTCGCGCGAGCACTTTCCATCCGGGCGGGCATGAAAATGATCAAAAGAAAGAGCTCTCGCTTTGACGAAGGCGCGCCGCAGGTGAAAACCCGCGCGGGGAGGGGGAGAGATTCGTCCGCATTAGGGCGCACAAAGACCCGCCGCGGAAATCAATGAGACCCCGACCCGTCCGATTGGACGCGCCGTTGTTTAGCGGCAGGACGTCCTTTGTCGTATCGATCCCGGTCGGGAGGTAATTAATTAATACTTGGTACTTGGCCCACAGGTGCGAAGAGGCTACGGAGGTGGAGACGCATCAGCAGACCGCAGCAGCGACGATGGGCGTCGCCGAAGACGAAACGCCGTCCTCCCTGACTTCGCACCCTAACGCCAACCCGAACAATCCCAATCAAGAAGGTAATCATCGAGAGATTCGTTATCGACGATTTTTCCAACCGGAGGTTTCGCGGCCGAGTCGGCCGCTGCTCGCGCGCAGGACGCTGATAGCCGGCTCGAACTCGGCGTTATCACCGCGACTCGGGTAGCGGATAGCACAGCTGATCTGGGCACGCGAGCAGCTATTTAACTCGCGACCACACATGCGGAATCCCGGAGAACTCTCGCGATAAGCCGTCGATCGAGCCCCGCGAAACGGTCGCCTCCTCGTGGGCTTACTCCGCAAGGCGATGGGAATGATTTTTTAATAATATTAATTGAAGCGAATTTGTACACGTTTATGGACACGTGGAAGACGCGACGCCACGTGGAAGCGGTATCGCCACATCTTCGAGGAGAGGCGCACCTCGGAAAAGTCGACCCTCCGTGGCACGAGACGGTTTTTACGCCGTGAAACTAGTTGCCCGGGTCACCGGAGGTTGACCGTTGAACTTGGCCCCCGAGAGAAGCGGAGGACGTGTAAGTCGGCTCGAGAAGGTCCGGTCCGGTTTATCCGCGTCGGTTTATCCCGGCCGCAGACCGCGAGTCCACTCCGGCTTATCAGACCGACCGTGATTCACGCCGGCGCGGCTAAAGAGCCGCGTTTTCGGCGAACCGCGTCGCGGTTCCACTTTCGAGCCCTCCTTGGAAACCCGAAAAAAGTCGGGAGGAAGAAAAAAAAAAGAATTCATCGACGACGCCGTTCTCTTTCTATTGTTTTCTACGCTCCGACGAATTTCCAGGCATTTACGCGCGTCTTGGAAAAAAAAAACGGTTTCCTCGCCTCCTTCCGCCTGGTAAAATAAGAGTCGGCTCGGTCGAGCGGCTCCTTCCTGACAATGGAACCCCCGCGTCCGACCTGGGGCAAAAAATCGCGGAACGGGAACACCTGTATGAAAAGATCGCGCGATTTCTGTGCGCCGTGAAGGGAAAAAAAAAAGTATGACTCCGTGACGTTTCGCCATAAGTATAATTTTAATAACATTTTACAATGTTTGAGAACATTTGATAACACGTTATACAGACATTTCGCACAATTTTTAATTCATCATGACCCTTCCTCGAGATCTCTTCTCCTGGGATTGCCTTTGCAACGGTACCTCGGGACGATCGCCTCGCTCCGGGCGCGTCGGGACCGTTTTGCTCGGACACTTTTTCCCCGCCGACGGTTTCCCGTTCCGTTGAGTCGACCCCGGCCGAGGGAAGCGTGGCTTAAGACCCCGGTAACTCGATTTCCCGTAGAATATTTATCGCGTCGAAACAATTATCGCCGGAAGCGGCGAATCGAGATCGAAGATGGCGACTGGGGAAGGGGGAAGAGGGGATCCCCAGAGAGGGGCATCTCGCGACTCCCTCGTCGGGGAGTGGGCATGGAGAGGGGTAATTAAACCCGAAGAAAGAAAAGAGGATCGAGCCGGGGGAAGAGTTCCGGGGAAAAAGGAAATTACTACGGGCGACCAGAAGACAATGGGGGGATCCATCGGAGAAAGTCGGGCGATATCTGTCCCTCGTCTCTTTTCCCGCACGGCTGGCTCCTCGTCTTCCAGAACTCTCAGCCCTCTCGCCTTATTACTTCCCGGTGGCATCGGCGACCCGGAACAAGGCGACTTCCGGTTCGCCATTTGCCGTGGAATCTTGTCGATCGGACTCCTCGCGCTCAGCGAATGTCAGCCCGACCTCTTGGCTCGATAAGAGAGGCTGCGAGATCACGAGGAGATCCGACATGGCGGGATCTCCCGGTGAAGGTTCCCTTATCGCGACTTCCCTTATCGCGGCGATCGGAGAAACGGAAAGTGCTCCGAGGGGTCAGGTTTAACGCCCCCTTCGCCCCCCTCGATCACCGGGAGAGATCTATTCTCGATTTCACGATTACAACCTTACGGTTACCGACCGTCCGGGGTCCCGCTCCGATTCCGCCGCGTTTCGATTCTTCCCCGCTGACGGAAGCACCCGTCGACGACGGAGCTCCGTCTACCTGTTCGACCAAAGAAAAAAAAAAAGAAAAGAAAATTATACAAATCTCAAAATTCGCGGTCTCGTGACCTATCCGCCGAACGCAGCCCGATCGGTACCATCGATCCCTCCCGATCACCGCTTATCCGCTTCTCTCTCTCCATCGCGTTACCTGTCGCGCCGGTCGGTCGGTAAAGAGGGTTCCTGCCTTGCATCCCATTTCTCAAGACACACCGGGCTACCTCGCGAATCCTGGAAAATCCCCGTAAGATAAGTGGAGGCTCCTTTCCTCCTCTCTATCTCCCTTTCTCTCCGGCGAAGGACCACCAGAGTGGAAATCCTGCCTCCCGCCCCCCTCCCCTGTTTCTCCTTGTTCCTCGCGTGACGGATCTAATTTGTTTTCCCACTCGGTCGGTAACGGGAGGAACGAGGGGGGGAAGGCCACCGAAACGAGAAATCCCGTTCGGCTTCGCGGCCCCCGCGATGTTCCCCCCTTTACCTCCCTCCAGATTTGATGCGACGTTAGTCCATCCAGGTTCCATCTAGCTTCGATTCGGGCTTGATTTTAGTTCATGGGAAAAAGACTCGACTTTCCCTGTTTCATGTTGGCAGGCCTTTTTTATCCCTCCCTCTCTCCCTTGGGCCGACCCCCGGCGCAGCGACGTCGTGACGCGACGACGGCCGCGTCGCGACTGCGGGACGCTAGGCGCTCGATAAGCGGCACGTATACAAAAAGTGCCGCAGTATTTCAGCCCGTTCAGACTGCGTCTTGAAGCGATGCCAACTTTGGGCCGTCGCCCCCCTTCTAGTCGAAGTTACGGAACACTTTCTTCCTATCCGGGTCGTGGGTGTTCTGGGTCAAGTGTGCATCCCGACGCGATCGCCGGGGCTCATTCGACGAAGAACTCGACTGGGATGGCCGATCTGCATCCCAAATCGGATGGAGATTAGGGAGGGGTTCGATAAACTGGGAGAGACAGAGGAATTAGAAGGCATTCGGGTCTTGTCAGGGTTTATGGGTGCACTTGGCTCGGGACTCATGCGAGTTCTTTTTTCCGGGATAACAGGGAGGAAATTCTATCTTGGGTTGATAAGAGTCTTGTCGATAATCAGGGGATTTCGAAGTTCATTTTGATTTGTCTTCATTTATTTTCAGATATCTTTTAGTTGTCTTTGGTTATCGAAGCGCAATTGCATATCTATGAGGGTTTTTTTTTTTTATATAGGTTTGAGAGGTGGACATGTAAGGTCATTTTTTGGTTAAAATCGAGGGGAATCGTGGAAATGGCTCCTTTGTTCGGGTTCGAGGCTCGTTCGTCTCCGTCAGGCGGAATAGCGGTAAAGTCGCAGGGGCCGCTAGCGGTCCGCAGCGGCGGATTCGCGGTGGCTAATCGCGGTAATCGGCCCGCGCCGGTCGGTCCTCGCCGGTTCGCGCCGCTCCGTTCCGCTCCGCGACGGTCGCCGGACGGCGCGCGGCCGCGCGTGCGGAACGCCGCGGCCGCTCCGATGGGTGCACCCGAGACCGAGGCGACAACCGCGTCTCTCGCGTAATTATTCCGGGAAAATGGCCGGCTTTCCTGGAACCGAGGAGCTCGAGTCAGCGAGTCCGCCCGGAAGCCGTAGTCCTCTCCTCTCCTCTTCTCCTCTTTTCTCCTCTCCTCTTCCATCCTCTGAGGACGCCGCGGGTCGCCAGGTGCGGGGAAAGAAAAGAGCCGCATCCGGTCCGTGAAATACCTACCTCGACGTTACGCCTAACGCGAATTCATCCGACCTCCATTATTGCATTCTAGAATTATATAGTCAATTGACGTATTGACCCGTCTTAAAGTGGATTCACCCTGTCCGCACACGTATCGGTACGGACGCGTGACGGTGCCGATCCGACGAAACGTTGCGGCATCCGTTTCAATGGTCGGACACCCAATTGTCGAGGTAGTTCGGGTCTTTATTGCTGGGGATATTATGCAAATTTTCCGTCCAATGTGCCGCACCGATGAACCGCGCGGATGTCTTCCACGGATACCTCACTGACGCGGCACGGACGCGTCGGAGCCGGCCTTAACGAGATCCCTCTTTGCTCCGTAATTGCGGGCCGTTGAACGAAAAATCGTTAATTGGCCCCCGCCGACTGTCGGCCCGGTTCTCGGGCCGTCGCGGCTCCTCCGGCCGCGGATTTCGCGCGTTTACATCCGCGTACGTACCGTAAGGTAATTACGGCCGACCTCTTCGACGGGCCGGCCGTAATTCCAGCGTTTAATCGGGAATATACCTCGCGGACTCTCGAGTGCTCTTGCGAGTACTCCACTCGTGCTCTCGCTTTTCTCCCCACCGCCGATTCTCGGCCGCTTATAAATCGTTAATCGACCTTAACTCCTAGAAACAATAGGCTCAATTAACACCGGAGGAATGAATCGTCACGATCAAAAGGTTTGAGACACTTTGTATAGGCTGGGCCGACTTATCGCCAGGCGAGAGAAGAGACTATCGTCTGCTTATAAACTATCGATCGGCCTTAACTAACACTAGAGGAATTGTTCGTTGTAAACAAATGGTTCGAGACACTTTGTATCGGCGGGACCGGCTTATCGGCAGACGCGGAAAGAGGCTATCGGCGACGCGGATTGGTTTCGCCGAACCGGCGAGAGACTAGCTCTTGTTTCTCGCTCCTTTCGGCGTGCTGCAAACAGATCGGTCACTCCTTAATCGTGACGCAATTCCGCGGTTTCTCGGAAGACTGGCGTCGTTATCGGGAGCTTTCGTCGACGACGTCGGTCTCGACCTCGGGACCCCACGTAACGTAAACGTTTACGTTAACAACGGAGCCGGCCGTCGAGGTGAGGTCACCCGTCCAGATCGATCGGGGTATAATCGGACGTCGGGGCGACTGGTCACGAAACGCTGAGAAATTCTCATAAGGGCCAGGGAGAAAGGTATCGAAAGAGAAGCGGCGTCAAAATGGGCGAGGATAAACATTCTGTTGAATTAAAAAAGAGGCGTCGCGACGGTTTGTCTCTTCCTGGCAAACGAGGTTTTACTGCACCCCCAGGGTGCACCCGGACTCGCCTAGTTAAAGCCCGACTTGTCGTCCCGCGTGTACGCGCCGTCTCCGTAAATACCCGCGTCCGTTTGCACGCGCATCGCGCGAATTCCGTGACTGTTTGCCCGCGCGGCGCCTCGGTACACAAGGGGATGCACCTAGGACCGGAGTTTGCTCTTCGCTCGTCGAGATTACGGGTCGAGGATTTATTAGCGCGCTCCTCGAATCTCGTTCTCGGGCGGGAACTCGTCGTCGGGTCGCTCTCTCCTTTCCTCGAGGGAGGGTAAAGTGGTTTCCGAAGAGAGGAGACCCCCAAGAGGCTAGACCTAGAAGAAAGGGGTCGCGAGTTCCCTTTTCGGCGCATCGCTCTAACGAGCTGAGATGCACTTTCGATCCGCTATGTGGACTCGGCGAATCGATCTTACTCGATGCTACATTTATCGTCCGTCATTTTTTCTTGCGATATTTTTCATCAATTTTTTTTTTATATTATCCTTCGACATTTTTTTTTTTTCGATATTTTTCTTCATCCCCAGGATAGACGTTCCCAGTTTCGGTGTTAACCTGGTATTACCTTGATTACGTATCTCGCCTTATCACGCGCCCCCGTTGTTCCCGCTCCGCGGAGGAACGTGCCAGCGTGAACCTCTCGCCCCACGTCGAACCGTGGGAATTATCCGGCTCTATCGAGAGAGGATCTACTCTCGACTCGCCAATGCGAAAGGAAACGAGAGAAGAGGGAAGGGGAGAGGACGCCGCACGTGCGCCGGCCGAGCCGCTTTCCCGCGCCAGCTCCCCGATAACGAGTGATAACGCAGAAATCGCGCGAGGGTTTCTTTTGGTTACCGCCAGGAGACGGGATTTCGCCAGATCGATCTCCTCGTAAACTGATTCTCCCTTATTTTCATACAAAATTTGACGAGGGCCCCTTAAATCCGAAACCGGCGTATCGACCGATCAGCTGATCGGTCTTCCGGGAGGCTCGCCAATAATTCCCCCATTTCTGCTTTTCCGCTCGCTGAATGTCGCGGATAATTCGCAAGCGACTCGCCGGACACGCTTTCTGTTTTTGTTCCGACGAAAGGCCGAAAGCGGCGACTTTCTGCTTTCTGCGGAATCGCAATTCCACGATAAGGCGGCCGTGTCACGCCTCGCGAAATCTTTTCCACGAGAGCGCGGCCCGATTGTTGACTCCGCGCGACGTGTTCCTTTCTTTTTTTACTTTTATTTATTTTTTTTTCCTTTCTTTTCTATTATTCATCTTCCCTGATTTCTCCAGGGTGTGCGCTGGATTTTCTCGAAATCTCGCGGAAGTCCTGGTTCGACGTGTTCACCGTTCCGTAGATCGGTCAGGAATCGAAAGGGGAGAAAATGATTCCGGGCATTTTCCGCGCGTAGTCAAAGGCCGCGCGGCGCTCGAAGGCTCGTAGTCCCTCGTGAAGCGAGACCGCGTTATAGGGCGAGTCGCGAGAGCGAGCGAGAGGGGGAACGCCTAGGCGGCAGGGCGAGGAGGGACGAGAGACTTCGCCGCGATATGCGGGCGCCGAGGGGTGAGGGGAATCACGGAGCGAGGAGTGGGGGCCGCCGATCCGGTGCGAGAGAGAGGGCGCGCGCGACGGTGCGCCGAGTGCGAGCGAGAGCGCCGGCGGCCGCCGGCTAGGCGGCGCGGTCGGCTCGGCGGCTCGGCGAGTCTGTCGCGGGCCTCTCGAGCGCGCGGTCGTTCCTCGAGTCTCGCTCGGTAACGCGGCGGCGGATTGCGCAACTGAGTCCGGCGGTCGTCCCGCCAGGATGGGTTAAGCGCCCGGACGCGCCGGGCGGATCGGTCGAGAGGCCAGGTCGGGCGGGCGGCGAGGCCGCCCGGGGGACGAGGACGGCCGACCGCCGCGCCGCGAGGTCGAGGCCCCCCGTCGGCCCTCGGCCGCCGGCGGCCATCTGACGAGCCCCCCCTGTGATCGCGGAATCGACGTACCTGCCCCCCAGCGACGAGGAGGAAGAAAGAGAGAGAGAGAGAGAGGTCCGACCCGTACTTAAGGCGAGCTTTATTTAACGCGGAACCTCGAGCTCGCGCGACGTTGCCGCGCTTCCTCCGCGCCTACCCCAGATGACATATATATATCTATATCTATATCTACACATATATACGCGTATATATTTATATACACGTGCGAGAGTCTGACTTGCGACGCGAGCCTGCCCAAAACACGGGCGAGCCGGCAGGCCGTCGAGGTTACATGTAGTATTAGTAAACCGTGCAAACCGAGTACCTTAAATCTACCAAAAACACGGGAGAGGAGGAGAGGGAGAAGGAAGTCGCCGGCCGCGGAGCGAGGAGAGCAACGTTGAGGCTGTGTCGCAAGAGGGCGACCCCTCGTGGGGACATCGCGCGACCGCACTTTTAGCGCCGGAAGCACTTTTCCCCGGAGGTCGGCGAATCCGTCGATTCCGCGCGAGTCCGCGGATCGCGATATCGCTTATCGATCCCACCCGGCTCCGATAACGGCCGGGGCCCTCGACGTCGCGACGACGCGCAGCGAGCGACAAGTGGTTACGAGCGGCGAGGCCGGAGCGACGACGCTCCAGTGCAGGAGGATCGTCTTCCTGGGAGTCTCCGTTTTAGGGATCTTTAAGCCGGTGGAGGATCGTCGACGAAGACGTACGAAGATCAGGGAAAAGGAAGTGGAAGGAAGAACGGGACGCTACGGGGGACCGCGAACCAAGATACAGAGGGAGGAAGGAAGAGCTTGACGTCGCCGCAACAAGTGGACGGCGCCCACGTGGCGTCGCGACGCCACCGTATCGACGACTTCGCAACCTCGGGGAAGAGTCGACGGATCCTCGGGCGACGTTACGCAAGACTCGCGCCGTCTCTCGTGACGTGTCGCGACGATAAACTCGGTCTCTCCGTCTCTCTTTCTCTCGCTGGCTGATAACGGAGGTGCGGAGCGGTGCCAAGCGGAGTCGCGCTTCCTGGTGACCAGGGGAGCCTGGAGGAGGACCTCGAAACGGAGCCGAGTCCTGGGGCGGTCGGACCACGAGGAGACGTCGACTCGCTGGTCGAGGACGCCCTTGGTCGGGGAAGGAGGCGAACCCGAGGAGGGGGATATCAAAGCGGCGGAGGAGTTAAAAGTATAGATTTAGAGAGGCGAGAGAACACGTGGGGGATTGGAGTTCGAGGAAACGGTACCTGAGAGTCGCTTTAAGGGTCGAGGTTTGGCCGGCCAGGATCTTGAGGATCTTGGGGAGGATCTCGCGGGGACTCCGAAGTGACCCACGAGGGTGAAGACGGACTTTGGATGACTTTCCTATTTTGCGGCTTCGTCTTCGACTCCTCCGACGACAAGGCCGGACCGATGCCGGTGGCGTCGGAGGACTGGGTGCCGCACCCGGCCAAGATCGGCGGGGGGGCCACCGTCCAGGGCACCGCGGCCGCGTGGACGTCCCCCTACGGGAGGGCCGCGCCTCCCGGGGACAGGGGCCCTCCCGGGCCAAACCACGGCACCGTCATCCTCGAGGGGTGTCGCCCCCCGGCCGCCAGGAGGTTCCTCAGGTGGTTCAGCAGGCTCGGCCAGCCGCCCATCGGGAAGTCAGGTAAGCACCGACCCTCCACCCCCGCGGGGAAGTCGTTCATCAGGTGCTGCGTCGACATCAAGCGGGCCGGTCGCGATAATCGATCGATCGGCTCTCGATGACTCGAACCTCGAGGTGCGGTTCCGCGAACGCCGATGGCGCGGTTTCTCTCCTTATCTCCGCCGTTCTCTTTGTCGCGATATTTCACGTCGTCGAATTCAATTGTCCTCCCACCCGAGACCTCGCGTGGACATCGATCTTCATCTTGCAGTCTTGGTCTTGAATAAAGTGCGAAAGAATAGAAAAAAAAAAAAAAAAAAATTCAAGATCGAGACTGCAAAATCGTGATCATCAGCTGACTTGGGCGGGATTATCAAAAAGCCACAAAGACCTCTTACCTCCCTTCTTCCCCGCGTTTTTTTTTTCTCTTTTCGCTTTCGGCGGTGCCGATTGCTCGCGTAATCACGGCGGGGGGTCCTTTCGGGCAAAAAGCTCGCTTTCACGGGTCGCTAATTCCTCCCCGGGGGGAATCCGTCCGCGATTGGCCGCATTCCGGGATATAGTTTTCGGCGCGTTGCGCTAACCCTCTCTCCGAGGCCTCTCTCTTTCGCCCCCCGCCCTCCCCATTCCGCCTTTAGGATTCCGTTTCCCGTCGTCGATCCGCGTAAACGCGCGCAATTACCTTCGTCAAGACATACCGGGGGAACCTCTAATAGATCGAACGAGGTCGCCGCACAAAGGAGTCGGCCCGCCGACGTGCCGGAGGTGTGGGTACACCCCACCCCACCCCCCGTGTGCCCCACATTCGATCGTTGCCGTTAAATCCGTAAACGGCCGACGAGTACGGTTTTATCGTCCGATGAAAGTCTACGATCTCGAGTACTCGTTGCGTTACGACTTCCTCTCGTATAGAAGTGCCCCTCGAGGTCTTTCATCGCCTTGCGATTACTTCTTTAAGTAGGGTTGATCTTTTTTTATTTTTTTTAAATTATTAGAGGTAGGCTAATCGTTGCAGCATACATACGTCGCATCTAGAAGTGCCCCTTGAAGTCTTTCATGATTTAGAATTGTTTTTCGTTATTTTCTGTTAATTTTTAATATTAACGGGAGGTCATGATAATTTTCGTTAACAAATTGCATTTGGGGGAAATTTTAAGTGGAAACCTCGCCGAGGATTATCGAGTTTTCGAGGAGAGTGGATGGCGAGCCGCGTGCGTTATCGCGTGCGGCTCACCTGCGGCCGATAGCAGGACGTCGACGGAATCGTCCTGCTTATCAGACCTCCTTGCGATTGGTCGATCGGTCGCGCGCACGCGCGCGAGAGCGCCCAGAGAGGTCGGAATTCTCCGCGCGGGAACGCCGCACGATAACTGGGCCGGAAAGAGGATGAACCGTAAACTTGATAAATAAACATTAGATTCCGCGGGCAGAATCAGGCCGCGTGGCCAGACGCTCCCGATTTGCCTCCCACCTTTGATTAACGTCTTCAGGGTCTGATAGCGGTCTCGTCTTGCGGCCTCCCGAACCGCAGCGGCGGAATTCGTCCTAGTTCTTATCGGAGAGATTTTCGTTGCCACGCACCTGTTTTTTTTTTTTTTTTTCAGAATCTAAAAGTACGGCCGTTATCGGAATCGATACCGGCTATCGATAAGTACCTGACGGCATTTAGCAAAAATTCATTGGGCGGCGGAATTAATTGGCGGAAAAAAAAAAAATCGCTCCGGGAGTTGCGATCTCGCGCGACCGCCGGATTGACCCTCGCGGCCCGGATCGATAAACCCGCGGTGATAACGCGGTCTCTTTTTACAACGACGATGTATCGGCTTGCGGTAATTGAAAACGAACCGGCCGGACCGAGATTCCGGGCGCGGAATGAAAGATTCACCACGCGGCCCGACCTTAACCCTGAAACCGCGCTGATCGATGACGATAACCCCTGACGTGGAGGCGAAAGCGCGAAAACGCACGCGGAAGCGTCATGGGAAATAAGAAACGCAACGGGGGCCGATCGTTTCCGCACTGCGGCCAGGGTCGCTCGAGCACTGCGGCCACGACGCTTATCCACAGCCTTGAGGGTTCCTGTGTCGGTCGTGAATCATCTCTAATCGAATGTCTATCGATCGCGGTTCTACTCGATATCGGGAAATGTGGAATCTAATTTTTTTTTCCACGACAAATCTTGTCGGCTATTTGGAGGACGCTCATTGGCCGAATTTTTTATGTCACATTGTCTATGATGAATGATCGTTCCATGATCACGGATCATCGATCACCGATCATCGATAGATCTCGAACACGTGGAATTTGATCATTCCGTGAAATACCTGTCGCCTATTTAGACAGTCGTTCCTCCTTTTATCTAATTTCTTGCGGTGGTTCGGTTCTTTATATCCGTATTGACGTCGATAATCGATAACCGATATCGATATCGTCCAAAGCGCCCATTGTGCGTGCTGACACGGTGAGACCATTTCTCAGATACGCGCGACGCATTCTGATCAGCTGATCGCGAGTGATACCTATCCGAGGTATTTTTATCCGACTTCCAAGTCTTATTTTTTTCTTTCAATTTATCTTTTATAGATTTGAGATCATTTGGAATTTTTTCCGTTCCGAGGATTTCGTCCGGATTGCTCTCTCGCGCTTTCTCCGCTTTCCTTCCGCCGTCGGTTTTCCGCCGCGTCGGGCCCGCACTCGTCGACCCGTCGACGGCGCCCGACGCCGGCCGCAATTTAGCGCGTGCACTCCATTAACGATTACGCAAGGTTACGCACTTAAAATACGCACGCCGTCACCGTGCGAGCGGCGCCGCGTGCGAAACGCGTGCGGCGACAATGACGGCATTGTTCGCGCTCGCGAATCGCCGACCTAGACGCTCGTGCGATCCTTCACTCTCCGTCCTTTATCCTTCATCCTTCGTTCGAGGAAGAACGGAAGTGCGCGATTCCGCTGCGGAAAAAGCGCCCTATAAACTTTTTTTCATATATATAAATATGCGACTCGCCAAGAGACCAGGTAGAGTTTCGCGCCAAATTATTAATACTTTCGTGCATCGTATTTTTTTTTTTTTTCACGTCGCTTTGAAATCAATCGATCGGCGCTAATCGACCCTAAATCGAATATCGCGCCTCTCTCGACATATCGTTTGCCCGATAAAACGTCGGCCCAGGTTGGGCGACGCCATGACGAGTTCGTGCTGAGAATAGCCATTCTCCCCTGTCTCTCTCCCCTCTCGTCCTTCTCTATGTACTCACACCTGTCCGCGCCCCTAATTGCGCGATGCATTTACTATCCCGATGTACTCAGACCGGCGCCTCGAGGATGGCGCCCGACGTCTCGACGTCGCTCCGTCGACGTATCCTCGGGACGACGTCTCGACGAGAAAACGATATTTCGCTCTTACACATTAAAAAAAAAAAAAAAAAATACAGATAGACCGAACAGAAGAAATATTTCGTTAATACCAAGGAAGGTTCTGTTCAATGAAATATTTCTCTGGTTCAATGACACTTTCTTTTTTTTTTTTCTCAGTGTATGTAGGAGTATCAATGTATCCCCGGTATGACGGCCGAATTTCTTTCTTTTTTTTTTTTTACGGAAAATCACGAGAAGGCATGTATTGCCCTCGCGGGGATGCAATTCGGGGCAGGGGATGCAGTTCTGCCGGGACTTTCGACGGAATTACCGCGGCCGCGCGTAATCGCGCGGACGTGACGTACGCGCGCGTACATATCGCGCGGATTGTGGGAACAGAACGGATGGGACGGATGGAACTGGACACGCGAGTAGGAGCCATTGTCCTGCGGATTTCTCTGTCTCCGCGTTTCCCCCGCGCTTCCGGCCGAGCGCAGTCGCCGCTCCGCACTTCCCTTCGATCCGGAATTCGCCCGCTTACCGGGGCCAAGTGCGGAAATTCGATCTGCCTCCCCGGCTATAAAGTCGGAGTTACCTAATAAGTCGTTAAGGGGGAGGGGATTGCAAAGCTCTTGCACCAGGTCGTTTTTGACACCTCGGCCCCCGCCTCGTCGATCGCCTTGACCTAGAAGAAAAAGAGCCCGGCACCGCAGGTTGCGGAACGGCCGCGGGTGAAATCGCGGCCGCTCCCTTTCTCTAGCTCGGCCCGGGCCTCGTCTGCCCTCGCTCGCTTTAATCTCGAATTAAGTCACGGAATTAGTGGGTTAATTCGTTTAATTGAGGTCGACTGCGAGACCCTGGTCTCCGCGTTGCCGCCAGGTTTAGGTGGATAGGTCAAGACGGGTACACGCGGCCGTGGAAACGGAAACGCGTCCTTGAGATTTACATACGACACTCGTGAATTCATTGTCCGACGCCGTTTAACGACCATCCCGACCCGCGACGAGGATTTCGCGGAGAACCTGCAGAACCTCGAGAAATGAGGACCACCGAATGTCGGCGGCTTTTTTACGGCTCCGTGGTTTGCAAAAGTCTTTTGTTTTTTTTTTTCTGCCCTTCTTCCGCATCGTCCTTGCGAGGATTCCGGCGCGGATTCCGGTTAGGCTCGTTGCCAGCTACTGGACTCGACTCGACACTGGCCTGCCAGTAATTCCCCCCCGAAATGTCGGAACTGGGTCATCGGGTCGGCAATCTCGAATCCACACGCGCGTGCCGCGGGATTGTTACTGTTATCGCCATCGCCGTTATTAGTCCTGCTCCTTTCGTCCCTGGATTCCGCGCCGTGTGGCCCACCTGCCGCGTTTATCGGCCCGTTTGTCACTTCTATCGGCCCGCTATTCGGCATTCGAGTTATTCCCGCGAATCGTCGACTCGTTGAGCGGACCTCGTTTTTTTCCCTCCCCTCCCCCGATAATCGAGAGGGGTAATCCGATCAAATCCCACTGTATGTTCCGTTTCATATTTTCCGAGGGGCTATTCAGGCGGAAATCAATGAGAGGACTTCCTTTGATTTCATATCGGGAATAACGCAGCGAAACGAGTGACGTTTGGTATTGAAATTGTGATAACGCTTCGGCGATTGTCGAAGATTTTTCCCCGTGATTTCGAGGTTTACAGTTCATGATCTCTTCTCAATGAATGACCCCTCGACGTTTGCTCGCCACTTCGCGCTCGCGATTCGACGCTTGTCGAAGGTCAGGGATATCGATCGGCGCCCGGGAGGGGAAAATCGAGGAGGCGGCCTTTCGGCTTAATCAGTGCGGAAAAATCCGCTGGAATCGGGCACGCACGGGATAACGAGGGGAGAACCTCGTGTCTCGTCGACTCGAGAAAGAGAGAGAGAGAAGGCGAGCTCGTGAAAAACGGCGGAGAAAATTTTTCTTCTTAGGGAGGGACCGCGACTCTCCCTCGGGATGCATCCGGCGAATTTCCGGTCCCGGGGGATAACCTGTCGCTGCAAATTGCAGCAGGTGAATAATAGATCGCGGGCTCGCGCCCTCAAAGCATCCTCCCGCTCGCAAAGGGACTTTTCCGCTCCCGTTTGTTTCCCCCTCGTTACGATTGATAAGTGGCGGCTGTGAAAAAAGAAAAGAGATAGGAAAAAGAAGTCGCACCCCCTAGCAGGCGATATCTCCGACACGCGCCGCGATTCTACCTGGACGCAGATACGTGTACATATACCTGTACATATTTATTTGTACACACATATATATATTTTTTTATATCGCTTCTCGGCTTTGTTTCACCCCGGCTACCGTGGAAGGTACACGAGGGGTCCATTAAATCGGAAGGACGTAACGAGAGCGTTGCTCGTCCAAAGGGAATTGAAAATCCCCGGAAAGTCGGAGGCGCGTGCGTATTAACCGACCGCGAGGCTTGACATTCTCGAGTGTAATCCGGAGATCCGATTTGCGTAAAAGCACGTTCGGACATTTTTCTCCTCTTCTCGAGTTTTCTCGGAGTTTTCGAATTTTTTCTTTCTCCCTTTGGAGACGATTATTCTAGCTCGCTCGAAAGCCAGGGTGCGTATCGCGGATGTCACTCTTTTTATCGGCGATTTCTCGATGCGGCCCTGAACGTGATCGGAGCGGACTAAAATTAAGGGGACAAATTCCTGCTTCAAGCCAAAGGAACCTCGGAGCCAATACCATCTTGGACGGATCGAAGTCAATTTGGCACCGATTGCCGAGCCGGTATCGCGAGCTGACGTCAGCGCGACCGCTACTTCCGGTCGTCACCGTGTTTCTATATTTTTGTTCTTTTTTCGTTTCCGGCCGAAGGCTTCGAAAAGGACCTTACGGAATTTCTTATAACAATCCCGGATTTCTTTTAACACTCCCGGGAGGCGAGGGAACAGTCGCGGCCTCTGTTCTCCACTTCGTACTCCGATATGTACGTGATTCCGTTTCTTCCTGCCACGCGGCGTCGTCTCCTCGCGTTCTTTCTTCTCCCCCTCTCGTCAACGGAGTTCTCACTCGTTGCGTCCAAAGTACAGTTAGCCTCGTGTCGATGTACGAGGTTATATCGGTGACGTCACTTGGGGGGCCGGCACCGTCGATTGGGGCCAAGCAAAGTGAACTCTCGTTGTCGAGCCGAGATCCTCTCGGTTCCACTTTTGCGCCCTTCCGCGTCTTCCGCTAGTCACGACTCGCGGGCGTTCGATTTCGCCGATTAATCGAAAATCGCGAGGCATCGAGTTCCCGAGTCGACTCTTTGCCGCCGCGTTTCCGGGGTCTGCTTTCGCGGCAGAAAATCCCCCGCCTGCGGATACGTCGCGGTCGTAAAAGGCGTCGCCGAGGGTATCGGCTCGTCTCGTCGTATAATCGGGATCGGCTCTGTTTCCACGGCGTAGTTCTACAGTCACGGTCTCAGACCCGTGGGCGACTTATTGCCGGCTCGGTCGTCCCGATAAACGGGTATTCCTCCGGGGAACGATTTTTTTTACAAGCTCCAAAACGATCCGCAGCCCTCCAAACCCGGAAAATAGGAATGGGGCAACCTCGACGCATGCGCTCAATTAGAGTTTGCGCGACTCCCGGGCTATGCACCCTGGGTCGTATAAAATGCATAAAATGGAAATTATCAACAAACTACGGCGGCAGCGGCTCTGTGATCTCCGCCGCGGCAGGTGTAATTCCTCGCGCCTCGACGACCGAAGCCCCGATTCCTTCCACCTCGGTTGGAAAAGCGGCGGAAAAGGGGGATTATCGCCGTTTATCGCGCCCCCGGGAACGTAATTCCTGGTTAAATGGTCGACCGGGGCGGTTTCCGTCCACGGAGTCGCGGTTTCCGGCCAGGAGGTAACCGCTCGTCCCTGGCGCGCCGCCAATGCGAGGCGGAGACGCCCTCCCGGGCGAAAGGGACACTCGAAAGCGCATCTGCTATTTTGGGCCTTCTTTGACTTCCTCCGGACGGAGGATCCCCACTCTAGCGTTTTTCGGCCGGTCGGAATGGCGCAAAAAGACCGACGGCTCGTGCCCGGCGCGGCCGACACACGCGGGAGCGCGGGACGACCGTCCCCTCCGGCCGCCCGCACGCGAATGGGCCTCTGCATTGGGGCCCATCCGTATAGGTCGGTGTGTGGGTGCGCGCGTCCGTCCGAACCCGCATGGGCGCATGTGTGCGCGCGCAGCGGGCCCCCGTGCCACGGCTCGGCCAATCGGAAGCCGCGAGGCCCGTTCCGACCGTCGGGCCAGTCAGTCACACGCGACCGTGCGAGCTCGATACACACACCGCGCGTGCGCTCTTCGGCTCGGCTCGATTTTCGCATTTTCGCGGCCTGTTTCGCCGTGATTAGTCGTGGTTCGTCGTCATTCGCCCGTGATTCTTCGTGATTTGTCGCGACTCGCCGTGATCTCTCGCGATTCCGGGGAGCCATCGCCACACCGGAAGCGGAAACTTCGCGAAAGCTCGTCCGCGGTATCGCGACAACTCCTGCACCGATAATCGCGAGAGACTCTCTCGGCAAGATTACGACGAGGCGCGCCCCTCTACGTGGAACCGGGTTAGATTCTTACACAAGTCCCCGAGCGAGAGCTCGATTCCGTCACACCTGTGCAATCGGCCGTGCTGCGCCTTCCACACACGGATGTATATACGCGCACGCGGAGCGGCTTCGAACCGGGATGTCGAGAGCGAGTTTAATTGCGAGAACTCCTGGCGCAACCGACGCAGGAGGTGCCGGCGATAACGCGAGATACGTCCTCGATCTCTCCCGGTCCCCTCCAGGTGGATACCTCCCCGTGGAAGCTCCGCTTTCGGGGGGTCTCCCTCTTCTCTCGTCGATAAAAAATTCCATTAAGATCGCCCTCGCTCGATACCTATCGGTGGGCAAGGTCGATAGACTTTCGGAGTCGCGTTCCACCCGGTTCTCCGTCGACCTCGCGCGCTTTATCACGAGGCTCGCCTTATCACCCGCGATAGCCCTCTTTTCCATGCGTCGCGGTTCCACGTGGGGTTCTCGCGAGGTATAATATTATCGTTAAATATTTTCACAAGGCGTTTCCGGGAGGTGACTAGTCCAGATGGCCGCCGAGAGGAGGATGGACGGAAGAGTCGGGCGGGTTAACGATCGAGGCGATCGTCGCCCGGAACTGATCTGGCCCGTTAGATCGTAGAGTGTCTCCGACACCGATCGGGAAGCGACCGCAATCCGGTCGAGATCGACGCAGAGCGGGAGAGTGAAACTCGGCGGTCGCGCAAGGTGCGACAGGAACGACTCCTCCGGGGCGCACGGTCGGGACGTGCGGGATACTCCGTCGCGCTCGGGACTCTTGAGATGCACCGCGGTCCCCCCGAAATACCCGAAGAAGTGACTCGGTCGCGGTTGGGACCCTCGAGGCGCACCTTGATCGCGCCTAAGTAAGTCGGAACGCGCCTCGGTCGCGGTCAGGACCCCGCGACTCTCGGACTAGCTCATGTGCGGTCGCGCCGGCGCGTGCGCCTTCTACCGCGGATCCGCCAGGGAGGAGCGGGACGACGCCGGGCCGATGTACAGCCCGGAACTCCTGAAATCCGTCTGGACCAAGATCGGGCAGATGTGCGGCTACGTCACCTGCGCCAGGTCGTACCTGTCAGGTCAGTCCCGAAGATTTTCCCCGTTCCCACGAGAGGAGCACCTGGGAGACCCACCTCGAAGTTCCGGGTCCGCGTGCTCCGCGAGTTCCTCCGCGGATACCGCTGCGGAAGATCGCGCGAGACGGGACCCGGGGAAATCTAAGCGCCGCGCACTTTCACTCGGACCTTGCTTCCGCTCCGCGATTCTTCTACGCGGAATCCATTCCGTACGCGGTGACACGCGGCCACCGGACCTGGTCTCGTCTTTCACGTGCCACCTTGGAGCGAATCGGCCCCATGTGCGTGAGCGTGCGTACATGCGAGAACGTACGCACTCACTCGTGGCTCGGGTGGGCGTGCTTACCTATACTCGCACGCGTGCTCGCGTGTCCGCACACGTTCGCTCCTGTCGTAGGTGTGCGGGCGTACTCGTACTCGCACTCGCTCCTAGGTGTACCGCTAGGGTAAAAATGGCCCATTGTTGGAGGCCCCCGGTGGGCCGTTGACATTGGCGCGGCAGGCCGTAGTTCCGTGCTAGATATCGCGTTACCGAGCCGCTCCGCGACTTTGGCAACCGGGATAACCAGCGGAATCGAGACGCGCAAGGCCGCGAGATATTCCGCCCAGGGTCCGGCCGCGAATAAAATCGAGGATTTACGGCCACAGGGAGCGGCGGAATTATTATCGCCCGTAAATCCGGAACGGAGCCCGCGATTAACGCCGCCGGGATTTATATTTCCACTTATCGGGACTCCCTTCGGCCGGCATCCCTTATCGGGTTTCCTCGCGAAGGGGAAAATCCGCGTTTTTCCATTTTAATTCCGCTTCCCCCCCCCCTTTGCCTCCTTTTTATTGATTTCCAATTTTGGACGCTTTCTCGAGTGGCGGTGTCGCAACTTCCCCAGCGACCCGGTCTTCTGACTCAGACCGGGCTTGCGAAACGAGAGACGCGGGTCGACGTAGCGCGGAATCCGCGTGCGGAGAATACCAATGCGCCGCCTAGCGGTCGCGGGTCCGCGTTTACTCCGGTGACTAAGACGGCTAACTGTCCGCTCGGGTACTGATATAGGTATGTATATGCGTGCACGCACCCGCGGTGGGGATCTAATGGGATTCCGCGCCGTCTTGGCCGCGAGTCGGGTGCAAGAGCGTCGAGCCCACTTAAATTCGAGGACGGGGGACCGACGGGGGGCACAATGGCGGACGTGCGCGAGGTCGGCACGCATTTTCAGGAAAATTAGGTTACCCTGGGGTCGCGGCTCGACCTGGAAGCGGGGGCGTCGCTCGTCACACATTTTCGATGGTGGACGCACGCGGAATGCCTAACGAGCCTCGAGGACGGGGGGTCAAGATAGGGCCTCGATCGTGGGAACGACGTGGGAACGACGTGGGTGGAGGGAATTTCAAGTCATAGTTTCTTCGCTACGGTTTAGGCATTGATAAAATGCACCGAAGCCAGCTTTATCCTCGATTTGGGGAATAATGGTACACTTTTCACCTCGATCTGGGAATCCGGAAAAGTATCGAGAGGAGCGGGGCCCCGCGCCCTTTTCCGGCCGGTCCGCCCACGTGGGCGCGGCGCACGTGGGACCCGCGGCGGTTTCCTCGCGAGGCTGCGCGTGGGCCGCGGAATCGATTTCTCGTCGGCGTGTCGCGATCGCGAGCAAGTCGAGGAAGTCGATCTCGCCATTTGTTATACGAGGTTCCAAGGGACGCATCGCTCGCGGGTTCCGCGTCGACGTCGCGGTCCCACGAGGGGCGTCCCTCAGGTGAGGGATCTGGGTTAACGCGAAATTAAGCCGGTCGTATTTTTAGGAACCATTATGACCCCCCGGCACAGGAAGCACTTCCACCCCTTTTTTCTCCCTCTCGAAAGAAGTCCGGGGGGTGATCGGTTCTCGTAGGGGTGGAGGGACAAAAAATAGAAAAACGAAATCCGCGGGATTTTACGCTACGATGCTTCTGAGAAGCTCCCAAGAAGTCGCCCCCCTGGCGTGGGCGGCGTAACGAGGGTTTCTAGAAGAAACGTTTGTCGGGTCGCGCACTAGCCTAGGGTCTCGGCCCTATATCAGGTCCTCCTCTTCGGGAGGATCCAGAAGGAGGGGAGGGGAAAAGCCGGCGGCCTGGTGATTCGTGAAAATTTAATGGCGGGAACACCTTTTTCCTCGAAGCCCGGGAAGGCCCGCGCAGTAAATACACCGACCCTCCAGATGACGGATGGACCGCCGACCCCCTGCCCCGGATCTCCCATCCCGGGAGATAAACGCGATTTATCGGCGTAACGGCGCGTCCCCGGAGAAACTCCCCCGGACGAAACTTGTCAAGGGCTGGGTGACCGACAACTTTTGTCTAACTCGTTTTCCCGAAAACTGCAAGGATTCGCACTTATCGGCCCTAACTTCTCGGGCCTATCCATTACTCGGGGTGTCAAGGGGTTCTCTCGCCTCCCCTCTTCGTCCTTCCTCTCGAGACCGCTCCCCCAATTTTCCCAGGTCCTTAGAAGGGCGCCAAATCTTACCTCGCACCTCAGACCGGCACCTTGGCTGGTAAGGAAGAGTGTGGTCCAGCCATCTCGGCCGACGTTCAAGCCGGCCATTCAGAGGCCCCTGAGAAACGTCCCGTCTCGTCTCTCTTCCTCGAGAGGTCTGCCGCGGCCGCGGAGTGACTCTTTACCTCCGTTCCGGAGGACCCTGCTGGCCAGGAGGGCACTCCACCTCGGCTTTGTGCCTCTTTTTTCTCTCTCTCTCTCTTTTTTTTTTGTTCCATTTCCCGACCCCTACAAGACACCGCGAGCGATTATCCGAAAAGAGACCGGCCGCCGCGCATTTAAAGGGCCCTTTCCGTTGGAGCGGTCCACCGGAATCGGGCGCCGGCCAATCGGCTGTTTCCGAAAGAAAGGACGAGAGAGGGGCAGGAGGTGGAGAGCCCCCTCGAACTCCTCCCCGCGCCTTTTTGAATCTAGGCTGTTGCCATGGCAACGCGGAGAAAAAGCGACAGGGCCGCGAAGGCCACGGAGAGGGACAGCTCGAGATGGGACGAAGAGGGAGGATACTCCCTCATCTCCTCGACACTCACCCTTTTGTCGCTCGACGGGCGGATCAGATGTTCGGGGAAATCAATAAGACTCTCTCCGCGAGCGCCGAGTTTTTCTCCGTCCTTCCTTCACCCTTCGCGATTTCTCCTCCTTTTTTTTCCTCCCCTCTCTTCCTATCTCCCCTTGCTTCTTCCCGACGCGGCTCTTTTTCTCCTCCCTGCCCTCCGTTATTCGATATCTCGACCAGGCCTCGAGGCAGTCGACCACCCGCGGGGTCGGCGCGGCGCGGGAGGCGGCGGGGCGGGTTGGCTCCCCTCGATCCGATCAGCTGATCCGGCCACGCTGCGGCGAACGGCCCGCCGTTTGCGGCCAGAAGGTTAAGACTCGGCTTGAGCGGCCTCGATTGACAAAGTTGATTCTAGGGTATAATTAGCCCTGGGGTTAATTTTATATACGGTTGGATAACGGATTTAATGTATGCTGCTGTTCATCGAGGAAAAGAAATTCCCTGAACCTAAGAAATATTTCGAAAATTCAAAGAACAATTATCGGTTTGAACTCAAATGAATCGGCGTTATTTTGGAGAACCGTTGCATCCTATTTATTTTCAAGTTAATCGAGCGGAGTAATTAATCTCGGAATTGAGGAAATATTTCTTTGATTCGATGGCACTTTTTTTTTATTCTCTCAGCGTGGGAGCGGGTACGAGTCCGTTTGGCCCGAATCCGCTCGGTTTTCTGCTTGCGGACCGACTCGCTCCGGTGGAGGCCGCTTTGGTCGCTAGTTTGGAGCGGCTCTAACGCGGCCGTCGACCCCCGCCCCCTCCGACTTCCCCCCCCCCCGGTTGAATCGACTTTAGGAACGGAAGCCACGGTATTTCTTTTTTTTTTCCCTTTTCTTTCCCTGGGAAATAGAAAAGTGTGGATGGAAGGCTTTTCGGCGGCGATTCTCGCCCGGTCTAACGGCGGCCGCGTTACCCGCGTCCGGGCCGCTGGCGTAACGCGTAACGGCCGAGCGGCTTACCGTTGCGCGCAATTCCCACCGAGCTACGCCCGAGGAAAAGGAGTACCGAGTAATAACAATGCCCGGCGTCCGTTTGCGCGCCGGGACGGCTCGTAATGCTTCTATGAAAATTACACGCCGGCTTCCGCAAGCGAGCCTGGTAACGCCGCTTTAATCACCGACGGATCTCTCTCTTTCTCTCTCTCTCTCCCCTGGCTCGTAATCCGTTACCCAATTTCGTGGGTAGACACATTACGCGCGCGGTGTCACGCGGTTCCTGTCACTTACTCGGAACCTTGGGATTAAACATTTTTAACGAAGGACGAAACTCTGGATTGATTAATTGTCATGCAAGAGGTGAGAAATCGGAGCAGTGAGTGTCAGCCTCGAGACGTCGCTAGCCTGGCCGGAACCTCGGGTTAAAAAAAAAAAATCAACCAAGGACGAAACTATGAATTTATTAATTATTGTTCAAGAGATCGGCAGACTTTTAATCACCGTCCAATCCGGTCGCGATAAGGCGAGTGTCGCCCACGGTTTGCGAAATAATTTCCGCCCGTGAGCGCAGCCTCCCGTCCCGGTTCCTCGAGACGAATCTAATCTTCGTTCAAGTCGAGACGCGGCCGATCCTCTGGCGGAGATATAATTCGCTTCCGTGAACCCGGCGGAGATCGGTCCAGCCTCATCCGCGTCTCCTATCTCGGAGCGCATTCGCCAACCGGGTGAACGGCGTCGTGGGAATATTTCATATTTTATTCCTCGTCGCCTCTTTGCCTTTTATTTTTTTTATTTCTCCCCCCTTTCAAGTAATCTCAATAAATCCCACGTCCGACAGACGAGCCGGAATTAGCTCGACGCCCGTCGCCCGCGATTAGGATCGATCCCGGCTCTCTCGACGTCGATCGAATTATTTACGAGCTCCGGGATGCCCGTTTTCCCGGATAACCTCGGAGGCATATCACGAGGGCCTCGAAGAGTGACACCGAGAGCAGGCCGTTAAATTTAGGACCGTTGGATACCTCGGAATTATTAATCGTCCCGGTACACCTGGATAATGGAGTCGGGGGGCCTCGACTCGGAGATCGATCCCGTAGAGGAGTAATTCCGAGCTGCTCGGCTAATTCGCGCTCTCTAGGAGAAAGCCTTCGGTCGGGCTGACTATTATTAATATCCCGGTTGGGCAACCTCCGCGGAGCAGTTTTCGAAACCCTCGAGACACCTCCTCCAGCGACTTTAGGCGGAAACCCTGCGGCCAAGTCACGGGTTCAACGGACCTTCGGGAACGACCGGGGGAGCCTCCTTCGACGGCAAAGTTTTCCGCCGGGAATTTCGGGACCGGTTTAATCGAGGCGAATCAATAATTTCCGCCGAGTCGATCGGTATAACTACTCATCGGGGATCCATTTTTCCTACGGAATTTCTCCGGGTAATTGGCCCGCTCCTCCCCTCTATCCTCCTCGTCTGCGAATCGCCGGCGGACAATTTCCGGAGGATCGGGAAAATTAACCCGGGGCGCCTCGCTTCTCCCGCCCCCCCCCCCTCTTTATGCACCAGGTCTTGGATCGCGAAGGGACCTGGAACGACCTCTTTCGCGAGGTGTAACCCTTTTTCTTAAAAGAGCGCCCGTGAGCCGCCCATTGTCTAAGTCGATTAACACCATGTATAAAAATATAGGAGTTGGGAGGTTTAAATTCGTCAAGCATGAATCGAGGGTTTTGGTACCGAAATTAAAAAAAAAAAGAAATGTAAACGTTAATCCTTTCGGCCCGTGAACTCACGTGCGCGACATTTGGTCCATTGGATGACATTTCGTCCGTACCGCGAGATCCATCGGCGAAAGGGTTAAGAAACGTCCTCCTTGTCGAAACTTGATCGTTCAAACTCCCGCACCCCGGCAGTTTCACGGGATGCGTGGATGCACCCGTGTATCTCCTGGGGTATCTCCCCGCTGCAAGAGCGGGGTTCCGAACGTGCCTCCGCTCGGGTGAATGTAGGTTAGAGTGCGGCAGGGCGGCCGAGCCGCACAGGCAGCTCCGCGAGCGAGCAGCTGACGCGGCGGAATCAATATTTCCCTGTATATACCCGAGCCCTCGTGTACCCGCGCGTCCACCGAGGTATGCACCGGCGGATCCGAAACCCTCTCCGCGACGATCATCTTTCGTCGTCCCTAGAATAAAAAATCTCGAGTCCCATCCCTCAAACCCCCCGGGATAGACGTCACCTCATCCTGGTGCGAGCGCATCGGTCCGCGGAAGGGCGGTCGGCGAGAAATCGATCGAAAAATGGAAAAAAGAAAAAAAATAAAGTTCGATATCTCGACTCGAGTTCCGAGATAAACAATTCCGAAGACTCGGAGGAAAAAGGGGTGCAAGTGGTCGGTCGACGACCGCGCGGGGCGAGGGAGGGCGGCGGAGGCACCCAGAGGGGAGAGGGGTAATGACGTTCGCGAAGGGCCGAGAGTGGGGGTAGTCGCTCGCGGACCGCGAGCGCCTCTCAGATCGCTGCCAGCCGCGGACCCGGGAGCATCTCTCGCGTCTCCTCTCTCTCGCTCGACTTGATTTTCCACCGTTGTGGGTCTTGTCACGGTGTCGCGGTCGATTGTACTTATTCCCGCGTTGCTAGCGGTTTAGTCTCTCTTTATTTCGGGAGTCGTGTGTTGTGGGATTGTCGTAATCGTCGTAATTGTCGTCGGAGTGCAGAGGGTGAGAGGCCACGTGACCGGCGAGCGAGTCGCCGCGGGTATGGTCAGGTGACACCGAGCGGCGCTTCCGTAGGGGGCGCGCTCGAATTTCCGGACGGGCCGGTCAGTCGCTCGCCGACCCTCGACCGGTGCAGGTCGGCTCCTCCGATCGGCCGGTGGTGCGGGCGCGCGCGCGCGCTCGCGGGTCCCTGACCGGTTGCGGGTCGCGGAGAAAGGGGGAGGGAGTATACTCGCGGCTTCGGGTTATTCTCGCGAGTGGCTAATGCTGGATGCTGCAACCCGCTAAAATCGGACGCCCGGCGTGATCTCCTCGCAGCTGACCGCCGGGAATCGCGGACGATGCGCCGCCGAGAGGAGTCCCCGAGTAGCGGACGATAATCGAAGGTAATCCTGCGGGGGGAAACGGGAATCTAGGATTTGTTGAGCCCGGTTCGTTTATTGAGCACGATTAAGCCCTAGGTTTGCTTGGCTAGGGATTTTAACGGGGAAAGTGGCGAATGCAGGGAAATCCGCGAATTTCCACCTGAAATACGAATAGATCGAGTCTTATATTTTGTCCGCTTTTTTGATAATCGATCGCTATCCGTGGAATCGTTCCGAACTCCGGACGGGAGCGAGGCATAAATCCCGGCCTTGCGGTCGGTAAGCGGTACACGCGCATACACGGACGCGGTTTAATGAATATCCCGCGATATAATCTCCGAAGTTACGGAATGGCCGCGGATGCATCTGGGGCCGTTTATGTAGGGCACCCCAGAGAAAGGGGTAGGGCTGTATCCGGGCCGCTTTATCGGGGATACTTGCGAGCTTAAGGCCTGGCCAGACCTCGCTCTTTGATCCGACTTGAGAGGGCGGATTGTAACCAGGGAGGGGCGAAAAGAAGGAAGACCCCGAAATGAGGGAAATCCCGAGTATTGCGTTCTATCGGCGGAAACCTTTGTTCTCCCTCCGCAATTACGCGGACCGTCCGGGGACGCCGATAACTCGATTAGGATCGGCCTCCCGGGGAAAGGAAAGGTAATGGCCAGGAATCGGAGGCACTCCGAGGGAGCGATACCCTCCGCGAGGATAATGGGTCGGGCTGGCTCGACTCGGCGCCGCCACCGCCGCCGCCTCGGCCGGTCCCGCCGACGTGGAAACCCGTTTCTCCGGTCGGGGCCCGTGAGAAGAGAGGGCCCAGCCTGAGACCTTAACGCCGTTAGTAGGTGAGGGGCCACGAGGGCTCGGGAAACGAACGGCCGGGGGAACGAAAACGTCCGGAGGAACGAGAGTTCGCGCTCAAGCGAGCGCGGCGAGCCGGGGACTCCGAAAATAATTCCTCTCGGTTTTCATTATTTATTTCACCTTTTTTCTTACAATTTATCGTTCGGTACGGTCGGATTTAAACTTTCAACTGCCTCGACACCGAGGACACGACTCCGGACGGCCGTCGCGGTTTTCGCGGTCGTCGCGACGGAGACGTCAATTAAGACCGACGACCGGTGCCGAGATCGACCTTGACCAGAAATTCAGGCCCGTGGTAACGCCTCGCAATGGAGTAATTACCCGCGAATGACGAGTCCCGTCGATGCCCCGCACTCCGGCGCGAGTGCCCCTTAACGGGAGTGCACGCGATGCACTTTTTTATCGGGGGGCGAGAGAGGGCATCGGCACCGCGATGCTCGACGCTCGCTGATGCAGTTTCGGTCGAGACTCGCCGACGGGCGTTTACGTACCGTCGAGATTATTCCTGACCGTGACAATTGCTTCGTTGATAAATCCGAGAAAGGGGAACAGAGGCGATCGATAAATCGGGCCGAATGGAAATGAGATGGGGGTACGCGATGCACTTACTTATCGGGGACCGTGAAAGTGCATCGACACCGAGACGGTTTTCTGTGCACAATCGATCGCGTTAATTGGTCCCTCGATAAGTCTGAGGAAGAGGCTATTCACGATTATTATTACGAGAGTAAGAAATCTAAAATGCAGTCTCGGAGTTACGGGGGTGCAACCGCTCTGTGACGCTTGCACTTTTTTAGGGCATGCGCGGTGTTTCATGTATCATCGCCGGTCTTTCATGAAATTCCGACTCTTGAGAGGTAAAGTCGGGACGAGGGGGAATCAGAGATGTATTAGAGAGGCAGGGGCTTTCGCTGATTTATCGCCGTTAAGAAAGTCTGTCTATAAACGGGGATGAGCGTCGCCTCTGACGTCAGACGAGTTTACGCCGTCGTTAATCGCGGCGCGGCCGCGTTAAGCACGAGATGCACGGGATGCAAGATGCGCCGAAGACGCGCGACGATCGTTTCGCGGCTTGATTAGACATTAACCTCCGGGAAACGACCGGGGCCAGGGTGTTAAGCGATTTCCGAGGGCGGGGCGCCGGACAGGTTGGGTCCTCGTAACGGAATTAACGGGCGCAATTTTCACCCGGGGAATCCTTCACGGGGAGGACGAGAGACACCCGGGCCATCGACGGGCCGCCGGTTGGGAACGTTTTCCGATTTTTATTCGGCGATTCCCTTGGACCCTCGCCAGGACGCGGCCATTATTAGAACCTCGTCGACGGTCCCCGGGAAGGTCTCCGGAGGTTCTCGACTTAGGCCTTTATTTTATTATTTTTTTTTTCCACCCGCTCCCCCGGCTCACCGATTTCATTCCACAGTTTTGCCTCCGATGGACGTTAACCAGCAATTGACATAATTTCTCATTTTTCTTCCGAAATTAATAATTTTTCTTGGAGTGTCTTAATCTCTCCTTCGTTAAGAAGAGATCCGGGAGAGTGATAATAGGAGTCCCCTCGTGATAGCATTTTCGGGGTCCCGACGATATGATTCTTCCTACAAACGTGCTAACTTGAACTTGCAAGTTCCATTGTTTCTACTTTTTTTTTTCCTTTCTTTATTTCCGTAGGACATCTTATTCTCCCGTCTCGCTAAGAAGACGTTCCGGGAGAGTGACAGAAGGGGTTCGCCCGTGATAACGTTTTCGAATCCCCTCGGCGTCCCGCGGATGAATGAAACGGCGATGAATGAGCGCGGACCCTCCTTCCGTTTTCTTCGCTCCCTTCCCGAGCACGCGACAAGATTAAATCTTTAATTAAGGGAAGAAGAGCCAGGATCCCTGCGTAACTCGACACGCATGGGGAGCAGGGGTGGAGGCTCCCTATCGAATTCCAGCCTCCCCCCTCCTGCTCCTCTTTATCCCCCTCGTCCACCTACTTTCATTTATCAGCGGGACGTTTCCTCTTTTTTATTTATTTTTTTTTTCCCTCTCCCGCGGAACTTTTTCCATTCTTCCGAAGGGATGTTCGGGCGAATCCGGAAGTAGCCGCGTTTTTTAGGCATCTTTTGTCAAGACATTCGGGGTGAACTCGGCTTAAGGCTGCACCGACGTCGCGGGGGGTCATCGATTCCGTCAACAGGGTGGCACCGAGGTGTTCCCCACGTCAGCCACCTCGATGAATTATTTCGCACCTCTAATTTCCTCGGCCGTTGACCCTATCGGCGCGGTTAAAGGCCCGTTTGCAATCGACGACTTCGGCAAAAACGACGCGAATACGATTCCCACGGGCGTCGACCTTATCGGCGCCGTGGGTTCGTTCGCTAATTGACGATCTCGGCAGAAAACATAGGACGGTTGATAATCGACCATCCGGGCGGAATAATCGCAATTTGCACGATCGATGACCTCTGTGAAAAAAATTTGCGACGTTCACCACCGACGATTTTTGTAATGAAAAAATCGGAATTTCGCGCATTAATTTCTGCACCTGTCGACCGGATCGATCTCTTAAAAAAATGGCAGTTCCTCTTCTTCGTTCGACTTCGGGCTGTCTTTCCTCGTTTCGCGGGCGGAACCAGCGCTCACGCATACGGCGACCTGCGTGGACTTATCACCCGCGGCCGTGATAAGGCGAGGAGTGACTTCCGGTGGTCGCGACTTTTCTAAGAGTAGGCCGAGGTAGCTCGACGAAACTTCGCGGTACTAAAAATTCGAGTAACTGGAAAAATAAACTATCCGTCTCAAAAGTCGCGCCCTCTCGCCTTCCCCCTTTTTCTCGGGGTCACCTTAATTCGATTCCACCTCCGAGGTCCGGCTTCACCTCGTGGCCGGGCACCTTGAACATTCGACTTAAACTTCGCTCCAGATTCGGCCAGGTCTGCGATCGACTTTTCCCCTCCGAACTTTTCCAGCAGCGAACTGGGGGGCAAACCCTCGTATTGGCTCCCCACCCCCTTTTTTTTTAATTTTTTTTTTACCCCGGTAATAATTTCGGTGGTTAACAAGGTATTGACCGTCCTGGTTTACGACGGCCTGCCACTCTTCCATCCCCGAACGTCTTCGAACACCAAGACAAACACTACCGGGGAAATGAATGTCTGCACGCCACGGGGAGATCGATGCGGAGCGGCCGCAGCGATCCCCCCGCAACCCACTTCGGCACTTCCTCCGCACGCCATGGGCGGCTTTTCGTACGGGCGAAATTGTCGGAAGAGATATGCACTCGTGCCGCCGAATTCCTTTCCTTATATCGAGATCGATCGGGCACCTCGTGGGAAGGAATCGATCCCGATAAGCCTCGCGGGGAGCCGATCGATCCTGATTACTATATACAGTCCTCTGGATTTCTCGGGGATCCGTTTTATCACTCCTGATTACGGGCGAGCGTGGTCGAGAAATGGTCTCTCCATATTTTGCCCCTCCATTATTTCCTCATTTTTTTCAATCTCTCATTGTTTTTCATTTTTTTTTTCTTCCTCTTTTTCGATATATTCCCTTTCGCCTGTTTCGGGATTTCGCGTTCGGGGGAATTATGGAGGGACCGCGAAAGCTGTTTCGAAGTTGCCCGATTAATATCGGGATATCTGGGTCGGAGTCCATCGGGTGCTGCATAGTACTCCCTGTTTATGTCGGTACGCGAGTGCGCTCGTTATATACGGAGTGGATTTGCACTCGCGAGCTGCGTGCACGTCGATATATCGACTTTTCCCTCTGCCTCCCTCTCTCCTCTCACTTCCGACCACGTGGCAGGGAGGCCGCGGCGTATTCAGACCTAATATAACCCTCGGACCCCCCACGAGTGCACCGTTAATAAATAATTGCAACGGGCGCGTCGTACCCTAAAATCATGTATCCTTAAATGCAACGTGCCGGTATAAAATAGAAATAAAATTCCCGACGGAACGATGCTCGTTAATAAATTCATAAATACGTAAAAAAAAGTGCGGATGTCCGGTGATTTGAAATTGACGTCGATGAAAATCGGAAATTTTAGGGTACGATCAAGTGGGCCTGTTTTCCCATTAATCGAGGCCCCGCTTTATCGGCATCCCCAGATTTGGGACGACCCCGGAGCGAGGCCGGTAATTTCGTTGATTTTTTTAATCGACCTATCGAGGGGAGCTCATTGAAATTTATTGAAATTTATTGACATTGGCCGTTCCCGAGTTTCGGCGTTAAACGAGGTCTCGGTCGGATTTGTTGTCCCCCCCCCCCCTGGAGGGAGGGGGATCTAATTACGCGTTTCCGTTCGTGTGATTTTTTTAATCGCCTCTTTTCTTTCTCTCTCTCCCTCACCTTTTCTTTCTCTCCTCGCAGTTCCTCGACGAGGGAGCTCGACAATGGCGCCGCTCGTTAGGCGTTTGGACGGCCTCGCGTCAATTAGTCCGAACGATAATTAAGAGTTTTAATACGTAACCACCTACAATTAGCCCCTCCTCCCCCTCGCGTGGTCGCGGATCCCTCCCGCGGAGGGCAGCTCCCCTGGCGCGTTAATTGCGCCCCGGTAATGACCGCGACAATTAGTCCTTACTAATGGCCGAAAACGAGTACGTCGATTTCGGGGACTGCGACGAATTGGCTCTGGAAGAGGACCCTGAAGAGGATCGACGATCACCTCTCCCCGGGAGTTATGGTGCATCGTAATCGCAGGCCCATGCACCTGCTAGGGCCGCCCATGGAGGTGTCGGCAAACATTCCGCGGCGGAATGGCCGCGATCCACTTATGCTAACGCGGCAGACTCTCCCGAGAGGCTCTCCAACCCTGAAGAGGCACCCCGACGTCTACCTCGGGGGCTGATAACGCGATGGATTTTGCGGAATTCCGCAACGGTGATGGCCGTTTTTTGAATTCTGGGCAGAATGGCTTCTTGGGAAGATTGACCGAAGAAGGGCGTAGGGACGTCGTTCGGAAAGAAATTGGGGGACCGTATTACCGCGAATCACTTCTTGAATTTTTTTCTAACGCATG
Source organism: Orussus abietinus (assembly GCF_000612105.2). Classification (NCBI taxonomy): domain Eukaryota; kingdom Metazoa; phylum Arthropoda; class Insecta; order Hymenoptera; family Orussidae; genus Orussus; species Orussus abietinus. Next base: position 2,702,882 of record NW_019396012.1, read on the forward strand.
TCACGCTCGGACGATTTCCTTTTTTTTTTTTCGTAGCACTCATTGTTAGGGAATTCGGAAAGTCCCCTGAAAATAGAAAACGGATTAGCGTGGATAATTACAGGTAGTTGGGGGTACTTCACTTCCGTAATATGCGTATCCTTCGGATCAAGCCTCGTCTCGCTCTTTATCCTCCACGCGCGCATCTTCCGTCTTCCTGGGCGATACAATGGACTTCCGGTTTCACTTTCGCACGGTTTCCACCGGGATAACACCTTGTCGATGGAGGAAGAGGATGCTCTCTCCGTCCACTCCGAGGGGTTCCTCTTTTTTTTTTATGATCCCCTCTCCTCCTCCACTTGGTCGTCTCGAATATCCATCTCGTGGATGCACCCGTGCAAGGATGCACGAGTGCCCTGATGCATATGTATATCGCGGTACACGTACCGGTGCACATGTATTTGGGTGCACATGACACCCATGCACACGTAGGATGCCGAGAAGGGATGCAGCCTATCCGAGGTGCGCATCGATAGTCGATATATCCGCCGTCGAGTTACGGTACCCCGTGACCAGAATCGTCCAATTACTCTACCCGGGAGTCGGAAATTCTGGTCTCGATTATCCCAGGGTCTCTTCGGGAACTCCTGCAAGTGGCCTTTCGACTTCGCGTACATTAACTCGTCCAGATGATCGGGGCCGATCGACCACCCGGAGGTGCGCCTTGGACTTATTTATACACGCCTCGATTAAATCGGAGCTCCCTCTACTTTGTACCTTAACGAGCTGCGAGGAGACCCTTGCGTAAACCGCCGGCGGAAATAAAAAGAGTCCGCCCAGCCGCGGGTGTTATTCCTGATAATAAACGGGCGTCGAGATCTCTTCGAGGTCTGTCTCGTTTTTCCCTCCAGGAGAGGAGCCTCGTGGGGGCTCTTCCGGTCCTCGGGGAGCCACTTTCGGCCCACTTCCGGGGAGCCGTGGTCGATTTTCCTGTTTCCGCAGGGCGATGCCTCCTCCTCCGGGAACCCGAAGAGGAGACGGGGTCTTCGGACCCGGGACTGCTCCTGGAGGTGCACCTTGAATTTCAACTCGCCTCCCACGCTCTCCCCGCCTCTTCTCTCGCGGATTAGTATTCCGCGCGGAACGGCCGCGAGTGGGATATCCACCCGCCTCGATATTCCGCCGCGGGTCTCCTTATTGCCCCGCGAATTCGTGACGAGGGCCTCTCGTCGACGTCCCCAGGGGCTCCCATGGGGTCGTCTCCTCTTATTTTCACCTTCTTCCTGTAATATTTCTCCTTCGTCTTAAGAAGGAGATTCGTTAATGGCATTTCAAACCCCTCGTTCCATTCTATCGAGAACGTCGCCGGCGAAGTAGGTCTCTACCTCGACCCACGCACTTGTCCTCCGCGGCTCCCTCTCGTCACGTGCTCTCCGGAGACCTAACCTCACGTGTTCTTTACATAACCTAACCTGCAGGCGAGATCCACCGGCCGCAATATCGCAGGGAAGCCCTATGCGACCGTGCACCGCGCACGTAACGCACGGCCGGCCTTGAAATTACCTGTAAGTACCTCACGCAAGACCGGCATTACTGTATCGAGACGCGGCACCGTCGATACGCTTTAATCGGTCCCGATCGATCTGCCTCTTGACACCTATTGAGGTCTCTCCACCCGTGACGTTGCGAGTCGTTGCGAGAAATCTGTGCAAACCGACGCGTACAGATTGAATACCTGTGGATGACGTGCGCATGCCGCTGAGAAGATCTCGATTTAACAGCGCAGATTGCAAGTCGCAACGATTTATCGTCACGGGTGGAGGGACCATTGCGCACATTTCCCGAGGATCGTCCGACCCATTCGCGACCTCAGATTCGCAAACTCTAAGAATTTCCCGCGTTTCGTCGATTTTCCTCAATTTTATCAGTCTTATCAATTTTATCAATTTTACCGGACTCGCATTCCGCGTGTCGGATCTCTCGCTCGGAGGCCCTCTCTTTCTCTCTCTCGCGTTTCGTGAAAGTTCCTCGGGTCCGTGCACCGATTTCTATATTTAACTACCGCATGCCGCTTTCCATTGCGTGCGCGTATCCCCGCGCGCGTGCGTGCGAGCACGGAGTGTCGCGCGCTCCTCGATTTTGCATATCTTTTTTTTTTCTCTACTTTTCTTTTTATTTAGCTATTCTCGGACCTTTTCTTTCTTTCTTTCGACCTGTCGACGCAACGGCGCGCGACAGTTACTCGGGTGCGTACTTTACGCACTCCGGCCACGAGGGAAACTCGTGATTGCGGTTAATCGCGGTCCCCTCGACTCTTATCCTGCACGCGGATTGCACGCACTATCAGGGCTGCATCTTCATCCACGGGACCGGCTCTCGTTCCTTTTAACGGTGCAATTACAAGGTGTAAATGATTTTTTTCCCCGGATTTTTCCATTATTCCTAAACTAACTGGGGAGGGGAAAAGCGTGTTCTTCCGGCTCAATAAGGATCTCTCTTTACGTGGGAGCGTGACTCGTGCTCGGCGATTGCCCGACCCATTACTACCGGCGGCCACGCAATGGCGATCGATCGTGCGGCACGCTGCAATTTCCAGGGAGCCTCGAGAAGGTGCTTATTTTTTATTTATTATTTTTTTTTTTCATACAATTCCAGGACTGCAGATTTTTTTTTTTTCCAGCGCACTTTTCGCGCCGTGGAAAGGGAGCAGGGAGGGAAGTGCAGGAAATGGGCGAAGTGCGCGGCCTTCGGGCCTCCCCTTTAGAGTCGATCGGCCGATTCGCGTCGCAATTTTGTCGTCGGGTAAACAGTCGTAAAGACACTCGGTCACGGGCATTATTTAATAGGCTCCAAGGCTGACCCTCGGCTAGAATAACGCGCCATTGTGAGGGAGCCCGACACTCTCTCTAGCTCTCTCTAGCTCTGGAAGTTGTTGTCCCTGTCGGGTCTGCCCACGCTCGGCCGATCTTTCGAGGTCTGATTCACGCGAGATGCGATTCCGGGAGATCTCGCGGTACCTCCGCAAAAGGTCTGACTCGAGGTCGAAGGAAAAGTCCGGGATAGGAGGGAATAATTCGACAGACCCTGATTAAACTCCTCTCCTGTCCTCCATCGACACCCTCGCGGCCCTTCCTGCTCCATAAAAAAAATGCGGAATATATACTAAAATATATAATAAATGTATATAGTCCACCTGTACCTATTTACCTGTGCCCGGTACCGTGGGTCTTCGCTTACGTTTCCCCAGGTAATGGCATTACCTCGCGATTTCCACGTCGGCTGTGACCTCGGCTTCGCCGAACTCATCCTGAGGAGCGTTTTCCATGGGGCCGAGGGAGCCCTTCTCGATTTTCCGCCGTATTTTCCGATTCGCTGGTCTACCTCCACTTCTTGCGCGCGTACAACGCGTGTCGAGCAGGTGAGCAAACATCGGCTCTAGGCGGTGGAGTGCACTTCGTGATTTTCCGAAGTGCTCGATTGCGCAATCCTCGGGCTGATTCACCGGGATGACACCACCTCGGTCGGCTTCTCAAAAACCTCTCTTCGTTCTTCGTCGTCGCTTCTTCGCGCCACTTCATGAAGCTGAGCCGAGGATGACGCTCCCCTCTCCTTTCCACTCTTTCCCTGGAAACGAATTTTCATTCAACGTGGGAAATATCTCATTGAACGGTATCAAAGAAATATTTTGTTAATTCAAGGAATAATTATTTCACTAAAAAAAAAATCAAATAAATTAGACGCGACGTTTACTCGAAATTGTGATTGTTTATGAGCCAAATTGTTATTCCTCGAAGTAAAAATGCATTTCTTTGGTACTATTCAATGAAATATCTCTTTGGTTCGATGAATTATTATTTTTTCTTTTCACGGTGTTTTTCTTCACGTTTTCTCCGATTTACGGCGACCTCGTGGACCGGAGAAAGTCTCCTCAGGTCGGTTCCGGGTATGTGGGATTCGTCAGCCTCGATTTCAGACTCTTCAGGTGCGTCACGCACTTCCAGCCACGATTCAGGGCTCCAGGAATCGAACGCCTACAAGGAGGAATTGCGGACAAGAGTTTCCCTTATCACCCTGTTTGCGATACGAGTTCACTGCCTCCGTTATCGGGCCACTCTCTTTCGCTTCATCTTATTTTTACCCTCCGTTCAGTTCTTCAGGGACTCCTCTTTGCGGACTGTCGACGCCGTTCGAATCGCCAGGTTGATAGCGCGAGAGGCTGATAGTGGGTGCGAGTTTAAGTGGTTTCTCTTCTTTTTTAATATTCTGGAAGAACTGAACTACACGCATCGTGTCCGATTGGAAGTTTCGAAAATGTGTGTCATGAGATTGCAGTACTTTTTAACGGTGGATCTTGGGGAGGGGAAAAAAAAAATTGGTTTTTGGGGGAAAGCTGGAATCGATGGAACGAAAGGCGTTTTGGCCTTTCACCGATTGGTCACCTCCACAGGCTTGGCCTTGAAATCGGAATCTCCGCAGTCACCCGATACGTAGAATGTGTAGGAGCTGTCCCTGTCAGTGGCGATGCCTCGGTGGTGAGGTCGTCATCTCTGGGTGTCATCTCCTGGGCCACGTGCTCCCACGTAGGCGGTTCGCCATTTATCTTCCTCCCTGGCAGTTCGTTTCACTTGTCATGCAGATCTTCAGCTTCGTCGTTCGACTCTTCGGCGAGGCCCAGCTGCAGGGTGACATTTCGTTTAACCTTAGCGAGTCTCCCCTCGATTATCAAATTTCCCTTAGATTTCTCCGAAAATTGTATTAATATTTCTAACGATCTTAAAATTGGTCATCGAGTGGTTACTAATAAGTACGATTTTTCCGGTCTTTTCCAGGGGTGCTGGAGATGGCGGCCACCGAGAGTACAATCAGATTCAGCGGTCACACGTTGGACAAGGCCACAAAGGCGAAGGTAACGATCGAGCAGAAATTATGTAAAAAAAAAAATGGGAAAAAAAGTTCATACAGGTCCCTAGCACCTGCAGGGAAAAGAGAGAATAGTAAGCGCGAGTAGAGGCGGCGCGATGGTATGGATTTTTCTAAAATTAGTACTTCCTCCCCGGGTCGCAATTAAGGTAGTCGGTTTTCGCCACTCTTTAGGCAGCGCTCGAGCCCAGGGGCAGGGATTGTCACTTAGCTAATTGCACTCTTTCAGGTGACGCTTGAGAATTACTACAGCAACCTGATAGCCCAGCACATCGAGCGCAAGCAGAGGCTCGCTAAGCTGGAGGAATCCTTGAAGGACGAGGGCCTCTCGGAGCAACAAAAGCAGGAGAAAAGGCTGCAGCACGCCCAGAAGGAGACCGAGTTCCTCAGGCTGAAGCGCTCCAGGCTCGGCGTCGAGGATTTCGAGCCCCTCAAAGTCATTGGCAGAGGTGCTTTCGGCGAGGTAATTCCACCGAGGGACCTTGAAGAACGAGAAATATGGCCGCTTAATGTAGACCGCCGCGGCTAAAGCGCCTCACCGCCTGTAATTTCAGCCAAGATGTGCGGATCCTATCTATCGTTCTACCAAAAGATAAATCCCGAGAGAATTTGCGAACGGCGAGGAATCCATCGCCCCCGACAAAAGGAATCGCGTATCGATCGCTTCTTCCACTTTCGGTTATCAAGAAACTCCGTAGAGCCTCGAGCCAAATTCGTTTGAGCACGCGATTCCCTCCTTAAAGAAAAATTCTCTGGGAAAGAAAATTCGTCCGCGAACTTACGAAACGACGTGTAACGAGTACTTCGGGTGGACCTTCTCGGTAAAAAGCGGTAAAAGCGGTATGGATTGTGATAACAAGCCCCCGGGAACGCTAGCACGGGTTTCCTTGAAATCGGTGAAGTAACGGAGAAAGCCTGATATCGATCCTTGAGATAGGAGTGCGCGTTTTTTCTCTCTCTCTCTTTTTTTTTTTTTTAACGAGGACTTAAAGATCACTTTTTGCCGGTCTCCTTTAAAACACTTTAGAGCGTTATGAGCGGGTTACCGAGCTCGAAGAAATTTACGAGCGTGTAATTATCGTACACCGAGGTGGAGAGTAAGTGCTAACGGACGTTTTCCCCGGACAGGTGAGACTCGTGCAGAAAAAGGACACCGGCCACGTGTACGCCATGAAGATCCTGAGGAAGGCGGACATGCTGGAGAAGGAGCAGGTCGCCCACGTAAGGGCCGAGAGGGACGTCCTCGTCGAGGCTGATCACCAGTGGGTCGTCAAGATGTACTACAGTTTCCAGGACCCGATCAACCTGTACCTCATCATGGAGTTCTTGCCCGGAGGTGGGTACCCTTGGTCCCCGTTTACCTCGATGATTTATGCCGGAAAAAGTGCCTCGCCTCGAAAGGTGGCGGTCGACTCCGAACGAAAGGGAACCCGTTCCCAGGTCCTAATAAACTCGTTTTTAATATTCCCAGGCGATATGATGACCCTCCTTATGAAGAAGGACACGCTGTCCGAGGAGTGCACGCAGTTTTACATTTCGGAGACGGCGTTGGCCATCGACTCCATACATAAGCTAGGTTTTATTCATAGGTGAGTCTGAGAATTCGTTGGCCTAGGGTGAGAGCTAGGCTAGGGACGGGTTGACAACGGTCCTCTTCTCATTCCAGGGATATCAAGCCGGACAACCTGTTGCTGGACGCACGGGGCCACATAAAGCTCTCGGATTTCGGACTGTGCACCGGCTTAAAGAAGTCCCACAGGACCGACTTCTACCGGGACCTCAGCCAGGCGAAACCGTCCGACTTCAGTAAGGAGGCCCACTTCCGAAAGAATCGCCAACAGGCTGTCTATTCTTCCTCACCGACGTCTGAGACCGTTTCCTTTTTTTTTCTCTTTCAGTGACGTCCTGCGGAAGCGGGAGCGGCGGGGCGATGGACAGCAAAAGGAGAGCCGAGAGCTGGAAGAGAAACAGAAGAGCACTGGCCTACAGCACCGTCGGCACTCCTGATTACATCGCCCCGGAAGTCTTTCTGCAGACCGGGTATGGGCCTGCTTGCGACTGCTGGTCTCTCGGGGTCATCATGTACGAGATGCTCATAGGTCGGTCTCGCCGTTCAGATTCAAGCCTGATCCAGAAAAGGAACCATTACCTGACGACCGATTCCGTTCGTTCCAGGGTATCCCCCGTTCTGCAGCGAAAATCCTCAGGAAACTTACCGAAAAGTCATGAACTGGCGCGAGACGTTGATTTTCCCTCCGGAAGTGCCCATCAGCGAGGAGGCCAAGGATACGATCATCAGGTTCTGCTGCGAAGCCGATAGGAGACTAGGTCGGTGGGCTATGCGAGTAGAGCAGATTCCTGGCTCTTTTTCCTGGGACGTCGACTTTGATTCTCATTTCATTTGTGTTTACGTCGATTTCAGGCTCTCAGAGAGGCATCGAGGAGCTGAAGCTCGCCCCCTTTTTCCGCGGTGTCGACTGGGAGCACATCAGAGAAAGACCAGCTGCCATTCCGGTCGAAGTGAGGTCCATCGACGACACGTCGAACTTCGACGAGTTCCCGGACGTGAAACTCGAAATACGTATGCGATCACTTTATCAGACACTGAGTCCCCTTTGTCGGCACCTTGTCCACCTCCCAGCATTTAATCGACACCTTGTTTCTGCCTGATCCGCTCTAGCGTCAGCTCCACTGCCGCAAGATGGAGAAGTGATATACAAGGACTGGGTCTTCATCAACTACACGTTCAAGCGATTCGAAGGTCTGACGCAACGCGGTACGCCTACCAAGAAATAGCAACCCCCGACAGGCTGTTCGGTCGCCAGCAATCAGCAATGCGACCCGATTGGAATCCCAGCCCTGGTACATCAGACACACCCGCCGTTCCCGTCGTCTCGAGGCGATGGCTGATCCGACCAGCGATTGGCAGCAACACTCCAGCCCTCGGCATTCAGGAACGAACGATCCTTCTCTGTCTGTACATAGGATATGCGATGCGAGCACGAGACACGTACGGTCCACGATTACCACCTAAGCAACGAGATTGACATCCGACCACGACTATTGGAGTATCCGTACCGAGAGGCACGACGATTCCGGAAGGAGGGTGCCGGATTTTTGACCCTTGACCCGCGACTTTCTGTGCCCAGGACTATGTGGATGCACCTTGGGAGTGTCACGATGCACGTATGACACGTGGGGTGGCGGGAAACGACACGTGGAGGTGATTGTTTACCCACGGTGGGGTCTTGGTAGGTCGCGATGGCTTTGATCTTTCGTCCCGGGTCTCGACCCAGGTCGAATGTTCAAATCGGAAGTGATTCGACGCGTCTAGCATAATAAGCTCTCTGTGGTACGGTGTAACGAGGGGTCGCAGGTCACTCTGCACCTGGATCCTCGCATGTATATGTTATTAGGCGTGCATGCCGATAGATCGCACCTATCGATGTTCCGCGGATGCTTTAAGGGTACATTCGACGGATATACGTGGTCGAACTCGAAGAGATGTGTCTTCTTCAGCTCCCAGGTCCCTCTTGCCTTTCCCGCCGCGAAAGAAGGCGTTTCAGATCATTCACGCCCTCCTCGGTTATAACCTCTTACACGCCATGGGGACTTGGAACGCTATATAAGAAATGCTTTCTAAAATTAGGCGCTTTTCGGTAGGAACTTTCTGTCCATGTCTTTGCTGGCATCGAAGTCTCTCTCTCTCTCTTGAGATTTTCTCTGCAATTAACGCGGCAACGGTATTACGTTAACGTTTAATTGTACAGTCTTGTTATAGGGCACATTAGTTGGGCGTTGGAACGCGGAATGGAGGAGTCCACGGGTTTATTATTCGATTTGCGAGGCTGTAGTGGTTTGATCTCACGGCGTCTCATTGTTCGGGGGAAATTGACGGTTCAAGAGCAGGGCGAGGTACATGTGCTGTACATGTTTAAAAGGAAAAGGAGGCAAGGTGAGCGCGTTGTTGGCGCGACACTTCCACGGCGAAGGACAATGAAAAAGCGTAAAAGACGTAAAAACGCGGTTTTTACGGTTCGGATCTTTTCCGCTGCCTTAGCAAGGTTCCTAGCCATCGGTCTTACGATCGAGTGCTTCTATATTTAAGATCCCAGCTTACCTCGAAATTAAAAGGTCTCTGGTCCGCTGGAGATTCGATTCACCCTCGAGAGGGAGCGTTTACGCATTTCCGTCGAATGTACGCTCTGCGATTTCTTCAGGCCGCGTAAAGATTCACGACTCCTGTCAAGAGGATGCTGATAGCCAGGGCACCCCGGTAATAAAATAAAGGTAGCGAGAGGAAGGATCGAAAGACGGTCAAGGGATGACAAGAGACACGTGCGTCCGGACGCATCCGCTCATGGAAACCTGTACACGCTCCGGATCCAGCAAGAAAAGATGTACCCCGTTTAATTAATTTCTAATGTCCTTTTTTTTTGGTCCAGTCCAGGAGCTCGATCCTTAAAAATTAAGTATACAGAACTGTCGGGCTCCTAATCAAGTACAGTGGCGGTTGTAAATGCCTTCCCTGCTGATGTAGGGTCGACAATCTATGATGGGAACGCATTCACGTCCACCAGGGTACAAGAACAATATTGTATATTCCTCCGAATTTGTGAATAACCGAGTTCTCTCAAGTGCAACGGATGGAGACCCACTTCGCGCCGTGGCGAGATGCATTTCTTGGGGGGGCAGGAACGCGTGGAATTCCGGATTGGTTAATTCCCGAGACCCCCGGGTTCTTCTCGCGACCCTCAAAGCTTTGTACATTTCCCGAGGAGCTGATGCATACATCTCGCGAGAGATGGGCACGCGAAGTGCATCCTGCACCGAGCAAGCCCCCCGGGTGCCTCCTCGCACCGAGGGGCGATTAGGGTTACGAGGTATAAACTAACCCACCTACGACTAAAGGGGGAGAGGAAAAAAAAAATCAATGATAAGAAATAGTAAACGGAGCTAAACAAACCGCAAAAACTATTTTCTGCATCGCGCTAAGTGTTAATGACCGCGAGGACTGTAATTTAAAGCCGAGAACAACTAGCGAGCCCGTAAAGGTTTAGTCTCTCTTGTCGCCGTTGAGTACACATGCTCTGACGTCCAATGCTAATATGTAAAAGTAAGCGTAATACGATTGCGATTGATTTATTTAGAGAGAAGTTTTAACGTTAAATACAGCCAATAGCCACAAGATGCCTTCGTCGCAGCAGGTTCGCCGGTGCCCTGGAAACAGTATGCGAGTGGATGATTTCGACGATCGCGAGGAACTCTTGAGAATATGTGTGTTACACGGGATATGTTTAAGGTGTTAATTAGATGTACCGAGCGCGAGTAGGATGTCGAGATGACGAAGGGGTTGACGAAGGAAGTGAAGACGATGAAGACGACGCCGAAGACGGTGACGCGCCCTGCTAAGCGCCGACGATAGGATGCGTTATTACCGAAAAAGCTTCCTTTACATTCCAGGAAGAATTTCGCGAAATTCGGAGGTGCTGTAAGATCATGGATAGCATCGATAATGATCGTGTCGTCGGCCTTAGCACTGATAGCGACACCGATAACCTGGCGATTGAGGAGGACGATGATTGCGACCGCCGATGACCGTTAACCGAAGTTGTCAATGTATTTACACGTAATCTCACCATTAACATTAATGTACACGTATTCAGACGAGTTAAAGGAGTCGAGTAGATCGCGGTAATTATTGTCGGTGTACGCTGTAAATATGTAACGAGGGGATTGGGGTGTCATTAAGGGGCGGCGGACGAGGCTGGGGATGCGACTCGCTCGATCGGTTGTATTATCAATTGCTCTCGTTACGTACATCGCGAGTTGGAAATCTCACGGGGTGGGTCGAGGGACTCACGTTTTATTCGTCTTAAGGGGATCTGAAAGCGGCATCCGGAAGCTCAACCGTTCGTCTGACTTTTCTCCAAACTGAGGGCACCGATTGGTTTCAAACATTACAACCTGGACGCGGAGGCTGTAAAGATGGTCCCGGCACCCGTGAAATTTCATGTCTCATGAAATATTTTAGAAATATGAACAGATTAAGAAAAGAAAATTGAAGTCTTAAGGGGGTAGGGACCTTCGTTTTAGGCTCTGCAATCTCGTTGTCAGGTTGGAAACGACTCGGTACTCTCCATTGGGGATGAGTTTCATAAATGGGACATCCTTGACGCCACTTTCACATAGCCTTAATCCTAGATGGTCTTAACGTGCGCGCAAATGCTTGACTGTCGCGTTGGAAAATTGGCCACCGTAGCTGATCTCTCCTAGCTGATTTCGATAATCGCTACGTAGATGTTAAGTCGACGTTGTTTAGGGTGGTCCAACGGGCGCGGGGAGGGAGGTAACATCTTCCAGATATTTTCTACACGCGATTATAGGTACCAGCCTCGAAACTAGGCCTCGAAGGGACCTAAGGCCCGATTTGGATCGCCCTAGTATAAGCGTTTCCCGATGTCTTAGGTTCCGGCAGGAAAACGTGCTGCACCCTTCTTCGAACTTTCCGGCAATTTAGAGCGTCCAAGAGTTAACTCGCTGCCGACTTGCATAGGGGTATATAGGCGCATGTATTGCATCGTATTTGCGTAATTCGCTCTCCCTCCGATGTACTTGTACGTCCCGTTTTTCCGTTTCCTTCCTCATTTCTCACTTCTATTTTTTTTTCCCCCCTTTCCCTATCTTTTCCTTTCGGGGGAGTGCTTTCGCTCTCGTACACGCGGAACGGACTAAAGACGCAAGCTCGGCCGACCTATCTCGATGTCGGGATATATCTATATTGTGATAATGAAATACGAATCGAGCCGAACGAGACGACCGTTCGTGTCTACTCGGTCTTACGTTTCGGTACAAGGTCCCATTTGTTTGGCAGGGCCCCAGGCCTTCATTTTTTACTCGCTCGAGGAGGAACTTTACGTCCATTGTATCACTAATCGCGGGAGGAATAAGATGTACGGAAATTCGACTTTCCATTGGTTGTTTTCGTCGGTCGGAAATCTACGGTATTACCGATTGAGGCGCTCGTTGAAGTCTCAGCTTTTTGGGCTTGTAGGAAATCCAGGGTTTCGAATTGTCTCGGAATTTCTTACTCTTCTTCTTTTTTTGTTTTCCCTCTCCTTTCGGTTCTGTACGTCTTATTCTTATTACCTGCGGTCGTATGATCAGTTCTATGGAGATATACCAAGTCCGAACGACGATGTTTGCGAGGAAATCCGTGGACTATTATTTGCTTGTTGGAGAAAATGAGAGGAGAAATATGGTCGTCGCGACTGTACGGATCTGTGGCGCGTCTCAATGGTTCCCTTCAACTTTATCCCCAATTTTTGTACAGTAACTTAGCAGAATTTCATTAGCTGGATTTACGTAGCCTTAAATAGCAGGCCCTTCGCGGCTATACCACAGTGTTAAGACGTAGGGATTCTTTTTAAATCGAGCACGTGGAGGGGGCGTGCATCCCTGCACTTCGGTGCATCGGCGTATCGTCCCTCTTCTCTCTCTTTCTCTCTTTTTATTTTTTAGCGCCCACTCTTGAGGAGGACGCTGAAAATAATCCAATAATGGTTTAAGTCACCCGAAACTCACGCGACTGCGTTTAAGGCCGACAGCTTATTAAAACGATATCACGCCTAAAGTTCTAACATTACGGCTACTAGGGTGGGGAGTCATTAGGCCGAAATCACGTACACGCAAAAAAGGAGAAAAAAAAAAGTGACAAGTGAATGCAGATATTTTATAGTAGGCTTGTGATTAAATTAAAAATAAAAAAAATGAAAGATTGATTATCGAACAATCCGAGGGGGGAAACGATGTGTAAAGAGGAATACTATTGCTTTCCACATGCAGAATATACTATTGTAATTATGTCGTTAATAAATTGTTTTTTATTTTAACTTCTTGCGGCGTGGAGATCATTAAATTAGTTTCCGTGCCTAGGCTTATAATCGCTTTACTCGTTTCCAATTTTTTTTTTTGGACTCGATGGGAAGCTTTGAACATCTTTTGCGTATGTTGGCTAAAATTTCACATTATTCGTCAAACCGATATGTCAATACTGCGATGATCCATTATTGGCCTGTTTCTAAAATCGCGCAAGAATGTACATTTTTTATTGGTCCTTCAATTGGCTCGGGAATCGATAATTATGCTTCCGAGGAATGCTTTTACCTGTAGTTGCCGACTCGGTGCTTTTTGTGGGGCCAGAGGTGGAAAGCTCCGTATATTAGAGGATTTACCAAACTGTTGCTCATGCCGAAGAAGAAGATTCCGTTTTGCAAGTCCTCGCTCAACTGGAAGAGAATTTAGATATATTCAATTGTAATTGTTTAATTAATCTCGGACTGCGTTCCGGAGAGGTTCTCGATTTACTGACTCGTTCCTCAGGCTTGAAGAACATGTAGATCATCGTCATCGTGCTGTAGGGGGTCCACCAGAGGAGGAAAGCTGCAACACCGTAAATTTAAATCCAAACTTATCGTTCACGGCTTCCCATTTTTGCACTCGCATATAGAACAATTGACTCGCTGTCAGGATTTGTCTTTCCCCGAAAAGACATTCGCGATGTCAAGACTTCGAGGGTGAATTACAAATTAGGGGGCTAGAATTTCGGAAAGGGGTAAGAAAATTCTCAGTCATGGATTGAAGGCCCCAGCCGTCCAGTGCTGGTAAAGACATTTAATTTGTTACCGATATCAGCTCGTATCCTTTTTATTTCATTGGTGCTTCGCGACGAAGATAAAAATTAGTCTCATCTCCAGCTAATCGGACAGATCGTAATCAATGATAAATCATGGTGAACCCGACCTCGAAGGCACTCGCCTTGGTGATATCCGCTATCAAGAACCTCCGTGAAATTCGAGGGTCCACCTCGAAGGAGATCCTGAATTACATCTCCGCCATTTACGATTCCCCCGAGCCCGCTGTCAAACGTCAGGTTGGTGTTTCTCATCAATTGGATGAGATAACGAATAATCGATTAATTTTTGAAAATGATGTATTTTTCTATTTAAAAAAAAAAATGGACATCGGTAGATGCAGACCGCCTTGAAGCGCGGCCTCGCTTATGGGATCCTGAAGAAGGCGGATGGACACTATACCTTGCCAACAGACAATGACACGGATTACCAGGAAATAGCTGCCCAAGAATTGGGACTCCTGAATCTCTGCTGCAGGAAGCGCCAGCAAGCCAAGAGGAAGAGGAAAAGTCAGGGTTGCGGGAAAAAGGGGGCAAGTAGGAGGAAGAAGAAGTCGAAGAAAAAGGGGAAAATGTCGAAGTGCAAGTGCGGGAAGAAGGCGAAGAAGAGGAAGAAGAAGTCCCGGGGGTGCAAGGCGAAGAGGAAGAAGAAGCCGAAGAAGGACAAGTTCAAGTGCATATGCGGCGACTCCCCGAAGAAGAAGAAGAAACAGAAGCCGAAGGGCGCCGTCAAGTGTTCCCTGTTCGAGAAGGATCAAGAGGAAGATCGAGATAAACAATGGGGGACCCAGGGGGATCCAGAGATTTATAAGAAAGACCTGGAACGAGGCAGAGAGCGAGATGTCGAAGAGGATGACGAAAGGGAACGTAAACTCAGGAGGGACGAGTCCAGTGAGAACTGCACTCCCTGCAGGAGCAGGTCGTCCTCTCCCGAGGGATGCAAGGACCTTTCCGAACCTGTCTGAAATATTCCAGAGTGCCCAAGAGGTCCAAAATGGCCTCCCTTGTCGGTGTTAAAAGCGGTGCCTTCGAGAGTCCTGCATTTCCTGTAAACGTCCGCGGTATTTGTCATGCATTTTAAAACATTCGTAAAATTCCCAGCCATCCTCCCAGTCAATGTCTGTATCCCATAAAATTTTCTATTTATTTATTTATCTATTATCTCCCTCCTCGAGGCATTTTCTAGTCTTCGGTGGGTCCTCCACCTCCTGTGGCTATCCTTCGCGGGTTTCATTTTCCTGGGGACTTTGATCTCGCATCGAGGTATTTCTTTCTTCTCCTTTTCTCCCTTTATCTGTCATTTATTTCCCGAGCGGACGAATTGTGAATAAATCAGCCTCCTCGTGGAAACAATGCTGGGAAGATTCGAGGCGGATCCGGAGCTTTAATGTCTGGCAGAGCAACAAGTGGTTCCTACATAGGTCTCAATTGTTCTCCGATGCGATGGGACTGGTTCATAATGGAGGAAGATGCTTCGGCCGAGGTATTACGGGATCTCTCTGGGAGTTAATTAAATTCGTAAATTTTCTACCCTTCCGAACACCCTTCCGTTATCGATTCGCGAGGTGATTAGAAGCGTCTACGGACTCGCGAGAGGTAATTTCGGGGATTTCGTGTCCTCGCCGAAATAATCGATTCGACTGGGGCTCTAGAATGGGCGTCTGCCGACTGGAGTGTCACATCGCTCCAGGGCTAAGAGAAAATAAGGAAAAGATAGGAAAGTCGCGTTAGAGTGCTTGGAAGAATTCCATTTACGGAAACCTACCGTTTTCCCGCGGGGCTCGAAAAGGCGATATCGGTTTTCGAGGATATGAGAGATCGAGCCATTGTCAGGTCTTCGAATGCTCAATTGGCCTCGATTAGTGAAATTGAGACTCAAGGACTCCTTAAGAGAGTGGTCTCGTTTATGAAACTTTTCTCTGAAGTAGTTCTGTCGAAACGTTTCAGACTTTCAATGCGGACATGGAGACGATGAGGAAGGTATTGACACCCATGAGATTTCGACGTTTAGAAATTTATTAATGGACATCATAGACATTTTCCGAGATAGTGGATTTATTCGAGGAGCTTAATTTTTTTTCCGCCCATTGTTGCAGGAATTACTTGGAAAGGTGGGACCCTTCCGACGAAGTTTAAGTGTCGCATTTAAGTATCGGCCCAATCGCCAGGAAGTTCGTTCCTGGTTGTGGCAACCCCTCGGGTCTGGTAACCCCGAAGGAAATCTTCAGGGAAACCTACTCCTTCCCAATTGAAAAGTTCCGCGTGATATCGTCCTTTTGCCTCGGGAAGTTCGACGGGACGAATTGATTCTGCAACCTTGAGTCCGGAACTCGGTTCGCAACAGAATCGCCGGGAAATTCCTCCAGGATTTTATTGGGTTTGCGAGAAGCCGCCGAATGCGAGGCGCTTGGAAAACCAGGAAAAACCGTGGGAAAATGGGAGCCCCCGGAAATAGAGAAATGCAGGAAGCCAGGGGAAACGAGATTCCACGCGGTTAATTTAATCGTTCGAACTCCCTCCTTATAATAAATCATTACCTGCACCGTCGACATTGCTGCAAGGGTAATACTCTGCATTGTCGGACGCGCCAAGATGGCGTCGGTAACAGACCAAGCCTTGGAAAGACTTCCCCAGGGATTTAAATCCCCCCCAGCCTCGATTATATCTCAATTTAATTCCCCGCAATAATTAGCTCCATCCAGTAATTCATTACGGCGGCAAAACAAACGGGAATTAAATTTAAATCCAATTGAAATCAAAGTTTCCCGAGTTTACCGACAGTCGTTAACTCCCGCCTGGTAAGGCATCTCGGCGGAGATTTCAATGCCGCCTCCACCATCTGGCAGGAAACTTCCGAAAGAGATCCCTCGGGTTTCCAGGACCCCGTCTCTCTTTTTTGCATTCCATCAATTTTATTCCTCTTCAACAGTTACCAACTCGATCACCGAAGTTCCCACGGGAAACCTCAGTTCGGCAAAGTTTCCCTCTCACCCCATTATCCCGAGTCACCGATAGGAATAGGAGGTCCGAAAGGTGGCCTTGAATTTTCCGCTCGATCGAGGGCGCCAAAAATCCCTCCGAAATAAACCGAAATCCTCACAAGTCGAATACATTTTTTATAACAAAGTATGGGTAACAAAGGTCGCGGAAAATAATTAAAAAGCCATGAGAAAGGCAAGAGGGTGACAAAGTGTCATTTTGTCTCCGAAGGATCTCGTTTTGGGAGGGTCAGGGAAATCGATGCGTCTTATTTACCCGCTGGAAAACATGTTTAAACATCGCATATATGCAAGCTGCAGTTGCATTTAACCCTGGCTGGCTATGACGCAGCAATGCTCGGGGTATGTCAGAAGTTCTGCCAATACGGGGCGATGAAATGGCCGTTTCGTATGCCTCTATATGGCGTCTCAAAGGCTCCGAACGTGCGCATACCGATGCGTCACTGAGAATTGCGGATATGCAGGGACGGGAGTGCACCCTTTGCCTCTCTAAAAAGCACGAAAATGCAAATGCGAGCTTATAAAGCGCCACCAGTCGATGGGAGTCCAGGCCAGGATGTGGGATTCCATTTTCCCCATATTCGTAATTGTTCCCTGACAATGTGTATCAATTTTCCCTCGTGAAACATCCCGTACCACCGACGACGCTCTAATGGACGTCATCGAAATTAAAAAATTCGGAAATAAAAAAAATTCACGGACGTCATCGAAGTAAAAAAATGTAAGGGTACAAGAAATTGTTAATTAATCCGAAGAATGGGAGGGTTTCCGAGGGTAAGGCGGACGGAGACAAAGGATCTCCTCGGGGAAGAAAGTGGAGCACCGGTTTTCCGGGATATAACTGATAGGGAAGATATCCTCGAGACACAGGCACGTGGGTGCATCCTCGCGTGCAGTTGCAGCCACGTAAACTGCAGCGCCGGAGGCACCGGGTCGCCCGGGATCTCCTTTGAGGGGCCAATTCGTAGAGGACCTTTACAGTTAGCCCAGACGATTGGATGTTTGCTGTGTCCAATTGATTTCCAATTGGCTGAGCCTATTCGATATTTCTGGGTCACTGTTCCATGCAGCCTTTGCCTTCGCCTCTTTCGCGGATGGCTTCTCCTCGCGTCTCCTCCTCGCGGAAACGCGGGCGTCCATTTCAGATAACACTGCCTTGTATACACAGGGTATCTCAGAATTCTTTCCCACGGTTTTCCCAAGGCTATCCGTGTTGAATATGGAGTCAAAAAGTCCTATGGTAGTTTTCTCTACGGAGTATAATTCACCTGTAATAATTAATTGAAGAGTAGCCAACCAGGTGTTTCGATTCTCGAAGCGCGCGAATCAGCCGCGGCTGGTTAATCGTTTTTCAATTAATTATTACAAGCGAATGGTACACCGGGGAAGAAAATCCTACAGGACTTTTCGACTCCATTTTTAATGCGGATAACGTGTAACCACCGTTTTGCAACCCTCTGGGCATGTACGCGGAATTGATATCTAAAGATTGACCGAGGGTACGCGAGTCATCGGTGACTATCAATCCTCCGTCCTCCGCGAAGACTCGCGCCTACTCGAGATGATTCAATGGCGCAGCATCCGATCGATTTCCGATTCCGCCCAATGGGAGGTACTTCTGGGTCATTATTTCATACATCCCCGACGTACAACTTTCCCTCCTTCCATCGGCCATTGTTTCCATCCCGGTCATCGGTCCGTATCGGATTTTTTCTCCCGGAGCTTTCCCGGAGACGCGGGCCCCGCTTCCGGATATCTTATCCGCGGCGGAGAAATAAAAGTGGAGAAATGCGAGTGCGGAGAAAGACCTCGGCGAACGGAAACATTTCCGAGGCAGAGCTCGCCGATACCGAGGTGAGCCTTTCTCCTGGGCAGGACTTTATCGCGACACGTAATCCTCGCAAACCCGGCTCGTTGTACTCCAGCCTCCCTCTGGGCACACCCTGGACCACCGAATTGACAAGGATAGATGGTCTCGTTGCAAACCTTCCACGAGGGGTCGTGTCCTCGTCAAGGGACGGCGGTTTACAAAAAGATACGATTTTTGTCCGTCCGATCGAGCCGTGCGAAAATCCTTTCGCAATTAATATTCTGGGAATCTTTCCAAGTGGCCATTTACTTAGGAGTTCATTCATTTACTTCTCCTGCAGTTCATTTATACAACGATCACAGTTTAATATTCCTGCGATAAGGAGTTTCCCCTCTTTTCGATCGTGCGCGATTCGCAAGTAATTTCTATTTTAACCGAGATTTTCATGGAGGGTGATTTCGGGGGTTCCCGAGGGGTCGAGATAATCGATTTGGCGCCCGGTATCGCGCATTACAATTACGCGGGGGGGTAATGACAGGTGGCAATTAGGGGAATTCACCCTCGGAGACAATGCGCAGCTTCGGGGGCGGATTCCAGCTTTGCACCTTTATTATCTCGCCCCGTTGGCCGGGGAGTCTCCTGCCTCCGCGGAGCTCTATTTATTTGCTAATTGGGTCGGCAGGGTCTTAGGCGATCTATTGAACAATCTCGTGAAAAGTTATCGCTCTTCCCTGGGCAAGAGTTCTCGGGGTGAATGGGACTGCCGGAACGGGCCGAGAGAGCTGTGGAAATGCTGACTCCGAGGTAATACCTCCAGAGCATTGTTACTTCCCACACTTTGTTCACCTCTCCTCCGGTCGCCTTTCCTCGCTCGATTACTTTAGTTAACGTTTATCGACGGATTTTCCGCCGGGTCTAATTTTTTTTCCACACTTTTCCCCGACTCATGTCGCCAGGGAAAGGGAGATTCGAAAATCCAAGAGTTTTTATCATTTCAAATTATCGACTTAGCCTTTGTACATCTCCCACTCGCCTTTACTCTCTCAATAAATATTTATCTATGCATTCTGTGCCTTGTCTGGTTTTATAAAAAATTTTCTCCGCGCTCGTTTCGCCGCAGAGAAGTGCGGAAAAAAAAAGGGACTCGACAATCGATGCATTTTTGTTCGACAATTGTTGGCTGAGAGTTTGTACATTCTTTTGAAGTGGCTCGGTATCGTTAATCGTTCGGATTTATTTTGCCTCGGATTGCTCGCGGGAAAAGGAAAGTAGGAAAAATCGGGCGATTCCCGTTTCCGGATTATTGGCTCACCGTTTCTATATTTTCCTGGAGGGTGTCGTCGAGACGGAGGGGTCGCGAAGACGAGCGTGCGTCTAGGTGTTGCACCGAGAGCGGCCGCGGCAAGTGCACTTAAGTGCATTCAAATGACCTCTTTCAAAGAGACACGAGAGCCACCAGGGAAGAGGAGAAGAATCCTCGGGATGCTTTTTATATTATTTCGAGGGAGGATCGGGTCCCGGTAATCCCGCAGGCATCCCCTCGCGCGCCGCCCAGCCTCCCCTTTATGGACCCGTTCATATTGGAACCCCCTGATGTTTAATTCATGGATTCGCTTCCTTGTCATTCCGCGGCTCCGGAATAAGAATCCCAGGGTTAGAGCTGACCATCTTTTTCATTAGGCCCTGATCGATCGGGTCGATTTTTTATCGGACAGGTCGGAAGTTCCCTTTGATTCCCACACCCCGAGAAAAATAAAGATTACTTCACCGAAAGAAATATATATCGTTAACATATGTATTGTAGCCTGAATCATATATAATACCAAGAAACAAATATTTATTTAAAAAAAAAATTTTTGTGGTCTAACGTTCTCCAGGAATTTCGTCCAGGAACGAATTGACGCCTCTAATCGTAAATCGTGGTCCTTTTTGTAGGTGCGGAAATATTCCCGTAAAATGGCCAATTAAGCTCGCCGGGTTAATAATTGCAGGTCCTTTACTAAGGCGACTGAAACAGGAGAAATAAATGGCCCAGGATCTGGATCCAGGTGGGAGACAAACGGGGTCTCTCGAGGTCCTGTCTCCCGGCCCGTAACTTAGAAAGGGGAATCAAGAAGTTTCCCTCCCAAGCTTCGGCGGAAACCGCAGAATTCCGCGAGCTCCGGGATCCGCGGAATCTCCGCAAAAGGTGAAATAAAATCCTGGAGCCTTGGACCCCGACCAACGATCGAGCTTCCCCGCGGAGTCGACCCGGTGCTCGACTCGCCCCGAGGACATCCTTCGAGGACGAACTTGAGCTATCGCTCGCTAGGATAACAACTTTTAAGATCCATTTTCTTCGGAGGATCCCCCGCCTTTTGGTGGATTTCCTGGATGGCCGTGACTTGCCAGGACTCGGGAACAAATTAATTCGACGATCGTCATGGAGTACTCTCGTCGAACAGAAACATTCCGCGGAATTAATTAAGATCATTTTCCTGGACACGGATGGAGGAATATAATTATCATATATATTAATATCGCAGAAGGGGAATATTTATTTTTCAAGGTATTCGGGGAATGTGATCGGTTAATGGTCAACCATGGGGTATGTCCTGGGGGTCTCACCCAGGATCAATGCGCGGACCCTGCAGGACGAACGCAGGATAATCCGCAGATTGGGGCGATACGTCGAGCGCAGCCATCATAAATTGATAAATCTTCGTTGCAGACAGTATCGGCCCGTAATACACCGTACAGGAGCGATAAATAGACTGGAGGAGAAAAATAGAGGAGCGGGTTCCGTGGGAAATTGGACGCAGCCCGGTTCCGTTCCCGGGTGCCGGGGGCTCGAACGAGCAATAAAGGAACACGAGCCCCCCGTCGAATCCGGGACGCGGGTAATTCGCCGGGAAGGATATCCCTGGGACGTGGGAATAATTCTTCTCGTGATCCCGCGGGTACGCGGAGGAGTCTCCGGGAATCCTAGGCACCGACGTGCTCCGCGGGTAGACTTACGAGGCCTCGACCTGGTCGACGTGTCGTGCCCGACTTTATGCATCGTGCCTGACCTATCTCACGCGCAGTGCCCGCAATTTTGTAAACGTATAAATGTATTAATCAAAGAAAAAATATACAAATCGTAACTTTTCAAGCTACAGCTGGAGATACGGCGTATTTTTAACGGGTTGTGCTCGTTTCGCAGCGATACCATCCTCTTTTTCCAGGATATTCCACACGTTGCGCCCGACCTACCCCACGTGGGGCAGGTCGCGCATTGGATGCGAGATTCAAGGCCGTTTGTCCTCCGAGGATGGGACTCGCGACAGTGGGGTAGGTCGCGGATTCCGGGGATGCCGCATCCTCGTATTTCACCCCCCGGCCTGCAGCTGCGACTGCAGCTCCGTGCTTTTATTTCGCCCTGGCGGATCTCCTCGATAAGATATTCCCCTCGTATTTCGGATAACGCGGGGCTCAAGGGCTCGCCTCTTCGGGGCGTTCCTTGACGGCGAATTCGAGAACTTCCCCCCGGATGTTTATGAGAGGTCTGCGCAACGAATTTGGACAGTTCCGGATTCCCCTTGTACTTCCTCCCTCCCTCCTGGAAATTTACTCGGCACGTGCCTCGAAAAAAGTTTCGCTCTCTGACGCGGAATTTTCGGAAGGGATGACACCCTGGTCCGACATGCGGAAACACCTCCAGGGACGCGGAATTATTGTCGAACGCCGGAAGTGCGACCCGGTTCGTCGAGGTCCCATTCATATTCGCTGAGGCGCCCTGTCCTACGGTGAATATTCCGGAAAAATTGAATATTCATTCTGGGATTAAATATTCCCCCGCACCTGCCGGAATCACGGGC
This sequence comes from Orussus abietinus, assembly GCF_000612105.2. Classification (NCBI taxonomy): domain Eukaryota; kingdom Metazoa; phylum Arthropoda; class Insecta; order Hymenoptera; family Orussidae; genus Orussus; species Orussus abietinus. The sequence goes on from NW_019396012.1 coordinate 2,725,121, forward strand.
TACATTCTTGAGACTATTTTCGCCGCGTCGAAACCGCTGACTCGCATTAATTCAGGGCCTACGACTCGTGACAAGGCGTTGTCAATTACGCCCCCTGGTGCCTTTCGACGCGAGATTTATTTAAGGGACGTTTAAGCGACCACCGCAAATATTCGACGAGTTTCCCCACCTTCGAGAGAATGAACCCTGATTTAGTAGACATTTAGAGGAAAACTCCAGGAATTATGCGGCTGCTGTTTCGTCGTCGATTTTCGGAACCTCGACATTTTCTGGGGTTACGGTATTTCATTCGAGACGTTCCACGGGGAAAATTCCCAACGGCTCATTTTTCTCCAGGGAGGAAGAATTGAGAGTGAAGTCGAAGGTCCTTTTTCTTCTGGAACGAAGAGTTGAGCGTGAAATTATAAATAAATTCCAGGAATTACCCGGCAACGCTCGTGTGCGCGATTCCGGGGCACCGTAAAATTCCTGGAAATTGTGGCAACCTTTCGAGACTTTCTCCGGGGGTGAAAATCGCGAGAGAGGCCCTTCTTTTCAGGGATGAAGAATCGGGGCGTAAAATTGCAAGACCAAGGCCAGGAATTACGCGGTCAGGTGTGCTCGCGCGCAAACAGGGCGCTTATGGCACCGCGCTCTCGGGAGTTCCGCGGACGGCAAATCTGGGGGAGCGGGAAGAAAAATCGCGGAAAACGGGCGGAAAAGGGGTGGCGGAAGAAGAGAAATGGCCCGGAGAAATGAGTCCGCACACAAAAAGGAAAGACGTATCGGGACAATTTAACGGGAAGGTCCTCGTCCTGTGATCTCTCCAAGAACCTGTTGGATCATTCCCGGGATCCACGAATTAGTTTCCGAGGTCGGAGAAATTAATCGTATCGACCAGTCTCGATAACCGAGGGCAACAGTCTGGCCCATTAATACAACGATTGTAGAAAAAAATAAATCCTGTGATTTAATTAAAAGAGCGCCATTTAAATCGGCGTTGCAGCACGTGAGCTGCATCCGCGATGCATTTTTCTCTCCTCCTGACCATTTACCCGGACCTTACAGGTGGTGCAATTAAATTCTTAATTAAAAGGCCTGCCAGGAACGCAATTGCCCCCGAAAATCTGTACGAAATGCGCCGTAGGGATCTTTCTTTATCAGTCCTGGATGGGGGAAATCGAGCGGCGCCGATAATTCAACCGGCATTACCGGCAATGTGCAATTTTTCTCGGTCCGGGTATTTGGCATTGTAACATACGGGTCACTTTCCATGTGCCATTAAATCGACCCGATCGGGCCGATCGATCGGTCAATTTGACTCTTCCGTTTCCGGGGGTCCCACCCCGGAGGTTTGGGGTCGCCGGAAGCGCGCCGGGTCGCCTCCCTCGGGGACAAGAATTAAAACAAGATTTACTGGGAATTCGTACACACCTCTCTACCAACGAGCAGCCCCTGTGAAATATTCACAAGGATCCTCGGTAGGTCTCTCGCGATCCCCGTTAAAGCTGCCATATCGCGCCTCGCGAATGGCCCCATTGGTCCTCCCTATCAACGAAACATCCACAATTCAAGACTGTCGTAGAATAATTAATATGGAATAAAAAAGTTAATTGAAAGTCATCCCAATTCAATATTCGCAAGGGTCTTTCATGACTTCTCTCGACCACTGTTAACATTGCAATTTCCAGCCTTACCGATCGACCGATTGGCCTTTATTGGCGAGGAAGTGCTCGTTCGATTACGCAGTAAAAAAAAAATAACGAGTAAAAAAATAAATCAAAAGCACTCACGTGAAACATTTGCAAGGATCATCGGAGGATCTCTTGTGGTCATTGTTAAAACTGCCATATTACGCTTCGCGAATCGATCCCATCGATTGTTGTCCTTTATCCGGGAAAAAGTGCCGTTCATTCGAGGGTAGGAAGAAAAAAAAAATATTAAATAAAAATACTCCAGACCCGAAAAGCGAATTTACAAACGCGAATGGAAAACCGTCGTTCGCCAGGCCGCGACGCGTCGAAAGCTCTCTATTTAAACCGTCCCCGTTGTTCCCGGTGTCGTCGTCATTGTCATCGATCGTGTAACCGCGATTGGAACAGATTTAATCTGATCGTACAACCACGGTCCGGCGAGCCCGCAAAAGGGAGAAAAAGCGAGCCATGTAAATACGTGAGAATAATTGATTTTTTTTACCCGGCCCTGAAGAGCCGATCGCAACGCCGAAGAGGAAGCTCCTCGCTGATAATCGATACCGCTTCGTGATTATTTAACATTATTGAATTTTTGGTTTAAATACCAAATATGTAGAGAGTGCCCCACTCGACTCTGTAGCGACTCTTCAGGGTGTATACGTTACCGGTGATTCCAGGATTCCGAATAATTTGCAGCTATTACCCATCGCGATGCAAATTGATCCTGCTTCGAGCGATTATTTGACCTTTTCAATTTTCGGTTTAAGTGTAATAATTGTAAAGAGTGCCGTACTCTTCGTGGTGTAGACGTCATCGGTGAGTTCAAGATCCCGAATAATTCGAGTGATAAGATGAACACGGATTCGAGTGACTATTCTACATTTTACTCTTCGGTTTAAATTCCACCGCTTTTAAGGACTTCGGGAGTAGCGACTCATCAGGGTGTAGACGTCTTCGGGGATTCCGAGATTCCGAGTAATTTCGGGCCATTACCCATTGACGAGCGGACGAATGCTCTCGGGGCGTAATGGAATCGTCGAGTCGCGGTACCGGGGAGACATCTCGATCCTGAGGAACGAGCCTCGCGGACGACGTTTTGGCAGGGTGCCTGGGACAAACATTCGGCATCCTCGATGTGCCACGGAGTCCTCGTCTCTTGTTTGCTCTTCGTCAGGGCCGCGAGTACTCGCCGACTCCTAGTGCCGAGGTGCTATTTGCGAACGGGACGTGCGGAGTGCGTGCAATAAATAATTGAACAACCCCATTCGCGAGGGTCTCGACTTTCCGGCCGAGCCCGAGAGATGCGCCTCGAATCCGGGAGGTTATCTCCCAGGAATCCGTCGAAGATGCTGCTCATTCGTCGAGTGCCTTAATCGCGACATATCGATCAATTACGTCGATCGCATCGATTACCTCGATTACCTCGATTATTCTTCCGGTAGGTCGATGTGCCCCCACCGAGCGACTCCGCGCAGCATCCGGCACGGGTCCAGATCGCGACCGGAAGGCGAGGCCGAATCGGCGTAAAAAACGAGATGGATGGCGCTAATTGGAGGAATCGGAGGACTTATTGAAACCAGGACGAGTTATGTCCCAGGGGAACCGTTTCCAGAGGTAATTCTCGTCTCCCACCCTGCATCCCGCGACCCCCTTCCTTGGCTCCCTCGATCAGCTGATCGGCATCGACCCTTGCAGGATTTCTCTTCCGTGATTTAGGAAGATAAGAAGTGCTCTTCCCATTCTTGGGAAAATTTTTACAGGCATTATTTTTTTTTTCTTCCGGGATTTTTCACGTTTTTCGGATTTCGCGAGGGATCAGCTGATTCGCTGGGATTCCGCCGGCCCCTCGGAAAGTTCACAGAGATTCGCAACTCGCTAACGGAATTTCGATGGTGACAAACTATCCGGTGCTGTGCTCGGGGTTAACCGAACCCTTTCGAGGGCACAAACGCCCTATCCAATCTAACTTCTCCTTGGATCAGCGAGCTCGCGGACGTTCGACGGAGGAGCTTCGATTCCGGCGGTCTGCCAAGCCCCTGAAGATCATTTGACAATTACTGTTTCTCCTCGGCACATAGTTGTTCAACAAGCCCCGGAACGGAGATATCCTCCTTTTTCCTGGAAATTCTGAAAAATCCGCGGAATCCTTCAAACCAAAAGTATGAAAAATTTCCAAGGGCGAATGTTTCTTTTTATGCAGTCGAGATTGCGGATGGTTTGACGTTTCTCTTTTTCGGGCCTTTGCATATGGATACGCGGCTGGCTTTGAACTTTGAAGACCACTCAATCGGCTTAAGCGATGCAATGAAGGGCGCTTGTAGGAAGGGAGGGTCTCTGGAACTTGAAATTCTAACGTGGAGCTCGCCAAGCTCGAAGGGGTCTCGGAAGCCGGCATTCGCATCGATTCAAACGACGTAACGAGGATCTCGCGAACACAAGAGGTCATGATTTGGCCATTTCTTCGCGGATCTCCGCATTAAATCCTATTCCGGCGTGAACGAGTCGGCCATTGATTAATGGTACGGAAAAAGGTATTTGGATATCCAAGAGCGTTGATCAAACTTTCGCCCTCGAAAAACGGCCCAGGAAAAATTATCGGCATACAAACATTAAACTGATAATTCACAGTGACGTAGAAATGATCAACAAATTCGTCCCAGTCGCATTTCGGAGGTCTTTGGAACATATTTCCAGCAAACCTCTCGGGGGTCCAGGGAGCCTGGAAATGGAGTCCACCTCCCCCAGGACTCCCAGGGTGTAAGTAAAACGGGATAAAAAACTGGACCTCCCTGGTCAATATTGATGGACAGAAATATTTGAGTTATGCAGCCTCCGATGTCGTCCGCACTTACACGCCCCCTTCCTCCGGGCTATTTTCCAAAATAAACACGGCCCCTTCGGGGGCACTCATCGAACTGCACTTTTGCTACAAAATGACTCCCCTTTCGAGGGGATTCGCAAAAAGGAAAAAGAAACATTTCAACGTCAGCGAGGAAATTTTTCTTCTTTCCGAGACTCCCTTTTTATCGTTTCGGATTTACGGGGAATTACGAACGCAATTGCGCCTCCTCGGTTGGAAGCTCGTTACAGCTTCCGGGGACGTGTAATTCGACGCATCTGCGTCGAGTATCCGCATCCAAAGTGCATCCGCATTTTCGACACCATTCGCGAGGAACTCGCGAAACTCGCGAGGGGGAGACGCCCACCTTGTTCAGTGGTTGCAGCATGTTCAATGCACGCATGTCCGAAACTCACGCGTGCAGTGACATCCACCGTGTCTCCATGTTTGCCCGTTATCACGGGCACATCATACCTTGGCCATCTGTCCTTTGTGATATGTCGACCTTATACGTATAGCGTAATCCCTGGTGCAGAACTTATACCAGAGTATCGTCAGACGGGTGCATGTGCATCGGGCATACTCGTAAATACCCCGCTGTAGGCGAAGTCATACCGTCTAATTATTCGACCATAAATACTCACCCATCATCATTTAAAAATATTTAATGAAATATTAAAGTCGCGCTAAATTCCTGCGGCAAGTTGAAGGTTTCAAGAAAGTTCCATAGATTCCCTTTATTGGGTTCAAATGCCGTGCAGAATTTATCCCGGCAGCGTAAAACGCAGATGCAGAAGTGCATCTGGAAAGTACCTACTGTACAATTAATTACCGTGATATATATTTATTTATTTACAGCTATTTCACAGAGCTTAAAAGTCGCGCAGGATTTGCGCATCCCGACGCTCCCCATGGCGGAGGGTGGAGGTTTAAGAAGGTCGCAAGCTTCCGGGAGTCGTCTCTTCCACGGGGTGGTTTCTGAGGGAGGTGCTCCTTACTTTCTTATTCCCTTATTTTCCTAACGTTTCTTATTTCCCTTATTTCCTTATTCCCTTATTTTCTTGTTTTCTTATTTACGAGGACCGCCTCAGTCCAGGTTTACCTCAGCGACTCGCGGTCCCTGCGGAGAATGTTGAGATCGAGTCTGTCGGTTCTGTACCTACAAATTCAATATACAATCCCCCCGTATTCGAAATATCACCCCTCACTCCAGGGATAAGGGGGGCCCCCCGTAGTCTCCTTCCAAAAATTCCATCCTAACTTTCCGCCCTCCGCGTATTTCGCCACCCCGTCCGCGGGCTAGCCGGATAAATCAATTCGCCCCCCGTGACGCAACCAATCAAAACGACCACAATCGATCCCATTGAATGGCGCAATGAATGATGCAGCGACCCGTGGAAATTTACGCGGCCTCCCTTGAAATATTCCCGGCAATTAATAAGCGTGGACAACGGATAACCGGGCCGACATTGTTCGCGTCGGTGCGTCGAATGCGTCGTTTCTTCTGTGCTGCTTTTTTTCCCTCCCTCCCCCAAAATCGCAATTCGAATCGCTTTGACGAAGGTTCCGACTTTATGCGGAAACTCGGAAACCAAACTCCGATTGTGGGCCCTCGAACGGGCTCGTTAAAACGACGTTACACCCGGTGGACCAATGGGGAGCCCTGCAAAGGATGTGTCGTCTGGTTTCGAGTATTTTCGGGAAAAAAAAAAAAATGGCCGGGAATAACTGGGACATATGCTCTGCGTCAAACGGCCCTGTTTCTTTTGCTCGGAGAACCCAATTTGACCGACTGCTTTGACGAAATCCACCGACGAGTGTGTCACGTCATCCCCGAAAACGAAGACAGCGTTGTAACAATAGGTCGAATGAGATAAATCTAGTTGGCTGGGCAATGGGCTCGTTAGCTTGGCTGGGCCGAAAATTCTTTGAAAAACCCGGGGAAATGAAAATTCCTCCCCGGGAGATGATAATTCCTCGCGGGTGCAATTAAAAGAAGACTCATCTAATCCTGGGATAATAAAGGATGATTAAAACCTCTTTGATAGCATCTGTCCGTGATGGCCCCGGGCAGAAATCTGATTAGCCAATCTTTGAAATCGTTTCTCGACTTTTTAAGGCTTTATCAATTGTTCAGGAAGATGGTGGTCGTGAAAAATTCCGTGAAATCTGGATTTTATGGGTGGCAATGGGGAGGGCCCTAAGAGGACCAGTAAATTAATTCTGAAAAAAATTGTTGAATAAATAATTGTCTACGTAATGTTTATGGTAGAGAGGTAGGTGATGAGTAGTTAGTAATAATTTAGAAGATCCTTTCAAGATTTAATTCCACGGGGAGTCGAGAACATTGGCGAAAGTTCCGGGGAAAGAAATCGAAAAGGACAGCCCGAGGCGGCGAGTCTCGTGTTTCTTAATTTATTATTAAGATTTATAACGGGAGGAATAAACACGGAGGGAGAGGGACACTCCGAATTACCTTCGAGGGCATATTTCATCCGACTGGGCGAGGGGAGGCTCCTCCATGGCGATGCTTTAATTAAAATCCCGGCCGGGCGCTGCCACTCGACCGGTCTTTTCCATAACGCGATAATCATAACGATCGTTAAAGGTGCCGACGTGAATTTTAGGGAAGTCCCTGCGAACGCGGAATTACCCCTGAAAAAGGGGTTACTCCGTTTTACTCCGTTCCACCCTGTCCGAGCAGAGGGGGCGATTATACAGTCCTGGCGAATCGCGTTCATCCCCCTACCTGGAGGAGTCCTGACAAAAACGAGGGTCCCCAGGATGGAGCCATTTGCGGAGAATCCTTCAGGATCCCCCAGGATCCTGGAAGATCCTGGATCCTAGCCGTGCACCCCCCGGGAACTTCCTTTTCATTCAACCCTCCACCCTCTCCGTCCTATCCCGTAGGACTTTCCCATAAACCGATTCAAACGCATTTTCATTTGACAACTCGAGACTAAAGTCAAAATGTAATCACGTTAGAGGCACGATTATCCCGCGCTTATCCTGACTTTTCGTCCTTACGAGGGGTGCTCCAGTTTTGAGAAAAATGAGGGCAGGTGTAGGGGGGAGCCAATAGAGCTCCTCCGGAGTTTTTGCCTTATCGTTTCACGCTAACTTTGTCATTCGATGGCCTAATTTTTCATGCCTTTTAAATCAAGCCTCGAATTAAGAGGAGCCCCGCGATAATGAGGATTAAATCTCCCCGGCCGGCCTCGTGACTTTTTGCGCGATGAGATCGCAATTAGCCGGAGATTTTCCTTTTGGGAGTTTCCGCGGATTTTCGAGGGTGGCTTTCCCCACCTGGGCTCGAAAGTCGAGGCTCGACGTTTCCCGGGCATTATCGGCTCCTTGTTTATGGGGAATATCGGGACGACACGCATCGTAAGCCCCGTAGATTATATCGCAGATGAGCTCCCTTGAAAAGGGGTGGCACCCGAAGGGGTTGGAACGACCCGGGGAGTGCATCGGGGCCTGGAGTGATTATTTTATCGCGAGTCCTTGTTACGCTCTTCAGGTATTGACGAAAGCATTAGCATTGTGTCGTTCGTCCTTAGGTCGCGATCGATCTCGGCCCAGGTTCTCGGTTCTTCCAGAAAGCCGATGCTCCCCATAAAAACCGCCATTATAAGGCGCCGCCTTTATGGGGCATTGCCCCCCTTGCCTGCAGAAAAATCGTATTTTCTAACGCAACACGAATTACCAGGGAAATAATTGAGATTTATCTCTTGGGCTCGCTTTATGCTACACCGATATTCGCGCTCCTCGCCGAGTGCGAAGGACTTCCTTCAGGATCCATCTTCATTTTCTAGTTTATAATTTTTATCCCGACCTCGCGACATAAAACCTAAGATAATTTCCAACGCGACAAAAAATGATATCAAGGAAATAATAGAGATTCATCTCTTCGGGATTTTCTTTATTCTCCCTAAATCGCGAAATTCCCGTTTCCGACGGGGTGCGAAGCGCTTCCTTCGGGATCCCTCTCGACCTCCCATTTCTTGACCCGGGAGTTTTATTCCGAAGTCTTACCTCTGAAATACAAGGAGCCCCCTAAACCCAGTTTCTCCCGGAGGAGGGATGTATCCGAGGAAAGTTCCTTCAAATCATACGGTAACGCGTTTCCTCGGAAAGGGTCTTTTTTCCGAAGGGCCATTTCTTTTTTTTTTTTTCCCCGAAGCCGAACATTTCCTGCGGACTCCCCGGGGTGGAAAATAGAGAAGAGGGAGGTTTCCTGGGCAGTGTCGAGGCAGTTTCCCTCGGACGCCTCCTCGACTTGTTTCTTCGCCGTCCGGCGCGGCACGTCCGCCCTCGAAAGGCTCATTGTTGAACAAAATGGAAGGATAAAGAGTTCCCAGGCGATTCGGGCTGAACTCCGCGGCTCGTTCTAGGGAATCCGCGAGCGGTTTTCTGCCCCGACGTCGGAGTAAAATTTTAAGAGGGCACTAAAGTCTACGTGCCGCCCCGTTACGTTTATGCCCCTGGATCGAGGCCCGGCGAAACAACGCGGGGAGAACGACGTTCCGCCTCCGAATCGACGTCACTTCCCGGACAAACAGCATCGAAAACTTCAAACTACCGAAGAAAAAGCGACCCGTCGACCCTCGCTCCGCCCAAGGCCTGGAAAACTCGAAGCGGCGCCGGGAAGCGACTCTTCGCCATCCTCTTCGTGGTCGGAGTCGGTCTCTTCGGCCTTTCGTCCCCCAGGCACAGATCCCAATCCCGAGGGATTGGCGCCGAGTAGTTCCTGGCAAACGAATCGTCCTGTGGTTAAGCGCCGGTCCCAACATGGCGAACTAATTCTGAAGATACACGCGCTTTCCTGGAAACTTGGCGAAGTTTGTGCATGGTGGTTAGGGTATGGGACCGGCGAGTCGGAGTTGACGGTGTCCCCGGGTTCCCGAGGGACGTCGCTCCCCGGTTTTCCTTAGAGTTCCTCTTTTGACGTAATCTCGGGTTTCCGCAAAGGGACGCGAGGGACGCCAAGAGTCGCGGTACCAAAATGGCGGCGGCCGACGCTCCCCTCGTTTATTTGGCGCTTATTAGCTCGGCGCCTCATCGCACTTTAATTGATCCCGAATGCGCGATTAATGCTCCCAGGGGAGTAACTTTCCCTGGGGCGAACTTCCCGGGACCAGCAACGGAAAAGAAGGACTTCGTTTCGAGGTGTCGGGGCGCAATTAGCACTCGCTTTAGACATTCAAAGGGGCGTCTTCGATTCACGGCCCCTGGAAAAGCAACGTTCCTCGATGTAATTACCTGCTGAATCGCCCCGGGCCTCATTTGCACATTCCCCTGGGTTACCCCTGTTTATTCTTCCCCATTTTTCCCTCACCCGGAAAAAAAGCAGCGGACGACCTATCGACGACGTCGGGGTATCTAACGAAAGGTGGTTCCTCCAATTAGTGATAGCCATAATTATAAACGAGGTATTGCAGGCAATTTATTATCCAGTTACAATACATACAAGACATGTACACACGAGTTACAATTAAATCTGTCACCCTCCCGAAAATTGGTGGGCGGAAATGAAATTTCGATCCGCCCTAGCCGTCCTTTCCACGTGGTTTCGACGAGCTTAAATGCTCTTCGACGTCCGCGGTTTCCGCGCGCGGTTCGCTCGCGGTCTCCTGCATGGATTGAATTTAGGATAAAATAAACTTTTCTGACCCTTCTGCAAAATTCTGTGGGTTCGATTTTTTTGCAAGAGGGTGATGGATCGTCTTCGTCTTCGGATCGTTCTCCACTGCGACGACTGCGCTCCCATTGGTCGGCGACGACCCAGAGCGCGTTAACGGCGGATTCGTTACCGGAGCTTGGGCTAATATGCACATATGTCGTTAACTAAAGCTCAGGGAGGGACGTATATATCGTGGAACTTGGGGAACGGTCCCGGAGGAGGGGTCGAAACGACTTGCACTCTGGCGAAGTAGTTCGATCCGGGACCGGCGGTTCGAATCCGCCATTAATAGGGCCCTCGGCGATGAAACGGCGGTAACGCGAAAGCCCGGCGAAAGCTCTCCGAGCTCTCATCGAATTTACGTACCTACGTATCCGCGGTGAAACAGGGGCTGTAAAACTTTAGCCCGCTCACTTTGCCGGGCTCCTGCGCCCGGAACGACTCCCCGACGCGATCCTTATGCAAAAAGCTCCCGGAAGCGCCTTGAACGCGTGTCGGGATATCGGGGATTTCGAGGAACGGGCCCTGAGATGTAGAGTCGGGAATAAGGACCGAAGCTTGCGCCGAACTCACCCCTGCAATTCTCTACTTCTTCGGGGTGGCCAATAAGACGCGGGATGGACGGCGCCCCGAAGCACGGAAACGCGTAAATTGCCTAACGGACGCTGACGATCTCCCTCGCTTACGGGAGGAAAAAAGAAAAAAATATAATTGGAGAAAACACCGAGGGAACTCACCAATGAGATACCGGCGATCAACTCCCACGGGGAAACACGAAAGCGCGTGAGCAGCTGTCTGTCGTAGTTTACTTACGCGTCCGGTTGAGCTCTTCGGGTACGGACTCCGAGGTAGAACTTGGCTCTCTCTCGATCCTGCGGAAGGGACGGAGGAAAAAGGGAGGAAAAAATGAAAACAATTCCACGCAAGAGAGTTTTCCGGAAAAGGCATGCCGCTCGAAGAGACATACCAAAGCGGGGCAGTGGTCGTTCGACTTCGCGCACGGACGCGTCGTGAAGGTGTATCATTCAAGGTATTTATATATATTTAAATGGTATCGTTTTTATTTCATTGTCAAATGTATAAAGAATCTTAATGTCTCGTTTAAGAACGTGGAGTGGCGCTCGAGGAGAAATTCCAAGTGCTGGAAGAGATGTCTGATGCGCAGTTCTGTCTCCTCGTCCCCTGGGGGCATCCTATCTGCTGGAAGACTGCGGATGAGTTTTTCTCGATATGCGGAATTCATGCTAAATGCGAAGAAAGTGTCTTTTTTCTCATAAAAGAAAAACGGAAGCACTGGAATTTTTTTTAAACGAGGAATTTCATTTGAGGAACACTTCGAAAGTGTACGTCGCCTCCTAACCCCGTGTACTTACGTAACGTGTAGAGCGCCTCCATATTCATAAAATCCCGGTACGCGTGAGCAGGTTCTCTTTCTTATTAGATAATAATTCAAGTGTTTATAAGTCTGTACCAATGAGGTGTGTGCTCGCGTATTCATAAGTCTGAATCATTTAGATTCACATAATACTCGCTGTATCTCGCATAAAAAAAAAGAAAAAAAAAATTATCGAAGCATGTACAAATATGGGTAAATAAGGTGCGTGGCGCGGTGCCCTCGAGGAGCAATCCGGCTTGTAAGTATCGGTCGGACAGCATGTACTTACGCAGGCGGCGGAGCCCTGCGGATACGTAGACCCGGGGTTAGATGAAATCGCGGGGATTTATAGTACACGGCAGCACCTCGAGCCGCGTCCGCAGGGCATTATACGGTGGCGGTGCTCAATATTCCACGCCATGTTCCCGCGGTATTTATTACCGCAACTTGCCTCGCCAGGGCGACTGGAAACAGACTTTCCGAGGACGTTAAGGGGGCCTGGAAGGTGGACGCTCCCCTGTGCTTAAAAAAGCGAGGCCCTCCGGGTTTTTGCCATTTTTTACGCCTTTTCGAGGGCCCCCCGGGAGGCCGCGATACGCGTTTAAGACCATCCTGGAGGCGATCGCCCTCTCCGAGGACGCGGATTTACGTCCGTCGACGGCCGATCGTAAATCCAGATTCGCATCCCCGCGGACACTCTTTATAGGCCGAGCCTCTTTTCTACAAGCTAGGGAATCTGCCAGCGTCCTGGTTTCTTAATGTCGCTAATCCTGGAGAGAGCTTCGCTGCGTCTCCTGGGTGGACCTTTTTTAACCCCCCTCTTGCGCCCGGGCTTAATTTAATCCGCCTTCATTCCGTTTAATTTAATTTAAGGTGATGTGGAAGTAGCTTCAAAGAGGTCTTGCTTATCATACCTTTCTCCGGAGTTAGGGCACCGAATCGTTTGGAACTTTACTACGTGAATATGGAGGCTGCAGGAATTACTTTTAACTCCCGTGAGATCTGAATTTGAAAAAATTTGCTTATAGGTATTTTCAATATTTGTCATGAAAAATGAAATTTTTCCGTCAGAAGCTTCCTTCCAGCCTCCATGTTCACGGTGAAAAGTTCGACATGATTCGGGGAAAAGTTTCACGAGCTCTCGGATGTCACTTTGATATCCCCTTAATTCCGTTTAATTCGATTTAATCCCAGTTGTCTAATTTAGATAGATACTGGGAAGACCTCGCAATAGCGACTGGTTTAATCGTGGTTTTGGTAAACCCCGAAAAAACGTGTCCCCCGATATTGGTCATTGATACACAGTCGAGGTGCACAACGTGATGTCAGTGACCCGTTAATTCCTCGGTACGGCTTTAAGCGGTCTTGCACGGTACACAGAGAGAACAGGCCTCGGTCTGCAATTAGCTGGACGGACATGCACGCGATCGCGAAACTAGTTAACAACTCATCAAACTTGGATTTTCGAGCCTCGCGTTACAGAGATCTCACGAGGGGGTGATAAGCGTTATCAGGGATGAGTGGGGTAAATCGTCGTCGGTGGATTTTTATAAATTCACCGCGGCGTTTTATGTAAGCCCTCGTTTATATAGGGCGGGGATTAAGGCGATACGAAAGTGTCATCCGAGAGATCCCGCTCATAAAACTTTTCCCCGGGTATTCGGAATCTTTTCAAATTTTTCCACGTGAACGTTAAGACTCCACGGAAGATCTCCACGCCCATGGAATTTTATTCCTCGTCTTGAATTTACTTGTACTCATTTTTTAAATTCTCTCTGTATATAAAATCCGATATTTCGCGAGTGCCGGGACCTCTCTTAGGGCCTCCGTACTCGTAATTAAAAATAATTAGGTACACCCAGTTGGCGGAAAAATTTTTATTAATCAATCGGCTCTGTAGATGACACTTTCATATCACCCTAATGCGGCGTAACTGCAGGGGAGAATTAATTAACGCGTTATGGTGGATGGGAACGGGTCTTAAGAAATTGTTCTTGAGCCCCCGCCGCACCTGTCGGTCCCGATCTCACCTGTCTCTTCTTGAGCTTCGTTGGGCGAAACTTTGGCTCTTGGATCCTGGAAAACTGTCCGGTTTACCGAGGCACCGTCCATCACCGGGTAATTTACCGCAGGGCCAAAGACTTAAAAGAAAAGGGGCCGGGGTGCTTCATCGATTTTTCCCGCCGATGGGGTTCGAGACTCGCGTAATTCATTCCCCGAGTTAAGTTCTCCTCTGTTTCCCTCGCATCTCCTTCATGGCCGGTTTTCCCACCTACGAGGAAGTTTGAAGAAAATGAGAAAAAATTCACGCGCCTCTCTTGTCCCTCTAACTAGGAGATAACCGATTTATCGGATCCCCCGGGAACGCTCCCCATGAATAAATTTACGGGGTAATTGAATGGCCCTCTGGTCTCCGACCTTGAATCTCGAGTTTCGAGTCTGGGGTGGGAGGTCAACCAAAATCAGGGTCGAGGTTGTCGTTGAAACTTTGTTTATGGGGTTTTCTTAAGGGATGAATCAATGCAGCCACCTCTGACACGAAGTATCGAGATAGATATTCCCTTATCTGTGGGATTTTTTTCACCAAAATTCAGACGCCTCCCCCTTGTCTCTCTAACAAGGAGATAACCGCTTTATCAGATCCCGAGGGAGCACCTCCCATGAATAAATTTACGGGGTAATTGAATGTCTCGCTAGTCCCTGACCTTGAATCTTCAGTTTTGAGTCCGGCGTGGAAGTTCGTCCGGAGTCAGGGTCGAGGATTCATTCCGGGTAAAAGTCAGGGTCGTCTTTAAGGGGTGACTCTCGAGGGAGGGGTACCCCGATGTAAGTCGACGCCGCCCCCCTAACGCGAGGTATCGGAATATCTGGGGAAAGCTCCCTATCTCGGGCCCTCTTTCACCCGGAAAGAAAGTTTCCCCCCAGGAGTTAGTCGGTGGCTGCGACTCGCGACCCGCGGGGCGGCGAGGCGGAGGAAATGGGGCGACCACCCCCCGGCATTCGAGACGACGCAAGTTTCCCTGCGCACCCCCTCCCGAGATAACAAGTTCACCGCGAAATGGGGAGGCTCGGAATTATCTCGGGACAATGCGTCGCTGGTTAAGCCCCTGGATAAAAAAGAACGCGTGATCCTTATCACCGAGGATTACCCCGTTGTCCTAGGTCGTGGGAGGACATTTAAACCCCGACCCACGATGACCTCCGTAATTTATTCCAGCGAGCTCACCCTCTTCAAGGTCGCGATTTTCACATTTTTCTTCGCCGCTTTTGCTAATTTCTTTTTTAGTTTAAAGTCTCACATCCATAAAAAAAATTTATCAGCGACGAAATTTATTATTGATTTTTCTTTCCCGCATGTTGGCCCAGGTCAGGGTAAGGAGTTTGAAACGCGTTTTGCCATCTGAATTGTCACCCTTCAGGGTGGGGATTTTTCACCGATAATCCCACTTTTTGAGGACCCTCCCCTCATCGGGGGTCGGGGAATCGAGTCTGCCGCGACATCGGGAAAGCTGATCCCGGGGGAATTTCGCGTGTATCGCTCCCGGAAAAATGCGCCGCTTTAAGCGTCCCGGGGGTAGGGGAGGGTGCTCGTCGTACCCCGAGCATAAATTGGCTGCGATGTTGATGCCGCCACGAGGAGGATGTATTACGATACGGCTCCATGCCGTGCACTTTTCCATCCTCGTCGTATTCCCTTTTGGCCTCTCTTACTTTCCTCCACTTAGCTCCCCCTCCGTCACTTTCTTCTCGCGGCCCCGCGTTTTCTTCACCCCCGTCCTTCGTCCCCCGGGAAGGTCGGTCCTTCCTCCTGGTCGAAATCATAATCCCTCCCCGGGAAAGTCAATTAAGGAAGACGAGACTTTACTCGTCATCCTCCGCGCGATATACCTCCATTAGACTAATGACCCTCCGTGAGGGAACTGCTATCGAAAACTGCCGACAAAGCGACGCCGCTTTTTCCCTAATGATAAATTATTGGTCTCCTCGATTTTTCCTATCTTTTCATTACCTCAAGAAATCCCCTACCTCCCCCACTTACCCATTCCCGGAGCCCTGTCGAGATTTCATTTCAATTTTCATAATAATATTTTCGAAATAATTGTCCCTTGCAATTGTACGCGATTCGCGCAGCGGTGTATACTTGTTTTGGTTAGCTTTCTTTTTCTTTTTTTTTTCTTCAATACGTATTTATCTCGTCAGGACGTATCGAATCCGAAGGGATGAAAGGCTTTGCCGTGCGCTACCTCCGCCTCCACCCTCCACCCCATCGAAGGGTGCGCCGTTTCCCGAATTTCCGCAAAGTCGACGGTGATTAGAAACGAGCACAGTTGCGGCTCCCCATTAAACCGGGTTATAAACACAATAACTCGCGACCGGAAGTTCGGGCCAGTCGCTTCAGAAGCCGCGCCATTCCGCGGAACTAATTGGCCGGGGCCAACGTCCCGGGAAATAATTCCCCCTTAATGACTGTGGTAACTCACGTGACACGATGGAATTATGTCATTGCACGGGCGGGCCGATATATCTCACCTAGACCGGAGGTTTCCGCAAGGCGTCTACACAGACACACGTAGACGGCCGATAAAGTTCGAAGTCGGCCTGCGGTCCGAGGAGGCGCCCCAACCCCCCGTCGGCGTCGCGACGTCTGACGCCCCCCGCGAATTTCGCGCCTCCCTGTCCATTGGAATTCACTTTATATCTCCCGACTCGTAGGATTTCGAGGGAATTCCTCATCGCGGCACTTTCCTGGGAGAATGCAGGAAGTGCATACGGCCGATGCACCGCGGGAAAAGGGGGGTCGATCGGGAAAACTGCAATTCTTCTTTGAATCTTTCTTTTTATCGCCACCCTGGCCCCTGACTTTTCAATTTCAGGGCTGAGATTCGAGTCTCGCTCCCCTTCGCGGCACTTTCGGGAAAAAATAGAGAAAAAGAGAAAAAACAAAGGGAAGAAAGTGAAAAAGGAAGACACAGAGGGAACGGGGGAGGGGCAGTGCGTGGAAGCGTCGCGCCAAAGTGCATAACCGATGCAGTCGGGAAAGGGGCGAGCACCCCTCGGTCGTTTGAAAATCGTCGCAGGGGGGATCGGGAAATTGCAATTCTTCCGTTCGACTTTTTCCCTGTTCGCGGGGGGAGGGAGGGAGGGACTCGCTTTGGCAGTTAGCGGAGTGAACGTCGGAGTGCGTTTTGCATGAAGTATTGCGTTCGAGGACCCGGTTTGCTCGGAGACAGTGCTTCGCTTTCATGTCGCGGTGGAGAAAGGGGGGGTAGGAGTGCGGAAAATACGTCGTCGTAAATGGGCAAGCAGGTGGAATCCCGGAAGTTAAAGAAAGCCGCCCCCCTCTCGTCGCGCTTTCTCCCCGACACCTCCTGTCTTCGCCCCTTCGAGGGGAGGATACGCGAGAGCGGCGGAAAAAATGTCTCACTTTCGCTTTCGCGGGGGTATAAAAAAATAATGGAAATACGTGTAATGACACGGGAAATTACGTAGAAAATTGCGGGGGATAGTAGCTCGTCGTCTCTCCATTTTGGCACGCGTATCGGGTCGCCCGTTAATTCGCGAACGCGACTCCCGGGCGACTTAACGCTGCAACGAGCCGGAGTCGGCGTTAATTATTAAAGTTAGACGGTCATACGTGGGGGGGTGTGTTTGCACGGCGCCCTTAATAAGAGTAGCGCATAGCACTTGAACGAGCGCCAAGTGGCCTTATTTCCCGGTCCACCTGACCCCTCCTAACCTGGGGGGGTGCGGCACCCACACCCACCCTCGATGCCCCTGCACCTACGCTCGATGCACCTGCACCTACGCGACACAGTCGCCGCCGTTAATTCTCGTTTCCTCGGGAGGGTGAAACTGAATTAACTGGCTCCCTTACGGGGGCATTCCGCGAGCTTTCGGTGGTTTCTAGCGAAAAGTGGCGGTGCCTTTTTTTTTTAAGTCCAAGGCGGGAGACGACCCCGGGGGTGGATGCCCCACTTCGATCGATTCTAACGATCCTAACGATTCTTGGGATTTTAATTATTCTAACGATTCTAGCGACACGGGTGGTTTCCGGCGATCGACCGGAGTCGCCATTTCGCCATTTTCCACGGTACCTACCGGAAGTTGGGGGAACTAGTTAATGCAGTTGCAGGGAAACGCGAGCTTCTTCGCGGGAGGATTTCCGGGGGGGGAAGGTAGGCGGAAGTTTGCGGGGGGGGCTATCAATATTCATCCCTTCCGGCCGGGTGACTTTTAATGCCGGGCCGGGGGTGTTTGCCGTCGGGGCTTAAAAAGTCCAGCGCCGCGGCAATGCGCCGGGCAAAGAAAGCTCGAGTTAGACGAGACCTCGGCCAATGGGGGGGCCCACAATGGGCCGGGGGGTGAAATGGAGTTCCGCACCCTCGACGAGGATTGATGGAGCCTCGCCCGATCAATCAGACCGACGTGAGGGTTCCCTCTTTCCCGGAGATACCCCGACACGGTGTTTGCGGAGCTTCCCTCTCTTCTGAGCTTTTTACAGTGACCGCTCTCTCAATAGCAGGCCCCCCTTCGACCGCGGCCTTTAAAAACTACCCTGACCCTGGTCAACCCCCGTTAAATATTTACCCCCCTCGAGTTGTTTTCCCATAGAGATCCGATTTTCAACCACGCGAGGCCGATCGTCGCGAGTCCACCCCCTTTCAGCAGCCATTCTGAATTAAACATCCCCTAGCCGAAAGTTTCAACCCCAATGGCCGCCAACACTCGCGACTCGCTTCCGTGGGATTAAATAACCAATGAAAATCTAAAACCGCTTCCGCGCCTTCACCCCCCCTCTTTTGAATAATTCGCCATAGTTAGACCACGCTCTTAATACTTAAGTTAATTTCCACGGGAAATCTCGTTTGTCCTATGGGGAGGGGACAAGTATGCGCCGTGTGGGAACTTCGTTAAAACGCCTCATCCCCCTCTGACACCCGGCTTTGTCAAAGTTGGACCCCAAGTCTGAGCTTTTCGCCCCCTTTCCTCCCTTTCCCCCTTATCCTGTTATCGGTGCCTCATTTATACATCTTAAATATGCTAAGTGTTGGATTAGATATCCGTGAATTTTCCTAATTAGTAGGGAAATGGTTAGAAGTGGCGGATAGGGAGTTCGTGAATTGTTTCAAGGAAATTATGAAAAGGTAGGATAAAGGTATTAATAATTGGTCGGTTATCCGGGATGAAATAACGCGATCCACTGTCAAGGAAATGCCTGTGACAAATTGGGAGAGATTCTGGATATTTCAAATAGGGGAAACTGATTAATTCGATCCGTAATTCCGCGAGATGTCGAGGGGACGTCGATCTTAAGGGGAGAGACGCGGAATCCGCGGTCGGATCTCGTTTCTCACGGTTTCCGCGGTTCCTGCGGAAATATTCCCGGCGCGAGAGAGCCATCCCATGGGAGACGCAATTTCCCAGGGGGATTTTCCTCTGTCTGTCCCCGGGCACGTCTTCGGAAAGCCGTCCGGGGAACTTTCGAGTGCGGGTGGCTTGACGCGTGCGTTTGATCGCGTTACCTTGCGGAATCGCATTATGAGGAAAGCTCGTCAGGGCGGCGCTTTGTGTTCGAGTGCTTGCGGGGCTCGGTCCGGTCGAAAGTAACGACATTTCGAGTTCGCAACTCAATAACGAGTCGTTGCTTGCAAAGCTCGAAAGCTCTCTCTCTCTCTCCGTCCACTTCCGTGACACAGCCGCTAATTCTCGCCGATGTCGGGCGTTCCGCAGGCGGCCGACGTGTCGCGGAATCGCCGGCCGCAATCGCCCTCGTTTAGACGCCTCGAGCTCCGGCCGGGATTGCGGCGAAAACGGCGCGGAAGACTTTCAGACCCGTTTGCCGGCTAACGAGGGAAATTTCCGCGCCAAAGCTGGGCTCCCTGAAGTGCCGGGAATATATATATTTTTTTTCGACGATTAACAATCACGTGGGAGGTTTTCGGATTTTTTTCACATCTGTCAATTAACCCGGATTATTCATTTTTCTAACGCCCCGGTACTTTGAAGTCCCGTACGCGTATATTTAAATTTCTGAAGAACGCCTGTGGGAACTTCACGGGGCCTGATATGAACGAGTCTCATTTTGAAAAATTATTAATCATGGGGTGTTTCTGACTTTTTTTTTCTTTATTTCTCCGAGTTTTCCTTATCTCTAGATGATACAAATCCTTTGAAAGTCGTGTCTCCTCGTGGAACGTCGCGCATGAGAGGTGACCTCGTCGACATGGGAAATTCATGAATGCGACACGTACTCCTAGGTTTACTTACCTGAAGGTTTAACTGCTCAGTGGCTGTAATCCTTGACAACGATGTCACCCTATATACCCTCGCCGTGGGGTGCACGTTTGCGGGTACTCGCTCTGTGTTATTGCACGCGGTACGTGCTGACATAGAGGACTCGTATAAAGGAACCGGGTCCACTCCGCACGTATTCCGCACCGCGTCGACAAATGTCGCAAACCGAAAACCCCCGGTGTCCAGCCCCGAATAAAGTGAATCGATCCCTTATCGATGGTGGTCGCCCTTCCGTCAAACGATTTGTCTCAGAAGTGACAAAAAAAAATAGATTCATCAGGCGAGGTCCTTTTAGTTCCTTCCGTTAAGAAATGGAAACGAACGCTCTTCGGGAGATCGATCGGCGATCGGGTGTCAAAACCCACCCCCGATCGGGGGTGGAAATAATTCCACCGACGAGCCGTCGTCGGTCATTCGATTATCGGGCCGAAAAGGGGCTGCTCCGAGGTTGCATCCACCCTCTGTGCACGTAGTGCAGTTGCAGCGGATGCATGCAATGCACCCCAGGGCTCGCCTGCATGTGCGGGGGTGCGAAATTATGGCCGGCTCGCATTCATCCCCGCGACATCCCCGGCTTGGCTTGCGCTTTGCTCTCGTCGGGCCGCGACATCCGTTACAATCAACAATGACCATTTATCCATATTTCAGGGTTCAATGCGCTATCAAGCCGATACCGGGGGCCGATATAAAACGCGAAATTGCATTCCACCGATGCGACGGTTTATCATGCTTTTTCCGAATTGGGGTAGGTCAGCCGGCGACACCCTCGGCGACCTGGCTATGCGTTTTTTTTTTCTGTGAATTATGGTTGACCCTGGTCACGGGGTGGAGGGGTTCGATCGCCGCCTTTACGCGGACCCATAAAGTGTATGCAAATGTACGCGGAGATGTATTAAAAGTGTATAACTTTTGTTCCTCGGGGTGGGATTTAATATATGCTCGGGCTGGAAGAGCCGGTTTAAGGAGTCGTCCCGTGGGAGTCGCTTCTCTATCCCGAGGGAATCGCTTCGGTATTCCCGCCACGTGCGAGCCCGCTCGAACGACTTGATCGCTCGTCCGAGACGTCCTCGAAGAGCTTTATTCTCGAAGAGAGAAAAAGCTCCCTTGTTCCCTGCCCGACCCTGAAGACCGGCTCCGACAAATGCAGCCAGACCGACGATTAACCCGCGGCAACTCTGATAAGAAAAAAAAATGATTAATATGCATTCGCTCGTCACTGTACATCCTCGAAGAGCTTCACTCATGAAATTCACTCCCAGACCCTGAAGACCGCCTCCGACAAATGCAGGCTGACCGACGATTAACGCGCAACACGGTGCACCTTCCCTCCTCCGAGGGAGGGGAAAACTCGAGAGGAATTTCTTCCTCGGCATCTTCTGCGGGAGGAATAAAAAGTGGGGAAGAAAAATGTGCGAAAAGTCCCCGCGCCTCCACCCGGTCCACCTTGAGGAGCTGCAACGCGCCGGGAAGTTTACTCCGCGCTTTCCCGAAGAGTTTCCCCGAGTTTTGACGAATGGCGGCCGATTAACATAGAGTCCGGCTCTTCCCTCGGGAGCCGCGTCCTGTATCGTCCCCCGGAGGGTCGGGAGAGGAGGAGGCTTCCCTTCGTCTTCTCCCCCGCGGACTATAATCTCTCGCTCCCTCTTTGTCTCGACCCCTTCTCTCGTCTCGGCCTCTATTCTTCAGGATTATTTAAATGCGCCGATTTGTAAAGAGTCCCGCGCTTGCGCGCTCGCGAATATCGCGCCGGGCGAAAATGCATTTATGCATCGCGCGACGCCCGTGTACACTTTCCGTCGCGGCTCATTTCCGAGTTTGCCGGGAAAGCGCGGAAAGCGTCTTTCTCTCTTCTTCCAGGCCGAAAGCTCCGACCGGGACTTATCCTTTATTCGATTCCCAACCCGACTGGGACGATCGATTCGCCTTTCGACTATCCGATGTTGCGGAGCTTCCGGTTTCCGGCTCCTTAAACGCGCGTTTCAAAGACCTCGAATCCAATTTCCCGACTGGGGAAACTTCGGTTTTAATTCGAGACGGCTCCCGGGAGCTTTCCCGATGGTGCGCAAGCTCCCGACTCAGGAGTGCTCGGATTGTTCGAGCCAGATTTTTGCTGGAAAAAGGCTCGGAAATATCGCCCTCGTCTCGGCTATGAGCTTCCCTCAAAATTCCGATTTCCCGCGGGATCGGATCTCCCCCTTAAACGGGGAGGGAGGACGCGCGTATGCTTTTTCGATTTCTCTCCTGACAGGACGATCGATTTTCGCATCTTTGAGGGCCGCCAAGCTCCATTCTGTCGCGCGACTTTCGGCCTCCATTTCCGGGGATCTTCCGGGATCGCGTATCCGGGATCGGCGGGACTCCTGAAAGGGAGGAAAGTCACTTTATCTCCGAGCTTTCGCCCGTTTCCGGATTCCTCCATATTTTCCCTCCCTCTCTTCCATTTTTCGTTGCGCCTCGGATTTGTTATCACGTTTCTATTTTTTTCTCTTTTTGAATTAATCCAGTAAATTTACATAACTGGGGTGGACGGGGAGGAAGACGTGGATAAATCCAAGACAGCGAAACGCGGCACTTGAGTGACAGTTTTTGACGTCAAATGAACCAGATACGGCGTTTCGCAAAAAGCGCGTACCATTGGGCGATACGAAAAAGGTTCTCTCGAGGAGGTAAGGCGACTTATCGGTCTCTCGATTTCTGTCGCGACAAGGAGATCGATTTTCTCAAGCCATCGGGGCCTCCATCTTCGCCGGCCGATTTCGCGCTTCCGCCTCCCCGCTTCCCACGAGCGAGAGCCCGGAAGTGATGGGACTTCACTTCCGGAGAGAGGCAAAATCCCACGGAGGTTTTCGCACTTCTTATCCAGACCCTCGATTTGCCCGTTTCCATCGGAGATCCCCCATTATCTCGCGACAAAGTGGCATTAAAATCCGACGAGACGTCGTCGGTGCGCCTCCACTTACGTTCGGTGCATAATTATTGAATAAAATAATTGAAGAAAGAAAAAAAAAAACCCTCCCACATCGAGCGTCGTTCACTGCCGGATAATTTCCCAAGTCTGCCGATCGGGGGATGATTGATTTTTTAATCCTCTTTCATACCCCCCCCCCATAATCCGCCATTACATCGCATTAAAGTACCATTAAAATCCGACGTCGATTCTCGCCCGCTCGGTGAGGTACGTTTAATGCCCAATTATTTTATGACGAAACAGTCCTGCATTACGCAGTGCGTCGTTTATTATCGAGGACGACCAATTATCGGGAGGTCCGTCGGCGTTATCCCGCTGGATCGTCAAGGACCCGCTTGCGCAGGGAGCATTGCGCAGGTACATACATCCGAGGTCACCTGAGTATTCCTGAAAAAACTGTGGTCTTTATTACGTAATTCCGCTCGTCACATTAAACGAAGTACACCTGCGTGTCCGATTGCACCCCTCGAACGCACCCACACACGCATACACACGCACACTAAGCTGGCGCGGCTAACGAGAGGCAAAGGGTTGGGCGATCCGTTTAACGCCTGTGATGTAACGCGCGTCCCGGCTCGATGAATCTCCCTGTCTGAAGTTCCTGGAGCTCTTACAATTAATTTAGTACTTTGGATCCCGGTTAGACCGTGTTTCGGCCCCGACACGGGATCCAGATGCTGCGAGCATCTCGTCGTGCATGACCGGTAGACGTAATGCATGGCTCGGCCACTCTTTACCCCCTGGCCCCGAAATTTACCCACTTCCGGTCGACCCAGACCATACGTCAGGTCGGACGAAATTTATCCCCCTACCTGCCCGTTAGATCGCTACTCGTATAAAAGAGGAACTTCGATTAGAACCAACCGCGATATCAATTAATCGTGTAAACGCCAGTACTATTGGTGAATTCCTGTCAACTTTTTGGAGAACTTAGGCGTGAAGTTCCGTAGAAAAAAAAAAAAAAAGAGAACTCATGGCAAAAGAAATGGAAAATTCGCGAGCGAACTTGGACTTAGACTTGGTGGACTTTCTTCGACAGGTCGTTGGAGGTCCTGTGACAGGATTTTCGTATCCAGGTCGGAGAGACGCTTCCCCAAGCGGAGGCATCCCCTTTTCCCGGGGTCGTTTCTTCCCTCAAACCGTGACAACGGGTTCTGGAAGTCAATCCGAGTAATTTCGCGAGGTCTCGGTACCGATACGAAACGGCCTATTGTCGGTGCGAAAACGCGGATAAAAAACGCGCCGTGCCCTTCCCACGAGGACCTCCGGCTTCCGGGAGGGTGGAAACCTAATCCCGCGATACTGGTCGCGCTTTAAGGCTAGGATATCATTAGAACAACATGGATATTCGTAATCTGTGTAATGTTATGTTACAACCACGCCGAGGAGGGGCCTTCGTCGCGTCTCTCGGTGCGACCAGCACAGGACGAGTCGCGACGGTCCTGGTCAGGCATAATTTCTAGATCCTTTTAAAACTCCGCATGGTCGCCGAGAAAATCGAAGCCCGAGGTCGAGGTCGGCCTCGAGAAGTGGTCCAGGATGGCAGGACCCGGCAGCATCCCTCCTGGGATGGATTATTGGGTGTTGGTCCCATTTCTAAGAGTTCCCAATAAACCCAAAGTGGTGGAGTACACGTTCGAATAAAGTGTCCTGCAAGGAAAAATGCGCTTTACCCGTTCCAATGTCCGCCATTTCCACGAGGGAAATGTTGAACGTCCATTCTACGTATATCGTGGTTTTTACACGTTTGAAACGTGAATTCCACTATTTTGGGTTTATCGGACAGTGTCAGACATTTGTGTATGTCGAAGTCGCGCAGGAGGTGGACTCCAAGGGAGGCTGGAAAGGACCTGAAATTCTTCCTCTTCGTCATATTTGATCGGGAATTTAACCTCGAAGAGACATTTATAACCTCGAGCAATGTCTCCTCCGGAAGGGAGAGCTATGGGAATAGTCGAATGCAATGGACGAATGCAAGTTGCACATGAACTGCGTATTCTCTTCTCGATTCTGGACGACCTCGACCTTGTCTTCGAGTTCCTCTTCCAGGTCGCTTTGCGGCCGATCGCGGCGGTTTTTCACATTATTTACAGTTTATACACTAATAATTGATATAATTGAAGACCCCGCGACGAGCGGGCTCGAGTTTTCTCTCTCTTGCCGAGTTTTGGGCTCTCTTCGGGAACATATATATATATATTTTTTTTTTCTCCTCCTTCGTCCACCTTGCCCGGGAAATGAAATCGAAAGCCGGGTTAGGAACGATCGATCGGTGCAATTAAATTCAGTTGCCGTCGTTAAGTGGCCCTTGATAATCCGGAGGGAGAAAATTCGAGCCCGCCCCTTCTCTCTCTCTCTCTCTCTCCCTTCCTCTTTCTCTTCTTTTCACCGTCGTCTTATTTTCTCTCCTTTTATCCAGTCGCGGACTTCGTAACACGCCGAAGTATGTACATACAACCCTATCTTCACAGCACCGGCTTCGTTAGCTTCCCACGTGGGACCAGCCAAAAAAATGAAAAACATCTTAAATTTACAAAATGGCACGCCGATCCTCTCGACTAAGGTTCCCGACGCACTTTCCCACGTATCAAATACATCAATCATTCCGCAGGGATTTATCGCACAACGATTTCACAGCTTCCGTCGTTACTTCAGTCTCTCCTTCTGTCGCGGCATCGCACGAATTATTCGTATAATTTGTATAATTTGCGTTAAATTAAATCCAGTAATTTATAAATCGAAGGCGGCATCCGAGAGGGTCGATCGTTCATGAAACCTTCTTCGACCTGGGTGTACCGAATCGTTATGAAATTTAGAACGCGATTGCGGAGGCTGTAAGGAAGGTCCTGCGCGCATGAAATTCCTTTCTTTTTTTTTTTAATCGAAATCCAATGGGCGTCAAGTCCTTCGTTGTAGCTTTCATATTTGGGTTTCAAGTTTGACACGATTTCGTACACTCGGTTTGGAGAAAAGTTGCATAAACGAGACCTTTGATGGCTTTCTTTTTTTCATCTTAAGGGAGGGCCGAAGTGGTGCGCCTGGGACTTGGAGAGGCCGCGACTTGGGGTGGATTAATTCCCGAAAAAAAAAATTCGGGAAATCATTATTCCCTCCCCCGGGGGATGCAGCAAATCGAGGAGCATCCAGGGGGACATTTTCCCCTCCCTGGGAATCGAGATTCTGGCATGGGAAGCCGCCTTTTTCCCGGCGTTTATTTCACGAACGTGCCGCTTCGCGAGTCTGCCAAGTGGCATAGATCACCGTAACGCCGTCCACCCCGTTTCCTGAAGATTAATCGAACACCCCGGGGAATTGGGCGAGGGTGTATCGAGACGCGAAAAATCCGCGGGGTCTTAATTTTTCACGCCAGCCAATCAGGGGGTCGGGCGGGATTTTTCCACCTTCGCTTTTTTGCCGAATCCCCCTTTTTTTAATCCTTTATTCCCTGGACGCGCCAGGAAAAAATTGGACGGCTCGTAATTCGTCCCGGTTGCGTCGCGCGATGGGAGACAGATTCGATCGTTTCTGCTTTCCGAGGGCATTGCGCTCGCAAATTCGAAAAATAAATCATTCCATCAAGGCCCGACTGGCCTCGAAACCAAATACAGAAGTCCTGGGAAAATTCCCGGATAATCATTTCCCCGTGAGAAAATTCAAATCCACCGGGGCGAGATCTTCGTCGATCGGATCAGGTCTTCTAATTGGAGGTTTTTGGGCATTTTCAATTTTTTTTCTTCACCTTTTATATATATATTTTTTTTATACTCTTTTCATGGACAGACAGGGGAAGTAGTGCTTTCGGTAAGTCGAAGGAGCTTTCTCGAGAGTGGCAGGGAATCGTGATGCCGGGAACTGCAAAGCAAGTTAGGAGGATGCCGAGGCTCGCGGTGGAGGTTCCCTGTTTCTACGTTTTGTACCCTGGGCAGGGATCCTAAAAGCACACCTGTTAGTTCCACATGTTTGTACGCGTGTTTCTACGTGCTCGGGTACACGTGTACAGGTGCGTGTACACGCGTAAGGACGAAAGCTCATGACCGGGTCCGCCAGGACTCACCCTTTCGGGGCGAGTGCTCTCGCCAGGGGAGCTCCGCACTTAGGGAAGAGTACTCGGCAAACTCCTCCTCTGCTTTGTGCGCCCGTGCAAACAATTATTATCGCGACAGTAAGACCGTTAATATGAAACGAGCCTCCTAACTCGACCCTGCCAGATGGGAGGAATGGGATACAAGGCCCTCCGAAATGAAGACGCCACCCCATGGCTCCGATTTCGGCGCGATGGGGTAATCCCGTGGAATCACATGCAGATAAATCAAGTCAATTAATCAAATGTTTTTTACATGCTTGTATGACAGTAAAGTGATTTTTACACGGGCGACCAAATATCTGGTCGACGTGACTGAGTCCTTCGGTCAAGAATTTTTAATTACTCCCATCAAATCTTGTGGAGTTAATGAGTTAATGATAATGATTTTGTTGAATGGAAATTAATCATCTGCGGGCTGGATGTCGTGTCAAGGGTTTCGGGGATTCGTCGGGTCTATGGAAAGTGGATCAGAGTTGATTAATACCCCTAGGGGGGTCCCTAGGGAATCTCGAGTTCGGCTCCGGCGATTACAGGTGAGGGGCTGATTTTTGCTCTTTCCCTTTCTTCTTTTCTCGGAGGGGATACCCAGACTTTGGAGAATATCGACTCCAACGATTCCCCGCGTTTTCGGGGAAACCAGGTCACGTAGAAACAATACCCCATTATTCCCACGTGGCCGCGTAATTATGCAGCCGCGCGCGGCCCTTTTTGCGGAAATAACGCGCGCATCCGGGAAGAACGACACCGGCGAATCCCGAAGTGTCGATTGTTCTTCGAGTTCGTCCACGATTTTGGGGTTGATTCATCGTGGGGGATCCTCCACCCCCAGGCGCACCAAAATCGGGATATGATGGGGATCGAGTCGAGCTCCAAAAAAAAAAGAAGAAAACATCAAGTAAATAAATCGAGGATAACATGAATTTTTCTATTATCTGTAATTAATTCAATATCGCGTCGGACGTAAAATATCGAATTTTCCGTTAAACGTAACAAAATGGATTCCACGTTAATCGTAAAAAAGTAGAATCCTCTCGCGAATGCGAGAACGAATTCGAGCACCTGCGCGGGCACACAGAAGGGTTCGAATTTTTCCTCCGGCTTCAGTTCACCCCTTTCTCTAATTCCGCATTCTCCCCGTTCCGTGGCATCGCCCTGGCCCGTCGTTTCTCGCCAAACTTCGTTTCCGTCCCGTAGAGAAGGTGCTCTCTCGATCCTTTCTCTCGCCCTTAGGTCGCGAAAACGAGGAGCGCCCGCGACCTACCCCAACGCGCCTCACCCCTTTGACCGTCTCGAAACAACGGGAAAAGCATATCTCCCTCTTCCTTCCCCTTTGTCGCGTATCCAGTCGTACGTTTTCCGCCCCTCGCCCGTAATCCGTCCTGCTTACCTTTTTACCCCGCGGCCCCTTTTACGTCCTTTCATTCCGGCGCTTCTATTCGCCCCCTCTCCTTTCCGCCCCCCCCCCCCCTGTTCGGCCTCTCGCCCTCTCCATCTCTCCGCGAGCGATATAAAAGTTCGCATTGTACCGGCCACTGTCGAACGAGCTTTTTTTCCCTCTTTGTCGCGCCTATGTCGCTATACGTTTACCCTCTCCCTCTCAGCCTCCGCCAATTCGCCCTGTTTACCTCTTTACCTCTTGGCCCCTTTCATGTCCATCCAGCGACGTTTCCGCTCCGTCTCCCCCGCGCCGGTGCTCTCCTCGCCCCAATTCCCCTGACGGTGATCCCGCTCTCCCGATTTTGCATAAACAATTCCCGGCCCCCCCGCGACGTTTCCAGAGAGTCAACGAACTTTCTCCGAATTCTTTTGGGATCTCTCTTCGCGGCCATCTTGGAAATCCGGCGAAATCCTATGCGCGGCCATTTGCTTTTCCAAGCTCTTTTGCACCGTTCTTGGAGTGTTCTTACGGGGGTAGTTCGTGTTCTTCTGTGTTCCCCTTCGCATCTTTCACCCCCCCGTGTCGCACTTTCTCCCCGGGGAAGGTAAAAGTCACATTTTGTACCGGCCAGTCCAGAGTCGACGAGCCCCACCGGTCCTTTACGTCGAAGCACTTTAATTCGCTGCGCCCCGTTGTCGGGTTCTTCATCTCAGCACCATCCTTCCCAGGACGAATCCCAGGGATGAGAGCAGTCCTAGGGTCGAGGGGTCACGAAAAGAGCTGGCCGATCCATGGTGCAGCTCGGCTAGACTTTCTCCTGAAACAAAGAGCTCCACTCAAACACCGTACACGCCCCATGTACCGATATCAATTGACACGTATCGATAAACCGGAATTCACATCTCGGTTAAATATGACGGATGTTGCCACGATGTCGAAATTAATATTTTCATTTATTGCTTGAATTTCCCGTCGTAATGTATAACGGCAATATTGTGTTTTATACTCCAGGTGTATCGCAATGTGATACCCCGTGCCTAATCACATTTATCCTGTATTGTCCCAGTATATTGAATTTAATATTTACTGCGTCCCGAAATGTTATATCGGCTCAATATTGCCTAGTAATCGGGAATATTGGACAAATATTACACTAATATATTAGCAATATGCATTCATACAGGCGGCTCTTCAGGAGCCCCGGAGAGTCTCGAATGCATCAGTATGCGATTTCGCTTGATTAAAAAAAAAAAAAAAAGTTTCAAATTTTGCAATGTTTCCTTTTATGGGGAAATTAATTTATTTATCGCCGTAACTGGGGAGGAAGGGCTCAATTTTGCAGGATTTTCGGACAATTGAAAGGGGCACTCTTCAGGAGCCCACGAGGGTTTTGAGCGTATTTGGGTGAGTTGGCTCGATTTTCCGAAAATTTTCATCCTTTCCCTCCAGCGGGAGAATTTATTTATTTATCGTCGCAACTGGGGCGGTCCGATCTATTTTTCCAGGATTTGTGGACAATCGATGGTCGGGGATTTAAATTGTTCAAAGCGATGGGAGGACGCAAGTCCGGCTGCAGTCGGGCCTTAAATTACCCGCAGGGCGGCTCTAATCACTCGCAAATTGTCCGCTCGTCCCAGATTTTCCTGCGTGACATTATTGGCGACAATTAACGACCCTCTGTCGCGGAGGGAGGGGGATAACGAAGTGAAATAACCGAGGGATCGTTATCGGGACGCGCGCGATGGGAGCAGTGCAGCTAGCTGCATCGCCGTTGCACTTCCGGACCCGTACCTGCGGGTATTATTGCACTTGAGGTAGTCGCAAATTAATGGCAGGGTAAACCTAATTACTGCCTGGCTAACCGAATTGGCAGAACAATGCACCCCTCGGGCATGGACCTTGCTCCTTATGTCTCGGTATCCTGAAAACCATCCACGAGCCGGGAACGATTCCGGGAGTCATCGAGTCATCTTTTTCTCCGCCGACATCAATGGACTTCTCTCCGGGAATTTTCTTCTTCTTTTTTTTTTCCTTATTTCTTTTTTCTTTTCCCCGGGAAGGAGAGGTCTTCCTGAAGGTGCAATCCGCTGGGAAGAAGTCGGCGAGCGGAAACTCCGCCCGCCTTTATTTCGACCCCTCGAGGAGGGATCCTTCAGGGGTTGTAATCCTAGAATCGAGCTCCTCTTTTCCTTCCTCCCCTAAATTGAGCTCTTTCAGGCCGCGAACACTCGGAAGAGGTGCCGCTCGATTTCTGGACTGCCTCGAATTTTCCCGATCCATTTCCGATCAATTGTCCAATCTTCGGGAGTCATTGCCGAAGTCGTCGATATCCTCAATTCGAGCGGGACATTTCCAAATTTTCCGGAATTATTATAGGAGACGTGGACTAGGTCGTTGGGCGGAAGTTTTTGGGAGTTAGCAGCGCGAAGGAAATTTCCAACATTTCGGGAATTATTAGGGAATTCCTCGACCGTGGGTCATTGTGAGAGAATTACGAAACGGTTTCGGGAATCGTTAGGGGATCCTGGATTACTGGGAGGAGATCTCGATATTTTCCGAGGGATTACGCCTCCACCCGTCGACCGTGAATTCGAGGGAGGGGATTTCATAATTTGTTTGGAATTATCAATTGGAGCATGGGTCCGGAATTTTGGGAAAACGCGGTTATTCCACCTGGCTAATGAACCGGGGTTGGGTACACCCGGGAGCATTACACGCGTTAAACATCTACTTAACGGAAACAAAAGGCTTAATTGGGGGTGGAAATCTCGACTCTTAAGTGCGTTCATTTGTAGTCAGAGAAGTTGGTCCTCTTCGGGGAGCGCCTCGGATGTTTCGAATGCACCGGCGAGGCAGAAAGGGGAGAGTATACTCGTTTCCGGGGATTTCCCGCTTTCCCAGGATAAACCCGCATTCGAAATTGGGTCTCTCACCGTTTAGGACGTGAACGTGGACCGTCGCAGGACGATCCGGCATTATGGTCAGGACGCAGGTGTAATTCCCGCTGTCACCTGGACCCACCCTCGCTATGCTCAGGGTGGAGTTGGCACCCTCCTCCATCAAATCCGTCTTGACGCTGGAAAGAAATAAAACCAACACCGTCATAGACTTATCGATGTTCCTTTATAATTTTGGGAAGTTTTTAAAAATCCAATCAAACTGAAAAAAAAAAAATTTCCCCCGAACCGGGGAAAAATATTTCATCGAATGGCACGAAAGAAATATCTCGATAATTGAAATTCGAAATTGTGACGATTTAATCGAGGGAAATAATTATTCGTTGTATTAAAAATATGTTTCCTCGGGAATTCGGGAATTTCTTTGTTTCAATGGAAATAAAGCGAACGAGGGATAACGACTCGCCCCCTGATAGTCGGTGCCGGGGGTCGGAGCCCCCCTTGAGAAGAACCCCCTTAATGAGGCGGGAAATTGTCGAAACTTTTTAATTCCTTGGGACGCGGTTTTGCGGGGAATTTCGCCGGAGCAACAATTGTACACCTTTTTGCCGGCACGACGAAACTTCGGCTTTAACACTCTCCGCCCGCCGGGGCGAATTTCCTGGTTCAGCAAGTTCCCGGCAATTACACGGGATTTCTCCGGCCCTCCTGGCGGACTGAAACGCTGTCTAAACACGAAAAATGTCCAATGGCCAATTAATGTCTTTCTGTGCCAGGCAAATATGTCCTCGTTAATCTGCCATCCTTAATAATCACTTCGGCGCACCGGAGGGGAACCGACGTCCTCTACTGATACTCAATATGGCGGAAAATGTAGGTGGGCTAGAGAAAAAAATTAAAAAAAAAAAAAGGCGAATAAGAGAGAGGACCAACCAGCCTTGGAAAAATATTTCCGTTTTATTACCCGAAACGAAGAGACATACATACACCGAGAATGCAAATTCGGTCGTAATGCGAAAATGAAAATTTTTCGGACGACATTTTCAGGCTGAACGCGAAGTTTGAAAATCGCCGGAGAAATAAGCCAGGTCGAACCTTTAAAAGCTCGACGTCGCATAATTCAATGTCAAATTGGCCAGCCCATCCTCCCTCTCCGCGGCGGATCCTCCGCGCAAGGTTTTCCGCTGATTTATGCCGGCGAACTCCGCTCGACGGTTCCGTTCGCGGAACTCTTTAATTGAAAAAGTTCCCCCTTAACAATTTGTCTACTCGTTATCTAGTCGGCCGCGGAATACGCGCTCGATACCCGCCGAACAAAACGCGCATTTGCATCGGCGGCGATTCCGCGGCGGCGGCTCCGCGAGCCAAGGGCCAGCGCGGACGTTTCGAAATTTCGAATGCAGGCCGACTTTCGATGCTTCTTTTTTCCTTTCTTTTTTTCCCCCCCTATTTCCTGCATTTTGACATTCGTTTCCCCGAGTCCAGGAGAATTTACAGGCTCCCCGCGGCGGGGAAACCGCGCCGGATTTCGCGCGGGAGCAAATATTGCTCCAGCGTGAAAAACCCCTCCCGCTAGAGCGGTTCTTCCTCTCCATTCTCGTGCGGGAGGAATAATGCAAAAACCGGGAAGGGACTTCCGGTTCCGAAATTTATTCCCCCCACCGTGGGAATTTTATCGGGAATCGCCGATGCGGTTTCAGGGATGCGTGTTTAATCGGGGACCACCTTGGAAATTCGGCCAGCAAGTTCGGGGGAGGCGGAAATTCGGGTCCAGAATGTCGCTCCAAAGGGGAGAGTTTATCGCGGGGAAATTTTCAGGTTATCGCGAAATTCAAGGGGGAATATCACGTTGACTCCAAGTGATGTCGTAAATTATTATTTATCATGGCAAACGGCGACGTGGTCTTAAGGAAACGCAGATATGGAAATTGGTAATCCTGGGAACTGGATCCTATATTAATTCTAATTAGAAATGGTCTTTGCGAGAAAATTGAATGCTCGGTGGAGCGACGTTCGAGTAAAGAGACGCGACTCGTAGTCGAGGCTTTTGAACTTGTTTGAGAGGCAACCGAATTTTCCTTAAGTTTTATGAATTATCATTTTTTTATGATATACATATCATACAGCTCTACAGAGACGCGTCTTAAGGCGACTCGGGTGCGACAAGTAGAGCGGGAAAATACCCAGGCGGTAAATAGGAATAAAAGGAATAAAATTTATACTCGTAACACGCTTTTCCGGGTTTTTCGGGAAAGGAGGGACGGCTGACGTTCGATAACAGAGTTTCCCCGCGGAAGGCGACATTTTTGAGGGTATTTTCCCTTCAGCCCCTCTCTCGTGGCGGCTTCTTCGAATTCGCGGCCATGTCGGGGGAGGATTTATATTAATAAATTGGGGATGATGGACGGGCTCGTCGGGTGTTCGAGGGGAAGCTGGAACCCCCGTGGCCTGGCACCTCGGGAAAATTCAGTTGGCCGTGTTCCCCGGGCCACCAGTCATAATAATTCCCAACAATAACTTCCCGGTCTGGTTTCTCGGAGCCGCGGAAAAGTAGAGGAATCCATTTGCCGTAATTACGAGCGCGGAACCCCTCGCGATTTTCCAGGAATCGACCGCCTCCTAATAGGCCCCCAAAGAGACGATTTCTCGCCTCTCACAGTCCCCATCTTCCAATTTTTAAATCATCCCTCTTCCTACACGCCTCCAGTACTCCGAAAATCCATCGGGAAAATTTATCAGAATTTATTCATCATTTTCAGGAATTTTTCAGTCAGTCTCCTCGGGTCAAGAAAAATCGTCCGCGCGCGGAATCGCGACCGTCGGAACGCCGCCTTGAGTAAATATTTCCGAAAGGCAGACTTTACCTTTTATGAATATGATTCCGGGAATATTTGCCGTCCGTACTCGTCGGGTATTGATATTTAAATCAGGGGATACTTTTGTAAATACCGATTGGAGGAGTCCCCGTGTAGTTTGATTAATTAAATTGTTAATATACCCGCCGTAATGCGTATCGACTTAATTTCCCAGTGACGGTGTTATTATTTTATTTATCTGAGGGCTGAATATGCAACGAGCCCGGATCTGTAATTCCAAATTCGGCGGTTAATTAAATCGTTGATTTAATTAAGAGTTACTTGAAAAGAGTTGCCTGTACTCCCTCTCTGCGCTTCCGCCCCCCCGTACCCTTCTACCGCTTACAATTATAATTCTCCAGAATTATTTAATCCGCCGTAATTTTCGCGTTGTTCCTCCGGGATTCGCAGTAGCCCCGCAATTATCGGAAAGAATTACCGCCGAGCGTTTTTAATCAAAGCGGGATCGATTCGCGAGGATTCTTTGTCCCGGTCGGTCTTAATTTGTCCTTAATTAATGGGGGGGCATTATTTCCCCCGTGGACCTTTTCCCTTAAGGGAGACGGTGTGTCCTTAAGAATTACCGAGTTATGGAGAGAGGAATACAAGAAAAAAAAAAAGAAAAACGAAAAATCAAAGAAGACGAGCGAAAGGAGGAAAGCTCGAGGAGATCTCCTTTTCTGAAATGTCCTGCGTTTCCGTAACGAGAACGCGAGCTTTTCTTCCTCTTCCTTCCCCCATTTCTCCTTCCCTCCCCCCAATATGCTCGCGAAAAGCTGCGCCACCCCTTTCACCCCCCTTTTATTCCGTAAAATACTGCGAAATTTATTCCCTCGGCAGTTTTTCCGCACAGAGTTGCAGATTCCGTCGCCACCTTTTCTTTTTGTTCTTCCGCCCTTCTCCCCCTTTGTTGCATCGATGCAACATATTTTCCATCCTCGCCGGTTGATTTCATTTTCTGCGAATTTCTCCCGGCTTAATCCCCCTTCCTATGCGATTAATTCTCTCATCGATCTTCGTTAGTTTCTATTTTTCTTTTCCTTTTATTTTCCCAAGCTTGAGGCTCGCCCAATCGGCGGCGATCGGCGGAATTCCGAAAACGGGGCGAACCGCGGATGTTTTTTCCCGGTAGGGCTGTTCCGCCTCTTTCATTCCCTCGGGATCTCTGCGGCCCCGATAAATAACCCTTAAATTCGGCCCCCGGAATATTCGGATCGGCCGATTAGTCCGACGTTGATTGGTTGAGTGGCCGTTTCGATTTGCGGCCATTGAGAACGGAGCTTGCAGTCTCGTCCCATCGATCGGATAAAATCCCCCCGTGGTTGGGGAAAGTATTTCCCGGAAATGCCGATAAAACGGAATCGCACCCCATACTTGATTAACCGGCCTATAAAAAGATCCAGCCGAAAGGAAATAATTCCTTCCCATTTTTTTTTTTAATTTTTACGGGGACGTTTTGACACCTTCGAGGGATTTAATCAGCGATTTATATCATCGTTGTTTCGGGAGGTTTAGGTGGTTATGAAATTACCCCGAATTACCTGCAATTATATCCCGCCGGTAATCACGACTGTAAACTTGTAGACAATTGGTCATGACCATCCGTCAATATTTTTCTATTTTTTTTATAGTATCCACGGATAGGATTTGCTAGCGGAGGGGATTTAATCGGCGATTTGTCTCATCGTGGATCGGGGCTGTTTCAGGGGTGTCGAAATTACCGGAATTACGTGCAAAGATACATCCTGGGTAAACACGGCTGTAAACTTACCCCACTTACCCCCCAGTACACCCCCGATGACAACTTTGCTCTCAGTCGAGAAGCGCCCCTCTCGGGGGGAGGTTCTAACGTGACAATGCACCCCTCCTCGCAGATTCACCCCCGGAAGTATACCCGAATTGTTTATAGTGAGTTATAAGTTTGAGGGTAACGTCGGTAACTCGATCGCATTTGGTTATCACCTCCGCGAGAGTGCAGAGACGTTTCTGGGGTGTCAAGGAAGGGTTGCACCCTCCGGGGGTGGTTTCCGAGGCGCGAGAAATTCCAGAGCCGTGCCTCCGTAATTATTCAACAAGCATGGAAAAGTATGATCACCTCGGTAATTAAATCGGGGAATTTTCGGGGGTCCGACAAAGACCCCCCTCTGATAATGCAATCAGTCGACGTGTCAATCGATACCCCCGACTAGAGACATATTTTCGGAAACCATTTCAAAGCCGCGGCGAGGCCCGTAATGGAATGAAAATTTCGATTACGGCAAATAAATCCGTTTAAGCGATGAGCAATATTTCACGAATCATTGCGTTCCCTTCCGAGCCAGAAATCACGTTTCCGGGCGGCGAGGGGTGCATCGATCGGACCTTGGGGGAGGAAGGGGGTCGAATCGAAGTATGGAAAAAATGATTATCGCCGGGGCGATAAATTCCGAAATTAATTACTCCGATCGATGGGCGGCCGTATGGTCGATTTTTACCCTTTTCGGGGTAACTGGACAAATTCGGGGGAGAAATGGAAATTTCCGGGATAAACGAGGCTCGATAATTCCAAAGCACCGTGCCATGGTATTTTCCTACTGGCTAGAAAAATACTGCCACGGCCCTGGCCTCTGGGCGCAATTTAACTTTTTAATCGATCCCCCCTTGTGCAGACCTTGTTTCCGTACCACGGGTGGAGGCGTTCCTCACCTTGGACCCCCTCGGTGGACGTTTCGCAATTTAGGGAAATTAAGGGGAGTCAGGTGGCCTCTCATGTCCTGGTGACGGTCACCCTTGGACATGACCTACCTTACGTGCTCAAATCATTCTAGGTTATGGTCAAGATAGGTATTGTTGCCGTAACTGTAGGTCGTCCCCCGCCTTACGTATAGTTACTTAAATCATCCTAGGTCAGGGCCAGGATCCGTATCGCTGGTTTACTCACCCTCCACCATGACCACCATACATATAAAGTAGGTCATGATCCGCGCAACTTGCACTTACTTCCACCGGGTGCACATGGGTACGTACAGAGGGGATGCAGCGAAAGCGAGTCGATGCAGTCCTCACCTGATACCACCCCTCGTCGTGTCGTAATTCAGGGTTCGGTTCCCGTGCATCCACTGCACCACGCTGTACTGCACCTGCATGGCCAGGTGACGGACCACGCATAACAATTCGATGGTGCTGTCGGCTTCGTAGTACTTGTCCCTCAGGGCCTCCCCCATGGCGTCGACAATTTGCACCGACGGGGCTGCAAGCCGAATTGAACAAAAAGTTGTTAATAAAGAATGGCCGGAAAATAATGCATTTCCTGGCAGTAACGAGGGGAGGTACACGTGGGGGGGTATAAAGGTGTCCCCGGTAAAACCAGGTCACCCCGTATTCTCGTTGACTTTCCATTATATCCACCCCCGTCTTCGTCATCTTTTTCAGGGTGGCGAAGCTTTCGCGTACGCGAAACTTCCCCCTGAAACGGGTGAATGTGGGAATCGCGGAAGTTCCTCCGGTTGGGAGAAAAAAAGAAAATGGAAACAAGGGTGGTTTTCGCGGTGCTAAGGGTTTCCCGATATTGATTCCTCGACTAAACAGGGAATAGAACTCCTGCAGGAGTGCCAGGATAGTCGTTCGGTAAATCGACGGACCGCCGACTGTCGCACCTCGTGGTCCCTCTTTTTTTATTCCCTCTTTCTCTCCCCTTTCTCTGATTTTCCCCATTTGTTTATCCCACCTCCCCGTTCCGGCGTGCTGGGAATTTTTCTCAGCCGCCGACGTTGCTTCATTTACTCGCCCTCCTCTGCTTCCCTTAAACAAACATTTTCCGCGCTTCGCCGGCGAATTGTATCGCCGGGAGATGGAGGAACCGGGAATCCGCGTTTCCGGATTTTCCTGACGGCGGGTCCGGGAATAATGCCGCCTGTCGTCGGGCTGAAATTATCGAGTCTCGCTTTCGCGCCGTCAGGGATGACGACGACCTGTCAGAAGAGAGACAGCTCCGTTGACACCTGCTCTTTCGATTTATCGGCAGGTCTTCTGGTCCCCTTTCGTCGACTCTTGGCTCAATTTCGTCGTCATCGCTCGTCGAGTATTTTTGTCCTCTTCCGTCATTCCGATATCTTCTGGTTCCCCTTTTTCGTCACTTGGCTTAATTTCGTCATCGTCGCTCCTCGGGGTTCCTTGGTTCACTTTCGTCATCGTCCAATTCGCTTTGGTCCCCGTCTCCTAGTTTCCTTCAGTCCTCGTTTCGTGGTCCCCTTTGTCCTCATCTCCTCATCCCTTTTAACCCGTGTTTGAAGGTGGAAATTTGTCTTCCCTCCAACACAATCAACCCCTAACAATTAATCGCCTTACGTATGTTCCATTGGCACCGAAAAGTTTCCTCGAACTCTGCGACGGAATTGCTCATTTGCGTACTAAGCTGTTGACATAAGTTCCGGGAGTAAATACCTGATGTTAACAACTGCATTTGCAGCGGTAACGCCACGCGGCGCCCTCAAAGAACGACCCCGGAGTCATGAAATTGCAGCTGACAAGTTAAACAAGGGCCTCTTCAGGAACAATCGCGTCGCTGGAGAGTTTAACACTCCTGGTTCGAGGTACCGAGATAGCGTGTGTCAGTTTTCCTCTCGAGGAGTGTCGCTCTTCGGGTACTCCAAAGTGGGGTAATACGGTGTCTAATAATTTTTTTTTTTTCTACCATGTTTCATATATTTTAGGATTTTTCTTCAGTCTAAATTAACGACCTAGACATGCCGAAGAGCGTAGAATTATTTTTCTCACGTTTACGATTCGAAGATGAACTACCGAGATCATGCGCGTACCTGATCAAGTACTTCAAAGTGGGGTGATACGATGCCTAATAAATTTTTCCCGTCTTTTATATTTTCTCGGGATGTTTATCCAGCCTGATTTAACGACCTACATATGATGAAGAGCTGTTCCGGTGCTTTTGATTCGAAGATGATGAGGTCTTCGGTCCAAGGCAAACGTACTCTTTTCTGGGCTAGGAACCGCATCGATTGGCGCTCGTCTCATAAATCTTTCCCGGTATTCTCGACCCTCTCTAGCAGTCTATGGACCATCGAAATATAGCACGACAATGTATCTTGACTGAATCTTAAGAGATCGTTTTAAGTTACGAGAGTCTACTTCTCCGTCGAGCCAGTATCCATGCCAAAAGAAGCACCCAATCGATCCCCTTTTCAACTATTCCGGCGCCGGGATAAAGATGTCCTCCTCAAACTTTATCGCGTTTCCAGGTGACGTTAACAGACGCGGTTATCATTTCCCGGTCCTATTGTTACCAGTGAGTCCAAAATCGAGCTCTTCAGGATTTTCTTCGGGTTCCTCGGAGGAAACCCTCTTTTAAGGTACGTCTTAATGTGGCGGAGCAGCCTCATCGGACTACTTCGCCACTTTTCCTTGTACCGAGAGACTAACTGCATCCATCCCCGGTCGTAACGTAAATCTTGGACGATGGTGCCGGCACTTCCGGTGGAGTTTGTAGCGCCGCGATGCCAGGACGATGCCGGTCGGGTCAAGAGGTCGGAGGTTGTCCCATATGTAAGTGACGAGCCCCACCTACAGCGGAGGTTCGTCCGAGATTAACTGCTGAGCCTCGGTTTATCCCCGGGTGGTTTCGCCTCCACCTTCGGAGTGTCCTCGGTCGGATCCTGAAGGATCGCGAAGGCGGGAAAGAGATTCCTAGGCTCGAAATTTGGGATAGGTCAAGAAGTTGGAGGCTGTCGCATACATAAGTCAGGCGACTGCGCTCGGGGAGTCTCTCCCTCGGGATTAACCGCTGAGCCCCGGTTTATCCCGCGCCCTGGTTTGCCTGGTACATGAACCCGGCTGGATCGTTGGATCGGATTATCCCGGGGAGTCCTGCCGAGCCCCGGATCCTGGAACCGAAGCAAAGAAATCCCTCGACTCGAAATTTCTACCCCAATTCGGGAATCGGGATGAAACGGGATCCCTGGCAGAGATAAACGCTTTAAACGGGGGACAGGAATCTTGTGGTCCCTTCGGGTCGCCGCGAGGGAACATCCCGAAGAGTCCTTTTGGGAGGAATCGCGGGACTTTCGACGGCTCCCGCGGGAATCCCTCCTTGGGAACCAACCGAGGTGTTCCAGGAATTCCTCTTTCGCGGAAAGTCACGATATCTCGAAACAAGGGGCGAAGGGCGGCGGGGGATGCTCGGAGCTTACGTTTGCACCGAGCTCCGGTGCATCGCGGTAATGCATCGCGCTGCATCGCCGAGGCTTTCGCGGGGGGCGACACGACGTGGCGAATCGTCGGGAGGGGCACTTAAGCCGGGACTCGCGGGAAATGCCGATGCAAGAGTGGAAACTCCGAGGGAAACGTGAGAACGAACCCTGGGTTCCCACGTTGAGGATTGTTCCGCGATCGGCGTGTTCCGTGCACCGAGCTGCATCGTCGCCGATTCTCGGCCGATCGTTATCACCGCGGGAATGCACCGATGCACCCGGCAAGGGACGAAAAAAAGATACCCAATTCATGTCGCCTCGATTACAGATGATTACGTGATAGCGATGATAATGAGAAATCGTCGAAATTTAATATCGAATACCAGAATGGCGGGCTCTTCGGGGCGTTCTCCAGCATCCCCGCTGACGTTCTTCGGGATTTAAAATACGAAGGTCCCCTCTTCTGGAAATGAGACCGCGGTTCGATCTCTTCGACAAAGGACCCCTCTATCCTGGAGACCCGTTCGAGGGACGAGAGTCGGTCCGAAATTGGCTCGGCGCCCGAAAGCTAAATATGTTATCAGCGCCGTACAGACCTTTATCGGGAGGATCGCCCTTCTGGTCGGAGAGATCGAACTTTTGGTCCACCTGTCATCCGAAATGGCTTTCCTCGAATTAAGGTGTCTCCGTTTTCGGGTTGCCTCTACTTCGGGGTTGCCTGGAAACCCAGGACCCTCTTCAGGGTCCGACAAGGACCAAGGATGGATTAATCGACGCACTTTAATACCGTCCCTCGCACTCAGCTAAATGAAGTTCTTCCGCGACTTCTTCGAGTCCCCTCCAGGCGGTCGCCGCCTCTTCAGGCTCCTCTCTTCGTCTCCAATTATTTCACCAGCGATTCCTTACAAGAAGGGGACCCGAGTAACCCGTCCGATCGTCCTGGAACACTTAAGCTCCACCTTTAATCGACTTAACGACGAGTCCTGGGGAAACTGCGCGGCTCCCACACCCTGGAGAAAGGCAACGGCGAGTTTCGAGGACGTTGGTTAAATTCCCGATAATTCCCGGGATTCCGAGGGAGGAATTTTTCAGCTCTTTCCTGACGTATGACTTCCGAGGCGGACTCGGAAAGCCTCGGAGAACAATACCTATCCATTTTCGAAATGCTCCCCGCGGCCCTCGGGAATTGGCTCGCCGATCGTCGGGCGCAGCTCGGGGAGGCTTTAAAGATATTTTAAAGTCAGCGCCGGGATATCGTTTACCCTGAAGAATGTGCTGCGGAGCCGGGGCCAGATATGGCGGACGTTAAATGTGAGTCCGGCGACGTGGTTCCTTACTTTTATTTCATCTCTTTCCTCCCGATTTTCCCCGGGAACCAGTGGGAGCTTCCTCGTAGAGAAATCTGGGTAATAGAGGTAACGTTGGTACCTAGTACTTTGTCTTCATTTTTTTTTTTTTTTTAAGGGAACCGATAGCTTCCCTTGCAGTTAATCCCTTGATTGGTAGAGTACCCGAAGTGATAACGGGGAAGGATTTTATCATTGGCTCGCGAGTTTTGGCGCCGAACGTCGATGCAACGTGTTCGCGTGCACTCACCGTTGATGTGCAGGTTGACGTGGATGAACCTCGGAGGATGAGTACTAATCTGACACTCGTACTGGCCCTCGTCGCTGCTGTTGACGTGCTTGATTTGGAGCCGCCAGTTGTTCGGATACTGAAACTCCACGGTGTACCTGGGATCCCCGGTGTATGTCTGTTGTCCGACTGTCAACAGGTTCATCTTCTCCCCGTCCTCCTGTCTGCGCACCCAGGACACCTAGGGCACGATTATCCATCACCTGGTGCACCAAGACACGAGACGGTCGCACCGGCCAGGATCCTCGAACTTCGTCCCTTCCCTTGGGAAGATGTCCGAGGATCGGCCTTCGAGGTGCTCGATTATTCTCCGACATTATCGCCCATAAATTGGCGCCTCATTAACTGGCTGATAAATGCACCGATGCACCGATGCACCGGGACGTGCGAGCGGGCCGAATTGGAAAATAAAAGCGAACCGAGCTCTCTCG
Organism: Orussus abietinus; assembly: GCF_000612105.2. Classification (NCBI taxonomy): domain Eukaryota; kingdom Metazoa; phylum Arthropoda; class Insecta; order Hymenoptera; family Orussidae; genus Orussus; species Orussus abietinus. Next base: position 2,767,416 of record NW_019396012.1, read on the forward strand.
CGATCGCTAATGCACCGATGCGTCCTGCATACGGAATTCTTCAGCGGACTCGATTAAATATGGACAGCCGGTGGGTTATCGCAGTGCATCCGCATCGGGATGCACCGAGTGCATCGGCCACTTGGCGATCGTAGGGAACGCTTCGAAGCGACTCCCGGAATTCCTCGCAGAGGAGACCTTGCACCCTGACGGATAACACCTTTCCATGATTTATTTTACTTTTTTTTTCCCTTTCTTAACCTCCTTATCAAAATACAATTAAAAGTCTTACTTCTCCTCGAGCGTGCCCGGGATTATCAGCGTTCATAATTTAGCCTGGGTTTTAATTGAATTTTCCAAGGTAAATTTAATTAACTCCGTGCGGTACATTAGCGAATTATTGTGTACCGAGGGTACGACTGTGCGCGGTGCATTTTATGTGTAACTGCAGCGCAGTCCTGCAGTTATTGCGCTTCGATGTGATCGAGGAATGTGGATGAAAAATTCGATGCCGGAACAATTAGTCTCATCGGAGTGATGAAAAAAAAAAAAAAAAGATTTCAGAGGAAATGAAGCCGGTTGTTCTGGTATGAAATTTTATGTCGATGCATTTTATTTATCATTGCGTCTGTGGTCTGCTTACAGTTTTATCCTGGAGCAGGGATATCCTGCAGTCTAGGACGACCGTGGCTCCAGCCTGGACCGTGATATTTTGGCTTTCTCCCTCGAAATGGGGACCCCATCGATGGTCGTGATGGTGTTGGTGCTTGTTCAGAGTGCTGTGTGCATCGAAGATGTAGTTCAGGATCGGCGCATCCGTGGGGATCGATCTCTTGGCAGCGATCGTCACTCTGGTCGAGGACCGCAGCGTCGTCACAGGTGATTCTGAAAAATGATAATTATTCATTACTCGATCCCGAAAGATGATAATTTTTTCGCTACTTGACCCTGATAAGTGAATTGTCGGGAATCGTCCTGAGATAAATCTCGAGGGGATGTATTTTTTATGGGGGTCTTGGGGTCGCGATCTCGCCACAGGGGCGATTCGTCGTCCCCCGTGTCCTCGGCAATGGGTCCATTCAGGGGCACCGGACCGTCAGGACTCCCCAGGAGCATAAAAGTCGGAGTAGAATGCTTCGTTAGGGGAATCCTCTGAAAAGCCGAGGTCCGAGGAGACGAGTGGTCCAGCCGGTGCGGTGGCGAGGTCGGACACAATTTCTTAGCACAACGGCCGGGGCGTTTCTCTCTCTCTCTCTCCCGGGTTTTCCGGCCATTGTGTCGGCAATAATATCGCTGCACAATACTACGGGGTTTCGCAAGGATCGTGACTCCTTCCGAGAGCGTATTTCTCGGGCCCGTTCTCGGCGAACACCTTCATGACCCTTTTGCGCGACCAACTAGCCCCCGCCATTTTGAAAGATACCCTAGACGAAGACGATCGATTACAGATAAACTAAAGATTAATAACTGGAATTATTAAGATGTATGTGAATTTTCTAAATTATTCTTGGGAGGATTAAAACACTCCGAGGAGGATTCTCAGAGGTAAAGCATGAATTTATAAGGAATTACGTCGGGTAGCACTATACGTATATATTTCATTTATTTATGATGGTTTTTATACGTCAGTTCTAATGGAGGGATTTAAAGCACCCCTCGGAGGATTCCCAGAGACAAAGTCACAGGATTTCTCGGCTTGTTTCCCCTAAACTCGGATCATCCGTCAGCGAAGTGGATGTCGGACGTTTTCCCGGAAAATGGGACTTTCCTCCATATCTGGCCACCTATCAGGATGCACCGTGCGGGGGAACTCCTAGTAACGACGTCGTCTTTTGGGGTTAGGGCAGGTCAGCCACGAGTCGAGACGAATTTCCTGTTTAAGATGCTCCCGAGGGATGAGAACGGGAAATCGAAATTTTCCAATTTCATCGAAACCACGCTTGTGCGGGAAAGCCGAGTCCCTGGTGACATCTCTCGTCGACCGCCCTGACGAGTGACGTGCGTTAAGCAGATGCGCTTTTTCCTGTCTCCCTATGCACTCCCTCTCCCCCTTTCGCAGGCCCGCGGCGTCGTTGCAAACGCTGTTTGCAACGAAACCGAGGCTCTGTGCACCATCGTGATGGATTACACGAGATCGCACCGGCCCTAGGCGAGTTGCACCCTTCTGGCCTCGCGGTGCATCGCAGGATGCACGTTAAAGAAATTCCCTGGACCCGTAGCGGATTTATTTCTCCCGAATTGAGTCGAAATTTCTTACATTTCATATAAGTCAGGTGCAGGGAGGAAAAGTGCACTTCGCAAGGAAGTACAATAAATTGCCCGAGGTCGCGGTTTCGTATTTCGCGAGGCGGTCCCGAAAATTGGCGGGCGGGGGCAAATTCGCCCCCGGAGGGGGGATTTACGCAGACTCGGGGTAATTGGGGCGAGGGTTGAGTATTAATAAATCCTCGTTGGCGCAGGCCGGAAGCGAGCCGGACAGGGTCCGGCCGTAAAAGTCTTCGCAGTTCCGGGACGCCGGCGGAATGCGGAGGTCCCGAGGGAACGAAGGGTGGAGGGCTCGTTAGAAAGCCGCCTCCGGGGTGGGATCCGAAGAAACCGGGACCCGGGGCCGCGAGGGGAATCTCGGTTAGGAGGGGTTGTTCTTTTTCCGTGGTTCTTGGCCGACGCCTCCTTACATTCCGGAGCACTTCCTCGTGGGGGTTGCTCCCCGGCCCGGGACCGAGGGGCGCCTTTTCCCGTCCAGGGGGTGGCGGGAAATGGAAGATGAACTGATCGGAATTCCGGAAGAGTCCCCGGAAGCGTGTCCCGGTTGCCGATGCGCCCCAGTCCCAAAGACTCCCCCCCCCCCCTCGGAATATGGAAATCATTATCATATCGACATCGGTTCCGCATCGAAGGCGTCTTTCCGGAACGCAGGGGCCTCGTATCCGGGAAATCACCCCGAAGAACGACGGGTTTACGCCGCCGACTCGTTATCGCCGACCTTGGAGAATGAAAAATTGTCCGGGATTTTTCTAGGGTATTTTTTATACTTCAATTATACGCATGGTATTGTTTTTACCGATACGTTGAACGACGTTGTCACGTCGATATCGGCTTCGCATTATCGCCGGAGAGGTAGGCCTCGTATAGGGGAAATCGCTCTGGAGAACGCGAGAAACTCGTTACCCCCAACCCTGAAGGAAATGTCGACTTGCAGGAATCCGCGTGGCACCGAGGTCTTTTTTTCTCCATATCCTTCCAGCCTCCACCTAACCTAGAAAACCACGTGGACGTCGTTACTCCCGACCCGTGGAACTGGAGAACAGGAGACGCCTTATGTCTTGGAACAGATAAAAGTAGAACCGACCTGGAAATATCGAAATTCGACATCAGCAGCGATACGTCTTGGCACGAAGGGGCTATCGATCGGTATTCGACGTAAGCTCGTGATAACAGAGATAGTTTATGAGGGCGGATTATCGGGGAGGCTGTCGGCCGTCGAAGGGATGTTTCGCCGGGCGAAATTGCTTGTTTTGGACTAGTTGTACAGCTCGATCGAAGGCATTCGGCGGTACCGCTGCTGGCCGGAAGTGGCGACACCGCGGGTGCCTCGGGGAACAATATTGACTCGTTATTATCGGCCGGAGGGGTGGGTCGAGGGTCAACTGCGGGATCAAACTCCGACGTTTGTTTGGCCGGGGAACTTTCCGACCCCGGTATCGCGGGAGTCCTGAAAACCTCGGTCATCCCCCTTCCGGAACAATGGATCGATTCGCAATCACCAGGTCTTATGAGCCACTCGAGGTGGAGGTGCATCCCAGGTGCACCCCGGGTGCATCGACGCACCTGTTTCGTTTTAATAATGTATCACTAGGTGGATGACCACCCTGGATTTCCCACGTCCTATCAGGTGTTTCCCAGGTTCTTTCCGTATTACAGTTCGTTCTGGGGCGGAAAGTCGCGAGGGGATTGGAGCCCCCCCGATCCCCCCCCCCCCCCCCNCCCCGAAGAGGTGCATCGAGCGGCGGTCCCAGGGTATCGAGGGAGGCGTCGTCCTTCTTCCTTTTGCTATCGGGACGTGGGCTTTAATTGACCTCCTTCCGGTCTTGCGCGTTTTTCGGAGTCCTTGGAAACGGTCGAACATCCCCCCGCCCCTGCCCCCGCCACCTCCGATGCTGCTAGGAGCGTCGCGACGCCATTCAGGTGCTTTGGGGCAGCCTGACGGTGCTCTTTTCTCAGATCCTCGTCCATTTGCCATCCCCGGCCTGGACTGCACCTCGATGTGCGTTTCTGGGAGAACGGGTCCCCGGGGAATCCTGCAGGAATCCCGGGCGGTCCATCTCGCGAAACAGGTGGTGCTGGCCGGAGGAAATTGCGGCTTATGACCGCGATGCGGATTCCGGAGGCGGGCTCTTCCTCTTGAGGTATTCAACCGAGGTTGATGAAGTTTCGAGTGCATCGCGAAAGTTGCATCGGGGATTGCGGGCATCCTTGGACTCGTTGCACCTAGAGATGCACCGATGGAAGACAATTTTTGTTTATGTCTCCGATTTCGGGGCCAATCCTTCAACCTGGGCAAATGCAACGATAAGTGCATCGCGGTGCATCCGGGTGTCGCACTTAGGGAATCGAAGATCAGTTCCGGAGCTAATTCGACTCCGTAACTCCCGGCGCGTCGTTTTATCCGCCCTGGGGAAGTGTTCTCCCCGGGGCGCACCGCGTCCGGAGGAAACGCGCGGTTAGGCCGGACGGATGCTGGGCGCTGGTAATTAGCCGGATGCTGGGCTCGACTCCCATTGACCCTCCCCGTCGTTTCCGGTTCGAGACGCGACGCGGTTCGCGCGCAGGGGCGCAATTGCAATTGCACCTGGCAATTGCACCGACCGGGCCGGATATCGCCGGCCAAATTTAAGCCGCGTTTCATCGAATTTCCTCCCCCGCCCCATTGGGTCCCCCGTCATCCGTGCGAGCGATAGCCCCCGTTTCCCCGGTAATTGTCCTAAAAGCGCGTCACTTGCCCCAATTGGCAGCTCTGCCGGACCATTTTCGCAATGAACGTCATCTTCCCTATGATTCTCCCCCCCCTTTTCTTCCTAGACCCCTCACTATATAAAATAGAAAAAAAAAAAATAGATAAAGCTTTTCCAGCATTTCTATTCACCTACATCCCCTCGCGGTGATATGAAAGTGGTACCTGCAATTTTTAAATGAAATGTCACTCTGTATGTGAAATAAAAAAAATCCTCATAAGCAAATGCATAAAGAGTAGAATTTCTTGTGTGTCAGGACCTTCCTCGGAGCTTAAAATGTCAAACGATTCGGTTCACCCGGTTCGGAGGAATGTTTGATAAGGACCCTTCAGACGCTACTTTCGTATCACCTTAAAGGGGCCTTAAAGATCCGATAAGGGCCGCCAGTCAGGTTTTCCGGAAAATGGGGAAATTCTCTGATATCGCGAGGGGGTGGAAGCTCGAGTTTGCGGGGGAATTTTCGAACCGTCGACGGTATCGAGATAGGCTGGTTTATTATATCAGGGAACAAAGTACCCCGGGGCGACATTATATGTAGAGCAAAGCAAATTGAGAGAATCATGAAGTTAAGGGAGGGAGGGTTGATCAGCGCCGCATGGGGGATGTCGATATCGCTTTTCCATATCGCCGTTCGCGAATCTCTCGAGTTTTGGGGGGATAAATAAGGACGCGAGGTAGTCTCTTATCTTTCGAGCTTTTCGGGGTGAATGGGACCTGAAGGGGTGAGCTTCGAGGGGCGAACCGGCTCGGTTCCCGAGGGAAGGCGGCCGTTTAACGAGGGGGGGTCATAGGAGGAATAATATGGGGAATCACGAGAAGATGTCCTGTCCTCGACTTCCTCCAGTCGAGGACTCATTCGGGATGCAATGCGTGCTCCATTTATGCGGCTGTTTCTTTCATGACGAGGGAGGTGCATCCTCCATGCACTTCTGCACCGGCGACAGCGGCGAGTTCCAATTACCGAGGTTTCATTACGCACTCGCGAAGGATTTCTCGAGAGGGCTGCAGAGGACTCTCGGGACCCCAAACCGCTTCTCGGGATCATCGAAAAATGGGGATGACTCGATGCTGAGCGTTTCTATTTTTTTTTTCTCTTTTTCTTCTTTCCAGGGCGGCGAATGTGGAATTTCGCGGATTCTTGCGGAGCCTGAATGCGCTTCTCAGGGACCTTTGGAAAATGGGGGTAACTCAATGGGGCGCCTTTTCCTATTTTTTTTTTTTTTTTTACGGACAGTGAATGTAAAAATTCCCGGATTCTCGTAGAGCCTGAAAGTGCTCCCGAGGGACCTTAGAAAAATGGGGATAACTCAATGGGATGTTATTTTTTCCTTTAAGCGACAGCGAATGTGGAAATTCGCGGATTCTTGCATTTTTCCAAGAGGGGCCGCGCGACGAATATTCCCTCCCCGTGGGCCGGGTGCGTGCTTCATTTCGCGGAAAATCGCGGGTCGCGGGCCGGGGCTTTTTCTTTCATTAAAAAAATTAAACGGCCCTGCGTAGCGAGACTGCCCATGGAGGATCCCCTTAATTGCGCGGAACGACAGAAGCGCCGCGCGAGTGGCGCGCCCGTAAAAATACGGGGGCGCTAGTTCGCTCTTTTACCGTCCTCTACCCCTTACCCCCCTCCTTTCGTTTTTTTTTCTCTCGTCAACTAATTCCGCCGCGGCCCCAAAGTTTCCCTCGAAAAATAACAGAGGACCGCGCCGACCTCGCGCGATAAACGCACCGCGCACGCACGCGGCGCCGCGAATTCGAGATGAAACGAGCCCTAAAACTCGGCCCCTGGAAATTAGAGCCGGCGAATTACGACTCGGCCGAAAGAGCTTAACGTCCCCTCGACAAATGGCCCGTCTCCTGAAATTACGAAAAAAAAAGAGAAAGAGAAAAAAATTAGCCCCCACGATTTCGCCATTTCTCTCCGAAATTCGGCGCAAGTCCCTGCGTGGACTCGTCAGCTGACTTTTGGCTCATGAGGCTCCTTATTAAATTGTTTTAATCGTTACCGTATTTGCGGGGGATCGTTCGCAGGAATCTCGGAGTCCTCTTCCTCTCTCTCTATGCGTCAGAATTGATCCAATGATTGGGATAAAAAAAAAAGAAGATCCCCTCGGAGGTCGCGAATAATCGAGCGCTCCCGCGAAAACGTCCGCTCGGTCCGGAAAAGCGGCGCGTAATTTTACGGCGCGACTAACCGCGGTAAATAATTCCAATTCGAGCATAGAGCTGGATTCATGTTTTATGCATAACTACACGGAACATCGCATTAAATTCCACGTCGAAACCCACCCTTCCCGGGTCCGCCGTGAAAGGCGTGGCGGTCTCCGTGTGCGGAAACCCAGGCGTCCGCGGCGATTTCCGCCGCTCCGGTACCGTCTTTTCCGTCGGAGATTTTCTTTTCGCACGAGGGCATTTTACACTTTATTAAACGAGACAATGAAGAAGATTCGGATTCCAACGACGTTCAATGTTTCATTTACTCTCTTTCCCCGCCACGTTCATACTTTCATCTCCTAGGTACTCTTATATTTTTTTTCCGATACTCTCATATTTTTTTCTCGCCCCTACTCTCAAACTACTCTTCACTTAGAATTTTTTCTGATGCTCTAGTCTTTTTTCCCTCCCAAGTACGAATTCCTTTCGCAGGTGCACCTGCATCCTCCCTCTTATCCTTTTTTCCGCATAACTCTCAACCCTTCTTTTCCTCCCAGGCACGTCCACATTTTCTCTTACAGGCCCCCTGACATATTTTCCCCATAGGCACGGTTCCATTTTTTTGGCAAGGTCTCCTCTCGTTTCCGGCGCCGTCCCGGGGGTAGAAGTCTTCCCGAAAGGGGATGGAATTCAGAATGCGTCTCTCTCCTGCGGGACGTGGGATCGGATAAGCGGAAGATGCTCGCCGGTCCTGACACTCGGAAACGTGACTGACGAGTCGCGTTAAGCTCGAGATGTACCCTGGGGGGGAAGCACCCCCTGAAGGAGTCCCTTGGAGTAGATAGCACGGGGGGGGATAAATTTTTGCATTCCCGACAGGCGTCCCAGGAACGGCATCTTTCGCGAGTTTCCCGGCCGACGTGTCGCCGAAACTGTCGCGAGACGTTCTTAAGAACGACTTTCCCCCCGGAAAATTCCCTCCCCCCCAAAAACTCCCCCAAAACACTTATCGACAAATTCCAGGCAATATCCGGGAATTTATCCCCCAGGGGAAAAATTTACGCCGATTCGGATAATTCCTGAAATGAAGAATAATTCCCTGTCGCCTGGCGAACGACCCTCAGGGAAAAAAGGGGAGGGTCGCGGGGGGGGGGGAGGGATTTTTCTCTCGAATCTGGAAACCGAAACAATTTCCGGAATTAATGGGAAGTCTATTTAGTTCCCGCGGCGATCCATTTTGGTTAATCGGATTCCAAGTCGGATACACAGAGGCAAAAAGAGGGAGGGCGAGGAAAAGGGGGTACTTCGACGAAGGGGAGGAAGTGGGGGATGACGAAGGGGGAACTACGAAATAAATTTCCGCGCTCGCGACAACCGCCCCGGCAATTCCTCCTTTCTCGCGGATTCCCGCGGGACCCCCCCCCCCCCCCATCCGGCGCGAAATCGCGAAAACCGCGGAGAATTTCCGCGGGGCTTTTAAAAAGCGACCGCGACGATTCCGGGGGGAGGAGAGGGGAAGGAGAACGACGAGATTCCAACGGGAGGCATTAATAACTCCGGGAAACCGCGGAAAGCTCGACTAGCGCGGTCGTGGGATTATTTAACGGCGACAACAACGCATCCTGAGGGAGAGGGAGAAACAAAGAAAAAAAAAATGGGAAATTCTAGGCCGATAGGAATTTCGGGGAGAGTGATGTCAGGGTGGAGGGTGGTTTTTTATTTTTTTGGGTTTGCAGGTTTTTTTTTTTAATATTTAAAGGCTAGAGGGGGAGGCATTTCTTTTTTGGTCTGGTACACCTGGTATGACCGAATTCCATTAATCCCCAGGGAGGCGAGACCGGGTGTGAATTATAATCCCTATTCCTCGGCAACGCTTCCGGACCGTGGAGTATCCTTCCGGGATAAACGAAGCCGTTCCGTGCCGGGTCCCCCTCATACATATGTATACGTCTTTCCCGGATTCCCGGCGTCCCGAAGGGACTCCCCCAGTTGATTCCACGACTTCGCGCTAGTGAAATGGGACTTCTTCCGTTTTTTTAGGGTTTTTTTTCCGATTTTTTATGCGAAGGAATCGCTTTCTGGGAGGGTTCCGATCGGCGGATGCTTTTAGGAGGATATGTAACGAGGAATCGGGCCGAGTTTTTGTAACGACGCTGATAACGCCGACGTCGTTAATGGGCTTGATTAAAAGTCGCGAAACGGCGAGATTTATCCGTAGCGCTGCGATTTTCCCTAATTGAAATGCAACGCCTCCGTCTCGCGACTCGCTCGGAATCGTTGCTCGTCGTTTAACGACGCCCGTGACTTCGCCGTTCCGAGAGGGCTGCGACGATTATGGCCATCTTCCTCTGGAATTGCGAGGAACGCAATTGCGGGGCCGATCGAGGAATCGGATTAACGGCCCGGCGCTGTTGGGACGTGTTCCCGTTGATGAAACGCCGCTCGGCGTTAAGGGACGCCTGGGATTAATCGGCATCCTCGTTTTCTCGGCGTTAGACCAAGTTTGCAGTCGTGGCCGGGCGTTTAACGGAAGCCGGAGGGCTCGTTTTTCGGAATTATCAGCCAATCCCCGCTCTTAAACGACGATTTTAGGGGTTCGACGACGCCGTTCAACGCCCGTTTCCTCCCACCTTGGGTCGTTAACTTATCCTCGAATTTTCGTCGCGGATTCCCCGGTGATATCCGAAATCCTTACTCGTCGTTTAACGACACCAGGGGCGATCGTGGCCGTTTTTCTATCGAATCACGATGAACGCAACGGCGAGACCGATCGGGGATGCGGATTAACGGCCCCTCGCCGTTGGGACGCGTTCCTTGTCTATGAAACGCCAGTCGGCGTTAGGAGAGGGCGCGAATTAATCTACCCCCTCGTTTCGTGGCGTTAAATCGAGTTCGCGGCCTCGGCTGGGCGTTAAACGGAAGGCGAGGGGTCGTTTTCGGGAATTATCGGCCTCGATCCGCGCCCTGAGCGCGTCATTGTTTCGCCGATGGCCGCCTTTAAACGGCGCCCTTCGGGGTTCAATAACGCCGTTTAACGCCCGCTCGCCGACAACTTCAGACTTTATCCGCCGATCAAATCTTCGCTGCGGACTCCGCGAAACTCCTCCCCGTTAAATTTCAGAGCCCCTGTAAAGGCATTGTTGGCCGCGTTATCAACGCCCAACGACCCGATATATCGGTCGTTAGGGCCGCTCTCGCTACGAAAACCCCGACGAAAGACGGCCCCGTTGACGACCCTCTTTGAAATTCCATTTGCGATCCTTTCGAAAATTATTCGAAATTCGAGTCCTGGATCGCGCGGCGCCTTGCATCCCTGGGATGCACCCACCGAAATGCATCCGCCCGTTGTCGCAACGGCGAGGTTGCGTTTCCGAAATTACCGGCATGCAGCCGAATCCCATGTCGGCGGAACTCGTTGTCAAACAGTCCCAAACTAGTTGGCAGGTGTCACGAGTTACTGCCAGTTGATAATCTGTCGCTATTCATTTCTGTACCGAACTGTTGTCTTCGCTGACAGCACGCGGCCCAAGTGCGCAATATGTGAACCGAGTTGCAATACAGTTACGCATCTTGACAATTAAACTTGTCCTCATCTCCCCCCTCTCCGAATTTAACTCTCACATATTCAGAATTCACCATGACCTAGGATCATGAAACATTCCTCCGAATAGGGTGTATCGAATTGTTTCAAACTTGACAATGTGAATATGGAGCCTGTAAGGAAGTTCCTGGCGCCCATGAGATTTCAATTAAAAAATGAATTCTTCCTTGATACTTTGAAAATTCTTTATAAAAAGTGAAATTTCATGAAACAATTCGGTACACCCAGTTCGTAGAAAAGTTTCGAGCTTTCGGATGGCACTTTCACATCCCCTTAATTTACAATCCCTCGAAATCAAGGTTATCTCGATAATATTGCGATATTTAAAAATCGCCTCGATTATAATTATTCATATTTATCCTCACTCGAAGAGAGGCCCTTAACGAGGTTCCCATTTTTAATTACAAATGAGAGGCGTGTTTAAGGGCCGCCGTCGTCGCGCTCGCAATGCCGCGTGCGGTACTTTTTACGGCACGCAGCGGAACCCGCGGCGTGATATTAATATTCCAAGACGGCGGATACATATGCGCTCCATATTTTCCTGCCCCCTCGTTCTCGCCCGGGCGGCATCAAAGCCTTAACGCCGCTGTTTACGGCTCGCCGTTATACGGCACACATTTTCGCCTTCCTCCACATGCAGAACTCCACCTCGGATTAATATAAGCCGGCTGACGTTTCAACCGCGAATCGCGCCGGCGACGCGGATTAATCGGTGCGAATTAGTCGAACGAGGGAGAAAAAAGAAAAGGGAAGAACAAGAGGTCCGATGATAATTCTTTTTTCTTGGTGGAGGCATAATCTAACTAGTAAGCAGCCTTAATCGGACAAATCGAGCGATCGAACGCCGATCGAACGGTCCATGCTGATGCGGTAATCCCATTTCGAATTAAATCGCCCTGGATTGTTTAATATGGAGATTAGACGGATGAATAATTCCGTGAGGGGGAGGCGAATCTTGCGATAGGAATTCCGATGTCAAATTTAACGAGGCCCCCTCTTATTGGGGGGAGGAAGTAAATTGCCGATCGATCGGAATAAGATGTCCAGATGGTGGGATATACAGCGGGGTGGAGTGGTCAATTTATCCCTAGGGGTTTGCTGCAATCGCTAAATCCGACGCATGGATTTTCACTACATCAGATTACAATCTTACCACGAGGAATGATAATAGATTTCGATCATGGGAAGTATTTTTCGACGATTCTTAAATATTTTCTTATTTTCCCTTAGGGGTTGATTAATCGAAAATCGATTTTCTTTAGTATCCCTTCGCGCCTTTATTTCTCGGTTTTCCGGATATTACGGTCCTTCGTTTAATCCTTGGGGTTGGTCAGCGCCCGACGAGCGTTCGGCAGGTCGCCATTCGAGGACGCGCAGTTTTCCTCCCCGGGGGGTTTTCCACCCCCTTCAACCCTGTTGAGATTAAGCCCCGCTCGCGTCCCTCACCTGTCGACACCTGGTACGAGGGGAAACTTACAACTCGCTCGTACGCCCGCCTGCCGGTCCTCTTTACCCGCGCGAAAGCCCTTAACCCTGGGGGTGCGCTTTACGGGGGTGAGTTTCCCATAGAGCCGCGGATAAAACCCCGCGGCGTCGCCGCGCCGGTGGAGAGCCGGAATTCTCGGGGACTTCTAAACGATAACGACAAACGTTCCCGCGGTTACTTAACCGGCCAATTTTCCCGTCCTACGACCGGCCTTAATCGCCCTTAACGGTGGGCCGGCCTTAAAAGCCACCCTTAGACTCCATTTTTTCCCCCATACGCCATCCTCCCCCACTCGAAGTACCCTTTGGCATCCCCTAAGCCGATGTTTCCAGCTCTGGATTTTTATATCCTGCTTACATTTCGAAAACGGTAATCTATAGATAATAATTGACAAAGTGCATGTAGGGATGCACTGGGGGCGGCTCATGTTTCGCTAGAGGGGGGATGCATTTTCTCGGGGAAGACCGACCCTCGGGTCCATTTCACCCCCCTGGAAGTTCCTAAGTTTGCTACTTGGCTCACCCCTTGCGTCTCGCCGATCCATGCCGAGGCCCCCCGCGAAGGCTGCACCCGGGGGCAATAATGCACCCCCGATCCGTCCGCGGTTATTAGGGCGGCCGGGGGTGGCGGAGTGCCGTTATCGACTACAAGGCTGTAAAGTTTGCATCAACATCCTCGGGAAAGAGATCGGATTATGGGCCGCGTTTAAGCACCGTGGCGCGTATTCATGGCCGTAAAGGAGTTCGCCTCGTAAAGCCGCCCCCCGCGAAGCGGGGCCACCGGTCCAGGGGATGATTTTTTACGGGGACGATCTCTTCTCGCCGAACCCCCCATCCCCGAAGGCTCGGTCCTCGACGGTCGCGACACTTTATGCTCGCGCTCCGATAAAGTCGATCGTGCGTTATCACCGGGAGCGCCGGAAGCGCCGCGATTTCCTCCATTTCCGGGATCACGCCTCCCCGCGAAGCCCCGTTCTCAGTTTTACATTGTTCGAGGGAAAAATGAATTTTACGAATCGCGAGGTCTAATCTCAAATTTCGCCAAGATTTGATATCTTGGACCGTCAGATTGACGATACCACGCGATTCGGCCACCTTAGACCTAGGGAGTCCTTTACGACTCGCGTTACGCCGTAATCCCCGGGAAACTGCACTTCGAAGCGCCGATGCATCGCGCCGCATCCGGCCCGAGGGCTGCCGCATCCGACATTGCGGCCGCGTAAATTCCCGTCCCTTCATCTCGGATCGTCCTTAGAGGTGTCGGAACGTCCTTCATGGGGAGCCGTGAAGCTCGATGCACCCCAGAGATGCACCCCACGGATGCACCCCGTAAGTCACCCGCGGCTGGAAAAAGGCGCTGGCGGGAATCCAGCGTTTCGCCGCGTGCATTATCGGGAAAGAGAACAGGACGAGGGGAAAAAAGGAGCCGGGGGAGGGATTTATGGCCGAGACGACCCGCTGTAAACGGGGTCTGGTTTTTCCAGGTTATCAGCCGCCACCCGCGATAGCGTCGTTATCGATACGGGGTTTAAGGGCATCGAGGGGTCTCCAAGTCGCCCAAAATCTGAAGTAGGGAGGAAAGGAGGAGGAAAGAGGGAAATGCGTCACCCAAAATCCGTTTATAGATTGTTAGCTCATATCTAATCAGGCGTTATTGAGGTTTGATATGGTGCGGGGTCGCCGAAGAGAGGGCGGCGGCCCCGAGGAAGACCTCGAAGTCGCGGCATTGAATCGACGTCCCGAGGAAGTCGTGCGACCTCGGTTTCCGAGAAGCCGGGAATTTTCAGGGCTCCCGCGGCGGTTTTCCGATGGATAAGTTAGCGAGGGGGGTGGCGACAAAAGTCACCCCCCCAGCGGGAGCGTAATATTCGCGGGCTCGACATCGGCCATCGGGTCGGAAACGATGAAATTAGAGGGAAAGCGAGAGAAGGTGGCAGTCCTGAAGACCGACAATGGAAGCCGAAGAGGCGCGGATGTAAGCTCGGGGCCATTCTCTCGAAGACTGCTTCGACGGAGAAATACTTGGAGCACTCTTTTCTGAAAGACTCGCCAAGAAGAAGTGGCCGGATGGACGGATGGAGTGACTTAAAGAACGACCCGGGAAGCGGGAATAAGGTCGGATCTGGAAAAGCGGAGGCGGAAAACGGGGAAATGAAAAATTTCAGGGAGGATTTACACCGTTGTAAAAATTTGCCCGATTCGATATCACCTTTCTTGCGAAGTTTTGCACTCCAGAGATATTTTTATATGCCGATAAAGGATCGAGTCGGAACGAATTTCGAGGATTTTCTTAAACGCCTCCGAACCCCCGCGGAATTCCGCCCTGGTTTACCCGCCCGGCGCGTATCAAAGGAACCGCTCGCGCGATATTAATTAAGTAAACGCGACGTCGTCCCGGGATATCGGCGGAAGTTCCCGCGCAGAAACGCTTGCGGGCGCCGCGCGGAATCCGCCGAGCCTGACGATCGACTTCTTGCGGCACTCAGGGCCGATTCACGGTGAGAATTGCTGCGGGATTTCGGCTTAATGGGGCAATCTCGACCCTCATCTTCCGCTGCGGAATCCGCGTCTCTAGCATCCGGAAAATTCCTGCTCACCCTCGCTGACCCGAGGATCCTTCCGGAAGGATTAAAATCCCCGGAAGTGATGATAGCAAGCGGTAACGTCGAAAATCACGAAAGTCGTCAAAATCGTTTTTATCGGCATTATCAGACGGCTCCGGGCAATTACCGGCAAATAAATCCGGCCGCGCGGAAGGCTCGCATTTAGTCCCGTTGCCGGGGAAACTCGCCGACCAGGATTTGCATAATAAATTGAAACGGACGTTCGATTTATTACGATTTTAGGGGCGGTCGGAGGGGGCGAGATGAAACGCATTTCGCTCGGCAGGACGAAACCTCGTTCCCAATTGGGCTCCATCCGGCCAAGTTTGCCAGGACCAAACCCATGGTCGCATTCCGTTTCCGGTTTCGTTACACGTACCCGGTCTTCGGCAGCAATATCTCCACCCCCCTCCTTCCCACCCCCTCGTGGCATAACGTTACTCTCCGGCGAAATTGTTTCTCCTATCCAATTTCGCACCGGGGCGCCGCCTTCGCCCATGCTCATTTCGGCACGGGTGCGTCTCCCGAGCTTATCACTTATCATTAGAGACAAGAAATTCCGCAACTTTACTCAAAACTTTCATTGATTACCGTGAGTTATTACATTATTTCTCGCCACGCTTCTCTGTCATCATTTTAAGCTCGGAACGTACCTGATAACTAATCATCAGGATAGTTAAAAGATGTAGCAAAAAATTCAGGAAAAAGATAATTTTTGTCCAAAAGCAAAATTAATTATTGCCGCGTATGAATTGCAATATTAATCGGCGTAATTCTTTGTGCCCAATTTGAGCACTTATCAGAAGAGTGGCATTCTGAGAGATGTGAAAGTGGAGAAACGGAGTTCATCGAATCAGAGACGTATAGTTTTGATTATCGGTCCAGGTCGTCGAAATCGGGGATTATCGAGTTCGATGACGATTGATAAGGGGTTGATCGACGTACCTGTGTGCGTTCCGATAGCCGACAGCATGGCGAGGCAGCAACATATCAGGAGCTGCACCCGCCACATGACTGCTCGAGCGCAGTTCCTCTTCTCTAGCCCCACCCTCGGGTCTGTGGGGTCGTTGCGGCCATCTGAAACGTGCGGAGGGTGGATTTAGTCGCGTAACATAACCTCCCCCGAAGGACCGGGGCAGGGGCGCGAACATTTAGGGTGCAATTATGCCGTGCTCGATGCGATACGACGCCGAGCGACGTCGAGCGACGTCCTGTCACCCCGTTTCCCGGAGAACGTATCCAAAGCTGGTTTAACGCACCCCAGGTCCCGGGGGTGGCAAACGACACGGGTCCCGAGGGAGGAAAAGCAAACTTCCGAACATAACCCACAACTCCCCTCGAAATAAAAAGATTAAATAAAATCGAATGACGGCGTAATTGCACCCCTGATAAAGGAATAACCTGGATGTGACTAATCGCGTTTCCGTGATAACCTGAAGGGTTGCGATTTGCGAGTTCGAAAGAATATTTCAAGTTCTATTCAAGGGGTGGGATTAAATTCCAGGATTTAATTGTCTAGTTAATTTCGGGATGATTTTTTTTTCAATTACATCGGGTATAAGAATATATATAAATGTAGGGATACTTTTATATCAGTGGTCTAGTAGTCCTTGGAATTTTATTGACCGAAGTCTGTCGAAATTGACAGTCGATCAAGGATCGACCCCATCGGGGCGAAGTCTCTTCTCGCCGAGGGGAGTTTCCGGGGAATTAACCTGCACCCTCAGGATGCAAAATGCACCCTGAGGAGGCGCGCAGGATGCGCGTCCGCCCCACCCCCCGAAGGACCCCACGGAAATTTCACAGGGTGGACGAGCACCCCTTTAAAGGATGGCGGAAGCTCTGGCCGTGGTGTTGACCCTGGCCGTCATCGTTGGGGGGTGCCTCCTTCTGCATCCAAACCAGGTGAGGCAGATTCGCGGAAATTCCGTGCGTTTTTCCGGAACATTATCAAGGATGTGCGTATCCTTCCTCCAGGACGACGAGTGCGAGTCCTCGAGGAGGAAGTGCTACTTTTCCGAGACCAGCTCGCAGGATTCCAGGATATACATCCCGGAGAAGAGGAAATGCTGCTTTCCCGAGTCCTGCCCCAACGATCCCAGGATCTACCCCCCTAACCGCACCTGCCATGGGGGTCCTTGTGGGGTTTGTATCGATTTCTTCTATCGATTCCAAAGCCGGAAGCGGTCGCCGGGGCGCATTCTACGCAAAGGGATTCCGCAGGATATTTTCAGGACTCTGGGGGCGGTATTTAAATTCATGATTTCCTTTTGATCTTCACGGCGGCCGCTTTGAGACGCGCTGGACCCAGAAGTGGCATCAAAAGTGCTCCTCAAATTCGACCTAAATTCCCTCTCCGCACTTCCGGTGGACTAATATTCTCGACAAGGGATAATTTTTCCCGAGAATTTTGGAAAAAATCAGAAATTGAGAGTATTGAATTTTCTTGTCAATTTTCCGTCTCTTTGTACAACATCCTAAGGATGAACATTTCAATATTCGATAAATCCTCCGCATGATAAATCTCACGTGGGTTGAAGAGACGACGTTCTTTCGAAAATGAATGATTGTTTTTTATGTCTAAGTAGAACTCCACGTGCACGGAGTTCCGTCTAAGGATCTGGAAGCGGATCCTGGAGACCATGCGGGAGTTCCGCAGATCCACCGCGCCCATGGGCCACCACCCGTTGCGGCCGATGGAGTCTTGCATCTGCCGAAAGCGACCCATCTTCATGATCCCTCGGGACATCCCTCGGAGACCTCCTCCCTCGGGACTCTCGTTCTCTCTGGACCCGGGAAAGTGTCCCCGAAGGGGCCGGGAAAGTCGGGAGCTCGTCGAAGTGGCGGACAGGCGGAATTCCCGCAGGACCCATAAGCGTTCCCCAAGGTAAAGTCCTTCCGCAGGGTCCGACCGCGACCTCGTTAGGGCGGTCAAAAGAAAGCTCGGTATTCTCTCTGAGGCGGGATCAAAGTTCGCCGAGTCCGTCGTGCGTGATGCGGAAAAAGTTCCGCCCGCGTTTTCTCCGCCGCTCGAATTAAGCTCCTGAAATCCCGGCCGTGGCTCTTTGTCGAGGGACCCCCCGCCACTTAGAGAGTCCCCCTGCCCGATTTCCTGGCTAATTCGCCCGCGGAAAATTTCCGCACCCTCTGCCCCGCACCCTGAATCCTTCATCGCTGAAGAGTGCCGTGCACTCCGCGTCGCGATTAATTCATTTCGCGTCCTTTCAGGGGGCGAGCCTGCAAGCAGGGCTCCTCTTCCTCCTCGATTAAGCACTCGGCCAGGTGGAGGTCCTCTTCCTCCAGGACGGGGAAATGCAGAGCCCGGCGGAAACGCAGCAAGAAGACGCAGACGCCGTAGAAAATCCCGCCGGGAAACGCGTGCCTCGCATAGAGAACTTGCCCGAGAAAAATCGAATATACGGAAAGCGTCCACTTTATCGCGATAACAGATTTGGAAATAATTTATGAGATTCTTGGGGTCTTATCATTTTATGATAAGGGTATTTGGGATATTCCCGTGGTTTCGATGATAGGCTCGAATGTCTATTTTTCATGTTTCCTGATTTTAATACCAGCGTCAGCCTTCGGGATCGAGGTCGACGTTTGCAAAAAGGTCGGTTAGGAAAGAGCCTCTTTTTCACGTTTTCTGATTTTAATGTAATTGGGTAGATCCAATGAAATTTAACACGGAGGTTAGCTTAGGAACCTCGTCCCCTGGGATCGAGGTTGACCCAACCTCTGCAAAGAGACCTTCCCAGTTCCCCTTTGCCTTGACCGTTTAGGGAACACCGGGATTCCGTCTCTTCAACTTCCGCAGCTCTTCCCGAGCGATCGACAGTTAAATTAAACTACGGAAGCTTCTCCGTCTATTTCCGGAGGGGTCGTGCGATGGCGGCAGCTGGGTAAATATTATCTATAATGTTCCGAGAGGGCGTAAATATGTATGCGCCGTTCCCGGAGCTCCTTCGGGAGCCCCTCTCGTCTCGACTAATACAGCTCGCGACCTCCACTTAAGAGACTCATCCACAGCGAACTCACCCCCAAGTCCCGGAAAGTGTCCCGAGATATTTTCGAGTAATCCCGCTTACGACTCCAGAAATTTCCTCAAATCTTCCCGATTCTTCCCGACCATCCACTGGCTCGGTCGATTTTCCCCCTAATTTGGATTCCACTTTTTAAATTCCGACCTCTTGAAAAATCCTCATTTCCTGAAAAAAAACGTTCGTTTTCAGAAAATTCTCATTTCCTGGTTATTCCGATTTCCCGGGATATCATATCCAGGGAATCTCGACCAGGGTTGCCGCTATTCCTGGAACCCCAAGGCTCATCCATCCTTCTGGACGGGTCCCTCGGGACTCGAATGGTCGCTGATGGATTCCCCGGGATCCCTTCCGACACAACGCCGAGTTGAATATTCGATTAGCGTTCCCAGGTCCTTTCGGGAGGTCCCGCGGGATCTTGGGGTGCCTAGGGACTCTCTCTGGGTCCGACTTAGAGGGCGATTCCCGAGGGCGCGGAACTCGCGCGTCCCGGAACAATCCTTCTCCACATTTCCGAGGCTGATCCGTCGACACCTGACTCCCGATGCTCCCTCGGGAGAGCCTTCGCTTCGCATGGTCGCTGGAACGGAAACTCCGCAGGAAGGGGCTCTCCGGTCTGCTCGGCTGGTCCTTCGTGATCCAGGAAGGGGTCCCGAGGGACTTCGGGATCGCGGGATTCCCGGTTTTCGCTGATAGCGCTGCTGGAAATTGCCTCGCATGACCACGGCAGGACTAATGTCAGACTCCCGACCCGGAAACGTCCATTAGTACCTTATTTCCCCTTTACATCCAGAAAGTATCCTGGAACCTAACCTAAAAACGTAATTCCTATCCTCACTCCATCATGAGTCATGATAAACATTAAAAACAGAAATAATACAGACTACTCGCCAAGCACTCTACGCACCCTAAATTTCCATTTTCACCCCGACGCGATAACAAATTCAAATGAAAATGGCAAAAAGGTAGAGGAAGAGGGGGATTAATCCTAACCTCAAAAATGTTTGGATTTCCAGTTCCATCGGGTTTTTTCCCGATATTCCGGCGCAATTATAAGTCGTAACAGAAATTAAAAGAGAAATAGAGGAAAGCGAGATTGGCGGGGTGACGAAAAGGTGTCGAAAGGGTGCATCCCCCGCGGGGGGTGATTTACCGAATGCGGAACCAGCCGGTGCGATAAATCAGATCGAACTTCCCTGATAAATTCATGCGAGCTCTCGGGCATACACCATCCCTCTCCCGGTGGATGGAGCATATTTAAATCGCGGTCGATGGAACCGACAGACCCGATCCCGCTTTTTCCACCCCGGTTGCGCAATTGCACCCCCCTCTGTCCGTACTTCCTTATTTCTTCGCGCACGCGCGGAAGGGTTTTCGGTCGGTTCTCGTGCTTTCCGGCATTTTCAATACCCATCGGATAAGAGGCAATTTATCTCTCTTTGTTCGTGCAAGTTTGTTTATCCCGTTTACTTTAACTCGGGGGGGTAAGTAGGTGGATCCCGTACCCCAGGGGCTGCACGCGGGGTTGCATTATGAGGGGATGTCGAAAGTCGAAGTTAATACGATGTATACCTTATCTATAGGTCGTTTTAATGAGAAAACCCGATCGATCTCCCCCGAAAGCGTGTAAGCGAGTTGAAATGTCGAGCCTGGTACAGTTTTCCGCAGATAACCGGAAAATTGCATCTCGTAGAAATTGTTGGATAATCGGTTTAGAAAAAAAAATTACGTTAACGAGTCGGACTTGCGATTTCTGGGATTTCACGGAGTCAAGTTTCGGGAAAGTGCTCTTTTACCTCCTGGAGACCTTCTGGGCGAAAAAGAAGTCGAAGGGAAAATGAGGAAAGTGGGGGGAAAGAGGGAAAAAAGTGCCTCCACCGCACCTCGGGCCACTTCCGACGCACACGGCCGGCCGGACGGATCGTTGGATGGGCTCATCATTTTTTCAAACTTTTCTCTGGCCATCCTGGTCTCGATGAAAGCTCTTAAAAGCCCCTCCGCTTTCCTAGGCCCAACACGTCGCGGTAATTATTCGCGCGTTTGAAGTCGCGAGCCTCCCCCGAAACTCCCGACGTCCTCGAGAGCTTCTTCTTCGAGGTGCCCCTCGGAAACTTTATATTACGTGAAATATTAACGGGGTGACTTTTTCCCCAATTCGACCCCACTCCTTTCCAGGAGTGTATCAAAATTATCTCGACGGTAATTGCACTTTGCTCCACTTAGGCCAGGGACACGGGGTGAGAACGTCTCGAGGCCGAGGATTTACCGGAAGTTGGGCGGCGAACCGCCGAGTTTGGTCGTTTGACAAGTTTTCGAAGCCAAGAGGGGGACTGTATTGCCAAAATGAGCGAGGACCCCCTAGGGAGTCAAAGATCGTTTCCGCTGTGCCGAGCTAATTCCTCCGGTCGCTCCAGGGGAAATTCCTGGGTCCCTCCAGAAAATTCACGAATAAATTAGTAAAGCTCCAAAATTTCATTTTTTTTTTTCCAACGGAAACAAATCGTGTCTTAATTAATTATGTATTCTACGGCAGTATCGACGACGTCTTGACATTATTTCCGGAGGAAATTCGCTGGAAAAAGGGTTGAAGGAGGAAAAAGTTCCCCAGGGGGAGGGCGAAGGGCGGCTTCGCGGCGAGCAGTCAGGAAGGGGACCCTGAAGAACACCCATAATTGCGAGCTTGACGTCTCGTAATTAAAATAATTTTTTTTCTGCCATATCCGACGTACCGGAGGCAACTTTCGACCGAGCCACTTTCCGGTGTGCCGGGGTCGGCCCTTTCCCCTGGAGCCGCCTTTCCCTCTCCCCGTAAAAATGGAGCAATTAAGCGGACGCTGGCAAAGAGTTCTCACCCCCTCACCCTTGTTTATGCACCCTCGAGAGTTACCATAATATCCCGGGAATACGTCCAAAGAATAAGTAAAAAGCCGGGAGAGTGTCCGATGGATTGTAATCTCCGAGGTGGAGGGGGTGGTGCCCCACAAAGGGCCACCCCGGGGTAATCTCCCACCCTCCCATCTGGCCATTTAACCCCCGATTACTTTAACCGAGAGATTATGCCGCAATTTCGGATACTTTCGGCTCCCCGCAGTCGTTCCACCACCCCGAAGTCATCCCAAAGCCACCCCGAAGACCAGCCCTTTCGGGCGTGGAGCCAATCGTTGCCGAAGACGGAGCTTGCCCTATTTCGCTTCCTCCTCTTTTGTGCTATCTCCTACACCTTCGAAAATTAAAGCGGAAAGTTCGACCGCGGTTTTCCTCGAGGCTAGTTTATTTCCCCTATGGCGTTGAGCTGTATCGCTTCTTCGTACCGAAGACAAATGTTGACCCTGGCCGAAGGTCCGGCCAAGACAAATGCGAATTTGACCGCCTTTACGAGCTTCCATACGTCGCTTATTAGCGTTGACCTCGACTTCGCGAAACTCCCTGACCTGGGCCAACTCTGTACACGCCCCGCGAATTTCCCGAGAAATGGGGCAATTTGCAGGAAACCAATATATCCCCTCGCGAATTTCGGTTTTTATTCAGGGCGCCTTCTGGCCCCGCGGTTAATAAGTTTTCAATTTTATTCCCTCCTCGACACAGGTGGATTTATATTAAATCGCAAGATATCGAAGCTAGACCCTCCCTTGAGACTTGTCTCAGTTTCCGCCGGGGGTGGAGGGATTGCGCAACTAAATGCACCCCGAGAATTGCATAACGCGGGGGAACCGTAACGCCGGATTTCTATGTCCTCTGGATGCACGTCAGCCATCGATGCAGCTCTTTATGACACCTCAGCGACAAGTGCATCCATTCAAGATCGGAAGATAACCTCTTGGCAATTATTTTTCAAATAGATGCGTCTCGAGAATTGCATATCGCAAGGGAACCGTAACACCGGATTTCTACGTCCTCTAGATGCACATCAGCCATAGATGCATCTGGCTCAAATATACCATGTGCACCCCCCAAGATAAAAAACTACTCTCTCGTTATAAATTCCCAAAAAATTGTTAGAAAAATCCACACCGTCCCAGCCATGGCATTCCGTAAAATTACACGGACAGGGACCCTGTTATGTCATATCACATCGTGAATTATCGAAGTCGACTGATCAGAATGCAATTTCCGGGGGTGTCACGCATTCGTGGTGAATCACTGACAGCCGCGTCAACTTGATGTCCAGAAATCAAACTCATTACCCGATGTACTCCGTGGGCCGGGAATTCTGTTGTAAGTTATTTTGCCACCTGGAGTGGGAAAAACAAAAAGGGATAAAAAAATTCGGAAACGATCGTCCCAAGGGAGGGAAAATTCTGCCGCTGATAGGGCGGGAAAGAAACACCGCGCGGGGGTGGAAAACGGAGGGCCAGCCCACTTCGCGAAGTGGTTCGAAGTTTTCAAGCCTGGGTTTGCCGGCTGGTTCAGCAAAGTGTTATTCATCTCGAGGCTCGAGGGGGTTGGCAACGCCAGGGGTTGGCGAACTACTTCCAGCACTACCCCCGGCCCAAGAGGTGGGTTTTTAATGAACTTTACATAATGTTATTCAGGACTCCTCTGTGTTTGGCCCGACCGCCTGGTGGCGGCGTCGCATTAATTTACCGCAAACGCCGAGTATTTTAATAGTTGCACCCCGCCCACCCCCGGCTGTCACCGACCCTCGATATCGGCTGAATAATCCCGAGCATCCCCGTAATTACTGATTGTCCCGGCGGAAATTAAGGGAGAAAGATGTATGAAATAATGCCTAATGAATATGACATATGAACGAATCGCGTAAATTGGACCATTGATCTAGAAAAAAAAAAAAAATATTTTAATATAACCCAATTGACTTTCGTTGAAATCACCGTGGACATTTGTAGTCCATACATTTATTTAGGAATAGAATAATACAACGAAATTTTGTTACCGACTAGATGGAACTAGACCCTCTAAATTACGTTTCGTTGCAGTGGTTCATTTTATACATTAAGCAACTTCCCCCTAATTGATTATGGGGTTTAAAAAAAAATCGGGGGGTAAATAGAGGCCTGGGGGAGGATTTCGTTAATGGAGTGAATCCCCGTAATTTTCGGGCATTGCTACAATTAATGACTAATGCGGCCGCACTGTCGGATAATTATTACAGATGATCGGCGCCTGTATCGCGTATCGATCTCGGGCTGGAAATTCAATAAAATGAGCGGGACTTCGTTGCACATCGTATCGCATGCTGGTAATCGGTTATGCACGCAAATAATACGTATCCGGATAATGATCAGCAACCTCGGCTCTCCCTGAGTTTTCCTGTAAACCGGGGGATAAATTATCGCGTATCCCGGCGTGCACTCGGGTGCATTTGCATGCACCTGTATGCATTTTCGAGAACGGAGCCGATGAAAACCGGAGACCGGGGATCGAAAGGGCCGAGGGGGTCGAAAGGTGGTTCAGGTTGAAGGGGGAAAGAAGAAAAATATTAGAAAGTGATGCTACTCCTTGTAAGTAATATCATTACGCGACTCGGGCCAGTAAGTCGTCGTTAAAGGAGGACCCTCGGTGCAGGGACAAGAGAGATCGGTTTCAGGGAGCATAAAACCTCTTAAGCGTATTACCCTCTGTGTAATATCGCGAACCAAGGACTAACGATCGCTAAAGGGAGTAATTGTTATTATAAACATAGAGTGTCCCCATTACGAGGCAAGTAATTCAGCCGGGTACTCGCCGACTGGCAAGTCCCCTCGTAAATATCGCGAATAATTGGCCGAACGCGTATCGAAGCCCCATCTATCGTTAATGGGTTGTTAAACGCCGGCAAGGAATTGCTCCCCAGGGTGGAGAAATTTCCCGTGGGGATCTTCGAGGCTGATAATAATTATGGGATGTGACGTTCATGACGTCCGTCCATTGGATGATAGGCGGGCTCTGATCGAACCCGATCGGTGGCTCGTTCGATTACGGAGAAGGCTTCTTCGGGAGTGACGTTCCTTTTTATCCCAAATGACACGGATGTTCGTCTAAGTCGATGCTTCTGTACCAGGGATTAAGCCCAGAAAATGACGTTCATGACGCCTGTACGTCACAGAAAATTTGACAATGCCGAGGAGCAATCCATTGCTTGCACTCGGCCGACTCGCTGAACCTCGAAGAGGACTTCTTCTGGGGCGGTGCCTTTTTCCCTTTCAGAAGTCTCGGTGCAGTATTTGGATTTGGGTCCAAGTCGACGTTCCTTACGCTTCGGGGACACGGAACGGCACTTCATTACCCCACCTCGCGAGAAGTGGCCGGAATCTCGAGAGCTTCAATGCTCTTTGTGTCGGCCTGGGCTTTGTTCCTTGCTTTCGCCGCTCAGCCGGTCGCATTTGCAGTGTCGTTCGCTGCCCCTTCAAGTGTCCTCTTATTTTTCCCTCTCGAAACACGTCATTGTGTCTCCGGAGGAGCCTCCACTCTCTTTATTCCCCCCAAGGCTGCTGCGAGGGTTCGATATCTCGTTCCCTCCCACGCACGAAAAACCACCCCCGAGAGCACATCTCTGGTGCTTCCTGCTCCATCAAGACCTCCCTTTCCAAAGGAACGGAAAAAAGAATCCCCTCCTGCGTTTTCCGCCAAGAACCACCCCTCCTAAATTTGTATACCGTAAACATATTAACAGAAAAATTCCCTCAATTTTATTACCGCGGAAAACAACCCCCGATCTAATATGGGCGATAATTCTCGCGTTTTGAATTCATTAGCTCTCCGGGTAATTTCCACATTGCGACCCGACTGTAATAGTCGTAACAATTTAACGAGCGCTTTTTATAATGCCAACACGTGAGACGTCCGCCATTACTACCCGCCACCCTTGCGAGGGATGCAAAATTAATTGCCGCTCCGTTATTAATCAGCGGATGTGCAGACCGCTCGAAAAAAGTGCCACAAAGGGTGCAGGCATTTTCGTGGTTGTGGAAGGGCGGAGGATTTTGAAAAATCTCATTACTCAAGGGCCACGAAGCACCTCTAGCACGCACGTCCACCCTGACCACGTACCCTCTCTCGGAGATTGGGTGCCCTTGCTGCGTAATTAGAATTATTATGATTAAATTGTTCGTCGGTTTTTTACAGTTTAGTCTTCCGGAGCCTCGTCCGATGTGGTAAATTACACTTGCTTGGAAATTCGTGCCGGGAAAATCAAGAGGTCGCAGGGGGTGGACGGTGGGTGGCGGGATGGGGTGGCTCTTCTGAAAATTGAGGCTCCCCTTTATTTTTCCGATACCGGACAGCTCGCCCTTCTGGTGCCACAGGTGCAGGACTCCAAAAGGAGCGAAACGTACAGAGGAAACCACCCCTTTTCGCGAAGGGATGAAGATACGTCCCCGACACCCCTTTTTAGAGAAATTAAACGAGCGGAACCAAAACTAATCCGAAACTTCCCTTGAAAAGTCGAATTTTCGCACCTCCTTATTTTCATTCCTCCAATAAAGAAAATCCCTTTCATGGAAGTAAATTTTCAGGATAATTTAATGACGTATCTTTCAATACTTAATATCTTTCCTCAATTCCCCTAAAAATTCGAATTCCCCTTTCTCGCGAAGAAAAAGCTTCCTCAAAGGAAATTGCGAGTAATGAAATTCTCGAAAGAAGGGTTGCAAATTATTTTCCACCGGGGAAAGTGCAACCGAGGTTTCCAGTCGCGCCCTTCGAGCGTCCTCGGGACAATTCCCGAGAAAAAGTGGGAAGTTAATATTGAATTAAAATGGCAATCTGCATCCCTTACGCCGCGGCTTAATTCGGACTAAGTCGGCGCACTCGGGCCGGAAAAAGTGCAGTTTATCCGGGTTAAGTAAAGTTCCCGGCGCTGCAAAGACCTCCTTAATTAATTATTATCAATTAAATCGCAAATTGAATGAAACGGGGTCGAACTGCTCGGCCGCGAGTCATTTCGCCCGATTAGCGAGAAGCATTTTCGCGCTCGCGGGGGAATTTTCGTCGGCGCAATATCGCGGGATAAACGAGCCAATTTAGTTTCATTATTTCATCAGCAGATCAACATAAAAGGTAGGGCGGAGTTAACATCCGGCCGGGAAATGAGGGACCTAAAGGTGACCGTTTATCGGCGGCTCGTAAAGCTCGAAAAAGCCCCGTCATAATTCAAAGCTCAGATGCGCCGTGATAAGAGATACGATCCGCGGTGAAAGAGCGAGGTCGGGCCCGTAAAAGCTGAAAGCGCGCCCTGAAGAGCGGTACCTGAAGAAGCCTACGGCCGGAGATTCGACTAAACAAGTTCTTTTCCGAATCGGCGGTAATTTTGTCCGGTAAATTTCCCAGGAGGCGCTTTTCCCTCCGGCGGAACGGCCGAGAAAGAGGAGCTCGTCGTTGTGGCGTAAACTCGTTTACAGCACCGCCACCCCTGAAGAGAGCCGACGGTCATTCCTGCGCTGACCATCCTCTGGGTAACGAATCGCGTGCTAAAAGCGAGACTTTAAGAGTCCTCTCTCTCTCTTTCCCCTCGGAGAGCAGTTTCAGACCGGCTCGTTGGAAAAATTCCCCCCTTGGAATCGCCCGAGAGAAGGGCTACTTAAAAAGAGGAGCTTTTCTGATCTTTCGGCTTCGCGATTTCCCTCGCCGGGTCTGATTTCATTTCGGATTTTCTGGGTACTCTTCGGAAATTTCATCCCGACATGTCGCTTCGTTATGGAAATCACCAGGGGCTCTTCAGGAATGGCTGAGGGAGGATCTTTGGTGGAGTTCATTCCTCGACGTCGTCCTCTTCGGGGTGGCCGACTTCTCGTTAACGAATCAGCCGTGCTGGGGAGAAATACGAGGTTAGGGGCGAACTCGGGAAGGCGTCTCTTCTTCTTCTTCCCTAGGGAATTCCGACTTACCCCGTGCTCGGAATTTATTTTTCCTACGCGAACGAAAGAACCACCCCCCGACTCATAACGATTCATAACACTTAGTCGGCGCGCCAAGCTCTTAATTAATTTAAAGCCGCTTCTTCCGGCCGTAAATGAAAATAACGTGCTGAGGTGTGCAAGACGGGAGATGTGAGTCCGGGTTAATACGCTTTAGGGAGGATTTCCTTAAGCTCGTTGAATAATTACTGATAGTATGTACGGAGGGGCGAGCTGGAAAAGTCGCACCCCCCGTTGCTCCCGAAGTTGCATCTTGGTCACCTGCACCTGCTTTTGTAATGATCAATTCCAAAATGCATAATCTCGCAAATTCCAAATGATCGGTCAATTTTACCCAAAATTGACACATGGCACCAGGTGGAAGTCACATAGCGGGGAAAAACTCGCAAGTCGCGTTTCCACCCCTAAATCCGCAAAATCCACGGAAGGTTCGCCACGCACGGAGGAGCCAAACTCCGCGGTTCGTTTTCACGTCGGAGAGGAACTGAGAAAAAACATCCCCCGGAAGTCGGGGGAATTTGTCCGTGGCAAACAGGGGGATTATCATTCCTTGGACGGAGTTCCCTTGTTCGGTATTCAGGGGGTGCGTCGGGGGTGAAATCGCGGGGCCGCAAAAGTTCCGCGATCGGAGTCGCGGGTACGAAAATCGCATTAGGTTTAGTCGGAAAGTTCGCCCTCCGGGGGGCTCCGGGGTAAATCGAAGCCGGGGGTGGTTTTCGGGGCTAAACTGAAAAGGGCGTGACGGCGGCGCGTGGCTCGAGGGCGCTTGTTAGTGTCTTCAAAGGGGACTAATAAACTCGAGTGGTGTGCACTAATTACGACCCCTAGGCTTCCGAGCCCGATCCATATCGGGATCACTAAGGCGGATTTTAAATAGGCCCGACCTCAAAGGGTCGGCTTATCGCGCGACGAGATCCAAGAGAAACGTGATAAGGAGGGGGTGGCCACTTCGCGGCGCCCCTCGTTTTTGAATTTCGCTCCAAAAAATTCGGAAATAAATCCATGCGCACTTGGAACTCATCAGGGACTACAATTACCTGTTTAATCAGATTTTGAAAAAAATTCAGGGAATTTTCAAAACATTTTTCATTGAGCTTTATCGCAAAAGGGTAATACGTGAGACGTGAGGTGGTGAGTCGTAGAGTGATTTGAGAATTTCTCGAGATTTCTTGCGAAGCGGTGAACAATTTATTCTGGCGCCTACCTTGGGGATGATTTTTTAAAATTTCCCACGGTGAAAAATTTCCCTCGATTTTCCGCAGTGATTAAAAATTCAGGGGGTTTCGGAGGGATGTAAGCCGGAAAGAGCATCGGACATTATTAATATACAGGGCTTGGATAAAGCCGGGATAAAGAGGGCGAAAATTATCGGCATCGACCCTTCGGGCCCATTAAATCGCGTTTCGGGACCATCCCTGTATGCGGGGATATTAATTTCTCCGATTCCGAGCCCGACTTTCGTCCGACCATTCGCGGGATCGATAAAGGAAAATTATCAGCTACAAAGGCCGACGACAAAGGGAGACGGGAGCGAGATGGCAATCCGACGAGACCCCTCATTTAATTGGCGGCATTTATCGCGACGGCTTTACAAACGCCTCGCAAAGGAAAATCCTCTTCCAGGTTGAACGAATGCAAATTTCGCAATCGGCGATTTATTCCCGCCCGATAAGATAGAAGATTGCGGCGAAATCCGGCTCGATTGATAACGCGCGCGGCCTGATATCGCGATATATCAAGCCCGGGAGTGCGGCGGTTCCGCCGGAAGCTGATTCGTCACTGTTCGGACACCGCGATAACAGGGGGCGAATTAAAGCACTGAGAGGAGCCGAGCAAAAAACAGAAGTGACAAATTTTAATTAATGAACGCACCGGCCATTAGCGCCGGGAAACTCGGGGTGAGGTTATAACAGGGAAAATGTACGGAAATGATTTGGAATGAGGATGGATTATTATAAAAAATCGTGGGGTGATAAGAGCCTTTGATTTGGATTTATTTGTCCGGTGCGTGACATCCTGTCATTATTGTGGATTGCACATTTTATAGATTTATGATTAGGTCTTTTTAATAATTACCAATTTCAGAGATTAAGGGTTAAGTTCGTTCAAAGATCCCGCCGATTTATTTTACGATTCGTTATATTAAAAATATTAGAAATCCATGTTATCAGTCCTGGGTTATTTCCGGGAGACGCAGGGCGTCGTCGGGGATGCCGGAAGTGTCGGCTGCGAGGAAAGGCAGCCCCTCGCGAGTGAAAAGGGGTGCGTGGTGGAAAAAGCTCAAGGGAGGCTCGAGCCCGAGCTTGCGCAGCTCTTTCGGGCGTCGTTACGTCGAGCGTGGAATTAGGCACTTTTCCAGAAAAGTACTTAATCCAGTTGGCTGCTCGGGTTTAGTTTCGAGTAGCGGCTAATTACCGCGACGCTCGCGCGCCCCTCTGTCCCAGGGCTTCCGGTTGACGCTTGATATTCGACCGGGGCCGGAAACGCGGGGAGGCCTCCCGAGGGAGAGACGGAGACGGACCCGAAAACCACCCCCAAGAGAGTCCAAGAAAAATGGAGGGTCCTAATTTCCCCAAGGAAATTTTCCCTTAGATCTCCCCCACTTGATTACCGCCGCAATTAAAAGATACGGAAATTAATTGATATACATTTTTAAGAAAAATTATGGAGTTGCAATAAACATATGAATCTTCGAGTTTCGAGGGAGGTAGTATCACGGGCACGATTCTTCAGAATTTTCCTAGAATTTTTCCCGAGGAAACATCACGCTCCCCGAGGGGGGCGCGACTTCATCCGGGGCATGATAAGCGCGGTATCGGGGACTCGCGTTTCCCGGAACCCCCTACCAGGATTCCCGCAGGATTCGGTCGTACTTTCCGCGGAATTCGCGGGATCTCCGAAACCTACGTGCCTTCCGCGTCGAGAGATCGGGACAGAATGAGGAGAAAAGGTAAATACCCCGAGACACCCCTTCGGTGATTGGGGGATACCCAGAGCAACCGTCGAGGGTGCCCATGGTGACGTCTCCCTTATCCAGGATTTCCTTAAGGAGATCTAATGGAATAAGATAAGCCACCGGAAATCAGTACAAGGAGTCTGGCTCCGATCCATCCCCCGGCACCCTTTTCTGGGGTTCCTCCCCGAAAGGGGTTGAATCACGCCGAGTGGAGTGACTCGTGGGAAAATTCGGGAGCATCGCCCTCAGGATTCTATTCTCAATCGATACGCAGCCCTGGAACGCACGGTGGGTTCAAATTCGGGGGTTGTTCCTTGAATATGAATTCGTTTAATTTCGTTTAATTTCGTTTAATTTACAACGATTAATTTCTTCCACTTTCTGACTTCCCTGATCACCCTCTTGTATCGATAATAGACGAGCTTTCATCCCCAGGGATCGACGGCCATGGGGTTGCTCTTGCCATAGGGCTGCAGGGTGGAAGAGCGGAAAACGCGAGGGCGTATGTGTTGTGTATCTTAGCATAAATAACCCGCGGGGGATGACAACGGATGGGGGGTTGGGATCCCGGCTGAGGGGTGGTTTTATTCCCGGGAAAAGGAGCCGGGAGAAAAGAGACGGACATTCTGCTAGACGAGGAGTTGGCGCCAGCCAAAGTGCCGTTTCTCAAATCCAAAAAAATCACGGCGGATTACGTTGCTCCTCCTCGTTTACGAGGGGGAACCACCTCTGCGAGGGTGGATGTCCTAGGTTTTGTGCCACGGACATTCCTCTGGAGGGTGAAAGAAAGAATATCGTCCTCCGGCTCTTTAGCTTTCATGGGACTAACCCTACATTTCCATTCGATCCAGGAAGAAATTTTTTTCTTCAAGTCGTGATTTCTTCCCCCAGAGGGTGAAGTGCCGAAAAGTCTCGGAAAGGAAGCCCCGCTGTCGCCGATCTAGACCGTCCGAACTCGTCCACGCGTCTCCTGGACACGCTCCCCTCGGCCACGCTCGGTTTGGCCTGGCGCCGGCGTCTGTTGTCAAGGTACACACTCTGATTCCGTGCGGGAGGGTGGTCGTCGCGACGCCAAGGGGATGAGACCCCCGGCAGATATTCCGGTCACGTCGGTCCGACCAGTGGCTGGTCCCCTCCTGGTTCGGGATCCCCAGGATCCCCCTGGACCCCCTAGACCCCCCGTCCACCCAACCCCTTTCCGCAAAGCGAGCACCCACCTTCCCTCCCCCTTCCTCCCACTCTCCCCACAGGAGTGGGTCCAGTCCAACTGGGACCACCGGATGCTGTAAAGAGCCCACCGCATCCTCCGCCGGCTTACGAATCGTAACGAGATATTCTTACACGATATCCTCTATTCGGGAGTCCCTCGGGAATCGCTGCCCGGCACGTCCCGGCCGCCCTCGTTAATGCGTTCCCGGACCGGGATCCGCCTGGACTCCGCGCGCGGAAATGGCCTCTCCGCTTCTCGACTCGCAAGTGCCTCCGATAACGCGCCTGATACGCGTTTACCTCGTTTCCATGAAATCCAATGACACGGAGCATATTAAAAGTACATTCCGCCTCCTCTTGCGTACTCTACTTCCGACGTTATCTGAATCTCTAGGATAAAAAGCCCCCTCTGTTAACAGAAATTCCTTATCAGAGAAGCGTACTGCAGCACGCAGACCTCGCGTTTCCGGGCCTTTCGGAAATCCTCCCCGAGTCGTGTCGGGCGTTCCCGAGGGAGTTCCCCGAGGAAGTCACAGCGACCCCGCAGTTTCACTCCGCAGGTCCCGGAACGGCCGCACTCGCCGGTGCGGATTCGTTGCGGAGTCTTTCCACGTCCCGCGCCACCGGGGACCCGCCGTTCATTCGACGTCCCTGTTCCACCCAGCCACCCCCTGCACCCTTTCAATTCACCTGTATATCTTTATCTTGTCAACCTATTGATTCGGGCTCGGATTTATACGAATCTCCCCTTCCCTCCGGTGCCCTCAAATCCTAATCACAGCAACGCCCCCATAACCTCCAATTTTAATTTCCCATTTGTATCGAGTCGAATTCCCATCAAAGGGTGGAATGCATTTCCGCCGTCCCCCCATTCCCCGGAATAAAAGTGGGAAATGGATTATCGAGGCCAGCCAATTCCGAGGTATCCCGCGAGGTGGCAAATTCCCCTCCCAAAAAAAAAAACTCGTTCTTTGTCCGGGGGCCATCGTCGTCACTCGCCATCAAACTTTCCTTATACGCGCTCGGTTTGTAAGGATAATAACTTTTCCCTGGCCCCCGGAAGCGTCAAAGTTCCCCCTTATTGGCGCCATAATAGAAACAGAGCTTGATGGCTTGATCCTGGGAGGAATTGCTTTTACTTACTGTCCCCCTTGCTTGTTGGCAGCATGGGGGATCTTATTCTTTCGTTTCTACTTGCCGCCCCGCGAAATTGCTTGCCGGCCCGTAGGTGGCAGGATGCGCGAAGGGATCTTAAAGTTTCTACCTCGAAAATTTCCCCGACTCCCTGAAAAGGGAATGAGAAAGAGACAGAGAGAAAAATAAAGAAAGAGGGGGGAGATGGAGAAACGAGAAAGGAAATTCCCCCCCTGAATTTTTCCGCGAAGAGTTTCTCCGGCCTGGGAGTCCTTTATGTTGGCCGGGGGGTGGAAAATGAAATGTCAGGGAGATTATTTACCCCTGCCTGTCGCGTTTTGGAATTACAATTTTCCGATGACGCCCATTACCAGGGGGGTGTGGAGGCGAGATCAGCCGCGGTGGTCCATTGGGAAGATCGGCGAGGGGGGTTGGGGGGCAGGGACGAAAATAGGACATTCGCGTGAAAAGGTGGACGAGGGGTCTCCGGGGAAAAATGGATGCCTCGCTGCAGGGGGGGATGCGATTGCAATCGACAGGTGCGAGAGGGTGCGGTGTCGGCCGGAAGTCCGGCCGCAGACCGGAAGTCGGCCGCACGAGGCAAAGAGAGGTCCCCATGGACCCCTCCTAATTGGTCGATTAAGAGCCCGGCCCGGCCGGAAATGAGGGGAGCGTCGCGCGACCTCGCGGATCGCCCATGGCCGCACCCCTTCCGCACAGCGGAATGAATATTTCCGTCACGTACCCGTCCGCCCGGCCGTCGGAACGAGCCAAGAAATGAAAACCATAAATCCCGGGCACACGCGCTCCCGCTCCCCCACCGGCCTCTAAAAATCGAGCCACAGCATCCACGGGGGGGTGGGGCGGATGCACTCCCTTATCATGAATTATGAAAGGGTGTCGCGACCATGATGCCCTTCCACTTCGGGGAGTCCTTCAGGACCTGGATATCCTCCCATTCGACGCATCCTTCGGCGCCACCTGACCGTCCCCCCGTTCTTAAGGAATGCCCCACGAAGTTACGACACTCCCCCCCCGGCAAACTTCCGGGGCCCTGAATTCCCCCGAGTTCCGCAAAAATTCCTACTCCCGGGTAATTGGCGGACTTTCGTAATCTCCGAACTTGGGGTGCCCTCGTTGGGGGTGGCGTGAATTTCTCCACCCCCCCGAGTGCGGTCAGGACACACGTGTCGAGGGGGCGAGTAAGAAAGGACGAGCCGTTCTCTCGTCGTCCTCTGCAGGATGGACAAGAAACCATACCCGGAGGGGACCCGTGTGACCACCGGGGGGGTTTTCAGGGGGTCGCGTGTCCCCCGCGAAGTTATCGGCAAGAAAACCGGCCGGCCTTTGCGCGAGTCCTGCGGTGGTCCTGCGGGAGTAAGTTTCGCGCGACCGCGGAGTTTCGCAAGAATGTACCTATTGGGCGGTGGGGGTCGGGGGGTGGTTGGTTGGTAGGGCAGGGTTGGCAGGGTTGCCAACCCCCCCGGGGTCCTAATGGGATTATCAGCGGCGGCTCCGCAGGGGCCATTGTCCCATCTTTTTTCCCGGGGGGGTTTTCCCCTTTCCCCCCTGGGGTGGTACGGCGCGCCTTTTACATACTAATATCGCCGGCCCACCCCATTTATGAACAGACCCTGAATGAGAAATAGTTCGGGAGCGAAAGCGGACGTGGCCTTCCGGTGTCCGCGGAGTTTCTTGTCATCTGCGAGACGCGAGTCCGGAAGTCGGGGGGTAGGGGGTTCGAGGGGGCTCATCCGGAACTTTTTAATGAATTCCCTATTTCTCGATGGGGGGAAGAGAGGAGATCCTCCGATCGGTTGCGGGGGATCCTGCGGGGTCGTCCTTTTCCAGCAGGCAATCATCCCGATTTAGTGAAAGCTCTTCGTCCCGTTAAAGCCCCCCTCCCCCTCCGATTCGGGGGCGCCAAATCCCGGATTCCACCCCCTCGCACTTGGCCTCGAAAAGCCAGTGGGGTCATTTGCAGCCGAGTAAACGAATTCGAAGGAGTTATCACTGTCGGGGGGTTGGTGAGAAATCGTGGGGAATCGCTCCCCCGGTTGTTGGGGTCCTTGCATGAATTGTTCTAGGGCGAGGCTTGGGGGCAGGGGGGTGACTCGAAACTTCATCCCCCTCGCCGGGACGACTTTCAACTCCCGGCGCTGGGAAGAAGCAGTCGGAAGAACCCGGCAGTGTAAATTATTTTTTAACTCTCCCTTTGAAATTAGTTCTCCGGGGTGTCTCCTTGTCCGGCTCCCTCCCCCTAGGTCCTCGCGGGGGGTGGCGACCGCCTGGGGGTGGCGACTCGGTCGAAACGACGGCGATAAAGCTTAAGAACCCGCGATGTATTAACGTCGAGGGGGGTGTAACGACCCCGGGTACGCGATATCTCCGGGAATTAATCATCCCCTTTTCCAGGGGCGCTCCCCCCCCAACCCCAACCCCCGCCCGACGTTTCGAGGACTCGAGGTCGGCTGCATATTTTCGTCTCGTTTTTCGTCTCACTTCCGACGCACCCCCGTCATTTCAGGCCGCCACATTTTGCGAGCTCGTTGGCCTCCTCCCTTTTCCGCGTCCCCCCTTCTTTTCCCCCCCAGCCCCCTCGTTTTCTTTGCCTTTCAACCCAGCCCCGTTATCCCCGTTCTCCTCTCCCACCAGGCCGGAACTCAAAATTCCTCTCTTTTTCGCTCGCGAGACTCGTCCCCCCCTCCCTTGGCCACCCTATTGCTACTCCCTTACGCGAACGTGGGGGGCGTGAGGCAGAGGGGACGGAAGTGGCACAAAACGGGGCGCAGACCGAGTTTTTAATAAAAAGGCACAACTTCGCGTTCGTATTAAATTAGCCCGATTTCATTTCGCCTTAAACTCCACCCCCCACCCCCCGGGGGAAGTTTCCAATCTCGACGCGAACGTCGACACTCCGGGAAAAGAGACTTTGTATGTAGAGCAGCTCCCTTTACATATGTACCACAGGAATAGAGGGGGTGCGGAATGTACACCCGGGATGACACTCTCCTTCGGGAATCCCTCCCCCCCAACCTCGCGAGCCGATTTTACGGTCCCGAGAGGGGCAAAGCGGCCTTCGAAAGGGTTCGAATCTATCGAAATCTCTTGCCCTCCTTATCACCCTTATCGCCGCCAAGAAATTAATTCATCCCCCCGCGAGACTTTCCGGAAGGAAGAGGTCCCCTGGATTTATGCGCCTCTCTCCTCCTCTCCCGCCCCATTCAAAATTGGCTCGTAAAAATGCGAGCTCTTTAAATCGTCATAAAAACCCACCCCCGTAGCCACCCTAACGGGTGGGAATAAATTGCTCATAATCGCGCTTTCAGTAAGTTCTGAGGAATGGAGGGGGGCATCTTATGCGTCCGATTCGACCCAATTTCCGAATGAATCTCACGTTCCATTGTAGAAATTGTCCCGGATAGAAATTTCAAAACTGGAGGCCCGTCTTCTCTCTTTCAACCCCTACGACGATGAAATCGAGGGTGAAGGTTATACCGAGGGAAAAATGACTGGAGAATTACAGGAAAATAATCGATTCTAAGGAGTGCTCGCGATCGAGGAGTGTAGAAAACTGCTGAATTTTCCGGGATTCTTGGGGGACCAACCCCCTCCCGAGAACACGTGGAAAAATGGCGTCCCACCGCGGAGGCGCCGCTAAAGAGCGAGCGTGTCTTCCTTGGGGTAGTTCTCCCCCCTATCCTCGCCCTCGGGATTTCGCCGGAAAAAGTTCTCGACCTAGTCTCGCCCGGTCTCTCCCTCAGGATCCCCAGGAGAGGAGGGGGGACTCCGGCGACACTCCAGCTAATTAAGACGTGTTTTCGGGAGGACTAGGGCCGAACGGAAACTATGCACGAGCGACTCGGCATTCGGGGGCGATTCTCCCCCGCCCTCGGATTCTCTCCGAGGAAGTGGTGGAGACTTTTCGGAAAAGACTGCCGGGGCAAAAAGTGGATAATCTGGGGCCCCTTCCTCCTGCACCCCCATCCCCCA
Source organism: Orussus abietinus (assembly GCF_000612105.2). Taxonomy (NCBI): domain Eukaryota; kingdom Metazoa; phylum Arthropoda; class Insecta; order Hymenoptera; family Orussidae; genus Orussus; species Orussus abietinus. The sequence goes on from NW_019396012.1 coordinate 2,804,434, forward strand.
CGGCCCCGCAATTGTAGGCCTCGAGAACGCTCGAGATCCTCCTGCAAGCTCACTCGGAAACTCGTTAAGCTCTTCGCCACCCCCCCCCCGTCTCAGCTCTTTTGTCTCGGGCGTGCTTGTGCCCCCCCCATGAGACCGAGTCCCCCCAACTGATACGAAACTGGGCCGATTTCCGCGAGGGAAAGGGGAAAACGGGGGAAAAAAAGAATCGAAGCTAGCCACCGTGGAACGCAGTCGTGAAAAATTATGTGGCGGTGGTCCTTTTAGGGTGGAATTTCATTTTTGCCTGTCCTTTGGAATCGCCGGGAATTACCGGAGGGTCATAATAAACGAGGAAAAGAATTGTGGTGGCGGAGCTTCGGAACTACCCCTTATCAAAGCTCCCTTTCGGGTTGTGGGGTGCGACTCGAAGAGGGGAAAGCTTCTCGTGTCCGAGTTGGGTGGGTCGACGTCCATTTCCGGTGATTTTAGACGTTTTTACGGGTCAATGTGGTATTTGTATGGGTCGAGGGTAAATAGAGGGGTGCACCCCCTTGCCTTATTAAGGATTACGGGGAACGTACGCGTGTTTTTGTATACGAGGTGGGGCCACGCCGGGAGGGTACTTATACGCATTTCCGGTGATGTATGAACGCAGGTGCACGTACATACGTAAGTACGGACAGTGCGGACACGTACGCGATTTACGGGGGGGGGGGCAAGAACGACGCGTGTCGGGGGCGGGGGTGGGGCACTTGCACCGCAAGGGAGTGCAGTAGGTGTGGAAGTGCATGTGCCAGTGCATGTGCGAGTGGGATCCGCAACGCTGTCGTCACTTCCGCTTCCCCCAACCGCTCCCCCATTTCACCCCACCTCCACCCCACACCCTTGGCTTTACAGCTTCAGGTACCAAACAGGTGAATCCCCCCTTAGAGCTGCGTCGGAGTATTTCCCCATTTTCGTTGCACCCAGTTTCCGAGTTTTCCAGGCCGAAATCGCTCGAAAACGGGCTCCGGATAAATCGCCACTTCCTAAACGTCCGATCCGGCCGCGGTGCGGAAACTCGACGTTAAGTAGAAACGGCGAATGACGCGGTAGTTGCCGACCTAACGGCGGCTCGTAAAAACACGCGGTCCAGACTCCATAAAAATATACGCCCCCAATTACGGGGATTGTTCAAATTCACCGCGCTCTGTACGCGGCGGATGTTTGCTCGGTACTCGAAGTGATGCCGCGGAAGGTGGAGTGGTCCGCGTCATCGGGAGTGATTTTTCGACCAATCGACTCTCCGCATCTCGATGGTCTAGGTGGTCCACGATCTGTCTTGGGGGTGCATCTATTTTGCTTCCTCCCCTCGCTTCGATTTTATTCCAGAAGGGGTTGAAAATTTCACGATTGGTACTTGAAGGGATACCACTTATGGCACCACGAAAACGTCCTGGTGAGGCATTTGAGACTGCTTTCGAGGATTCCATTCTTAAATTTCCATGGATCACGTCACCTGGACTAATCCTCCTCCCGTCGAATCAGCCCTCGCGCCTCGCAGCATCCCGTTCCTCTCGGTGGTCCAGCCCCATCTTCCAGCACTCGCCGCACTCGTAGCGAAAAGCTCTCTTCTCTCTCGAGGAGACCTAATGGCCTCGCGAAGGACGTCGACGAATCCCTCCCCCGGGGGTGGCTTTATTTCATTTTCCCTCCTTGCCTCGATTTTGATGCGAGAGGGCGGAAGGGACGAGGGGGTGGGGCGCGCCCTGGTTTTGACACCCATTGAATTCCCGGGGGCGTCGATTTTGCCCGAGACAAGGGACACTTTCTCTCCGATTTCCTCCCTCTAGTCCTCCCAGCCACTCCGGCGACAATCCGACGGAGATGCGGATGTCAATTTTCCGCAAGAGGGAAACCTGCGGTTTCCGAAAGTACTGAAATGAAAATTGCCGATTTTCTTGATTTTACGGATTCCCCCCGTGGGACGACGCGGGGGTCCTAAAGGGGTATTTTTGGAAGGGTGCAACTTTTCAAATCGTAATTTCAGAAACCGTAGCTATATCTTTCTAGGGACATGTCTGTTCTTTCAGCGCGTGCAGCATTTTTTAATAGCATTTCTTTCTCAGGGCGTCTCATCGATCCCTCATCTCGAAGAAGGGATGCACTTAGCGAGATATCGAGTCGAGCTTCTGTAAATCACGAGCAGGAGCGACGCGATGCGACTTTTTCTAGTCGACGCGACTTACGGCCGGGATGTGCAGGGAGGTTTTGTCGGGGCGAAGCTCGTTCATCGTCAGGGTGCACGCTGCAGCAACGAAGGCCGCTGCACCGAGGTATGCACCGCGTGCACCCATAAATTCGCGCGTGAGACCGCTCCCCCCGATCGCTTCTTGCGGGATCCTTGTTCACGGGAGCAGGGATGCCGAAGAGAACTCTTTCCTAATATCTTTTCGATATATATTCCTATGGTACATCTAAAACCCGGCGACCCACCTCGGGGATGAGCTTTATCCCCAAGAACGATAATGGGGGTTGTTCTCCATTTCAAGGTGTCGCAGGTATTTTATCTTCTAGGAAGTTCTTTGTGCTTTCCCATTTTTTCCTGAATCGCTTTCAGCCCCAAGACGGGGAAATTCGAAGAGGGGGTTGCACCCCTAGTGGTGCAGCAGGGTGGATTCGGTCGTTTAAAAGGGCGCTCGTAAAGGGCCGATAACATCCGAAATATCCGGCCCAGAGAGGGCTTTCGGCGGGCCTAGGACTCGTAAAGTCGGACCCACCCCATGAGGAGGGGTGGCAGTTTCGCGACGTCAGTCCTGCCCCCGCAGCAACCCCCAAGAGGCACGGGTAACTCCCAGGGGTAGTAGCGTTGCAAATTTACGAGTTGGGAATTAAATACGACCCTCGACCCACCCCTTCCGGTGTTGTACCCCGGTTGACGCATCCGGACGTTAAGGGGTTGTTTCGCGGGGACGAGGTCGCCTCCGCTGCCCATCTCCTGCCTAACCTTTAGATACAAGGCGCCCCCTTTGCACCTTCCATCTTCACCCCCGGATTTTTCACCCTTATGACAACCCTTGATAGCGATCGACGGGAATTCTCTGCTCCAGCGGAGAAGTCACCGTCCCATAATCCCGGGGACACCGTCGCCAATTAGGCGTAACGTTATCGGGTGGCACCTTCACCCCCTGGATTAGGGGCGCCTCCACCCCCATTGCGACGCCCCCGCACCGCGTCAATACACAGCCGCGTAAATACCGCGTTATCGAGCGGCCACGCGCAAGACAATGACGTCCCGGCGTGTAACCGGGCCAGCGATCGGGCATAATGGGGCAAACCTACGTATCCCTAGGGGCGGTAAACCAACCCCTCGGTACGCTCGGCTCGCTGTACACCCCACCACTCCGGATATGGCTGCACATCGGCCCCGCCAGGTGGACACATACGTTTGCGCCCTGACAGGTCGCGTAATAGCCGGACCCTGCCACCGCGTATCCGTGACGTCGCGACGCCCCCGAGGCGCCTCCAAAATCGATTCCTGGGAACCTGGACTCGGGATTTTGAGTTCAAGGATTTTCTTTACCATTTTTTCGATACTTGGTCATGACCGAACTCTAGGAGATCCTAAAATCTATCCCTGAGTACCTTGGACTTGCAATATTAGATTAATTCCGAGTTGGAGGAATTTTTCGAATTTTTTTTACTTTTCGTATTTTTTGGATCCTTGACATAAGTACTAGAGATTAATTGCTGGTCATACAGATCTTGAAGGGGATCCAGGATATCGTCAACCTTCAGCATCGTAGACGCGTTTGTTCAACGTGGGATCGAATGTGTCCATCAAGCGATCATCAATTTCCCCGGGGCGATTTTTTTTTTTTATTTGGGAATCGGACCCGGCGAATTTGGCGCCGGTGACCCATTTCTAGCCCCACCTCGAGGGGGATGGAAGAGAGGGGCGAATTACTGGCACCCCTTCTGTAGGGCGAGGCGGATCAGCCGGGGCGGCTGTGCGAGCTCGACGGCGACGCCCGGCGCCGTTAGCATGCCCCGACGACGTCGAGACGACGAGCTTTAGAGCTTCGAACCTACTCGGCGCCGTATCGAAGGGGTCCTGGTACCCCCTGGCACCCTTCGATAAGGGGTGGGTGGTCGTGCGAAGAATAAGTATGCGAACCACCCCCTGCCGTCCTTTTTCCATCCTCCTTTCGCGCCCGCGAGACCAGGATACTCGGGGGTGGATTCCGCTTTGTGGGCATCTCTTAAAATCACGGAGGACGGCGCAACCCTACTGTAAATAATCGAGCACCCCCTCAATCGATTTAACCTAAATTCGCGTGAATTCCCGAACGAATTCGGTCACGGTCTGAATTTTTTAGGGGGCGAGGTGAAATTCCGGAAACCGTGAGAATTTGTCCAGGGTAGTAAATTCTAGGAAGGATTTAAGGGTGGACCGGACCAGGGTCGTAATGAGCTTCCCCTGCTTTGGGGGTCACTGAAGTGTCCGGAGCCAGGAAAAATATTTTCACCCATTTTCCCGAGTTTCCTTTCAAAACCACAGGATTGCGACCCCAATCGACCCCGTTGTGATAAGACCCTCGGGATGTGCTACAAGTCGGGGAAGGGTCGTCTCCTGGAGGGGTTAATGCAATTTTTCGGGTCCACAGGGGGTGGCTCTGTTGTTCCTCCGTAATAGCTCGATTCCCTTAGCCAAGGGGGTGAGCGAATTAGATGGCGACAAGAGTGATAACAGGATTGCGTTACCACTAGGGGGAACACTGGAATTGGAATCTTGGAAAGGGTTGAAGGCCGACCTAGAGGCGCCTCCACCAAGAGCAACCCTTAAAAATCCCTAGAAAAAAAAAATAGAAGACCGGAAAAATATGGAACTCACCTATGGGGTGGTTTTTCAAGAAGACGGATAATATCGAAATTAATACTCGCGGGAGGTCGGGACCCCCGAATTGATATCGCCCTCTTCCGTCTTTCTGGTGGCGGGTTACACCCTCATAATGGGGAGGTAAATAAAATTCGGAAAATAATAGCTGGGCGGGGGTTTCGTCGAGCGTGATTTTCGGGTAGGGGTGGAGCGCGAGTTCCGGCCCCGGGGGCGTTATGCACCCCCGGGTCGCGTTAACGCGCATTACTCGTAATCGACGTGCAACCCCTCCAGCGCGTTCGCGTGGATTGGGGGTTGTGGGGCTCCATGGAATGGACGGGGGTCTTTTCGGCCGGGTCGCCGCTACAAAAGCAGGAATAACCGGCGGCCACCCAAAATGGACATTTTCCTAGGGGTGAGGGGGATGACCCGCTCTAATTGACCCCCGATCGATTCGCGCGACAATCCAAATGCATATGCGATTTATATATGATTTATGTACTATATACATACGAGTTATCTACGTTTTATATACGTAGGACATGCGTTTCCGAACTTCAGAATCCGTCTCAAGTGACACATCTCGGGACAATAGACTCGTCTCCCGTTTCAACCCCTAAAGCCGAGCCCCTGTCTCCTCCCCACGTGGACCCCCTGCCGAGAGGGAGGAGAGGCGCACCTCGGTGGGTATCCGAAATGCCGGGGGCGTTCCGCATTCCTTCCCTCAGGATGGAGTGCTCTGGGGGTGGTTTCCCCCTCACCCCATTCGTTCTCCCTTCTCTGATAGAGTCGACAGACTTTATGCCACCCCGTGAACGACTTACACGATTCATCGGCCGGGAATGAAACGAAATAAAAATACAACCCTCGGCCCAGTTCCGTTTCTTACCCCTGTAAACCTCTCTTGAAACGTTCGCCTTTAGGGGGGTCGCGGAGATTAAAGTCGAGGAGCCTTTTTCGAACTTTGAGAGCGGCCAAAGGGAAATTGGACCCGCCCCTAATTTTGGTTTTTGGGCTGGTAAAAGCGCCATTTCCCCAGGCCGCCCCTCAAAAGCCAACTTGGCACGATTTCGCGCAAACCTTCGGTGTAACTCACGATCGCTAAACCTGGGCTTCGGCCTGGATCAACTCTGTGGGGTTTGCGGCTACAGGGAAAGAGCCAGCTCTGAGCCGTGACCTCGCATGATACCCCATTCGGTGGTCCTGGAAACGTACGATCCACCCCCTGAGTATCACCCTCCCCATAGGACGACTTATACTTGCATTCGTACTTGCACCCTGCACTTCGACTCCTTCCCCTCTTCGTCCAACAATAAATTTCTCCGTTAAAAAGAGAAACAAACGCCATAAAAGTGCAACTTCTAGCGCGCTCTGAATCTCAGATATACATGTTAATTAATTTCTAAAGTATTGAAAATAAATTATTAGGAAGAAGGGGGTCGCGGAATTGTTGGGACTGGAAGTCTAGATAGGAAGTTTCCAGCCGATGGAAGAGGCCGCTTCTTGCGAGGCTTTATAGCAAGGTCGTTTCGCGGTAGTTTGCGAATCCTCGCCGAGGGAGCAAACCCCTCGACGGGTCGTCGGAGAGCTCCTCCATTATTAGTGGAAGAGCTCGACGGCGGCGCGTCGCCATCTTGACTCCGGAGGCGTCTCGGTGGACGCGCCTCGACTTTACGCGCGCATCTTTTTCCAGCCCTTCATTATGGAGGAATGGTGTATAAACGGTCTGCATCCGATGGGGAAGTAAAGTTTTACGGAATTTCTTCACTTTTTACGCAGTTCTTCGAGCAATGGAGGACTTGACGAAGGCGCCGAGCGCGTCCTCCAGGTGATGCGTTCTTCCAGTAGAAATTTATTCCCCGGATGGAAATTTATTCTCCAGATAGAAATTTGTTCCCCAAGTGGAATTTCATTCTCCAAATAAAGAAACATTTCCCAGGCAGCGATCCGTCCCTCGAGCAGAAATTCGCTCTTCGGATAGAGCCCCGTTCTCCGAGCGGAAGCCCGTTCTCCAGGCACAGAGATGTTCTCCAAAGGGACCGAATTTCCGTAAAATCGGCCCCTATCGCAGTTCGCCGATTTAATTTAGATCGGAAAGCATTCGCGTGCTGAGCTAACTCGGCGTGAAGGGCTTAATCCACGCACCAGCTCTTTCCGCTCCCTTTATTCCGCGAGGACTGCTCCCCGATGGATCGCGTGCGCCCTGAAGAGCCGCACCCAGTCTTCCCAACAATGGCTTCCGCCTTGTTTCCTTGCGATTCCCTCATGAAAGTGGATATCACTCCTTTTGGCGAATGGATAACCGCGGTCAGCGGCAAAATATAACCTCGAAGAGGGACCAACAAATCTCGGTCCATTCCTCGCGGAACCGGTGTCTACGCTCTTCGGCTTCTCCGACAGATTGGGGAAATCGAATCCGCGCAGGATTTACAGGGAGAGGAAATAATAAGAGGATCTCTCGGTTTTCCGGCCCAGCTACGTCGACCGGTATCGATTGCGGAAGGGAGAAACACGCGCGGAACGGCACTCCCCGGGACATACGTGCGTCCGATTCTAAAACATCGACTTGGAACAGGTCCAGTTCCTTGTTCCTCCGTTCCTGCCCCGGGAGAAGGACCGGCTCGGGCCGTACGTGTTTCACGGCGAGCTTGGAACTCGAAGGGGCCCTTCAAGAGGGAATTCCGCTCGACGGACTCCGGGCTAACTTCGGATGAAACTGGATTTCCGGTCGCGGTCAAAGTCGCTCCGGGTGACAGTATCTCGGAATAATTACCGGCACTTCTATCCCTCCAATTATTCACGCGGAGAATTTATCATCCTGGCCGTATCGGACCGGTGCTTAATAATTCTGGCTGCACCACTTCGCAGGAGTCCCTTGGTACCGCTGCGAGTTTCCGGTCCCCCTTCTCGGCGAGTTCCAGCTTTACCGGGAGGACGAATCGTCCCGATTATTGTTTGCCATCTGAAATTCCCGTCCAGGAGAATCGGCTCCCCGTTCCAGGGCGACGATTCGCCAGGGAAATAATAATCGGGAGCAGGTCCTTTCCGCTCGGGATGGCTCGCGGATTTTCCACAGAGCTGGCTCGGCCTCGTCCGGACCGGTCCGAGGTGGTCGTTGACCGGTCCCAAGGCCTTGGTGTCCAGTTGGGCACGGTCCGGCTCGCTTTGACGTTTTCACGGGTCGTAAGAGTGCCCTTTCCCTGCTCGGGCCATTGGCTCGGAAGTGTCCGTCCTTCCGGGCGGCGTCGTTCCGCCTTTTGCGAGGCGGCGCTTTCGCGCCCCATTTATGCCCTTTCGGCCGGCACCGTCGATCGAGATCGCTCGGATGGGCTCGCCATGCTCTAACCTCTCCTCCATATACCCCATGGATGCTCCTGGATGGACCCCCCGTTCCCCTCGTCCAGAAGGGCCAGGATAAATCGGGGACGCCTAGGATGCAGGGTCGCTGGTCGCCCGAACGCGCACTCGCGAGAAACCCGATTTTCCGGCTTAACGGCGCATCCTGCGTAAAAACGCTTCACGAGAATCTTGTAGAGGAGGATGCGAGGAGCAACTTTTATTCCGGGCGTTTTTTCCGACGACGTGCCCGTTCGCCCGGAATATCCCGAGCAATCCCGCGGCCGCGGGATTTTTGAGGTTTACGAGCTAAGCGCAGATCTACAAAATGGCGCACTTTCGCGTCGCGCTTCCGACTTTTCGCTTCCTTTCCGGGACGGATCGACCGCATCCCTAGGTAACCTAATGTAAAATGACGAGAACTCAGGCTTCTGTGGATGGTTCTTCCTGGAATTTCTGGAATTCCTTTGGAAATGAATTTTCTTTCTCCTTGGGAAATCGCTCGCCTTATTCGGGTCGCGGGAAAAGTCGCGCTTGCGGACGCCGATAGAAAGTTGTCCTTTGACGCGGCCGACGCGCCCGGAAATGTTAATTCAATGGAGTTAATTAAAGCGAGACGGAGCTGGTTTGCGTGCTAATGAACGGCGATGTTGTGCTCGGCGATTCTTTTGTGGGACGGATGCCCCTCTTCATCAACGCCGCCGACCCGCCGCGGTTCCTCCGCGGAGGCTTTGTCCTTCGGACCATCTTCCGATGCAATTTCCCGGCCTTGGAGAAACTCGCCTTCGGGACACCAGGGTGCGACTTGAAGATTCAGGACTCGACGAAGACACCCTCGCCTCGTTAATATCGTTACAATATTTCGATAAAAGGAAAATTTCACCCCGAGCTCATTATCGAGCTCTTCAGGGCAGACTTTATTTTCTAGCGATCTTTTTCCCGAGGAAGCTCCCGGGAAAATTTACGCGATTTAGTAGGTTCCGGTAAACTGCATCTCGTTAAAGTCACGAAAGAATTTCCAGAAATAGAAGTTTCGTAATCTCAGTCCCTCGTCGAGCTCTTCAGGGTGATTTTTAATTTCGACCAAATTTTAGCGAGGAATCTTCTATCAAAATCGCCGCGATCGAATAATTTCTACCAAACCGAGGCTTGATTACATAGCTAATGCATCAAGAAGTACACCTCCTCTTCAGGATAAGGCTCGGACCGGAAGAGCACGGAGACCATGTCCGAAACACTCCTTTTCCCCCGACTAAGCTCTTTCCGATCAATTCCTCCTCCCGGTTCGACACCCTCAAGCTTGCAAGCTCGTGGCTGGAAAAAGGAGAAAAATCGTCAAAGAGCTCGCGTCATTTCCCGGGCTCTTCGTCTTCATGGGGTAGCATCTCGTGGAGGCGCCCCCGGCGGATTTTTTCTTTCTCACCGGGGGGATAATCCATTTTCCTCGAAACCTGGTCATCCCCTTCATCGAATTATTCTGCCCTCTTTATTATCCATCGAGGCGGCGTCCGCGATGCGGCAAGGATCCGCTGCGATTCGATTTTGGAGGAAGACCCGCGAGAAAGACTTTCCGGAGTTCCTTGAAGTTCACTTTTACGGACTTCCCGATGATATGTCGGCCGATCGTTAAATCGAAATCCCTACTTTTTGTCGCCGCGAAACGACGTTATTATACCGTTGATGTAATACACTTCGGCCTCGACAAGTACCCAAGTTTCGGGCTCGTATTTACGGAGGGAAGGACACCGGGGCGGAATTCGCGCTTGCCAAGTCGGTCGTTCCTTCGTAGTAACGAGACGTGGCGGGCATGAAATGGAAATTGATGTTTGAATTGGGATGAAAAATATTGAGACTCGAGTATATATTCGAGGGCTGCGAGTAATGCCAGACCATTGAAGGAAATCGGGGAAAAAGTTACATTTTTTGGGGCGCCCTTCGGGGTGGAGTTCCACGCGAACAATGTCGACCTCGTGGGATTTAATCAAGCGAAAATCAACACTTTTCCATGCTCTTTTTACATCCGCAGGCTTTTCTGATTCGCCTGCGTGCAACTCCACGCCGAAGTTCCGTGTTTGCAACTCGGAGTATCTTCGCAGGGCTGAATGCGAAACGGCGGATAACGATAAAAGTTGACTCGCCTTGTTACCACGTCTACCTGGGGCCCATTGTGCCGCGAACTCGTTAATAATTTTTCGAAAAAAATCTGAACGTTCTCGCGCGCATTGAAAGAAGTGCGCGGCCTCGGCGGCGCAACAAAGTTTGCCCGACCGGAAATCATTTTGCCCGGTTTTAATTGAATTCCCATTTTGAAATTGCATTTCAGAGCGGGCTGAATTCATCCCGAAAAGGATGCAGTTCCGTTGCACCTGTCAAGTCCCACCTGGAGCTCGACATCGGCCTATCGTCGATTGTCCCAGCTCTCTCTAATTGCTCGGTACGAAATTTAAATCCAGATTACGCATAAAGAATGGCAGGAGGAATTAAACGATATGAACATCCGAGATATGAATTTCTCTCGGATGTATTGAAATTTCAAATTAACTCCTGAGAATTAGCGAAATTAATTACTAGCCGCGACAAGTGTCATTATTCCCTGTCTTTCGCACAAAGTCGATTCGCCGACTCGAATTTTGTCGATACGAGATTTATGATTTTATAAATACGAGAGCATAAATTAAATAAAAATCGGGAGGTGGAATCGATGCGAAATTTTCGGACCAGTTCGTTTGATGATCTGATTTAAAATCACCTCTACGGTTGATGACATTAATTATTTACAGAGAGAGAGAGCAACAAGTGCGCGGTGCATTGTTGCCCGTTTTTTGGATTTTATTTCTCCTCCCCTGGTATTTATAAAAGGGTCAAAAAAATTCAGACCTCAAGACAGAGCACCGCAAACAAGTCTCTTTCGTTCGCGGGCACATGAATATGTTAATAACTTGTCCCTGGCAAATAGACTCTTATCACTGGCACATCTTCATGGCCCGCAAAATATACACCCTGAAGAGACCCTTCACGAGACAAATTATTCATGCCCGAAATTTCTCTCGAGAAAATCACGTGGCGCAATTTCCGGGGATGAGACAATAAATCCGGAAAAATGACCCTTTTCCAAATAATAAATATTATATATACATTTCACCCGAAACGTCGATCTCTCTTTTTTTTTTCAAAGGTTTCACCCGTTCGGATTAGTTTACATTCCACGTACGGGAAAACTGAAAAATGTAAAATTTTCTTCGGTATAATGGGTCCGAATTTTAACGAGGCATTGTTTATTATTAATGTCCGATTTTTCAATGATGGCCGAATCGGCCGTCAGCAGTCCGATCGTTACGGGCCGTTAAAAGGCCGTCGATTTCGGGCCGATTTTGCATGCGAACAGTGTCATCTCACTTGGATGAATGGACACACGCGGTGTTTAGTATCACGCGTGGTTGATAAATTAATCCACGGAGATAATGGGTTCGCTTTAACGGGTCGTGCGATTTTTCATCGAGACTTCTATTGCGAGGAGGCGGACGTCACTCTCATCGGCGCTTAATCATGGCTCGAGGGGTAATTAATTCGCTTCCACCCCCAGGGAGAATTCCCCTGTCTCTTATCACAATGCACATTAAACAGGGCTGAAATTTTCGAAAGCCATTTGGGTACAACTCTCGTTAAACCGCGAAATTTCGACCAACAGGAGAATACATAACGTTCTCGATAACCAGGTGAGAAATAAGCAATTATGAAAAATATTCCCACGATAATTATTTTCGGACGAGAAACCCAATCCAAGTGATTATCCAGACTCCCGGTTATCATTCGGGTGCACTTTCTGTTAAACCTGAAATTCCGTGTACGATAAGGGTTGTGAAAAATGTGAAGAACTGGAAAATTTCGAAATTTCTTCCAGAAGAGAAACCGTGACAATGATCGTTTCATGACGAGGGGTGAAAAAATTTAGGCTACCCGGGGTCGTCGGCTCTCGTCGTTAGGGGTAGGAATTTCAGTTAACGAGCGCACCCCTGCAAGCTCTCGAAGCCGGCATGAAAGGGTGCGGCGTAAATAAATCCGCGAGATAAAGTAAGCCTCGAGCGCGATGCATCACAGGCGCCACCCCTGGTATTCCGGTTACTTACACGTAAGGGTGGATGGAAGGGTGGCTGTGAAAATAAAGGCATTTACGTGCGAGTCGGTGCACCTACACACCGCCTAGAAACCAGGCCGCCATGGGAGGGGGTATGTACCCCTCGACTGGGGGCTCGCATTTTCGCTTTCGCGGAATGCCCGCCGGGGGTGGTTTTCGTGCTCGCGGAAGCTTTTTTTCCTCCACCCCCGTCGGCGGGGCCGAGATAATGACAATCTATGGGGGCGGGCTTCGGAGTTTCGCGGTTTTTCTGCGAAATTCCTTTGGTAAGGGCGATGGGGGGAGGTGAATTCCCGAGGGAGGCGTCGCACCCCTCCTGAAGGGGGTGGCTTGCCACCCCACCTGCAGGTGGGAACACAGGAACACGCGTTGCCCATGTCTGGGGGTTCCCAAGGGGGTGCGAGGTGTCTCTTTCAGGATTTCAACTTTTTTTGGACCCCTTCCTGGAACCATCTCCCCAATCTAGGGCATCATTTTTTTCCCGGGGAATCTCCAGGACTCAGATTTCCATGGGCAATCTCGGCAAAGGGGTTTATATGGGGCCAATGGGGGGTCCCTCGGGAGATGCGAATTCCTGGCGGAAAGACAGGTGCCCTGGAATTACGAGCGACCCGAGATGTCCTGGACAGTTTCCCTGAAATCCGACGGAAACTCCCGGTGGGGGATCCCCCCTCTGCATCCTGGATTGTCCTGGCCCTCTTCCCAGTGGTCCAGGGATACTATCGACCGACTCTTCCCTAAGGAACTTGCGTCTCTCTCTAGACATTTAGTCGGATTACGCATACGCGCACTTCTGCTCCAGGATTTCCTGGACTCTATCCCGCGGGATCGATTTTATCGGCCCTCCATCCGGAATTTCGCCGCCAACTCGACCGGGATAGGAATCGAGATTTCTCCCAAATTCGCCGAAAACAAGATGGCGCCTTTTGGGGGAAAATACACCGTCGTTTGCAATTACCGATACGAGTTCGGTAGAAATCCCGAGGGACTAAAGGGACTCTTTAGGGACATTCCTGAAATGTTCGTGCTTAGCTAACAAAGCGACAAAGAACCTGAGCAGCTTTGCACCTACTTTTTTTTTTCCTGTGTCACCGTAAATGCACCTGCAGGTGCATCCATGCATCCTGATTTAAGCTTTCCAATTTTGCGAATTGATCTACGACTTCCCGGGCTTGTAGCATTGTTTTTTTTTTCCCCGGGACGTCCCGGTGTGTCCATTTGTGTGTTAAAAAATATTTTCAAAAACAATCCTCCCGGTGCTCCCTCGGTGTCCATTAATACAAATCTCTCCCTCTCGGTGCGCCGAGTGTCGTTTATTCGCGTTATCCGGCTCGTTTTGTCCGCGAGTCATTTTCCCCTCCCCCTTTTTATGCATTTTATGCCCCCCTCTTCAATGAATATTGCGTGCGCCTTGTCGCCGCTCATCTGAATAGGATAATTCAATTTCCCGATTACGTCGCACCTCACTTCGTTTTAGGGACAAATCGGAGCGCTGGGAATTTTATTCCCTTCGCGGGTGAATTGAAAATATGGAAAATCGGAAAAAGTAATTGGGCTTACCGACCGCTTGGAGTACTCACTTTCCTTACTTGCGCGGCTGCGGGAAACCTCCTAAAACAGAAAGAATTACGGATTCATAAGAGTTGGCCTCGCCCTGGAGTAATCGTTCTTCACTCCCCCGCGGGACCCCTTTCTTTTCTTCCCCTTTCTTTTCTTTTCGGAGGGTCTTTTTGCTTCTTGGCTTCTGCGCTCCTGAAATCGGTCGGGCCAACGCCCGATAGTTCCTCCGAGTGCTTGCAAGCTTCGATTGAGCTTCCCTGGCGAATCCCATTTTGCGGGATCTAACTGGGTTTCCCTTTGCCAATTTTGCGGGAAACTTTTTACCTCACCTATTTTTCCGTACCTCTGCGTTATTTTAATTCGTAATGTATTTTAATAACGCGCATAGCTCACTGATAAGAGATAGCCCGGAGGATAGGAAAAATATAATCCTATTCCCGAAAATCAGGAATTCCCAGTTTTTTTCATTCGGAGGATGATACACTTAATCTCCGTGAAATTGGCACTTTACCCGTTATCGCTGCGGTTTCCGCAACTCGAGCGGAGCAATTCCGCACCTCGGTCCATTGCTCCGGATTTACCTGGATCTCGGAAAAATCTAACACGGCCGAGGAAGACTTAAATACCCCCCGCGGACATAATTGGCGTGAATAATCGCGACTGGGGCTGAATCTTAATTCGACTTCTTAATTCACCCCCGCCCACTTTTCCTCCCGGACTTCCTAGGGACTTTTCGGTCACGAACTGCGAGTCGCAATCCGCGTCCCCTGGGAACTCGCCCTATCGAGTGGTCCAGATATGAAAGTGTCACCAATGTGTCACAAACTCGGGATTTTTACGTATAGGGGGTCGGATTCATCCCAGTTCGAGGGAGGATTTATCGGGGGGGTCGAACTTTGCATCGCTCGACTTTTTACACCTGCACGTGAGAGGAGAGTCATCCTATGAGGTCCTTGGGGTAGGTCATGGTTCCTGCGAACTCTCCCCAGGTGAGAAATTCTCTAACTCGGCGATTAAATTCCGGACCCCCCGCGAGGATGTGACAACTGGAATACTTACCCTCGCGGGTTTTTTCAATTTTTCCGAAAACGGAAATGGTCACGGATAGTCCTAGAGGGACTCCCTGGTCCTTGGGGTGGGTCAGGGTGTCTCATGAATCCTCACTAGGCGACTCGCTCTAACTCTAGTCATAGGCTTCGGGTTGGGGGGAATTAACCCCGGATTAAGCCATGCCATCCTCGAAGTTGCGACCCAGAAAGTCGGTGATTAAATTCCCGGATCCTGACCCCCCTCAACTCTGGTAATTGGCGAGTCACCTCGAAAACCAATCTCCCCATTTTTACAATTTTTTTCGAAACTCCCCCTCACCACGAAGTACCAATCACCCCCAATTAGCATGAATTGTCATTACTCGAGATCAACTTCCACGTTCCACCCTAAATCCACGCCTCAAGTCGGATCTCTCTCGCGAAAGTAGAAAAAGGAAATCTTCCCCTAAGTGTAAACGGCAGAAATTAAATGGCCCCCGTACAAAGCACAAGGGGAGGCGCTAAATTGCGGGAAAGTTACGGGGCGAGTTGCGCAAGCGGCGGTAAAGTGATCGGATTAGCAGAAGGAAGTGTGGAGTGGTGCTTAAAGGGTTAGCCCCGGAAACCCTCGGTGGCATTAATCCGAGGTGTTATCTAAGAGGGGGTAAAAATAGGAAACACACGAGAAACGGTAAATCCTCGAATCGGTACAAAGGGGGTCTCAAAATCCCGCGCCATACCCCTTTCACAAAACACCATAAAAACATCCAAACTTCACCCCCAAGAATCATGAGAAATCCCTGGAACGTTTCCAAAAATTCCATACAGCCCCATCCTAATCGCGTCTGGGGGACGAACGACTCCAGAAACGTATTAATAATAAATCGAGATAAGGTGTGGGTGGTTGGGGGGTGGTTCATGGTTGGGGGGAGGGGGCAACACAGGGACAGAAGGAATCAAGAAATTGCTTTCTTATTCGCGCTCCCGTACACCCGGCTTACTTGTTGTCCCGACAAATTCCGAGATTAAGAGCTTTTATCCCGATGGGAGGTCCAGCCCCCTCCTCATCCTCCACCCCTCTCCCAGCTACCCCGCTGAGATGATATCTTCGTCTTAGGGAGAAAAATGGGCCAGCATCCGGCGAGTTACCGTTTCGCGCCTGGGTATATACGAGCCCGAGGCGAGGATCGGATCGCCGAAAAGAAAGTAAGGGAATTTAGGGGAAAGGGGAGCTCTCAGCTTTATTAATGCCTCGGCTAATTTTTTCCGACCCCCCCCGTCTTAATTCAGGCTGGACCACTTTGCGGTTTTCGAACCCACCGCGAAGATCACCTCGTGGAAAACCTTCCTGAGGAGAGGGTATACAAAAAGGCAAGAGAAAAATGGGAAATCCTCTCAATCCCGAAAAGAGGCCGATTTCCAGAAATTCCAGACAATAAGAGATTGGAACCAGTCGATCGTATTGAATTTTTCAATTATTTCCTGTTTCACTTTTCACCGCTTTTTTGCTTAAGTTGTGGTAAGGGCACTTCGGTCGGGTAATCAAGAGTTCGATTTCGGATGCGGATGCGATCGCGGATACTTCGGTGGGAATTTTCCCGAGATGTGGAAACTCTTCAGGGGCGCCGCCGACGGGGCGATAATCGCGCCGTAAAATATTCGGCCGCCGCGGGAAAAATTCCGCGCGGGGAGTCCCGCGGGATTTACGGCGCTTCCGCGCCCCAGGGGGAGCCCAGGGTCCCGAAGATTCATGGAAACACCGGGACAGCTTCCATGGCCGGCGTCGGGACGCTTTTTTGAGCCGGGAGAAATGTCTCTTGGGGTGCTCCCCCTCTCGCTTCCTGGTACAGGGCTGCAGGAGGCTGCAAATTACCGGGAAACGACCCGAGGACGTCCCGAGGGACGCTCTGGAGGGGTATCTCGCGTCGCGGTGAAAGCGGTGTCCCGCGACGTCGACATCGAACCGAGGGTGATAAGGGGTGATAAGACCCCGGATCGAGAGCTTCGATCGATCGAACCTTGCGGCCGATGATCCATCTCGAATTGCAGCCGGTCTGGACCCAGCATCCCTTGGAAGAGGTCCATTCCAGAGGAGATGCAGTTTGTGAGCCGCGCTTCCGGTACTTTCACCGTCGGACACTTCAGGAATGGAAGTTATCGGGAACAACCAAGGCCACGGGAACCGAGAAGTTTTGCGTGGATGTCCCAAAGTTCCTGGTCGAGTCTGACAACTGGGACGGGATGCAGGGTGTAATCCAGCAGACCAGACGCCGGAGTCTGTGGTACTTCTTCAAGGTCCACTTCGCCCCGGGGGTGGAGACCAGTTCTCGGGGAGATCGCGAATCTCGATCGTCACTTTTTTCACAACCCCCCGAAATCCCTCCCCAAAAATCAGCTCCCATCGATTACAATCACCAATCTGGCGTCAGGTGCAGAACGCCAGGACGCGTCTCTCTCGTAAAACGCGAGTGAAACTCGACGTACACGTGCGGACGGTGCCCTAATTGCATTCCCGTATCGCACGAGCGTTTACCGAGCGTACGTACCGACGGTGTACCCGGCCGCGGAACAAGGCCCTGCGAAATTACGCGTATCGCGGCTCGCAGAGAAACCGCACGTCCTAGGGTGCGGCAACAATGTTTACAGCCGCGGAAACTCCTCCATGATTTTTTTTTTTTTTTATACAAAGCGTTGTCCCTCAGGGAGTCCTGGGGCAAGACCCCGAAGACGTGACTTTAATGCATCTCGAATTGCATCGCGTGACAATCATCACGGAGAACCATATTATCAGAAATTCAGGATTTGTAAATCTCTAATGTCTTTAGTAGCTATCTTAATTTTTCTTCCCTTACAATGGTAGCGTCTTCCGCGTGGGAAAAGGGGACCGCGAAGGAGCGCCGATCGCGGAAACGCGCGCGAAATAATGGGGAAAATTGTCCACGGACAATGGGAAGAAAAACCCCGGAAACCGCAGCCGGGGAGTCGGATTCGCGGTATACACAAAACCGCGTGAAATATGCATAGAAACGTAGAAATCCAATTTGGATAACGTGAACAGGGAGGGCGTCCCCTTCCGAGGGAGAGAGCTCCGGGTGGAAACAAATCGCAGAAATTAAATCGTATCCCGCTTAACCGGAAGGGCGGCCGAAAGGAGGGGAAGGGACGGGGGGGGGGAGGGGGAAGGAAATGCGAATCCGCAAGCCCGGACTTCACGAGGCATCGATTTTCTCGGTGCTTTAACGGCGCTATCGAACGTCCTCGATGTCCCGGTTTCTCGGGGGGCAATAAATGTACCGCGAAGGCGGCGCGGATAAAGCCCGGAGGATACCAGAGATCGGAAACCGTTTAAGCGTGAACGCAATACCGACAAAGTAACCCCTGAAACCCCCGTAAACGTCCCTGGACGACTGTGCTTTTAATAACTTTAATGAACCCCTCGGCAAGGGGTCGACCGAGTCTTCTTCGGGGCCGCCCCGAGTTAGCTGGATTTTTTCGGCCGCTTGGGACGGAGATAATTATTTATTAGGAAATGATTAAAGAATGAGGGGTACCAGGGTTTGATAAGAAGCTATATCCAAAAGTCACCTGGGGGACGATTTAAGGAGAGATTAAGTGTTCTCCAGGGCACACCGAAGGGGTACCGCGTGGTGCTACCTGGTACCGGCGTTAGGGTCGAAGATGGCGGGGAGAGAAACTCTTAGGTGATGTTTTCCCAGGGTAGGAGGTCTACGATACGGTAATTGATCTCACCGAGAGTGGACTCGGGGAATGGAAGCACAGGACGAGTCACGCGTGGGGCATAATCGGCCGACCTCGAGGTGGACCCCGGAAAGAATTTCGACCGTTCGCGGGGGGTCGTCGAGGCAAACGAGCGATTATTGGAATGCCATCACGAAGTATTTAAGAACCTCCCCCGGGACGGCGGAATTCCAATTTTGACGTCCCCTTGGATGATGTCCTCACCCGGCGATTATGACTGCGGCTAATTGCTCGCCCCCTGGGACGTATCGCCGCTTTTTTGCGCCCATCCTTCCCCGACGGCGACAAGGAATTTAGATCGCGGACACGTCGGTGGACACGACGGGCTTCGACGGCGATTCCCGTCACGACGACGGAAGGCCTTTAATTAAACCAGCCCCTAAATTCGTGGGGGAGATCCCGAAAATCCCCTTTTTCTGCCCCGAGATGGAAAAATGCCCCCTTTTAAGAGGAAAAGCGGCTCGAAAAATCGTATACGATGAACGTCACCATAATAAATATGAAAATGAGGAAAGTCATAAAAATCACATTAATCGTGTACATCATTAAATCGGTCTTGAAATTCTGATAATGTTTCGTTGATTTCCACGTAATTTCGAGGGTTAAAAAATTCATGATGAAAAATTAAGCGGGCATCGTCGGATTTAATTCCCTTTGATATTTTGGATCGGACGGCGTGGCGGTGCAGCTGCAGCTGCACATCTTCACCCGAGCAGGAACCCAACGTGTCGAGAGACGAGCTCGCTTAAGAAATAATTACCTCGCGCTCTCTCGGCAGGAAGACCACCGGCGCGAGATGCATCTGCACATGCACCGGGATGGTGCATCCCGGTGGAGAAACGGACGACGCGGTGGGCGCTCTCTCGATGAGGGATGCACTCGTGCATATTTACCCACTGACCGAGTCCTCCTCCCCTCCGCACCCTGCACCCTCTTAGATCGCCCCTCGTCTCCTTCGTCTCGGAGAGGCGGGGAATTTGCATGCAATTTTGCCGCGATTTAGCGGCACACCTGTTTCGCTTGTATACTCTCCCCAGAGAAGACGCTCCCTCGGGATAAAATTCCAAAATAAACGTCCACCCCGGCGCACCTGAATTTTCCTCTACATTTAATTTCCCTGTATCGTGCCCTCTCCTGCTCCCCAAAATTTTCCCGACTCCAAGTAAATATTTCCCGCCACTCCCATTACGGCGTAATGCAGATTGCACCGGAAATCAGTGTCAATTTACGGCGGCAATGCCCTGCCCTGTTTATTCCATGTAAATGCAATGCGTGCACGTGTCCAGATAGAGAACAGAAATTGAAGAAAATTATCCGGGATTCTTGTGATTTTTTTATTCACCGATAAGAGGGTTCCAGAGTGGGGAGGAGGAGGTAAATCGAGGTCGGCTTATCCGAGGAAAGTCGCCGGAGGAAATTCGAGCCCGCCTCATGGCGATCCTTCGCCGGGATTTTCCTGCGGTCTTTTTGCGACGTAATCGGCGTCGCGACGTAATCAGGTTTTGCCCTGTTCGCGGACAGATTAATTACCGTCGGACAGGCCGGCGTTTAACTTCCGGCCCGTAAGTTAGAGTCCTGCGGCACTTTATGCCTCGGCCCGCTCGCTTTTAACTGCCTCCCCTGAATTTATGGACCGTATAGCCACCACGAGGTTGGCCACTCTCGGGAACTTCCCGGAAGGAGCGCGCCTACCTTGCGAACCGCTTATCAGATGCTCCCTTTCCGTCGGGCGTTATCACGAACCCCCGCGAAGACACCGCCGACTCGACTTTTCCGGTTAAAACAACAGAGCCGACCGATATCGCCCCCAGATTTCTAAGCGATGACGAATAAATTATCGGGGAAGGTATCTCTTATCACCGGGGATATGAGTATTCTTATCGCGGGTTATCTTTCGGAAACCAGGTCACCAGGCGCCGGAGATGAGCCCGAAGGATCGATCGGCCATCGAATCGGGCTCGGCGGCACGTATTTGATCCCGATCGGCCAAATTTGGACCGGCATGCAGCCCGAAAACGGGAGCGATAATTGTGGACCACTCGGCTGCCAGATTGGACGTTCCTCGATAGGAATCTCCCGGCTCAAATTCAATTTCCCTGCCGAGCGTGCCGCGAAAAGAATCCTCCAACCCCGCAGGTGTAGAACACCGAGGCCGCGACCGAAGTGAATTAAATTCATAGTCCATCGACTCGGAAAGGAGGGAATTTCTCGGATAGGAATCTGATAACGAAGCAATTGACAGCTGCCAATAAAAATGGAAAAGGTGAATCTTTGACGAGGATGAAATTAAAATTGTTGATATCACGGGGAACGGGATTTTTATGCCCAGTGCCATTTTATTCGAGCCGGGGTCGAGTTATTCTTTGTCGAGGAATTTTTTGTTCCCCGTATACATTTTTTATCAGAAGAAACGCTGATCGTTATATCAAGGTATTTCGCGTGTCAGCTCGAGTCTGGGTGGGAAATTACTTTTCTGGGGGGAGCTGACGGTCCGTGGGGTAGGTCAGTCTACTGGGTCGCGAAATGAGCGGGTTCCCGATTACCGCAGGATCGCTTCAAGGCAACCGGACGATTACGCGTAAACGGGCTCCTGGATTATCAGGAGACGGCATGCTCGCCATCAAAGAGCCCGGGTAACTCGATTTTCTTCGATGTGATCGGCTCCACCAGCCGGAAAGGAGCGCGCGGCATGCAAATGCGTCCCCGCGACTCCGTAAACGTTTGTCGATTGGGTTCCCTATCAAAGCCGGATTAAATCGCGCTCCCCTCCTTGGAACTCACTTTCGACGGAAGCGGATGCTTCCCGAGGGATGATATCGACCTTCCATCTTGAAAAGTCCCCGGCAAGAGACGGGGGAACCGATTTTGGATACCCTGGTACCGCCTCTTCCATTAAGATCGAAGCGGAAGCCTTCGAACTAGAAAACCCTGAACATGAAGTTGGACCTTGGAACTGGAGAACCCAGCCCTGAAGTGAGAAGAAAACCTGAAGGGCTTTGAAACTGGACATCTTAAACCTGACTTGAGACCTTGGGACGGGGAAACCTCTGACCGGAGAAAGCTTCTACGAGGAGGGATCGTTTTCCATTGAAGGTGGAACGAGAGAACCTGGATAACAATTTACCGTGAAGCGACAAGGTCCAAGGCACTTGGCAAGAGGATTCTTCAAGGTCTCCATCAGGGTCCTCGAGCGAATAAAGTTTTCAAGAGGTGGTACCCGGTGCGAAGGGATCGTCGGTCGGATTCCACGCTCCTATCGTTCGCTCCATCGATTTCCCGTCCCCGTAGGTTAAAGGGGGAATTTGCATCCTACAGGGGGGCATCAGCGATTCCCGCCCCCACGTGCCCCTTTGGTCCAGGTCTGGATAACCCCCGATCGGCGGATCGCAAACGGAGCTGAAAGTCAATTAGTGCCGGCGTGTTCGACGACTCCCACCGAAAGAGAGGGAGAGAGAAAGAAAGGGCGAGACCTCGTCGGCGAACTTTTCCATTACTATCCTGGGAAGAAGGGAAAAAAGGGGGGAGGAGGGAAGCGGGAAGAAAGGGAAAATCCAGCTCTCCTTATAACTCGATAAATCCCATTTCCTCTCGGCTGATCAGATCTCGCCGTCCCCGGGTATTTACCGATACGACGCTGCAACCCTTTGGGGGATGAAATCCCTGAGAACGAGTTGCTAAATGTCGTTGAAAAATTAGCTTGGAAATATTCCTGTGGGTCCTTGGAGGCTAATGAGTCCTGGAGAGCAGGGGATTTATAAAGTCCTGGTACCAGTCCTGGTTCCGCAGAAGGGAACGCGCTCTCCAGGAATGTCAAACGCCTCATCTCGGAGTTGGCTCTCCCTGAAATTTCCACGACTCCAGCACCCCAGGATACGCAATCATCCCTTGTAAGGGAGGCTCCAGTTCCCCGGGACGTTTTACGTCATCCTCGGGAACCGGGAGAGTCGTGGAGGCAATATTTCGGCCCCGATTTCCAGGACTCGCCTTTGGAGTCGGGCCAGCGTCATCCAGGAAGTGGGTCCCGATCGGAGGAAAGGAGGACGCCCGTCTCGTCAATAACGAAATATCCTCCCTCGGGATGGCGTTTCTCTGCCAGAGGGAATCCCAGGAAAGGGTCGTCCCTTTCCCGAAGAAACCGCCCCACCGACAACGTTTCGCCTCCTCGCGACAAAATTCCTGGAAACTCTCCCCGACCGCCGGACCCTCGATTTCCCCTAGGGTGGTTCCCTAGGGATCTAGGAAATTATGTTAAACCGAGGGAGAGGAGACCTGGTCGGATCGCGTCACTTGTTGAGCCACCGACCACGGGGGACCGTTAACGAAACCAAGGCTGCTGGTCGTGTCATGGGGTTTCGTCCTCGCGACGCACCAGGGGGTAATTACGTGCTCCAGATTAACGGGGAACGGGGTATCAGGGGGGAAGCAGCTCCCCTTCAGCCTTGCCAAGTGAAATATTAATCTGGGGTGGCGTTCCTCGGGGTGCCCTTGGAAGGTGGTCAAAGAGACCGAGGAGATGCAGAGATGACATCGACTGGGAGTCTCTTTTTCCCCTCCACCCTCTTGGCAGGAATACAAAGAGGAGTTTACCCCAGATGCGGTGTTTTAAGATGAGGAGAGGCGCTCTTTTCCTGGGCCCCGGGATCATCCTCCTTTCCGGAACGAAGTTTTTGGAAGGTGGTCAAAGAACCCGTGGAGAAGCGAAGATGATATCGACCGAACGTCTTTTTTTCTCTTCCCTCTTTTGGAAGGACTCTCCTCGACGATGTCCTAGGACCAGGAGAGCCGCGCTTCTCGCGGGGTCCCGGCATCATCCATGGGGACCGAGTCCTTGGAAGGCGGCCAGAGGAGGTCCTTACTTCGAGATCCAGGCTCGTAAAAGCAAGGAGTCCCGGGGCGACCGGAAGCGTCTAAGCCGGATGCGGATCCCCTTAACTATTCATTTGTCTCCCGGGTCACGTCCGTGAGCACCCAGCGGAAAGGCCGATCGGCCGACTCCTCGCACGTTTTTCAAGATGCCTCCGGGAAGAAGTACCCCCTCCTCCAGAAAATTACTCCGCTCAAACTACTCGACGTGAAATTAGTCCAAGCCCTGGGAGCATTAGAAGTCGCTTCCAGGGCGGCCTACTCCTCTTCGGTCACGGATAGGCGATAATTCCCCCGCAAACCGCGACCGGTAATGCCCCGAGAAATGCCCCCGAAATAACAGTCGTTCCGAAACTGTAACACTCGTTCGAGGGCTCGTAATTGTCTCCGGAGTTCGGGTTTGAGTTCGGAGGGGGCATTAGCGAGAGGCACGGCATCCGCGCGCGGTCCATGGAGGACCTCTCCAGAGGACCCTGGTCCCGTTCGGTCGGGTCTTAGAAAATTCCCTATAGGCCCTGGGACCTCGATTCGTCTCTACGAATTTATGTCTATTTTATTTTCATTGCTCCATCATAATTCTATAATTAATTCCCGGATTCTCAGTGACGGTGTCACTTCCCCGTCACGATCCATGGACTTCTCGAGCGACCCCGGTCGAATCTGTCCAGGTTCTTTAAAATTTCCGTTCAGGTCCCAGGACCTCTGCTCCTCCCCCGAGTCATGAGTCATTCTCTGCCCCCCCGGTAATGACGTTCCCCCCAACGATGATCGGTAGCTCCTAATAATGCGCCCGACCGGAGTCCGTGACGCATCTCGCTGCCCCAATTTCGGCTGTCGTGTGACGAAGCGGATCATGCGAATATATATGGAGCCGTCTGTACCAACGCTCGATAAGAGCTATCCATTACGATCCATTACAGGCCGGCATCGGGCCTGCGGAGCAATTCGAAGTCGAGCACTCTGCCGGTATCGGGCCGATACCCTACTGTTAATTCGAAATCGCCATCAAAGCCCTGCACGCTTATCCATTGTCCCTGGGATATTAAACGCCGATCGGAACCGGATGGGACGGACCGCAGATGCCGGACGATCCCTCGGGATCCCTCAGAATTTTGGGGATTCGATCCCGCCCATCCCAGACCCTCTCTGAATTTTTTTACTATTTTTTAAGCCGACCCACCTCGAGATATTCTATTAATTCAGAGAATAATTATTTTCACCAGGAGGAGGCGCCTTCCGAGGTGAAGCTGCGGGGTGACGAGAGGATCCTTCGAGTGGATCTCCCGATGGCATTAATTCCTCCCCTAGGTCCTTGGACCGTGCAAATGGGGATGCAAATGAGCCTCGCGAGCCGCAATTAAGAGCGATTCCCGCCATGGGAAAGATTCGCCTCGCGAGGTCCTTTGGGGAGGAGAAGGCGATTCGTCTTCGTTAGGACCTGAGGTATAAGTGCGGCCTCGTTGGAAGGACTGCTCCTGGAATGACGAGGCTCGCCGAGAAATTTTCATTAAGGGGTGCAACGCACCCTTGCGCAGACTTTTCAAGGAATGCACTCGTTTTGCCTCGGGGTTAATACGGGAATTATTGCCTCGCTGATGGCTCTTCTAATGGAGCCTCCTGAGTAGAGATACTCCACTTACCTCCATTAATTGTCAGTCATTGAAAGGGTGGTTTTTCAGTTTACAAATAGGGGTGCTTTTGGATATTTCTGGACGTCGGTTTAGGATTTTTACTGGCAATGAAAAAATCAATTTTAGATACCTTTAACTCCATGCAGTGGCTCGTCTGGCGGAGGCAGAGATGGAGGAGCTACTCCACTTGTTAACTCATCCGGGGGAGAAAATATCCCCAGGGTGAGAAATTTTCCGGGTGACGTTTCGAAGCTGGAAGGGAGCTTTCGGATTTCTAGGGACCGAAGGTAAATTTCAGAAACTACGGAGGTGGAGGGCCGACTTTTCTCTTGGCCGTTCGCCACGCCGTTCTCCGGCGACCGCATCGGCGCGAATCGCTCGCGGGAAAAGAAACTCGCAAGCCACCGGGCATAAAGATCTTTTCGGAAGAGCGGACACCCTCTCGCTCGTAATGGCGCATCCGCATGGAAAAGCGAAGGAACTTTCGAGGCACGCCGAAGAAGCGCGGTGCATCACAGGGCACATTCGTCTCCTTGTTGTCTCTCTAAAAATTCCAATAAATGGTCCCAGCGTCTCCGACAACTACTCCTCCAGGCTCCAGAAATTCGAAGAGCGGAATCCTGTCCTCCGAGCCAACCCCGAAGAGCATCGAAGATCGATTTCAGGATGCTCCTCGGGGTAGCTGCTGAAAAATCCCCCGATTCATCAGGGTCGAAAGATATCCCTCTTTATGTTTTTCACCCTGATAATTCCTGGGACATTATTTCATGACTAGTTTTTGATAACAATAGCGTCTCTAAGCCGTCCTCGAGGAGCATCGAAGGTTGATCTTAGGGTGTTCCTCGGAGTGCACCCCGGGATCCTTGGAGGTCTCACCTCGAATGGAGTCATCGGAACGGAAAACGGACCGACTCGTTGGGGGGCCACCTGTCCGTCCACCTGTCGGCCATTGTTGCCGAAGAACGACAGGGAGAGAAGAGGGCTCAAGGATCGCGGACAATAAACCGCGTCCGTCAGGACGCACCGACTGCCCTCCTCGGCGGGTCCATCGATTAGGATTCCCCAGAAGGGGTGGGTTTCGTTAAACCGGGGCGACACCCCGCCACTCGAAGTTACCGTAATTGCGAAACGCAATTGCGAGTGGACGCGGCCCAGGGGGAGCTGTCGGCGACCTGTGTCGTCATTTGTCGCCGCGTTCCGAGCCCATTGTCGGGGGCAGGTGAAAAAAGAGGGAACCAGGAAACCGCCCCCTGCCATTCCATCCGGCCGACTTCCATCTTCCACCCTGAAGAGGCGGAACCGTGACAGTGTCAAATGACATCGCGCTTTGTCCGACCTCCTTCGCCGAGAGATTAGCCTCCTTTCGCGCCGACATGCGAGCGCCTTAATTGCGCGGTTGCGTTTCGCAGTAATTACCGGTAATGGCGGAAACAACGCGTCGGTTAGATTGCGGAGTTTCTCCGTCTTCCTCTCACCTACATTTCCCGAAGAGCCGACCACGCGTTTCCTGAATGCGCGGACCGCCCACGGAATGTCGCGTTTTGTCCTCCCCCCGGGAAAAATGCATCCCTGGATGCAGCCGGGATGCACCCACGAGAGTGCGAATCGCACGTCAATGTCGATCCTCTCTGCCTCGCGATATTTCTCCATAATTACCTCGGAAATGCCTGTCGACCTCGATTCTGGTCGACGTCCATCCGCATTGCGCCGCCATTTTGGTACCGCCGAATCGTGCGCAAAGGGAGACAAAATGATCAGACTTTTTGCATTTTTTTCCGGTTTTCCGGAAATTTACGCGGGGCCTTTGTTCCGTTACTGAACTCCATTCTGTGATGTGTTAATTTAGGAGTTAATTAGTGATCGATCGTAAGGGTAATCTATCTTTTTGGTGATTTCAAGAAATTTTTAATGGAATTTTGCGCCACGGTAGGTCTTTTCCGCAGGCGTTATAACGACCGCAGGGCGGTTCGTTAATCAAGGAGTTCAGCTTCTAGGTCTTCGGGGTCGTTAGTGCATGCGCGGTGCATTAAAGCGATTCGGTAGGTGCACCTGCATCGGGACCTGCAGCCACCTTCTCCATTCAGCCGCTGCGCGTTACCGCGACGGAATTCTGCTCGCAGCCAGTTCCACCCCTGGCTGCGAAAGCCGGGCGATGCAGCAATTAGCAATGCCGCAATGCCACTGCTTTCCGCAGGAGAAGGCAAATCTGTCCGCGGGTGACAAATCGCGGCCGTACCTGCGATTTCCGCCGCGGAAAGCGGACGTTCGAGTAGGTCGGACCACTACCATCCTTACCTCCTGTCGTACGTATTCTTATCGGACTTTCTCGATTCTACTTCAAGGTAATATCTCTACCCAAAAGGCACCCGAATAGACCCAGCATTACATCTTACCTAAAAAAATGTAATTACTCAATTTTTAATTTTTTTTTCTACGGATCTAATGAAATTTAAATTCCTGGCAGGTCAGATTCAAGGAGGGTGGAGGCGCTCAGGGGTTGAAAAGTACCCTGAAGAAGTTCCAGATTCAGTCCAGCATCTTGAAGACGTTACATTGAATTTCGATAAAGAATTAATCAGTTTTTAATTTTTCTTCGGAATGTAGCGAATTAAGATTCGTCGGCGAAGTGCAAGAAGAGTATGGGTGGAAGACCCCCCTCGAAGAAATCCCATCTTCAATCTGGTTGAAGACGTCGGACTCGTCCGAGGGGAAACGGGGCGGTTTTTCCTGGGAACGAAAAGACGTCAGGGGAAAAGGATGAGCGGAAGTTGCATCCAGCTGGCACGCAGTCAGATAGCCGAGCATTGACTTATGGTGTTTTTTCTTGCGGTTCACCCGCGGCGCCGTAAAACTCGGATGTCCGCATATCGAAGCAGGGGACCATTCGTGCGAACGTAACCTCCATCGAGGAGCACCATGGGGAGATCTTACGAGCCTCTAAAGCTCGATCGAATCTCGGGAACTCCTCCATTACGCGTCCCCTCCACCCTGAAGAGAAGCGCTGATTTCGGAGGTCGCCATTTCCGGACAATAAAAAAAATTCCCACCAGCCCCAATTCTCTGACATTCCCCGCACACCATAAATTTCTGAAGAATACATTCCCAGGAATGAGTGCAACGATTGTACTTCCTCAAGATGTATGAATAATAATTAACCTTAATGAGTGATTAATTGGCTTTCCTAAATTCGTTCCGAACCACCGCCGGCTCGCAACTTGAGGATGTCGGAGTAATTTTCAGCCGGTTTATAACAACCGCGTGCTTTTGCGTAAACGCACGTGCAGGTGACAGTAATTAGAGCTTTATTAGCCCCCCGCGGTGGATTTTTTCGTCCCGCTCGGCGTGGCAGTTAATAAGTTTCCCCGAGCTTTGTCGCGTTGCGTTCCCATTTTGCGCGCCATTATGCGGTTCTCCCTCGAAGAGTTGCGTCCTGAATAGAGTCCTGCAGGATCTGATTTTGAGCCTGGAAACAGCCTCGAGCAAGGTGTCCCCACTTCCCCGTAACGAATCTGACTACCCCTGAAATTGACATGACCCGAGGAGTTCCTTGGTACCAACGCAATTGTCAACCCCCTTCCCACCCCATTACTCGAGAGGAACATGCGGCTCCCCTCGCAAATAGTTCCATTACCCTCTAAAATTGATTGATCAATTGTCCCGGCGCCAAGTCAACAATCCCGAAAGACAATAAACCCGCTATTACTGTTCTCCTAATTTTGGAATTCGAAGAGTTTCCATAATCGCAATTTTTTTTTCTTCGGGATTAAATCCGGTACGAAGAGTTGCGGAGGGGTTGGAAAGGGGTTCTGCTCCCTGTTTCGAAGCGATTCCATTTACCAGATCCAGCGGATGTCGATTCGACGTGTACTCGTCGAGGGTAGGTACACGCATTAGGGCCGTTCGATATTGTCCCGGTATCCGAAATGCGAATCGCCCTATCGCGGCCGAACGAGCCTTCAATTTCAGTTTCGGTTTCGCGAGTGTATAGGGCCGATTTCTCGACGAGGGCGCGGCTGGCGAATTTCGGATACCGAAATGACATCGGTTGCACGCTCGCGTTCAAATAGTTCGGATACTTGCCCGATATCGGTGCAACTTCCTACAAAGGACCTCTGTACGGGTAATGCCACGTCCGGCGGGGACATTTGCCTCGGTCGGTGTCGGCAACAAATATTACCAATAGAAACTGCTGAGCAAACTATTGCTAACAAGCATCCCCGGCACGAAGGGGGCGAAAGCCGCCCCCCATAAGTACCGCTTCCTTCCCAGCGAGGCGCTTTGCGGTATTTTCTTACGGGGGTGGGACCCACCCCTGCTGATTCCCGGATATAAGGGGGGACGAAAATGGGAGAAGA
Organism: Orussus abietinus; assembly: GCF_000612105.2. Taxonomy (NCBI): domain Eukaryota; kingdom Metazoa; phylum Arthropoda; class Insecta; order Hymenoptera; family Orussidae; genus Orussus; species Orussus abietinus. Next base: position 2,833,941 of record NW_019396012.1, read on the forward strand.
AATACGGGGGAGGGTTTCACCTTCTCTTTCCCTCCCATTGTGATTTCTTTTTCCCTTTCTTTTTCTGGGGTGGAACTAACCCTTTTCCCGGTATCGTGAAAGGGTTGTCGTGAAAGGGAATGGAAATCGGAGAGAAAATACGGAAAATCGATACACCTTGGATTCTTGGATTATTTTCTTTAGAAGGGTGGGAATGACATTTCAGGTATCTTGATGGGAATATAAACAATAGGAACGAAGATAAAGGTTTCACCTTATTATGGGACGGGACGGATGCAACAAGTAATTCGAGGATAGGGTTGACGCGGTGCCACGAGCTCATCGAAAAGGGTGCAACCCGACGGGGTGCAACCGGCGGAAAATATACACGGGGTGTGTATCCCGCCACGCGATCGGACAAATCGTAAGCGGCTTTGAATCCGGGGTGCGGACAGGTGCAGCTGCGCGCATTTAACCCCCGACCGGTGCATCGCACTGGAACAAACGATCCTCCCTTACGAGGGGGATGATCCTCTTGTCCGCCTTTGACGAGCGGAGAAAACCACCAAATAATGGCACTTTAGGAAAAACCCAGAACGACTTCGCCCATAAACGTGGATTCATTTTTACGAGGCGAACCCGCTCAATTAATTGCCAATTGATAGCCAATTAATGTCCAATTGATCGGCCATCGATCCGACACCAATCGACTGGAATTAAAATCCTCCACTAAAATCGAGGGGAAATTAATAACCCCTTTGTTAGCGACACTTCGGGTGACTGTATTACAAAATTGGGCAAAATCGTATGCAAGGGTTCAGTTTCCATGATGTTTGCAATAAAAAAAAAATGCACTTTATAGGCGTTATTAATTAACGTCCCGAGTCCGGATGAACCCGTCGATCATCCGGCATTTCCGCGCCGTCGATCTCGTCTGTTTTTCCATTTTTTTTTTTTCTCTCCCGTCCTCCGACAACTTTTGACGACGCGACGCGTTTTCCGCGATTAGCCGGGAAACCGGGGAGAGCATTTTCCGCGGGCCGTCATTCTCCCGGTGAAAGCTTTCGATCGTTTTCCCGGGGATTCCGAAACGACGGACGCGAGTGGGGTGCCGGTTGAAATTGAGCGACTGCGGAATTAACGCGCCGACCGCTCGCGAAAGTGCGCGACACGAAAACGTCCGCCATTTGTTGGCGCGTCCTCGGGAACCTCTTCGAGGGTGCAAACGAGCCGGAGATAAGAGGAGAAACCACCCCTGGATCCCGACACCCTGGCCTATCATCTCCTCTCCTCTATCCCAGCCTTTGCATCCATAAAAAAAAAGGAAAAATAATTGTTACAAATGAAACACGTTTATAGATTCGGACATTTTGGCTTAATCCTCTTCCCCGACGGCAAGAAATTATATTTCCCGCGGAATGGTTAACAAAAAAAAAAAAAAAGAGAAAAATGCAAACGACGGAAAATATTATTTATCCCAAATTTGGTAGATATCATCGATGTTACCGACGATTGAAAAATGATTCGCGATGGGGAAAAACTCCGCGCTGACCGAAACGGGGGATTTGCTCCAATTTCGCGTTTCCCACGTGACGCGGAATCTCTGCTGTCTCTCGATTATCGTGATTTCGAGCCGGCCGCGGTAATTCGATTTCTCCGCCCAGCCATCGGAGGCCCCTCTCGTTATGGACCTGCCGGTTAATTGCAAAGTGCTCTGATTGCTCGGATTTAAATCGCATCAAAACATGCCCGATGTATACACCCCCACGGCCCGCGGCGGGCCTTCGTAAATAATAAGGGCCGCGAGAACGATCGCTGATTACGCCCTGGCCACCGCAACTGCGAGTTGTCACCCCCTTCCCCTTCACCCTCTACCAATTGTCGAATTACGCTAATTGAGGACACCCGCCCCCCCTACGAATCGCGACATCGTGTCCCGCCGAATTTGCGGCCTCATCGGAAGTCGCGAGTGATACCCCGCGATTTCGGATACCTCGATTGTCATCTGCAGTGTCATTAGCCGGAAATCATTGGACATAGTCGCGTCGATGATCGACGAGAGCATGGACACGTCAAGGGGATTAATTATCTCGCCTCTAGGGATTTTCCCGAATTTTCCCGAATTTCTTTCTCCCACTATCCCGATTTATTCCCCGAGAGGACGGAAAGTCCGGTAAGGATCTTGAAGGTACCTCTTATCACTGGAATCTCTCGAAAAAGCTGCGGACCTTTCCTCGAGGTCGGCAAATCCTAGATATCCGCGATTCGTCACGGAGAATCTGGGAAAAAACATTCCGGAAGTCGGGGGTGAAAAGCGCCGTTCCAGGATGTCACATATGTGGGGATAACACGGTGATAACGCGGGAAGTCAGCTTGATATGAGCGAAGTTCGACAAAGGGGGTGGTTATTTATAGTCGAGGGAGGAAGAAGAATCATCAGGTAGTAATCACCGATTTCAGGATTTCTCCCGATGGGTCGTCGTATGGAGATAACGCCGCTGTGATAACACGGTAAATCAAGCCGATAGGAGTGACGTCCAGCAATGAGCTTGATAATTTATGTCCCAAGTCGGGGCGGAAGAAAAAGCTCTAGGCAGTGGCGGGGGTTCCGCAACTTTCCGACGAGTTGATTCGTCGAGCTTATCAGGGGGGTGCTTATCACGGAGTCATTTGCATCGGGTCAGTTTTGCGGGGGTGAAAGAAACGGAGCAGCGGCGCGATCGCTCTCTCATCTGGTATTCATGGTGCGGAGGGTGTGGCGAGAGTAGGGGGGTAGTAACTACCCCTAATCCAGGGCGGGGGAGGCTTCATAGTTTTAATCGAAATCTGCTTTAAATTGTAAATCCCTTACGAGCCGAATTAGCCCCGGCAAGTGCGGCCACAATTGCGTCGCGTGCAGAACACTTCGGTACTTGGACTCGCGAGTGCAATTAGCATGTCGACTTTGCGCCAGATCGACGACGGATCAATCGAAGACCGATCGATAGCATAATAATAGGACCATCGGATACAATGCTTCTAAATGATCTAAAACTTGCATTTTTGCGATTTGAACTCTGCTGCTTTGGAGATGTCCTTCACATACTTCAAGCCCAAACCAGCCATTAACGCATTGGGGCAAGCAAAAGAAGAAAAAAAAAAAAATTAATATTTTACTCGCAATTATTGTATTCAAAATGTAGAGCGAAGTCTGCGCTTTAAAACGACATGCATCATGGGTACACGAAGAGAAATAAATTTTATCGCGAGACACGTCAGGTCTTAGACATGAAAAATCGAAATAAAAAATTCTGGACCATTTGATAGAAATAAATGTCCCGATTTGAGAGCACCCTCAGACCCGCAGCGGAGTCCTGATAGCCGGGTCGATTTTGGACTCGTCAATTCCGCCGATACGGAGATCGATCGGCCGATCGATCGATCTGGAGAGAGTAGATACCAGGCCGGCCGGCTTACGTCCGGGGCACGTAACTCAGCCGAAAATCATGGCGCAGCTCTCGGCCCGGTTTCTCTCGTAAATATTCAACGTGGCCCGATCGCCCCTACGATCGGACCGGAAGCGATCGGGCCGGAAGTAGCGCGATTTCGAGTGGCCAAACCAGCGAGAGGCCCGAGTCGATGGAGGGGCCGATTAGGACCCGCCCCGAAATATACATCCACTTTGCATTCGCGGCTCTTGACCCACCCCCACCCCCAAGAGGGAGGGGAACATCCCGCGGGAATATTCACCGGATCCGCGATTCCGCGTCCGGTCGTGGTCTCCGGCGATTCCGAAGCGGCCAAGGAGTCGCGGGATGTCAATCGATTGGCGTTGATCGATAACTCCTCCCCTTACGTGTCGCTTCTATGGGGTGGGATTTATCGCCGATTGAGGGTGTACGTAGAATGCACATAGGATGTATGTACATTGAGAAATAATTAGCCTCCATCAAGGAAATTATTTCCTTCACTGGAGTTCAGATGAAATTAAACACCTTACGGTTTTATAGAAATTCCCCGAATATTGTAATCAAAGTCGTTATCTGTGAGCCAAAGAAATTTCTGTTTTTTTTTCTCGGTGTAGGAATTCCCCCATAGAGCATCCCCTTGAAAGCATGCAAAGTGCACTTTCTAGTTCGCAAAAAAGAAACGAAATGGGAAATGGAAAATGGATAATAAAAAGAGGGCTCCACGGAAAATGGCCAAAAGGGAAATTCCGCCCACTTCGAGACGCGGTGGTTATTTACCGCCCACCTGGCCGCGACGTTCGCCAGGTGCCCCGAATTAACCCCTTCCGCACCTGGGCGATTATTTGGCGCCGTTTCCGCAGGTGTTTCCGTAATGAATCCCCGCCACGAGGTGGACGAAAGCCCGCGGAATTCGCCCGGGATGGCGGGCCTCGAGGGTGCGTCCAGGAATTTATGATATTAAAGTAATAACGCATTAATACCGCGACACGCCTTGCAGGGAAATGAAATTGGTCGGTGGGCCGGGTGGGCGGAAAAGGCCACCCACGCCCTTGTCTCTGCCACCCGCGAGGGGGTGGTGGCGCCCTGTCTGGGCGGAATGAACGCATGTACTCTGGTATACATGCATATACATATATTATATATATTTTGTCCACGGGGCGAGTTAAAGCCTCGTCAAACCGAGTTTTACGCGCGCGTAATCCGCCCGGCCGGGCCTGACGCGCCTCTTTCGCCCGGGCGGCCGAAACCGGGCGGATCGGCCGCTTAGGCCGGATATACCCTGGATATCTCATCGGGAATCTGCACCCGGTGGACACACCTCTCCAGGGGAGGATTTTGTGCGCCGCGTTACGAGTGCCCTCGAGGGGGTGCACTCGATGCACCCCCTTTTCCATTTTTTCGCGTCTCCCTCCTCCACCCTATAACAATCCACTGTATGACCGAAGGCGAAAATAAAGCCGACCAAACTGTCCGTACTTTTGGAAGAATTCAAACACCTAGTGGTTAGAAATTATAAGTGCCCATAATTATTGTGAAAATGGGGGGATGTAACCAGGTTACAATAATGGAGTTTCCAATGCATCACGCAGGGAAGGGGGGTGGGGTACTTGCGGCCCCACATGGTGGTGCCATTAACGGCCATAAAGGCGGGACCCGGCGACGGGGTTCCTGTGGGGTTACGAAATCGCAACGAGTCTCTCCTTTCCAACCCCTTGTCTGCTCCTGATGACAATGCGGCGTCTCGAGACGCGCAACTCAGCGAACTCTGAAAACTCTTCGTCGCTATCAACCCTTTTCTCGTCGGCATCAATAATTATGGGGTTGAGGGGTGAAAACGAGGGATCGGTACAGTGGGACCCAAACGAGCAACCCTCGCCAATTCTTCGTCATCCCGCGGGAACAGGGCGGGCTTTAAACGCGTTGATGACCGAACAACCCTAAAAAGAGAGGTTAGGGCGAAGGCGAGGGGTGGTCTCGACGTCTTCAGCACCCTCTTCGCACCCTAAAAGTAATGTTCGGCGATTCATCAGCGAGTAAAAAGAATATATACATGTTAAATGGTAAACGAGGGTGGGTGGAAGTGGGGTTGGGAGGTGCCCCCTTGGTGTGGGCTTTAAACGCGTTAATAGCCGAAGGTCCTGTAAACGCGGGGGAAGGACAACCCCCTCTTAGGGGCGGCCGAAGGGTGGAGGGCTGAATATTGCAGACTCAATTTTCCCCGCGGTTGTCCACGCCCCGGCGGAACGTCCGCGGCGGAACGGCCGCGGCGGACGCCCATGCAAATTCCCGAGCGAACTCGGCAGCGAATCGCATTAGCTGCTTCCGGGCCGATGCGGATTCCGCGTGCGGAACCATTTCCGCGGGGCCAACCTTGTGGATGCAGCGAAGGTCCTTTATAAGGTCGGCCAGTCGCCTCGAATTTTCGGGGGGAATCACCCCCCGTCGGTTTTTTCCCTCGATTCATCTCGGTGAGAGGAGGAAGGAAAGGAGAAAGGGGAAAGAGAGAAACAAGAAAGGATGGATCAGGTCCGGCCATCTCTTTACCTCCGATCTCATCCCTTGGCTCGTCTCACCCCTTTGCCCCACCCCCCCATACGCCAATTCCGCAATCGATTCCCCACCCCCACCTCCGGTCCCTCGATCAACCCCGAAACAAGTAATGGTACGTGTTCTAGCCCCAATTCTGCCGAAACTGCCCGACCGGGAAAATCTTTTTTTTCCCGTGTCAATTCCTGGACCGAGAGGCCCATAAATCAACCCCTCGGGAATCCTCCTTTTTGAAGAAGGTCCTGCGCCAGAGTCCTGGATTTACTTTCTGACCCCGCCATGGGATAAATCGCCCCCGGACTATCGGCCGAAATTCCCAATTTTTTTTATACCAAACTTTTCGTCCCTTATTGCAAGCTCATGAATGATAAAAAATGGGAGCGCGACGTGAGTGTTTTGGTAGAAGTTCCATTTCCAACGTTTTGGTAATTTTTTGGGGATTTTCGAACATCCTTTTTCGATTGAAATTCATGAGACGGCGGGGAGAAGAAAAAAAGCGTCTTCAGGGTCGATCTCGAGGTCGTGCGATCCAGCGCTTAACTGCTGATATCGCGACGTAAATCTGACAATTTCTGAGACAAGGACGGGGGCCATTATAAAGGGCTCGAGGGGTGCCTTTTGCCCCGCGAGGGGTGAAACTCTGCACCCCCGTCGCCGTAAAGAAAAGCCTGGAGTTTCGCCCCAATCGTCGGGATCTCCTTTTTACGACCGGCGGGGACGATGACTCGTTTAACGGCGCATCCCTTCCGGCCTGACCGGAAGTCCCTGCAGGACACGTCGCTGCATCATCGCGATCCTTTAGAATTCCGAGATAAAATGTGGGATTTACGTGAAAGTGAAGAAAAAGCGGAGGAAATAAAATCAGAAAAGTCTTCCCCGACCCTTTCGATCATCCGCGTCTGCATTGAGAAAAAGTAGAGGAAGAGAGGGTGATCTATGGATATAAGTCTCAAGACGTCCTGCAAGTATCCAGGGATGTTCCAGGACCTCTTTAGATATTCCAAGGAACTTCTCGAAAATTTCGACCGAGGCGAATAATTTTCGCCATCCGACCCGCCCTCGCGATTAATCCACCCTCTGAAAAGCGATCCAGCTCGCGTGATATCCCGCGATGCAGTGATAAGACCGCACGCTATCAGGGTATTAGATCGCCTATTCTATTCTTCCTATTCTCTCAGTCTCAAGAGAGGTTTTCCCGTTACCATTGTTTCCGTCTCGCCCAAAAACGTGGAATTGAAAATTTATCCGAATATTTTCTCATCTTCCGGGGACCTGATAACGATAATCGGGCGTCTTGATAATGCGAGGCCGTTTGATATCATTGCCACTATGGGGAGGCATTTTTCTTAATTCAACTTATTACCGTCCCGACTTAACCCAATTACCCCCTTCTCCTCTAATTTAACAAATCCTCTCTTTAGCCCTTCCGCGCCGATTCCGGGCCGGAAATGCGGGGAACAAGTAATTACCGGCGCGCGATCGGATTGCGGAACAATCGGCTCGTAATCCCCGCGGAAAGACCCTCGGGGACTTTTCAACGCTCTCGCGAAATCGTTTTCGAAATCGTTCCCGCAATAACGGCGAGAGCGAATAGTGCCGAGGGTGCGGAAACGATTTTCAAAACGCCCGCACTTCGAGCGGAATTCTTCCGCCCTGAAAATCACCGACGACCAATTTTCCCCTTTCGGAAATACCAGTTTCTCCAAACATGACCCGTCTACCATTAAATAAATTATCGTGGCGAATTATGCAAAGTTTCGATTTTTCTCCTTTTTTTTTTTCACGATTCCGCAGGTGATCCTCGCGGAAAGACATTCGGCAATTTTTCAACGAGCTCGGGAAATCATTTTCGAACTGTGAGAGCGAATAGTGGGTCCGAGTGCGGAATTCTTCCGTACCTTTTTTTTCCGCCCCGAAATCACTCACGGCCAATTTTCGCCATTCGCAAATTTAAACCTCTCCAGGTGATCCGTCTTCTTCTGATTTAATTACCGCAGTGAATTAACTCGCGACTCCGCTCAATGACTTTCCTCTCTCTCGCCTCCAGTAATTCTGGAGACCGTGTCTCTTTAATGCTTTCCTGCCTCCCTCTTTCCGCGGTAATTACCCGCGTGCGATCGGATTGCGGGACAATCGGATCGTAATCTCCGACCTGAGACCCCCGGGACCGGATTCGCAGGATCGAGGCGTTTCCGCCGCTTCCGGGTAATACCTATGCCTCGTTCCATGACCTACCCCATCGCCAAATTATTCCTGCGTGCGATTTGCGATTCGCCCCGGTAATTAGGGTAACGAGGGAAACGGATACTTCAAATGGACCTCCCCGAAGAAAAATCTTCTAAACGAACAAAATACCGCAACGGACTTCTATAATTCTCGTGATATTTCTTTGAAACTAATAGAAAAAATATTTCGTTCGTAAAGACGTGTAAAAAAAAAAAAAGAAAGATTTGTTTCAACAGGAAGGTCGGGATTCCTTCCGCGGCGCACTTAGACACGAAAGACACGGTATTGGATTCGTTGGAGAAGTTTCAACGGTACAAGGGGGAAAAAAAAAAAAGTTAATTGAATTTTGCGTCGGCAATGGGGCCGAGGGGTGTTCTCCCCGCGGAATTACGCTTAATTAACGGGGCTCTTTTCGCGGTACACCTGGAACGAGGAGGCACGTAAAGGGGGCGGACAACGAGAGCAAGCATAATCCGCGCGACGAATTGCTTCGAGCAATCTCACATCCGGAATGGAAAACTCAATGCGCCGAGGGTGGACCGGGGAGGGTGGATGGGGTGTAAAACAAAATGGCGGGACATTTCGTGGCTATCCGCGAAGATGAGAAAAACTCGCGGACTCGACACCCCGAACTGTCCTCGCGAACGAGGTACTTGAAAAGTGTGTACAATCCGCAGAAATTAAAAGAAGGTTTAATTATGAGATCAAGCCGCCTCATTATCTGCATTCATTAAAGAAAAGAAAAAAAAAGTAACATAAAAAAGTGGAGGCGCCAGGATATGAAACGGCACACGAGCGGACTCTTGTATTTCCCGCTGCGGAAACGCGAACCGTGGGATGATTAAAATTAAATTGAAAAATCCTGATCCGTGGAGGTGGAATTATTTGGGAGGATCAACACAATTTATACCAAAAAAAGGAATAAAAAAAATTTGGGGCACCGGGATTCGAACCCACTACCGGGCAGATAGTTGAACGTTGCGGTGCGACCAAGCGAAATGACGAGCGATTGGCATTAAATTAAGAAATCTAGGATTATGGGGCTGGAGGGATTATTTGAGGAAATTAGTTCAGGGAACTTCCACGAGAGGCCTCGCTCCTGAAAATCCGATTCCTCCGCGGAGAGGACTCGCGGTTTCCGCGCGAATCCGCGGCCGGGCCGCGGCACAAAGCCGGGCGGCGGGCCGGCATTTTAAACAGATTGGCCGGGGCTTTTATTACGCTCGTATTTTTATTTCCGGCCAGGATGGAGAGTGCGCGTACGACGGTCGTTCCCGGGAAATGGTCGCTTCCGCCCGGAGTTCCCTCTCTTCCTATTTCCCTCTCCCTCTCTCCGTCGAAGCTCGCATCGGTGCGTCTCTTTCCCCCCTGCCGGTCTTTTTCGCGTTGTCGCCGCGTCGCGTCGTGATTCAGGGGTCCCTGAAAAGTGGCGTCCCCAAGGGACGCCAGGTCCCCCAGGAACCTTCGGCCATCGGCGTCGGAATCGCCGGAAGCGCGGATTCCCTCTCCCACTCGGTGCATCCGTTGCATCCGTTGCATCGTGGCTCCTCATTTGCAGTCCGGGCGAAATACGCCGTCCCCACTTTTCTCCTCGAGAGATGGCGTTTTATCATTGCATACCGATAAACCGGCCGAATAGGGTGACGCATACATATCATGTACGTGTATATATCGTCCCATATACATAACCTCGTATTTAGCATTCGGCCCAGCATCCGCCATTCGCCAAGTCAGCCCGCCCGGTGCACGGTCAGCCCGGAGATGCACCGGGCTGATCCGATGCATCAACTTCCGGGGAGGCGGTCCAGGGCCCCCAGGGTGCATTGTGTCCCCGAGGGTCCATTTCTCCATCTCGAGGGCCGGGGATATTTCATCGAGATTCCGCTATCGGCTCCTCGCCGGCACTTCGTCCCGGAGAAGACGGACCTCGGTCCATCTCTCCCGCGAAGCAATTTCGGCGGAGCCGAGAAAGAACGACCACCTAGATCGCCATCTTTATTCCCTCCAAGGGTAGGAACCTGCCCCAACAATTTAATTGCGATACAATTCCCCCGCCGCATCCTGAGGCCATTCATTGACCCTGAAGAAGACCTAGTTAGAAGTTATCTCGAGACGCGTCAGTTGCGCACTTCCGTCGGATTCCCGACAATTTCTGAGATCCCGAATGAAACCTCCCCCCAAGTGAAATCCCAGCGAAGGGAGCGGGGGGATGAAATGAAAGGGAAACCGCGAGGCATCCTTACGGGGCGGGTGATTTATCACAGCCTCTCCTATTCTTTGCATCCTGGTATAAGGGAGAGGACCCAGAAGAGCCTGGAGGGAGGGGTGGACACCCCCTAGATTTATTAAGTTTCCCTCTCGGGCTGTTCCGTTACACCGGGATAAACCGATAAGACCCCTCGCGACGCTGGATAAGACCGCGGGGGTGGCGGTAAATCCCCGATAGCGTTGCTTTAACAACAATTTCCGGCCGGGGGGGATGAGGGAGTCCAGTCCGACAAACGCCTACTTCCCCCAGTCGGGGTGGGAATCCAGAAAAAGCAGAAAAACGCAATCATCCCCCGAAGGGGAAGGGGGTGGGTCTCGCCGATCTCATTTCCGCGTTCAAAACCGACGCGGAGTAGCTCGGTGTATACACCTTGGGGGGATGGGGCATATCCCCCCTCGAGGTGAGGGGGCAAGATGGATCCCCGAGCCAATTAGGAGGAACTAGGGCGGCGGCGGCATGAAACAAGCCTCGTTAGGCAAAAATATTAAGTTTTATCTCAACTGGGCGGCAGCCAGGCCTTGAATGCGTATCGGCGCCCCCCGCCCCAAACCCAACTTTGCCAGCCATTTCGCCCATTCAGCCCCTGCCCCTCGACCTTAAATGCCGCGGCGACCCACCCCTTTGGTCGGCACCGCCGGCGACAGACTGGGCTTCAAATTGCTCCCCAACCCTCCGGAGGGGTGTATCGGACGGGGGCGGTTCTCCAGCAGCGCAGGAGAGCCCCGCGACCGGGCGTCCCTGGAGAGCCCTTCCGACCCCTCCGGAAGCGCGTTGATAATTTCCGGGGGTGGGTTCCCCCCCGTTCTCAATCCCGCGAGATACTCTCGTTTCGGACCTTTAAGCGCAGGGGATGATGAGTTCCGGCACCACTTTGGGGTAGGTCGGCACACCGCCCGAATTGACACGGGAAAGGATTAAGCGCCGCGGTGAGCCACCCCTTTAGCCGAATCCCCGGCACCGCCGCTCGGATCCAAATTGCCGGGGGTTTTATCGCCACCCCCGTTCGATCGGCCCCATCATGATCTGGGGGGGAGGATAGAGGGTGGCTACCAACGGTGACCACGCGCGCCTCCACCCTGACGATTGTCTTGAGTCGCGGTCCAGTATATCCTGGAGTCGTGGGAAATCCTGGTACATCCTGGCATCCCTCTCATAAAAAGTCACCCCTTCCTTTCGACTTTAATAAATCTCCCCCAAGTCCTCCAGGGGGATGAGAGACATGGAGGTAAGAAAAATCACAGAGGCCGAGGATCCGGACCAAGTGGTATCTCGCTGGGATTCCTATCGCGGGATCGGGGATTTTGATTTAAATAGAGCCCCACCCCCCCAGGGGGTGAGGGGGTGGTCCTCTGAAGTCCTTGATGTCGTCGAGCAGATAGAGGGAGACAGGAGTCGCTAGGGCGGTCTTGTTAGACGGAATTCAATTTCCTTAAAAACATTGAGGCCTTTGAGGAACTCAGCCCCGGTGGGGGAAAGGAGAACCCCCACCCCGAACGATCCGGCGACACCACGTGGTCGCCCCCGGTCTCGATTGTCTTTCTTTGGATAGGGACTTTAAAAGCCTCCCCCGATTCACGTTCCATTTCTATATCAGTCCCATTTTCTACACCTCTCGTCGTTCTTAATGGCGCCGTTCGGAAAAAGGACACGAGTAATCCGAAACGCGACGGCTAATGAATCCACCCCTGACGCCGGGTTCCATTTCCACCCCCGGGGGCAATGATACCCCTGAAGAGGCGCACCCACCCGCACGTCAACCCGGGCGCGTTTTCAGAGCGGGAATTATCCCACAGGGGTTGCGGACCCAGACGAGGTCTACCCCCGAGTGCGACTTCGGAAAACGATCTTGAAGTTGGGGGTTAATCCACCCCACGTCAAAAATTAAATGTGGAGGGTCTTCGATCATTTTTTTTCGTTTCGATTATTGTGAATGAGAATTTATTCCTCAGGCGGAAAAACGCCAGAACGGCCCGGGGTAGTTTACACCCTGGCCATTTCAACGAATAAACACCTAGTTCTGTTCTTCGAGGGTGGAGGCGCAAAATGGAGAGACGGATTATCCAGACCGCATTCGAGTTTCTCTCTCTCTCTTTCTTGGGCACGGTGCAACACGGCGGGCTTAAATAAAAGACGAAACCCCCCCTTGGCTCGTCCCGGGGGCGAAGAAGCCCCTGGGGGGCCCTCCAACCCCCGTACGAGTGGTAACGGTATTGTCGTCGCAGCTGCGGCGGCTTTGGAAAATTTATGCGACCCCTTACGAGGAAACTCTACCGTCAGATTTCCCGGGCAATCTCGGCCAGCGGTGCCGCGACAGTTCGACAGGGCGCAGGCCTGAAGAGGGGGGTGAAGAGGGGATGGGTATCCACCCTGACATTGTGGACCATTGTTCAATTACCATTCATGCGCCGGAAATGGATCTCGAAACAGAGAAAAGGTGTTACCAATAAATTTTAACACCATTAGGGGGTGGGAGCATTTTCCAAATTCACCCTCCCCCGGGGGGTGAATTATTTATGATTTCCGGATTTAAGGTAATTATTAGTACTTTCTTAGTAAGTATGTGTACCTGGTTTCGAGATGTGCGATTAAGTGCGGGGAATTCTTGAAACAAGGGCGGTTTTAAGGCAGATAAAAGGGATAAACTACGAGAGAGCAAGGGGTGGAGATTAAGAGCGGCGGTATATTTCAGGGATAACGCGGGATGCCGTGGGCCGCGACGGGAACGGAGGCGAGAGATACATTTTTAAGTAGTCTTCCCCATGGGACAATGGCGGCGCCCCTGGGAGAGGCGGGGGGTAACTACCCTCCCAGAACCCTGAAATCCTGAAATCCCCTCGCACCCCTCGCGGCCTCGCTGACACGTACCTGGCGCGAATGAAACATTCATCGACGACTCCGAGGAACCGGAAGCCGAGTTAAAGTTGCGATCACGGGGACTGCACTCCTCCCGGAGGTGCAGCGAGTGCACCGGGTGCACCTAGTGATTTGCCTCGACCGGGGAAACCGTTAACAGGTTTAATATTTAATAATTCTCGTTCGCGCGTTCTTCACCCGGGCCGAATCATGAAAATCAGCGGAAGCACCGCCGGGGGAGATCTAGCGCAGCACATCAAAGCGGAAATTCTCCGCAAGGGGTGCGGAATTTAGCGAAACGTTCCGCTCCCTCTTTAAGACCGCAAACGCGAGGCCGAGTGCACGCGAGCGATCCCTTGCATCGGTTTGCACACGAGCTGGCATTTAGGGGGTGCATCCGCCCCCGCGGGTGGATGCACCCCTAGACCTGCCGCGGAGAAAGTGTACGGGTAGATCTTCGAAATAAATCGAAAAAGAGAAAAAAGAAAAAAATTGAAAATGCACCGATCGACCTTGCACTTTGCATTTCCGGCTCGAGATTCGAGCTCGGCCATTCAGGAAGCGATATTTCAGAGGAGTCGAGTGGCACCCCAGGACGCCGGTGCATCCTCGGCCGCCCATCGCCATTTATTCCCCGGCACACTTCTGGTCGGACCGGTGCATCGGGGTGCATCGGGTACACCGCCCCCCGCACCTGGCGAGGGTCCCCGGTCGTTTGCCTTCATAATTCACGGGAGGAAAGTGTTCGAGCAAAGCCGAGTCGAGGATAAGAGGGACCCCACCAGGCCACGAGGAGAGTATCCTCGAGCCGGTGCACCGGGCCGGATGCAACTGCACCCAGGGGGTCGCGGGCGCGTTTCGAGTGCACTCGGGGGTCGACGGCGACGATCCCGAGGGCCCTCAATTTTTTTCATTTTTCCATGCCCCCCTTTTTTCTCCCCGTTTCTTCATTTTTCCCAATTTTTCGCCACCTCTTCGGCGACTTTCGAGGAAACTCAAGGGTCAAGGGTGATAAGGGGACCCTTAACACTTCTGGCGATCTTTAACCCTTTCTTCCGGGGGACTCGCCGAAGGGGGGCTTTCGATCCCGCAAACTTTCCGGCACTTGGTCGATAAACCGGAGGACATGGGGTTAGGGGTAACTTCGCGGGGGTGACGTTCTAATTGTTGTTATCTACTTACCCCGGCGCGACACGCCACCGAGTAATTTGTACAACCCCTCAGCGAGGGGTCGGAGGTAGTGTCGAGAGAGAAACAGGGGGAAGACGCGGGATCGACCCCTGAGAATTACGCGAAAAAGGGGTGGAAAGAGGAGGGACCTATAATGAATTTTTATTTGAATTGAATTTACCATTACGTTATAATTCACCTTAATTTAATTTAGATACCAATTGCGATACTCCAGAGAGAGGGTGATTTTACCGTAATTTTCCGTGGCATCAAAGTAACCAATGATAGAGTACGTATAAATCTACAGGGGCACACTTTTATCAGTGAACGTCACCGTATCATAAATTCCGTAAGAGAATATATAAATTATATTAAATCATTAATACACGGTTTCGCGTTTCTATTTCTTTTCGACTATTATTAATGATGCCTGCGTGAGAGTATAGTAAAGTGTGAGATTGCACATGCAAAGTTTAGATTTATAATACGGCGAGTAGGTAAAAATGTCCCGATCAATGTGCACGGGTTAACGCCATAGAAATTGATGAAACAATGAAAAGAAGAAAAAAAAAAAAATTACCGGTTCGTAAGATCTTCCCAAAATACCAGGAATTTCTTCCTGAGATCCTCAGGGTAACCATCCCCTGGGATGTAAACGCACCAACCCGGGGAATTATTCGTCGACTGGTCGGAATGAAGTTAACCGAGAGAGCCGGCTCGAACTTCCTGCGGAAAACCATCGGGCGTTCCGCAGCTGACCTGGTTAGCTGCGGAATCCCCGGTCAGGTTTCCTACGGGAAAAGCGGGCTCAACGCCTTTCGGGGTGGGATTTCGTCGCGAAGTTTCGGGAAGAGCTTGCCATCCCTGCGCGATTACCTGTCCCGGGGGTGGAGGTGGAGGGACTCGCCCTGTCCGAGGACTTCAGGGAGGGACTTCCCCCCAAGGAGTGCTCCCCGGGGAAAAAGGACTCGCGGAAGGGCTCCGCGCGGTTTCCGCACCCTTCCAAACTTTCCGCGTAGATCCCCCCAAGTCTCGGCTTGGGAAGTGCATCCGGAAGCGCCGTGCATCAGTGCATCTCCCCGTTGATGCAGTTACCCGAAGACCGCCACTTCATGGGGTGGATCCTGGACTCGCTCTAATCCGGGGGTGGTCGCACCTCCCGGGATATAAGCTGGGGGTGGCGGTCGACTTGGATACGCTTCGTGCTCTCAATTAGGGTGGATAAATGCAGTGCGTCGAGGAGATGCACAAAAAATCGAAATCACATCGAAATTAACAGGGTGAGAATTTTTCACACGGCGGGGTAATTTTAAAATATAATATATCGATATCGAAAAATGGCCTCGAGTTCGATATGACGTGGGTCGATCGCGAAGAGGACGTACGAGCCGAGCGCCCATGTCGAGCCCGCAATGAAGCGTTAACATGTAAATTACAATCAAGCAGGCCGAGGACGCGGGGGGAATGTGAAATAAACCGGGAGTTAATTCTTGCGCCATTTTCCCTTTCAATCCAGCCGGTCGGGATAATATATTCGGTGTGTAGTGCACCGTGAAACGCGGAATGTTTTACGGTGCATTCGGGGTGCATTCGGGACGGGGGCAGTTCATTCGGAAAGCGTTCCGGGCATCGATTACAAACAGTGGACGAGGTCCGGAGTTCCTTGGTCACGTTTTACAAGTTATCGAAGACCACGTCGTCTCTTCGGACATCTATTCTATTTCTTGAGAGATCGCCGATTGGAAGAGACCTCGGGTCGGAGCGTTAAGCCCCGTTTAACCCGCGGGAACCATTTCGAAATCGGTCCATAAATATCCCCAAGCCGTTCCGGACCGAGCAAGGTATCCCGAAGAACTGGGTCGCTTTGAAAACCTACCGAAATCAAAAGACCGGTCTCATTACTCGGGTACCTCGGCCCTCGAGACCCTAAAAGGGTGGGAATAAATTCCCTGGCAAAGGAAATGATAGCCAAAGTACTGCGTAGGGCGATTTGTCCTTCCTCGACTCTAAACGATCAGAAAGGTCTCCAAAATGCGGAGATAAAAATCAGCGATGCATTTCGAATCAAGAAAAAAATTATCAAATGATAATGATATCCGGGGGAACATTTTTCAATCAAATCGATACTCTAAACGATTAAAAAGTGATCCTAAAATCCAAGATAAGCGGAATGAAACCGATGCACTTTGAATAAAAAGGAGGAAAAAAGTATTCGAGAATGGTACCTGTCCGCGCGCATAGCGGACATTGGCCCAGGTCAGTTCCTGGGTCACGTCCTGGCTATCCGGAGGCCCCAATCGAATCCTGGCCGGCGAATCTATTTCTCCAGAGATCGCCGATTGAAAACGACCCGAGGTCAAAGTGTTAAGCCCCGTTTAACCCCGCGGAGACCATTCCCGGATCGGCCCATAAATATCCCCGACGCCGTTTCGGAACTGCAGTAACCGCACGGTCGCCTCGAAAAATCCCCAGGACCCGTGGAGACATAGGAAGGACCTTGGACGAGAATCCCGACGGATCCTGGCGGATCCTGGCCCGGGCCGATTCCAAAACGCGGCCAGATATTGGCCATATCGAGAGCTTTTCCAATTTCCAGCGAAGAATGCGATATCTCCGGCATCGCTAAACGGCGATATGGATCCGAAACGGCGGATTTCCTGCTCCAAGGATACGGCGGACGTCCTTTCCCGGTTTTTCAATTTCAACCCCCTCGGAGTTCCCGAAGTCTCGCGGGGGCGAATATGGGGCGCAGTCGAGGGCGTCGCGCAGCGTCGAAAGCTCCTCGGTTTCGCTTTCGAAAGTTCCGAAGGGACGAAGAGGGCGCAGGGGGATAAAAAAAGAGGCCCGCGGAGTTTACTTCGAGGGGGCGCGAGAGGGACTCGAGCTCGAGTGCGAGCCTAGTCGTATGGGCCGACGGTCCAAGTGCAGCAGGGGTGCAGCAGGGTGCACCGAGAGCCGGCAAACTTTTCGCGACCGGCTTTCAAAGTTCAATGCGCATCGCCCCGGAATTTTCGGACGCCCCGTCGGGTTCGCTGCTCTCTTAACAGTTTTTCGACAGTTGCTTAAAAGCTTGGCCCAACTTTCGACGAGCTTCTGTTGCGACCGAGAGCAGCCTCGATGCGACGTCTATTTCCTATTCCAAGTCCTTTGAATCGAAATCGAGGGATCCGTCCTCATCCCCTAAAAGCTCGATTCAAGGAGTACCATCGATTGATCGTCAAGGAAGCCTTAACTCCAAATTCCTGATTTTTTCGCAATTTCATTGAGCGGATCACTAGAAACCTCTTAAATTTCTAATTCTTGATAATGATTTGAAAATTAGGCCGTCCGTCAGATGGGTCTTCATCAAGGAACGTCGAACCCTTTTGTCATATTAAGTAGATCGAATCCCGATATCGCGACGGGCAACCGGGAGGCCCTTGGAGCGGTCATCAGTCATAATGAAAAAATCGTTTACTTTGGACGAGCAGCTTCATTGTCCCTCTCCTCCGTCCCGGAGCTTCCGCCGATCCATCTCGCATCCCGTGGGTCCCTCCGCGTCCCTGGGTCTCCAAGATCCCCAGGAAGAGCCGGAAGTCCCGCCACTCCCCGAGGAAGAAGAGGAACTCCAGAGGGAGGTCGAGGGGTCCTCCGTCTCCAGGCAGCGGGTGCTTCTCCTTGTTCCCCCAGGGTCCATGCGTGGTCCTCGTCCTCCAGGTGCCGACCCCCAAGGTCCTCTTCGGATACCTCCCCCGAAGGACACCCTCCTCTTATCACTCCCCTTATCGCCCGGAAGTCACGACAAATGGTCGCGACGAGAAGCCACGGGGAAACGAGCTCCAAGATTTCAAGACCGAGGCGCGACCAGGTCGACACGTGCTCTTCGGCGAGCTCTCCAGGAACCGGGGAAGAAAATCGATTCCCTCAGAATTCGAGGCCCCTTTGATCCGAATTCGAGCCCCCTCCACTTCCAAAGGTGAGAGGACCTCTTCTTGCAGCGACCCTTTCACGAGGAGGAACCCCTTTTGCGGGGCTACACCCCCCTCCCCCCGCTGCGGGGGGTTCGTTTAAATAGAAATTCCACCGGGTCGCTCAAAGGGGTGCGATCTCCCATTGTCCTCGCCTTCGGGATCGGTTCCGAGTCACTCAGGGTAGAGACGGAGATGCCACCCCCGAACAACCCCCTTTTTCAACCCTTTCCATATCACGGGGCTTTATCGCAAATTCCAATTTTCGAGGGGGGCTCTCCCGTGGTCTCGCTCACTTACGCGGTGGGTCGGGAATCTTCGGACCGGCAACTCCCGTACTTTCGTCCCCCGGTCGGGAATGGCCGCGACGTAGAGCCGAACCCACGGAGAGCAGCGCTCTTCGCGAGGGGCGCGGCGAAACTGAGCGCCTCGGAGCTTTCTCGCGCTCCTCTCGCGCGCTGCCCCTCCCTCGCCCCCACTCTGGAGGGCTTGCGACCACTCCCCGCGACCTGCCAATTTACACTCCCCGTGACACTACGTGTCAATTGAGACTACACGCACTTCCGGGGGGAAATCACGATAAATCGGTGGCACGCATTTTTTCACCAATCTTCTTGCATAATTTCATTTTTACCCAGGTATAACCTGAGATTCTGGGAACCGGTGAAAAATAAAATAATAAAGATGGGAAGAGAGCGGGAAATTTAAATACCACCGAATGAGGTTTTGCGGGGCACCTGACTGCAACAAGATTAAGGAGCCGTTTCCGGTGTTCTCGGCGCACAAAAGCTCGGGTTTCCCGTCCCGGTTGACGGACATTCGCCCGGAATTTTCACCGGGGAAAAATTCTCAAGTTTCGGCCCCAGCTCGCGTTTGAAAAACTACCCTCGCTAAGCGAGGGGTGCACCTCGCGCGAGACGGCTCTTCAGGGTATCGACCTTACGAGGCACGAAGACGAAAGTTCGTCCCTCGCAATTTCCTCGATACGGTCACGCGACCTCTTCTTCTTGACATGGGAAAACTCGAGGAGGGGAAAATTGTTTACTGTATTATATGCCCCTCGTGAAGAACCCGAAGAGGGTCCAACCCCTCCGTCGATCGACCCGCGACTTATCAGCGGCCTGTAATCACGTGAAATTTTTTAAACTCATCGAAATTCAAGAAAAAGTTTCCTCTCTGCCTGTCCTCCAAAAATTGATCCCATCCCCCTATGGATTTTTTCCCAGCAGAGTGCCCACCCAAT
Source organism: Orussus abietinus (assembly GCF_000612105.2). NCBI lineage: Eukaryota > Metazoa > Arthropoda > Insecta > Hymenoptera > Orussidae > Orussus > Orussus abietinus. The sequence continues at coordinate 2,853,624 of NW_019396012.1, forward strand.
TTCAGACAACAGGTAAATAAAATAAAGACAAGCGATTCGATATCACCCACCCCCTCGATTTTCCTCCTCACTTCCCTTCTTCTATTTCCCATATATTAAATCTAATAATTCCCTTGGCAAGTTCTCCGCTCTAATTAATCGTCCGCCTTCTTCCTCTTGCTTATCCTCATCAAAGCTCCCGTGAAAAGTCACGAAGAGTGGAAAACGCACCCCCTCTCTCCCTCTGGTCGTTGCTTTACCCCCCGCGGCCCGACAGCGGGTATTTATATGAAAAGTTCGGGCAGTTAACAAATACCAGAGTTGCAGAGGGATGTCGGGCTCGTGATTATCCGAGCTGAAAGGCCGACTTCTTGTCGACTTCTGGCTTTTTCGAGTTTCCTGGCAAGTAAGAATCTCGAATCGAATTAACCGAGCCTTCCGCGCCGCTCGATCCGCTCGCGGAATCGAGTTTTCGAGCACTTCAAGTGGGAAGAGGTACGTCCGGCCGATGAAATGGAAGTTGTTGGGATCTGTCGAGAAATCGCCGCGGACCCGCCGCACCGGCTCAGAAATCGACGTCTCGGCTGGACGTGAGACAAATCGAATGTGCCCTCGCCGTCGACTGGGAGGGTTGCAAGAAGGAGGGCGAAATTACCTCCGAGGTGCACATCCAATCTGAGAGTAATTTAAAAATGTCTGATGAGCATCTTTCGACACTTGGACCTCGACGTTTCAGCCAATCAGCTGATATGGATATTTCTTTTCACGTTTGAACCGCACCGATACCTCTTTGTAAAGAAACGTTGGAAATTAAATGTGTATGGGTTAGGAATATATGTTTAAATAGTTGCGTATGTAATAAAACAATGGATAAGGCTTAAAGTATGTGGGAGGAACAGCCGTCTCAAAATATCCCACAATTTTCGGTTAGAACAGTGTTAGGACTGAAAACGTCATAAAAGTGTCGAGCTTTATTTTCCGTTATCACCCTTCTCAAGTTCCCATAATCAATTCCTGGCGTTCGTTCGGGAAGGATCGACATCTCGTCCGTCATCCGGATTTCCTTTCGGTGAGGTGGGTCGAAGTGCCGAAAAATCGTCACTTCCGAGCGGAAGCATCGATTTCAAGATCACTCGGTCACGTCCCGGGATAAAAGCTCCGGCCCGAGGAGAGTCAATTTTAACGAAGCTTTATGGCCGCGGTGACCATAAACTTTCGGCAGTGGTTGTCAGCCGTTGGTCGCAAGCTCTGCTCGTCAATTATCCCGGACGTTCTGCTTTACGTTCCGCCCGCTACTTTTTCCCTCGTCTCGCCGACATTCCGCGTGTCATCCGCAACTCCCGGGGGCCGATGTGTGCGCGCTCTCTCTCTCAATATGCGAGGTTATTTTATGATCTCCCGAAAGCTCGGGGTGGAGGGAAAAAAGCTAGAAAAAGCGAGCTCGCTTGCGAGGGAAAATGCGGACCGCCGCGCGGAATGAAATTTGGAAAAAGGGGAGAAAAAGAGAAAAAGAGGAAAATCGGAGATCGCGATCTCCTCGGTCCATCGAGTCCCGCCCAGCATCCCCGGATAATTCCTCTTTTCGAGCCCGCTTCCATAAATCCCGCGTTAACGAGCGTCGCGAGAGACGCGCATTCCTCTCTCTCTTTCTGGTAATAAACGACTGGGCGAAATGATTTAACGCGACACTCTTTTTCCGCGAGAAGGTGTCGGGTGTCTCGGATGTTTTGCGGAAGCTTGACGGGGGGAGGATGTAACAAGGTGGTCCATCCCGGAGGCTGAATCCGAGAACGAGGAGGCAGGGTTGTTTTTGGTTCTTGCACTCTTTCCTGGAGTAAGTGCCCTGTAAAGGGTTGGCGAAGATAAACTACAGATGTACCCGTCATATCATCTTCATCCCCTCAAAGACACCGATCGCCGATCGATATCGATCAAGACCGTGACGCAGAAATGAACCCCCAACCCCAAGGTACCGCATTAAGGGGTATCGCACGTACGGGGCATTGATTTGCAAGGTGAAGGGGTGAGAAGACGATATTAGTAAATAGGAATAGTCGGCTACGTGACCGAATCGTCGCCACATAGAAAGTACCCGGTTAGGGCACCCTATCCCCATCCATCCAGGGGGTGGTTCCTTAAAATTCAGCCATTGCACCCCCGAGAAAGGGCCGATGCGTGCCGAATGCAAACTCGCGGGGGGGCTAAGTCTCCATTGACGAAACGAGGCCGCGGGGGTGGAATCCACCCCCGGAGGAATTACTCCAACGAGTGCTTTTTATCGCGAGCGAGCTATTCTCTTCCGAAGCGTCGATTTCTTCGGCTTCTCAAATTTTCTTTCGGACCAGGTGAGGGTGAGCTGTCCATTTGCTGCTGCTAAATCGCGGGGGTGAGATTGAAACGGGCAGATTTATAACGGGGGTGCGTTAAACGGCGTTGACGGGGCGCAAGGCCTCTCGATCCCATCCCGGTGTCATATTCCCTCGGGACCCCCGAGTCCCATCGATCTTTCTCCCGGATCGAAGGTTCCTCGACGTATTTCTGGCCTTAAATCCGGCGTCGCGACGCTCGACTTAACCGAGCTTTCCGCGACGACGTTTTATCGCCGTCAGGTAAGCAACGCCACGTCGGGGTGGGCTCTGCTCCGTACTAAGAAAATAAATAAATCGTCCTAACAGAAATGATAAATAAATAATTCATAAGACTTTTCGCATCGTCCTTTCCTCGCCGTGTACTACAGAAATAAATAAATGGCCTTAACAAACGTGAAAACATTAATTATAAGAGAATCTCCTCGAATCGGCGTTTCGTTCTCGGGGGTAGGTCTGCGGAAATTAATAAACGGCCTTAAAAAAATTAGAAAAAAAATATTTTTATAAGAGGTGTTTCTGAAATCCACCCCTTAAACTTTCGAAGCTTCCCCCTTTTTATTACTGGACCAACGAACAGGGGGGTTTAGCCCCTTCTTCGAGGCACACCCCGTTAGCATAAATCCATCCCGCCGAAGTTACGCCAACGAGAACTGGTACCGGGGGTAACGAAGTAACGCCACCGCGAGCGGCAAACTTCACCCCCTCTGGCCCCCTCGGAAAGTTCCCCATTTTTGCCCGGCGTCGCTCGAGAAATCTCGGAATAATCCCGGCGGGTCTTTCAGCCGGTGCCGCAGACCGCGACCGATGAAAGAGCCCGGCGGGAATAAATTTCGCGCGGGGGCGGCAGCCCCCGATATCAACCCCCGGTATCAACTCCGTTACCAACCCCGGTATCAGGCCCCTGCCGGGCGTTGCGCGATAACTTTGTTCCTAAAATTAAACAATCAGGAGGCGTGGGAGCGATTATACCCATTTACGACATCCCTTTCCTTCCAGATCTTGAAACGTCCCTTAAGGGTTGGTCACCCTGGTCGCCATAGTTTCAGGGGTAATCGCAGCCGGCCGAACGGCGGACGCAACCCGCGTACGTGCCGCAGCTGCAGCCGCAATTAGTATTATTCCGGTATTGCGGGGGGATTTGCTTTGAATTTGGAATTAGAGCCGGGAGTAATCGCCCGAAAAGGGGGAAAATCTGCAGACGCGTTAGACGGGGTAATGGCCGATTTAAAAAGATGATCCGAGGCAGAGGGGGTGCAATAATTGCATCGCATGACGGAATCGCTCGATTATCCGATTATCCTGAAGGGAATCGAGGCTGCCACGAGGAGGACGTCGGTCCCTCGCGTTTCCTTTCCATTCCTGACACGTCCCGGCGTTGTCCTTGTTCTCCGTCACGTCCCTTCGTCCGCGTGCGGCCATTGGCCTGCGGCTCGGTTTACCGACTGTCCCCGGTTCCTACGTGGCCAGGGCGAAATTAAACGGCGATCTTCCCTTAACCATCCCGGGCAAACGTGCCGGAAGGAATTTCGAAAAGGCCCCGGAGTAGCTGCCCAAATTTGACCAGGTGTGTCCACAGGGAACCGAGTCCACCTGCTGAATTTTGGTCCTCAAACTTTGCCCGGATGCAGTCTTTGAGGTCCTTGCAGGATCTCCGTGTCAAAGGGATGGATGGATGCCGAAATTCGAGCACTATGTCCTTCGAGCATCCCTGAACCAAGAATCCGGATCCTAGATTTTGGGATATCTCCTCCAAAGTCGGGGGTTCAAGTATTCCCAGGAGCAGAAGCCCTTTCTCGATATTGATAGGCAAACTGTATCTTTGAGGGGATGAAGATGTTATCGGGCGATATAGATGATATCTGGGATGTAACTTTACAGTTCGTCTTGCGGGCCGACCCTTTACAGGGTACTTACAGGGGTCCACGACGAGCCTCGGCTTAATCCCTGGATCCAGAGGTACCACCGACTCGGATCGTTAATTAAAATCCCCCAGATCGGGATGATCTCATGTGCCGTTAACGCCGAAGAGACCAACCCCTCCGGCATCCGCGAAGACCTGATTACTCGGCTCCGACGTCCCGACATAACCTACATCCCTGTAACTGCAACGGGATCCTAAGCGAGGACCACCCCCTGTTCGACCCACCCTACACGTCGCATTGTACCACCAAAGGTTCCTCCTCAGTGAGATTCGACATAGGAATTTAGATTAAGAGCGGCCTCCGCGGGGTCTCCTCCACCGGATGATAAAGGCCCTTTGACACCCCCGATCGCGTATCGACCTCGATGGCTCCTGTCTTCCGCATCTTTGACGTGGCAAAAACAACGAACTGGGTCGTCCTAAATTTATATACGTACTTGTACTTTATTATACTACGTGGAAAAAAAATACCTCGTATCCATGAATACAAATATTAGATTCACTAATTTCTTGACCGATATGAGATCAATACTTCCGAAGAAATGTAGGAGTATAAATTGAGTATAGGACCCTCGTTTTAATTAACGTTAATTTTTGTTTCTCAATGAAATTATTGTTTCTTGCAATTTTATATGATTCTGGCTATTGATGTGTATTTTCGCTGGGTCGTTTCTGATACCGCGACCTCGTCCCATTTTTGCGAATAAAGTTTGCACCCCGTCTTGCAATTCCTCCCGCGTTGCCCCCCTTCGTCAGGTGTCGCGTTGTGTCGCGGATTCGCCTCTTCAGGATATACAGATAGGCGGAAGATGCGAATGTCGCCAATTCGCGATGAACGCTTTGAGCCTGCACGCGGTCTCCGGTTCGCTGCTTCCAAATTCAGTTGCGAATCGCTCTGTGACGTACTTCCTCGCCATCCTGTACCCACCCACACCCACCCACACACACACCGTAAACTTCGCGCATTCCCGAATGTCCTACAAGCACTGTTCGCAGTCCGCACAATGAGATCTTCGCGCTCGTTACCACTTTGTGAAGGCAGCCCCCCTTCGAGGGGGGTCCATGCAAAGATCCACCTGGAAATCTGGATTATCTCGTGCCGCCCCTTATCACGGCGTTCCTCGATTCCTTGAATATTTACAGACGTTAATATCCAGGACCGAGACCCCGAAGAAGAAGCTGACGAGTATCCGACGATGGTTGTAAAAAGGGGAGCAATGTGGAATGAAGAAATCAGAACGGGAAAGAAGGAGGGAAATTCAGTAATCGGAAAATCAGGATTCGGGGATTAATTAAAAATTGAAGAGATTAGAGGGAATTGGATTCCTTTAGCGTAGTGGGCTGGTTGCCTGAAATTCCACCTTTAAGACTCTCTACCAGGTTTTCCGGGCACGCGGTATTTCGGGGATTTTCTCATTTTTCAAACTTTCCCGGCCCACTGCGGGGCTAATGAATTGCTTAATTAATTTCCACTGGGCTCGTAGATCAGCCAGTTTTCCCGGGGAAATCCTCGCGACGCCGCAGAATAATTTTCCCGATTTTACTTTTCGAACTCTCGCGGATCAGGCTGGAAATCTCGATATTGTTCCCCGGGCGCTCGTGGCTGGGAATTAATCGTTCCGCGAGGATACGAGATCGTTACTCTTTTCAGGCTCTTCGGGCAATCCTTATTTACGGTTGTCCCTCGAAAAAGCGTTCTCGCAAAATTAAGGAACGCCATTTTTACCCAAGGTCTCTCCTGCGCGTTGCCTTCTCCACCTCGTCAGTTTCGCTCGCGCCTTCCTCTGAATTTTCCACAATATTCCCCAGATGCGCATCTTCTCGAGATTCCTCTTTCAAAAATTCCCACCTTCAGAAATATCTCGAAATCAAGGAATTCCTCCCCATCAACATTTCTCTCGCGGTTTCCCATTCTCCACTTCAGGAGCTTCGTTTTCCCCCCCGAATTTTCAACGAGCCCCCTCCCTGCAAAACTTCCTCAAAATCGAGAAATTTCGGTTCACCGACTCTCCCTATTCCTAGCATCGTTTTTCAGTCTGCTCCGAATTTCTGGCGGAGAGTCCACCCAATAAAATTCCTCCTTTTCGAAAATTTCGCAAAATCTGGAAATTCTTTTCCACCAATCGTAAGATCTCTCTTCGGCTCTCTTCTCATCGAGGCTCCTCGTCTAAAAAGTCACCCGGTAAATTTTTTTTTTTCAAATCGACGGAATCCTTCAAGATCTCTCTCCAGTTTCTCGTTTCGCATTTTCGCTGTCGCCTCCGTCCGAAATTTCCGAGAGAGGGATTCCCGTGGTCTCGCGACCTGATAGAGCGAGTCAGCCTAGAGTTTCGAAAGTGTCTCCGTCTCTCTTCCGCCTCCCAGGGTGGCGGGAGCGAGAGAGAGGGCGCGACGAAAGGGGTAGCGCGTGCAAAGGGTTGCGGCAGGCTGGTCCACCGGGGGATGGGCCGGCGAGGGACATTAATTACTCTTATCTGAGCAAACAAGGGGTGCGCCCGCAATGGCGGACCAGGAGGACTTCGCGCCCGTCCCGAATCCGTCCCACCCTTCCAGAGGTAGCTACGGGGTAGTTACACCCCCGAATCGCTGTTTCGATCCGCGGGTACGGCTTCGAGGGTTGCAGTAACTTCCCGGGCTGAGACTTCCGAAGGGGCGAGTCTGCCCCACATATCACGGCCTTAATGAAAATCAACCCCGGTCACCACTCCAAACCCCCCTGAAACACCTTGAGGGGTGCATATAAATTACCAGGAATTTTCCGAATTCTCGCGGATTTTTTTTTTTTTATATTATTCAAGGACTTACTCATGATCGATGGTCGGCCTGAAAGATGCTCAGCTTAGCCACCCCTATTCAGGGGTTGAAGAGGCCGAAATTTAGGGTGACTCCTCACCTAGGCAGTCTTCCCGGATTTTAAAAAAATTCATTTTCATTCCAGGGGTGCAGATAAAGTTCCCATGAATTTCCAGGATTTTTTTTTATATCATTCAAGGACTTACTCATGATCGATGGCCGGCTTGGAAGATGCTCAGCTTAGCCACCCCGGTTCAGGGGTTGAAAGGGTCGACATTTAGGGCGACTCCTCACCTGGGCAGTCTCCACCCCTAAACCCGAGGAGTGCTCCAAAGTGGCTCCTTCATCTTAACACGCGGCGGAATCGCTCCATCCGAATGCACCCTCTTCCGGAAAAAAGAGGAAGAGGGAGAAGTATGAAAGAGGGCGTCGCGGCGCCTTCGCCTAATGCGGCGTCTCGGCCGGTTCGAAACGGCGATCGGAGTGCACTAATTCCGGGGCCAAGTACTCCAGAGGGCACTTTCTTCTTTCTCCGAGCTTTTTAGAGCGACCCATTTAGCCGAGGCCTACGGACGTCGTTTAAGCTCAATTTATGTAATAGCGAGCGAGGCGCCGGGCGCAGCGAGATGAAGCGAGGGAATATCTTCAGAGGGTGCTTCCGGGGGGAAAAAAAGAGCCGCGGGGTCTAGGACATCGAGGAAGGAAAGGGGGGACCCTAAAGTCCCCCTGCATTACGTCGCTCTGGCTAACCGAATTTTTCAGAATATTTCCCGACCCCCGTCAACCCCCAGGAAAATCGGCCGTCTGGCACCTTTCATCCCCCATCCTGGCCCACATCGAGCCAGACCTCGTCGACCTTATTAAACGCTCCCCCGACCTCCGCCTTTTGCTTCTACTTACCTCATTGTCTCACCTATTTATCCCTCCTAACCTCTAATTTATCCCCGCAAGATATCCTTTATTAATATCTAACTATTTCACGATTTACTCGAGAGATCAAGAGGAAGATCTAGGGTAGCGCCGTTCGGATGCGAGTTCGAGGGGAATTTGTTTAGAAGATTTTTTCCGAAGATTTTCAAAGGATTTCCGGGGAAGTTTCACCCTCTCCTCAGGGAGGTCTGGTCCTCTTCAGGGGGCGAATACTTTCCGGGACCTCGGCGTGACTCCCCCGGGAGAAGCAATCGAGAGTGCCGCCGAATGCTCTGATTAAAGCGAGCGAGGCTGAATATTCTTAGGAAGAGATCCCTCTCCCTCCCTGTTGGGGATTAATTAAATAAAACAGCAAGTTTTCGAGGGACGGAACTTCGTCGCGCCGCCATTCTGGCGAACGACGCGGCGTCCATTTAACCGGAAGAAGCCGGTCGAGGGCTCGCAAACCCGGCTAATTAGCCCTTCTGTAGACGCTACTTCCTCCCCCTTCAACGGATTTTCCTCCTGTTCCTCCCCCCGACCTAACTCGAGGTTCCTTCCTCTCTTTCCTCCCCTTTTCTTTGAGAACAATTGCGGGATCCTCGAAGACTCGCTTCTCAAGACAGAGGAGAACGGATCAAACGACTCGATCGGCGTTCTCCAACCTCCGCCATCTTGGAGAACGCTGCGGTCGTCGACGAAGCGAAAGAAGTCGGTCCTTAGCTTCTTAATTGGTTCCACCGTGGGTATATATTCGATCCGGACCTCTCTCTTCTTATCACTTGTTTAGGAAATAATTTTTTCTCTTACCTCAAAGACGCTATCAATACCGGAAGTGCCTCGTTCTCGCGGTTAAGCGTGCCCGGAAACCCGACGCACTCTCCGCGGCGAACTTTGTCGCCACCGAGGACCGACAGGTACACCGAACCAACGAATCAAACTTTAACCATAATGAACACGCCCCGGGATCCCGCTAATTAGCAACCGCGGAGTTGCTCTTTCGAGTTATCAATTCCGAGAGCGACGCGACTGCAGCTCGCGAGTGCAGTCGAGACTCGTGTGGGTTCAGTCAAATCGACGGCCGGGATTGATGCACTCGGGAGTGCACCCGATTTTCCGGGGAAAATGTCGCAAGAAAATTCGACACCCTTTATCTATTCCTCGCGTGTCATCCCATTTTTAGAAACCACGTCTGGGAATATATCCCTGGTTCGGTCCTTTTTGAATTTCTAATTTTTAATTCACCCTTTTCAGAAACCTTCACTCGATTTGGAATCGGTGCAAGATACTCGGGTTGCATCCTTCGAAGATTTGCATCCTTGGACGGCGAAGGACGACTAGGATTATTCTTGGTCCTTTGAAACAGACCGCGAGTCTCCCGTAATTCAGCAAGTAAAAATTCGCCAACGTCGCCGGGCATTAAGCACCCGCCAGGATCGGCGGTCTTTTTCGATCCTCGGGCCCTCCGCGTTTTTCTTGATCTTTTTGACGTCGGATGCTGAGCCACGCTGGCCAGCTGCCAGGGGGAAAAACTCGAGAGGCCATCCTGGGAACGCCATGAGCCCGCCGTTTCCGAAAACTCGTACGTCAGGTCGCGAAGAAATTAAATAGCCCGTCTATTAATAATCAGGACTTCCAAAAAGGAGTCCTGAGGTCATATAGCTTCTAACGAGGCATCGTCTTAATTTTATCCAGGAACCGACTCTTCGTAAAGTACTCCCAGGACCTCGATTTTTGGACTGTCCAGCATTTCTTCGAGGCGAGGCTCATCCGACTTCGTAAAGCCTCTTCGAGGTTGGTACCTAGGCGGTTAACGTCATTTCGGATTTATCGGCGAGTGCAGTCCGATCCTGGGAGATAAAATCGAGGGGAACAGGGAGCAGTCGTTTACGTAAACGGTGATCGCAGGTTTACGCAGGATCGCCGATAAAATTAAGACGAGCTCTTCAGGGCCGCGCCAGGCCGAGTCGTTCGCGTAAATATCGGAGACGTAAACGAGGCGAAGTCGGGACCCGTAAAAGTCCGCCGTAATAACGGGCCGTTGGGAGACCTGGCCATACTTCCGTTTCATCGTCTCCCCCGCCCCGAAGTACGGAAGAATTTATTATAATTATTCTAGCATTTTATTTACGATTTAAAAAACGCCCATTTCCACCATAAGCCGTGGTCCCATTCCTTGGGTGGGAATTTCATACCGATAATTAGAGCCGACAAACGCGCTCTTCAAGATCGCGACTGTCAATTTCCCCAAAAGGAGACCTGGCCATACTTCCGTTTCATCGTCTCCCTCACCCCGATGAACGGAAAAATTTATTATAATTATTCTAGCATTTTATTTGAGATTTAAAAAGCGCCCATTTCCACCATAAATCAGGACTTCCTGGTTCCACTCCTTGGGTGACTATTTCATACCGATAATTAATCAGAGCCGACAAACGCGCTCTTCAGGGTCGCGACTGTCAATTTCCCCCAAAGCCCCTGAAAAAGGAAACTGGCGAACCCTTCGCAATTCTGTCCCGTCAATCCCACCAGAAGACAATTTCCTGGCCCCAGGAGACCCTGAAAAGGTCTTACCAGGGATTCGAGCTTACCTTGAAGAGGACACAAAATTTCCGATTCCGGCGAAAGAAAAATTCTAAATCGAGGACGATAATATTTCCCCTTCATCGTGGAGTACCCTGAAGTGAATCTTCGACAAGGGTGAGTTTTCCTCTCTCCACTTCACTGGCTGAGAGTAGTTCTTCAGCTTCCTTTTCAGGACTGGGAGTATTATATCGGAGGTTTAATCGAGGGTACTCGGGGGTGGAATATGGATTTCTATTTCGTTCGGAATGTATTAAACTTGGCTATTGGCCCATCCCACGGTCCATCCTTCTTCCGATTATATGGATATAGTATAATTTCTTTTTTTTTTATCAGTTTTATCGGCCCGTGGAACAGGATTCAGAGCGATCGGGGAACCCGAGGATCCTGGGAGCGTTTTGCAAGGACCCGATGTCCTTTTCCGAGGGCGCGTTTTCCGCTGGCCGCGTCTTTCTCCCTCTGCATTTCATCCTGGCACGAGGCACGCTTTATTGGCGACTGCAATTGAAAACCGATTAAGGTCGTTATCGACCTCCGGGTTCGGCGCAATTGCGTGTGCTCGATTTTCGTCCATGTCCTGGGATGAAATACTGCGACCGCGATGGGGCGTCGATGATGCGCTCGATGTGTCTCGACATTCAGATACGCTCGCAGGACTTCTCCGATAATGCGGTGCACGAAATGACCGAAAATCGGAAAATGAAAATAGGGAAAATATTGGCTCGCTTAAATAAAATCCAGAAAAATTTCAAGTTAAAAAAAAGTCGATGTCAAAGTTGACGTGATTCATGTACAGAATTCGAATGAAAAATCATTCAGAATTTTGGGAAGGTCGAAAATCATGAGAGAAAAAAGTTAAATCGATGAGATTTAAATTTTTTGTCCGATGCCAAAGCGAGATGTGAAAAGTGTATCGCGGAAAGTTCTTAGGAAATTTCGGGGAAAGCTTGATTATTGCTCGCTGTTTGCATCGAGTTAACGCGAACATTTCCGCGCAGGTTACCGCGGCCAAGGTGCGGTCCCGATGCGGCGCTCACGTGTCCCGCGACGCGGAAACCATTCCGGACGGTTTTCTCCGCAGCTTTGGATCTCATATCGCGGGGCACATATTTCTCCGGGAAGAGAGGACTCGAGACAGAAAAATCCGGCCGGAAGGACCCGCCGTTCTTCCGCGCCCTCGAAATTAAGGAGGAAACGCGGAATCCCCGCGACTCGAGAAGCGATTTCGAAAAAGAGGTCCCGAGGGTTCGCGAAGTCCCTCGGGGCTTCCAATTTCGGGATTTTCGAGACACGTGCGAGGAATGCGTTTGAAATCCTCGAGATTTTTTGGGGAAAGGATTAAAAAGTGACTAAAAAGGATGCCGAGGAAGATTCCGAAGATCGTGAAGAGGGTCTTAGCGAAGATCTTAAAATCGATCCTAGGGAGGATCTTGTCATAAATCCTGCCAATATATCCTGAACCGAATTTTTTTAGACGATCCCGAAGACATCGCGACTTCAGGAATTCCCCCGAATTTTTTTCGGGAATTTCTTCCGAACAAGAATTTTCTAAGGGTTGTAAAGGTGTTCTCAGGGTTGCTAATTTTCGAAATTTCCCCCCAGATTTTCGACAGAAGGTAATGGATTTTCGGAATACCCGAAATTTCCGAGGTCTCGTGATTTCCGGCAGTGCATCACGGATTTGCGAGGGTGCCTCGGATTCAGGGCGAGAACCCCCGAGCCGAAAACCCTCGAAAGGACCATCCCCTATCTCCCACCCTTATGCTAAATATTCATGATACCGGAATACATATCTGGACCATTGTTCCGGAATGTGGCAGTAAAGGAGGACTCGTAGAGTCAAGCTACACCCTGTCTCTCCCTCTGCTCCTTGCCCATCCCTTCCCATTTTTTCCCCCGCGGATCCGGGTTTACATCTCTCGAAATTTACCTAACAATTTAGTCCGAGCTAAATTAAAAAAAAAGACCATCCCCCGCATTCAAGCTGTTGCCCATAAATTAGACCAGTGACAACAGATTGCGACTTTGACGGAATTTTTCCAAATGAATGGAAAAGATTTTTAGGGAACTAAAGCAGGGCTCATAAAATCACGCTATCCAAATAAAAAAAAAAAACGAGAAAAATTCCCCAAACAAGACCACTCACTTCCGCTCGCATCCAGTGCGATATATAAAATAAGTTTCCCAAGTAAAATCACCCCTCTCACCCTCCCAGCCATAAATAAGCTTTTGCCCATAAATTCCATCGATGCTGACAAATTGCGAATTTCCATGACGGAGCTTTCGCGGGTTGGCGTGAAATTTGTCGGAACTTGTCGAAATTGAAGATGCATGCGAGGTAGGTGTCGAAAGACAAAATCGTGGGAGGTCCTCAGGGGGTGAGAAGGAGTTAAGCTCATCCGAGCTTTATGATTGATTACGTTAGCCGCTTCTGTTTATCTCGGCGAGACGGTGTTGATGCTGTGCGCCATTTGCAGGCCGATTTGGGCTCGCCCCGAGTGGCGTAAGTGGCGGATCGTGGAATATCGATTGATCGATTTGACTAATCGTCCTAGGGGAGGGGGGCCAAAATCCCCGAAATTCGGCCGCGTCGCCGCAGCGACGGATTCCCCCCGATTGTTCTTTCCCGCCACTCGCAGCTCCATCGATTGATTTCAGGAAAATTGGATCCGACCCAAGTGGCTCGGCGTGAATATACTTTGATGAGAGGCTGTGGTTACCGTTCCGCGGCCGACCAATTATCAGGTTTCACGTGAAATCGAGTAACACCTGTGCCGTTTAATTGGCCCGAATTGAATTACATTCGATTCCATCAGGTCTTTCAGCATCGACGGTGATCGGGCGTCTCTCTTGTCGAGCTTTTCATTCTGTATTAATTTTTTCCAATTTTTTCCTAGGCTCTTCCTGAAAATGGAAGCTCTCTCGAGAGGGGTTGGCACCTCTTATCAATCTCTTACAGTGTTTTTTTTATTAATTTTTTCCTTTCCGTCATAGGAATCTAGCCTCTCATCCTTGTCCCTCTTCTCGGGGTGGAAGCACCCCTCGAAAGACGGGGTAGCTTCCCGGGATAATTCCCAACTTTCGGCACATTAATCCCGCCCTTTTAGGAAGATCAATGGATCGAGACGTCTCGCGTCCAGGGGTGTTATGCAAATCAGGTCCCGACGTGGAGGCGCCCTTTTCATCCCCCTAGCTCTTAGCGCCACCCCCTGTATATATATCTCCCGCTTTATTGCCCCCGTCCGAACCCTCGGCTCTTCGCCGAGATCTTATCCGGGAATTAAGTTCGATTCAAGCATATGTACTTAGTACTTTCTCCGGATAAGATCTCTCCCCTTCCTCACGGGGTGTCCTCGTTTGCCGGAACGGCGCCCGCAACGTTCGGATAACCCTGCGGAAACGCGGCTCGTACGTTCCGCGCGGAAAACGCCGTTTTCCCGTAAATCGTTTCCCAGGGACCGATTCACCCTCCTCGCGGACCTTCCTGCCATTCCCCGATTTTTCCGAAAATTTAGACATTCTCCCTTTCTTCGCTGCTATGGATTTGCATAATGGCAAATATTGGCCAATCGAATTATCGAACATCGATGCCGTATTTACTTTTCTGCTAATGGTCAGTACCATTAAGTGCCGATTGACTAGACGAAAGATGACCGATCTCTTCATTGTATTTTATTTGATTTTTCTCAATTCCATTTCTTTTCCGATTTCCCCGCAATTTTTCGCCCTCGCCCTCGGATAATCTCCGCAAACTCAAGCCGAATCCCTGACGAGGCGAAAGTTCCTCTCAAGCTTTGATACCGGCGAGGACTTATCACGAGCTGGGGGGATGAACACCGCCCTCAGAATTATCAACATTCTGTATATTTCATGGCGAAACTGTACTCTGGCGTAACTAGCAACTCGTCGCGGGAAAAGGGGAATCCCTCGGGATTGCGCCCAACTCCGGATTGGATCCTGCGAGATGAAATTGGTCCTCGCATCCCCTGCCCCCCGTGGCCGCTGGTCGATTTTGGATCGCCATTTATGTCACCCGGCCTCAAAAGCAAAAAAAAAAGACAACAACACACGATCCCCACAATTTCCCAATAAATAGGAACACTTCGTTTAAAGTTAAAAATCATCGAGAGAATTTATGAATTCTGATCAAAATCGAGATTTCATCTCCTGCGAGGGGCTGAGCACTTTTTTAACCCCGTCCTTGATTTTTGCGGAGGAATTTTTCAGGGGCCGTATCCACGGCGATCTGGAAAAATCCCCAAATCGAGCCGACGAATCCCCGGGATAATATATCTTCCCCAGGGATCCCCTCTATCTCCCTGAAGACTCGTTGGCTTTCCTCTCCCTGGAAAGGGAGTCACGGCCAGGCATCCGAAGTCAATGGACCAGGGATGCTGTATGGAGGGGTCGATAACTTCCCATTATCGGTTTCTCTTTTAATTCTTTTCTAATTCTATGTATTGCCAAATGTCCACTGATAAGAAATCGGGCGGGCTTTAAATCGACCCCCTCCTGGGAAATGTCGAATTAGGATTTAATTGGCGTGCTTTAAGTGTTTTCCCGAAAGGGGGTCGCGACTTTGATCTTTGATCGTTCAGGGGGCAAAATCGTGGGGCTCGTTCCCAGGTGCACCGCAACTGCAGGCAGGTGCGTAGGTGCGCACCTGCACTCCGATCCCGGCAACTCGGCACTGCCATAAACAGCTTCGGGAACTTTAATTAAAACCCCCACGCAGACAGGTGCGTACAGCCAATTAATTCGCCCGGCCCATTTTACTCCTCCCAGCCGGCGATTTATGCTCGATTACGATTATTAATTAGGGAATTTGCGCGCGGATTCGGTACCGGAGAAGTCGCTTTCCGCATTTTTCTCCCCGAGGTCCATTTTCCGTCTCCATCGGCCTTCCACTTTAGGATTTATTCTGCGCACCCCTTTTTTCACAGTTTATATTGAAACGTATAGAGACAAAGTTTCATAAAGGAAAAGGATAATAAAAAAGTAAAAAGGGGGGAAAAAAAATGTGTAGAAGCCGGTGTACAAAGAGACCACGCAGGGTGCACCGGCCGATGGAGGCATAATCGGAAAGTATCGAGTATTCTGCGACGGGTTATCAAATTTGCATACGATTTTCGAGACGTGGCCCGCTTTGATTGACAAACAAAAGGGTGCCGGCCGATCGTGTGGTTCACGTTTAACGTGCATCCCGGCGTATCCGCCGCACACTCCGCCGCGATTCGGCGTCCGTGAACTCTCGTCAAGTTCTGCATAATGCAGGCAAAGTGCACCGGGGTGCTTTATCGATCATCGATATTTATTTGCGCCGCCTTTGCTCGGGCTTGACTGGGCTGAAATTTAATTTCGAGGAAGCCGGCTTTTTCTCCCCCGAAGACCGGTCCGTTTCCTCTTCAGGGACGTTTCCTTTGGCCGGAAGAATTTCAATGGAACGGACGCGACTTTCGGTTTTCCCGGCTTAGTAAGACCGACTTCCGGTTTTTCCGCGTTAGTAAGAGCGACCGCTGGAAATTAGGCGAGGTTAATCCTGACGAAGGAGGTCGCAGCTGACCTCTTCGTGTCGGTCTTCAGGGTCCTTTAATCTTCGATTCGCGGCGGTCGGAGTCGATCGATCTGCCCAATCCCTGAAGTCTCCCCCAAACAAAAAATTAGCAAAATCTCCCAAAGTCTCTGAAAATCCCGAAATCTCTCAAACCACCCCCTGGAAAAATCGACGACCACAGGAACCCTAACAACCGCGAGTTGGTTTCAATTTACAATTAGTCCGCTTTAATTGCAATTTCAAAGGAAATGCAGGAGAGCACGATTAGAGCTCGTCGTGGATAATCCTCGAAGCGGGTCACGCGTGTGCGCGGGGCGAGGGAAAAATGCAAAAAGCACCGGAAAACGCGGTCCAAAGAGGCGACACGGGAGGATGGGCACCGAAAAAATAAATTTTAAAAATGCCCGAGAACGGGAAGAAAACACCGCGCCGGCCTCGGCGGTGCTCAAAGGAGAGTAACAAAACGCATCGAGAATTCCGGATCCCCTCTCCCCCTTGGACCACCCCCTGCACCGCCTGGTGGATATTTAAATTTGCATGATAAGGGAAACACGAGGTTTTCCAAAAGGAGCATCCTCGCTCCAGGTCCCTCGCTCGGTGTGCAGTTGCACGCGCGAGTCCTCCGATAACAACTTTGTTCCTCCAGGAACGAAATTTCCGATAATGGCCCCCTTTTTCAGCGCGCTATCTGCTTATTAACAATGCGTATATCCGTTGGAGAAAATGCGACGTCGGGATTCCAGGTTCTCCAGGGCTCCACTTTAATAACGCATTCGCCTCGGAAAAAGGGCGCTTTGCAAGCTGGTGATCGACAGAGCTCGCATTGTGGAGGCTGGAAGAGGCGCCTAAAAGCGGACCGGAAGCGAGTCGCTGGTGACAAAAGTCACTCGTTACCGTGTATCGCGTCTCAAAGGAGAGAACGACGGAAGGGGGCCCGGGATTACGTGCATTTTCGCCGGGAAAATGCCAAGTTAGGGCACCCTTTTCGCCCCTTCGGGTCGCATCACGGGTCACCGGGTCTGCATTGTCATAACGTGCAGAGTGCAGGGTGCATCCAGTCCTCTCAGGTAGGTCCTCCGAAGTGAGAAAATGTTCATTGCAAATATAACCGGGGATTTTACGGGCGATAATTCCGCGGGGGGGCATCCCGCGCGTTATCACGCGGTATCTCCGAGCCCGCCACCCTCGAGCTCATCCAAAATGAAGGAACCACGTCCGGCCTGGATGGTCTCAACGGGGGAAACGTGGAATCGCGATCGCAGGTGTTGCCGGCATTAAGGGCTGTCATTTCCTACGGACGTGATGCTAACTCGGGGGGATCCACCCCCTCCGAGATTACGAGGGTTAGTGCCGCATCTTGACCCCCCGTGGCGATCGCTGCCGGGATAATTGCCGGATGATCGCGCGAATCTAGCCAGCCTGCTCCGAATGCGTTCATCTCTTCGGCTTCGTTTAATAAACGTCGGGAATAAATCCTGTCTCATTTTCGGCATTCTCTTGAGGATCTAGGCGATCATTACGAGGGTTATCGTTGGATCTTGATCCTCCATGGCGATCGAAGCGTTCCTCATTTCCACTTAATTTCTGGGGTAGTTCCCCTTTCTCGCCGGGCCTTCTTCAGGGTCTTCTTCGAGGGTCTGGCGAGCGCCATGGGTCGGCTTGAAAATTGGAAAAGAACAAGGGACACTCGAGGAACCCCTCGAAATTGCAATTACCGGGGCTCACGTCGCTCCCCCGGGCTCGCGGGTGCATCTCAGGGATGCGTCCCAGCCGCTGCGGATGCACCGCGGGAATCAAACGTTATGGCCTCGCGCGCTGCACCCTCGGTCCCGGCACGTGTAAGTGGGCCGCGTACATATGGAGATTGGAAAATTTGAATATTGTATAATCACTGGCAGGAACTACCATTACTTCATTAGGCAGTTGCCGGACCGGCCGAACGCGCCGTGTGATTAGAATATTCCTAAGACGGGCGTTATCGAAAATCGGTGCATAGGCCTAAGTGCACGTACCTCCTCGGAGAGGAAAATCTCTGTTACCGAAAAACTATGATTTCTCCGAATAATGCTCATTTCTCTGAAATAACACTTATCATTATTTAATGTCAAAAGCAAGATACGAGGACGAACCTTACCCTGCCCTCTAACAGCCCCATACAAAATTCCGAGGAAAATCCAGAAAAATGGAGAAAAAATTTGGAAAATTCCTAAAATCCAAAATTAATTTTTCCTGGATACTTGAGGGGTCTCGCAGGGTTCTATAGATGTCTGGCGTGCGTTTCTATCTCCTCTATCTGGAGTTTTTCCATTTTCTCGATGCATCCCTGGCTCTTCAATCGGTCTCCCCGTGAGAAATTACTCCTGGCAGGCGTCCGGCCTCGGCAATACGTTTTACTCGTCCGCGTCCAATAACCGGCTGCACCATAAATTAACGCCTTCCAATAAGCGCTAAATCGTCTCCTGCGCCGGACAAAACTGATCGCCCGTGGGAAACGATGTGGCACCGGCAATACCGCTTCATTTCGTACGTGGGGTGGCGGAGGGAGCCCCTTCGATATCGAAGGATACCCTCCGTGAATTTTCCCCTCGAAATTGTCTCCCGATCCAGAACGGACCCTAAAGAGTAAGTAATCGTAACAACTCTTCGAGGAATTCCCGCAAACAGAGGGAGAAATTCCGGCCGATCGAAATGTGGAACTCTCGAGTTTGGGGAGCAGCCTCGAAGTGGGCCGATAGCTCCGAGCTCGCGTTCGGATGATTCAGTCTGGTGGCCTGGAATATTGTCCTGTTTAGTTTATTAGGGTGCATCCAGGACTGCATCCGTGTCCGTATTGTGCATCGGGGTACGGCTCTCGAGGGACGTCGCCGTAATTGCCGGCCCTCCTTCATTACGGCTAAATACTCCGCGCGACCTTTTGCACACAGACGATGTTGCCTGTCTTCGTTCCACGGACCCCGGGAGTCCTCTCGAGGATCCCGGAAGGACTACGGGACTTCTTCCCGCAGGACTCGGAACCGGATCCCTCGGGACCTGGTTCGGAAGTCCGGGAATAGGGACCTCTTAAAAGGGAAACGACCGCGCCGTAAACGGGGCCGCGACTGTTCCGCCATGGGGAACGAAAAGACCGCAATGACGCACATAGGAAACCAAGAAAATCGAAATGATTATTTTTTTCAATTGACAAGGTTGATCGACAATCTAGGTAATTTAAATAGCTCGGCCCCGTCTTTGCCGACACTTCTCGCAGTTATTTCTCTTTATTCTTCTTTATTTCCTCCTCCGGGGAATTATTTACGCGAGGTGGCCGACGCTGCATCGGCCGATCACGGTCCAGCGTGCACCGGCGGGAAGCGGGAAAAAGGGAGCGGAGAAAGAGAGCGGACACAAAAGGAGGTAGAGCCCGGAATCGAGAGCAGACTACGTGGCCTGTTGCCAAAAGCTCTCTCTTCCCTGCTTTATCTTTCCCCCTTTCCCGAGGGCGTCTTTGTCGGGAGGAGATCCCTCCGCGGCCGGCCGGACCAGGATCGATCCTCGCCGCCTACGATTTCTCTCCACTTTCCTCGTCGCTCGCTTCTCTTTTTTCTCATCTTCCTCCGTGTCTTTACGTTTCCACGCACTTATCCATCCATAAAATTAATTACCACACTTATGGGATTTTTTTTTTTAAATATTTGTCGAGATGAGATCCCACCGCGGACCAGGATCGATCCCCGCCGCCTCCGATTTTCCTCCACTTTCCTCGTCGATCACTTTTTTTCTCACCTTTCTCCATACTTATCGGCACTTATCCATCCGTAGGATCACTTGATACCTCCGTTGGATTTTTTTCTCGGATAATTTTGCAAACATATTTCTCTACCCTGGCTCTTCGCCAAGTTTCGCCTCCTCCCTTCTCTGCCTCCTCCTTTTTTTCTGCCAGGCGTCTTCGTCCTGGCTAAATCTCTACGTCCTGGCGGAAATGATCAATGGACGTCGCTGCCACGCACGCGGGATGATTATCGGTGCAAGTGCATCGGTGCCGTCCGAGTGCACTCCCCAGGCACGACCCTCCGCCATGAAGTACCCAGTCGTGCCCAGTTCCATTCAATTAAGTACCGAGGGCTGGCATTAACGCGTCCATCATTCGTGTAATGGCCGCTACCTCGAGACCTCGCAATTACAAATGTTAGGCCCGATTAGGCCTCGTCAGCTCCGATATCTCGACGACGACGATCGCCCTCCATGAAATTGCATCTAGATGGACGTTCGGTCGGAACCCTCTCGTCTCGGCTCCTCAAAGTTGCATCCCGAAATGCACGCTGCACCTGCAGGACCTCGTCGCGTCTGCAATCATGGCTGATCCTGCTATCTGACAGGAGCGATTCGAATCTCACTCCAGATATTACCAAGTGAAGCTAAGTCGCTGGAATTTCTTTTTTATCATTTTTCAAGATGCACTTTCAGCCTTGCAGGTAATTGTGCAGGTGCGATGCCTTGGAAATTGCGTCTGGAACGTTATCTTCCGGTTGAATTTCTCGAGTGATAAGGGGGTTCGGCTGAAACTTCAGGTTTCTGCATACCGACTGAAGCTTGCAGGTGCATAAGGTGCAACGCGGGGGGATGGAGTCTTATCAGGCGCTGGTTTCCTTTATCATCGGTGAAACCCCCAGTCGGTAAATTCTGACGAGCTCTAACTCCCGGAAAACCTCCATCGAGGTCTCCTTCGGCTACTCCTGCAATAATTTCCCATGAATAAAAAAATCCATTGTTTAATTATTTAAGTATTTAATCCTTCGAGGGATTTTTCCGACATGAATTCGGGCTCTGGATTAATAGAAATGTTTAAATAAACGTCGTTTGAATTTTCATGTCAAACCCCTCGACCGTACCGACCGCTGGTTAATTAATAATCCCGAGTGTCGTTAATAATGCCAATATTTATATTTTAGGTGACGTTTCGAATTCTCGCGTCCGTTAATCCGACCGAATGTGCGGCGAATCTGAAAGTCAATGAGGAGAATTCATATGCAGGGAAACTTGGCAGGCCTCGCTGAAGAAGCTAGAGGATTCTGGGTTTATTACCATAGAAAAGATTAATCGAAGGAGGACAAACACCATTAAACTCGCTCTATTCATGTCGAATAAATGAATAATGAACACGCCGGACCATCCTCCGAGGACCATGGACCATGTCGCGGAATTTCATCCGGACTCGTCACCCCTGGGTTAATTAATGATAAAAAGAACCATCTAAAAATTATTCCAGAAAATATTAAAATCACTATTCAGATATCAAGATTTATTGTACAAGAAATGCACAGTCGAAAATCGATCGCCTTCGAACGAGGAGAAAATTATTTTACAAAATGGCGGCCCCCGCGAGATGACCCTCCGCAGATCGAAAATGGCATCCGACTACAGTCTCGTTTTGGGAAAAAATATAAAAAATCGGCATGGAGGGGGTCAAGGAAACGGAAATCTTTTCGGGCTGCCGGCAGGACTCGAAATTTACACAAGATAGACATTTCGCACCGTGCTGTACAGGCTAATTGCGTTTAATTATTAACCCATGTCGAGTTTCATTTATTAATTAGCACCACCCGGTCTGTACACGGTTTTCGACGAGTTTAATAGGGAATATTTTACAATGTGCACGGCAATCTCGGGAGAGAGAGAGAGAAAGAACGTACCTCGACCGCTCGGACGGTCCGATTGTTAATGTACATTTTACAACAAGTAGGCCGTCGAAGCTTGCAAAAAGAGGAAGTTGGCTAAAATCGCGAAGTTCGCCAAAGGACTTTCGCGATGGCAGGTCCTTGCCGAGTTCCACTGGTCGTGATGGACAGCGGCTTGCTTCTCTCCTGGAAATATATTATATTAATAAATAAGAAGTGTCGTTAAGGATAATTACCGAATTAATAATAATTACCCACCATTAAGGACATGTAGGTGAACCATGGTCGTGCTGAATTGCCCGAGCGAGCAGGTGTACTCCCCACTATCAGTCTTTTTGGCCCGTTCCACGTAAATCCTGCTTATCAGCTCCTCCTCGGAACTAAAATCCGAAATAATGGATTAATCTAGACGATCCTCGGAATAAAAAATCTGGAAGATAATCAAGGCTTTCGGAATTTTTTATTTATCCACTAAGAAGTCATTTACCCGTTCACGTGGAGAATTTTCACGTGATCTGGGAGAATGTCCCCATCTTTCGTCCACATTGGATGCGGCACTTTTGCTCCGGATTGAGACGGTCTTATGACACATGCAAGTTCGATGCCACTTCCGGTCTTGTAGTATCGATCTCGCACCACCCGATCGGCTTCGTCGACGATTTTGATGTCCGGGGCTGGAACGGCAAAATTTCGATAAGAAATGAATTACCTCGAAACATAAAAAATGGAACATCAGGAAAATAATTGTGTAAATAAATTAATATTAAAAGAATCTTTGGAGATATTGCGCGAAGATGTCGAGGATTAAATTCTTCGCTATTTTCATATATTTAGGTATATTAACGTTTACATATGTACGTCGTCTTCCAAGGGACGATATTCCGAAACCCAGGCTTCCATGTATCCTTGTATACCGTAAGGACGTCGAGGACGAGGCAGCTCCTGGCTAAGGGAAGGTCTCCCTTTGTAGCCGAAGATAAGCCACCCCGTTGGATGTTCTCGGGGGTGGCGATGCATTTACCAGCTTTTTGCATCGCATCGGGGGCTCGCGGGCGCAAGATACGGGGGATATTTCCTTTGGAGGGTGTAATCCCCTCGCCCCTTGTGTCCCTTTGCATGCCGCGATTCCGGAGCTGCCGGATTATCCGGAAAATTAACCGGATGCGCGGTGCTCGAGCGGAGAAATATCCCGGAAACGGGCTGGAATCGGTCCGACGTCTCTACACCCTTGGCGCCCTCAGGGGTGCAGATTAGTCCGAGAAAAACCTTATCAGGAGGGGAATTCCGATTTCCGCATGTCTTGGATATATTCCCCGCATGGCAGGATGGGGTTGCGATCAACGTCTTCACAGAAACACGGAGGATCCGCTTCCCCGGAGTGCGGATCAGTTGCGGAAAAATCCGGAAAGAATTCTTATCATTGGAATTCCGATTTCCGTATTCTTCGAAGATGTCTCGACAAGGATTCCGCGTATGTCGGGATGGATCGTCTTCGGGAGATACGTAGGATCCGCGTTCATCCCCCGTCTGCCGAGGGTGCGGGTGGGAAAGAGCGTTTCCTCCGCTCCGGAAATTCTCAGCGGACGGGGAATCTCGATTTTGGAGAAACACCGAATCGACGAAGCTCTTTCTAAGACGGATCATCGAAGTCCGCGGATTTTTAAATCATCAAGCACGTTTCCGCAGCTCTTATCAGCACGCGTGAGACTTTCCCACCTAGGCGAGAGCTTTCTCCAGGGTAATCGAATTCCACACCGCCGCGGAATCTTAATCGGGAGGGCTTCGTCGAGGGGCTAATTGACATTCTGCGGAATCGCACGCCTGACAAATTGGCTGCGGATTGGGCTGCCAGGACGGTCATAATTGACAGGGGAGCTCCAAGGGTAGATCGAAAATTTTTACCCCTTCCCTCTCCACCTTGGGCACCCCCTAAACCCAAAAGTTCATTAATTACGCCCAATTGTTAGAAAAATTATGATAATAAAAAAATTAACGCCACCCAGAATCCCGACCTATCCTCCAGTCTGAACCTCAGATAATTACAACATGACGTAAGATCCAGGGATAATTATTTCTCTTACAATTATTCCTTATCACCTCCTGCTTTCCCTGACAAGGGCGCGTAGAGCTCAGAGGGTGAGATCGATTTTGGTCGTGAGTGCGTAATTCCGGGCCGATGTATTCAATGAACGACATTAATTACACGCGGATTTGGTTTCGCGACAGAGTAGGGTTTTGCGGGGTGGAGCTTACGAGAAACATACGCGGATAATAATTAACGAGCCGATGGGGGAACGGCTTATGGGGTTGCATTTTATTCCATTCACAGGGGAGGGCTAAGCGGGGGAAACAACGGGGAAACTGGAGGCAGGCATCCGGAGCTTTTGATCCGAAGGTCGGGGTGTTTAAGCGCCGCGTTTCCTCCGCAGGCTCTGAAAAGCTCCCCTCTACCTCGATGTCCTTTTCTCCGGGGGTGCCATTCAGGATTTTACGATTGTTTTACCCCTTAGCCGTGTCCGCGTAAACGCGCACCCCCTTCTTCTCGGCTCTAGGAGTGTCGCGGTTGATGACGGACCTTCCGCGTCCCGGATGAAAATTCGAATCGCTTTTTTATGCGATGCTCGACCAGGAAGGAAACTACTAGTTCCTGAGAAAAACGTGCCCGTTCACTGAATAAACGAGGGGGGAAAAAATCTTGAAAGTCTCCGTTTTAGTGCAAAGGAGAAAATCCAGGAATTAATTCCGATCAGCTGATCGCTACCTAGCACGTGGACGTTGACGTTCAGCATCCTCGGGGGGTGCGTGCTGACTTGGCAGACGTACAGCCCGTGATCTTCTTTTTGCACGGACGAAATGGCTAGTCTCCAATTATTTGGATACTGAAAGCTCAGGCTGTATCTAGGATCCGAACTGTAGGCACTCTTGCCAACCGTCAGGAGCGAGACCCTGTCTGGGCTGCGCCGCATCCACATGACCTGAACAGAAAATCCATGACCTATGTCAATGGCACATCTCACACCTAAATTCCTAACAAGGTCCACGACCAACCGATAAAAATGTTCGCTCACCATTTTATCGGCAAGCATGGCGACCCTGCAGTCCAGAAGCGCAGTGGCCCCCAGGTGCAAGGAGACATTCTGAGACTCGCTGATCACTTGTCCATTGGCATTCTCGAAGTATGGACCCCAGTGGGTCACGTGATGGTGTCTCAGGTGTGGGATCCTCAGAGGCGACAGGAACAACCGGGAGTCCTCTGGAAAAAAAAGTGGAAATTAACTTCGTTACGTTTAAAGGACTCTTTATCGTCTCAGGTTGGCGGCTCGTTTTCTGGGGAGAGAATTCCTGGAGAATTCCGCAAAATTCTGGGAAATTCTACCCACTCGCGGACGCTATCAGGGGTAATCGGTATTCCGGTCCAGGGCTCGTTTCCATGTAGCGACATACGCGGGGCTCCGTTTAAGTGCTCCGATATCGCTTGTCGCGCCAAGGCTCATGTATACGAAGTGTCCCCTAACTGCCGGACTGTTAAATCGAATCCGAGGGGTTCCTCGGGGAATACGAATTTCCCTGGCATTAGGGAGGCGAGTCCACCCCCAAAGTCGATCGCCCTCGACCGGGGTCTCCGATTAACCCTGAAAACCGAAAACGAGTCGCGAGTTCGCGGCCGCTCCGAAAACTGGAGCGCGTTGCTCGGCCCAAGCTCGTTACGGGAAAGAGACCTCGACTTTTCCATTTCACGCCTCGACGAGCCTTGTCGAAGGTGTAAATTTACCGGGAAAATTGTGACCCGTCGAGCGAGGCCGGGAAATCGGCCGCGAGTCGCTGGAAAATCGGCCGTGTTAACGCCATTTGGAATTCCCGACGAAATTTTCTTCAGGGGGTAAATTTTCCGGGGATTATCTTTTTTTTTTCCAGATTATGTTAACGAGCTCGGCTTTTCTCTGCTTCCTGAAGGTGAAGCGGGATTTCGAGGATAACATCGAGGGATGCATCCTGGCGAGGATCTCGAGGGAATCCTCGAAGAGGCGGGGCCGATGCCGATAATTACCGCGATATCCTAATTGCGGGGATGAAGTTAGCGGAGACAATGGGAACGACTCGTGGGGTCCTGGGAGCGTTCTATCCCGAATCAGAGAATTTTGGGGTTAATCCTGGAAATTGGCGATTCCGAAGTCGCGATATCTAACTTTCGATACGACCGCAGAATATTCCACGACTCTTTCTCTCTTTCCGAGGGTAACTTTCTTTATCCCGCTCCCCCATGACAAGTGCAAGGGGTGCACCAATTTTGTAGGTTGTTTCGGAGGGAGGGCGAGAGGGGCCGAAAGGGTTCAATAAAGCCCGGCAAGACGTCGCCTTTTAATCGAAGGTGGTGGCGCTAGAGTTTAATTGGGTCTGGTTGAACCTACCCCCGAAGGGGGTGGAGGTACTCGATGGCACCCTCGACCGAAGGGATGGAGGAGTCAGGTAAATCCTCTTCCACGGTACTTCCGGGAAATTAGGTTTGCCCATTGTCGCGCGATATGGGCCATCCTACTTCCGCTTCCTTTTCCCTCCCTAGCATCCTCCCTCCATATCAATTACGATGAAAAATACTCATAAACAGGGGTTGACGAAAAATTCCAAGAAAAATTCCTGGCCATTTCTCGCGTTTCCAAATTTCTGCCAAAGTCGGTTCGGAGTTTATCCAGAGAGCGGGAGTGCTCTCGGAAGTATGAATAAAGGATCGAGTGCTTCTTCCGTGAAACTTGCAGGACGAATTAAGTGCCATTTTTTAGGCTGTCTCGGCTGATGAACGAGGCATAATCTTTTATGGCGTCGGGGACAAGGATGATTTGTAAGTAGGGGTCGCTTCCCGGGGTCATTTTCGGGGAGGGGCCATGAATTGTTTAGGCCAGGAGAGATGCCTCCTGTCAAAGGAATAAGGAATCGCGGGGTTTCATGCCCGAAACTTCGGGGGATAAATTGGGGAGGATTTTTCAGCCTGTCGGGAGTTTAGCAGTTTGTGTGTTTTTTTTTCCCCCGGGGATTTATCGCCTCCTCGCCCGGTGAAATATGCAGTTCGACATCGACGGAATACGGAATGAAAATTTATTCATACGCGCATACATTTATATACGAGATGCTGACACCTGCAGGGCGAGATTTGTACAGGCGTAATTGCGAGGAAAAATTTTTCCCGACGTGGGATTAGGGGATGAAGGGGGATGAAAACGGAAAAACGGGATTAGAGGACTTTAAGGGACTCTCTGCCAAGATATAATCCAAGGGAAACGAGAGAGACTCGCGGAGTAATTCACGTTCATGGACTGGTAATAATAGTAATATTACGCTGTACGGTATATCGATTGTACAGCAATTACCGGTAACGAGCGATGCTCAGAGCGATGGACAATGGCGTGAAGTTTCGCGAGAGAATCCGCTCGGATGTAATTGAATTAAACTCCACCGAATTCGTATTCAGTTACAATCGGTACTCTCTACACCCCAAGTGAAATTAGTGGTTAAGCACGTCCGGATAAATTGTGTATAAATAGATAGCGACTTACTCCGCGACATAATCTAGAACAAGGAGGTCGATTCGATGATACCTGAAGAGAAGGTATCGATCAATATTTATTATTTCGTATTTTTTATCAATTATTCAGGAGATCGACTGATACTTACGCAGAGATAGTAAAGACGATTCCTAACCCACAGCCTCAGAGAAATCAGGATTTATCCGTGCTATTCAAGAAGGGAGGGGATCAGCCGACGTGATTTACTTCCCCGAGCCATTAACGGAGCAAATGTGGCTAATAAAAATTTACCGCCCCCGGAATGTATTTTTTTTTTCCCTCCCGAAGCCAAGGATTAATACCACCTCGTCCGGCCTCTTGCCTCCTCCTTTTTCATCCGCGATCCCGACCCTCGTTTTTCCCTTTTCCCTCATTCCCATTTGCCCGCACACGGTCGGAAATAAAAGCCCCGAAAATTCCGCAGCATCCCGGAAAACTCCCAGCGGTGGTCCAGCGCCCAGCATCCCTGCGTACCGGACCGATTATGTTTGATTAACGCGGAGTGTTAATCAGGATTCGTATTAAGCGACGATTAACCGGATCATTTCCAGCGCTAATTCGACGTTATGTGCGGTAATTGCCCTGGGGAAATTTATCCCTGAAGATGAATCCTGGAGAGGACCACTTGAAAGTATGAACGAGTTGAAATGGTGACAAGGGACGCTTCGAACATCCTGCCCACTTAAAGGAGGAGCCATTAAGGTCCCTGGATCTCTAAGATTTTCGAGGCCTTTGAGTTTAAGTTCCTTCGCCTCCCTCTTCTGGTTCCTCTTTTGTCAAAGGAAGTCACCCATCCGGCGATGATTCGATCGCTGGGGTCAACGGGATGAGATCTGTCTTCGGCAGCGATCTGGTATCGATCTCTTCGAGTACGTGCTCGGGTACCAAAGGGAAGTCTTAATATCAAGGAGGAAACTTCATCCCAGGATAGAGAGACTGACAGGATCAGACGAGCACTCTCCACCAACAAGATGCATCGAACACGTTCTCTATTGACATCGTGTACAGGACTTGAATGTACGATAAGGATCGATAAAAATTCCAACTCGAAGTGTAATTAAAAATCAGACCCTGTAGGGTTTGAAAAATTGAAAAATAATATACCGGGGTACCAGAGGTAAGCCCTGATGCGAGGAAAAAAATTCTGGTACCGGAAGAGAGGTACCAACCTTGACATCAGCGTTCTCCATCGACGTCTCCCAGAGACCGCGTTCTCTATCGACAGGTTGTACAGGACTTGAATCTACAATGAGCTCGTCGATAAAAATTGTAACTCGCGGTAACGGTAGCTAGACGTGTACTTGGGATTTAATACTCGGGAGA
This sequence comes from Orussus abietinus, assembly GCF_000612105.2. Lineage (NCBI taxonomy): Eukaryota > Metazoa > Arthropoda > Insecta > Hymenoptera > Orussidae > Orussus > Orussus abietinus. The sequence continues at coordinate 2,882,267 of NW_019396012.1, forward strand.
TAAGAGACTAAGTATAATGTGAAATAAAAAAGAGTCATCGCATCTCCTGGGATGCACCATCGACTGCGCAAGTAAACGCTTCGGGATTCCCGGAATACCTCAGCAAGGAGCAATAACGCGAGCACAATCCGAATGGCAAATGAGAGCTGATTTCACAAAGGGTAATTCAATCTAATGAAAGTTTTCCCTCGGCAAACCCCGTTTAGTCGGACGGTATGCCGTCTTCATCCCCTAGCGTATGCAAGCCTTCGGCGCATTGCCCGAGCTCGGCTCTAACGAACGCCTCGAACTTCACGCGAAGTCGTGATAAACGAAGCACGGTACTCGTAAAGGCGTCGTAAAGCCGCGAGGCGTTATTGAAGCCGCCACATCTGCAAGGCCGGACCCAGTATCCGTTAAGAAAATCCGCCGAGGCGGTTTCCCAACCGGAAAATCCCGGAATCCGAGAGCTAAATTTGAAGGAAGACTAATGATAAGACGTATCGATCCTGGAGCTTGGAAAGAATTTTTAGACGATTAATTTCATCCAAACCTTCGATCGAAATACCGATAAGCTCTGCTGGGAATATTTCCTGATATTCATTAAAGAACGAAGGCTGGGAGTCCGATATCAGTTTCCCCGATAAGAGTCTTCTCGGCTATTGTTGGAAGGGATACTGGCATTGCTTGGAGACCACCCGGAGGTTCTTTCTCGAGTTTCCTCCAATCGGATGCCACGTCGTTGCCATCCCTTCGGGGTGTTACGACTTTCGATGTATCTCGGTGCATACCGACTCTAACGAGGGGCTCGAACTTCGCGCGAAGTCGCGATAGGCGAAGCTCGGAGGTCGTAAAACCGCCGTAAAGCCAGGAGGCGTTATTGGAGGTGCTGCACCTGCAATCCGGGAACCTTGAATCCGTTAAGGGAAGCCAGGTCCAGGACGGCCGAAATCAAAGCGGGGGTCCCCTGGGTCTCTCCGCTCCCAGAAATCGTCATTTCTGGAGTAGCCATGAATTATTCCGAGAGATCCGACGGCGTCAACGCAAAGAGGGAAATCCGAGTAATTGGAGGCAGCGGTTCCGTTTCATCGGCGATCTCCTGGCCTCTCCAATTAGTTTCCCAATTATCCCCCTGCAAACCTCCAAACTTCCAATCACCTAGTGGACTCGTCGAGCCGAGTCTTCCGGTTGTCATGCAATCATTAAAATCATCCGACGAGCCTTGAGGGCTGATCTCTTTGATCCCCTTTCGCCTCGGAGGGAGCGATTTGGAATCTGCGACGCGTTGTGGATTGCGATGAAAAAAGATCGGCCTCGATCTTGGTTTCGAACTTGATAAACGTGCAAGATTCGCGTATCACCACCCAGATGATACCTTATCAGGGGGATGCGGATACAAAATCGCGCACGTGCAAGATCAAGGCTTAGACTCGGACCTAATTCGGAAGACCAGGGACGACTTTGCTCGCAAGTCGCTAGTGATACCTTATCACGTCACATGGGTGCAGGGGACCATTTGCAAAACGGTAACTCTCATCTCTGACGAGCCGTAAAACGGCATAACACGGGCCGGGGAGAGCGATGACGACCTCTCAAGTTTGAATTTCGAAGGGTCCTCCCATACGGTGCGGAAAGCCCTCGCGGAGGAGCTTTACTGCCAGTAAAATATAGACGCCCATGTCCGAGCCCCATGAATACACGGGGTCGCCGCATCCCCGTGTCTAGGGGTTGAGTCTAGGGGGTAGTTACCGCCAGCTACGGATAAGGGGTAGGTTTAGTGTTTCCACCACTGCAAACCCCCAGCTCTTCGGGGTCCTCCTCATGGGGCACTCCGCTGGCGCACGCAACGCACAGGTGACATCCCGCCTGCATCCCTGCGTGCAATTGCACCCCCGTAGATAACCTTTCCATTACGGCTAATCGAAGTCCCTGATATCGAGGCGCCCCGGTACAGCATCCCGAATCCCGGGAGGTGACATCGACCCCTCCGACGTCTCGATCGTCATCCAGGGATGAGAACGTCGAGAAGAGATGTGCAAGGTGCAACGAAACATGCCGTGCACGGAATATTTCCCTCGCTGGGGAAATTGCGAAAATTCCGAGCTCCGTCCGGTAATTCGCGGCCGGCTCGCGAAATCATTTATTCACGCCCCATTTCGCGGGGGCGAATTAAAGGAAGAGGGTGCGAAGAGAATGGAGTTACCGGGGGATGCAGCTTCTCTATCGGTCCAGAGGCGCCGGGGGATGAACCGCGAATCGGGAGTCTCCACCCTGAAGAGGCACCCAACTCCCTAAAAATTCCCACTCTTACTTCGCCGCATTTTTTATCAAACCGTACATTAATCGATATAACACTTATCGTCTCGAAATAATTGGTACGAGTTTTAAGGCGTTATGAAGCAAAACAAAAAATCCAATTTCAAGGGTCGAAATCGATCGACCCCCCAGATCTCACTTTTACGGCGCCTTAAAGTTCCCAGGCCCCGTATCAGCTCATCCCCCTCCGAGAGGGCTCAGTAAGAACCCTATTGTTGGCACCTAGCACGTAGCTTAACTCTGTACAATAAATACCCACACCCCCAGAAAGGACCATTTGTTTCTCGGGCATTGTTTTCCGGTAAGAAGGGAAGACCATCCGTCTTCCGGCTCCCCTTCTTTCTGACCAGGCCGTTCGCTCGCGAGTTTCCGCGGTTCCCGAGGGACGTCGGGTTGACAGGGACTCCTGTATCCTGTCGACACCTTCGTCCAAGTTCCCAGGATCCCTTTGCCGCGTCTGATACCAACTTGCCTAATCAGGAAAGTATGTCAAATTCGAGGCCGGGCCTCGCCGCTTCGTTAGAGATATCGAGTTTCGCCTCTCGCGCATCAATTCCGAACTTTCCGGAATTGCCAGACAACTCTGCCGACTGTTCCTGGGACAATGGCAAGTCTGGAAGACTTGCTACTCCGGGTGCATTTCCTGGACGGGACCTCGTTCGAGAGCAGGTGCCTCGGAGAAATGCAATTCCCTGCATGAACGCTGCATAAAATAACCGAGGCGTCTCGCCGAAGTCCTACGATGCGGCTGATAAGCTGATAAGCCAGGAATATTGTCCCATCGCGAGATTACGGACCGCCGTCGTTATTACATTCAACAACAATGAATAATTTCTACTTTCAATTGCGAGGCAGATGTGCCGATTCGCGCAGCCGTGTATTTATCATTTTCCGGGGGAATTGTTGCACGGTCGTTGATAATTGTTAATTGTATTCCATTTTTACGGGGACCGTCCCGCTGGAAACGCGCATTATTAATGCCGATCTCGTTTTAATTCATTATTCAACAAATTAAATCTCCCATTTAGAGAAATTTCGAGGAAAAATGTAACGCCAACATTTATTACGACTTCGTTGAAATTCATTATTTAATAGATTATTGATCTCCCGGGAATTTTATTAGTTCCTTTTTCCTTTCAGTGCATCCCATGTTCTCCCTTATTGCATTTTATCGAGTAGGATAAATTGCAGGGATTAATCGAAGAAGTGTAAATAAAAAGACTGCTCGAGCGGAAATAAAAATCACTCACGGGGATGATATCGGTAATAAAATGAAATTCGGGCGTAACATATCAATCGTATAAATTTTCCCCTCGCCGTGGGTGAAGTCCGAGGTGCTTTAACGAGTAATTCGCGTCGAAATAAAAGCTGTCCGAGTAATCCCGGCCGCGTTTCCGGGTTACCGGTTTGACAGAATTACTCGAAAAATCAGGAGAAAATCGAGCCAGTGGCGGCGAGCGATTGACTTTATTAATTAACTTTCGTCCAGCCAGCGCGAGAGAGGTCGGTAATGAATAGGTAATTGCTATTCATTTTCACACGAGTTTGTATCGCGAGCTGTATTACAACGGAGCTCGATGAATAGGCCGAGAGACCGATAAAGAATCGACCATCGCAGTGGACCGAGTCACCCCGCAGAGCGGGACAAAACATTCCCAGGTCCCCCTTTCACTGAGCATAAATGGACGTAAACCATAAGAAATCCGGATACCGACAAATTCCGGGAACAATTAAACAGTGCGAAGGAAAGAACAGAGGGTCTTGGGAATTACCGCGAACGGCAAAAAAATCGACGGACAAAGCCGAGCTTTTTAGAGGTCGATCGCCGATAATCGATCCGCTCCCTCCTCGTTGGGAATTCAGTGGGGAATGAATATGAACAATTGAATAAACGAAGGACGTGAATATTTGAAATATTGGCTCGACGTTAGGAGCTTTCAGCTTTGGGCGAGCTCGCGAAATGGCGGGGACCTCCGCGAGAGTGCTCGCTTTTAACATTTTCTCACAAAGCTCCGACATCTCGGGGCTCGGATTAGATCCGTTTGGGAAAGCTCTCCGAGCAGGTCCCGTAATTCCATTAGGCCGTCATTACGATTATCCCGAGTGGAGGAAAGAGTCGAGATGACGGGAATTCGAAGAAGCTCTTCGCGGTCTCGCCGAGGAGTGGAAAGCTCCCACCGGAGGAGTCATCGTGCATGCTTGATCAAAGCTCGCAAGCTCGAACCAACGGGCTGAATTAGTCAGAGGGAAGTACTCGAGGCATTCCACCTGTGCCACCTTTCGACGATCTCGAGATCCCCAATTTTTCCGAACAATCGCCCGGCTCGCATTGTTGTGGAAAAAGCTCGCGCGAGTTCGCCAATTAGAGCCCGGCTAAAAATGGGGAAAAAATGGCGGAGGGGGTTTATTAATTAATTAAATTGTTAGAGACGCCATGGGGATCATCGCGGCTGGTCAAAGCTCGAGCTTGCGACGAGAACATCCCTCGGGCCGGAGGAAAGAGCTTAATTGCTGGATCGAAGCTCTCAGGCCGTTCTCCGGTATCCGAGGACTTCATAATGGGTACGCGTCCCTTTATCGCGCGGATGCGGTGATTCCCTATGCCCCCAATTGGGGGCAGTTCCACCCATCTGCATTCTCCCCCGATGGGGGGGTGGAAAGTCGCGCAAAAGCACAAAAGCACGCGGCGATGGTTCATTAGTCCCCCGATCGAGTTTACTGCAGGGTGGTCGTTACAACCCCTCATCCTCCCGCCCCATGGAACCCCATTCTGTATCGTGGAACCAAGTAGAACTCGCAGACTTTGGGCGGCGAATTTCCAGGAGAGCGATTAGCTATCCAAAATCGAATTGCCGTAAGAGAAAAATCCTCAGGAAGGCATAATTAAAATGAAGGACATTTGTGGGAGATCTTTTATCCCAGCCGGGGTTGGCATAAATTGCAGGGGAATTTCTCCCGGGGTGACTGTACGACGACACTTTACGGGGTTGTTGGTAAAGATGCAGCCGTAAGCACCCCTCCCCGTGTTTTCTTCGAGTCCCTGCAAGCCCTGCACAAACTCTGCACCCCCGATCCCCAGGCAGCCGCCACAGAAGCTGCAACAATGACCATTGTCGTTGGAACCCCCTTTGGAAGAGGAGCCGCCTTTCGTCCCCCTCTGCGTCGAGAAGCCCGGGAAGCTCTACACATTGTTTACGAGCATTTTTAAAAGCCCCTTCCGAATAAAGCCCCCCTAGGAGTCGAGCTTTCATCAGCGTCCGTCCGATCGGCCGGAAAAGCTCGGACCTCGGTCGCTCTTCGAGAAGGTCTTCGGTCCTTGTTGAGGTGTGAAAATGCACCAAAAAAATCGAAATTGCAGGACCTTCTCTTACAGACTCCATATCGATAAGTTCGAAGCGATTAGGCACACCTAGTTCGGAGATACGTTCATTACGGGCGATTCTTCATATGTCACTATCATATCACCTTAAATCGATGACAGTGCCCAACTGCTGGACCCATCATTTCCGTTTGTCGACCACCCCCCTGGGATTAAATTCCACGGAGAGGGTTTTATTTCGAAATTCGAGGACCTCTCCAGGGAGAGAAAGGGAAAGGGGAGCATCGAATTCACCCGTGAAATTCCATCTGTTTGCGCCCCGAATATTTGGAGGCACTGGAGCGTTCTCTCTCGGAGATGACAATGTGGACGTACCTTGACGTGGATGCACCGAAATATTCCATAAACGAGACCCGCCTCGCCTTTTCAGTCCTCGCTGCAAGCTGTGACGGCGCTCGAGGTGCATCGGGGCTCATAAAAAATGAATCGCCGGGGGTGGAGGAGGAGGCGGGAAATTCAACAAGTTTCGGAGTTCGCCGAAGGATTCTTTTTCTTCCCGGTGACCTCGGTGAATTTTTGCCACGCCTAAGTTTGGGGAAGAGGCTTCAGGCCGGTGGACATTTTTGCCCGGAAAATCCGGGACTTGAAGTCTTCCCGCCAAGTTTCGGAGGAACACCTTCCAAGTTCCAGGCTCTTGGGAGCTCGGCAGCTCGAAATTCTCCCGCCTATGGGAGACCATGAAGACACCACAAGCTGCTCTTCTGGACGCAACGTCGCGTAGATGGAACTTGGTAAAACCACTTTTTTTTTAACGCCCACTTTGGGACCGATTATGGGGTGAAATTTGAAATTTTTCATTATCGACATTAAGTATTTCCTTTTTGAACCCTCCTGGAGGGCAACGCCCCGAAAACTCAGGGTAACGCATCCTTAGCATCGCAACCCATGACTTTACACGACGAACGTTTAAAATGGAAAAAATTCTAAACTCGAAGAGTTCACCCTCGAAATTCTCCCTTACTCTCCAGAGACCGCAGAGGTGGCGAATGGAACATAACCTATAAACGCACCACGTGTGTGGAACCTTTGTGATCAGAAGGGACCTCGCCGTGTAATTTGGCTCTTTCGGGCCAATTAGTTAAACAATATGTGCCAGGACCCATTAAAGTGGCTCGCGGAACGAGAAACGCGTGCTTCGCCCCCGCGTTAAATTCCCAGCGATTCCGCACATCCCCCCGTTTCGCCAAAAACTCGGCCCCAGGTTCTCCAACTTTATCCGAGGTGATATAAATGCCAGATCTCGAAGTTCGCAGGAGATCTCATCCTTCGGGCGAACCGAGTCGTTGCGAGGAGTAACGGCGCCGTTTCCGGGCATTACACGTCAAAACGGATGCTTAAACCGCTTCGCGGTGTAACTACCCTTACGCGGGCATAAACTCCGTAGATCGGGGGGATAAAAAGTATGAAATTTGCAACATGCAACGAGGAGTATAGAAAAAAAAAAGAAAAAAAGCTCGGCTTTTCGAACCTCCCGCTCGAGGAGCCGCGGATTAATCGCGCGAACTTTACGCACGGATTTTCGGTGATAACTCGGGAATACGCGTCGCTATCAGGGATGTAAATTAGCCGCACAGAGAGTAAGCACCATTGCGAGCATATTTCATTAAGTTAAGTGGACCGGTGCTGTAAACAATCTCGCAGAATGCACCTGACATTTATATTCGCGGTCACCGCGCGGAATTCCGCACCCATTCGATGCACCTTGAAGAGCTCGATCGGAAATCGAAGAAAATGATGCCGCTCCGAATTAAAAGTGGGGAAAAAAAAATAAAGAAGAAAAGAAAATGCAAAAATAACGAGAGATGGAAATCTGAGGATTTTTTACGCGATTTTCTCAGGTTGGAAATTATGCTCAATATTTTCTTGGGTTTGTCGAGGCATTTTATTGGTTTATTCATCGACTTTGGCGGAGGGTAAAAAATCGAGACAGACGCAAGTTGGAAATTTAATGGGAATCCTTCCGGGGGGATTTTTCGTATTCTTTTTTTTTTTCACGGGAAATTCAAGGACTTCTCCGTTATGGCTGATTGCAGGACTCTCGGGGGAATCTTTCGAGGATGCTGCATCGAGATGAAGCGTAAATATCGCGATACGCGTTCCTGGCATAACAAAAGTTGAATCTCGACCCCCTGCTTTGTCCGATCCGGCAATCAGGGGGCCCATTCGGGAGCACTGATTGCTAAGACGGATGAGAAAATCCTGGCAGGGATGCTGCGGACCTTGTGTGTCCGGAATGCAAGATAAATGATTGTTGGAGGCCGGCAAGCCTCTTATCAAAATCCGACGTCCTGATTCTCGAGGCAAGACATAAAAGAAAGGTCATTGATTCGAGTGTGACTAAAAATGAAATTTTCACGAATTTATTTATTTCAATGGACGATTCGTGATTTTGAAAAGGGGTGAAAAATTTCCGGGTTCGATGAGATGAAATTTGTAAAAATTGTTCATCATTTCCGGATTCCAGGGACGACCTTAATTTTAGGCAAGAGGAGGAGGGTTTGTTTGAGGGGATAATCGCAACTTCCGGTGATTTCGGGGGAGGCAGAGGATCCAGGAGGGTGTTAATGTACACAAGGGGTGCGGAGTGTCTTCGGGGCGCGAGTTCGCAGGTTCGATGAGGCGAAATCCAATACAGTCCATTCAAACTTAGAGTACGTAACGAAGTTCACGGTTCTGTGCTAAGTCCCGTGCCGGGATCGGGATTAGGGGTGGGCTAAACGATAGGGATGCCTGGTAACGCTTCCCGACAAGATAGGGGATGATTCCGGATTGCTTTGCGGTTAAGATCCCGACCTCCATTCAGACAAATTGCGCCGGAAAAAATCCCGAGAAACTCAAGAAAAATCCTTCCCCTCTCTAAACAAAACTCAGGAAAAATACAAAAACCCCAAAATTCGAAACGCAAGTATGTAGAGGCCAGAAAAAAAAAATTACTAGAAATTTTCCCGATAACTCCATCCATCGGAATAAATGAAATTCAGAGTCAGCTACCGAGATTAGACGAATGACATGCCTTCCTTCGGGATGACTTACCGCCGGGCGGGACGGAAAGGGCTGCAAGGCGATGTAATCAAGGTATGAGCCAATTAACGCGAGACAGCAGGTAATTAGTAATTAAATAAATAAGACGCGGCCGTGTCGGCCGGGAAAGCGTTGTCCAGATTCGCGTCTTGGTCGCCCCTCGGAGCGCGGTCAATTCTTTCCCGGCGCGTCCGGTAATGAAGGCTTCTTCGCAGTCTCCAGCGTTTATTTTCAGCGGCATGGTAAACTGGTTCGCCGGTTTGCGGTAATTCCCAACCGGATCCGGTTCCGTACCACATCCCGACCAATTAAGTCGGTGCGGATTTAAGGGGAACTTTTGGGACAGGTTTATAAAAATTCGCCCGATGAGAAAAAAAAAAAATGGATGGATTAATTTCGTGGGTGGTGAGAAAATTGGGTGAAAATTATGGGAAAAATCGTGGAAGTGCGACAATTGACAATGGATCTACGGGCATAATGGGGGCCATTGGCACGGATCGTATTGACACTGTTAACGAGGTCCGTTTCACCGGGGAACAGTGTCTCGTTATTTAAACGGGCGAGTTGGCTAATCGGGCTCACTTGCCCGTGATAATAGGCGAACCTGGTAGATCGTCCGAGTGCTCGATGGATTAATCAGCTGATCGTATTAGCTAGATATTCCAGAGGGCACCGGACCTCTAAATGCACCCCGGACTGCAGTTACCCAACCGTTGAGCAATTCACCAGAGTGCAGGCCAAGTGGTCGACATCACAAAATCGAGCGGAATTCTCGCGACCTCCAGTCGCCGATTTTTTTTTTTCTTCTTTCCGAGTTTATTCCCAGTTACTCCCTCCGTTTTTCCGAGGAAAATTCGGACCGCCAAAAGTCGACCCTTCGCACCCCTTTTCGTCCAGACCAGAGACCGGCCACCTCGCGGTAGCTCCGGGCAGAACTCCCTGAAGACTCCCTCGGGAACCCCGCACTTTCTTGTCTCATCCCCGAAGAGCCGCTCCTCGGAAACTTTCCTCTGGCCATTTTGTTCCCAGGAACAATATTTACCCTCCGCGGGGTACCCACGAATTACTCCGACCTCTTTCCCCCTTCGCCCATCTCGGAATGATTGTCAAGCCTTCAAGGAGAAACTCCAAACTTTTCAGCATTTCTATCCGTCCGATAATTTTCATCCGAATTAAAAGCACCCCTTTAACATCCCCATTACTAATCGCCACCTCTCCTGCGACATTCCTCCTAAATGATTTTCAACTCTCGAAATGGTTTCGCGAATTTCGAAAATTCCGCGGAATTCTGCAAAATTCACGCAAAATTCCACTTCCATTAACCCATCCCCCGAATAATTTTTAACCCAGCAAAAGGACCGAACACATTAATTACCATTATTCCCCTCACAATCCGTCACCCAACCAGATGAAATGAATCTCCCCAGCCCGAAAAAATTTCTCCCCTTTCGAAGTACATCCCTGGTACTTTTTTCCCTGAGCAATAATTCGAGTTTAATCGCAAAGTCGGCCATGTCGCGTCTCGGAAAAAAGCCTGCCGATCCAATATCGACGGAAGCCCTTTTTGCGTAATATCCCCAATGCGGGGTACTTGCGGAAGGGGCGGGGGCAATAATTCCGATTTAATCGACCATCGGTCTCAAGAACCGCTCGAAAAAAAAGAGAAAATAAAACCAGAGAAAAGAACTGACTCGGCGGAAGAAAATTGCCGTTTAATTCAAGTTCCTTTTTTTTTTAGGATGTGCAGAGAAAAGTACACAATTACTCGCATTCATTTTCTTCCCTGGAAGAAGCTTCAAGAAATGCAGCTCGAGGCCGAGTGCATTACCGAGGAAGGGAGGGTGTCTCGGTAAATGACCGGTATTATTTGCAAGAATTTCAAGGGTGGATAAACCGTGCATTATCCAGGGCGGTGCATCGGGAGGGGTTGAAGGGGGAGGGCCGGCAATTTGCGAAAGAGCGAAGTGGCCACTCCTGGCCAGCTCGGCAAAATAATTGTCCTTAATTGTGTTTACCGGTCCGTGTGCCGAGCCGTTAATAGAATTTTAATATACACATGCAATATGCATCGCCGCCGTATAATGGCACCGTCGGGGAAATTTCCATTAATGGCGCCGCGGCGTTTCAAACGCACCGCCCTTTCCCCCGGAGGGTTTTCCGCGGGATTATTGGCTCGCCGGTTTTTGTTATTTTTCTTTTTCTTCTTTCGGGAAAATTTCTCGCCAAAAGGAAAAATCAATCTTACTTTCCCCGTGAAGGCATGAGAAATTCTCCGGCGACCTGTGAGCGCAGGGATGTCCGCGATGGTGGGCCGAGTTATCCCGCTGATGCCGCGACTCGATGATAACGATCCACGTAGTGGCCAGCATGAGGAACAGCCTTGACCCCCAAGCTGGTCCAGAAGACATCCTCCTCCGGGTATCGCATCCCCCGAGGTTTCGCCTCGCCGACGACCACCTCTAGACCTCGGACGACCTCCCGGCTCCCCCTCGGGCTCGGCTCTGGAAAATGAAAGATCCCTTCAGGAGAGCTCGCCCCACCCCATGGGGGGGTATGGGGGATGCCGCGTTAACACTCGTTTGCGAAATTCGCAATTACGGTAGCCCCCCTCTATGGTCGCCCTGTCGCGAGAGGGCTCCCCATGAATTTTTCAATACTTCCTGCGGGGTATCCATCCCGACACTCCCCTATTCCAGAAATTCGCCCTTCCGCGTCGGGCATTTTCGCGCCTCCGGTGTTCTTATATTAAAAAATTCCTCTATCTGTGCTCTTTCCCACCTCGGAGAGGCCGAGAGAACTCCGAAGGCGATTGCGGGATGCTGGAGTAACGAGGTGACTTCGTGATAACCACCACCCCCCGATGGGATCACCCCTAGTCCAAATTTTTATCCCACATGGAACGACTAATTGTAGACCTTAAATGGGTTTCGAGATGATATAAAAAAAAAACATCCGAGCCTTAATTCCGATCCTATTTAGAATCTTTAATCGGGAACGAAATATCCAACGAGATGGAGTGAGCCCCCCCAGGTGAAGGGAGGAAATACTTGCGGGGGAGGGACGGGGCGCGAATCGTTAATCACTGCTCAGCCCTGCCCGAGCACTAGAGAGTTTCCTCGAGTAGAAAAGTTAATTAAGCAAGGTTTTATTAACTCCGCGGCCGGTTATGCTTTTCGGATCGGCGATAATTTCCCCGGTACATTTTTTTTTCCCTCCCTTTTCTCTCTCTCCTTCTTCCGCCTCGATTGTTGCCGAGCAGGATATTCCGGAGGGCGGGGGGTCCAAGAGAGCTTGGGCAATTTCAAATTAATTCGCTCAATGAGCCGACTGCCGCATAAATCCCTAATTCGACGGAAAAGAGGGTCGCCTTAATTTTCCCCCGATTTCCCCGGATTTAATTCCAACTTTCCCTGATTTAATCCTGATTTTTCATCCGTCCCCAAGATATTGCTGCGCGCGCATCGCATCTCATGGTGTCGCTGTCCGAGGCAATGGGGTGTTAATTTGCCACCGTGGTTATTTATGGATAAATCGATGGTTCATCGACTCGGGTCGACGAGAGGTGACGTGGTGAATTGTTCTTTTTTTTTTTCTCTTCAGTTTTTCCCTGTCCTTTTCTTATTTTCTTTCTCTCCTTTAAAGGAATCGCTGTCGAGGATCGAGTCTCGGCCACCTCTAGGTTTCCTTCGGGTCTCATTGTATCCCGAGAGGGAGGAACTGCTCCCGAGGGACGCGGGGGAGCAATAAACATTCGCCGATAAAATGGCGCGTGTCGCTCACGACCTCAGGAACTGCAGGGCCTCGCAGCTGCAGCTGCAGGACGTGTTATAGCCAATGCATGACCCCGAATGTTTATTCCCCAGATTCCCCATTGATCCCTACGGCCGAAGGAAGGGGAAACAATTTCCAACTTGTCGATACAAACGTCGGCCGAATTGCGATTGGCCTTTATCTCCCGAGTGACGGAAGGAATTATCCTCGAATCGGCCGGAAATCCACTTCCGAGATTATTTCGGCCCACGTCACTCCGTTGCATCCGGCGATGCACCGACTGGTTCGATCCGTTTCATTTGACATTCCCGGAAAATGAGGGAAATTACGCGTCGCCAGGACATCTCGAGCAATTTTAACTCAACGAATTTCCGAATTCCGCCGGCAAGGTGTCCGGTGGATTTACCCTTTCCCTTCGTCTCCGCATTTTCCTTCCCCTTAAGTTAATATGGAAAGCAAAGCGACCCTTTTTGGGCCGCCCTTAAACGCGCATCCACCCCGAAGGGGAAGACGATCCCGAGACAAACAGGGGTGCAGAGAAAGAGTGGAAACGTCTTGTTCCATCCCCTGAGAAGTTCCTGGTTAAGTATCTCTGGGTGAATCCCCGGCCCATAAATATACATTCTGGGGGGTGGCTAATGGACATCCCCAAAAACTCCAACGACTCCGAAGAGACACCGAAACCAACCCCAATTTAAAAATCGAGGGGAAAACAAGATCCTTAAGTCTACCCTGAGAAAAAAAAAAAAGGAAAATTACAACAGTAACAAAGAAATTGTCAATTCGAAGAATAATTATTTGACTGAAACAAACTGGAATTATTCCACTCGACCGCGGATCAGTTTTTCACATCTCCGGCATTTTCAAGTATTTTGTAACAAAGCATTCGGCAGTAAACCGACCCTACAAAGGGTAGGGGGTTGACGAGAAAATTCTTAGACGGTCTGGTGACAAAGTAAAGGGGGTCCACCCTTAGCTAGGGGGTGTATCTTTGATGCGGGATACCCCTGTAAAAATGACTTAAAATCCGCACCATCGGGTACCGTGACCCTTAATCTCGCTCCTACATTTTTTTACAATTATTAGTAATCGCCTCCTTTTTTTATAGGTCGCATTTCTCTAGATTCTCGTCAAGGAAGTTCGAAGTTTCCCTCGATTTGAAAGCTTCCAAGGGACGAATGGAATCCCCTGGGGGTTAAAGGGACCCGACTCGGATTTAACCCGGCGCGGAAATAAATCGCACGTCGTTCGGCCTCCGGTAATTTAACGTAATTGTCCCTCGATCCGCCGTTATACGAGGGCGTATCGGTATTATCAGTCATAAATATCCGAGGCGAGGCTTATTAAACGGAGCTATTAGTCAGACCTTGTTACGAGGGGATGGGAAATAAAGTCGCTCGATCTGGAGTGATGGAATTAAAAGCAGGGCTGAGTTTTCGGGGGATACGAAGATGGGGACGGCATTTCCACCCCTCGAGCCAAGATGGCTAACTAGGGCGGGTATATAGACACCTAGGCTTGGACAAATATTGTACCGTTCGATCGGTTTGTCTTAACTAGCCGCGTATTCTGGACCAGGTTTGACTCTTGTCCGACCGTGCACTGGGAAATCATCCGACTCCCGATAAATTCCAATTTACACATTAGGCGGATATCGGTCGATAGCGTCGATCAAAAATGCCGGATGGGATAACGAAAACCGAGGAAATCCATTTTCCGCGGCTCCGTCTGCACGTAGAGAGAGAGAGAGAGATGGTCGAGGAATGAGGTAAAAAATTGTAGAATTGCCCGGAGGCATTCAAAGGGCTTGATAATGCACATTTGTATGCATCGACACATGCCAATTGACTGCTACGTGCCCTGCTCGGTTTTTATATCCTCATGGAGGGCTGCCTACATTTTTTACAATTTTCCTGTCAAAATTCTTACTTCACTTTCAGCTTAAATTATTATTCGGGGTCTTACGATTAATTGTCCGCATCCTACATCATCGTGTCAAGATAATTTAAGCTTAAAAAGAGCCCTAGAGAGTACAGATATTTTTTGGCAATTTTTTAATTTCAATCCGAGAGGTTAGGGAATTGGGGCAGGTCAGGAGCGTTCATTCCTTGCACTTGGGATAGATTAGGTTTCCTTGAGATTGGGGTAGGTCGATCGATGGGATTCTCGCCTATGGGATCGAAGGTGTCGAAAGTGCTCCTCTCGATTAACAATTTAGGTGGTACATGCCCTTACGCGGCTGATCCGCTACGGGGGCGTGTACATGCGAGTACACGCGAGTACGCGCGGACAGGACGCACATGCAATCGCACAATGGCGTGGACTAAAGCACCCTTTATCATCGCCGTCCCACAACTTTAATGCCACCATCGTATTAAGGGTTAACCAACAATCCCCGAGCAGCCATTGTACCGGTCCGCGCCATTGTTTCGCGATCGAATGCCAGCTAGACGTGCGGAATCCGCTCAGCGGAACGCCCAAGACGAGCGGAACGATTTGACGAAATCCGCCCCTACGTGATCTATCGTCATTTACCCCGACGAGACGTCGAAAAGGATCTAAAAATCCTGACAAGTTGAAATGAAAATCGCGAAACTCCTGAAAACCATCAAGTCCTTCCACTATCCAGCTTTAATTTTCCGCAGGACCTCCGAGTAATTTTCTCCACAGGACTCATATTTATTCGATTTCAGCCTCGGCGCGACACTTGGCGGTCGAAACGAGGCGTCGGGACGCCAAAGGGAGGGAAAAAGGCGACGGCAGGCCGGCCTCCATTAAGCCCACTCTCTGGGGGGTGGGATGAAAAAGAAGAAAAACGGAAGAAAAAAGAAAGAGAGAAAAAAAAAAGGAAAATTCCGCAACGCGAGAGCGTCCATCCCCCTAGTTCGTTTAGCTTTTTCCCACCCCCAGGAATCGTAGCGAAACGCCATTAGCCCGACGTCGCTCTATCAAGTCTTTCGTGCCTTGGTAAACCGCGAGCTTTAACCTCCACCCCCTTCCGAAAAAGAATTCCCACGGTCAATAAATAACCAAGGTAAACTGGAGTTCATAGGGGATGTTTAACGATTTTTGACGGAGGCGTCTAAGCGGTTTAATTAAAACACCTCGACGCAACGCCGTCTCGTAATTCCTGAAAAGTTTTAATCTGCTCGGAATTAACTTAGGACACCGGCATTACCGGGGAAACTGTTCCGGGCAAGGAAAATGGCAAATGGGGTAAACGCCCCCGGGAGGGGGGTGGTCGCCGATTATCCCGAGGTACGAGTAAATAAATATTTAAATATTAAATCAGGTCAGTTATTGTCGGTAACTCGATGGATGAGGACGTGGACAAGGGGTGGCGAGCATTCGGGGGTGGTTTCGATGCGTGGCCGAATTTCCCGGGTCCTAAGTCAAATATTTAACCGGAGGTTTAATCGAATCGGCCGTTTCGCGCATTCGCCGATTTGGCACGAGGGGGATAAAAATTGGCGCGATTACGCGGGATAAAGGGGTTGGCCGGAGAAACTTGCCTGTGAATTTTAAATCCAAACCGGACCCGTTTACCCGCGAGTTACCAGCGGAAATCCCGGCAAACCCGGTGACATTGACTCTGCCAATTTTGCGACTTAGCCTTGCGGTATTCGGCACCGGAAGTTAAATATTCCGCGGTGTCGCCCGGAGGGTTGACACGCATTCCCGTCTCATTGTGTCCTATTCCACGTGTAATCACTGATTACGAATTCTACTTGACTGCAATGCAGGCGCGCACTTCAGCTGCACTTGCACTGGGTCCTTTTCCGGACTTTGACTCCCGGATTTTGCAGCTTCCAAAGGGAGTGACGGGTTTGCGCGAATTTCACCTGACACTTGACAACTGTAATTTTTTCCTCCACCTTGACATAAAATGGAGGAAAAAAAAATAGCTGGAGATCCAATTTTAATTTTCTCGAATTTACGCTCTTCCAGGGGAACTGAATTAATTCTTCGGGTCTTATTTTCCATTTAAAAGAACTTTTTTCCTCGTGTTTTAATTATCATTATATTTTTTTCCCTCCGAGTGAATTATTTTCTTTTCCTAATTTAGGGAAGGGGAAGGTTCGAGGGAATCGAGGGAATCGCAGGATTCCGAGTTTTGGCTAAATTTCACGTACTCTCTCGTTACCGTAATCTGTGGCCAGGACAGTCACGTTCGGCGCCGTTTCGGCACGAATTGTGGTTTATCTGGATCGCGACAGGAAACTTTCTTACTTACCCGACCCCTTATCCCGTGGGAAGTGCATTTGATCTTGTTTCCCTGCAGGCTACCAGATTTCGGAAATTCGGGATGATATGCCCGGGGTCGAGAACGCGGATTACGCCGAAGATCTGCAGGGCTCCCCGAAGCCTACGCACCCGAAAATCCCCGAAATCCCGAAAATCCCCGGGATCCGTTTACAGGTAACAGGGATATCACCCAGCGGTGACGGAATATCCAAAATTCAATTTCAAGAAGAGCCCGGGTGATTACAACTAACCCATGACGACCGATTCCAAGACCGAAGTGTGAGCCGCGTTTGAAAAAATTGTAAACTCCTCTAAATAAATAAGACAAAAAACTTCAAATTTTACCCGCCAACGATCCTCGAAAATTTTCAGAATTTTCCCCGGTTTTTCTCCCAGGGGAAGAAACTCGCCGACGAACGAGTTGCATCCCCCAACCCCTCGGAATACCGGAAGAGCTCTCGCATAAAAGCCGGTAGTTTGTCGAGAGGAGACACTGGCGATGTCACGCGATTTTTATCAGTGATAAAAGAACCCGCGAGATCGGCGAGCCCGACAGAGACGCCAACTTTCTCTGGGAATTATCAAAAATTGAGAAATCCACCCGCGGAATAATATTTCTCAAATTTCTCACCCTCCCGGAGTTCCCGAAATTCGTCGTAAAAATTTCTACGCATCTCTGCTTCTAACGTACTCGAAAAAAAAAAAAATGTAGAATACCTCTACCATATCTGATAACTCGATAAAATAAAATAAAGGAAACAAAAAGAGACCACGCTCATAGACACAACTTCTCTGCCACAAAGAACCTCCTTCCTGAGTCCTTCAGAATCCGACCCTGAAGACGTCTCCGAAACCTCCACCCCAGAAGTACTTCTCGAAGGGGTGCCAACCCCCCTTGGGGGAGGTTCACCCCCCAAAGTCGCAAACTACATCGCAGGGTGCAGCTCCGCAGTTTAGCTGAAATATGCGGGAAACAGCCACCCGGTATTGTGTCCAAGTAATAAAATATACGCATTTGCAATGCAAAGGTCCTGAGCGTGCAGCAGGACGCGAGGGTAGACGGCGGGGGAGGGTTCTTAAAACAAGGAACTTTAACTCGGGGCGTTTACACCCAGGCCGTCATTTTTATCGCGAGGCATCCCCGTCGTCGGGGGTGTCGTCCAAAGTCGGTCGTTAAGCTTTTCTCTGGGTTCCCGGGGGATAACCGGGACCTCATGCCCGAAAAAACGGAGGATGGACCACGAGAGAAAAAAAAAGGGTGGAGGATTAATCCGAGCCCGAGGTATACAGCATTGCCAATAAACGTAGTCGACGGGAGAAACCATCCGTTTTCTCCGCCGAGAAGATCCGACGATCCGGCCGACGGTTGTCGTTTGTCGCGCGGCGCGTCTTATCGCGTCTTATCAGGCCGGCCGAAACATCGCGGTGTCCTTTTCACCCCCTTTTTCCGGGATTCCGTGTCCTCTCTCCCCTCTCCCGCCTTCCCCTCGTCCTATCACAGCTCGTCCATTAAATCCGTTAGTGACGATTACCGCTAATTGCGAAACTTCGTAGGACCGCGAGTCGCGAAGCTTCCCCCGACTGCGACAAATCGCCGGCCATTCGTCGAGCCCAGGGGTGGAGGGTGGTACCTTGTTTCGTCATTTTCAGGAATAATTAGTCCCCGCAACTCTCTGTGCGACCTGACGACGGCAAATCGACCGCGCAAACACGGCGGGAGGCCTGCAATTACGCGTAGGTGTTGATGAGCCCGCGTCGGTGATAGTGCCCCGCACGCGACGCGTGATAACGCCTGATAACAGATGCACGATGCACCGCCGACCGTGAAATCGTAGAAAATCAGGGAACTCATCAAAAAGTAAATTAACACAGAAACGTTCCATTGCTTATGAGGAAAATAAAAAGTAAATGTTGCTTAAGAGGTTGGTCCAAGATTTAAAAAGAAAAACGTAAGAGTAATTGCGTTCGATAGAATTCCAGGGCGGAAATCGAAGCTTCCGTTCCGATCGGGGAATATCAGCGCCCGGGGGTGGAGACCAGGGGTCGGTATCCAGAACTTCCGGTTCGAGGAGGTCAATATTAGCTTAGGGATTATTTTAGCCGGCGATAATTACCATGAAGTCGGTGAAATTAGGGGATGAGAGGGAAGAAGTCGCATTTGGAGGAAACTCTCTAGATGGAGGGGGGAGAAGGGTGGTATCTAGGGGAAAAGGTCATAAAATGGCTAGGGGAAACACATATATGGGGTGTAAAAGGGGTATCCGGGGTGCAAGTGTCGTGGGAACGGGCCAAACCGCGTGGGGACACCCTCTCCGGGGATCCCACGTGTTCCGACATGGGACGCGTCAGGAACGGTTCGACGGAGTTGGTAATGACGGAATCTGCAAAGAGCAAAGGAAGAGCAGACGGCGCCTCGGCATCGGCGTCGGCCACGCGGAATTCCGCGAGGGGTAATGAAATTCCCCCCTGCCGGTCCCCCCCGCAGGTGCGAGGGGTGCAGCGCGGACGGGAAATGGACGGGGAATTTATCACCCCTCGTAAACACCCTTCCGGCCGATATCGAGGGTGCTGGTCGCCATCGGGATAACATCGCGCGAGAAATCACCGGAAACGCGGCCCTTTTATTTCTCTCGTAAAGGAAGGGACGAAACGAGCCGCGCGCCTAAGCGCGAGGGATGCTCCCTTGTCGAGATCATCCGGGGGGTGCGTCGGAAAAGGGGGCAGAGTGAAAAAAAAATGGACCCAGGAGGGTGGATTTGCTCGAAAGAAAATTGGGGCTTATGGGTAATCATGGGTAAGCATGGGGTGGTGTGGAGCCGATATGCGTACACTGAGAAGAAAGGAAGCGGACATCGACCCAAGGAAATATTTTCTTAATTCGAGGGATAATTGTTTAAGATTCGTGGAGGGGTTCACCTTTTTTTAAATTAGCTAAGGAATGTCGGGGAGTGATTTCCTATTTTTTTTTGCCGGGGTTTCAGATCTCGGAATGTCTCGGGAAATGGAAATACACCCCCCAGGGGTGATCTTCTCGGAGAGCAGATTCTAGTGGGTGTTTCTTATTTTTTTATTTATTTCTGGTGAAATTGGGATGTTTCTCTGCATCTACTTTTCTGAGAGGCAAAGTAAACGAGGCGGAATCTTTTAGCCTCGATATCGACTCTCTTCGGGGGCTCTCAGAGACTCGATATTAGACGGGGGTCAAACGATCCTCCGATTACTCGGGGGGGTGCACCCGGAAGTGCCCCGGGGAGCTCGAACGTCGCCAAGCTTTCGACCCCCTGCGAAGCTTTCCTACCCCCTGTGGACGTACACTCTGGATGGTTCCTCGACTTAATGCGCAACTCACCCCCCGAAGAGCCCCTGGGACTCCCTGTAGAAATGCACCTGTAATGCCCCTTGCATCCCCAAGGGAACGCAAGGGAATCGAAAGAGTACGGATCGATTTTGAACTCCGAGCTTTGGTACCTCGACTTCGGAAAATTCAGGAAATTTCCGCGAAATTTCGAAGATCTGGTAGAACTTGCAAAGGGAAATTTTCAAAGATCCATGAAATTGACAAGTTTTCGGAAATCTGGAGAATCGTTAAAATTGTGGAAATTCGAGGAATTCCGAAATTCTCACTTTCAAAAAATCCCGAAAAAATGGTCAAATCTCAACTTCGGCGAATTGAAACGTACCGAGGGGATAGAGGAGCCGAATTTCCGGGGTCTCCCAGAAATTTGGACCCATTCAAGATTCCTCATCCATTTTTCCCTCCCCGCGCGAGAGGGTGAATAATGTCGGAATTAAAAGTTCGGAGGATCCGGAAAGTTTCCGCGCTGTCGGAAGAATAACCCCGGAAAAGAGGAACGCGACTCGCTTCGACGGGATTACGGTCGAATTTTTCGATTTTTCCCGGGCCATTGCAAACGGCGAGATATAAAATAAAACTCGAAAAGGAAGAAAGGAAAGAAAATAAGGAAAAAGAGGATTGACCGCGTGCGTTATTCCGCCGGGGAGTCTCGAAGCCCGGAATCGCAGGTCGCGAGTAGACGACCCGCTCGAGAAATGGCTCTTCATGGCCCCTTCGTTTCCGCGGATCGACCGAATCCTCGAAATCGCAATAACAATCTCAATTGAAACATCGACCTGCCGGCACTTGAGCCCGACTTTCAGCCCGACTCATATCCTACATACGGCCCCTCGTGCAGAGGGAGATGCTCCAGTTATCGAGAGCACGCGGCTCCGTCGCGTCAGGCAAACGCCATATTTCATCTCCGTTGCAGCCGGAAATGTCTTCCGGGATGTAATAAAAGGAGAATGCCAGAGATATCCTGCTGGAGAACCTTAAAATCCCGAGGAAAAGCGAGCCATTAGGAGGAGGAAACAATTAACTTCGCCCTGACTCGTCTCCCTCTTATCAACCCCGAAGCAGGGATGCTGGGTCCAGACATAATTCCTATTCTCGATTCAAAAAAGGATTTTTATTACCTTCTATAGAATAATTAATATAACAGTTTGAAGATGAGATTCGATCGATCGGTTGGGAAAATTGACGGCAATCTCCGATTTTAGGATGCAGCTGTAATCTCGATGCACATCGGATGTATCCCGATCGACGTGCCAGTCGAATTTCGGGAACAGCAAAATGGAGGAGGAAGGGCTTAATTGCAGGTAGGTCGATTCGCCCGAGTTGTTCGAAGTAAATATTTATTGCTAGACATTCCTCTCATCAGCCATTGGACCAAGTCCCATATGCTCCCGGCATCCCCATCAGCGCCGGCTCCTGTGTGCTCATGGGATTTCGGCGGTCCCCCCTGTCCCCGTCTTCCCGTAAACTTTGCAAATCCATAAAGGCACCTCGCCGTGATTAAAGAAGTTTCCCCGGGGGTGGAAGGGACCGAGAAAGCCGTACGTCGTCGACTTTAGTCGACTTAAGCCCAAACGAGCCCGGCTACCGATATCCCCGAGGGAGTCTGTACATTTTTTGTCCTTTACTTTCATCCCGGCAACCGAGGCGGGATTAGATTATAAATTGCGCCTTCGAAGAGTTTTCCCAGACTCCGAGATAATTATTTTGATTATTACCATTGGATATTTTTACATCGAACATCGAGATTGGTGTTCCATTCGACGTTCGATCGGTCCGGATCAGGGAAAGGGCTAAAATTCGGAACTGCCGGAAGGATCAATTTTTCCGGTTGAGGTAGGTCGTTTCTCGGGCGTTTTCGCGCTCGACCTTTCCTTCTATTACCTTTTCCTCGGCCGTCCTTGACGCGAGTTGCTCAGCGATCGCCCGGGAAAACGAGAAGAAAGAGAGGAGAAGAGAAAGAGAGCGGCCCACTCGAGGGAGATGGGTTGGCGCCAAGGCCACTCCAGCATCCCCTGGACCGGGACTCCCGCTCGCCAGGGAATTTTAAATTTTCCTCCAGGATACCCCGGTGTGCCCCCCACGTTTCCCGGGAAAGCGGCCAAGCCTTGAGCGAGCTTTCGAATTTTCCGGGAGATCCGCGAGCGAGGGGGAGATCTTCAGTCTGGACCAAAAGCTTCCTCGAGGGAGGGTCGACTCCTTAATTCGCTCTTCATCAAGGGGCCCGGCAAAAAGGGGTCGCACAATGGCGCGAGAAAGGGGAACCCTCCCTTCGAACTTACAAAATCACCGAGCTTTTTCAAATTTACACGAACCGCCGCGTTTAATTATTCTCCTACGCGCCATTCTTTTCCGCTTTTCGCCACCAAATTAAATACCTCCCAATTATCGCCGCCTCCAGGATATATCCGGCGAGGTCCTGAAATATTCCCGAGATGTACAAGGACCGGGATTTGCGGCAAGGGATTTTCGGAAAGCTCGGCTTTCCCGGCTTTTCGGCCGTCTTGAGCGGATTCGCGGCTTTTCCGCGCCTCGCTTCGCAAAATGTACCCACGGCGACCGCATTGAAATCCCGTTTAGTGCGACGAGATGCACCGACTGCTATGCAACTCCGGAAATAGAACGAAATTCCTATCGGTCGGACACGACCAATTGACGTATCGATCCTTCCTCTCGATCGGCTCCAGTTATCGAGCGATTATCGGCCGCCCTCGGGGAGATAATACGTCGGAATTCGCTGGCGATATTAAAATTCTCCACTTTACATTTTCGTTTCATTTCGAGGACCCCTCTCGCTTTCTACGCGTCCGAACGCAGAAATTGTTACGCATGAGTTTTCGAGGGATGCATTTCTATCAAATTTTTTTTTTTCATAATTTTTCGTGATTATTAATACGAGACAATGTAGCGGCATCCGCTGGCGATATTAAAATTCTCCCCTTTCTTTTCCCCCTTTTCATTTCGAGGAACACTGTCGTTTTCTATCCTTCCCCCTGGAGATATAGTTACGCACAAGTTCCCGAGGGACGAATTCCAATTTCTTCGATTTTCTCATAATCTCCCGTAATTCTTCGTAATTCCAATCCCCGAAGCTGCTTCCGGCGCGCAGCTTCCTCGTCCACGTCGCGGGCATTGATCGGCCACGCTGGACTTTAATTAAAAAGTCAATTCCCAACTATGGTCCTCAGGGATACCCTGACTACCCAGTCCTGGTCCAGCGTGTCGACGCCCCGGAGAAATTATTGATGGCGGATCCGCGACTTTGCCGGGATATACGGCGACCATAAATACAGTTTTGCCGGCAATCCCGGGTGATAAGCTATCTACGAGCAAGTTTAGAGAAGCGGAAACCGATCTGCGGCGACCCACCGAGATGGATTCATTATCCAGGATAATTATTCCTTAAAGAGCCCTCTTCGTACCGCAATTATTTTTAAATGCAATAATTCCTAATATCCTGTCAAAAGGAGGAGATTTTCTCCCATTGAATAAATAGCCAGGACTTTTTCAGACGTCCTGGAATTTAATATATAAAATCCTGTACTTATTGTCTCTCGAGAGGGTGAACAATTGCGCCACCGAAAAAGGGGTTCTCAGGGTGGAGGAAGTCCCTCGGGGTCTGCTGTAATGGGGATGCAATTACGAGGTGCATGTGCAGTCTCGCAGTCGACTGGATTGGGATGGACCAACGAGTGCAGAAACCGCTTTCCTGGGAAGTTGGGGTTAAACGGTGTTAATTGACCACTCCAGGGAAAATCAAGTCTGCAGGGGAGAGCCTCGAGTTATCACGGGGTCCCTTGAAGAAGGAACTCGATTATCGGGACGTAGGATCAATCGGCATCGGCCCTCGAGGAGATAACCGGGCTCTGATAGCGACGCGTTAAAATTCCGCCGATCTCCGATCTGGACCCAGAATCCCAGTTCAGCCTCCCGTTTTATCCCGGCCACGATACGAGGGAATATACACCGGGAAAATTTCGGGATTCGGAAGGAAAATCTCCTCCTTTAGAACCCTTCGTAAAACCCGGGAATTTATCGGCCGGATCAGAGGGTGTTACCAGACCGGTAAGTCGCAGACTCCTGGAGAAAGGGGATGCTGCGTCCGGATCATCTCCCCGATCGCAAAAAAATCTTTATAAAAACATTAAAAAAAAAATACATACACATGAAAAGTACCAGTGAATTTAGCTCTAAATATTTCATCCACGTAGTTTCACCGTCGATATAGAATTTTCCGCTGTTCATCCCTTTTCAAAAATAAAATCTCTCCGAGGGAAACATTTGAGCGCGACTTCTACAATGGAGTAGAAAATCGACGCTGCGACCAGATCACCCAGGTCGCAAAAGATGTGTATAAAAAGAAATACTGAAAAAAAAAAGAGAACAAAATTCAGACACTGCATCCAGCTCGAATGTTTTAATGGACGGAATGTCTTCGTCGGTATCGAGTTTTCCGGCAGCTCTCGGTCCTTTTGAAAACCGCACCTCTTCCATGGGAAATGTTTCGACCATTTCGTGAGTCTAAGCCGCGGGCGTGTTGACGAGCCGTCGAGGGCTGTCTATGAAAAATTCATCCGAAATGTGGAAAGAGGAAGGACGTATCGGTCCTTGTTGCACATTTTCCCAGATATCAAATTGCGTTAGCGGCATTCGCCGCGGAGCCGTTATATCATTTTTCATGCTCCCGTCCACCCTCTCCCGTTCTGTGCCCCCCGTCTCTCTTGAGGTCGCTAAAAGAAATTAGATTTCCGCTGGAAAGCTTCGAGTGACGTTCCGCTCCAGAAAGACTTTTAAATTAACCCCTAAAGCACAGGAGGAGGGGGAAAAACACTTTTGTGGGGGATAATTAATTTCCGCGGCGCCCCCGTGAATTTACACGCCGCACTCTTTCCGCGGCGCCGCGACGCTTTTGTCAGGCCCCCCGTCACCCCTTTCCACCCGATGAGGAAATATTTATCGGTTTTGACAATTTACCCGAGGCGGTGAGAAACCGTTTCCGGATCTCGCCGGATAATTTCTTCCCTACGGTGGGAGTTTGCACCCTCGTTAGAGGAGCATCCCCCTGTCGGACTTCGGGGCTCGATACTCGATCTTCCGGGATCGACTATCGGCCTCGTTAGCCGATCGAATTCCGGGGTGGATTCTGCAAATCTCTCCCCGCCTTGATCGGAACACCCGATGCACCCCCGCCGGAAACATCTCACCCTCGATCAGCTGATTTTCCTTCTCCCTTGAAATCGAGATAGAAATTCGATAGCAGAGGGAAAAAAAAAAATTCCCTCAAAAATTGGTACATTCCCCTGTTGGAATTCGGGGCTCGACGATCGATTTTTCCGAGATCGCCTATCGACATTCCCGATCAGCTGATTTTCCTTATTCCTTGAAATCCAGATAGAAATTCGATTGGAACAAAAAAAAATATTCATTCAAAAATTTCCCGGTTATTGCATTAATTGAACGTGTTAGAAATTTCCGTTTCTATTTAAGAAAGGTGCCCGAGGTAATTCATTTAAAAAAGAAATACTCCTGGGAGGTTGCCTCCACCCTCTGTGGCGCCCAATTATCGCGCCCCTCCTTCATCCATCGAACCCGTTCACCCCTTTCATCAGTTTTCACCTACTTTCCCGCGAGTCGTTACGCTTATAAAACTCGATCCCCCCCGTCGGAGAGCCGTCGAGCCGTCAGAAGAAAATCGGGAAAACCCATCGATAACCCCGACTACTTACCCCCTGTACAGGGTAGCGAGATGGCGCGAGCTGCAGTGGTTGCGCCTTGAAGGGGGCGACGGGGAGAGGAGAGGGGGGCACTTCCTCTTTTTACGGCGCTTCTTTTCGCCTCGTTAATTAGGAATCGCCGAGGCCGTGTTTCCCTCTTGGAAGCTTACGAGGGTAGATCGATCGAAGGGGAGGGATTGAATTTTTCTCGCGAGGGATCAGTCGCAGCATCCATGAAATGACCGGACCGCTGTTCGACTCTTGAAAATTGAAAAAAAAATTCTATTCAACCAAATTTCCATTTCCCTTTTCAAAGGAACTTGGAAAACAGCACGATCCGTACTTGGGCTCTTTTATGGGAGATTAGTCGCCGCAGCGTTCGGATAAAAAAAAAAAAAGAAAATTGAATTCAATATAATTTTCACTCCTCTTTCCAGCTGAACGAGAAAATCATCAGCGCGGCTGTTTTCTCTTTTTTTTTTATTCCCCGGGAAATGTGAACAGATCTGGGGTTTGCGGATAAATTCGGATAAATCTGTGCTGACGCATGGACCAGGAGTGTCGGGGACAAGCGGACGAGTGCGGCAAATCCGGACAGACGGATGCGGATCGTGCGACGAGGCTTCCAACGATCGGTCATCCCCGTGGCTGGATCCCAAATCGATCCGAATTCGGTTTAATGCCGTCTCGATAACTCGCGGCTCCTCCGAGTTGGCCGATCGCGCCGATAGTCGATAATCAATCGATCTTGTCGCGGGACCGAACTAGGAGTCGATCCTCCATGGCTGCTCCGAAACGTTTAAGAGCCGAAGATGGATCGCCTCCGCCGAATTTCGGGAATTTCACGTCAAATTTCCTGCCCCGATCATCCCCGACTATCGATAAGCCTGTCGATAAGGGCGACGCCTTGCTCGATTAATCCGCGATCTAGGTACGCTTGACACATCGCGGCAATAAACAATTACCTCCAATATGGATTTTCCCGAAACAGGACATCCTCTTTAGGTCCTCCCGAGGTTAGGATTTCTTTCTTTCTAATTTCTTAAGGTTTTTCCTCGGTACCTTTGAGGTTAGGGACGTACCCTGTCGGGGTGTCAGGATGCCAGGACCCTCGATACAGGAATCCGGGACAGGGGAGGAAGATGCATCCGTCAGGACGTCGCTCTTCAGAGCTTTCTTTTGATCTCCCCCCGAAGAAGAGTCCGGACCGATCGGCCGGAAAAGCGGTCGAGTATCCGCGAGGCGTCGAGGAAATTAAAGCAGGGAAGAAACCCCCGATATCTGTCCTGGAGCACCCTCCAGGACTCAATTACTCCGACGAGAGTCCCGGGGGATTTCTCCACGGTCGTGATTTCTTATCAAGGGGGACCCGGGATATTTCGAGGACACTTCCTCGGTTAACCTCCGAAGGATCGATGTGCCATTTTATATCCGGAGGAAGGATCGGCCCCGAAATTTCCTCCTTTCTATCCGGGGAGTCGATTACCGCGAGAGAAACGAGGTAATATTCAGGCGCTCGGGACTGGTCCAGAAGGGATGCTGGAGAGAGATCTCCTCCGTCGGGATCGAGATCATCTTAGACTCCTTCAGACCGCGGAGAAACCCGATACAGATTCGCTGCAGACCGCGAACCGACCCGATACGGATATCCGCGGATCCCGGGATGTCCGCATCGGTCACGGAGAGGAATATCTGGTCCAGACCACCGGAGGCTGCGCACCTCCTTCGGACCTGCTATCGAATTTAACCAATAAAGTCTCTCCATTTCCTTTATCCCCGTACATATCCGACATTGACGCTTACTTTTCCCAATTGCACAGCGAACTATTTCGAGTTCCTTGCGTGCCGGATGCTGCGCTCGCGACCTGTACCATATCCTCCTACGAGAAAAAAAGTTTCTTCCCCGCAATCCTTGGGAACCCCCTATCATTATTGCAAGGACAATCAGGAGATTCCTGCCTCCCTCTCTCGAAACCCACTCTAAAATTTAATTTCCCAGCCAGTCTCAAGAATTTCTCAGGGGACGAGCCATCTCTCCAAAACGTGTACCTTAAAATAACCATGGTAACATTTTCCACTATTCCTGAATTTCCCATAAAAATCATCCCCTTCCAAATTTTTTTTTCTCTACATTTTTTCTCGTCACCTTCATCGGTGAATTATCTCGAAGGACATCACCCCCGCAGGATGCACCTCGTGACTTGTACCACATCCTCTCTCGGGATAAAAAGTTCCATCCCCGCTAGGCGGGAGGACTATCAGTCATTATCGGAAGGACGAAGATTCTTGCCCCTTGGAACTCGCCCAGAACTTTAATTGTACCTTAATGTATCTTGAACTTGTGGGCAGAGCCGCAAGGATGTGTATCCTTGGTCGTTTGTTTTTGCGCGGAGGAAAGTTTCGGAGTGACGAGCGACTCGCGTGACTTCCTTCGAAACTTCGATTCGGAATATAACGAAGGGTTATAGAAATTTTCGAGTTGCCTCCTGTGAGATCCCCCCCCTCGCTGTTCCCACCCGAGGAGTCCCGGATGTACTTCTCCTCCGAACTCGTTGAATAACGTAACTTTCCGGGAAAATATCCTTAGGGGGTGGCCCATCGATTCCGGAATATCGAGCTTCTTATTCCTGGAGATACACATCGGGACTCCTGGGACTCCAATTGCCGGGAGCGAACTATTCGTGTACAGAGAAAGGTCCTTATGCATATCCTGAGACGCGAACCCGAGGAAACGCGTGCTAAGCATTTTTAAATAATTTATTCAAGCGTGTCAATTTTTTAAAACACCCCCCGTGCACCTTCCAAGATAAGTACCAGTGCACGGATTAATTTCCGCGCATGAAAACAAATTTCTACAAGGAGAAACACATTTTAATGAGAGTCCAGCGAGAAGACCGAGCGATGTCCTCGGAGTTGGGAGATATTTCGAACTGGGATTTCGCATTTTATTTTCATCTTCAATCTCCCGGGCGAGAGGATCATTCAATTTCCACGGCACGAACGTGCGTCCGACACGCATAATTCCGGGGCTCGGAATAATTGATAATAATTTCAATGGGCCCGATAAAGCGTGAACAGGACGGCAGGACCTGCGAAACAATGGCCGAAAATGTCGGGCATTGAGCTCAATCGCGTGTCCCCGCTCGCGATTACGTAGTAAATGTAGAATCGGGAGTTTTATAAAGTTATTGAAAAATTAGCCGACTCGAAAAATAATTATATACATCAGGATCATTGAGGTACCTTCCAATGATTACAAGGAGAGCGTCATAAATAATTAATCCTTTCGAGTATTTCGCTACGTTTCTGGCCATTTTTCAGATCCTTTTAAAAATGGACATCCCATTTCCGAGTCTGATCCCCGAATGGGCGGCGCGGTCGTTCGCGAGATTGTCCCTTCGGAGGATCCTGGGAATCTGGGAGGATATCCTGGACAGGATCCGTGCCTTTTTGCAGCTTCGTTTGTCCGGCTCCTTTTTCCGGAAAATAATTTGTGTACAGGGAAGGTCCTGTCCGCGACTCCTGGGGGGTCCTCCGGGGAGAGGAGAGTCCTTTTGTGCGAGGCACTGCTTTACGAGGCGACTCGTCGGGAAATCATCCGGGAGAAAATTCCTCCTCCTTTCGAGGGCGATCGCCGGGCACAAAGGACCCTCCGAGGATGATGAATACCACCTCGGGAAATATTATTTCTGCGTCTCGCATTCCTCACGCGGGGACATTAATCTTTACCCAGGAAGGGTGGTTTTACGGGGGTGCGTCCTTCGCCGCGTAAGGATAAACTCATAATCAATCAGAATTAAGGAACCCCATTAAAATACCCCAATCCCCTCGACAAAGAAATCAAAAATAAATCGAAAATACGGGAGAACAAAATTAATAATTTTATTACCAGGAAAAATTAATTTTTCCGGAGGAAAAAGGGCGTTCGAGACCGGACGTAACGAAGGAGGGCTGAAAAATCGAGGGTTTCAAGGATCGTAATAATAATCGAAGGGTACGGAAAGGGTGCCCCGATAATCCTGGGGATCGGCCACGGCTTATTTATCGGGAGTGGAATCGAAGGGAAATCCATCGAGAAAATTGCCGGTCCGTGAAAAGATTAGCGCCCTCCAGGGCGCGGCCGAGAGGGAGAAAAAGGAGGAAAAAGGATAGAAACCCGGAAAATCCCGACAAGGGTCCACCACCCTGTCCACGGGAAGTCGCCCCCCCAACGTTGCGAATTCTAAATCGATTCAAAGTCAATCGAAGTCCAATCAATTCCCACGCCTACCTCACGCCCGCAAAAAAGTCTGAAAAAAAGAACCCACAAAAGAAGTGTCTTCCAAAGATAACAAGGATTCGTCTGGACGTCGATTTTCTTTTTTATCTCGTAGGAATTGTTTCATCCAACAGTTTGCCCGGTATCGACGAAAGCACCCTCGTCCTGAATTGCACCTGCCCGCGTTGCAATTTCTGCATCCGCGGTGCATCCAGGGCGTTACTGCAGTTCGAGAAACTGCACTCTCCATTACTAACGACGCCGTTACGATACTGCACTCGATGTAACATTTTCCGCGTGTCTATTTTTTCCTCTGTCTCTCTCTCTCTCTCTTTCATTTTCGTTCTCCGTTTCTTTTATTCTCCCCTTTTTCTTTTTTGCGCCGGCGAGTTGCTCGCATGCGAAATTAATTTCTCGTTTGCCGAGCGGTCGTTCGATGAAATTCTTATTACTCCAGAGGGAGGAGGGGGATGGTTTTTTGTCGACGGCACTTCCGGGGTGCTTTTCGCACCCTGGCGGAGGTTCGCGAGGGCGGAAGAGCTCGTCGAGGGCGGCCAGAAGGGGCGCGGAAGGGTTGAACGGGGGGTGGGTGTAGAGACCTATTCTGAGACCGGGGAGCACGGCTGGACGGTCTGGGCTTTTGTTAAAGAGACAATTAGCATTCTGCAAACTGCAGCTAGGTGCAGCTTAGAGGGACGGGGTCATTAGAAAAGCACTAAGGTCAGCAGCGAGAGAGCATGGTCGCGGGTTATGTGCGCCGAATGTGGCATCAGCTTCAGCTTCGGTTTCGGCTTCAGCTTCAGTTTTTCACCAAAAAAAAAAAAAAAAGAGGAAGGATTCTAATATGCAACACTTAACACTACACATTAACTATAAAATTAAATTTCAGGGGCGCACTGGAACCTCTACGTATTTTAAGGTGCGAGGGTAGATTTGAAGATCGGAGATGCACTCTGGGAGTACGTTTTTTCCTGGACATATCCCGGGAGGGGGTTGGAGGGTGGAAATGTCCTTCCAGCATCCCGAGCCGGCCTTCGTGCAACCCTCGACTACACACCGGGGCCGTAACTGCAGAAATATTGCGACCCCTAGTAGCGCTTTTTTCACCCTCCAGGAAACCCCTAGAAATTGGAGCACCGTGGACGACTCTCCACACCCCCTGCGAGAGCGTCATCCCAGAGGGATGGAATCGATTCTCGAGAGCGGCCACTGGCGACCGTGCTCGTTGGACTTTTATGAGCTCGAAGTTGATGCATGGGGCTGCATCCTCCTCCACCCCCCTGACGACACCGCGTATGCAGATTTCCTACCCCCGACGGTTTTGTTTCGCGCCCCTTTCCTCTTATTTCCGGCATTCGTTACGAACGTGTGGAGAGACTCGACGGGCCGAGTCAAACGTTTTTCCATTTTTTTCCTCCCCCGACCTTTTCCTCATTTTTTTCCCTCCCCCTCCCCTCTAACCAGAGTGCCTTTAAACTGCCATGCATGGAAACGGCCAACGATACGGCTCTACTTGCTCCTGAACGGTTATCGATACACCAGATATATATTGTCAGGATTTACCAGAAGGGTGACTTTTTTCCTCCCCTTTCCCTCATTTCTCTCCCTTTTACGAGAATCGATTTAAACGACCGTGCATGAGAATTTCCAACGATTCGGTTCTACTTCCTCCGTTGGACGATTAGAATGTCCACGTAAGATTTACTTTTCTTTCTTATCGAATTCTAGCAAGATCGACCAGAAGAGTGTGGTGTACCTTTTCCCCATTTCCCTGGCCATTAAAAAAAAATTCCCGGATGATATTGATCTTTTTTTCACCGAGTTCAACCAAGATCTACGATGCAGGAGAAGGGCCGAGGATGCCGCGGAAAAAAAATAAGGACCTGTCCTCCGGTCCGAAAATTCATTTTCCAAAATGGGGCCCCGACGCAAATGACTTCTGGATTAGCCGGATGGCAGTCGGCAGAGTTCCCCGGGGAACAGAATTCCGTAGGGAAAAGCGACGTGTAACGAAATTCTCTGGCACTCGTTAGGAAAAAACGCGCACCGGCTTTCTTGGCGCGAGGAAACGTGTCAAGTCCCCGACGGGGGAGGAAATATTTTGAGCGTAGCGCGCCCCTGCACCGACGAAACTGCACTCGCGGTTAATATTTCTTTTTTTTTTTTCCTCATTTTCTCCACCCCCTCTCCGGGGATAAGGGGGGGGGGGGGAATTTTAACGCGATAAGTTTCCCGGAAGATGCGCCGTTTCAGCCCGCGGAAAAGGGAGTCAACGCTAATGGAACCCTCCCCCTCATCGCCTTCATATGCGGAGAGAGAGAGAGGCGCGGAATGAATACGCAATGGAATATTCATGGGGTGGGGGTGGGTTAATGCGTATGTATAGAGGATATGTCTAACTTGGCGCCTCACGTATCGGACCTGTAATTGTACGGTCGACAATCCGAATTCGCCCTGTACAATCGGATCGACATGGTTACCCCCAAATGACCAAAAGGACGACTCGACGGTCACGCATTCTCCCAGGGAAATTACCCCGACCGTGGCATTTTTTATATGAAAGTCCTCAGCTCGCGGTAAATAGTGCACGTTAGCGTATCGAAAGAGGGGAGTACGTAGAAAAGCGGAGCCCTTATTGATTTATTTTTTCCGCCCCCGATAATCGAACCCATATCGTCACCCCAAACGACGAAAAGGGACGAACTCGACGGTAGCGCTTTTCCAGAGGGGAAACTCCTCGGGGAAAGAATCTCCTTAAATTTAACAATCGGTTCGTTAGTAACCCGTAATTAATCTGATTCACCATACCCGAGGACTCGCCAAGTAGAGGCACGGAATTAATCACAGCACTTCGGAAATCGGGGGCCATTAACACGACGATGTCATTATCGGCAGCAAACTCGGAGCGCCAAATTCGAAAAGCCTGGAGATAAGGGTTAAAAGAAAAAAAAAAGAGCACCCTTCCCCGCCGGAAAATCGAATTTTTCGAAGCTTCGGGCCCGGCTTTTCCGCCCTTCGATTCCTGTTATCGATTTATCGATTGCCCCTCGTACCGGGCCAAGAAAAATGGGCACAATATAAATTCCATTACACCCAATCGACGAGGGGAGGGGGTCCGAGACTATTCTCGCCGGCTTGGCGGAAAATCTCCGGACGGTTTTCCGAAGTTTTTCGAGCTTTCGGATTCCTCATGCCTTTTTTCCCTCGTCCCGCCCTCGCCCCCTGTTCCTCCCCTTTCGGACACTTGCGAGTTCCGATCGAGAAACTTTGCGCATCATTTGCTAATGGCCGCAACCGCTGCCGGGCTTTGCAATTTTTCTTCCCTCGACGTTCCCGAGAAACGATTCCCTCCACCCCTTCGAACCACCCCCCCCCAATTGGCAAGAAAAACCGGTCATATTACAGATTTCCCCCTTCGGAAACTCGCCGTGATCGAGGGGAAACCCCCGGCGGTTTCCTCTAGTTTTATTAAATAAACCAGAAAGTTTCGACCAAGGGAAAAGCTCTCGCAAGCTCGGCAAACTTCGTGCAAATTACCCTGCTTACACGGTGTCGAGGGGAAGGGGGTGTCAGACGGGGGGTCGTTTCAATAAAAAGCTCCCGGGCGCTGCAGATATACACCGGGGAGGGGAAATAAAAATGGAGGAAAAGCTCCCGGAAATTCGTCCTCAAAGAGGCGCCACCCCGGATGCGAGTCAATGTCCCGGAAAATGTCGCAAGCCTTCGAACTTCCGCCCTCTCCGATATTTACCCCAATTAATTGGCGGAGCTTGCGATCGGCGAAATGGGCTTCGGGGTAATTATTCCTAATGGTCGGCTTTGATTCCCCCCTCCCTCTCGCTTTCGGGGGTGTCGCTCTATTTTGGCAGGAAAATATAGAAAGAAAATCCCAGAGAGCTCGCGAAAGCTCCCCGGGAGTTGAGAAAGTAGGAGGCTTCGCTTCCGGTAACACTTTCTCACCCCCGGGGGGAAAATCTGCCAGAGGGAGGGGGAATAATCGGGGACGGTATAACGAAGACTCATTGTCTCCTCGCGGATGTCCGACGCCTGTTTTCCGCGAGATAATAAAGACGAGCCCCCCTCTTCCCCCCTCGAGACGCGAAACTTTTTAATCAACCAGTTTACTCCGGGGAGGAGTTAAGCTTAATGGAGTTGCGAGCTTTCCGTGGCGGGCCAGCCACCGCGGAATTCCCGTCCTCGGGCACGGGTATGACGATTTGACGTTCCCGACGTCCTGGAAATTCCTACCACTCTTCCTACCCCTCCCCTCGGAGATCCTGGGGGAATCCACGAAACGAGTCCCGTGGTTTGTGATTCCTCGGATTGACAAGGATTTTTTAAGGATTTTTTCTTTTTTATTCTCT
The DNA here is from genome assembly GCF_000612105.2 of Orussus abietinus. NCBI lineage: Eukaryota > Metazoa > Arthropoda > Insecta > Hymenoptera > Orussidae > Orussus > Orussus abietinus. The sequence continues at coordinate 2,916,666 of NW_019396012.1, forward strand.
GCGTGTTTATTCATCTTTTATTATCTATAGAAGTTGGTGATAAATATTTCTAGGTGATAAACGAACGACAAAAATGTGGAGGGTGGAGGGCCGGAAGGGAAGCGTATTCCAGGAGCGTCCTTCGCATTAATTTATCCCGGGATGGGACTAAGCCCACGTTGGGAAAGGGCCAAGTTTCGGGGGATTCGTTCCCGAGGGTTCGATCGAACTTCGGGCAAACTCGGACGGGAAACTTCGGCCAACCGGGAGCGCAACAACTTCCTGGAGCAACAGGACTGCTACTCCTTTGTCGGCGGACTAGGTGTATCAATGTTGTACAGCCTAACTCGAACGGAATCGAACCCGCCACGGCCCTCGATGCAAATTTTCAACACCCACGAAATGTCAAACAATCCCACGAATAAAACTCACAATCTCAAACCTTTAAACAAACAGCACGGAGGAACATCTCGGGGAGGCTCGTCATCGATCCGTAGCACTTTTTAATCCCGTGTACGCGTTCAATGGGCTATTGAAAAATATGAGAAAAATAAATGTAAATAAGCGTAATCGGGGGGAAATCATGGGGAATATCAGAAATTAGATGTGTACGCGTTTGACGAACCATCGAGGAGTGTGTAAATATGTGTACTCGGTTAGAAATAAATGGGAGTGTAAAAAATAAGTCGGTGGGCCCGAGGACTCACCGGCGAGGTGAGTTTAACGCGGCCCGAGGTCTGGAGGAATTGATGATCCGGGAGATGCGAAGCCTGCGACGATCGGGAGCCGACTGGCGACCGTGCGCGCTTCCGCAAGCTCCCTCTAGCGACCACGTGGTCGGGCAAGCGCGTGCGCGCGCATCGCGCGATCCTGCAGAGTCCACGCGGGACGAAATCGCGCGAGTGGAAAATTGTGTCTTCTTCGGGACGAGGTGGACCACTTTTCCGATCACTCCGGATGGCTTTTCCGAAAGGCGCCCCCAAGGCCCCGTTAAGCTCTAGGACTCCCAAGAAGAGGAAAGGAGACATCCCTGTTAATATTCCAGACTAGATGACCGACTCCTCGGGGACCATCGAAGGATCCGTTGATGATCTCCGACCAGGGTAGCAATGATAATTAGGGGATATTGAGGAGATATTTAACGCCTCCAGGTGCAATTTGAAAGTACCTGGGCAAGACCTCGTGTAATGGCCTTAAGTGATGGAGGTCCGCATGAGGTCGGAGTTGCTTTCCTCCCTTTCTATACATCACTGGCCACAATGGGCTGACGTCGCACTCGGGGCCGCACCCCTTTGTGTAGACACCTTGTATATTGTGCACCTTGCATGTATGAGTCGTGTACAATGGACGCCTAACGCGGCCGTCCGAATCTTAACGCCGAGCTTTTCGTGGGCTGAGACTTAGGAAACCCGCGACCGGGGACAAAGAATCGTACAACTTGAAGAAAGGGTTAACAGAAAAAAAATTGTTTAGCGTCGTTAATGATTTTTCTCGCACGCCCAGATCGGCCGATAGGGGCCGTGATTGATAACGCGCACCTCGAAGAAGCTCGCCGCTTTCATGCAGCTTATCACTCGTCGCAACATCGGTACCAGGACCTTTCTCGATGTCTCCCACCTTGAAGTGGCAGGTGATTGATCGAGAACCTGCGTCCTCAGGTGCAGGGTGCACCTGGAAGTAAATTAAAGAGTCATCACCGATGCAAGATTGATAATCCTGGACGCATGCCAGGGGATCCTCCGAATCCCGGTGATCGATAGCTTCCTCATGGCGCTCTTCATTAACATGCCCAGGATTTTCCAGGCATTCTGGGGGAGTAACAGGGTCACACCCTCATTACCCGCAATTCGCTCGCCATTATTCTCTTCGTCTTCATCCGTCTTGGATGCGCTCAACGGCAATTCCTCGAATTTTGAGGAAATCTCTCCTCGCCTCTCCTCGTACTTTCATTGCGTGAGTAAATGATCAAAAATATTCCTAATTAACCATTGCTCAGTGGGAAAGGCCTTTCACGGGTTTCGGAGAAAGCGCGAACCAATTCCGGGTGTTGGTGAAATTTCGCCGGAGCTTGCGAGCTTTATGCAGCCGGGTTTCCGCTTTCGCCGGGTGTTGGGTTACTTAAGGCTTAATTGACCATTGACAAATGTCCAATTAATTAGAGGCCCCCTCGCGAGGTGGCAGGAATTATTAATTAATCAGCGTCTTGGGAGAGTCGTAAAGCTCGGAGGGGGGTCGGTGTCATTTCAGAATCCGCCTTCCAAGGAGCCCTTCGAGGACTCGAGCTTTCGATTCGAGGAAATAGGTAGATCTTGAAGAGACCCAACGCGAGATTGTTCTCCGAGAGGAAATCAGGAAAAATTCCTTCCTTGATGAGGAATTTTTATTAATAAATTTCTTAGGCAAATTCCAATCTCTATAATTATTATTAATTGGACTGTTGTGTTGCGATTGTTATTTATCATTAAATTCCATTTATTTTGGGGAATCCTCGACGGGTACATCATCGACTTTTCGGATTTCCTCGGCAGTGGAATAACAAATCGCGTCCGCAGTCGACACTTTGGCGTGCCGATCACGCCGAGGTGTTTGCTCGTTATTTCGGGAGGTGGGAAGGAAAGAGGAGTAAATTCCCAGGGAATCTCTGGAAGGGGATGTACCGGGAACGCGGTGGTGGAAAGCGCCAAGAAAGTTTTTCCTCCGCAAGCGGAGATCCTGAAGAACGTGCCGGACCGCGGAGACAACACGGTTTTCTCGAACAAGTCGATCGACTTAATTTTCAGGGAGTCCCGAGGGACGTCAGAGACTTGTCGACACTTCCCAGCCCCCGTAAAAACCCTTAATTGGCACTTTTCCTCGCCCCATTTCGAGGCTTTTCCTTGAGCGCCAGAAAAAAAACCGCCCAAAGCGAGCCCTCTCCTCTTTCCGCAACGTTCTGTAATTTTTTTTTTTTTCCAAGGGCGTTAATTTGCGTAAACTGGAGAAACAAATCGTGCTGATCTCCTCCGATGGGAAGCGAAAGAATCGAGGATTTTTCCCCTTCACGAGGAAAACGAAGAGTCCAAGGAAAATGAATCGCTCTCCACGTGGGCAGAGTTCTCTTCCGGCGCGTAGCCAGATCCAGAGCTTCCGGTTTAATTTGTAGCAACTGGGTAAATGAAATTAGAGAACGCAGAGGCGGGGGCATCCCTCTACTTCGGCATCGTTTGCAAGCTCGTCGGCGGTCCTGGAACATGCTCACAAAGTCCTCGACGAGGAGAGACACGTCCTCCGGCCGAAACTTTCGGCGGAGTCGTCGCGCCCCGAAAAGTAAAGGAGATTTACCCGAGTGGATACCCTTTTATCGAGGGCCGAGTTTGGCGGGACTTTTAAATCCACTTTCCGGGAAAGTTATTCCCCCGGGACCCCCAGGATGGGGCCGGGGAGGGGACTCCTTAGACTACTCGGGAGCTTTCCATATACTCTCGTTTTCTCCCTGGCCGACTGGACGTTCCTCGTTAGAAGGAAGAAAGGATCCTCGGAAAAGCTCCCCGGGTTTTGAATAAGAAGTTGACCGAAAAATACCCCGGGAAGTCTTCCAAAAAATTCCCGAAATTATGCTCGTCCAATAATTTCGCCTTTTGACAGCCCAATTTTCTACATGAAACTTCCACCATTCTGCATAAAATCCGATCCTTTCTGAAAGGTTGTCAAATATGAACTTCTCTTCTCTTCTCTTTCCCTGGAGAAAAATTCGAAACAGAGAGGCAATTAGGTGTTGAATAATTTGGTTCGAGGAATAATTTTCCCTTTCCAACTTTTCGACCTTCGGACATTTTTTGGGGTTTATCCTTTTTTTTTCTGGATTTCTCTTTGAATTTCTCCGCGCAGCAACCCCGAATCCCCTCACCCTTCTCTACCATGGCGGAAACAATCTCGCGAATACCCGCCGCGTTAGCGACTCGTAACCCGCGGGGTTTCCGCCGCGGAAAGCGAGTGCGGAACCGAAAGCCCGGCTTGCGAGCTTTTCGGGACTTCGCTCAGGGCATGCCGCAAATGTTTCTCGCCGGCATCCCGAGCCTATCGGGTTTTAATGCCTCCCTTTCCTGCTTCCTAATCCTTTCTCATAATTTTTCATCCAACCCATCCTTACATTCGAGAAATTGGAGAAAAATCCCAGGGCGGTCAAAAAAATTCGATCATGAAACCTGAAAATTTTTATATTTACCTGTGTCAAAAAATTGATTGATATTTTCAAAAATGGAATTCAAGCAATATTTGAGGGGAAAAAAAAATAAATAGGATGAGATAACTTGAAAGTACCTTTCAGGGGAATCGAACCCGCGACCTTCCGGGACGTCCAGTCGAACCACGAGGGCCGATCGACTCCTCACCTCGCGATTTCTATCAGCTGTTGCTCGCAAACCCGAGCTTACAGCAGGATCGATCTGGCAGCTGCAGCTGCAAGCCCATGGAAGGTGACGGCCCGCGGGCGGAACTTTGGATCGCGGGCGCAACAATGAGGCCACGAGCTTTTGTACGCCGGTCGACCGGGAAATATCGTCGGTTTGACCCTCAGGGTCCAACGGAGCTTGCAAAACGATCCCTGCGAACCACTAATCCTCGCGAAAAATATTCCCCGAGAATCCACCCCCTTTAGCCCTGTAATTGTTTGCAACCCCGCGTGAGAAATCGAGACGGCCGATTACGCGCGTATCGGGTAATAATGATAAATCTCTCCTACAAAATTCAGGGAAAATGACTGATGGACTGTTCGCGGAGTAGATTGGATTTTTGCACCCGGACGTAGCGAGGGCGAGCAATTCCGCGCGGTATAAAATATCAATCGCGTAATTGGCACCCGACACGGGAATCGCCATTAAATTTGCGCCCGGCAGATCGGTCGGAAAAATCGAGGCGTAAATGACGTTTCCGCCGTTTAGAAAATCTGCAGAGAATAAAGGCGAAGGCGGATTAAGCGGGAGTCAGGGTTCCATATTTTGAGTTCAGAAAATACGGCGGGGAAAAAAATTGCAAAGATAAAAAATGTAATTACAGATAACTCTCGGCAGCTTCGACGTTCCCTGGCGGACTTTTCGCTCCGAAGCTGTCGACATATTGCGCCCTGGCGAATTATTTACGGTTAATGTTTTCCGCGGTTTCGAGTAAAGGGGAAGCTGGAGGTATCATCCCCCAGGCGAGCCAATAAAGTTCGAGAGGGTTGAAAACAATGTAACCCCCGTCATAGAACACCTATGCACCCCTGGCAGGTGCACACCTGTTCCTCCCATGGGCGGCTCGGGGTACGGATTCCATTTTTGACATTTAATAAGAACCCAGCCGGAAGTGATTCCCCGGAAGTGGGTCCCCAAACAGGACACCCTGCCAAAGCGGACCCTCCCCTCGCGACCCGGATTCGGAAGTCGGCCAAATCGAGCCCTCGCGGATTTTTCTAAAATTCCGCTTTCCCACTAAAAATGAAATCCCGGGTCGGCGGTATCTACGAACGCGATCCCGAAATCCATTAAAAAATATATTTCTCTCCAAATTAACTGCGAGATCCGCGGTATCAAATTTTTTTTTGCCAACCGGGGCGCGCCAGGGGTTGAATTTCCCGTCGTCTTTGTTCGACGTGAAAATTAAAATCGGTCCTGGTTTCGACAAGACCAAAACCAGATCATATTTGCAAGGTTAAGATCAACCGTAACGTTGATCCTGGTTTTTGCATTTGCTCATCGTTAGTATATCATCTGTAAATTCGGGCTTAGTCGCAAAACGAGGGAAGAAATTATTATGTTTTTTGGACCTGGCTCGGTGGGGAAAAAATGCTCACCAAGGCCAAACTCGGATCCATTCGCGCCACTATAACTTAGAGTAAAGGCCAGTAGTTAGCAGGTGCAGTATTTCCTTGTCAGCTGCAGATACCCCGTATGACTATACTCTGCACATTCGCCGGACAACCCACACCAGGACATTCGTTGGGGACCAGGACCTCCGAGTCCTGGGGCGACATATTCCTGGTCTCTGCGTGCGAGCTTATTAAGCTCCTTGCTCGAAAGTATTCCCGGAAGCGGGAGCTTTGCGGCCAACTTTTCCGCGATTCCCGCTTTGGATAAAAATTATGCAAACAGTGGCCCCGGAGTCGCAAGATAATTACCGAAATAATAATTTTTCCGAGGAACGCCATGCGAGAACGTGCAGTGGGGTCTCGTCTTTGGGGTACTCTTCGAGGTCATCTTCGAGGGCGCTTTTTTCCACGTTTTCCAGAAAATCCGCAAAGCGACGATATATCGGAACTTGGTCGGATGTCGAGTGCCTCGTTAAAAACGTCATTTGTTGTGATTACCTGAGCGCGAGACTCGATTCGCTCCGCAAACCGATTCCTGTTTGCTCGCCGCACCGCATCGGTCGGTTCCCCTGGACCCGGCGAATGGCAAATGTTGATGAACGATTGGTTATTGATCTGAGCGCGGCGGGATGAACAAAGGGGCTTGCTCGGGCAAACCTCTGAAAAAAGAAATCCTCGCTGTAAATCTGTCGCATGGCCTTTCCCCGATCCTGCCGATTTGCCGACGCCGATAACGCCGGAGTTCCTGTCGCTGCTCCAAAAGCTCCGAAATTTATAATCACCGGTTAACATTGAACTATTCGACGACATTTACAGAGACCAAAATTGAGTTTTCCCATTTTCTGCCAATTTCGAAGTTTCCTACCGTCGCGGGATTTCTAAGTTTTTTCGTTATCAGCCTTTAGGTGATCGTCGTAGGTCGTTAATTATTACTTTAAGATTCAGGAGGTTTGAAAAAAGTCTGCGGATCCTGATGTTCATTTATGATGATAGTTGAGCTGATCTCGAAAACGGTTTCCATGTTATCTCGCCCTCTCGAGCGGAATATCGGAGATGCCGCAAAGCGCGGCCGACTTGTCAATCGAATTTCAATTTTACACCTGTCGTACCCGACGGGACGGGGGGTCCCAATCCGCAAATCCGTTTTACCGATTTTGCCGATTTAAACGGCGAATCGCCCGTCGAACGGATTTTCTCCGACGACTGGGCAGGATTGGTCGATGTTCGAGTGGAAAAGCCAGACGAGTACCGAGGGCCGAGCCAAGTAACCAGCCCTAGGGAAATTCCCCAAAACCTCTTAAAACACAGTAACAACTCCAAATCCCTTCCCATGAGAAATTTCCATTGCTCATCTCAACAATTATCTTTCCATTTTAAAATTAAAATTATCCCCCACACGATTGCAGTAACCAAAGTTAACACAGTAAGGGTTACCTCTCCATTTAACCAGTAATGAATAATCTCACATCTCCACTTAGCAATTTATTCCAAAATTGTTTGTACAGTTAAAAAAAAATTCCCACGGCCCTTTAGTAGGCGCCGAATTTTCTATTGAATTCTTTTTTTTAATTAACCGTGATTAATTGGCCAACTTCGCGGGAATTCCCATCGGGAATTTTCCTCTCGCCGGGAAATGCGGAAATTCTGATCGGCCAGGGTTTGCCGGGCTCAATGCTGTACAGCAATCATTCTGTAAACGAGAAGTCTGTCGGTGGCGATGTTAATTTGCACCGCTCCCTTCGGAGTGATTGCGCTCTCGTTTCGAGCCGCAGGAAAAGCGACTCGTTCCCGATTTTCCCGACGACAGGCCGGATTTTCGAATCGAGGGTGTACACTCGCAAAGTGGACATCATTTCCAATGTACCCCTCTGCCCGACTTGTTGACGAGGACTCGTTTGATGGCTCAACGTTTGCCCATCAACGGCGATTTTTCGATCAGCTGAGCGGAAAGTTGGATTTTCGAAAAAAAAATAAGAATTCGATTTGACGAAGAATTTTAGAAAAAATTTCACCTCCTCCTTGTTTAGTTTAATCTTGGGGTGAGGTCTGATTAGAGGTGTCGCTCTGGATTATTAGGTTTTGCGAATCTGGAGATAAGGGAACCATCTCTTGGAGGGGGTGGAAAGTGACTCGAATTGGGGTAAAAATTTTCAATCAACTGAGGGATGGATCAGTCGGATGGTATGATGGCTTGATATTTTTTAGGGTCACGGGGATAAAGGTTTCATTTTTACCAGCGATGGGATAAGGGATGATGGTCTTTAATATTGTTTAATATCTCGGGGGTGAGTAAGGGGTTACATTTTACCAACCATAGGTAAGGGGTGGCGCAGACTGAGATGCAATTTTTGTACATTAGGGAATGCCCTGCATTGCCAGCAACTGATAATTCCCTGAGATTTATAATAACAATGATTTTGTCGTTACCGTGGAATTTTTCAACCTTACCAACAATAGAGTCGTACCACGTGAGATGTTCTCTTCCCCTGATACCAGGCTGTTATCATCAGCCCCCTTAGCACCTCTCGGTGATAAGCCTGGATTCTGCTTTACCCTCACATGCAGAATATCGATTCAACTGATGAAAAATAAAAGTAGAGAGTCAAAATTCGTCGAGAAGGATTATTCGATAATCCACATCCTCGGTTTCTTCCTCTCTCTTTCCCTATCTCGATGCCTTTCGTCTCCCTTTCGTCGTCTCCTTTCGTACTTCGTGACTTTCGGACGTTCCCACTAATACCGTCGGACAGGTTTCCAGGGGGAAGAGTCGGGAACGACACTATTATCGAAAGTCCGCTTAATATTCAAAGGGGCCGTTCTGTCGGCAAATTAAAACGGGACGAAGACGTAATGGCGAGAGAAAGAGGAAGAGATGGGAGAGCAAGAGCGGGCACCCGCCATTTATTTTAGCCCGCCTTCCTTCTCCCTTTTTCTCTGCCTTTCCCTTCGTCAGGACGAGTCCTCGTTACGTCCCCGACGGGACGGACCAAGGATCACGGCCGTCGTCCTGCAAGACATAATGACCGACGGGGATGAAAATCCCTCGCGAGATGAATTCTCACCGGAGAATATTGCGAGGCACCAACCGGCCGGAAGAAATTGCGAAGTCCAGGGAAAATGTGAAGATGTTTAAAAAGTAACTAGGATAATTGTCCTAGCCCGAGATAAAATTCCAGGATCTGCAGAAATAGTCGAAGGAAAAAAAGAGTGACCTCTCGTTGGGATCGAACCCGCCACCCTCGCATTGGAGCGCGTTCTAAAGAGGGTCTTCAGTTTCGCGATGCGAAGCGGGAAAAAATAAAGAAAAATGGAGGAAGAAACAGAAAAGTGGACAAATAGAGAGATATTAATTGAAAAATGCGTACAGTATTCCAATATCTCCCGCGGGGTGAATTCAGCCCCCCTGCTAAGGGATTCTGGAGCGAATTCCCGGCGCCCCGACTTCCCGGTGATCGAATCTTAATTAACTTCTTATTGTCCGCGTCGAATCTATTTTCTCGTAATTCACGTTTATCGCGCTCGGGAATAAAGAGGAGGAGAGGTGAAAAAATCAAGAAGGGAGGGTTATCGACCAGACTCTGCCCTCCCGCAGGAATTTCCCGGCATCCGAGTTGGGCTGTACTGTTCGCAGCCCTCTTTTTAGGGGATGATTTCGCGGCCTTTGAAAAGTCACCCCGATAATATCCGGGCTTAAATTCGGTACACCCGGAAGCCACCCCCCGCAAAATCGGCCTCTGCGGACTCCGGCAACCCCTCGTCAGGGCCGACCTCTGACCCCGGCTCCCCTCGAAGAGGAATTTGCATTTTTCCGGAATTTCGCCCCCGTGCAAAGGCCGTAGAATTATCGCCAGGCACTTCCTGGCATTAACCCACCCCTTGGGGATATCGAGCCCCCTTAAAATGGGCAATATAATTACCGCGATACAATTCACCGTGCCAGGGGAAAAACTGCCTTCCGCGCGGTCCCCCTTAAAGGCTTGAAAATGATAATGGACTCGAGAAAATCAACCCTTTCGTTTCTCCCTTTCCCCCAGGGGGTGGTTCAGACTTTATATGCAGCTCGTCCCTTGCGGTATATTCTTTCGTACGACGTCCTCGTATAGTCATTTTCACGCTTTTCCTCGCTTTAGTCCCCGACGTGTGAACACCCCCTTAAGAGCGGGCGCACGTGTGTAAAGGTATGTGTATAAAAATGTGAATGTACACTTTTACCCTTACGTGTGTGCACACGTGCTCACGGTATATTCCCCGGCCACGTGAAAATACGGCCGATATAATAAGAAACCTGAAGCTGAGTAATGTCGGAATATATTTCAGGGGTTCCGGGGGAGTTTCGGTAAAACGTGCACCGGGGGTTGCACTCTACCTCGCGTTTCCAGGGGACATTATATGCCGGGGCAAAGAAGTACAGTGCAAAAAGACACGTCTCGTATATTCGGGGACATGTTCATCTCCCGGTATTTCGTGGCAGCCCTCCCGGTATCCCGAACATCCCGAGGGACTCGTCTTACCCCGCGGAAAATCTGATTCTTCCGCCCGGAATGGCGAGTTTTCTCCCATTTTCCCTCCCTTTTTGTTCCCCTTCTCGCTTCATCTGACGTTATCGGATGAACCTTGGACGGGAGGACCCAGAGAATGAATCGCGACTGTACCGAATGTCCCTTTTAATTAAAGAGTAAAGAGTTTGCTCTTAATTATGACCCCCTCGAGGATCCTTCAATTTCGACGCGAGGACGCTTCGAAGACAAAGACCGACTAAAAGGACCATCCGGATTGTTGTCTCTTTTTTGGCGACCTGAGATTACAATGCAAAGTACTTTCGCTAATTTTCAAGGGGGAGGTGAAGGGGGAGGGGAAATCAAGAAAAAAGAAGCGACCGTCTCCTGAGGCAAGCTCACTTTTTAGCTCCTGCCAATTGGGGTAACGAGCAAAAATCCTGGACTCGTAAATTGGGGTAAGTTCTTTCAAACTCACCCCCTAAGTGGCTAAGGGTCACGGAATTTGATTCCCGAAACGGGGAATTTTTTTTTCGGGCTGTAAAGTGGGCTTTTCAATTTTTTTCAAGTGCGGACAGGGGTGGGTTCTTGTTTTTTAGGGCTCAAGGAAACGATAGAATGGGGAAGAATTGAAAGCTTCCGGGGTATCCTGATGAATATTAATGAGTTTATAGAGCCCCTCGGCAAATGAGTACAAACGACCCTCGACTTGCACCCTCGAACCCTTTGACCACCCTCGAGCTTCACCTCGGGTGAAAAAGTCATAACAGCTCGCGTGTATTTATCACCTACGATAAGACAGATGGAAGTAATAAACGCCTTGCCCACGGTTCTTGCGTCCCCTTGACGGTGCGCCCTTTCCAAGCAAGAAACTGAATTACGACCTGGGGTGGGGGTTGCAAATTTCGTCGATTTTTATCACCCGGCGTTAAAACTTAATCCAATCCGGGGGAGTGTTCATTATCATAATGGCAGATAAATACCCAATTCGATTAAAAGGGAAGTTGCGAGGGCTCCGCTCTCCCGGGGATGAACTTCACTCCTCTTCAGGGTGTAAAGTCGCCATAGCTCGGAATAAAAATTTCTATCATTAAAATTTGTTACGTCAAATTTTTCCGACGCTCTTCTAGTCGCAATTTCTTGGGGTACATTTTTCTCTGTTTCAATTCCCTAATACACTGAAATTAAAATCGTACGGTCTGCGATTTAATTTTAGGGGAAGACGTATCGAAGCACCCCCGAGCTCGGACTTTCGCTGGGCCTCAGCTTTACGACGTACTTTTCAGCTTTTAAGCTCGCCGCCGTGGAAACGGCCCTAGCCGAGGGTCGAGCTGTAATTCAACCGAACTTCCCTGATTAATCAGGCCCCGTAATTAGTTAGAGTAACGACAGTCCGACTGTTATCCCATAGAGGACTATCTCGAGTGGCCAGCAAACCGTGGTCAGCTCTCAAGGATCTCCATTGTGAAATTCGGATCGCTTTCGAATTAAAACCCCGCAAGCTCCACCTGACTGATTGCAAGTCGACCCTACATGTTACTCTCAACCTTTGACAGCGAAGAAAAAATAATTTCACCCCGCCGATGAATTTTTAAAAAATGTTCTCATCAAGCTTTTTCATCCTAGACCGACATTAAGGTCGAACTGCACGTCGATTGGGATCCGGAGGAATTATGCTCGTAAAACTTTTATATATAATTATTCGAAGAGAGGAAACGCTCATTGAGCAGAGGAAAACAGGGGGGCGGGGGGGTATTCATTTCACCTTTACGGGGCACCATTAGATATCGGGGGCAATAAAGCCACCGCCGCTAAATGAAATTCCCTCCATCGGGAAAGAGAGCGTGAAACGGTTCCATCAAAGTTGGCTCTACACGGGGTCGGTTGCCCCCGAGGAGTGTTTAACGTTCCCTTTTACACCCCTGCCCCTCCACCCCCCAGGGGGCAGCTGTACTCTTCATCCATTCACCCTTCCACATAGAATTTTTTCAATTTCAGACTTCGCCCTGATTTTCCTCGAATTTTAAAAAGTTCCCTCGGGGGCGATTACCCCCGACTGAAGGAGTAACCGTTTCGTTGGTCGTCTGACCATTTTTGAGGGGACCCCCGGAAGATACCCCTTTCTTTAAAGCTTAAAAATGAGATATCAAAACCCGATGCTAAAATCTTCTCTTTAAAAGAGCTGAGATTATTTCTCTGAGGGTGTCGTCGGGGACCTGGGGCGATCACCCCCGGGGAAACAGAGTGATGCAAAGTTTCTGCGGGGTCCACGCATGGAATACGAGGAGATACGACAAGTTTTGCGACCTATAAAACCTAGTCGAGATAGAAGGAAGACACGTCGGCGAGTCGGGATCGGTCCCGGGATGCTGCGCCGTCCGGGGGAGTGTGAGTGCATCTCCGGGTGCATGTATGCACGTGGAGTCGAGGACGCACGGATGATAAATCTCTCCCGGGATCTGTAAATTGCACCGAGCATTACCGTATAACTGACTCGTGCCGAGGGAGTCGATATATCCCTTTCGATCCCGAAGTTTAGTGCCTTTGCGGCTCTTCCTGGCCTGGAGCACTCCCTCGCAAAGAATTCCTCCAGGCTCTTTGTGGGGGGCAACCTTGTCCTTTTTTTCCCCCAGGAACGATCCGAGACTCCAGGTGCTTCCAAAGCCGAAAGAATTCTCCAAAAAAAGTAATTCGCTTCCATAAGAAAATTTGCAAACAATTTCTGATCAGCAATGAAATTTCACGAGCACCGCGTTCTTCCTCGGGGCCTCCATAATTACATGCTGAAGTTTCCAAAAATTCGGTGATTTTCTCCAGTTTGCAGAAAAGCGTTATAAATATTTTGACGTTTATATACATAGGGCATACTTTAATGTCACCTTAAATCGGCGGGGATCAAAAAGGGAAGTTGACAGGTCACCTCGACGCTCATCATCTCAGGCCTTTCCGCCCTGGTTCCCGGCTCTTCAGGGTCGTGCCTCGATGCGAAGAGACCGCGAGCCATTTGTACAAGTCCGAGGGCAAGCAGTCCAGGTCGTCGACGGGGGTTTTACGAGGCCCTGGCGTCGTCGCCCCCGGTATTCGTACTCTTCCACCGGAAGATCGCTACCATGATGGATAGCACCCGCGGGAGAGAACCCTGAAGGGGTGGCTCATAATGGAAAAGCGGTACCAAGGTGGCTTCCGGGTGTCCGGGTCATATGTCCGCCCTTTTGCAGCCCCTGCATCGGTGCACTTCCTCCCTAAATCGGGAAAATAAATTCCCCCTGACGTACCCTGACCTGTCCCAATGGGGGGAAGATTGCGTCGGGACTGCTCCGATTTTTCCCCGATTTCTTTATCGGCGCGTAATCCCGTATTAGGACGACGAAGGCTCGACGGATGGACCTGGGGACCCCGGAAAAGTGGAAAACTATCCCGACGTGCCGGGAAGGGTCCACGTCTTATGACTTTTCCCCTCTAGGCGAGGCGTTTCCTGATAGCGGGAAACGATCGATCGCGACGGGTCACGCTCCTCTGTAAATCCGCTTTTCCGCCGCGGAGGGAAATCCGCTCGACTTCTCCGCAGATTTCGAGGGTCCTTATACCCGGTCCCGTGGGAGCTCCTTGGGGGAGCGTGTCGGGAATCTCGAATTTCGAATTTCAAACCCTCCGATTCACCCCCTTGGAACATGTGAATTCATTTCCAAATTTGTCGATTCGATTCAATTCGTCCGATTTTATCTCTTCGAGTTTTCTTCATTTATCTTGGGGAAATGGACTTGATTGGGAAGAGCGCGATTCTACTGAGAGCAGGTGAAAAAGGGAAAAGGAATTAAATCCTTCTGAATTAATTCCTCTCCCTTTTTCGATTAATTTCAGTAAAACACACCAGTCTGGAGAAAACGCAATTTTGCTGAGAGGAATTGAAAAAAAAAATTCGAGTGGATAAAATGTCGCAATTTTTAAAGGCGAACATGCGAGTGATAAGGGTTATAATTCTTGGGTGGAGGAGACGTCGAAAATTCTTCCCAAGGACCAGTTCGATTCGATAGGACAATCCTACTTAGGCTATATCTTCAGGGCCGAAATAGGATCGGAGTTACGATTTCCCGGGCACCGGAGGAGCTCCTCGTATCTTGTAGCGACTTCTTTGCGGCCATATTGGAAGTGCCCCTCTTTCGGAGATGGGAATAATTTTCATCCCCATTTTTCTGCCCCTTATGGGGCCGTCGTTCGATTCCGGTTGTTCGGTTTTACGGGATCTATCGGATATGCTCCTCTTCGGCGAATCCTTATCCGGCGAAGAGCTTTCGTTGTTGCGACCCCCCGCGAATCGCTGGGATGAAAAGTCTCTCTGGGGGGTTCGCGAGTATTCGCGAGAAGGGGGATTTTTAACCCCGAGGGGGGCCATCTTCCACCTACGGGGCACCAAGGTGGATCGGGAACGGAATGGAAGTCCTGAATCGATAATGAAGTCGGGCCCGGGGCTTTGTCTACGCGAAGAATGGAGATTTCAATAATGAAATATGCTGATGAGGGGATCCTAGGATGATGGAAAAAGCCTCATTTGCCGTAATACCTTTTAATTACCGACCGGCGAAGACTTGAAGTACTCGGGATAACTATCGATCCTTGGAGAAGTGCGTGAAATTGGCATCCCACTTTCACGAAATTAACATTTTTCCATCTTAACGTTTTCTTCCCTTTACTTGGTTCTCGAGAAAAATGGGATTTTTCCGGCGCTCGGAGAATTGGCATCCGAATAAAAATTCTAACGTTCTAATAATCGAAACTTAATCAACATATCAGATTATGTCATTCCTTTTCTCTATGTAAAACATCGAAATTCTCAAGAATATTCGACTTAAGAGTTACATTTAATTACGAGGAATTTTTTTCATTTCGGAATTTCTAAAAATCAGGTGATTTTTAAATCCCCAAAAAATACAGGAGAATTAACGAGTATAGAGCCGGGTAATCTGGCTCCACGCGTACGTTTTCGGGACCCTCTCCAGTACATTACCCATGAATACATATCACCTATAGATGGCACACCTATTTACTTGGGGGGACCACCCCCGGCGTGATTACGAATCCTGGCGAATCGCACCACCCGGCCCTGCGGCCGGAATTATTTCATTCTACCCTCTGGTAGGTTGACATAGTTACATCCCTTAATGGGGTCCCGTCTGACAGTGGTATATTTCCTGTGGATCCGTATTCCTCCATAAAATCCGTCGCCAGAGATAAAGAGCGAGTTCCACTCGCGATATCTTCGATATTAAAATAAATATCCAAGGAGAGAATGACCAGAGTGGGGAGGAATTTTTCGGGGCTGCTTTGCAATCCGCAAAATGCATCCCCTCTCGGTGAATGCCTCGTAATTTCCGGCGATTTTTCTCCGATTGCCTTTGCCAGAATCCCGGCGCAGAATCGGCCGGAAATCTTGGAGGAATCGACGTTTTCCGAGCGTAGAACGGAGCTTCCGCCGTTTCTCCGCACGGAGCGAATCGCGGATTCCGCGGGATGCTCCCTCGGGAGATATCCCCTTTCCCCTCGGAAGCGCAGCTCAAAGTCCCTCTTTCCATGTCTGTTAAGCTGGCACGACCACTTTAGCACGATTAAATGTAATAACGGGGAAAATTTTGCGCTTTTTTGGGGCTAATTTCTTCCCTAAAAATTGTATTATCATCTTAATTTGACGATCATTTGATTATTATCCCTCGAGATATTAATGAATCTCTATTTTGGAATCATGGGTTGAGGATGTTTTTAGCGTTCGTTAAGAGTTCTCCCGAGTCTTATTTTTGGGTCCCTTTCTATTTCCACGGATCCCCCTTTTCTTAATAGGGGAGGCCTCGAGGGGTAGGTTGACGTCGCGAGCATAAGAATGTAATAGCCGTCTGGCTCGCACACCGTTTCCACCCTCGTGATTTTCGCGTGTTCGAGGGTTGAATTCCGAGACGAAAAGTGGCGGCGAGGGTGCGCGGCTGGCGAAGGGGTTGCGCGCCACATCTCGTCGTAAAGGGGTGGTGGCCATGGGGTGCCATATGCCCCGTACATTACGGAAACTCGTAAAAGGACGCCGCCTGCGTTTTTTCGCCCCCCCCCTGCCCCCCACTTTCCCTGTCTGTCTCAATTTCTCCTTTCGTAATTTCACTGCCGATTTATTTCAACGTCAGCCACCCCGGAGTAGCGATCCGAAGGAGTCATTAATTTCACCCCAGCGCGACGTAGCTTGCCGAAGGGTACCCCCACGACCCCGAGGAAACCTCCTTCAGGATTCGTCTTTCCCAATTTTTTATTCCTTTATCCCTTTTCCTCCAGGAATAGTCACATCGAAGGGGACGTCAATGACTCTCGGGATGGTTCTTCGAGGGAATCGACTGCAACCTCTTCGAGTAAAGAACGAGGTTGTCCCCGGGTCTCCTCCTTCTTCGTGTTCCCCAGCCTCAGTGCTTCCTCGAGGCAGTCCTTCACCCAGAGGAAGCAGGATCCGGCGATGTTCTCGAAATACGGGATATTGGTGCCCTCCCTCAGGCACTCCTTGTACCACTCGACCTCGGCCTTCTTCAGGGTCCGCTTCTGGATGTGTCTGGAGATCCTGGAGATCCTGACGAGGCTCCAGTTGGATTCCGGGGCTCGGTTTTCGGAAAGCCCGGAAAGGTAGATCTCCTGGTCCAGGGTTCTTCTCCGCCCCAGGGACACGTCTCTGAGCCAAATTTTTAACCTCTCCTCCCGATGGTTCAGGCTGCCCTCCGGGAAGTAGGATCGATACCCCTCGAAAGCGTTCATGAACTGCGACCATCAGTTTCCATCCTTTGGGGTTGTCGATCATGGAGAGCTTACCTTACTCCAGTAGGACCCCAAGGCGGTCTGCAAAGCCACCACGGCGTCTTCGTCCCTGCCCTTTATCCTTTGAAGGATCCTCACTATCAGCACTTCTGGCACCCCAGAGTCCTGGCAGCTCGATAATGGCTCGTCCCACGTGTTTGGATTTATCCCGTTTCCGGTCCTTCCAAACGGGAATAACCAATTATAGGGAACATTGTAAGTGCTGCGCAGGATGTCCGTCCTGGTGTGGTTGGTCGGCCTGACTTGTGGAACCTGAAGAAATTCGACTTAAAAAATTCCTCCTGGTTCTAATTAATTTCCAAAAAATTGTCCCACCTTGTAATCTTGTAACCAGAACTGGGAACGCGTCTTCGGCGTCATGGAGACCATGGTCATCAGGTACCTAAGCCCAAGTCTTCCTGGTACGGGGTAGTACACCACGCTAGAGCGTTCTCCATGAACCGCAGCCATTTCCTCGCTAATGGCGTCAGATCGATGCATGTACTCATAGGCAGAAAGGTCCCTCTTCATGGCGAAGACCCTGAACCTGCTCCTGAGAGGGAACCCCAATGGGGTGCATTTTTTAGGGCAGGTGGGATCCTGGAATTCTGAACCGTCTTCAGGGTCCCACATCGAACAACTTCCAGGGACGCTCCGATGACTCGTGGTGCCATCCGAATGGACCTTGAAGACGTTACCGAGCACGTCCGATGTGTGAACCAGGTCTACGGCGTTTTCCTTTTCCAAGGACATCTTGCAAACCGTGTCGGAAGTCCCGCCACACTCTTTGCAGACCTCCATGTAGAACTGGAGGTAGTCGTCCCTGAGCTGAAGAGCGGAAAGGGGGGTCTCGTGAATGGTCAAAATAATTCCCCGGGGTCGTCCTCGTCGTTTACACCCTCCGGTTTACATGGGACCAGTTTCGCAAGCCCTGGTACCGCCTGGTTCCACCTTGGTACCGCCTGGTTCTCGTAAACCGGAGAACGGTTTGCAAGCTTATCACGAAGTATATTTACGCGTGGCGTCACACACAGGTCGGACACCTCCCCTTGCCGGGGGGCTCAAAGGCGACATCGAGGAAATTTCCCTAACATAACCCCGGGACCAGTGAAATTGCTGGGGCCACGGGAAATGAACCCTGAAGTGCCCGTTTCTGGGGAAGATTCCCCTCGTTCGGGACACGCTGAATGCGGCACCGGGTTCGCCTAAATTCACTTCCGGATGCGCTACAAGTTGATAGGTCAACATCGAACTGCGACCCCTGGGTCACGTCCACTTTCGACCTCCCCATTGGGGTTGTCTCTAATTGTATTCGTCCAAGTTTTGGATGTCAAGGTATTTCCAGAAATTTAAGGCGATGCGATAATAAGCCCTCCGAGGCTTCAATTAGTTTTTACAATTTATTCTTACCTTGAGCTTCACTTTCGGTGTCACGAGGACATCCAGCAGGGCCTTCCTCGAAAAATTGACCTCGACCTCGCCGGGCATCTTCAGGGTGCAGTCGATCTTGGACTGATCAAACCCGACGCTGGCATAATTCCTGTGTTCCATGAGACTCTTCATCTTGATCGAGACGAAGCTCTCGTACTTCATCAGCCACTTTCTGCGGATGTCCCCACCCCTCTTCAGGGGGTGGCAGAAGAGAAATCCGCCATCTTCGGACATATCGTCGGAAGGGAAATTAGGGCTGTTCTCGAAGTACATCTCCCACTCTTCGTCGGTCCAATCGCAGATTACGGGCGTCTTCTCGACGATGAATCCGGTGGTAATTCTGGTCCCGTCTATTGTGGGGATCGGAAAGGCATCCACGATTCTTCAGGGGCGGTTCTCCACTTCCCTGCACCCCTCCTCGACGGGATGGAGAACGGGAGGCAGACGGAAATAATGTATTATAACCGAGGCAGCCGAGCCTCAAGTACACTCGGGGAATTGCGCGAAGTCTTTGAAAATTGAGGAATATTCATTTCCTATTTTCCTCCCCAGTTTCCTACTCCCAAGGAAACTTGGGGATGAAAGTTGGAAGTGGTATCCGAAGCATGGCGCATCGCGAATGCTGAAGTGGCCGGCATGGAAAGCGATGCGGAAAGCGGGAGAAATATATCCACGGATAGGAGGGAATTTTGTTAACAATTTTTCCAAAATTTACTCAATCCTTCCTCACCTGGGAATGAGACCGCTAGGTCACCTTTCGAGGTCAGCAACATATCCGTGCCGTCTGCTCGTCTTATGAACTTCTCGTCCACTTCAAGGTCTGAAGCTTGTCTCACGAGAAGCTCATCTTCTTCGCCGATCAGGTGATCCTCGAAGACCTCATAGTATCTGCCATCGCTTTCCAAAACGGAGTAACGAGTAATCTTTACTGGTGACACGTACTCGAATGACTTCTTCCGAACCTCCTAAAGAATGATAATCTCAGAGAAATATCCTAAACATTTTTATGACGCCATTAATAATTATATTGACCATGAGGTGCATCGATTCTCTGAACGATTGAAAATAGCGTAAGAAAAATATATGTGTGAGAAAATGTATATATTTAAGGACTCGTGGGCGTTATTAATTTTTATCCCTGGATTTGAACGATCGATCAAGAGGCAGGATTTTTCGGCTCTTTTGAAAGTCGAAACCGAGTCCTGGGGGAGGTTAGAAAAGGAATTATTAAACTGCATCCTCTCGTCAGATGCTCGAGTGACGTATAGTGCACCATGATACCAGCCACACAATGGCTGCCTTTCCCATCGCATGTATCATCGTAGGGGAACAGCCGCAACACATAAATCATGTGGCGGATCCAGAAACGAAAGGCAAACTGTTCCCAACGGGTTAGCAACGGGTTTCGTGATATTGCCTCTCGGAGACCGGAAGAGCGCCTCCTATTTTCGCATCTCCGGGGCATTTCCAAAAATGGCCGAAAAGTTGTCCTAGGAGAGCCCTCGAGGGAAGTCCTTACCGTGGCGATATCCTCGGACAATCCTGATCTATCATGATCGTCCTCGGAGTGGTCACTATCTCCGGTTTTAAACTGCGATCTCCTCCTCGTTTTCCCGGTCAGAGAAGTCCTCCAGGACTTCCTGCCATTTCGGGCCCTTTCCCTGGAAACTTCAATTACCTTATTTCAGAGAGTCTACTCTCCGGTCGCTAGAAAATCTCCCAGACTACCTTAATTGAGATTGCATTTCGATTTCCAAGTTTTAAAAAATTCCCCCGTTATTGGGGGAAATTTCTTAAATCTTGGAAATTGAAGTTCCTATTATTGGGGAATTTTTCAAAGGGTGAAGTACCATCGGACGGGTCTTCTGGTTTGGGGGAATGATGAGGAGCATCGAAACCCTTGCATCTGACGATTGTCCCATCGGGTCGGTATATCGTCACTGTGTCGTCGTCCAGGAAGGATAGAACGGTCCCGTTCCTCAGGAATTTTCTGTAGCATTCCTGAAGGATTCCACGACATTCCGGACCCTTGCTGATGTAGGACTGCTGGATCAGGAAAGGATTCTCGGGACCATCACCGATGATGGGTTCGATGACGAGTCCAGAAGGCCAGGATGCTCGGAATTCATAGATCAGCTCTGTCCAACGGTCTTCAGGGTCGCTCCTCCTGTCTGAAATTGGGTTTATCGGGTCCTAAAAAAATTGCTCCGAATTTTAGAAAAGCTCATTGATTACGTAGATTACGTTTGGACCTCGGTACTTTGTTGAAAGCCAGGACGATGCCGTCTTTGGTCATCAGATGGAAAGGGTTGTCTTCTGAACGCAAGTCCCCGATGGTGTGGTGCAAGTAGAGGGTGCATCCTGATAGCGTAACCCTCAGGTGCAGTTTAGGCTTCTCGTATAACCACTCTTCAAGGTCCACCTCGACCCGAGTGCCATCTACGGAGAAAAACGTGTCGTTTCTGTTCACCACTTGGACCCGATGATTGCCAAGATCGTACCCCACGAATTCGTGGGGCTCTTCATCTTTGGCGCATCGAGGTGTAAGGTCTTCTCGAAGAGGCAGAAAGGAGGTGTCGAGGAGGTCCTTGAATCTCTTATTCCTTGAAGAGTCGACCTTGGTCTTCACTTTCAAAGCCGACTCCTTCGACTTCCCCTTTTCCGGCCCCACTTCCGGAGTTCGGCTCTTCAGCTGATCCCTCGCAACTTCGCTCTTCAGCTTCTTGCCATCTTGCGCCTTGAGCGAATTGGGCAAGATGAAGTCCTCGTCCGTGAACTTCAGTTTTCTCCCCGTCTCTTCGTCTTCGTCCTCGCTCTTCAGGGTCTCCTTCAATTTCTGGAGGATCTCCAGGTCGTGGGTGGTTTCTTCCGACCTCACCCAGTCGACCTCTTCATCCAATACGTACTCGCAGAAATCCCGAAGGCAAACTGGAGTCCGAATTTTTGCGATCACTTCCCTCCTGGACATCCCTTCGGCATCGTACTCATTCTTGAAGCACAGGAGAATCGTGTCGGTGGGTTCCAGGTACTCGTACTTCAGGATCTGGAAATCCTGCATGCAGTCGAAAACTGCCTGGAGGAACACTTCAGGGCTAAGAAGCTGGCCATCGTCGAATTCTCTGAGAGGTGGACTTTCCCGTCTCTTAATGGTTCCAGCTTCTTTAAGGAAGCCCGGCTTCAGCATCTCCCTAGGGTCCATCAGGGCCACCAAAGAAGGGCACTCGAAAGTGTCCCTTATACTCTCCCTGTACCGGATTTGGGTGTCACTTCCAAACCCCTTGATCCCATTGTCATCTGACATCGACTTCTCGTCCTCCAAAATCAAGGACGAAAACGACTTCACCTTCCTCTCCCTTCCTGTCTTCAGCATCTTCACATATGGGAACGAAACTTTGTACTCCAATTCCTCCCCTTCCTTCAGGTTCTGCCGAAGTCTCTCCCCATGGACCATTTTATCAAAGATCAAAAAATTAATATAATGCCTAACTCCTGCCTCGTTGATGCGCGTCCTGAAGCAGTGTGCCAGTCTGTCGATGTGAAACGCGTACTTCTCCAGGTTCTCTTCTGACAGCTCCTCAAACTGTTCCCATAAATTGAAAATCCAAATATTCTTCATGGTGTTCAGGATTCCGTTTGATAGGGAAGATTTTGAGCTCGGCTCGCGTGGGTCGTCTTCAAGGTGGAGGTGGTAGGTGTTCGCGTCTAAATAGTGGCCGTGAAGAACCAGCCTAGGATCTTCGATGCTCGAATCTGACTGGTCTTCAGGGGACAATCCGTACTTCAGGTTTAGCTGCTTGATCCTGTCTGCGATCCTTGATCCAGGACCTGAAAGTAGATCATCCAGCGAAGTTCCAACCTCACTCCGTCGAATCGGAGATTTTTGAAGTACTTCTTCAAAGTCTTCGCGATTTTTTTCATGGTCAGGAATGAAACAAGGCACGTCAGTTTCGACCTGAGCCAACAGAGCGTGCAGGACCAATGGTATCAGAACACATTCTGACGGAATGGAATCCATGATGGTCGTGTAACGTTTCATGCCGATCGAAGACTGCTCTTCAAGTTTCTCCTGCAACTTCATGCTTCTCAAGTACTTGATGTGCTGCCGATGTACGTCGTACAGGTCATAGACGAGAAATGACAGCCTGTCGTACAGGTCTCTTCTGGTCCTGTCGTACTGCTCGTGGTCCAAGGACTTCGGGATTTCTGGGGGGCAGAAGGTCCTACACATCAAGCCACCCAAGTCCTGCCTGACGGAGGCGCTCTTAAGGCTCTCCTCAAACCCCGTCCAGAACCTGTACAGATCATCCTTCCTGGTCTCCTGGTCCCGGAAGATCATCATCTTCCTCCTGTTGGAGACCGGCACCACTCTATGGACTTCAACATCCGACGGAGGCTGGACCTTCTCTCCAGGTCGCTCTATTTTGAGCAAGCAAGTCAACGGAACTCCAGCTTTGACCAGCTGCAGAGGCAGCTCAGGGTCATGGAAACCCGACAGGATGACGAAGACCCTTGGTCCCTCCGGCGGGGCGTCGTCCACGAACACCTGGTCCCTCCACTCTTCTCCTCGTCTCCTCAGCTGTGTGTTGGCTTTCGGCTTGGTGGAGTGGTCCGATGTTGGGTTCTTCTGCTTCTCCAACACCCCAGCCGAGGCAGGGTCGGTCGTTGCGGTCTTCATCAGCTGCAGCTCGCGGTCCAGGTCGTGGTCGATCTCCATCTGTCTTCTGGACCTGGTCACATCGTCGACTTTGACTCGGTACACCAGGAACTTGATCACCCTGGCCAGCAGCCAGGTGGGCAGTCCCTCCACGTTCTCGGACAGAACCTTCGCCGCCTGGTGACAGACACCTTGAAGAGGTGGACATTTGTTCGGGTCGCCCTTTGATAGGGTCCTCAGGGCGCTCATCAACTTCTGGTAGCTCAACGCGTGGATGGATTTTCTTGGCCCTTCCTCTGCTGTCTCGTTTATCATGGACAACAAACGGGAATGATCTGGCAGGGTCTCCACGATCATCACCACCATGCACCACCAGTGATCGTCGTTGATCTCCAAGGATTCCAATGCCGATCGCCAGGAACCCGCTTCGGGGGTTCTGGACTTCCCTGAGCTGGAGCTCAGGTTTGCTGGCATTTCTAGAACGAGAACCTAACTTTGGAGAACCGATCAGCTGATCGCCTGACGTTCTGACTTTCTTTTCTTTTCCAGGACCTTCACGACCTAACTTGTGCCCTCCCAAAGTTCCTATTTCCACGGTTCCCGGTTCGGTGGGTGTATCGAAGGAAATTTCTAAATGCACGTCAGGGAACGCGCTTTAACCCAGTTTGGCCTCACTTTGCCGAGCACGTGACCTTTGCACCCTCTCGTCGGGGCTGTCCTTTAAGAGGAACCCTTTAGCTCTGCCGTATTAACTGGGCTACTTGGGAAGCGGAAAACAGAGCTGGGAAGGGAGTCAGGAGACACAAGTCCAAAGGGACGAAGGGCGTGAAAGACTCCTTGGCAGGATCCGAGTTGGAGCTCCGCCGAAATGAAAACTCGCCGGGGGGTGGAGGTCGACGATGAGACGGGAGGATCTCATCGGTCTCGGGAGAGCTTTCGCGAGCAAAACGAGCTTTCGTCAACAAGACAGGCTGCGACGGTTTCCACCCCCTCGTTTCTCGGCGTCCTGCTCGCCGTCTTCAGGTTCGTCCTCGAGGTCGGTCCGTGTTTTCCCTGAGCCGAGCTTTCGCCGCCCACCCCCTTCGCTCTGGAGCCTGATAAAACTCCACCCGATGAAATCCCCGCTGATAAAATCGAGATCACGAAGCCGGGCCTTCCTAGATCTCTAACTGCCGTTTTGATCGTCGAAATTCGATCGGTAGGAATTCTTCTTTCCCAGGACCTGTTTATTATTTCCGCGTAACAACCCCTACGTGTTTGGCCCGCCACCCCGTAAATCTGGAGCGAGCCGTTGGAACTTCTTGCAGAGCCGGAGGAAGAATAGCCGTCGCCTCCACCCTTGTTTGCGAGAGTCGGCCGCGACGTCTTTGACGCGATCGAAAGTCGCTCCATTTGTGCTTTCACCGGGATGAGCTTTCGTAGTCTGCCGGGAAGTTCGACCCTCCTCGGAAAAGTTGGGGGGTGGCCTTTTGCCGAGCGTTCGCGAGCGATTATCGCGAGCTCCGGACGAGACCCACCCCCTGGTCGAACCAGGGGTTCCTCTCATCCCCTGATTTTTTTTTACCTTCGTTCGGATCCCCTCTTCCCATCCCCCTTTTTTTCCATCGAGCTTTACACGAGTGAAACGGTCTAACTCTTTACGGGCTAGGGGTGAAGTCCGGGCATTCGGGGGTGGCGTTGGGTAGCTTGATGTATTAGGGGCAATTTAAATTACAGGACCGCGAGACCTGGTTAAAGGGAGATGTATCGGGCCAACTTTCCCGAGGCTTACGTAAACTCTCCCCGCCACCCCCGTGTCGTTTCCGCACCCCCCGGATCATCCCCTAAGCCGCTCCGCCGGCCTCGACGCGGGAAAACTGCGCGCCGAACAAGCAAGCTTTCGCAGTTAAACCCCTGCGCCTCCGGGGGCTGTTGCCCCCGCGGGCCCTTCATTTTTTGCACACAAGGGGGTGGCAGCGACGAAGGAATTCCCGATTCACCCCCGAAGATGCCACTTCCAGTCCAGGGAAACGAGCCATTCCACCCCTTCCGCCCATTCGTTGAAATAGTACCATGCACCTCATTTATAGCTAAAAATAATTGCAAATAAAATAAGGGATGAATCAATTTATTATCCCTGAATCACCTACCCCCTTATCGGTCCATCATTATCACGAAAGAGATATACTTTAAAATTCGTCATAAAAATCTCGTATACCTCTCATGGACTTAAATCGGAACTCACCCCTGTTTGCCGCACCCTCGGGTTAAGATCGAGTGACTCGGGGTGGTTCGCCGCAGGAAGGTCGGATTTATCCCCGGCTTCAATTTAACTTCCGAGCCAGACGCCACGTTAGTTTGCTTGTTTACAGATTTGCCGGCATTCGTCGGTTTTAAGTGCACTGCGACTAAGTAGCGCGGGGGTGGTTCGCCCCACGTGGGGGGTGGATGGGCAGGGTAAGGTGGATGGAACTGCCGAGTAGATTATAATAACATCCGTGAGTGCGCTCGAGTACGGGGGCAAAACTTCGTCTATCGACCCGCGGGGGTGGCCACCCCCACCCCCCCTGACAGCCCTACAAGACGGTTTACGAAGTTTACGAAGTTTTCGATGAGGTGCACGCCGGAAAGGTACATAACGGCCGTGTCGGTGGAGGCTGCGACGAGGGTGGATCTCGATCGCGCAACTTCGATTCGATTAACAAGGGCGGGGGCTTATCATCCCCCCTAGAAGTCACCGCGTTTATCACGACGATGTCCCCTAAGGGGATGTCAACCGACCCCGATTGCGGTACAAGACGTCATTTCGACGAAATACAATGTGTATAAAAATAATTCCTAGGCGCGTTTCATGAACGTCCACGTGGTCATGCCCCCCTTTTTCTTGGGGGGCAGGGGATGCTTCTGCCAGGAATTACAGAAATAAGTTTGAAGGTACGTGCAAATGCATCCTTGGATGTAGTACCTAACGTTTATCGCATGTACATCGATAGGCCAAATATTGGCCTCGTAGCGTATAACATTCTGACATGCACACTCGGGGGGGTTGAGGGGGTGCGTTTACCCGGGGCGAGCTACAACCCCCGAATGCTTTCGAGCAGTAAAACGATCGTAAAGCGCAAATATAGGGAAAACTTTCGGCGTGTCTGCACGGCAAATATTAGCGCCGAGCCCCGCGCACTTTGGTCCGTTTTCGCCGGCCGAAAGTGCATTTGCGACTGCACTCTCGATTGCATTTGCAGGAAGGGTCGAGGGGGTTGCAAGGAAACTCCGGGGGATGCCGATCGCGTCAATTAGCCGAATCCGAGCCGCGTTTATCTCCGTCCAAAACACCCCTTGCTGCAAGCCCCGACCCTACCCTCTCGGCATCATCAATTTACATCCCAATCTGGACGTAACTTGCGTTTCCGATTTTTTTTTTCCTCCGGTTTTTCCCCTCTTCCTCGACCGATCCATCAACCCTCCACCCAGTCCCTCTGCCAGGTGGAAATCCGTGAAATTTTTGAATATGGAGCCTCGAAAAGGGAGTGGAATAAAATGCACCCCCTCGAAAAGTGCCTTCTGCCTCGGTTCCCCCGTTTCCTAATTTTCCCTTATTTTCCTTCTGTTAAACGGAGACCCGGAAACGGCCTGGTATCAGGAAATAATTTCCCCCCTTTTTCCGTTTTCCTCTATTTCTCGGCCACCGAGGCGCGCGACCGAGAGTCGAGCTTTTTCCCTCGGACGAGAAGGGGGAAAATGGGAAATGGAAATAAAAAAAGAATTAAATAAATAAAAGGAGGGCTCACTATCGGTCGCGCAAGTTCCGTTCGTCCTGGACAGGAGGGGCTTGCATTGTGCCTCGGATGTGCAGGCTGTACTTAACGACGAAACTCCGGGGAAACTGTAATTTTCGTGCCCCGGAGTGGGAGGGACTCGGCTGGGAAAAAAAAAAAAAAGAAGTAAAAGGAGCTCAAAAAGCACGTCACGCCGCACGTGAGATACGACTGGGGGAAAAAGTTAAACAAATGGGGGAGGAAAAAAATTGGAACAGATACCGAGCACTGGGAGTTATTCGTTATGCAATTCCGGTGCAGCGACGTGGGTGGGGGATGCATGCGTGGGCGGATGCATCCATGGAGAGACTCCTGGATTTCGAGGCTGCACTTTCGATCCCGTCGAAAACATCCTTTTGGCCGGTGTCAATTGCAGTTCCCAACAACTCGGACGTGACATCGGAGCCGGCGATGATAACGCGACCCTCTGATAACGCATCCCCTGAACTCGACGCTAGCCCTCCACCCTCTCTGTAGTTGGTCCGCCAATTTTTAAGGCGTTGCGAAATTGAAAGACCAACTATAAAAGGGGTGGATACATATGTATCAAAAAATTCAATGAGCGATACTCATGAAATTTCATTTTTCACAAAAATATTTCCTTATTTTTTGAAGTACTTTAATTTATAAATTTTCCCTCCTGCAGTTTCAGGGAGACCCTCGACATTTTAGGGTGACTACGGAATTTCAGGGAAATAAATTGCTGCCGGGATATTTCTTTTGTTTCGATGATTTTTTTTTCCGGGAGGGAAACGTGGAAAGTTCCTTAACGGGGGTGCAAATTTCAGCCAATTTTCGAATTTCATTTCGGGTCGGCTTGTCGTCGGTGGGGAAAGGACTCGAAAAGGTGCTCTTTGGGGTAGATATTGATTGCGGGGCGAATTTTGATACAGACCCGGCGGAAGTTTAATTTAATAGCTGGCGTCCAGGGGTGGTAATTGGAGTCCGGGGGTGGGTGGTAACGAAGCCGAAAAATGTTTGGCAGGACAAATTACGCATTTTCCGGCCGTGTTGCCTCCGGGGGCGGCGCTAAATGTAGATTCGGTTGGCAAATGCGTAATTGTCCTGCACTTGCTCTACTTGCTTCCAATTACCCTCGCTAATTCTATCCTTTCGTTCGGCCCCGTTTTTAATTCGGGCCTATATCGACCACCCCTGTGTCCCAATTCAAGTCAAACGACAAATCCGACCTCATTGCCCCATAATTCGGTATTCTCTCCTCCTCATTTTAGGGGTAGCATTTTTTCCCAGGAATTTCTGCCTTTTTGGGGAAAGATATATATTTTTTTAACGGCGACTCGTGATTGGAAAAAAAATACCAGGGGACCGTTCAAGCGCTCAAGGGGCTTAAGTCCGGGATAAAGCTCCGTTCGCAAAAGCGACAGGAGGACGTCGTTACACAAGCGACAAGGGTGCCGTTCCCGCGACATCAAAAGCACCTTGGCGAGTCCGATTACGAGGGTGAAGTAATCAGTGGACGATGGCCCATGAAGGGGACGTTTATTGTCACAATTAATGCCACTGTACGCAATGCATGCCGGCCGGAGGCGATGCAAGCGCCGACAAAGTAGGGAAATACTCGACGGCCCGACGAATTAGCGGAGGAACTTTTGGCTCAAATGCAAAGCCGTCATAATAAAATTGTTTATGCCGCGTTATGTTATTCGAAATCGATTTTGAAAGGTACGAGGACATCGCTGGACAGGCTTTGAAAGCACACCCGTGGGAATAAATTCCCCGTAATATGGGGTGGTGCACCAAGAGAGTGCATTCGTGTTCACCAGGATGCAGGAGCAGCAAGCCTTCAGCGAAAAAACTGGGAAAAATTTCAGGAGTCGATTAGGTCGTTCCTGATTTTTTGGAGGATCGGTCGAAAGCGGTCCAATCTTTCCCGAAAGCTTCGCCGGTGTTCCCGTTCCTTGCAGGGAAAGCTTTCCCAGCACGGCTCCGCAAAGTGCAGTCTTGTTCGACTTTCTTACCAACGACGCCGGCGAGCTTTTTCGACGTCCACCGTCACGCGGTTATCAACATAAATTCCCGCGGAGCTTTTTCCGGACCCGGAGTACTTTGCCGGACGAGCCAGCGGGAGCTTTTTCGCGGGCCTTCAGGGTCTCCCTCGGGATCCCAAGCTCGCGGATTCCCTGGTCCAGGTTTTCCGGCAGCTTTCCTGCGGAAGCGACGCCGTCTTCGCCGATTAAGCTCGACGCTGGTTGGCACGCGAGCCGAAGTTCGTGCTGACCTCGCGGAGCTTTTTCCGCGGGACGTTGCACGTATCGGCCCTTTCTAAGAATTTGCGACACGATATCTCCCCCCTCTTTTTTCCCAAAAAGTTAAGCTAAAAAAAGCTCGATGCAATCCTTGAAAAAATCCGTTCTCCATTTTTGTATCCAGGAAAAATCCTGCCCTGAGAAAAGGAGACCCTTTTTCGGTAAAAGTCTAGTTTCGTTCCCGCTTCACTAGTGTCTGTCCGTAGATGAGGCTTTTCCTCCGTTTTGGGAGCTTTTTGTCCGTTCCGACCGCCGACGCGATTTCCTCCTCCTCGGGATGCTCTTCAAGGTCCGACGTGGACTTCTTCCAGTTTGCCGCTTTTTCCGGCACTCGGGCCTTCGATCCTTCATTTTCGTCCCTTATCTTCTGCAGGACTCCCTCTTCTAGGAGGCCTCTTCCAGCACCCCTTAATTCTCGCCGAGGTCGCTTGTTTTGACAGCGACCTACCCTCTCTTCTGGGGTGACCCGGTCTGACCGTCATCTATTCCAGTTTCCCAGACCTTTCCTTAATTTTTCTGCAACTTTTCAGGACACGTATTAAGGCAGAATTAATATGTGTATAATTAATAACAGTAATCTGACCCGCAAGTATCCTCCCGGAGCACTTAATCGGAAAGGAGCATGATTGCACATGGCAGGTCCTACGGAGGTCCTCATAGAAATCGGATTAGTCCCCATGCATCAGGATATTGAGGGCAGGCTACGTGCGTCGATAGTCCCGGGATTCCACAAGTCGGAATACATCAGAATAATCCCCATAAACAACCCTGGGTACATCCTCCGAGCCAGTTCATAACCTCCTTTCTCGCCGAGGGATCCCATTTAGACCATTACACCCCAATTACAAGGTTTACCTAAATTCACCCCAAAGTCCTTCCGAAGACACCGAAGCTGAATTCCATTTTATCCCCGAAATCGCCCTCCGTATAATGGCCGATATCACCCAACATCGATTAAATCATCGATTACCTCCCTATACGTTTATGTGTACCCACAACTCATTCTAACCTCGGATCAACTCATTAACCGAGATTAGTGGCGCTGGGCCTGAATCGAGCAAATCGAGGAAATCGCGTAAACCGTGTAAATCGCGTAAATGCCAGGTCGCCACCCGGGGGTTGCAACCCTGGGCCGTTTCGTGGATCTACCCGGAAGTATCCCTGATATCTCGATCGTTAACCGGAGGAAGGGGTGCGGCTCGTATACCAGGAAGCGTAATGACAACGGCAAGCGGATGATGGGCCGCTCGATTTAGCGGGGTGCGATAGTTTGAGTTTGAGGGAGGAACAGCCCTCGGCGATGACCTCGCAACTTCGGAACGACGGGACTCCAGGTCCCGGGGATGAGAGGGAAACGTATCTCCCGCGGGGGTGGCTAAGTTCGGCTCGGGGCGCACTCTGGATTGTCCCTGGGCCTGCACCCTCTCCACCCGGGACAAACTAAACTCCATATCCTGGCCGGCTTATGCCCGGCTCCAAGATATGCCACCGTACCCCGGAACTCCACGGACTCGGCCCTAAACTCACCCCCGATCCGCAAAACATCCCCCGCGAGGGGGGCCCAGGGTCCTTCAAGGGAGTCGCTTATCCGGACCTCCGGATCGGAAGCACGTCTTCCTGGAGTATCGAATTGATAAGAAAATCGGGAATTTTTATCCCGATCGTTTATTAATTGGTGTAATTATTAACTACCCCTGATGACGAATCCCGTTCTTATCAGGGTTCCCATATCGGAAGACCGCTTCCCCTGGGACCCAATGCAACGATAAAACCTTGAATATTTATCCGAATTATTGACCGATGTCTGTAACAATGAAATTATCCCTAATGCCACAATGACCCCCCTTAATCTCAGGTTGACAGGGAACCGGGGATGTTCGAGGCTCGATAACGTGCCGGATATCAACCCCGGGATTTTTGCCGATTAAATCAGGCCCGATTAATATCGCCGGTCTTGTTTACAGCGTGCGGTAAACCGAGGGATGAAACCGCCCACTCGGGGGGTGGCGGGAAAAAGGAACGCCGGTGGATGCCGGGATCGAAATTGCGGGGGCGAGGGGCCCGGAAAATCGATGGGGAGCGCATTTCCGCCACGGATATGTAATGCATGTTGATCATAATTTCTATTAGACCCCCGCCCTCTGCAAGGTATCCGAAGGGGGAGGCACCCCTGCACGCGTGCCCCGAACGCGAGGTTATGCGTGGCGTAATCAACGAATGGCTGGGTTTTAATTAAATCCGGATTGATTGAATCTCGCCGCGCAATTTACGCCCTGATAGGTTTTAATTTCTCCGACCGCCCCTTCGAGGGTGTCCAAGCAATAATTCTGCACCGATACTTTCCGCGGAAACCACCCCCTCGTGGACGCGATCGGTCCTTATTAATGGCGACTTCGGATATTTGGATCGTCCTTATCACTCTTACTCTTGTCATCCTTACCATTATTAAAATTCTTGTTACTCTTAACATTCTCCATAATCTTATCATCTTTATCAGAGGACTGTCTATATGCATATGAGAGGGTGGGCGGAAAGTAAGGGAAATTCGCCCTGGCCAATTTCGAGGCTCCATTTCCGCGGTCCACGGCGTTTCCGGGAAATGGTCAAAGGGCAACGCGGGGGTATGTCGGACCGAAATTCGGGATTAGGTTATGTACTCCATTGCGGGAGCATATTGTGGAGTCCCGGTATCCGACTGCTCGATCGTCCGTAGGTTTAGCCTACATTGGCTGATTCATGATCGCGAATGTTGGCCGGACTCGCGTCGTGTTGACTAAACGGTCCAGTCAGGAACACCGGAAACGTTTCCGATCTGCCGATAATCGAGAGAAAAGAATAAAAGAAAATTTAAAAGCGACTCGGATAAAAAAATCGGCTCAACTTCCGGCGATCCTGAAGAGTCGGGGCAAAGCGTCGAGGGGAATATCGAAATCCGATGCGCACCGGATTTAGGGTCTCGAAGACCCCTAAATATCCCTTGCAGAGCTCGTACGTCGCTCCCTGAAGGGGTGGTTTATGCCGAAATCATCCCCCATTGAGGAGGAGCTTCCACAAGGCATTCCGCAGCTTTAAGCTCCGGTCCTTTTCGGACCCTCGGTCGGCGGCTTTAAAACCTGCCATTCCGGAGCGGAGACTCTGTTCCACCGTAAATCGGCCGCACCGAAAATCGACAAAGTGCCATTCTCCCCTGGAGCATGAGATCGCTATGTAGGGAACCGCGAAAAGTCCCGGCCCACCCCTTGCGGGGGGTGGGCCCCATAAATCAGAGAAAAGCTCGCTGGATTCGCCATCGTTAAAATTCAAGAACACATTTCGCCTCGAATATCTATACATCCACGATATACAATACCTTAAAAGGTAATAAAATAAAATTCAATATAAAGATGTGCAAATAATAAGAAACAATTAGAAGTGAGAATAAATCGCGGATTGGTAAGCGAGTTCTTTCGAGATTCGACAAAGATTCAGGGGATCGAAATGGTGGATCTTTTGCCAGACTTTCGAGGCAGTTTGGGAAGGAGTCCCGGGGAATTCAAGGGGAAGTCGATTCCAAGAGTCCCTTGGGAATTCGCGAGGCTGTCCAGCACGGCGGAATGCCTCTCGGGGGTCGGCGAGCATCCGGAGAAACTGATTCAATAAAGCAAGCCAATGCCGCAAGTGCAAGGTGGCAGGGATCCCCTCCCCTGTCCCGGTTTCTGGAAACCCTCCAAGGATCCCCGATCCCGAGGGAACCCCTCCGCGGCCGCCATTAACGTACGAACGATCGCGGAAACGCGCCCCGGAGATCCTCCCTAAGAATCTGTAATCGCCCCGATTACATCGGGGCTTGAGAAATGGTTCCTCCCGAAAAAAGTGACCCCTTTCCCGAGGGACGGGAATCCACTTACCCGGCCAAGAAGGCAGAGCATTACGGACAAGACCGTCTACATTCCAGGGGAGCCGAAATCCCCGCAACATGGTGGATAAACAACCGCTTGAAACCGAAAAAAAAAAATTCCCCAGAAAATCCAGGATCGTTAAAATCTTCTTTAGGCTGTGTATATTTAAATGAAAGTATTACGGGAATACATGGGGTGTCAATTTCTGGACATTTGAAATGTCGCCGCGGAAAAGGGGATGATAAAAACTGGCGAGGCGTTCGGCATTCCGAGGAGATGGCGAACGTCCACCTCGTCAACTTCGGCGATTCGGTGGAGCGACTCTGCAAGGTGGCAGACAGCGATGCACTCGTCCGGTTGCTGGAATCCGTCCAAGAAGCCCGGAGGAATCGAAATCCGCCATTAATGTGCGAATGGTCGCGGAAACGCGCCGCGGGATTCGCGGCGCCGCCATTTTGGTACCCGGTACCGCAGAGACGTCATTTCTGGAGAACCGGAAATCTGGAATTGTCGGCCATTGGGATGGAACTCATCGGACTGCGAGGTCTTGTTTGAAAGCAGATCTCAGTCGTGACCAAACCAAGACATAAATGATACCCTGATACCGGAAAGAATGAAAATATCTATAAACAAAATTTCCACAGCCCTGCCATAAGACGCGCTCCATGAAAGCGACCTCCATTTCTGCACGATTAATTTATCACGTTTCGGTATAATAATTTAGTCTGATTTAAAATGATAGCAGATTCAGAATCGAGTGTTGTTTCTGAAAAGGCTTCGAGCTCTCCTCGTTAAATCTGCAAGCTCTTCTAGATGGTCCGCGACAATATCGTCGAAAGCATTCGAGGAATCGCCTCGTCCGGATCTTGAAGACGGCCCGAAGACTCTCTAGTTTGGGCCGCGCATTATCGCGGACATCCAGGGAGCTTTCGAGGCAGCTCGAAAGCTCGATTTATCGAGGTCGATTCATCGACATCGGCTACAAGAGGAGAGCGAGCGTCCCGACCTGGGTTAAGTATCGAAGCCCCAAAGAGCTACGAGATCGAGGGTCCAGATTTAATCCCGTTTATGGAGACTTTATTCCCTGCTAAGGAGATGCCGGGGATGACGATGATACTCGATAAGACAGCCTTTAAAGAATAGACACCCCCTCCCGTTCACAAGGGGTTCCTAAAGCATCGAGGGAGCCACCCCATCGGAAATTAATCGGATTTGCGGGGAGCCTCAAAGGTGGGCCAACTTGGGTAAATCGAGGACTAGCTTGAGCAAAGTTCATCCCCGAGTTAATTCGAGTCGACTTAGGAAAGCTCCGTCAAAAAGCTGAGGGGGATGATTTACCTGTGTACCGTGGTCCTCCTCTTTGAACCCGCGCCTGAAATCTGGGGTGGAAATCGCGTTAACAAGAAATTATGAAATATATATATACGCGTATATACGCGTTTGTATATATCTATGTACATGGAAAAGTTACCCTGATAACGAGGCACTACGTCGTACAGAAAAAGTGCGCCGAAATTTGAATTTAGATTGAAGAGCTAATTTTTCCCTGATTGCAAGCTCGACTCCAGGCACGAACCTCCCTCGGTATTTACATTAATGCCGATATTGGGGGTGTTATTATTTGAGGGGTAGTTCCAGGACGGGCAGCTGGAGCTTTTAAAATCGAATTAGCGCCCGTCGTGGCCGAAAGCTCCAGGAAGCTCCATATTTCGCGGGGCGAACGAGCGCGCGATATGACGGGACGTATAACGAAAGCTCGGCCACCCTCCACCCCCTGTTAATAAATCCCAATAACGATGGCCCGATTATGCGTGACAACTTGGAGAGGATCGGGACACGAATGCGAGTAACGAGAGGGGTGTAATAAAGCTCCTGCATGATCGCCGATAAAATTGCACCTCCACCCTCGAGGGGGTGTAACAAATAATTCGCGGCCGAATTTAGATCGCTCGCTCGAGTCCGACTGAAAATCGTTTCTCCCCATTTCCCACGATTTTTCTCCCCCTTTTCACTCTTGTTTCTCCTTTTGTTTGCAACCCTCTCGATAACACCGAAGGGTTATCGGGCGGAGTGGGAACAAATGGGGAGGAAGGTGCGCCCTTCACCTGTAATTAGAGTTTCCGACTAATCAGGGACTTTTATCAGGACAGGTATTGGCAATTTTATGGGATTCACGGGGTGAAAGTGTGGTTACTCGTTATGGGGTGAATCCTTTCAATTCTCTTTATATATTTTTTTTTATTTGTATCTCAGTTACAGAGAGAGGTTAGAAAAAGTGCGATAATAAATTTAGGGATGGTAGGAGTGGTTGATATAAATTCTGGTAAACAGGGTTCGGTGTGAGATCTCCTGGAAATCATTTGTAAGACTGTCAGATATAGGGAGGAGTCTTAAAGCTCCACGCAGGGGGTCGTTATTGGTGGCCCCTCTCAATAACAGGGACCGCCAATAATCGAAACCCGGACAGTTCTATCGAAGAGACTTCCGGCGCATGTCCGGGGGGGGAACCTCCCTTCGGGGAGGTTTCGCATTTCGGGGCATTAATATTTCTCCCGGCGTCCGAGAGAAACAATGTCGTCCTCCCGAAGAGGGTCCTGTGTATCCTGGCGGCCTCCCGCCCCTGCGAGGCCCTCCTGAGTCGACAAAACGTCGTAATTTCAGCCGTGATTTATCGCCAGCGGCAAGAACAATATTTCTCTTGGCCTTTTATTAAATCCCAAGAAGAAGGAGGAGGGGCGATTTCTCGCGGGAAATTGGAGCGAACCTCGCGGACACCTCGGAACGACTGCCAATTATCGCCCTGGCGACAGTCATATCTCCGAGTTATCCTCGTTTAAGGATAACTCGACCCCCCTTGACAAGGGGGTATGACCAAATTGTTAACTCGAAATTTACTCGCGACGCGATCCCTACGAAGTTGGAGCTCGGTCGAGCAACACCCGACACTACCCCGAGGACAACCCCGAAGACCACCTTAAAGTCCCCCGGGCCACCCCCAAGTCGTGCTGACTGTAACATGCGCTTATCACTTATCGCCTCCGTGCACTAAGATGCATCTTCAGGGTCGCCCCTCACCCCTTTTACCTATCAAGTGTCTCAAACTCTAAATAGCCAGTTCATCGACTTTTTTTTTTTTAGGGAAGAGGACCTAATTGACGCAATTAACCCCTTGCAATAAATTGACGCCGGGATATGATCTTTCTCAGATGGCGAACGGTCGAATGTCAGCGTAAAGTCAGCACTGAAGACCACCTTGAAAATCGACCAAGTCGTGGCTGGCGATAACGTGCGTTTACCACTTATCGCCTCTGTGCCCCACGCGTCTACAAAGTCGCCGGTAACCCTTTCACCTATCAAGTGGCTCCGTGAGCTCTAAAAAGCCAACTCGTCGATTTTTTATTATGCCGAAACCGCCGAAGAGGGCCGCGTTAACGCGATTAACCTCGTGTAAGGACGAGGAGTAACGGCGAGCTTATAAAGTCCCATTTAACGCCGGCATACGTAGGCTCGCAAGTGCGCCCCCTACGAGCCAATACGAGGGCGTCTTCCTCGGGTTACAACCCATCATTTCGTCGGTTTACACCGTGGTAATCAAAGGTTTTATACGCCCTTCGATCGAGCCGCCCCCGTAGGGTCGATGGACCCTGTCTTCGGGACGCCTCCCGGCTGGATGCTGAAGAAGGGACAATTGTGGGTCCCTTCTCTAAAGTATAGAAATACTGCCGATAGGTCTGGCTCCCTTCGACTAGGAGATTTCAGTGATTTCCGGTGGGAGCAAGATGGTCCAGGGGACCGAGGTCGTTCTTTGGGCGGATGAGGTACCCGAAGAGATGGATCTCCAAGTCGAGCTTTTACTCGCGAACCTGGGCATTCGATATTCTCTGGAGGGCGCAGCCACCTCATCGGAGGTGCTCTCATTGCGAGGGTTCGCGTCGGTTTTAGCGCCTGGAGAATCGATGGATGGATGCATGGATGCATGGTTAGGCGGATGGTCGGATTGCTGGATATTCCCAGCATCCGCTCTCGAACGGCCCAGCTTTACGGCCGCCTCTCGGCCTGAAAGGCGAAACGCCCTTCCTAGGAGTCATTTTATTTGTTTCGCGGCCGTTCCGACCATGCCTTTACTCCGACCTCGTATTGCTTCGAGGTTTCAATCAGCAAATTGCTGGCAGGCTCCTCGCGGGGACGGGCCGGGGAACCTGAAGAGTCGACCATGACGCGCCGCGTTGTTTGGGCCAGAATCCGTCATCAGCGCCTGGACCAAAAATTGAAAATAGGGTTCCCTGGGATGGGACAATACCTCTCGAACTTGGTGACATCCATCAGGGTCATGAATGAAAAACTCCCCCAGAGGTGACGAAGGCTGCCCTGCTCTTCAGGGTTGGTTTTCCCTCGTTAGTAAATACTTCCCCCGGGGGTCTCGGAGCGGGAACAAATTGAAAACGGATAAAAAGCCCGGGAAAAGCGCCCCCGGTAGCGCTTTAAAGCTTTTATCGATGGATTTACTGGCCCTGCTCTTCAACCTCTCGGAGCCCGCAAGATTTTATCGCATTCACTCGTCCTATCTCGCTCGAGCCGACGTCCTCGACGTCGTTCAATGGTATCCGGTGGTACAAGTGAATCCGAACGCAGGTCTGCCACCACCTGACGGACTGGAAACCTGAGGAAATAACCCCAGAAGCGAAACTGGGAATAAAATCGACCACCCTGGTGATCGATCATCGATCATACCCTCTTTATCGAGCATTGCACCCTGATTAAACGTTCCATCGATCCATTCATTCGTCCGAGTGGATTGTTCGTCGGCATTCTTCGGATCCTTAGAACCCTTGAATCGTCCTTTCGATCCTGCCATCGGATCAGCTCGCGGTCCAGCGCAGCATCCGAGACCGCTGCACTTCTCTGCATGCTCGTGTGCAGGGTACACGCGTGTGCATGCACCTCGGTACCGTAATGCTCGGAATGTTTAATACCGACCCGAGGACTGGGGCGATGGAATAATGGACGCCCGGGATAGGAATAAATCCCTTAACATCGGACTTGACGGATGAAGGGTGAAGTTATCTGGGATGACTTCGACGGCCCTTGTCACCTGATGCGGTATCTCCGAGTTATGAATGATGCATGAGATCGGAGTCGTTCATCTTCGCGGGGCCCTGAAAGTCGGAACCCTGAAGAGCAGACATTGAGCGCCAGGACATCGACTGGTCCCCAGGACCTCCCAATTAAGGACCCTTCCGAATTCCCTTGGTCGCTTTGTCCTTCCTTCTGGTACCACCCTCTTCCAATTATCGGCTTCAGGGACTCGAGAGAATTTTTTAGAGGTATTCAAGGACCTTTTTAGAATCTTCTTTGAAGTACATGAAAATTCCGGATTTAGGACGCGGATCCTGATTTAAAGGGATTACTCTTAATCCCTTTCAATTCATTTATAAAGACTTCGTAACTAATTTTAACTCATAGCAAAATCGTGTAGGTTAACTCAAGGATTACCGGTCCTTTCGAGGTCGATCCTGCCAAAGTGGCGTCCAATCGGCATCTCGACTTTGGGCCTCTTCGGCATGATTTTTCACGGCGACAAAAATTTTTTATTAAAAGACTTTGGAGGAGATCCAGATCGTACTTGCGAAACAAAATCGAAGCGCGGCTCACTTCGAGTTCCTCTTCGGGGCTAAATTAAAAAGCGTCCAAATCACGCGGAATACAATTTCCCTTCGGCCAATAACTCGGGCCATATTTCTGGCGAGGAGGGAGGAGGGACAAGGGCTATGATAATAAGTAAACTTTCGATTGCCAAGGCGGCCATTAAGATAAAACAGGGCCGAGGGGGAGCCGTCACCTTAAAACTAACTTCGAGATTTAACCGAAATGGCGGCTCTCTTCAGCGTCTCTTTCCCTCGCTTCGAGCGGCCCTGAAAAAGAGAGGAAGAGGGAAAGCCGACCATCTGATAGCAAGACCAGATCGATTAAGATTAAGCGGCAATCCGACGAGATTAAGAGACCTCCCAATGGGATTTCGAATTGCATCCATTCGGAAGAGACGAAGTCCACCCGCGAGTCGAGCCCCTCTATACGTTGGTCCTCTTCGTGGTCGGTGATCGAATGGTCATCCCATGGTTTTTCACCGGACCATTTCGCATTTATGAAATATATTCGATGGAGATATCACCCTGGACTCGATAAATCCACTTCCGACTCTTCCGGATTTACAGAAACGCTCTATTTCAGGCCTCCGCGGTATCCCGGGATTTTTTCTGCTTTTTGTTTTTTCATATCCAGATTATCGTCGGTAAAGCCCGTAAATAAATATTAGGCAAATTCCCAAAAATCGGGGATATATTCGCGATGGGCTATCGCCTTCCCCTAGACTCGCATTAACTGCCCCTGTGTCCTGGAGAACACCTTCAGGGGGGAATTTAATTTTTCGTAAATAAATATTGGATTAGTTCCTCTAGATTGGGGAGATGTTTCCCCCTCGTGGTGCCTTCTTCGACGTCTCTTGGGTCAAGGGGAACGAGTTTCAGAAGGAATTTCAATTTTCGCCCCTTTTTGGCATATTGTCTACGGCGAATTTCGGTTCCATTGAGATGCTGGGCTCCTCTCCTAGGACGCTGGACGTTTCGACAAAGCAAACGGAATCTCCAAGTCGGCTCTACTTCGTAATCGAGAGCCCGCTCGGCTCTTCCAGGCCCCACTTCAGGGTGGCCAATGTACACGTCGCTAGTTCCAAACTCCTCCTGACGGTCAAGTGGCGAACAGCAGCGCCCCCCTCGTGTGTGGCAGAGGCACACACTGCGACATTCGCCCAAAGGGAGGGCCATCAGGACCCCGAATTATCGATACGGCTTTCCCTCGGCTGAATATTCCCCCTAGCTTCAGGAGAAGCTGAAGAAGTCGAGAAAATCGTCAAGCGCTAGAAATTCAATAACGACTTGAGGTGGAAAATTCAGAATGACTCTAACTCAACGAAATATGAATTTTATTAATTTATTCAAGATGAATTTTAATTCGAGGAGGGATTTTTTAGCGTGTTCCAATTTTTAAAAAACATTACATTGATTAAGTAAAATAATGTCACAGGGAATTCCTCCCCTTGAGTTAAATTTTAATTCTGCTTCTATGAGGGGGGATTTTTTCTTGGGCATGTTTGGAGGCTCCCTAGCGGGCGGAAATCGGTCTTACACCCCGAAGAGTTCAGCGGAGAAACGGGGACAGTCTTTCCGGGGGTGACACCCCCTCGGTAAATCGCGAGGAAGTCGCCGACTGGGGAAATCGCCCGAAGAGGTTAGGTTAATCGGGCTAATTGACTTCTCCCTTGATGCGGCCTTTTTCCTCGCTTCCTCGTGTCTGGCCTTAATTCTCGACCCGGTCGACCGGGAGGAGTCGAAGATCTTTAGCGACGAGTAAATTACACAGCCAATCGCTAATTGCCGAGACTGAGGTAGGGGTGGAATTAGACGGGGTGTTAAAAGAACAAGAGTGCTGCTCAATGGTTTCGTGAGTAAATTCTACCCGACGCCCTTAAACGCCCGGCTGATAAATATTGGATCAGACATTAATATATCTCGATCGCAAAAGGTCAAGAACGAAGCGAACGTCGTCAGAATTCGAGGGACAAAATCGATAGTTTGCGATTTGTCTTCGATGTCCCGTCTCCATTCGCTCGATCTGATGACCAGACAAAGATGGGAACAGTAATCTGCCATTTCCGGAAGCCGGAGAAGGACAGAAATAGGGATCCCGTGATCATCTCGCGCGAAGAGGTCGGAAATACGAGGATCCACCGAGCGCGTGAGTGGGAGAGAGACGGATGCATGCGGGCGCCCGGGAGTGGGAGAGAGACGGAGCGACGAGTCGAGCACGTGGTCGGGCAGTTGGGTGGAGGATGACGACAGGGGCGAGAAGGGGGCGGATGGATTGTCGCTATTGTCGGCAAATTGGCGGTGGCCGGATCTGTCGGCGATGACCGGGGTTTGACGAAGTAATGGACATTCTCTGTCGACGTGTTGACCCCCTCCCGGTCCCCCAGGGGTGGAGGGGTACACAGAATGCGCCCCTCGCACGAAAACGCACGACATCACCCTCGGAGTCGCGTCCTGGTCAACCCCTCGTGTCCTGGCATTTTGACAAATTATCCCCGAAAACTCGCACCCCTACACGTGGTCACGGAAAAATAATGAGGGGTTTTGAAAACCGCAATTGCGATTACCGCTATTATTTCGCAAGGCTATACGTATATATTATTGAAGGGGCGAACGGGGGAAAATCAGGGAAAAATCAGGATCGAGAACGGACGTCCCAGGGGGAGGGAATACAAGTGGAGGTTGGAGAGGGAAAAAAAGGATTGTCGCTTCGAAAATTGCGGATAGTCCTTCGGAGACTTCGAGCACTCGGAAAGATTATTTCCTTGGACTCGCAAGATGCACTTCCCGGCGCAGGACTCGCTCGCGAGGATGCACCCTCCGACCCCCCATGGGGGATGAAGGGGTGGGATTTCATTTTCATTCGCTTGTTCGATTACGCGTCGAAGTAATCCGGCCGAGTACCACAGGGAGGAGGACGCTCTTCTTGCTCTGAAAAACGGGGGAAAAAATTCCACCCCCTCCGTGGGAGATATTTCCCCTAAGAGCCGATAAGCGACTCCCATTTCACGGAATAACTCGACGGTGCGAATCCGTCAATTTTATCGGTGTTAAAAAATCCGCCAGTAAAAGGGATGCCCCACGATGCACCCCATGATGCACCCCTACCTGAAAATCCCATAATTAACGTGAGAAGGAACGGGGGGTGCAATTGAACCGAGAGCGC
Organism: Orussus abietinus; assembly: GCF_000612105.2. Lineage (NCBI taxonomy): Eukaryota > Metazoa > Arthropoda > Insecta > Hymenoptera > Orussidae > Orussus > Orussus abietinus. The sequence continues at coordinate 2,958,613 of NW_019396012.1, forward strand.
TCATGCACGCTCGAGACATGCATTATGCACATAACGCCAGAGTGCACCCGGCAAGCACACGTATGCACATGTATATGCTCGTATATAAAACGTTCCACGTATGTATACAGACATATGTACATATAAATGTGAGAAAAAAGCTCACGCGAGCCGGAATTATACGACGCGTACGAGTATTCCCAGATGGAGAGTCAGCGGAAACGCGAGGTAAAGACCCGCGGAAGGAATTCCGCCGCGGCCGGGATCGCGAAAGAAGGGAAGGACGGAATTCCGCGGCGCGGAATTTTGCGCGGCGGACAATAATGAAGTGCAGCGGCGCATTTGAGCTCGCGGATACGTGCTCGAGCAAAACGCACCCCCCGGACCAAGCCAACCGCATGCGTCTTTCCCCCGCTTCCCTGGCGCTCCGCGGTTTTGATTTAGAATTTTCAAAGAGACACCGCCCCGCCGCGTCCATTTTCCATTTTCCGTCCGGCCCAGGCGTGATGAACGGAGAGGGAGCAAATTTCCCCCCCAAGGAAGAAAAATGCAAGATAAATTCCGATCTTCATGGGATTCCACCGTGAGATTTTATTATCTCATTTCCGGCGGCAGTTCTTATACAGGGAATCTTTTCATGACATTTATGCAAGGAATTTCTATATGAGGGATTTTGTGTTAGGCATTTTTATATATATATTTTTTTTATTGAATATGGGGAAATGAAGGGGTATAGCGAATAGCAATTCTTACGTACTATGAATTTTATTGTATTCCTCTCGAGTGTTACAAATAGTGAACAGCGAATACCAACATTAAAGTGTCTCTCTGTCCCGCGATTCGCCATCGAATGAGAGCAATCCCATGATCGCCTATGGTTGATTAGTGCCCAATAACTATAGTTACAGTGTCTCGCGATTCGCTTATCTCGCGGAGACGCGCGGTTTAACCTTATCTATGGATGAGACGTGAGAAAATGGAAGAGGGCCACGGGGCCCCATGGGCCAGGGTTCCCAGGTCCGGCATTTTGTCGGACCTGCTCTTTCCTCGCAGGCGATGGGTCACTATCTAGCGATTTGGATTATTAGTTAAACACGTAACGAACTGTCCGAACTGCGCCTCGCAGCCCCCCATATACAGCTTGTATAGGAAACGGGCGACCCCCATGGGTCCCCATCGACCCCAGAGATGAGCAGGGGGTCCCGATAACAGCCTATCCCTTGATCGCTTAATCCTATGAGATACAGGATATATCGTTTATATACAGAATTCCCGAAAAACGTGAAATCGACGATCGCCCCCGGAAATGAAGATGGTCGATCTCTCGACCTATAAAATTGACAAAATAGAAAAATCAACGAATCGAAAAGTGATATATACGGGACCACCATGCTCATCCATGGGGCCGACTTTAAGGTGATTTCACCCCGCAAAGGCCGATCGAGCGACCCGTCGCATTTTTTCGCACACCTGCCTCCCTAATTCTTTACGTATTAATGTCGGCCCAGTAGCTTCTTTTTTTATAATTTTTCTTTTCTCTATGCTCTAGGGAAGTTAAATAAATAAAATAATCGAGTTCCCGGCCTCTCGCGCCAAGTCCGCCTCCGGTGCACCTTTTGATGCATTCACCCCTGCACTCGCCCTTAAGCTGCACTCCGGCGGGATTTAACGCTGGCTTTTCGACGCCACAGCTGGCTTCTATTTTTCTTCTTCTTCGGTTTTTCTGTTTCTTTCTTTTTTTCCTTTATACTAATTTACAATCGTTGTCAATCGTGGTACACCGGCTACCCGTAAACTCCGGTCATTGTCGTTGTTTCGTCCTGGGTAATTTGCAATTGCGCATTTAATTAACACATTTACGCGCACTCGGTCGAAAAGATTCTAAGGACCCTATCTTGGCTTCCGAGGTCTCTCGAGATGACGATCTCCATTGTCGTAAAACTTTAAACATTTCCAGAACTTTTATTTCACCGCCTGCTCGCTTTTTATTTCGGTATTTCATATCGAATATCGCACAATTACAAATAAACTGAGTAACGAAGGCGAAAATTAAGCCTGACATTTTTCACCTTTCTCGAGTCTTATTTATATTAATAATGCGATCATTTAATATTATCACGTGAGTGAAAATTGCGAAAATTATAAGCGGGGGAAAATCCTGGATTTCGGTAGTTAGAGAGTTCTGACTCTTTGCTTGGATGTAATCACCTGTTTCAGGTGTTCAAGCTTCTATTAGCGATCCTAACCGTGTATTAACAATTGTTTCCCGGTGATTTGGGGCCGAACAATCGAGGGGTGCCGATTCACCCTTCCGTGTTCTGTCACCCTCGTAAAATGGTAATTAAATTTATCGGGGGCATAGGTTACGGGAACGTCGCCAGCCCCGCGACCCGTGAAATATTTTGCACCTGCGCCCAATAACGCATTTGTTAATTTATCATATTACGATGATTTACGGGGGCTCGACCGCGCATCATTGCGCTCGCTTAGCGATTACGCGATCGCCGATAATAGCCGATGATCATCGATCGCCAAACCGCGAGGCCATCGAGGGGTACCGGAAATGTCCCACGATCTGAATTCTGATATGTTCGTCAAGAATCAAATATTAGGAAAGGAGCGGAAAGACTGAAAAGAAAATCTAAAAAATTAATCATCCCCGAGAAAATTTTACAGAGTGGAAGAAAATGTGAAAACTGGGCTGCCAATAATTTGTATAAACGGTCCTCGGGTATTGCAAGAAATGATAGCGGAATCGTAACCTGCAATTGAGTCTTTTGGCAGGATCTAAGCCCCACGTAAGTTCATTCGAGTCGTCGGAGCTCTAATAACAGGGATTTACTCTACTTCTTCATCCCAACTTCGGCAATGCCCGACCTCGGTCTCACCTCGCGCAATTCCATCGGGAACTTTTAACGACCGTTTAGGAAATAATCCCGACCGATCGTCAGGAGTTAAGAGTTAAAGCTCGAGAAACCGGCGATAATCTGTTGCATTCAGGGGAGGGAGACCTTCGGGTGGAAATAGAAATTGCGGCATTTCGAGCACCCGAAGCGACGCGTCCACCTTGAAGAGCGTCCATCGACATCAACAAGTCCCCGTGAAACATTCCCGGTACGTTCGGCGTTTATTGGCTCGACGAGACTCGTCATAAATAATACATCCCGCCGCGACGTTTCCATTTTCAGGATTTATGAAAGCACCCCTGGTCTCCGCGCGGCAGATATATAACGGCCATAAGGGTGGAGCGAAAGGGGTGGAAATAATTACCATCCCCGCCGCGGACCCGCGATGATAGGAGCTGCATAAAACCGGGATTTACACCCCCGAGTGATAAAAGTCTCCCTATAAAGTCACTTTCGAATCTCCGCTGCGCCGAACACGGAGTCCATCTTCTTGCAGGGCGGCCATCTTGAAAAGAAACGTCCCTCCACAAGATTTTGCAGCGGCTCCGATTTTAGGGCCTTTTCATCCCCATTCGAATTTTCCCTCCCGAGGAAATTGCAATATCTTCAATTTTGGAATCTCCTCCCATTTTCTTGTAAAAGGGATTACACGGAGATTCCTCAATTTTTCTTGTTTTTTCTTTTATTTCTTGCTTGCCCGTTCTTTACAGTTCCTCAAGTTTTGGCGCCTCCTCTTTCTCGAAGACTTCTTGCAGAGTTTCGGGTGAACCTTGAAGAGCCCCATCCGATTATCATCCGCGGATATGTCCGGCCAGGGGAACTCGTAGCCTCGACTCATCCTCATCTCACTGGAATAGAAAATCACTGCTCGCCGAATGATGGCGACGAGTCCGGCGTGTTTATTTTATTATTCTCTTAGGAAATAGAACTGGAGAACCGGAGAGTGTCCCGGAACAGTCTCCTCTCTCCGACGCTCTCGGCGTGATCCTCCGAGATTTTAGCACCAATCTTGTCGGGAATTCGCGCACCGGAAGTCGCCTCATGGTCACCTCAAAAGAGACATCAGGGTCAGAGACGCGATCAAGATGGCGGCCGATTTGCAGACCTCGCCGCCCCCGTGCTGCATGGCCGCCGGATTTTCCCCTGGAATCAGAAAATTAAAATTAAAATTAGACTGCATCCCCAAAATCCATCTTTCAATTTGACACTTTTACTTTTAAGCACAAACGGGGGTGGAGTGGATGTTAACAATATTAACGCGACCAGCGAAATCGCGACACATTTGGCGGGGAAAAAAAAATTGGGGGGGAAAAAGTATGTTCGGGGTGAAAGAGTGTTCAATAACAGCCGGCATGTCAATGCTCCGAGAGGAATTCATCCGGGACATGTAGCATAATGGTTATTGCAGTTATCGGAGAGCTGCTGGACCCAATTATTGTCTCCCAGCGGGCGATCCGCGTTTGCATGTGCACTTCGGGCTGAAAAACGCGAAAGGGGTGAGAACTCGAACATAATCATCGCACATTTCGAGCTTAATCCCGCTGTAATCCGTTTACGCCGCTAAGTCCGAACAAACTTCCTCGGGGAGCCTTGTTTGCAGTTGGCCAAGTTTTCTTGTGCATGTGTCCCAGCCATTGTTTCTGCAGCTGCAAGGCGACACACCTCTGGGTTTATCGTCGGGATCCACCCCTAAATTCCGCGTCCAGGTGAGAATTCGGTAATGAGGATGATTTATCGAAATTCAGCGGTTTAAGGTGACATGAAAGTTTGTCGCGAAAAAGGGAAGGCGTGCCCTGAAGGGAATTATTTTGTGATCGAATGATTTTCAGGTTTCGGCAGGGAGGTCAGGAAAGACGAGCAGGTGCTCCTCGGCGAGATTAATGTCCAGCCTCCGACATTCCCCTCTAATCCTCAATCAGACCTCCGAGCCGAAGAGCTTTTAATTTGATTCCGACGTCTGATTACCCGAACCCGATTGATACTGCAGACAGGCTCTTCTCCCAAGTGGCTTCCCCTAAGAGCAGCTCGTTCCCGACTTTTCCCCAGACTTTAACTCCGAATCGTTTAATTCACCCCTTTGTATCGCGGCTAAATTAATTTTCAAAATCCCACGATCTGTTAATGCCCATTCGACGATTTTCCTCATGCTCCAGGCTTCGATATCACATGACGACCGTGGCTGGAAATTAATCATTCGAACCTGGGATTTTTTTAGGACATTTTCGAAAACCCGCAGTTTCATTTCTTGTATCCCTCCTGAATTAATTCCCAGATCTACCCCCAATTTATTTAATTTGGACAATTTTCCTGTCGCTTCGGGCATTTGGACTCGACGGGGAATTAATTAATTGACTCCGGGAATTTTTTTTAATACCCCTAGAGTTTCGTTACAAATGCCAGGGATTTAATTGGGCAGCGATTTTCTGGGCGAATCAAACCGACCATAAAGCTCTCGAGCGAATCCGCCATTAAAGCCTCCAGAGTCGGAGGTTCCTTACGAGCTCCTGGAAGGCGCGAATTGTCTTCTCCCCCCAGGATTCAATTAAGAGTCGGAAAAATTTACAACTTTGTTTACGCTAGCATGGCTTCAGTTTTACTGATTACATCCACTATTCGGGGCCCTGGAGGCCCCTCGTTAATTAGCCACCCTGGAGCACTCTCCGCTGCGAAAGAAAAATACGGACGCGGAAGTCGCTGCGAAATAAGCCGCTTTTCCTTCTTTTATTTCCAGGGCGGAACAAAGGGCCGGGAAATTCCCAGGGATGCAAAAATTCGACCGGTGAAATTTAGGTGTAAAGTTGATTTTTCAGTTCCCAGCCGTTATCGCTGGGCGGCTCGCCAAAACATTCGCGTGTCCCTTTTCCAGGCCGATATTTCGGTTTTCCACGGTGTGAAAATTCGGCCGGGAAGTTTCCGCCGGAAAAATTCCCCCGGTTAATCGGAGGTCCGCCACTGTGGGATAAGTGCAGTGTTTTTACAAGCCCGCGATGCACTCCGACGGGGATCTAAGGACCTGGGGAGGAAAAAGGAACGGCAGAAAATCAGGATACTCCCTTTCCCTCTCTCCTTATCCTCGGAAGCTTGGAAATGTCCTGTAAACTCGGGAGAAAAGAAAATATTTTTCTTCTTTTTAGGGCAGCTCTACAAATCCCCGAATTATTGGCTCGTTGAAGTTTCCTGAATATCGTCGGTGAGGATTTCTTATTCATCGATGTGGGCCATTTTTTATGGACTGCGGATTTTCTTTATACCCCGAAGAATGAGAACCAAAACGGGACGACTATTTCCTAGGGTAGATTTTTCTCTCCATAATCCAGAAAGGAGCACCCCCGAGGCCCCAGGGAGTCATTAGCGCTCAAAGCGTGCCATCAGCAGGATCATTTTGACCCCTTCATTCGTAGCAGAAAAGTTGCTCTTTTCACGCGTCGAAGTGGACGTTGCATCGTTAAAAGTTGGACTTAATACCGCGAAGAGTGGACCCTCGCCCCGTATTTCGCCGTTCTAGATTTACCCCTTCCGCGTTCCTATTTATTCCTTTATCCCAGGGCGACAATACCGCGCGGACTCGTTAGAGTTCCATTTTTGTAGAGAGGTGGCTTTTTCCAGGGGGTTGTTACGCCGTGGGCGTGCTTAATCCCGGTTTGCATGCCGGATAAGGACCTCGAGGATGCTGCTCCTTCGGGAGTCAGATTTGGATCGCGTCTAAGCGGCTCCTTGTTATTCCAGGGGTCGGGGGTGCATCTACCCCAGGACCGTAAGATGAGGCTGGCTCTGGGCCAATGAGCTGGCCGCGATTACGATTGTTTATTGCCGGCCGCGATACCGGTCAACTTTCTACCTAACGGCGGTAAATCCACCCCATTCTAAGGGGTGGGTCGGGGGGTGAATGCCGATTGGGGCCGGGTCAACGAGCGATGCCGATCTTTCCGCGACATTGAGCGAATCGCGAGCGATGCGGAATTTCGCGTAACTTAACCCTTCCCCTCGAGCATGGAAGTGCACCTTAAACAACCCCCGATTTTACCCGGACTTACTTCAACCCCAGATCCCGAGATTCCTTAAACCTCTCTAAAATGATCTTCGGAATAGAAACTGCAAATTCGAGTAGAAAAGCTCCAGAGATATTTTTTAAAAAGAGTTGGAAAAAAATGAAACCGCAAATTCGTCACAGCGAATGTGGGGAAATTCGTTGGTGGTCGCGCTGGGTTGGTGGTTAGGTGTAGGAAAAAGGAAATAAGGGGAAAAAAGGGGCGAAGGGGGGCATATGCAAAATGAGCTGTCAAGCACCCTTGGGAGATTCCTTCTGTGTATTATACATGACTGCATAGAGTCCTGTTAACTACGTCTCCCGAGGAGAGCTTTGCAAACTCCTCACGCGCTCGGTAGCGCGGGGGTGGTCGAAGGGGGTGGAGGTTGGGTGGTTGAAGGGGGTGGTGGGCAGGAGGAGCTTGCGGCCAGGGTTATTAATGGGCCGGGCGTGACACCCCGCGAAATAACCTCCCCCATCCCCCCATGGGGTAGCCCTCCACCCTTGCAACTCCATACTCACCCCTTGTCCGGGGTAGGCGCTAACTGGGCCAAGAACTGCTCATTTTCGAGGACGGGGATCCTCCCCCCCCATCCCCCAGGACTTCGGCCAGGGGTAATGTTCTTTCCGGGTACGTCCTGATAGCTGATAACGTCCTCGGCTATCAGGGGCTCGATTTAAGCGCGGTGACTTGCGGCCGCTGCTCAGGGTGGAGACCTCTTCGGGGAGATAAATCAATCCCCTGATGAAGGGACCCTCTTTGGCCTGAATAAATTTCCCTGCCTCCTCCGGAATCGGGGAGAGTCGACGAAATCGAGATAAACGATTTTCCTGAATTCATTCTCTCGTTTGTGTTTTATGAGAGGAGACGAAGATGTAAAAAAAACGGATGCGCGGTGATTTTTTGGAATTTTCATTTAATTTTTAGGATTTTAGAGTAGAGTATTTCCTATGACCAGGATTTCGGAATAAAATTCGCTCACTCTTCGGGAATCCGGAGAGTGACCGAAATCGAGATAAACGATTTCCCCGGATTTATTCTCACGATTTATTCTCTGTTTTTGCGAAATGGGGAGGGAGTGATTTTCGGAGTTTTAGGGAATTTCACAGGATTTATCTGGACTTTACAGGAGGATTTTTCTCGCGTGCTGGATTTTCGTGATATTTCCCCGGAAGGAGAAAAAGGGGGAGCTCTTTAACAATGACGTTCGCTTCCTGGCAGAAGTCTTCAGGAATGCATTAAGCACCAACCCGGTGGACCGGACGTATCGCCATTAGTCGGTGTATCTCGTTAAGAGCTGACGAGACGGCGACAATTTTTCACGAGGTTTTGCGAACCCCTGAGAGGGATAAAAGCTCGAGAGAAAAGCTCGAAGAAAAGCCGAGCATGTGCCCGAGAGGGTCTCCGAACGCGCGGAATGTCCTGCATTTAATTAATAATTACCCCTGTCCCTGACAAGTACGTGAACAAAAATATATATACGCTCTCGGGAATGAAACCAGAAGAGTAAAAAAGAGCGGTAACAAAATGCCTCACGTGAGACTTTCCCAGGTGAAATTAAACTGCCATCTTCCTTGCGGCCCCGATACCGAAAAGATACGAGGAAACTTTCCGCCGCCTTTCCGCCCAACTTACGCGACGAGAAATGGCGGATGCACCTCGGTTTCGCGGATTTATATGCACCCGAGTAAACAAATACGCGAAATATGCACTTCTACGCCGACTTATTCCCCGAACTCGACGAGAAGCTTGTGACGAATTCACGTGGAAATTTTTTTTCCCACGCCGACCGATCGGTAATAAATACAATAATTATTGCAGTAAAAAAATGATATGTGAAGTGAAGAGGAGAGATAATGGGGAGATATTTAATTATCACTGCGAAGGGCAACAAGTATTCGCGGATAACCCTGGGAGGAGAGCCGAAGACGTCCCGGAAGAGCACCTCGAAGAGAAATTTTCCTACCCTAATTGCGCGGAAAACCCGGGAAAAGAAGGGAAACCCTCGGAAAGGCATGCGACGACTCCGACGTTTCCTGTTCGAAATTAAACTCCGGTTTCCTCGTTCCTCAAAACTGAGGAACTTCTTTCGCGAACTTCTTCTGGAGGGGGTTGGGAGGGGGTGGCGGAAGTACCGCGGTTTCTCGGATTCCTTCCCGAGTTCCCGCGGGACGTTCGAGGGACGCCGGAAACCGGGAATGAAGTCCGGCGAGGAGTAACCGAGGAAGCTCGCATTCCCAAAGAGAATATCTCGAAAATATTTCCCGAGTGCCGCCTTGCCGAGCTTTCCCAACTTCCTAGGCAAATGTCAGAAAAATCGCGGGAAGTTGTTTAACAAGAATTCTCCCCTCCGAGTTCCCAGTTAAGATCGATTTTCTGGAGGAGTCGTTTCGGGGCGAATCGAAGACTTTCGCCGGCTTCAATTTTGCATCCCCCCCCGAAAAGCTCCCGAAGTGAGATTTACTAGCGGAACGTCCGGTAATCCGGTATAAATAATGCATGCCCTCCTCGATGCCTCTTCATGGAGGCGGATCCGATCTTCAGGATGCTCTTCCAGGAGGCGATCCCTGGAAACTAGTTGAGCGTCTCGCTAAAAGTTCGCCAGCTCGGCGCAAGCTCGCAAAGCCTACATTTAGCGACATTCCATAAAGCGGTCCAGAGGCGAGACCGCGATTTCGCGGATGCTGGGAACTTTCCGCCGACTTACCGCCTCGGCGAATGTTTCCCGAGGAAACTTTCCCGTGAATAACGCGCCCCGCGGACACGCCGTCGGTGCGAACTGGGGGAAACTAAAAACTAAAAGGAAAAACGGCTTCTACAAAAATGTACCATTTTTTATTGTAGGATAGAAACCGACATACGCGAGAATAGAGCAAAAGATCCGGGAAGGAGCGAAAAATCATCCACTCCGATAGGCCTTCTATGACAAGGGGACGCAGAATTATCCGAATTAGCCAAATTAACCGGCAATTAACGCGATCGGAATCGCGAAAGGAAAGCTGCTCCTGCCGCCTGCTCCAGGCCAAAGCCGCGTGTAATTCGCCCAGGATCGAAATTAATCCTAATTACGCGCACCAGCGAGTAATTCCACCCCGAAGCTTCTCCAAAGGAAGGAAAAATCGCGAAATGGTGACCATTCCCGTCTACCCGTTGATAAGAGGCACCTTTGGTATCAGAAACCTCAGGACAAATCAAAGAAATACCCTTTTCATGGCTCCACGAAAAATCAAGGAATTGAATTAACAGAAATGTCGAATTTTTTAATATTCAAAAAATTATGAATTTAAGGGATAAAAATATCGACGAGTCCTTAAAGCGATAGGGATAAGGAATCTTATGATACACGAGATGACGGGTCGTTTTCTTAATTATACTGCATGATTCCCCATTTTTGGGAGATTTTCCGGTATCAGGAAAATTCGGAAAATTTGTCGGAAGGAATTTCGAGGGAATTTTCGCGATGGACCGTTCGGAACGTTAAGCTCTTTTCGTAAGTAAGCAAAGGCGAAGAAAATGATCCGCTTGCGCGGAAAAGTCTTTCGGGAAAGGGTGGATAGGTCGGGAAAATTAATTACCAGAGAGTCTGGAAAATTATATCGGGTCCGGAAAGGGGTCGGAAAAGTGCGGACAGGGGCCAGGGGGTGAACGAGGGTAGTATCGAGGCAAGGTTCGGAGCTTTCCTCGACCTTTCGACCCGGGAACGCTTTTATCTGCGGACGACAGTGGCTGGTGCTTTTAGTACATCCCCCTCCACCTCCCCTTTCCCCATTTCCTCTTTTTTCTTTAAGGCCATCCGTCAGTTGTTCCGGGAGATTTTATTCCGCGACCGACAATGGCCTCGAGGCCGAGCAGGTCCCAGGGACCAGAAGGGTGGAACCAGCCCTTGAAGAGAACCCTGAAGAGGTGCTTTTTCCAGCCCCCTCGTCTAGAGCTTTTTTACAGGACCATCCCCTAATTCCCCACCCCTGCCCTCCGCAAACAACGAGAAACGCCCGGCAACGTTCCTCCAACGAAACAACCCCTGCTCGTTTCGGCCCCTCTACAGTCCTAATTTCCGATTTTCCCAGGCTCCCCGAATTTTCACTAGGACTTCCCTTTCGACCCCGTCGAAAAGTTAGCCCGGCTAATTTTTTCGACCTCGTTTAGTTCCTCAAACGAACCGCGACTTTCTTCCCACACCCCAAATGGAAGGTAACGAGATCAACAGGGGTCCTAATTATCCTGGTAAAAAGGTTCTCCGCAATTATCCCGTCTCTTCTGGGTCCCTAGGGAAGTCCTGAAGAGCGTCGCGAATACGTGGGAAATTGGCAACGAATTTTAGACAATTTTTCGAACCGCGGAAATCCAGAAATTCATGAAATAATACTTTGGCGAGGGATTTTTCCGGGGCACCTGTCGCGCCTCTACGGTCGTTATCGGGAAATCAGCTGTTTGGTAAAGAAAGGGTCGACAGGCGGTGATAAGAACTGTCATCGTGTTTTACGTACCATTCAACACGTGGACGGAAACCGTGGTAGCAGCGACGTCGGCCAAGGCGCAGCTATAATTCCCGCTGTCCTTCGTGTTGGCGTTGGCGATGTAGAGCTTCGAGACCGCACCTTCGGCACCCATGTCGGTCTTCACGCTGAAACGGGAAAAACACGAAGATTTGCTCGTTAATATAGTCTGACAAGATACAAGAGTTTGAAAAAAAATTCGGGAAATCGCCAATTATACTATTGAGGAAAAATCGAAAACTGATAATGAACAATAAAAGGTGAATATGTATAAGAGACCAAACTGAGAGCCTAAAGAAAAAGCGCCGACCCTGGAGAGGCGAAACGATACAGCGCGGCTCTCGGTCGAGATTTACAGAAGGCGTGGGAGAAGAAGGGCGAAAGAAGAAGCGCAGAATGAAGAAAGTTGGAAAGAAACGGAGGGGCAAAGAGGAAGAGAGGAGGAGGCTCGGTGGCGAGATCGAGGCGTAAATCAAGTAGCGCCTACGGCCGCAGCTTTCTGGGTCGGACAGGTCTCTCTCTCTCTTTCTGTCTTCCTCCCCCTCCTGAGCTTTTTCGCGGGAGCCATCTTAGCGGGGGGGCCGGAAGTGAGAAAAGCTCGACAGGTGGGGGGAGGGCTCCGTTAGCAAGAGCTTTGGTTTCCGGAGGAGCCTCCTCGGCCGATTCCCGGGCTCCCAAGATGGCCGCCGGCCAAGTCGAGCTTGCGGAACGGGGAACGTCCTTGCAAGCTTCGGGGAGGATTAGAACGGTAATCCGCGGTCCTTGTGCTTTGCGACCTGATCGCGCGACAGACCGCTTGGACTTAAGCGAGTTGGATTATGAAAGCTCCCGATGGAAGTCCTGGAGAACGGAGAGAGAGAAGGAGAAATGGGGTAATTCGCGATTACGGGAATTAACGATGGTAGCCTCGTTTATTACGGATCCCTGGGACAGGGAAGAAAGGACGGAGAAATTGAAGATCGATTTTTATCCAGAGAGGAAATGCATCCAGTGCATCTTGGGGTGCATCATAGGATGCGATATGGAAACGCGTCCTCGAGGGGTACCATCAAGGTGCACCATCGAGATGCCCCGGCCAGGAAGCAGGGCATCCCCTGGTGCATCCGCTCGATGCAGCTCTCACCTTTTTCCTGAAGATTTACAGGCCGAGGAAAGAAATACGGAGGTGCATATCGGGCGCATTAGCGCCCGTTAAAAATTCATCCGAATCGCCGGAGTGCCGTTAGCCGGTGCAGGTGCAGGGTCCCGGGGCTGCGGGGGGTCCTGAGAAATCCTTAAAAGTAAGGACGAGAAGGGAGACGCGCGCGAGGTCCTTAAAAGCACTTGTTGCCGTGTTTATCGGTCGTCCGGGAATGCCGCGACACTTCCGGGTCCTCGTAACTCGCGTCCCCGGGACGAAGGTCCTTCTTCGGGATCGCAGGAGGAAAAGGAATGCCGAAATCGAAAGTGTCGAAAGGATGTTTCGGATAGATCCTTTGTATTCCGTTCGTTCCTGAAGAAGAAATAAAAGGAAACCGAAGAAACTGAAGAAAGCTCCTCTCCAGTCCACCGCGACTTCTCGGCGGGGGTCGAATGGAGTCGAAAGGGGGTTTCAAAAAATAAAGCTCGACCGTTAAAGAGGAGTGCTCCAGGGTGGGGCCGCCAGGATGGCCTCCGGCTTGGATCGCGCAAATGTCCCGGAAGCTTTTCCCGATGGACACGTCGCTTAAAGCCTCGTTCCCGGAATCCCGCGGCGGGCGTAACGACGGGACCTCCGCGTCTTGAGTGGCTCGTTAAACGGGCCCGGACACCCAGGGGGAGACTTTCAGAGGTCCCGACCCCGGAGGATTCCGAAACCGCCATTACTTTTATACCTTTACGAGGCGGGCGGTTCAATTACGGGGAACGTCGGTGCACACGCGAGGTGGGGCACAATGCACCCTCGCGGTATGCACCCCGGGAAAAGCGAACGGCGACCGGAAGCGACGGAATCCGCCGCTTAATGCCCTCGCGTCTCCTTGGCGCGGCAACTTGCCGCCATCTTGTTTCCTTTTTCCTCCATCTCACCTTTTAATTTTTAATAAACCCGCCGACCTCGACACGACCTGAAAGAGCGAATGGGAAATACGTGGCGAGGGAGACCGGAAGGACCCGCCGCAGAGGGGTGCAACTGCAGTGGGCGCTGCAGCTACACTTGCAGCAGGCGAGGCCGCCGCCGATTGCCGTTCCCAGGAATCAAAGTAAACCCCGCGCTAACCACCGTTTTCATTGCACCTTGGCATTCGCGATGCACCCCTCGACCCTACGTGACCGACTCGAGTGCACTCGTTAGTTGCACCCCAGGTGCACCCTGAAGAGCGCCACCCCAGAGTGGAGGAGTTAACCGGATTTCCCAAAGAAGGTGGGAAACGAAGGGACGTGGAAACCTCTAATCCTTGCTCCCGTTCGTTTTTCAACCCCTAGATGCACTCCCCCTTCCGGTAGGAGTCCATTTCATCGGACGACTCAACGAGAGGAATTAATTAAATGAATTCATCCCTGGGGGAGACGTTAAAATTCCATGAAGATTAAAGATGTTACAGGGAAAATAATACGAGTGGAGAGGAACCAATGAACCCGCCCTTAATTAATTATGTTATTTAATTTATTGATTCGGTATTTAGTATCGGAAACGTTACACGGAAAAATCAAGCGGTGTGGAGTGAAGGGGCTGAAGGGATAGAGAGAATTACTCGTTTCGGAGTTATTTTCATTATCGGTATTTTTTTACGGGGGTAGTAATGGAGATTCTCTGCAATTCTCACCCCCCGGTAAATTCGGTACTCCCCCTCAAAAGGAAAGGGTGGGCTTCTTCCTGGACGGGGCTTTCTTAATGGCATTCCCACGTCGATCCTCTCTTTCCCGTTTCTTTTTCCCCTCTCCCCGCGTACATACGGGGAGTACATAAAGTCATGTGCCCTGTATACGCTCGCAAGAATTTAATTTCACGGGGGTGGCCCGCCGAGGAGGGACAGTCGACGGCTCGAACGAGTTCCGGAGTTCTCAGTCGACCGACCGAATTGTTCGGATAGTCCGTGCACCCTGGTGACACGAGCCCCTCCCTCGGATGCACTTGCACCCCTGCACTCGCGATCTCGATCCGAGGGCGCATACCTTTGCGTCCTGGCTTTTTGCCCGAAGAATTCCCCCGGAATGCCGAAATTTCCAGCCCTCCCCCAGTTATCGGGAAATTCGCCGGTTATCGGGAACTCCCGATAACTCGTCTTCCCGAGGGAACGGAGGCTCTCCCCCTTTCCAGGAACGACCATGGACTTGTCTCTGAGAAATTTCATATAACTGTCCCGACTCGCATAAGTCAAAGACGGGCAGAAGTGCATCCGCTCGTTAGCCGCTATTGTCCGTGATAAGCGCTGCTCTGTGCTGCATTATGTTGCATTGCGTTGTGCTGGACCGCAATGCACTTCGCTGCAACATAATGTATTGCGCTGCACCATGATGCACTGCGCTGCAACCATAACGCACCGTGCTGCACCATGATGCACCGCGCTGCAGTCCGGGGACGGCTCGTTCTTCTGGGGCTCTCTTCCCGGGAATTGCGCGAACGAGGCGGAACTCAATAATCCTGAAAGGTTCTCCACGAATTCAGAGAAGAAAAGAACCCCAAGGAATCCGAGAGGGGTCGTTCCATTGCGCCGGGAAGATCGAGTTTCGGCCCGTGAGATGATATTGCAGGGGGTAAAAAACGCGCAGGTAAAGGGGTTAAAACTGAAGGCCAAATATGGAAGAGGGAGGAAAACCGTACGACGATGATAATATCGATACAACACTTTTTATCACCGCCGGCACAAGTCGATGGAAATTTTACAGACAATCGATATCCAAATCGAGATTTCTCCCCGAATTTAGAATCGGCCGTTTCCGACCGTCAGAGGGTGGTAAAGTCTGATCGCAATTTCATTATTACTTGGGGGAGGGTAGTCGCGAGCAAATTATCGAGACATTCCGAGTAAATGGTACGGAAAAAGGAGGCGATAAGAGGAAAGAAGTGCGGTCTCCTTGAAAAGCTTGAAATTTAATGCATCCCTTGGCGGCCCCCTCCTGGGGGCTCTCCCTTGAGTTAATTACCCGGGTAGTAACGCAATTACGTAACAACTCGCATCCACCTCATTACTCAAACTTGCAAAAATTCTCCCCGGCGAAAGTGCGGAAGTTAACTCTGCTCCTGAGGAAGGCGGGGGCGGGCGGGGAAAAAAAAGAACGGAACGGCCAACACACCGCCATTTTTACGGATAATAGAATTCCCCTGACGAGCTGTAAAGGGAAACGTCGACCTGGTCTGCTTTACGGCCGCGAATTTCCCTCCAATTAAACGAGTAGTAAGAAACCGACGTAACGCTGGGATAGAGGGGGCGGAAAATGGGGGGTTGAAAATTGAGAGAAAAATCGCTATGACTCCTTGAAAGCCGTTCCGGGGATGAAGGGACTGGTGGGACCCTCGATTAAATGCATTTTGGAGGAAGCCCGGACGCCGTGGACTCGTAATTCGAGATTTCTGTTTGGCTTGCCTTTCGCGGAAGGCAAACCTGCCTGTAGAGTCAATACACCCCATGGTAAGTCTCTGTGCGGTATTACCGCGAATTAAGCCGCGCAGGGCGGAAAAGACCGCCCTGGGCGAGAAACCGGCCGGGCGGTGAGAGAAAAGAAGCGCCCGGCGGTACGATGAATTCTGTTTAAAGAGTCCAACCTCTGATATTGCACCTTTGTTCCCCCAGAGGCCTTGGAAAGCGCAAACCCGACCCGTAATTATGCCGGAATTAATGCACCCCGCCTAGGCGACGGAACTGCCATTTAACCCTTTAACGACGTTTGTGATTCCTCTCTATGGGAAAAAATAAAAAATAAAAAAAAATGCACCGCTGATAAAATTCCAATTTTAGTTTCAAATAATAATTGTATCAGCGTGGACGGCTGATCAGCCGATCAGCTGATATCATTCGATTACCTAATTCCCTAAAATCGCCGCGCGGACCAAGACCTGCAAACTCCATTCCGCAGAGGGTGGGACCTCAGGGGTTGATTTCCGGGGAAATTCGGAGGGCTAGTTTCTGTAGCAGTTAATTAATTCGGAGCAGTCTTGCGTTAGTTACATGGATGTGGGATCCAGGATTCATGGCGGAGGAATTTCGGTGCATCGTAATCGGGCGTCGGGGGTGACGAGTGCAGGGGCGACCTCTCGAGGCCCGGAAGGGTTGCCGAACCGGAAGTGCAGGGTGGGTGACAGGAAGAGTCGGGAGATAAGGTCCGGCCATGTGCATGGGGTCAGGTGAGCCAATATGCCGCATCTGGCGGTACATGGTTCAAGCTTCGCCTAACAAGTCGGGGGCTTGCCGCCCCCGCTGATGGGAAAAGTTGCAGCTTGAAAGCTGAGATTCCCCCCTCTTCTCGATGCAGCGGGGACAAGCCGACTGCATAACGCGCTTTCGATGAAACGAAGGAAGGGGACCCAATGCGGATGCCGCGACTTCGATCTTCCGCAGTCTTTATTTAATTCCCCTCTCTGCAGCTGCGAAATCTCCCCCATGGACAGAGGAATGGATGCAGATACTCCACATCTCTCGGATGCTGGGAGGACTGCACTTCGAGGAGCCTCATCACCTTTCTGGCGGTGCATCTGCGACTCCATCCCTTCTGTACGACCAGAAATATGAAAAGTCAAGGTGGGGAGGGTCTTCTACCCCGAAAGGAAGCGATCTCTCGAAGGAGAAGCTGGTTTTCGGGGGATTCCGAGACGAAAAGGGGACCCGCCGAATGCGAGATTTTGCCCGGGTTTACTCGGATTTACAAGGAGTTCCTCGAGACGAAAAGCTCCGAAAGGAAAAGCCGAAACGGAAAGCTCAGCGCCGTCACCGCGCCATTTTGCGTTTTATACGCGCAATAAATATCCATGGAACGTCTCATTGGTATTGGTGCTTCTCGGGGTGCATTCGTCTCGTTCTTCGGACCTGCATCCGAGGGATACAGAACTGCACTGGTTCCTCAAAAGCTCTTGAAGAACTACAGAACGAAAATCGGGATGAACTCTGATCCTCTAGTTCGAGTTCGACTGGGAAAAAAAAATGTGGAGAAGTACGAGAAAATTCAATTTTCCACGCCTCTTCAAATTGAAGTACCCGAGGGGCGATACCTGAAGAATCCATTAATAGGGGTTTCGTGGTAAATTCTAAAAGTACGATAAATTCGAGAAAAAAAAAATACGGGAAATAATTTTCTCTCCCTTCAAGCTGGAGTACTCGAAGGTACCCGAAGAACTCGTTAATGGGACTGTCTCGCAGTTAATTCCTCGGTTGTTAGTCGAAACGTATGTGGCCCATTATAAGAACCCTGGCATTTGACCAGGGCCCGAGATGAGAAACGATCCGACAAACGGACACTCCTATCCAATTTTCTTTTTCCCCTCGACGTCCTCCCCGGAGAGTCCCGGGCGAGCAATCTTCCCGAAACTTTCCTCAAGGTCGGACATGAAGAACCTGCCAGGGGAGAGAGACGTTCCTTAAATTAGTAATCCACGTCCGTCGCGATCCCGTAAATCACGCCCCGAAATATGCCGCCTCCCAGAAGAGTCCTCCGGAAGCTGAAGCGAATGGTTCGGTCCACGTCCTCCTCTGCGACCTCGTTACTTCCGGGGAAAGACACCCTCGAAGTCGCGATAAAAATCCAGGAAGTGGGGAAAAAATCAAACGGAGCAACCCTTCTTCAGCAACCAGACCCTGAAAACGCAGCTTCCCACGTTTCTTTCGATTTAAAAACCGTTGTTCTCCCATCCCTTTCTTTTCCGTGTATTTTCTCCTTTGTCTTCCCGCCCTTTCCTCGTAAAGGGGAGACGCGCTGTAAATTTGCTGAAACTTTCATTCGTTATTACGGAAGCTCCTCGCGTACCGATGCATCTTGTCACCTGTCTGGGGCTTTAAGTTCCCACGTGCGCGGGGCAAAAACATCGTCGCTTTTACGAGCTTTCCTGGCCGCGCAAGGGAATGCCCCTTATCAAGTTTGTGCAGTCTTCAAGGTGGCAGCAGCTGGTGCTCCCGTAAAAACCCCGGGATAGGAGTCGCGGGGGGAAGAGGGACCCCCTAAATCAGGAGCCCTGAAGAGTGTACTTAGTGGCTTCGAGGAAGAAATCTGCATTCCTGGAGCCCTTTATACCTCTGGCTCCCTAATCCCGAGGACCGGGGACATTTTTATCCCTTTTCTGGCATCGTTTCCCGGAGTTCCTCCACGAACTTCAGAAATAGCCTCGGGCCTGTCCGACCAAAACGGGGAAGAGGCGGAAACCATTGAACGCGTGATTACTGCGACCCCTGCAAATTGTTCCTCAGGGTGCAACTTTGGCTTCGCTCCTTGATTGCTGGATAGGGAATAATATGGGAGGAACCGGAAACAAACGGCCACTGAATCAACGTCCCTTTAGCCGAGGGCCTCCGGAACTTCTTCAGGATCCCTTAAAAAAACGTCCCTACGCAAAAAGTCCGGAATCCGAGTATCAAACTAAAAAATTACAATTATTTCAGGGTAGTCTATGAAGAGCAAAGCCATTGTAATGTTTTATTTCTCGTTATATTATCTCGAGGCAGGGCATTATTTATAACAGTTTTGTTTTAACCGGGGGAAAAATTACTATTGAATATGGAGGCGCTAATGAGATTCCTGACGCTCATGAAATTCTATTTACCGTGTATAAACGTTTGCAGGGAAACTCTCGACATTTTTCCCGTGACTTTAAAAGCGTGGAAAAAATTCAGGGCGATTATTGTTGGCAAACTTGAAAGAAGCTCGACGACTCCTGGAATGGTTCCGCCAAAGCCGCCCCCTGCGACCTCCTGCACCTGCTTTATGGGTCGACTCTTAATTGGCAGGTTGAAAAGAAAGCAATTTCCCCCGTAACCACGATTCTTGAAGAGGGGAGTCCACTTTTAATTTTAAATTTAACGACCAACCTCGCCGGGGCATGCGTAGGAAAAATTTGCGTACGCGGCATCGGGCCCCTTTCTTGCCCCGCTTATTATATCATAAACCCTGACGCAACGTCCTGTCATTTCCCTGGTCCGCCATATTTTCTCTGGCCTCTATAAATTTTCTCCCACGCCAACATCGAAATATTGCCCACCCTGAGGAGACGCCGACAGACCTCGGGAAGAAGAAAATTGTCTAATAAAATTACCCTGAAAGTACGCGATAGGTCCTCGAAGATGGCCGCTTTATTACGTTGGAAATGACGCGGGCTGCAATTCATATCTTTTTAATTTTTACTGCGATAAGTAGAGCGGCCATTACGCCGGGAATAATTCATCGTGTCCAGGAATAACGTTACCGCGTGTATAAAATCCCCCATGAAAGGGGTAGATAAATAAGAAAAATGGTTCCATCGACATTAACATCGGCCCGACGGCGGTTCATTTCCGGAGACGTCGTAAAGGCGGCCATATTGATGAACCATTTCGGTTTCATCGCTTCCGGAGTAACGCTTTTCCCAGGGCTTTCTTTATTCATCGGTCTCGGGCTATACGCGACTCCAACGTACGAGATTACGCGGCTGAAACGCTACGGAATTCCCGATGAAAGGGAATAAAAAATCTCCAAGCTTCCCGAAGGCGGAAGAACCCATTGGCTATGGAACACCTCGCGAAGGAAATGAGAAAAGCTGAAGAAAACGGGGTGGGAGGAATTCCACCCTTATCTGCATCGTTTCTCGGGGAATTTGAAAACCAGCCTCAAAAACACAAGAAAAGTCCTTCGTGAACACCCCGAAGAACTTCCCGAAGGAAATGACTGAAAAGTATACTTCATGGAATTCGCGAAACCGTCGAATCGCCTCGCGGTAAAATTACGAGGGGGTGGAAGAAATTCAACCCTTATCAGCGTCGTTCTTCGGCCTTATCCGCGCTTATCCGCATGGCGGATTTAATGGACCTAGATGCCATTCTCTCGCATTATTACTACCCCTCTGTAGAATCCGAATGCGAGATACCAAGAAGCCCAGTGACGTCTCGGGCACTCTGGACAATAATGCACCCTCTTTGTACCGACGTTTGCACTTTAGCCTCCCCCGAGATATGACGCATTACACGGGAATCGCTAATGGGGGAGGCGGCCACCCCCTAATTTGCATATCAGTTACTCCGTCCTTAGAATCCACGGCGACTCTCTCGCCCTCTTCCACCCTTGTTTGCTTATTGTCCGTAATGCAGGGAAATTAGTTCTACCCCTCGCAGCTTCACGGCTCTTATTGCCGGTAATAAGATTCACTGGCTTGTAACGTTTAATCTCCTCCCGGGACGTAAAGTCCTGCGATATGGTTAACTGTTGTCCTTTACGACTGGGAATAAATGGTATCGGAATAAATGGCACGTCCCGTTTTTCGAAAACGACCCTCGCCCCGTATTTTCCGCCAGCGGGATTCGGAAGTCACCCTAAAGAGAATCCTGTAGAGCACCCCGAAGAGCACCCTAAAGAGGCGTTCTTCGGGACAGTCCGAGACATCACGCACCCTGGCTGCTATCTCCGTCTTTTTACCCTTTCTCCGAGGAATCTGCAGTTTCTTCGGGGTATCGCGGGGACGAGAGAGGCTCGTAAAAGTCTTTGACTACCTACTCTTCCTGCAAACTGCTTTGCCCTGATTCGGCTGCCGGTGAATAGTGCGTACGTGTTTCCAAGCCGTGGTGACGTCCAAGGGACATATTTCCAGTTCCCTCGAGAACAATCGAAAAGGGGATTAAATAAAAATACCCCCACCCCGAATGACCACTTGCCGGAAGAATTTGCCTACGCATTTTAAAAAATATCCACAAAATTCACACATACGTAACATCATAGCCAAATTATACGTTTGAGGTCTCAACAGTGAGTTGGAACAAATTTAGTATGCACTTCGGTGTAAATTTATAATTTAATTATTCTGTGCAATTCTAATGAGAGAATTTATCTACTTACGTAGTTACACCCTGGGTTTTAAATACTCATGTCGTGAGCTGAGAATAATTTTTCTTATCATTGCGGTAACGCATCGGTATGATGCATAACGACGGCCTCCACGGGGGTGAAGTTACGATCGCGGAACTCGCGATATGGGGACCATAAACCACCCCGATAATACTCGCGTAAGACGTCCGGGAAATGTGCCAGGAACGACGCACTCTGGACGTCGTTTGCGTAACTTTTGATTTTACGAGCCATCGGCACGGACTTTCCGATCGGACCTTGTCGCACCCCCTGGAAGTGCGGGGAAAACACTTTCCAGGGGGTGGAAAACATTTCACGGAACTTTAATAGGAGTTTTAACCACCAATCTGCCCCAATATAAACGCACCTACATTTTTCACGTCAGGTTTCGTAGCATATACGTACACGATATGACGACGGGTCAAAGTAACTCAATCCCTGGTTAAGGGTTAATTGGGGAGTTAAGGGGTTAACCGGAATTTAACGAATTAATAGGGGTGGGAAAGTGCGTGAGGGAGTCAATGAGGGAAACGAGCCCTTCCTCGGTGCTTTCCTGGATATTCCCACCCGCCTCGAGGGACGCGAGTTCCGGGGGTGGATCACCCTTTTCATCCCCGCCTTCCCTTTGCGCTCCCACCTACCCTTCCAGCCCAGCACCGCAGGCCGACATCGCACCCGAACCACCCTTCGAACCTGTTACGCGGCCTGACGTATCGACAGAGCCGAATCCCTCGTTAAATCGCGACGTACGAAGCATGGGAGGAAAAACTACCCCCGGAGGGTGGAAGTGCAGACGGGGTGAATTCGCCAGACACAACAAGGAGGCGTACGGCCGCATTCTCCGCGAGATTCCCGCAAACGCTGTGGGGCGTTTTCTGCGCGTCGTGTCGGTCCTACCCCCGGGGGGTGGTTGGGGACAGGGGTGTTGGGGATGGAGGGTGGTAGCTCCAATGTCACATACCACAGGATTCATATACCCAGTAAAAAGCCGGAAGGTTTGCGGGGAAGCCGTCAAAAAAATAATACTCCACTGTCTGGTACGCATCCCCTATTTCCGAAAAATCACCCCGCAGTAATGCCCCCTTTTCGACTTGAGGCAACCCCTTTGGCCTAGAATGTTCACCCCGCAAAACGTTCCAACGTTGTCAAACCGCACCCCGACCACCCCTTTGATTCCGTACTTGACATTTTTCCGGGTATCCCGTGCGACTCGCGCTAATTAATGAGGAATGTCAAGCCGGAATGATAAAAACTAGGGAAAATCCCCGTTTCCGGAATTCCACCCCCCGACGAGCGCACATCAAAAGGTTCCGCCCTCGAATTCATTTCCTGCCCCTTTGCGCGGCGGAACCGAAATTTTTGTACGTAATTTCATGAAAAAAAAAAAAAAAACGGAATACATCTACCCGGAGACTCGGAGATTGCGATTGCGAGGAGCCCTCGGGTAGCCTAATCCGAAGCCACCCCTTAAGACCTGCCGTTTCTCATCCCCCTTAATTCCCTCGAAATGAACCTCCAGCGGAACACCTTCGCCGCTTAACCAGTGCGCAGTGTTTCGCGAAAAACAGCCAAACGGGGGCGAACGCCCCCTTCCCCCGGGGGTGTTCCCGGGGGATTACGTGCATCCAGCCCGGAAAATCGTAAGGGAATAAATACCAATTCCGCAGCGGGGACGCTTCCTTGCATTCTGAGAGGTCCTTGCATTTTGATGCAACACCCTGGACGACGATATTAGGGGGCTCTTTGTATGCAGCCCGATATGTATGCTGTTCGGGGGTGTCCCGGTGTATCCGAGTCCGTTTTCCCGAGTGTCTCTGGCCGATGCTTCCGCCACCCCCCGTGCCCCCTTTCCGCCTCCCTCCGCGAATTGGGGGTCGCCACCCCCAGTTTCGCCCATTTTCCGCACGTACGACTTTACCACCGCAGGGACGACTTTAAATTTCCTTATTCGTCCGGATTATATCCCGGGGCCTGTACGCGCCCGGGCGCGAATTCATATTTTCCGCCCACCCCCCAGGGCCGATTTCTCTCCCGGATTCTGATCCCCTTTTTCTTTCCGTTTCCTCCCTTTTCACCCCCCTCGACATTCTCCAATATCGAGTGGCCGGATTCCCCCCGGGATGTTCGGCCCCTTTTTTTTTCTCCTCGACACCCCCCGAAATCCAGTGGCCACTTCCGAAGCGCCCTGCGCAGTTTTCACCCGGACTTTCCGCCTAACTAATTAGCCACCCCCTCCAGCCCCATGGCGCCGTTTTTTGCCGGCCGCATTTGCATGGACGCAAAGCTCGCCAGAGACGTCCGGGATTCCGGACGACAGCTTGGACGACGAGCCGGAACGAGCTCGTAATTAGTTCGCGATAAAACGGGCGGAAATTCGCGACAGCTCCGGAATTTAAGCCGACTTCGGAGGGGTTGAAAAATGCAAACTTGGGCCGGACGTCCGGGGGTGGCTGATAAGTTCGCGCCTCCACCGGCGCCGCGCTCTACTTTCAGTTTTTCCGAAGGAGGGGCAAGAGAGAGAGAGTGAAAGCTCCCGCCATTTCCAGAGGGCGGGTGCTTTCGAAATTATAATTCTTTTTCAATTAGGGGGATGAAATTCCGACGGGCCCCCGGGGTCAATTTTGACGGGCCGAATCGCCGGACGAGCCTCCCTTTGTTTCCCCATAAATGGCCGATAAAGAGGCCATTTATTTCGCAAGCTCGCCCGCCCGGCGATTTGCATTGAAATGGCGAGGTAATTAAGTCGGTTTTCCGAATTATAGCGATGAATATTAAAGCTCGCCCCGGTGAAAAAGCTCGGCCGCTCCCGAATTACCCGCCGGACAATAATCAGCCGGGCTTGCGGGGGCGAATCCCATTTTTGCGGAGCTTTTTCTGGTATTAAGGGAGGTGCAGCTGCGGCGTCCCTTGCATGGACTTGCGGATGGACTACCTGACCGGCCTTGGCGATCTCCAAAGAAAAAGCTTCGTTATTCGCACCTGAAAGCTCCGGAATAGGGGACCTTGAAGAGGAGCTTTACGATCGCCGTCCAAATTTCACAGGCCGATTCGAAGAGAAATCGATTCGCTTCTCGCCGTTGGCGAGCTTTAACGTCCATAACGCTGGATCGACCGATGGACGCATCCCCGTACGACATCTCCCTGTGATAAGGGTGATATGCACATTCAAGGCAAAGCATGTTTCATGGAAAACGCCAGCTTCGGTACGAGAAGCACCGGAATTAGAGCACGGAAAAAAAAACCGTTGCGGGGGAATCGTGGAAAAAAATCGCCCCATTTCGGGGATAAAGCCTCGCGGCAAAATGGCGGCTGATACGGGGGTGGAGGAGAGAAAGCTCGGGCATTTCGGCGGCCCTATCAGCCCATATGGGCGAAAGAGTTTGAGTTATCGCCCGTAAAAAGTTCCCTGGAGATTAACCGAGGGAACATGCAGGGTGAGGAGGGAGGGGGTATATGTGGGGGGTAAAAGGGGTATCTTCTTCTTCGGCGAGCCGGCCGGCATTAAGTGGCCCCGGGGGTTGAATGTCGGTCCACTTGGACTTTAGAGCGCCTTAAGCCGGCCCGTTTTTAGTGCGGCAATTAAAACGGAGATCATCCCCGAGTGCTCGGACGAGTCGCTTTTTCCGGGGCTGAAGAAGGGGTGGAAGAAGGCTCGAGGCAGCTGACGTCAACGCGCGGTTCGCGCCATTAATATTTCGCGTTTCGGAGCGGTCGCCATCTTGGAAGAAGAACCATCCCCGGAAAAGCGCCCCTGCCTGGGAAAAAATAATTCCCTCCCCTTCAGCACCCTTCTTTGTATTTTAAATCGCCCGTAAGAGCGGCCCGATGCAGCTGCAGCTGTTCTCCCGCGGATTTCAACCCTGGAGACTGATTGCGCCCGTAAATTGTCGCGATAAAGCGCGCCGGGTGGGAAGAACCTCCCCTTAGAGTCCGGGGGTGAGTTTATGCAATTCCGGGGAAAAAGCTCGAAATTTCTCATCCCTAGTGACGCCCTTTTAATAAATATCCACTAAGGAGCGCCCTTTACATTTTTCCTGGATTCTCCTAATTCCTCCTAAATTTCACTTTGAACGTCCCTCCACTCCTCTGGAGCTTTTACCCCTTTCCTTCGAGGTGAATATTTCTCCCGTTTAATTCTGCAATGGGGAGGCTCAGCATTTACCACCGAAGAGGAGGAACCCGGACTTGGAGAGCCCCAAATCGGAGGAAATCGCGAGTCGAAGAGTCGCCGGAGCTTTACATCCCCTTTGAATTGCGGCGCACTTGCAATCGCTGCTCGAGCTTCGCACTTGTATCTTAATTGTTTTCACCGAGCGTTCGCTGTTTCTGACGTTAATACCGTTCGTAAACAATGCACCCTCCTTCTCTCTCTCCCTCGACGTTATCCGAGCAGTTAATCTCGAGCTTTTATGCAGCTTGCGCCGGAATAATGGACGGCAACGCATCGACTTATCAGCCACATAATTAAGGGAGGCTTTAAAGATCGGAGCAGACCATCGGGGGTGTCTCGTTTTCCTCTTATTTCTTCTCACCCCCTGCGAGAAACTGAGCTTTTGGCTGAGGATTAAAATTCAACGAATGTCACGGTCGTTTTGATGCATCGCATCCCCCTCTCACTGCACCGGGAATAATGCACCCTTGTATTCGGTATTAATCACATTTAAGCGGCACATGTCGCGGCTCCGCGAACGATGGGCTTGCGGAAGAGCTTGCGCGGTCCTCCCGCGTGGACCGAGGAGATTTATCGCATCCCCGGCCGCGGAGCTTTCGGGGCTTGCGGAGCTTCCGCAGATTTCAACCCCCTGGCCGGCCTCGCGGCGGTTTCCTGCGAAAATTCGACGCCGCATCGATAGGGGATGGACCGAAGATTTGAAATGAAACGATTTCATAATAATTTTATAAATATGAAATTACATGAAAAAAAAAAATTAATGGAGAACGGAGAACAGGATGTTTAATTTCAAAACTAGAGGAATTAAGAACGAAATATAACATTGAAAGCAAACGATGGAGATGCTCTTGGAGAATGAGAAATTTTACCGGAAGGAAGAAAGAAAAAAAAAATTCGAAAAAAAGAGATGAACCTCACCGAGGTGATTCCGCGGGGTAGTTATCAGCGCGAAAGCGCAGCCACCCTCCGTATCCGGAGCAGCCCCTCATCCGGCCGGTAATGCAGGAAATTTCAAGCGAGACCGAAGTTCCGGCGCCCCGGAGGTCCAGATTCCCCGACAGATTGCGCGGCCTTAAGTATGATTAAGGATTGACGAGCCGGTCCATAAATCATCCCCGACATCCTCGGTATACGGGGGTGTCGTCCAGAATTATGTAAACCCCCATAAAGGGGTTAGAGTCCGAAAGTATCGGACTGGTACTCCGAAATTAGAACGTCCGACGATCCATTTAGGTTACTCCGTTACCTATACCACCAGGGGTAATAAATAAAAGAGGGTGCACCACGCAATTTCGCGGGGGTGAAATCGCTCCCGAAGCTTCTGGGAAAAGAAAACACCTGTTCGAGAGCGGTAACGAACGAGGAGAGGCAATTAAGGGCGGCCATAATTTGCGGACTCCCGAGGTGTCATCGGCGGTTCCACGTGGGGGTGGTTGCCCCCGCCCCACCGCGACCCCCGGCGAGCACTCGCGAGCACTCTCGCGCGATGAACCGCGAGTCGGGGGCCGGAAGCTCGAGGGGCTCGCGAAAGCTCGCGGAAGTGGCCGGGTTGGTGAAACCACCCCCTGCTTTCGGTGGAGGGGTCTGGGGGTGAACATCAGGGGCGAGTCCAGAGGGCCGAAGAACGCCTCGAGGCTTTTAAGCGTCCGGTGACTTGGGATTTATTTCCGCCCCGTTTACCGTGGGGGAAAAGATTGACCCGATCCACCCCCACGATAACGAGGTCCCCCCTTGTGATAACGAGCCCCCCTTGTGATAACGAGACGGGAGTGTACTGCCACCCTCTAAAACCAAGGGTCCCGAGTGGGACTCCAAAAAGCTCCGGCCTCTCGCCTGGAATCGCAACCCCTGAAATTCTACCCTCTGCCTGGGGCTGAAAGAACGGGCGCGTTTACGCGGTCTGAGGGGGTGGGTCGCCCCTTTGAAAAGCGTTTCCGAACTAATTAGCACAAGACCTCCGGAAAGAGGCCAGTCGTTGCGGGGCCACCTCGTAAAAATGTCTCGGCGTCTGAATGTCTCCCCGTAAAAAGGGTGGTTACCACCCCCGGCTCCTTCGGGGCACCCTCGGCGTCTCCTTCTTGAAACGGTCCGACGAGTACGAAGAAACGGAAGCGGAAGTGGGTTGCCTACCCCCGGTCGCGCCCCCCGGGAGGAAAGTCGATGATGGCTCCTGGCAAGAACCGCGACTAAGAGGGTTAGACAAATTGAAAATGGAATTAAATCCGCCACCGACATCTCCATTCTGGGGGCGGACTACTTGTTTCTCCTGGCGGACCCACAAAGCTGCTGCTTCCCCAGAATTCATTTCTTCGGACTCCTCGGCGTCCTCTTCAGGGGCTGACGGTACCCGATATCGAACCTGCTTTCCTTGCATATTGCTTCAATTATGACCCTTTCATGGAACCAGAAAGGAGATTTTATTGAATATATATTTTTTTTCTTTTATCTTCTCATCCACAATGCTACCTTTTGATTCTCTATTTCTTCGTCTGTTCGTCTATCGTACCTTCGGGATTGGATGATAAACGGATGACACATCGACAGGTAGGATTTCTGTCTCCAATTTCTTCTTCGGTCTCGTTTTTAACGAGCGTACGGAAGACTCGGGTCAGCTCGATGCTCGTTCCCGCGAAATACCGGCGAAGAATTTCTCGAAGTGTCCGTATCGCGACGCCTGGCGTCCCTTCGGGGTGGCCCCGGTCGTTAACGTCAGGAGACGTTGTTACACGATAGATAAACGTCGCGGGGCGATAAAGTCGTTACCGGGCTCCATTATCGAGAGGTCGGAAGTTCCGCGACCCGACTTCCGGTGGACGCGGTTTGACGAGGCGGAAAGTACGCCCAAGTAGAGGCAGACGAGGCGGGAGCTGGTGAAAAGGTAAAGAAGATAGGACGAAGAAGACCTGGAAGAGATGAAGTCACCCGGGAACTCGAGCCGGTAACGGTCAATAAATTAACTCGGGAAGTTGACTTAGCCGAAGAAAAGGAAAAACTGGCGCCGAGGATAAATTATGCGTCCTGGAATTATTAATCTGAAATTTTCCGCGACCCCGAAGATCAACACGAAGAGTGCCGGGGGAACTTCCTCGGTGTCGGCCGAGCGATAACGCCGAATTAAACGTGATAATTCAATCGCACAAAGCAGACCGGATAATTCAATGACGACCCGAACTTGAAAAGGCACCCACAACCGGAACCACCCGGATTCATTTCCTGTGGGAAGACTCACATTACCTCGTATCGACTGCAGCTCGGAAATGGAAGAGCAATGTCTCGAGTGATAAAATAATATTTATCGTCCTGTCGCACCCGAAAACTCGGCCTCCCCGACCTGGAGGAACTACCACGTGGCAGTTGGCCAATATGGAAACCAGCCTGGAAAATTCATAGAGTTTCCGCCGATACGTCGCGAACTTCCGCGGCAACTCGGGGAGGAAACCACGAAACAAGGAAAAATCCCTCATCCGGGGGAGATAACCGAAACAAGGCTGAATAATTCAGATTTCGGTGTCTTGGGGTTGGACCATCTTCATGGGTACCGATCCACGGTTGTATATTCGCTGACATCCGATTCAGATTCGCAAGCAAACATTTCTTTCACATTTTTACGTATTTCTTCTCGCATTTAATCTTCCGGCATATCATTGTTTCATGTGGTGGCACCCAATAAGATTCCAGCGGCAATAAGAAATTATGTAAATTTTCTTAATGCACAAAATGCAAATTTGCATACGTTCACATTGAATTTGCAGATCGTTGGAAAATACTGACGGATCCCGAAGAGCAGCAACGTCTTCGTGTCAGACTCCGTGCAGCATCCCAAATGGAGCGGGAGACGGAATCGAATTTTGAGCCCGAATTTCTCGCAACGTTTGCCCAAGTTTTTCTAACTAACGGAGCTAAGCAGCTGCAGCTGCGCTCGCGAGATCGAACTCGTTCGTGGGAAATCTCGGAGCGCGGAGACAACCCCGAGGAAGGTGCCCCTCGGCGCCGAAGATACCGCTGATTCAAGGTGTACACACACTTATCGAGGTAAGCAGACTCCCCAGAAGACGCGGAACGGGGAAACTTCGGAAATTGCGCGAGCTTTAAGGGGGAACCCCCTAGTGTTGCCAACCTGGCAGCATTCGCGGGCCAGCCAACTCGAGAGAACTCGAAGAGCCGCGAGCACGCGACTAGGAATGCCGAAGAAAGATTAAACCCTGATGAAGATCCTCCCCCATCTCCCCCAAGCCCCGCTCATCCAGTAATATGCATAAAAAAACACTCATAATGGCGACAAAAAAATGGTAGAAATATTTTCCCCATGAAATTGCGGAAATTCAAACGGGGGGGGGGGGGGAATTTATTTATATTTATAAACTTTGATACAGCATTATTGCTACCTTTCGCTAGGAATTCCGAAGAGACATTAAACCTCTGAAGATCCTCCTGCTTATCCTCTGATATTTATATAAAGTTAATAAAGAAAATTGTTGCCAACGCTTCTCCCCGAAAAATTGTGGAAATTCTTCCGGGGGCGGATTTGTCCGTAGGTGTTCCCCTATTTATGGACTTTGGCAGGGCGTTTATTGCTACTTTTCGCCTGGGAAGCTAATAAACCTTCCGCCTGTGCCCACTTTCTTCAGGGTGGAGTTCCCCAAGGCGGCGCGGCGTCCCCTCTGTTTACAGGGCGCGTTTACGCGGGGGTAACTTCGACGTCTCGGCGGGCCCTCGAAAAACAACCGAAAAGCCTCGGCTTCGCGAAACACGGGGTGGAGCCGGAAACGGAGACAAGAAAAAAGAATTCCCTCCTCTCGAGCGTCACTTTCGCGAGAGCAATCTCGCTTTAGGAGCCGGAGTGCAGGTTGGATACAATGCGGCGCAAAGTAAACCGAGGATTCCGTTTTCGGGGGGTCTGTCCACGAAATTTACGAAAAATCACTTAAACCTCCCAGTTCGCAGTTTAACACATACCTACATGCACATACATCCATTTTGCCCTAATGTTTAACTCGAGAATAATTTAGAAAAAAAAAATTCGAAATGAAAGAAACGAAGGAAATGCCACCAGAGAAGAAGCCGAAGAAGACTCCGAAGACAGAAGGACACCCTAGAAAAATGGAAGTCGATCGTCTCGAGGCGTGAATCAGCGGGGAATCGCTCGCGCGAAAATACTGCTAATTAGTTTGGCGAGCGGCCAGGAAGTTTCTTTCGAAAATATTTTCGAGTCGGGGAATATCGCACATCTCGGCGCAATCCGAGGACTTCCGGCCACATCCTCGTATCTCCTGCTGACGTTGAGATTTTTCCGAGTGCTCCTTGTTAGGATACTAGGCTTGGATGCTCGCGAGAGTTTGAAAACAAAAATGATAACTAATATCTGCGAGAGATTTCCCCTTGGACGGGGGGACTCGAGGTAAAAAGGAAAACGGAGAAAATCCCATCTCCTCGCGGCATCCCTTAATCCAGGTTAAAAGGCCAGTTCACCTGGCGCGAAACGGCGATTGCACGTGGATATCGAGTTTCCATCGAATAATCTGCGAGCCATCGATTCGGCTGACCACATTTTCCGACAGACCGCGTGTTCGTTTAAACGGTAACGAGGACAAAGAGGAAAAGCCACGACCCATCGGAATGAAGGCCGATTTACACCGGGGAAAATTGGCAGGGTCGCGTTTTCGCGGCTTCACTTTCCACCGCGCGAGAGGGATCGGTAAAAACCGGGAAAAATCGAAAAGCCGCCGAGATTCCCGGTCGACCGGCGAAACGAGTCGTTTGAAGTTCCCTAGAAACAGAAAAAAAGAACTAGACACCCCAGACCCCGAAGACGGATGCTCTTCCCGGACTTCGTATCTCTCGAGCGTTTAAGTACTTATCGCCCCTTCTTCTTCATATCACCGCAATTTCCGCCGCTCCGCGGAATTCCCGCAATGCCGCGCATCTCGGCGGCTCCGCAATTCCGCGAGAGGGGGCCGTGAAAAGGAAAAAGAATCCAATAATGTCCGCGGAAGTGCGGGACGAACTCAGGAGACGCAAGGAATTCGCGGGTAGACGTTAAGGACGAGTCGTCCTTTTTCAATTTCTCGGCAAGTTTCATTTTCCTTTTCCCATGTCAACGTGTAAATTACAGGAGATGAAGGATTAGAAAGAGAAGGGTTAAATACGTTTTCAGGGTATCGAGTCGCATATCGGGGGAAGAAGGCCTCTTATCAGCCCAGCTCGCGGTCTCTCGCGGTCTCTCGCGGGGCCGCGGAATGCGCGCGATGCGGCGGGCCGCCCGATCCCGAGGGAAGGCACGGAGGAAATTCAATAAGAACCCGACGGAAGTGCGGGGCGGACTCGGGAGCGACGGCTTTCCACTTTCCGAGGAACTCGGGGAACGAAAGGGGGACGTCGATTCTTCGCCGTGCGACCCGTGGCTCGTTTGCATTCCCGAGCAGAAGTCGGCAACTCCCGGATACGCAACGGGAACGGGGCTCTCGACATCTTTTCTCGTTCCCAAATCCCCCAACTCCCCCCTGAGCCATTACCCGTGCGCAGATATCAGGAATCGAGGTATCGCGACCCTGCCCGAGAATCGTTCCCCTCCCTTATCAGACGAGATCCTCCCTCGATTATTTGTATATTTTAATGTACACAAGTCATAAACGGTATCCTTTCAATTTCTCGAGCCAGGCTCCTTAAATCGAGCGCTGTCCTCGCGTTCATTTACATATTTACATGACTCCCTATCTAGATAACTGGATTTTTCTATTTCCCTTATCGCTTTATCCTTTCCGATTTTTCCGCGACCGAGTTCCCTCCGAACTTTCCATCGTTCAACGACCTGGCCAATCGTATCGAAACCGAATCGGAGAAAACGCGCAGATTTCCTCCTATTTTCATACTTTTCATTCCTCTCTTTTTCCTCGTTTTTTTTTGCGGAAAAATGGGCTTTGGAATCCCTCACCGAGGGTAAGGACCGGTGAAGTATTCCCAGTCGATCGTTGCCCGCCGCCGATAAAAGCGGAATCGGATTAATTGGTTTGTTTTCGACACGCGGCCCGGCCGCGTCGGGCGACCCTCGCGCGGCCGAAATTTATGGACGCGCCCCGGGTAATGGATATCCAGTATTCGTCGGGATATCCGCCTACGTGCGGTCGGACAAAAATGGCTCGTTCAACGGCCGGAAGTACCTTGCGGATAGCCCACCTATCACCCGCGCGCTCAGGTGCCCGGCTATCCGCGAATCCGCGGATCCGCGGATCCGCGCGCTGCGTTTTATCGGCGACGCCACCCCCTCCTCCCGAGACTAGCGATTTCCATCGGAAATCCAGGAAAATAAAATACCCGGCCGGGAATACGCTCCGTAAGAACGATCACGGGAAATCCTGAATTTTTTCAAATTAAAAAGACATATACAATTGTATAAATATATATGTACCCATGTACGCATGTACTTGTACGAAGGGAGCATGGATATCATCGGCAACTCTGGCGCCACTTTTGACGTGATCTCGACTGAGGACTTTCGCGCAATTCCTCCCGGACGGATCCGACGTCCGGTTTTTCCGCCATAGAGGCGAACTCGCGCGGAAAGTTCTCCGGCTGAAAAATCGCGCGCGGGGGAGCGGCAACAGCCCCGGGGGTGGAAATAAACGCCCCGAGCGTATTCCAAGTGTCGGTGTTTTCATTTCTCAAAATCCAGGGTTTTTTCTGACGCGACGGCGGAAATCGCAAGGCCGCGCCGCTCGATCGATCGGGACCCCCCGCGAACTCGAAGACCCGTCTTTATCTCCACGCAGTTCGTTTGCTCGAATAAATGGGACGCCGAGTGAACAAGGGGACCGACAAAGAGGGAGGATGGGGGAAGAGGTTGACGGTTTTTTCAAAGTTTCGATAGTCGGACTTAACGGACCGCACGGATTGGTAATTCGAGCATGCAAGCCACGGTTAGAACCGGAGCTTTCATTTTTTCCCCCTTTTCCGTCAATCGCACGTTCCCCGTGCCCGAAAGAGCTTTTCGGTCCGTCAAACACACGCTGCCACGCGTGTTTACCCACCCTCCAACCCCTAGTTTTCTTTTTCTGACCCGCCATTTTGTGCTTTTTCCTCCCGCGAACGAGTCGCTCCTGTTTTGGGTTAAGTCGCCTTAAAATTCCCAGCGACGTGGATTCTGAAGATATTCGACGTTTTCGGGGTAATTGTCATTTTCATTCATTATCACGGGGAGAAACTACGGGAATGGGATTTTTTAATAAGTGCCTCCCGAAGAGCGGTACCAAAATGGCCGCCGCCGCGTGGCTTCTTCGCGCGAACGAGTTGCCCTCAATTTCGGAGGTTAAGCCGGTTTAAAATTACCAGTGACGGGAGTCTTCGGGAAAATTCGACCTCTTGGGGGAATTTCGATTTTCAAGCTGGCGCTAGTGGTAATTCCCGGGGTGGGGAATTATGGGAACGGGATCCGCTAATAAGTGGCGTCGTAAGAGCGGTACCAAAATGGCCGCCGCCAGGACCAGAGATTTTCGCGCTAACGACGAGAGATGGGAGGAAACCCTAGGAACGGGAGAACTTCCCTCTCGGGATCTTTCGGGGCGCACGACGAGGAGCGTCCCGACGCTCCCGTAATTGGGATCGTAACACCGGGGCGCATTTAACATCCGTAGGAATACGCAACTTAATTAGCGAATTACTGCAGATTAATTGCCGGTTCAGGTGGAAGCGCCGTTTCGTTCGCCGAGGGAGCCTTCCATCCCCCGTGTTTTGCATCACTAGGGAATCTGGAGTCTGCGGGGTTATCGCGCGGTTATCACCCCCCTGGAGAACCCCAAGAGCCCCCATAAACCTCCTTTCGACTGCACTTCAAATCCCAATTTCTCAACCCCTCTTTCTTCGGGAAAAATTGAAAGAAATCCAAAAAATGGAGAGAGGGGTGCCTCCATATTTAGGGTAGTAAATTAAATGTGGGTTATCATGTGGATATCATCCCTCCTGGAAGAGCTCGAAAAATGCCCATAAACTTCCTCTCGACTGCACTCAGCATCCCGATATATATATTTTTTTTTTTACCCTTCGTTTCCTAGGAATGTTTATTAATTCCGGGCAAATTCATAGAAGTTGTAAACACGGAGAGGGGGATTCCATATTTAGGGCAGTAAATTAAACGCGGAAAACAATAAAAAAACGGCCCTCCCGGGGGAAGTTCCGACCCGGCCGAAACTCTCCATTGAACTGGGTCGTTCGTCTTTCGGGTTCCGGCAAACTCGGTGATTACTCTCTACAAGCGGGAACTTCCGGGAGTTCCGCAAAGTGAAATTGATGCGCGGAGACACGCGGACGATCCGTCGCGATATGACGCATTATGTCGCCCGGAAGGCGCCTTTAATAATGCCTTTCCTACGGAGTTCGACTTCTGCTGGAACGTCTGTCGGCCATAATCTCGAGACGGCCTTAATTATGCAAATTCGCCAACCCTTTCGGTGTCGCGAACTCGACGAAGATCGACGAGCTCGCGAATAAGTGGCGTGGCTCGGCGGAAAATAAAAAAATTGTTGAAATAAACTTTGGCGATTTTCTAAACCCTCGACAGGGTGGAAGGAAAAATCGATTTAATCATTCTGACCTCCGTGGGTCTTTAATGGGGGTTAGAAAATTCTGGAGGAGTCCCGACCGTTCCGTAAAACTGATTATAGATAACAGCGATCGGTTGACCGCGTTATCAGAAGCGGAATCCGCGAAAATCCCGCACGGTGCAGATCCACCGATACCGAAAAGTCCACACTCGGCGAAATGGATTGTTAAATGTGTAAACATTGCAAATATTAGTAGCGGGTAAACAGCTCTACGTACCGGGAAGCCTCCCTTGCATATCAGCTTCCGTTATCGCGAGTTTGTCGAGAGGTGCGTGATAAATTATCATCCCTGTGTGTCTTTCCTTTGGAGACCGATAAAATGAGGAAACTCATCGGAAACGTCCCCCCGATTTAATTAATTAAGTTATGGTTAAAAATCCACCCTAGATTAGCGCGACTAAGAAAGGTTAAAATTAAATGGGCAACATTTATCAATGATTATTTAAGTGAAGTAATTATGAATTAACAAAACATTTCTCAGGTAGTATTCAAGGGTACGTCTCTTAGGTTCAATGAGTTTCCTCGGTACGCGTGGAAAAGTACCCGAGAATTAGAATAAATATGGAAAGCGGAAACGCGAAGAGCAACATTTATCCAAAGGGAAAAATTGACAAGTGCAGTCGAGCAGTCTGTACTCGAGACGTGTACTACAGAACTTGAGCGAATTGCGAGTAGAAGTTAAAGGGGGAGGCGGGGGCGTACGGCGCACAATAAGACCCGGAAACGGAGGCGGAGAAGAGGAAGGGAGATAGAGAGGAGAGCGACCGAGCGAGGCGGAAATTTCGTGTACTCAAAGTCTCTAATAACATTATACCGCTAACTAATTCGGTCCCCGCGAAGACCATACACAGGCATACGTATGTCGCAGCCTCCGATCTGGACCGCGGCGAGATGTCGTCCGAACTAGTCCGGGAGCGATTTTCCTGGACATCGATTCGCAAATCAGCGACATTCTCCCGAAACTCGGGGAAACTCGTGGGGACCAAATCGCGACGATTTGGGGATCATCGGGGACAAGGTCCCGCGGCTCCCAGGGGAGCCGCCTCTGTCCCGGGTTAGGGGATAACTCGCGAGGCGCGTGCCCGGACCCGCTGCAGCTGCAGCTGCAGAGGTAGGCACTCCCGGTGCAACTACATGCCGAAATAATCCTGCAAGCCACCGGAATGGGCGATCAATCGAATGCATCTCTGGCACCAGGACACGGGTCCAATTGGTAGCAATACCTGTACGGTAATCTGGATATTACACGCCATGTATTAACATTCCATGTATGAAATGTATAAATAAATTTAAATACAGCTGATAAAAGTCCCGATAATCCGAGTGGCCGTATATTAAATATCCAGATCGCTTTTTATTAATATCTACGAATACTAAATGTCCAGATTAATTTCCACCGCCTAAAGCCTCCACTGATCTGGATTTTCCATATTTTATATTAATATTTCCGTGGTATTAGATATCCAGTTTATTCTCGACTGTCATTAAATAGACCCGATCGCGTTAATATGCACATGGTATCTGAGTAGATAACCAATGCAAGCGTCTGAAAAAAATTAAATAAATAAACGGTACCTGCAAGTGATCGGAGTCGGGCACTGATGGGACGCGGAAGGACGGTCCCTCTCGGCACCTGCGGCCAAAGTTTGCTCCTCTCCACTTTTTTAATATTCTCCCCCGCCGTTAAACGAAAAAGTTATTCAACAGCCGTGTTAAGACGCGGCCAAGGTGGAACGGATTTCCTCGGGCTTAACGAAAATATCAAAGTTTCGGTGCAACTTGCAGGCCCACTTCTCGCAACGACGGTTCTTCGGCGCATAAGCAACATCTCCCCGAGGGTGGAGGTTACTAAATGAAAAAAGCTGGGGGCCGATTATGGAGCTGCATTAAAAATCATTATCGAAATTTCTCCCATTGGTTTCTGATAAAATCCTGGAAAACCGCCCCGACTCTTAATCTCCTTAATCGAATGCAAATTCGCAATTTAAAACGCTCACGGATCGAGTTATACAATCCACGCACTTTTTGGCCAAAAAAAAAAAGCACCTCGATTATGGCGAAATCGAAAACCGAATTTACATTGGAATTTAATTCCTTGATTAGCGGCCGTTTCCGCGTGTATCCCGCGTGCAAATATTAATCCCGGGAAAAATGTAGGTCGGGCCGTGCATATCGTTCGATCCCGCCGCGATTAACCGAGTGGCGCGAATTCCCGTAAAACGAGACACTTTATCCCGCGGATCTCGCCATCGCTCATAATACAGATCGACTTTTCCCGCGGCTAATTGCGAGCCGAGAATTTTCCCGTCGGCGTGAAAATTCGAGGCGCCACCCTGACGGGGAGCGCAACGCGGAATTATTAATGGCGTTAACGCGAGAGGTCGAAAAGCCTCAATTAATATCGGCAGGGCCGCGTGTAACGATCGCCTATCGAGCCTTTTGTGCCTATCGAACCTGTCGAAATATCGATCGTTTCATCGAAATCATCCGTAGATATCCGTAAAATTATCCGTAGGTACCCGGGGAAATACGTGCAGGAAATTTCTCCGGATTTTCGATTTTCCGCCGCGAAAGATCGAAGGGGAGCGACTTTTCACGGAATCTGCACTTGAACTGTGCATTTCACGTTGACAAATAAAATCGGGGAGAGGTATCGATCCCCCATCGGACAAAGTTACATTGTTTTAACGACGATAACGCAAGGGGAGGTTGCGAGGACATTGCGATGCATTTCGGCGCAGACTCGTACAAACGGGCGTACTGTTTAACAATCGGGACTTCTCGTTACGCCGGGAGGGGCGAGGGGGAAAAATATCACGGAAAATAGAGAAAGTCGGAGGTGGAATGGATTCGAATATAATATTGAACCCGCGGGCGACTTTCGCCGCGTGCAGATGGATCCGCGCTAATGAACCTGTAAATAAACGAGGACCGATATCGAATATCGACTGGCGGCTCGATCCGACAACGGCGTAAATAAATCGTTAAACCGGACGATGACAACGAACTAGGTGCGGAGAGAAGAGGGGAAACCGACCCTTCGATTAAAAAATAATCGGAGGGTAAATTATTCCAGAAAACGGAAATGGGAAATATCTCGCGCGATTATTTCCCACGTTCAACCTGCACTGGTTCAATGACATTTAATTCCCAGTGATCGGTTGTCTTAAACGATTACATCCCTCGAAGACCAGAAACGGGACGGCTTCTTCCGAACTACTTAATATCCGATGTCCAAGATATGCTATTTTTATTATTTTTAATTAGGGACCCCCGCTTGTTTTGATTTTTCTCCCGTAGGTAGATATCTATCGGAAGCATCGCGACGTCAAGTATGAAAAGTCCCGATCGAGAGGGACGGGAGGGAAAAAAAATAAAAGGGAGAAGTAAACGCATTGAATTCCGCGGGGCTAGCGCCTTTCCGGTGGAGTCGCGTCGGCGCGCCGCCATTGGTCCAGGCCGCCGCTCCAGGAGAATCCGAGCGTCGGCCCTCACTTGAAATTCATGAATTCCGCCGTATAACCAATTAGGTCACACACGGCTCGCAGCCCGCTTCGGGAACTTTAATGAAAGCCCCTCAAAATTCAGCGGATGCTCCATTCTTTATCAAGGCAATTAGAATTGCCGCGGCCCTGGCGCGGGGGGAGTCCCGGGGGAGCGCAATTTAATTAGAGGAAAAATTATAATAATTATCGCCGATGAAATTCCCATCACGGGACGTCCCAAGATTATCGGAATTCAAAGAGAGCGCCTTAATGGGCCGGAGTTAATTCCTTTCCGGGGGCTTTTATTCGGCCCCTCTCGTTTCCCGTCACTTCTCTCTCACTCTCTAAGAGTATTCAGGGGAGCCACCCCTTCGAGGCAGGGAAAATCGAAAAATTGAGAAAGAGACCCGAAGTTACCCTTCTCGCCTCCGTCAATTTTCACATCGCCTAATAAGGGCTCGAATGGACCTTTAATAAAACCCGAAAGAGGGGATGTACAGGGAAAAGTAAAATCGGTCCAGGTGTAAACGGACTCGAAAAAGAATCAGGAAAAATTGTAAATTAATTAGAGAGGTGAAATTCCCACCTTTCTACCCTTTTGACCCACCCTTAAGAGATGAAGGATTTCCATTTACCTGATTCCTCCCCGAGTGGTGTCGTAGTTGAGGGTGCGAAGTCCGTGTCGCCATGTCACATAGCCTGTGGGGTGCGGCACTTTGCTGACCACGCACTTCAGCTCTATCGTGCTGCCCGCTTTATAGAACTTCTCCCCTGCAGTGGCCCCATGCTCATCGACGATCTCCACCTTGGGCACTGGAACACCAGAAAACGAGGAAACCCGTGAATTATCGGCTGTGAGATGGGCGCAGAAAAATTAGCCTAACGCCTCGGCGTGCCCCAAAAATCGATAAGAAGAGCGATGCACTTTTTATGTTTTACGGTGTAATAGCTTCCAGGAGAAATTCAAATCTCGGGTGAATTAGTCCCCTAAATGCGAGTTTTTACATGCCGCGCGATTTGCGCGGCCTCGTGATTCCGGTCGAGCCGACCGGAAATGCAGAGAGCCCGACCCGGCTAATTTCCTCCCGGAAAAGAGCCGGAAAATAACTCGAGCGTTTCCCGAGGCTCCCTTTTCGATCCCCCGCAACCCCGAGCTCGCACTGTAAACAATGGCTCCTCGAAAGCAGCCTAATTCCGGGCCGGTTAAACAAATAGAGCGATTCCGCGTCCGCGGTTTCCGGGGTCCGGAAGCCGGATGGGACTGTAAAGAGATTTTGTCAAAAGGGGTCTTTATGGAGCCAGAGAGGTTGGGATACAGCGAGGAAAAACAGGAAAAGGATGCAGGAAAGCTCCGCGAAGAGCGAGGGGAAAGAAAAAGTTGCAAGGAACTAATACAAGAAAAGAAATAAAACGATTCATAAAAAAATGGTCAGGAAGTCGGACAAAAGAAACTGCAAGCAAGAGGTGCCAAAAATGATTGCCGGACCTCGCCTTGAAAAAGACCTCAAAACCACCCCATAAACCCCAATGAGCACTTTCGATCCCAGGTGACCGTGCACCCCTTCCAGGGAGATCCCACGGGATCGATCCGTTCCCTCGGGAGCCCAGGAACTCCGGAAACGAGGGACTCCACCGAGAAGAAAATCCCCTCGAGGGGAGTTTTCCTTGCGGGAAAAAATCGGCCGCCCCTTTGAAGTGGAAATATCGCGGGAATTATTCCGCGGGGAATTGCGACCTACCGGGCTCCCAGGGGATGATTTTTCAGCTCCTTGGGGAAAAAGGCTTGATTAGATAGGGGCGCCCGAGACCCGGGGGTTGGGAAGACGTCCGGCCACCGTTGTGTGCGGAAAAAGAGTGCCTAGGTCAGTTCCACCCACCGCAGCCACTCCTTCGC
Source organism: Orussus abietinus (assembly GCF_000612105.2). Lineage (NCBI taxonomy): Eukaryota > Metazoa > Arthropoda > Insecta > Hymenoptera > Orussidae > Orussus > Orussus abietinus. The sequence continues at coordinate 2,999,137 of NW_019396012.1, forward strand.
GGGGGTCAAACTAATTTCCGCCCATGGCGGGGTAAGTTCGAATATCCGCTGCGGGCCTCTGCCACCCCGGGATATCTGAGCTGACCAGTAATCGAGTTCGATCAACCCCCGTGGATGTCGGCCAGGGGGAGATATATCTCCCGGCCGCGGTGGCTTAAACAAATACACGCCATTTACCACGGCATCGAATCCCCGCACGGATACCCTGGCCGCAGACTCGCAAACCGATCTACTGTTTGTCCAAGGGATGGAGGAGGGTTGAATTTTCACGCGCACCAGCGAAAGGGCTAAGAGCACCCAAAACCAGGGCGAAACACCCCCGCGGTACCAGAAACCGGCCGTGCACCCCAAAACCAATAACATTGCCATTCCTCGTATCATTTTCCCGACTCATCGGAATTTCACTTTATTTTTCACCTTCATTATTTATTCCTCTCGGCACAACATACCTCGGGTAAAAAATCCAGAAAGTATGCGGAAATGAATGCGATCATGAAATGGCCAGGTGCATCTTCATCAAAATCCTCGGGTGCACCCACTTTAGCGGCCCTCCGCGCACATTTCATCCCCGAGATGGCTGACGCGATCGAAAATTCAAAGCGATGGTCTGGCTAATCCCTGGAAGCCTAATCAAAGCCCCGACCTGGGCAATATTCATACCGAATCAAACGGCCAGTCCGGATTGGACGTTTGGAGACGCGTCGCATCTCCGCGGTCCTCTTCGGGTTCGCAATGGCGATGGGGTAGCATCGCGAAATCGCAAAGGGTGCTGGATTAAACGCGGAGCAGAAAAGAAGTGGATTATCCGTTTCGGCCAGGAAGGCAGCGAATGGTCCGACTTTGTGTCCACGCATGGGAATGGGAATTTCAGCTCGAACGGACCATTTGGTCGGCGCAATGTCCCGAGCTTGATGGGGCGACACGTCCTTTTGGACCGGACCAACGACTCGCAGTAAATTTCCCTAACGGGCGTCAGGATGGGCAGTAAGAATCCCGGAATCGTGTACATCCAGGTCGGGGGATAAAAGTGGAGGTACCGGGGTAATCATTTTCCCGAGGGATGAGGGAGGGGACGTCGGTTTCGCAATTAGGCATGGCCTATATGCACACCCCGGAGTGTCCATTGTCCTGTCGGATCGTAAAGGATTTAGGGCCGCGTGCCATTGTCGGGCACTTCTGGGGAAAAAGGAAAGCGCCTGCGGTGATTTACAGAGCCACGTCGGGGGATGAAATAAAAGTCGTCGATAGGGGGGGGCAAAAAATGGCGGCCTCTTCCCCCCATTGTGTCGCGTCGAGAAATTTGGAAATGTCCAAGTGATAAGGGTGCTCTTCGGAATCTTCTTCGAGATATCCTCTTCGGGGTGTTTCGGCGGATTTCACTAATCACTAGATGCATCCAAGCAGCGATCGGTCCATAGGAAGACAATTTGCTAAAAGCTCTAGAAGGCGGACTTTCGGGGGAAACAAAGGGGGTAAAAATCCGCGACCACGGACGGCGAAAGACCGCGGCAGCCGCTATCGAGCAAGGGATTCACGGAGAGAAGATCAGCGAGAGGCTCATCGGGGTCTCAAAAAGAGAGCTCGAAGCAGAGGTTGAAGAGTAGTCGAGCTGTCGAAAAGAGGAAGAGGGGTGGCAAAGGGAATTTCGACCTCGATATCGCGGCCCGAAAGGCCGGTTAATCAAAGCTCTCGCGAAATTCCCGAGCCCCTTTTCACCTCGGCGAACAATGGCGGCCGGAAGTTGGCGAAAGAGGGGCAAAAGGGGTGGGTCGGAGAAAAAAAGCCGGTGGGAATCAAAAGAGAAAACCCATTTTCGGGCGAATGAAAGTCAACGTGGCCGGCATCCCCGGGGGCCATATTCCCCGTCAAATAAATCTGTTTCTCGTTGAGCCCCTTGTTGAATTTACGGCTCGATGTTGAGATAAATTAACGGCGTTTATCGGATTCGAGCTCGCGTTCGAGGGGGTTGAAAACAGGGTGGAGGCGAAGAGCGAGCCAGAACGTCGGCCTTAATTTCGTCTTCCGTCGAGGGTCGGTTAATCAAAGCTTTCGGACGAATCCTCGGATCCCGTCCGGTGGGGCAAACAATGGCCGGCGGGGAAGTTCCCGCGAGCGGGGGGGTGCGAAAAATCGAATAAAAGGGGTGGCCCATTTGCACCCAAATGAAGGTCGACGTGGCCTCTGTCCTGCAGGAACGGCCCTGTCAGATGTACCTGTTAACTATCTGCTATTGTGTTACCGTAGAACAGCCGGCAGGGTGCGCAACCCCCACCTCCTTCCGGCAGTATTTCGTTTTTCAACATTTTTCTTCCCCTTTTTGCCCGCCGCGCCGTCCAGGGAAAAAAACGCCCGAGCCAAAATAAAGGCTCGCCCTCGATTTCGCGGCGGCGAAACAGAGGGGTTTATTTGCGATCTCCCGTTGTTGATTCTTCTTTTTTTCTCTCCCTCCCCTTACTCCACCCTCTACCCCGTGCGACCCCCCCGATGACCCCGCGAATAGCGGGGAAATGTCGAGTAAGTTCACCGGGGACATAAAGGGGTAAAGCTCTCCCGCAAAACCCCGGCCTCACCCCTTACCCCCTACCCCCGTAAGCCGGCTCCAAAAGCACAGGGTGGAAAGCTCCGGAATTTCGATAACGCGGTTCCCCCCAAGGTGGCGCGCCGCCGATTAAACAGTTTTTCTTTTTACCTTCCACCCCCTCGCTCTAATATCCGGGGGAAAAAATTCGAAATTAAGGCCGAAGGGAACCGGAAGAAAATTCGTACGTTCCGCGAAATTGCGATAAACTTTTAATTCATCAATTAAACCTAATTAATAATATATTTAAAACACCCCGACGACAGTTTTTCAACCGCAAACGGATAGCTGATAAAATTGTCCATTATCTCTCGGAATTCGCGGTGAAATGTGTCGGTACTTCGGGCGGGGGTGGGTGGGAGAACAGGGGAGGGGGGTTTATTTGCGATTCCGTTGTTTGTTCCGTTCTTTTCACAAACGACTCGGCGAACAGCGAGGAAAAGCTCGGTGAACGTCGAGTTCATCGGAGGTATAAAGGGGTAGAGCTCCCCCGCGAAGTCACCCCCTTCCGCCTCCCCCTCTTCCCCCGTAAGCGCACCGCGAAAGCTCGAGTGGAAAGCTCGAGAATTCCGATAATGCGGTGCCTTCGAGGTGGCGCGCCGCGGACCAAAGTATTTCTTTCGTTTCCGTGGCTTCGGGAGTGAGGGTGGAAAGAGAGAAGGGGTGGACGAGGCCGATCGGTGAGGGGGCGAAGAAGCGACCCGGGGAATCAGTTAGCGGCGAAACGAGAAAGGAAACGGGGCGGAGGATGTCGGACGTTCTTTCTCCCTTTAAATAAAAAGCACCACTTAGGGGTGCCGACTACCCCTGGGGCCCGATGGACTCCCTTCCGGGAGAGATTGCTACCAGATTAGCGAGAATCTCTTCCGGTGCTCGCGAAATTCGAGGCGAGGGCTTTAAACGGACTTGCGGGTCGGGAACTACCCCTGTTGGACATCCCAGTCGTCCTTTTCCCCACCCCTTTGAGAAATCGATGTCTGACTACGGGGTGCGATGTATAGATTTTTAGAAATTCCAAAAAATCGTCTTTATACGATAGCTCGTTCCTGAAAGAAGAAATCTAGGGGATAATTCCTCGGTGCATATTGTGCGATTTAATGTCCTTTCGATAGCGGTAGGCAGTATATAATTCTCGGTAAATCCACATTTCTATTGGAAGGTCGAGGATGGGAACGTTTCTAATTTTTCTTACACTCCTATTCATCAACCTGCCTCGCCCTTTTCAGATCACGTTATTCCTCCGGCGTTTTAACTGCCGGTTGGAACATCCATCTTCGTCCTGAAAGGAGCATCGGTGTATCCTTGGGAGCCGATGAAATTGAAAGAACTCCCGCCCGGGCGGAGCTTACGGGGTGGAATGGATCTCCCGGCAAAAGAATATTTTGGAAGCTCGATATATCCCCGGTAAACGGCTCGGTCTGATCGATAAGCTCGTAAAATCTAATAGAATGACACAGAAGACCAGGGAAGGTAGGGGGAGGCGAGGTAAAAATATCGGAGACCAGAGAGGGAGGTTGCCCCACGGGGGGAAGGGCCCCACCGGTGATCCCGTTTACGGGAGAACATTTTTAAAGTCGGCCGACATCATCCCCCCAGCGAAAAAGCGAAGTTTACTTCCCTTTGGAAAAGGATCCGAGGCATTTAAAAATAATTAAGAAGTCCCAGAGTTGAGGGCTCCCCGATCGGGGTGGACTTCCCCTCGCGGGGGGGTAAAAAGCCCCCCGAGTTACGGGCACTTCGCAGCGGGATTTTATAACGTTACGTAAATCGCCGCCTTCGTGGACCAACGAGGGGGTTGGACTTTTGCACCCCTGTTAATGGTGCAGGAAGCTGTAAAGAGACGATTGCTCAGCTACCCCCCACCCCCGCTTGCAGCAGGGGTTGTACCACCCCCATGACCGTCGATAAAACCTCAGCTGTATCGAGATTTTATTCGGCGTTTTTATTCTGCATTTTTATTCGGCGTATTTATTTTGCATTTTTATTTTCCGCTTTTATTCCGGACCTCCGACTTCCGTTTCCATCCGGACCCTGAAGAAGTACTCAAAGAGACTCGCGGAAACGACTCCTATGGTGTTTTTCAAGTTCAGATGCCTCCCACGGGGTACATACTGACATCTGCACCCGAGTCTATGAGACCACCCCCGATTCCGCAAGTTTTCTGCCAGCGGAATGTATCTGAACTCCCCTAACCCGGGTGGCACGCGTGCACCCTTCGGCGCTCCGCAGCCAACAACCAATTTCAAGTTTATGCGGCCAACTTTTCCGCATCTTGCACGCATCAGTCTTCACGGGGTGTACGTGCCGGTCCGCGTTTTACTCCCGATCCCGTTTATTCTCCTTTTCGCCACCCCGCGAGGGTCTGCGCGATCTGCACCCCCAAGGAGTCATATATACTCACACACGTGCATACATACCCTCGCATGTACAATAGGCAAATAAGGAATGCGGAATAACGCCAGAGCCGCATTACGGGAATAAAGGCGCGTATAACACCCCCTTTGTCGGAAAAATTGTCATTTCCCGGGGGATGATTTATCCCGTAAAGGGGAGGAACTCTATCCCCGTGGAATTTTCTTTTTATTAAAATTAGACACGCCGTTCGCAGATATTACTTCACCAGGGGAGGTTCCACCGTAGAGAAACCTAGGGGTGGCTTTTTTCCGCGCGATTAAGTAGCAACCCTTGATAAAGGGGGTGCTTTTTCGGGCTCTTTGGACCGTTAACGTCTTCCTACACCAGACGTGTAGAATAAAGGTAGACGGTGGAGTTGTACATGACTCTTGCAAGGGTGGGTCGAGGTGTGCGTGTGTCGTCTGGGTGCGTGCATCCCCATAACAGGGGTGGGTCGCACACATGGGGAGAGACGTTCGTGCATGAAAATACCGGCAGTATGCATGGGAATCACGTTGTTGATGTACGAGAAGCATGGCGTCGTACACGACATATGCTACCCGGAGCCACCCCCCTAAAACACCCTCCTTTTCGCCACCCCCCGTGCCACGAGCGAATATACCCCCTACACTCTTACGAGCCAGTATTTCCCTATGTAGGAGTTATATCTGCGGGTTCAAAATGAAAGTAAACCACCCACGTGACCAGGGGGTGCGACGAGAAACCTCCCCCATAGGCTAAATCCACCCCTGTGGACCACAGCAATTGCTCTCATTAAAAGAGGCAGTTCCAAGGGAACTCCTCCCGGATTTCGGGATGACGTTAATGTCCCTGGAAAAGGTAAAAATTTCGAAAAATCCAGAAACGCGGTCGTCGAGGTCCCCACCCCCCAGGGGGTGGCGCTAACCCCATTTGCATGGAGCGATAAAAAGTGTCCCATCGCAGTTTAATCCGCCAGGTTGAAATACCTCTTCTGGGCTGTATTTTTAATAAAAAGGGGCCGAAACGGAAACCCTGACGGGGAGGAAAACGCTGCGGAAAATAGCCGCAGGATTTCCCTCGCGTCAAGCCGGGCGCGCATTTTGACGAGTTACGTCAGCGGGCGGAAACAATAAGGGCGGGCGGAATTCTTCCTTTTCCGGCTCCGCTGCGGAATTCCCCGCGGACGCGGAATCCCAAATGCATTCTATCGGGCCCGGGGACGCGGATTGACTGCGAGTCGCGAGTGCTTTTAATTAAAATATGGAGATCAGCCGGGAAAGCCGGGCGCCATTGTGGCTGGCAGAGTCGCTGCAATAATAACAGATAATATATTGCGTTCCAAGGGGTAGGAGGTACCGGCCGAGGCGTCGTGTAAATGTTCCGGAAGAACAATGAGTCGGAATCCGGAGTTCATTACGCGACGTCACTGGTACCGACGCCGAAGAGAAAAAAATTCCCTCACCTTCCCCGTAAACGGCAAACCGTCGAAAGAAAAAAAAAAACTCGTCGGATGACGCGTTAAATAAAAAAAAAATGAATTAAATTAAAAAAGCGTTCCACAAGAAGTTTCACCGTATAAGGAATATACCCAGCGTAATTTCGGACTTCGAATGAAGGGTGGTATTTGCCGTTTTTTTATTTTCTCGTTTCCTTTTTTTTATTTTTAGAGCGCCAATTCGACTCGATTTTTCCGCGATAGGCAAATAAAGCTCATTAGCGCCGACCACGCTCGGGTTGGCCGATCGGTTCGCCAATTATTATCTCCATTTCACGGTCCACGAGCCCCTCTCGTGGAGTATATCGACTCGGTCCTGACAAACGTCGCGGCCAAAGAGCGATTTCCGCGGCAGGTGCGCATTAACGTGAGCGCCGCCATTTTGGAGAACCCAAGCGTCCCTTTACCGCGAATCGAGCAAACATCGGATCTGTCGAAATAAACGAGATGAATCTGGACCCGCTGGGAAGCGGATAAATAGAGGATGGAAAAAGCTCGGGAAGGAAATTGGGGGTGAAAAGGGGAAGCGTTCTCCAGGTGGAGCTTAAATCCATCCCCTCTTGGGGAGGAGAGGTTTCAGCGACCGCTGGTAAAGCATCCTATCTAGATGCCGTTGATGTTTCGAGAGCGAAAAAGCCTTGGCGAGCTTAAACGATCCGGAGCTTAGGGGGTGCGATCTGATATCGAGCTTAAACGGCCCCACGAACCACCCCTCGGCATGCCTACCCCTTTCCTCGGGTAAATAAAGCGAAGGCCCTCGCGAAATTACGAATTACCTAGAAGGGATCGTATCTTCTCGGGGGGCTGTCTCCCCCACTTCCATCCTCGGGATGAATGGATCCCTTAAACGGATCCGAAGGCGAGAAAGTCTTTATTTTTTTCCCACCCCTGCAGACTCATCTTGCCCGGTTTCTTATCTGCCGGTTATCTGGACGCGTAAACGGAAATCTGGGAATGATGGCGTACTCTAAATTTCACACTTTTATTGTTAAAGGGGGTGTGGGGGATATCGGTTCCATTGGGTATTCAATATTAATTTTCCCGTATTCTCTGGATTTTTCTAACTGCCGCAAAAATCCGCCACCCTCTTCTGGTCGTCGCGGTCCCGGAGGGTACCATCCCCCCACAGGGTGGATTAATTCGGTCTCCGTAACGTGGATTAATACTTGGCCGTTGCGGAGTCCCGTGGGCTCCCGGGCGTGGAGGGATTCCTCCCGGAGGACGTTTACAAGATGGAGGATCAAGGAGATAATTCAATTGGAAGCAGCCGTTAACGACCGCAGAGCGGAAGACGAGTGTGTGGAAGCCGCCCCCGAAGACAATGCCGCCTGTTTCTGGGTCGGCCTCGGGGGGTGTGCCGAGGGAGATTTCCCACGACGGCTACGGCCATTGGCTGGGTAACTCGGGGTGCGATTGTTCCTCGGAATGACCGGGTGCGAGGATCTTTCAACCCCCTATGTAAATCCACCCCCATAGGCGGCCAATGGAAATCCGCGATCCCGCGGAATTTAAGATCCGCGCTCTAGATCGTATTGCACAACTCTGTACGTTTATTCTCGTCACGGATAATTGCCGTCCTATTACCTTCCTCACTTCCAAGGAAACTTCAGGGTTCGCCGGACCGGCGCGTTTAACGACTCGTGGCCAAGTGCGAGCGCCGTTTAACGGCGAGTCGTTTACGTTACCGGCGGCGCATGATGAGACGATAAACGGAGAGTGTACACCCCGTACAACGCGTAAATCTGATAGATCATCCCCTACGTTGTTAATTTCCAGGCGCGGTATCCCGGAGGCAGGAAAAATGCTCCGTAAAAGGGAGAAAATTCGAATTTGTTACGAGGAAACGGCTGATCATTTTTTTTTTTTAACGGCACCAGGTGAAAGGGTAAACGAAAAGTGTACAGCTGTTTTACGTGGCAATAAATCATCCCTCGATGTTTCCCGTTTCCTGGGAGAACTCACCCTGAAGACTGACCGAGATTCAGAGGGGTAGTTCTTAAAAATACCAAAACTGGAATTTATCCTTAGGGGACAGCAAATCCTTTTTTTTTTTAACCAAGTCAAACCCCTGAAGAGCCATGAAAATTTCACGATCAAAGGAAAAGGGATCGAGTTTCCATTTTTTTTTACCTACATCAAAGGTCCTCGCGTCTTCCAGGGGGTGCCACGAACTTCGACCCCGGGAGGTCCCGAACTTCCTGGGGAACGAGTTGACGAAGTTCCCACACTCGGGGACAGTTAATAACTCAACGGTCCTCATCCTGGGGGACCGGGTTGGACGTGAATAAACTGGAAAAAGTTTCCCGATGGAGGGTGGAAGGAAAAAAAAAAACATGGCGGAAAAATTCGATCTCGATCGAGGACGGGAAGCCAGGGTTCCATTATGCGGATCGTTTCCGGCGCTGGGAAGATCTTCAGGATCAGCTTCCGTCCCAGGACCACTTACCGAAGATGGATCCCTCTCGTCCTAGGAAACGACTTCTTTCCCGGAAATCACCCCTTCGTAGCAAATCGAAACTCGAAATCGCACCCTTCCACCGACTCTCGTTAGCTGAGTCGCTATTTTTCTCCCCAATTCGGCATTTTTCTCGCCAATTCTTGATTAACCTTCACTCTCCCCATATTTTCCTAAATTCTTCAATCAAGAAATCTCTCGGAAGAAATTTTCCATGGAGTCCCAGGAGGGCAAACCGAGAAGAGGGCGAGCTTTATTAGAGCTCTTTTCCGCCCGGTCGGCAAAGCGTCCTCAGGGACTGGCCGGGAATTGCGGGCCATTTCAAAAGCCGTTGCATCAGGAACTCAAAAGGCACATTTCTGCTCTGAAAATGGCCCCTGAAGAAAGAAGGGGACGCGGAAAAAAAAATTAAAAGTTGTCCCTCCCTTTCCGGTTTCGACGGCCTCCATTGCTGAGGAATATAAAAGAAAGCTCCTCCTACAGGTGGGATTTCTCCCAAATGAATGGTAAGTAAAGAGAATCGCCGTTTCCCTAGGAATCCCGGAAAGCTGTGAATCGACCCCGGAATATATCGAAAGAGGAGCTGGGTATCGATCGCGCGGGGAGAAATAAAAGAAAATAAGAGAAGAGGGAACCGCGGGGCACATCGTGTCGTGCTTTAAAGCCACTTGGGCGCGATGGTGCAAGCTCGACCCCGCCGGTGCATAGAAATTATTCGGCTTTCATACGGTCGCGTGGTGCCGTAATGGAAACGGCAATTTAATTACCGCCACTGGAGTTTCCGAGTCGTCAGCCCGTGAACTACTTTCCTCGCGTTAAATTCTATTTGAGAGCCTAGCCCCCCGATACTCGCTTTGTACCTCCCAGGCCCTGAGGAAACCGAGCAAGGAGTGAACCCAACCCGGGAAACCAGTTAAAACGAACTCGCGACAGTACCGAGAAAACCTGGATTTGATACCGAGCTTTCCGACGATCGAGGATAAATCATGAAAATATCCATAGTGAATCCCCTATCCAGATGGAAATTAAATCAATCAGCCATAAAAAATAAAAGAAACCACCCTAAACATGGAACACCCAAATCTCCCGAGTCGGCTCTGACTTTCCACCCCCCTTCGTTCTTCATTGGTCCCTTTTATAAAAAAGTACACGTCGGAGAAAAAAATCAAAAAGCCACTTTCGACTGGAAATAATCCCCTCTATCACTTCCTAAATGATCAGCCGAGTGTTTTGGGCCGCCTTTAACTATCCTCGCTCAATCCGAGGGTGCCACCCAGGGTGGGTGGAAAAAATAGAGATCGCCGGATCGGGCACGAGAACCACGAGAAATACGGAGAGAGGACTCGCTCTGCATTCTAAGAGACCAGGCAGCGTCGAGTATATCGTTTGGCGGAAGTTCAATTGTTCGTGGAAATTGGCTTTAAGCGATGGATGCGTCGCTCGTGGAGCCGCGAGGTTCTGCCTCTATCTTACGTCCCGTATCCGTGCCCCACGCGATCGGCCGCTTTGAAACTGTTTGCCCGAGTAAATCGAATGCCTCTCTCTTTCCCTTCCTCTCTCTTCCTCCGACAGCCGTTCCCCATTCGATTCCTCGGAGCCATCGTCGCCGAGTTTCCCGAAATCGAGTGACTTCCGAGACGGCCGGACTCGACCTGCCATTCGGGACTTTTCCTTCTCTTATTCCGAACGTCGTGTTAAGGAATTCGACAACTGTCGATGAACTCGACATTGTCAGAAATTCTCTCTAAATGAAGTTTCGCTTCATTTCATTTCCACCATTTGTTACTATTTTTTTATGCTGCATGCGATGGAGAGACAGAGACGTACAACGCAATCGTGCTCGTCGGGGGGTGTACGATGTAAATTACCGGTCATTTCCGGGAATGATCGGACCGGCCCACTTATGGCGTAAACCCTAGGTTAATTCTAAGCCTCCCGTTAATTAAGGGACCCTGGAATTTGCCGGATGAAACGGCAGGACGAATTTCGGCCGCGAGCCGAACGACGCGGAACAAGTACACTCCTCCTGTGTACTCGTCGCTCGCTCGTATCAAGAGGATTAGGCGCGAATGCAATTAAAACGTTTAATTACGCCCCGATAATGCCGGTGACCAATTCAACGACCAATCACGATCGAGTGCGAGCGGTAATCGCGATTAGCCATCCGGTGTTTCACGTCGAATCGAGAGATTCGCCGAGGATCCCGGTCAAGTGCGAATAGTCGCCACGGTGAATAATACTTCGAATTTGGAAATTCTCATAAAATCAGACGTCCCTTTAAATGGCTCCAAAGTAGTCCGACAGAATGAAAATAATATACTAGACCTGGAAAAATTAATTTCAATTGTTTCGTGTTATTTTTATTCATTTTTAATGTATCACTTTCGATAGTTGGGAAGGAAACGAGGAGCTACGATTCTTTATTTTATTTTATTTTGTTCTTAATGTATCTTCCTTATAGTTTTTCGTAAAGATCAAGACCAGAATTGGAGAAGTTGCGAAAACGTGGAGGGAAGCAGAGGCAATTCGTGTTTAACACGGAGGCACTTTAAAGGGCCGAGGGGACAGGAGGCCAAGAAGGGCACCGAGGATCCCGTACTAATCCCGTCTAAGTAATCTCTCCTTTAATTCGCAGCAATGATCTTTAACGATCCCTTCGGGAAGTAACGACCCCCCGATAGCACCCTCGCTTTACACGGGGCTAAAACTAATATCGGGGCTTCTAGGGGCGTTCGGGAAAATCTCCAGAAAATGCGGAACTTTCCTCTGGATTGGTCATAATGTTCCTCGGAAGATCGATGATAATTCCGGTCTGGAAAAATAATTACGTCGCGAGAGAAATGTAGAATGTATAAAACTGTCGAGTCCTGGGTCGCGAGGATTGATAAGAGCCCCGATTCGCTCCTTAAGTATTCATGGAATGCGAGCAACAATTTCGAAACGTCGCCGAGGTAAATACCCTGCCTCGGAAAAATTGTTTCCCTCTCGACCCATTTCCAGGGACGAGGACTAATATCTTCTCGCGTTACTCCCATATACTTCCGGATACTTAAGATACTTATCAACGCCGAGGAGAGGGTGAGGTCGACGTCGGACGTCATTATTTTTCACATCTTCGCCATCTTTCTCCGTGACCGAGCGGCAGCAATTTGCTCGAGGAAGGGAAATGGCTCCTAAATTCTCCGAAATATACGAGGAGGAACGTGACGGAAGAAAATGTTGAAAAGATACTTTTGGTTTTTTTTTTTGGAGATCTTGGATGCAGGAAAGATCAGGGATGCAGAATTAAGATGCACATCGGGAGCAGATCTCTCGCGACCCAAAGGGTAAAAAAGGGAGCCGAGCCAGCAGGTTCGCCAAAGGTCGCCTTAAAAATGGCGAGTAATGGATCCACCCTTATTGGAGTCGTATAAAGTCGGCCGATCCGGCTGCTCGGACAGTAAGAGAATTCCGATAGGTTACTGTCCGGGCTCGGACCCCTCGCTTGTGTATATGCAAACTACCCCTGCATGCACCCCCATAGGAGGTGCACGTGTGTAGATTCGGGATTACAGTTCACCGTAGTTCGGGGCACCCCGGCATTCGTATGCGCCAGAATACATGCACTGTTCCAGGGTTATGAGTTGGAACCGACGGATGTACTAGTGCAATTGCAGTCTGAGGGTGTGGGTGCACCTGAGTCGGTGTAGGGTAGGTCGGCGCTCATTACCATACACGCGCGAGGGGATGCGGTCCCGCCACTCCGGAACTATTGTTGGATTCGATGAAATTGTGCTTGGATGTGCATATCGCCGCCCAAGTGCTGATGAATGCACGTGCACCTGCTTGGGGCCCTCGTGGCGAAGTTTGCATTATGCACGTATCGCGTAATGCCTCTAAGTGGCCTGCTAACTGCCAATGACGAAGGGCAATGGCTCTTGTACTTAGTTATTCAAGATCTCGATGTTAAAAAAGAATAATAAAATATGCAGAATGTTCATGGAAATGTGAGACCAGGTGCTGGGTGCAAGAAACTTGGCTGCAGTGACCCCGACATGCATTTTGATGGTTCCGCAACTTCCAGGCTTCGATCTCCCTGATGAGCTGTTTTATGCCTCCGGGGTAAATTCATAATTATGCGAGTAACGTGCAGTTCCCTCCTTGTACGTGAAGAAGTACTCGAAGAAGGTTGTCGCAAGAGGACAAAAGCGATAATGGGCTTTTGGTAATAAAATGACGCCATTGAGTCGCTCTTCAGGAAAGGGGTGGAAGAACGATGCCAAGAGTAGAATTAATTCCTCGGCAAAAAATTCCCGACCAGAAAGAAATTGTGAAAGAAATTGTACTTTTGAAAAATTGTACACGTGCACCGACGTTCTTCGGGGTATTTTAGGTGAGAACCTAATAAAGACTGATAATGAACTTTCGACGGTGAAATAGCTGCACCACCCTCGACTTCCGAGAAGAAGAAGAAGAAGAACGACGCCTCGAAACTATCGGGGACAGTGGACGATGAATAATTTCCAGGACGAAAATTGCCACCGCGGTGGAGGACCAAAATGGCGGACTCAGCAAAAATCGCGACGGTACGAAATCACTGGAAAATGGATATCAGTTACACGAGCCATGAAGAAGCGATACCGAACGAGAAACCGAAAATTCCAGGGGAATTTAACAGATATTATAAGATTAAAATATTTCGTCTTAACAGTGTACGTCTTTAGAGCCCAAAATCATGTTTCGCCCGCAATTACGCCGGTCTAATGGAGGCGCCTTAAATCGAAGATGTTCGCACGGCACGTACACCTACGTGAAGTACGTGCACGGGTTTACGTACGATTCTCATCCCCTGAGGGGGTGAGAAGAGCAAGTCTCACCCCTTTTCGCTCCCAGGCGAGGGGAAGGAGAAGGAACCTAGTCTCGATATTACCGTATACACGTACATACCCAAGTTCTTTCACCGAGTGATACCGGATACAGTAACCCCGAGAAGATTGATGCGATTAAAACTTACCCCGGTCTCCTAATCATCCCCCACGTGGAGCCGCCCCTTCCCGAAGCCACCTCTTCGTAAACCACCCCCAGTGGGTCGTCACGCGTAAACTGCTCAAGTTTGCGTACGATTTCCACCCCCCAGAAGCGTCATCTCGCTCCTTATTCATCCCTTGCAACTCCCACCACCCTTTAACGTGCGTTTCACACGTGCATTCGAGCAAGGGGATGAAGAGGGCCCAACATCGGCTCCGGCAATATTACGGTTCGCGCGTTTAGTATGCGGACAACACGCTTTGCATATGCGAGAAGACGGTGGAAAATGGCGGTGGAACCACCCTCGAGGTCGCGCGCACCCCCCCAACGGAGAGAAAACTGCAAACGTATGCCGTAATCCGTCTTTGTAACTGACTCACACGTTTACCTCTCGGTGCGCCCCTCGGTACACGCGGAATACGTGTTCCTGGGTTTCGCGGCCCCGTTCTGGGGCTGGGGGGTGGAAAGTCTCCGAAAGGCAATTTTCCCCGGCACTTCCGCCCACCGAAACTACCCCTTTCGACCCGGAATAACTAGTTAACCCAGGAGGGGACTGCAACCCCCGCCGCCCTTCCGTCACCCCCGGTGACGGGAGACATGCTGAAGAGAGACGCCCACCCCTTTCTGCGTCTCCGGGCACGGTATAAATTACAAACACCCTGGGGAAGAAAATGAAACCACTGAGGATGTTTCCTGTAATTTTATTTCGAGATTCTTCATTACCACCCCTTGACATTTGTGGGGAAGCAAAGAGTCAAGGTAACGTTTCCGTGATCACAGGTCCTTGGAACGTGAAATGCCGGGTCCCAGGAAAATGCGAACACCTGTCTCGACAAAGTCGATTACACATTCGGGGGAGGAATTCGCGGGGGGTGGAGAGCCCGAGACACCCCAGGACAAGGGATGATTTAATCTGTCCCCGGACTGCGACCATTTGAATCGCAAATCTAAGCAACGCTCGAGCTAAGGATCTCTCGGAGGGTTTCGACGAGACCGCTCGAGTTAGCACTCGGAAGGAACTCAAAAGCGCGAATTTCCGCGAGCTTTCCGCGAAATTTGTTCCCCTCCCCCGTGCTTAAGGGTGGTCCTCGAGGTGCATTCGTTTCCGAAGAAAGCCTCCATGGATCCCCTGAATGAGATTGAATTCCAGGAAGGCGCCCAAAAGCGACGGGGAGGCGCCCTAAAGAGGTACCCGAAGAGCCACCCGAAGAACCACCCTATAAAGCAGCAAAAGAGGTACCCCAACAGGTACCAATTTTTTTGTTAACGAAAGGGAACCGATCGAATCCAGCCCAACCCATATCTCAATCCGTTATCACGATGCAAGTAGTTTCCGAATTATGCGTATCGGGCGATTAGCGTTGATGAATACGTGGCGAGGTCCGAGAATTGAGTGCTTGGAATAACGTGGGGGGATAATGCGCGATTGTACACCGAGGACTGATGCAATGGCGTTTCTGCGGGTGTAACTCCCCTGTTAAGTGGACATACTCACGACCAGGGCGTTTACGATTTACCGTACACACCGTGCAATCATTACTTATCGGTGATCGATACATAAATGGGGCGCGCGCATGCTCCTCGTCCCTCGCGCGCGCAAAAAAAAAATAAAAACGGGAGTTTCCCCCACGTTGGCGAACGATAATTCTTGAAATATCATCCGAGGGTAGGATAATTTTTATTTGTAAGGGAATGAGGGAGCGGGGTGATAAATATCACGGACGATAACACGTGGTACCGAGTCCGCATCGATCATGCCGAGGGAATTTACGGAGGAGCCTTGAAGGAGATCCTGAAAAAGGGGTCGAAGAAATTAATCAGCCGACTTCTGGGGAGGTATCCCCTAAACTTCTCGGGCTGTTTTCGCGGTAGGGGTTGCGGGGGAGGGCCGACAAAATATAAGGAAATCGGGCGGTCGACATTGACTGGTGACACCATACGTCGTATCGCAGTCGTATCTGGGCCGCGTAGGGTATGAACCGAGTCCGACTCCATTTTCCCTTCTGGCTGGCTCCGCCATTTCTCTCCTGATACGTGCTACCCCTTTCCTCCCTTTTCTTCCAGTTTACCCCCGTTTCCTCCCTTAACCGAGCCCCAGAGCCTAATAGAAGTCACCCTGGCGATGTACCATCAATACAGAACAAATGATCAAACGTCCTCCTACTCCAAGCCCCTACAAAATTCATCTGATCGCAATTCCCTTCAATATACTCAAATCCTGACCTACCTCGAAAACGGACCCACCCATAATTCCAAAGTTCTACCGTGAATTTAAAAAAGATGAAAACCAGCAATTTTTTCAACTTTATATTTCCCAGATTTTCAAAAAATTCTCAAATTTCCGGATTTCCTTGAATTCTTCGAGGACTCTCGAAATTCTAGATTTCGTAAAAAAAAATGCTAGAGATTTTTGACAAGTTCCTAGATTACTGAATCTCTTGAAATTCCGAAAGAGCGACCAGATTGACCCGCTCGAAGGGGGGAGAGATTATGAATGTTAAGGAACGACCTGAATAATGAAGAACGTTTTTCGGCAAACCCTCGGTGCACTTAGAGTACTCGCGAAGGGAAAGCTCGGACGAGGGATCCATCAAGGCCGGCTCGTCCGCTCTTTCAAGCTTTCGCGCGGAATCGGCCTCGCGCATGCATGTTGTATGCACCGTGTGTGCAGTGTGTGCATGCAGTCAGCGCGAAGTGCAGTCCGTGCGCCGGTATAATGAATTAAAGCCAAGTGGCTACATCCGGCCGGTGATTCGATATGCGCTCGCAGCTTTCACGCTTTATTCGCGGTCGGCCGGAATTGAAAATGGCGGTGCGGTCCTGCAGCTCCCGCCCGGTGGGCGGTAATACGATTTTCGCATTTAAAAAATCCCCGGCCCTGACCCTTAACCCTCTTTTCCCAGGTGGGGGCGAGATATCGTTAACCGGCGACTTCGTTAACGAGGCACGCTAATTGTGCGACGACTCGCTACTCCTGCAGGGGTAGTTACGTCGAATCGACCCGAAAGGGGATGCACTTTTATCCAAGTCACGTTTCAAAAGTTTATTTAGACTTTGAGAATTCATCGCTTCTTTTCAGATTTTCCAAAGGCGGAATGAATGTTTACCCTGGATACTTTTCATAAGATTATTTAGATTTTTTGACAATTTACGGTTTCTTTGGTTTTTTTTTTTTTTTTCAATTTTCCTGGAGACAACGGCGACAGAGGGTATACTTTTGTCCTAGGTACTTTGTAATAAATTTCATCAAAGTTGGGGGAGAATTTATTGTTATTTCTTCGAGTTCCCCTGCAAGTGACGGAGACACGTGGCGAGGCGGTCGGCCCAGCTGGGGGTTCGAAAAAAGCTGCCAAAGCCTCGCGAAGGAGGCGCTAACGAGCGTTTCATCGGGAAAGTTTAACGCCCCTTCGGAAATTATTCCCGGCTTACCCGGGCCACCCCCTTTTCCCACGGATCTATAAATATTCTCACGCCCTGTACAGGAGGAAGTTACGCGAAGGGGAACCTCGAAGGGGGTGCTAACTTTTACTTCCGCCCGATTTCGTAAAGATGGGCCGCCAAGCGGTAGTATCGAGGATAGTTCCGGGGGTGAGTGAGGGGTAGTTCCGGGCGCGACCCCTTAACTCACTCCATGGATTAGGGAAAACTGTATTTCCCAACTCGGGACAGGAGCTTTTGAGTTAGGGGTTCTGATTTAACGCCGCGACGTCACGAGGGGGTTGAAACGACCCTGGGAGAGGGTGGCATCCCCCAGGTGAGAATGAAACTCGAGGATGGGATCCAAGGGGTAGTTTTCGGAGACACGTAACAGGGGCTCTAATTTTCGGGGGAAGAGATCGAGGATCGTGCAATAAACAGGGATGACGATAAATCCTTAGGGACGGCCCAGGTATCCTTAGGGACCCCTGGGGTTCGGGACGACTCCCGATTCCCGTCCACGTAGGGGTGTAACTTTCGAAAAATGCTTAAGTGAAAGCTACGAGGCGAGGAAACGAGGTCGTACCGAGGGATGGCATGATAAAAACGGGGAAACGAGGAATCCCGAGCCTCCCCCAGTTCCGGGAAAGATCCCGAGAAATGGCAAATTATTTCAGGGTTGTAACGGGGTTGGGGGCAATCGGTGGGGTAAAGGGGGCTACAGAACCCCCAGAAGTCCCGTTGAGTCCTGTGGGACTCGCCTCAAAGAAACATCCTGCGGGGTCTATTAGCGATTCCGACTGTCTCCTCTCCCAGTGAGTGGGAGAGAGACGCACCGATAGGATAAACAGGGAGTCGAAGAGAGAGGCAGCGAGTGGCCAACGAGCAAACACGGTTTTGGGCGCGCAGAATTCCTCGAGGGGGTGTGCCACCCCCTGAGTGTGCCGGGTGGGTTGTTTAGGTGGGAGGGGGGGCAACATGAACCAGACTTTGACGATGAATTATTTGCCAAGCGCAGTACGTCCAGGCGGTCTGATTTCGCGCGGAAGCAAATCACACGGACAAACGCATCCCCTAGCCCCCCTCTGAGGGAGCCTTATTATGTCACCCCGCACACCCCCATGAAGGGACCCGGAGACAGAGCCCATTTGCAATGCAAAGGGGCTTCCGCTCCAATTATGAAACTCCTGAAAAACAGGCCAGAAAAGGAACGATAAATCTCCTACCTCCGAGTGGGGGGTGGTTAAGTCGATTACCGTGGGGGGTAGCTCGACGATTTTGTTAACCCGGATTTTTCGGATCCACCCACGACATGGGATTCCATATGCTCCGATCATCCCTGCTCTGGCAGATTCCTCCGACTCGAGAAATGGAGTGCTCGAAGGGGGAGTGGAGTGATTTCCACCCCTTTCGGCGCTCCCATCGTTTCCAACGCGGGATTCATTCGCGATCCCACCCTCGCCTAAAAACGGCCGCTCAAACTTGACGAGCCGTAAAACACTCGACGAGGTAAGGGGTAGATTTACCCCGGAATGAAATTTGCTTTACGCCCCCAGCGAATCGACGCGCGGGGTAAATCGAGCGGGGAAAACGCGGCGGAATGTCGACGACGGGCCGTATATACGTAAAGACCGGTCCGGCACCAGTCCGGGACATAAAAAAGCGCGACACGCGGACGTGCGCGAACACACCCTTACTAACACCCGCCTCCCCTCTCGCCACCCCCCAACACTTCCTAGACGCGCGCGAGTACACCTGGCTTTTTGCCCCCTGGTACCGGGGTGTGCAAATACATCGCAGGGATGCACTTTCACACCCCCTCGGGCTGCATCCATGCATCCCTCCCCCTCGCACCGACCCCCGCGGGGGTTGATTCCCCCACGGGGATGCTCGCGGACGCGCACGCAGGGGCGAGTTACGCGACTCGAAACGGGTATATCGGACAAATTGTACTCAGCGTATATTGCGTCCTAAATAAAACTCGGGGGTGGTCGGGGCGTGGGGGGACGCTCATAAAACTCGGGATAATAACTTACGGACTCGCCTCACCGAGCGGGGCTAAGTGTTTGTTTATGACGCCATTAGCGCACGCCAGTTACTAAGGACGAATAAATGACGATTTCCATCCCCTGCGTGAGGAACATCCCCCGGGCAAGGGGGTGAGAAATTCACTTTCCCGATTTTTATCGATCCAAAGAGAAGCTACAATATTCAAAATCCAGGATTTAAACAGGAAATAAGGGGTAGGATTTTTATTTCTCCCTTTGGATTTTTTCTTTGAGGTGTAAGCTTGGAGGGTGGTTTTCAGAAGGGAGTTCTGCCTGGGGCAGGGTCGATCCCCTGGGGGATGTAACTCTTAGGGGTATCGTTTTCATTGAATATCACTCTCGACGGGGTGCTACGACGTACGTGTCCAAGCGGCTACCTGCTGTGGGGGGTGATCCCTCGGGGGGTGGCGGCGCGCACCTGTACGGATAGAATTATCAACCCCCAAAGGCTCATAACTTGGCCCCGACGGATATACGCACGCAATCGCGTTAACGTTCCGCTGGTGTCCCGGAACCCACCCCCTGCCCTCTGCCCCTGGGCACCATTACGACGTCCACGTCCGGGGGTGGTTCCGCCCCCGATAATCCGATAATCGTCGCCGGGTAAAAGTAATCGGATCCGTCTCACGGGGGCAGAATCGAATCTCTTAGACGGCCCTTTTAGACGAATCGGGGGCTGGGGGGTGGGTTTCCACGTGGGAAAATTCGCGCCACCCCGGGGGGTGGAAAAACACTTTGGCACCACTGGGGCCGTTTGATCGAGCGTCGCGCTCACCCCATGACACTGTTCTCATTTTTAAAACTCTCTCGGAAAGTGAGAAAAAAAATACCCTACGGGGTGGCCGGGCATTCCGATCGTCGAGACACGTTAAGGGTGGAATCGATAGCCCCCACGTTTCGGGGATAAATCCGCGATAACTCAGCCGACGACGCCCTTCGGGGCTACGACTCGTGGGCACGCCTTTTCTCGACAGTTTCCACGGCAAGGCGGAAAACTCCGACCGGGGAAAAATTCGGGTGACGTGACCCCGGGCTTAAGCGACAACTTCGCGCCAAGTCGCGAGCTCGCCACCCCCGGGCTCGCCTAGGGTGGCGGCAGGTCGGAAACTACCCCTCCGAGGTTCGGGAAAGCGAGAAAAAAATGGGGAAATTCAACAGCCCTAAAATCGTACAGAACTTTAAGGCGATTCCCAAATTTAAATTCACCCCTTTCCCGAAATTCACCCAAATTCCATCCCTTAGGGGGTGTCTAGATTTCCGCGGTTCCCCGCGAATTTCCGGGGCGGCGGTAACTCAGCGGCGCTTCCGCGGTGGTTTTTTGCCCCGCGCCCCCCGGGGAAATGGCTCGCAAGGTTTTCGCGGCATTTCCGGCGTCGATCGGCATCGATCGGCATTCGGTGCCCCGAGGATGGCGAAGGGGTGCAGGAGTTGGCCGATCCCACCCCCCGGGGGCGATATTGCCGGGCCACTTTAAAAGTTCGGTAATGGCCGCCTCCACCCTTCCGCACTTCCGGTACCGTCCGTCCGCACGCCCACTCGTTCATCCCCCGTGCCTTATTCCACCCCCCGAGCCGGCCGAGCTGCCAAATCGCCGGGTGGACCAACCCTCCGGAATACATCGGTGAAATTACTCCGACTGCCCCCAACCCACCCCCGGAGGGGGCTTTTCTCTCGCCGGAATCGGGAATTTCAGCTGGATCTGAAAATTTCACGGTTTATGCAATCGCGGTGCATCCGCGATTTTCACGTGTTGCTCGCGGGGGGTCGAGAGGAGTTCTCGTAATGCTCGGAAATTAATAACCTCAAAAGCGGATAAACTGTGGAATAAAATATATTTTTTTTTTTCCACGGATTTAAGGTCTCATCTTCCCCGAATTCATTTCTATCAGATTTTTTTTTCCGAAATTTCAGGGCCGATAACGCGAGATTAAAACGCGACCCCGCTTGACACCCTTTGCATAAACTCCGCCTTCCGTGAAATGCATTTCGCGTGTATGCATAAGTACAGGAAATGCATTTTCCGTGTACTTTCTATACGGCGGAATTTTCGGGCGCCGATCGATCGGCAGGGTTTTGCGGTAAATTGATAAAATGATTCGATACCGATTGATAAGGCGATTGTTTATTTTATTAGCGGTGTGCTGAGGTGAGTCTCGTTTCTTGGGTCGGGAAAAAGTCGAATAACAGAGCCCTTCAGAGGTAGGTCGAGGGGAAGGGAACAAGGGATGGCGCGGGACCTCCTTAAGGATATATTCCCCTAGGAGGAGGCGAGCTTTACGAGATTCCCGGAGGACGATAACACCGAACCGGAACAAAGGACCCTCTCGACTTCTCGCCTCCAAATTCGCCAGACCTAAGGATAAGTCGCTGTACACGCGGATGTATATCCGCCCACTTATTGGATGAAAGAAGTCCTGATTTACCCAGGACGCACCAGAGGGGAAGGATCTCGGGAATCAAAGGGATTCCTGGACCGGCACTCCCGAGGGCGCCATTACTGGATCCGGTTTCAATTCCGCTGAAATAACCCTCCACCCCTAGCTACCAAGCTGCGATTTAATTATCGCTAATCACAGAAAAGTAAAGAAAAATACCAGGGACATCCTACATTTTTTAAATCATCTTTAAATCCTTCCCACCATGTTTAATATCCGCGTTAAAAATGAATACCCACGACAGAAACAATTTCAGAATCCAGGATTCACCATGAATCACTGTGATATATCTTGGAGATCGATTCCTGGACGAGCCGCCCCCGTTAAGGGATGATCTCTGGCACCAGGAAGGTGATGAAAAATGATATAAAAAATATGGAAAAAAAAAAGGTGGATAAGGGAGAAAAGGAACCGCTGAAATCGCGGTTGCAGGAACCGATCATCAATCTCCGATCGGCGCCCCCCAGGGTGCCCCACGAGGGGTGGGGCGCCTCCCCCCGCGATCCTTTGCATAATTCCAATTTTCCCGACGAGCGGAGCGACTCGGCCCGGATATGGATCCCTTTGGCGATGGTCGCGAGGAAGCCGAAGAGATCGCCGGAGATTGCTGGCCCCTAGTCAAGGCGGTAACTTCGCCAGTCAGCTTAAAACGCACCCCCCTCTGCCCCCGCCCTTAACTCGGAGCTTTGCGGTCCGGCACTGGAATATCTAACCGAATTAAGCCGCGAACCTCGCGGCCCATTAAATCAAAAGAGGCGGAACTTGTCGCCAGCGCACCTCCGAAACGCGACGCTCCCTGGGGATGAAGTGCTCCAAGGGGGAAGTGCTCTTCAGGGAGGCTCGGAAGGGAGCGCGCGAGAAACCCCCGGAGGACGAAGGACGACCCTGGCAATGTCCAAACTAGTTAAGTCCGAATTATGCGAAGCCTCGATGCGACCAAATCCCCTGTGTTCCTTTTCCACCCCCTGACCGCGGATTTCGGGGGGCAAGGGCGACCAACGCGAGGGTAAGTCCTGCGGATTACCCGAAATGCCTGCAGACCCTTCCGAGGACATCATATCCCTCCGATGAAGACGAAACAACCCGAAGGGCGATATTGAGAATGAGAAGAAATAAAAGAGAAAAGGGAAACGTAACCTCCAAAAGATTTCCACCCCCAGGTTTTCAGGCTCCACGTAACGTATCTCGGAATTTTCACGAGCGAGGAGAGCCGCGTCAGCAATGGGGAAAATTTCAATTAGCAATTAAAATCGAGGACAAATGAGGGGAGATAGAAAAAACTCGCCATTTCCAGTTAGCAAGACGCAGCGGGAATTCCGCAAAACAGGGGAAGGGGCGCGGATAAACACGCCGAGGCCTTGGGGTGAATTTTTGCAGAAATTTCTCGCACTTCGAGCAATTATTCCCGGCCGAGGGTGGGCGTTTATTTATGCATATACATATGCTCATGCATTTATTTATGGGGACTCTCGGAGGAGTCGGCGGTTCAGACGGGGCGCAGAAGCTCGGCGGACGTCGGGCTGCAGACAGGGGTGGATTTGCATTCGCAACTTTCCGCGGGGTTTAGCGACGGGGATGTTTGTAAACGCGGAACGTCCGACCGGCCGGACGTCCGCAGGACCCCCCGCGATGGGCCCATTTTTTTTTTCCTCCCCTTTTTGCGCCGCTCGCAACAACAATTTTCTCGCCCTTCTCGTCGCGGTTTAAATCCCATGTCGGTCCTATTTCGAAAGAGGAGTTGCACGATTTTAGGGGCGGAAAAGCGTTTACTCGTGAAACTAAAAAAAAAAAAGAAACTGGAGGTATCAAATGATTTTTATATGACGATGGTAGCAGCAACGATGGTGATAGTGATGAAGATGGTAATGATAACCACGGCGATTATCGAATTGATTTTTTTAAGAGAGGACCTTTGAAGGGATGCTTATCGAACGGATCTATCGAGCGAAGGAGCGATAACGATAACATCAAGAGTCTCGTCATTGTTGGTTTCACTCCCATTGCTTCCGTCCAACGACGGGACCACCACGTCCGCCGACATTAGCGCCACCAGCGGCCAATCTCGTTAGTGCGACATCGAAGGCCCTCGAGCCGCGCGACCAGAGAACAGCAACAATCCATTTGCGAAATGCCGATTATGACAATCGATCGCGAGCCCTCGACTCCCTGGGTAAGCCGGGAGGGAGAAAACCCACCCCCGATGGATGCACTCCCGGATGCAGACATCCTGTAGAGACGCCATGAAGAGCATTACACCCACCGCAGCTTTATTCCCAATCGGAGGAAAGGAAGGGCGATCTATAGGGTGAAGCAGAACAAGGATCCCAAGAATGACAAGGAACATGGGAAAATAAAAATTAATATCGAAATAGGTATTCCGCTACAGCAGCAATGTCGGATAACGCGAAAAAGGTGAAAAACGTGAATTTTACCCCAACCCTTAGAATTCGAATCCTCCCCTGCATTGCAATTTAATTCCCATCGAAGAACCGGAAGTGGTCTACGGGGTGAAACAGGACGAGCACTCCTAGGATTACAAGGACGAGGATTGTGACAATTAGTCGCGGATTAATTCGAGGAGGGACATCCTCTCGTTACGCCGGGAAGTGGGGCGGATAATTTGGGCGATTCAATTTCGAGTCGTAAATCCGAAAATGGAGGAATTTCGGATTTCCAGGGGTATTACCCCCACCTTCCTTAGGAGTCACCCTCTCTATGATTTCCCGAGGATTTCCTTCCGCACGATCGAAGCTCCCTCTCTGTTGCTCCGCATAAACGGGCCGCGCGTCGGCGAGCTTTCGATCGTCCCACCCCTCGTAAAAGCTCACACAACTTGACCCGAAATCAAAGAGGAGGAAATTATTGCGCGAACGATCCCTGCTCTCCGCAACCGGAAACTCGTGATTTTCCGCGCGAGCTTTTCCACCCCCCCGCAAGCTCCTCGGAAGATCGTAAGCTCCAGTTTCGCGATAGCGAAAGCTACCCTCGTACAACGGCCACGTCTGCACCCCCGCCGTTACGTCCCACGTTTTAACGGAGCCTCCCCTTAATAACGACGTTAACGTAAGCACTTTGCAACTTCTCCGTTGTCTGGCCTCGTTGCAGCTGCAAGAAGTGCATCCAACCCCGAAGTAATACTCGAAACTCCCCGGGGAGCGGCTCGCTTTTTAACACTCGACTGACTTATTTCCGTCGTATTACCGTCGCCCGCCATTTTGTCTTTTGCATATCCTCCCTTTTACCGAAATACGGATCCCCGGGCCGCCCTCCGAGCACCTCGCATAATTGAACGATCCACGGGGGATCCCATAGCTCACCCCGAGGGCAGATCGATTATTCAAGATACCCGAGGGGTGGAATTAACATCCCCGAACGATCGATCATGGAATCCGGCCCGGAGAAAAATCGCGGCTCGAATTATATGGGGATTACGATAATCGAGCTAGGCAAACGCATTTTTGATGACCAGGGCGATGAAGACGAAGAGGGTGCCGAAGACGAAGCTTTACTTTCTGGGAGTCCTATATGTCACGACGGTTATCACTTACATACTTAACCGGATGGCACTTTAAAGTGTCTACATCATCGTAAACGTGATGATCGACACTTTAGGGTACAGAGAATGAAGATGCCGGAGACGAACCTTCGCTTTTCACGAAACGCTCTATTGGGACTTTTCTTTCTAATTCCGAGGATATCGTTTCCTATCGATTTATGTATAGTTCTAGGAGAATGGCGGTGATCTAGTTGAAATTTCAATCCCCTTGGTGGAACTTGCATTTTCGGCCCGACCGCGATATTGGCCGAGGCGGCACCCTCTGATTTCCGAAATGCGGAAACTAGGAGGACGCCCGCGGCGCCGTTTCGCGTAATTGGACGTTCCACGTGGGACTGGACCATAAACTTGGCCGTAAACCTCCCAGAGCGGGGGTGAACGGAGGTTCCACTGTTTGCAAGATGTAATTTAATACGATACCGGAGGATCGGGAAAGGAGGACCAAAGGAGCCCCCGAGGGTGGACTCACCCCTGGAGTCTTATTGTCTCATCGGGGATGACGCCTCGGTTTTATTTCCCTGGGACCACTTGATACCGCGGAGCAATCAAGATAATCGCCCTAACGATTTGCTCCAATTTCGTTTCCTGTCCACTAAAAAAATCTTCAGTTCTCCTTCCTGAATAACCACTGATTTTTTATTGAAATGCGACATCAATCAAATCTTTTTTTTTTTTTCTAGTATGGATAACAAACACGTCGAGTACTCGGAGCCGAAGTGGAAAATTTAAGAAATAATCATATTAATTTAAGAATATCCGGATCGCGGGGATATATTCTCTGGCAGTTCCCAATCATCCGGCAATTCCGCGTCGGGAAACCCGCAAAGGGGAAATATTGAATCCCGTCCCCTCTTTGTTGGTCCTTTCATCGCCTTGCGATGTCCGATTCGCTTGTCCCGCGGAAATTGGTGCGGAATGCCTCCCTGGACACTCGGAAGAGACTTTGGCTTCTGGCTAAGCCCGAGCTTATTTCCGGATCGACCTGGAGGTCGCCTTACCATCGATACCTGTCCAACTAAAACTCCGAGAAACGGGGAAATTTGGGAAATTAGGAAATCCCCAAATGGTCCGACTCGAGATGACGTTTCTACGCCTGGGTATGAATAAAAGGCAACCTCGTTAGGATAATTATTTACGGGGACATTATTCTTTTCGAACCTACCTGGGAATCCTGGAACGTCGAAAAATGCGATTTCCGTCCCATCCCGTGACACGGGAACCGCGATTCCGCCGCGGGGAAGCCGCGCGATTGACGTCCTCTCCCGTCGGTGGCGGGGTGAATTTTAAAGGCGAAAAAAGGGGAATTCGGGACAGAGGAAAGCGTTATTATATGCACAAAACCGCAACGCGGCTCCGAGGCAGCCCGTCACTCTCGCTGACGCGCGTCCGGCCGCGGTTTAATTGATATTTAAATTGAAAATGAAATTATGCCCGCCGATGCGCCGTGACGCGCCGTAAGTGGCGGACGCGAAGACCAACGTGGAGGTCGGTGTGGTCTCGGGAAAAAAAAAAAAATTTAACAAATCCAGAAAACCGCGAAAAAAAATCGTCGTCGTCGAAAAAAAATCGCGTCGTTAAAAAATAACGCGTGCATCGATATAGAGGCAGTCGATTTTTACCAAGGAGAATATAAAGCTTTCACAGAATCGCGCAATTGCGCCATGAGCGGAGAACGCGGAGACCATTGCGAAAAGAATTGTTTGAATTGGGGAATTTGCAAAATACGCGAAGTACCAAGGTAAGGAGCCTATCTTCCGCAGAAATAGCTAAATAGAATGAAATTCGAATTCGATCGGGCGGAGGGCCGATATTCCGAAATTCCGAAATTCTCAGTCGAAAAACGAAGCTTCCTGCGGCGTGTAATAAAAGCTCGTAACGCCCGGTATTGGCAAGAGCTGATTTATTCCCGGCGAGTGCACGCGAAGCTTTCCAGAGCTTGCAAGCCCTCGGCCGGGCGTTCTTCCGTGCCGTTCCGGTCCCCTTCTTTCCGCATCCATCGGCCGCGCGTTCTCCTCTCCGCGAATTCTTATAACCGGCCCGGAATTTATAACCCCCCGCGCGGATTTTCCGCACGTACGGCCGCCTCAAGACCCCCGACACTCGATCGGCCCGAGCGGAAACGTTTAATCCAAGGAAAAGTGGAGAGAGAGAACCAAATTCCCCCTCCAGGGGACAGGAGAGATGAAAAGAAGAGAGAAGTGGAATTTCGAAAATTGTCTCGTCCGCCGGATCGCTCCGTAATTTTTTGATTCAATTGCCCCTCCTCCTCCCACCGATATATGTACATGACCTCGCATACAGGGTACGTGAGAATTTCCTGCACGTCCGGAAAAGAGGGAATGCCGCTCGAATTTGAAATTTTGACCCACTTGGGCTGATAACCGGGCCGATCAACCCCCATAAAAGGGGGAGGTCGATTATAGGGAGGATATCCCAGGGGACGTTCTCTGCATTTTCCATTTGTCACTTGTGTCGGTTCTCCTAACTCTTGTCATCTCGAGCGAACGAGGGAAACGGGCGACCGAAATTGGAAAATTATGGAAATGGGGGTTTAAAGAAATGTCTCTTTAAAAAATTGAAACGAGGGGGCACCCTCTTAGCTGCAGATGGTTTAGCTTAATGGGGAGTCGAGGATGGGGGGATTGAGTAAGCTCCGAATTCGGAGCTTTGTCAATTTGGCGATCCGGCCGAATCTATCGGCGAGTCTAGACGACCATTATCGAGCCTGGTCTGCACCAAAGTGCTCCAGTTCCTCAGACTGCCAAGACGGCGACCAGCAGGGGGACAAGAAACAGGGGGAGGGGGCCCCCTGCGTGGATTTAAGTTCGAAACTATTTGAACGCTTGCCAGCAATGAAGCTTTCGAAGGTGCGAGCGCCCATCTTTCGCCGGCTCGCCGGAATTATTTCGCAAGTTCCAGCCCCCGAAGAACGCGACGGCTGACCAATGGTCAAGGTGTCCAAACTTTAGCGACGCCTCCACCCCGTTGACATCCCCGAATTACGCGAGACAACTTCTCGGGACGGAAAGGGAGAGTCGGAAACTGCGATTATCCCCCTCCGGCTTCGGGAAAATGTGAAAGCAATCCTGAAGAAAAAGTTCGAGGACCCGAAAAGACCGAAGAGATTTTATTTCTTGGAGTTTCGAGGCGTCGGGGTGGAGGTGCCAGGTTTGAAGTACGAGGAGATAGGGGAGAATTTTTGGACACGTGGAGCTCTTCGGCGAAGTCAATCGGATGAACCTGAAGAGACCATTGTATATTCTAATTGTCCATCAAGGGCTCTTTGGCATCAAGTTTAGATCCAGTCCCGGGGAATCTCGAACTAACGAACTGCTTGAAGAAAATCATCAGGCCAAGTAGTCCCTCGGGTATAGGGCGCCGGTAGGAAAAACGAGGTTAAACATTTCCCCACGTACGTCGGGCTTGCATCTCGGCCTGTCATCTCCATCTCCGAGGATCTAGCTCCGTAAGCTCGTCACGAATCCCCAACCCCGTGCCGAGGAAATGCTCCTAGAGGCATCTGCTTACGTAAGAAAAGCTCGCCCGGAGCTTCGGGGACGTCTTGGAAATTCTTGCCGAGGACGGCGCCCTAACTAGCCGACTTTCTCGATTTGCAGCCGAAGGTTCTCCCGATATTCTCCCTTATTTTTATTTCCCTTTCCCAAGAGTCGGTTCCAGGGAGCACTGATTAACAATTTCCCCGGGAGAACGAGTCGTGGCGTAATCCTGAAGCGACGCAACGCCCCATAAATAAGATTTCCAGCTCCACCGATACGACCGATAAGAATATCGGAAATATCGGCCAAGTCCAAGGAAATATTTTTGAGGACACGTGGAGTCTTTCGCGTCACCCTGGACAACTCCTGGAAGTTTGCCCTAAAGTTTCAGCGATCCCCCTGGCGCCGTTCGCCGCAACCTCGACAACCCACCTCCAACCCTGAAGAACACCCCATAGCCTCCGCGACGCGGAATTTATGCCGCCCCCAGAGCAGATATTCCGGTCGGATATTTCATAAGCAGATACCTAATACCCGAGTCTATCTATCCGTGGCTCGTGACTGAAAAATGCCTCCATTTCCATGGACTTATTGGTTCCGTCTTTGCCCCACCCTCCACCCCTGAGGGGGGTATAACTGTATAACGATAACGTATTACGGTTTCCGCGGGATGTACAAGTCGGGGATGAAATCGGGCCGCGTATCGACTTTCAGAGCGACTGATCGGCCATATCGAACCGATCGGCCGGATAAGGGGTGGGCGGACAAAACGCACCCGCGCCTCCGCTTCTCGATAATCCTCTCCGTCGCCGTCGAAAAGCGTACAATTGCAGGTAAGCACGACTTTAAAAGGGCTGTTATATTTAATGCAAATATTTTCCTGCATATAAACGACCCCTAATGGATCCTCCCGATATCCCTCAAATCGGGTATTGAAGCCGTCTCGAGGTGCTAATCGGTCTCGATTCTCGACTCGCGACTGGGATCCGTAATTCGGCTTTGAGAGGGCCATTATATGCCTTGCATATTTAATCGAGGTACACCTAGACGGGGTGCAATAACGGGAACACGCGTGTCCGCATTAATGCATGCACGGGGATCGAGGTTGATACCGAGGCTCTTTATGGAGCACCTTGGGGGTCTTCGCGGGGGGTAGCCCCCAAGATCGGCCACGCGCTGCCGAACAATCGGCTCGATTACGGGCAACGGGGAGATCTCCGCCACCTGAGCGATAAATAGGGGGAAAGTCGGTCGCTCAAATGGGGAGGAAAGACGGGAAAATACGGGGGTGGGCAGAGGAGGGGAAAGGTATCGCTCCGCAATTGTCGTCGATCACCATTGTTCCTGGCTCGAAGGGAACGAGCCGCGACGCTCCTCGAGCTTTTCCCCTGGAGAAGGATACCTATTGGTCCTCCCCCTCGGACGGCTTAAAGACCGTCGACGACGATCGCTTTCATCGCGAGCGAGACTCCCGGCTTCCCGATATCGGATTTATTGTTATCCACCGACAATGCCTGCCGGCATCGATTAAAAGGGGGGAGCTCGAGGGGAAGCTCGCGGAATGACTGCCAGGACTTTTCGACGTTTTGAATGCTGCTTTCCATTTTTCTCCTATTTTTCATTTTTTTTTTTTCTTCCTCTTTTCGTCTCTATTTCTTTGGAAGGGTTTCGCAAGTGGAAAGGAGCTCTGCGGTATCCCTGGACCGATGGAGAGCGAACGAGTCCCTGTCCTGAATT
Organism: Orussus abietinus; assembly: GCF_000612105.2. Classification (NCBI taxonomy): domain Eukaryota; kingdom Metazoa; phylum Arthropoda; class Insecta; order Hymenoptera; family Orussidae; genus Orussus; species Orussus abietinus. The sequence continues at coordinate 3,029,738 of NW_019396012.1, forward strand.
TCTCTAGAATTCCCCGGAATTCCCTTCAAGGATTTTCAGACCGCTATCCGTGATATGCGAGGTGGACGAGAATTCACCCAATGTAGATATGAACTTGTGTACCCTGTTAAAAATATCCACGAAATTCCTGACATTTTTTACTCGGTTGCGGTGGCATTGCAAATTCGGTGCCTTATACGTGAGTGCGCATATCATGAGTTTAATTTCATTATGAAATTTGTAATTTTATCCCATGGGCATTTTGTGAAATTCCGTGGGATAATTATTACACCTGGATTTTAAATTTATTACGTACGTTTATGATGAAATGGTGATATTAATAATTAATAGGGTGCTTGTCACTCACCAGAGACCGCCAGGTGTACCACCCTGACTAATGGGGGATGCGCACTGACTTGACACTCGTAGACCCCTGCGTCGCGTTCCGTCGCGGATCTCAAGAGGAGACGCCAGTCGTTCGGCGTCAGGTATTCCAGGGAAAAGCGGGAATCGGTGGAGTACACCTGTATGCCGAACGTGAGGAGAAGGAGCTCGTCTCCTCTCTTGCGGACCCAGGACACCTGGAACAAAAATGGCAATGGCGACGCATTAAAGATCGATCGAATGCTGAATAAATAGGGAAACGTCCAACAAAGATATTATCAATGAATTAAAATCGTGGGACATTTTTTTAACAGTGACCCTCGGACTGTGCAGGGATTCCGAAGTTTCGAGATTTCCCTCCAGCTGATCGGAAGAGCAGGCAGGGTCGTCAAAGGAAGGATTTTTTATCAACGCCCTTTTATGCAGAGGTCTCTTCGGGGCTTAAAGGCTCCTATCAGTCGGGCTTTATGTCGGCTAATGGGAGGCTCGCTTTGCATCCGGAAGCCCGTCATGTTACCAAGTTGATGTATCACGAGTATTTGTCAGGGGCCAACACGAGTGCCGTTCTCCACCCGGTCGGTGAGCAATCAATTATGGACATCCACCCGCAATGCCGGGGAATATAACATCCTGGGTAAAAATTGGTGGAAATTTGTCTGCAAATCTGGCCCCGGCGTGATCCTACTTGAATAATGGGACGGATTCTGATTTTTCGAGAAACGCGATCCTAGCTCGCCCCAGAAGGACCAAGGTGGACCCCCCAGGTGGATCTGAATGGAGTCGATGCACCTGCAGGGGTGGCGTCGATCCTGGAGTTGCCCAACTTTGCGAATCCACCTGTAGGAGCGGAATCGTCGAGGCAGGCAACCCTGAGACCTTATTCCACCGTCTGCAGGATGTGGAAGCTGGAAGGCATCTAGAATTTCCCGAGGCAGAATTCATTGATCTACACCTTCGCCCCTTGCCTTCCGCCCCATCCCCCAGGCTCCATCCTGTATTCCTTGCGGGACGACAGAGACGACGAGATTGGCCCGACGACTCGTCCTGCCTCCAGGAGTGCTTATTGACGTCCTTGGAGATCGCAGACTCCGCGAATGTCAACTTCCCCGAAGTGGATGTGCACTTTCAGCTGCTCCTGCGAATTGCACCTGCACTCGGAAACGCCCCTCTATAGAGAGACTCGACAAAGAGGTCCCTGAAGAACCTGGGGAAAAAAAGCCCAGTGATGGACCCTTCCAGGAAGACGATCCTGCAGGACCCGTGAAGGGAGATCCGCATCCTTGGTATCGCGTTGAAACAGGATCGTCTTCAAGGCTGGTCGTGTTGCGGGCCGTTTCAAAGGCGAAAACCGAGAAAGCCTTGAGGCGACACGCTGGACGGAAAGAGTCGGAACTCAACCCTCGGAACAGGAATCCGCGGTTGAAACGAGGAGACGAGCAAGGACGACGTTAACTCAACTTCCTCCTGGACTGTCGCCGACTCGGCTCCTTAATTTCCGCGAAAGTTTTTTTAATTTCATTTTCCCTCGAGATAAAAAATTCTCACGAAGGATTTGAGCCAGTACACGTCGGGGACCAGATGGATCCGAGTCCTGGAGTAGGTATTCCTGGGGGGAAAAAATCATTCGGGATAAAACGGTCGTTCAATAAAATTGCGGCCGAGCTAACCACGAGGAAGTACAGGACCTCGCCGAGCGCCAAGAGCGGATCATCCTCAAAGATGGCCACTTTACAGAGACTACTTCAAAGGCCCGAAAGAGCCCCATGGCTGCAAGTCGCGCAGAAAGAGAGGAAACCTCCGGTCCCTCTTCAGGGTCTGCACAGGAGCGTATATCAAAGTCTGGTTGCAACCAAGCGCGTCCTGTCTGTCGCTCTCGGAATCGCATTCCCGTGTAATTGCGAGCGTAATCCTGACGTTGTTCGCCATTTGACGTGGATTCGTCCTTTAAATGGACGCGACCAGAAAACCGGACCAAGAAGGAATTCGACCTCGCTATCTGGGAAAAACTGAAAAATCGAGATTTTGGGACGCTGGACGCAAAGAGGGGTTCACATCAAAGATGACCTGTCGCTTGGATGGCTCCTGGAGACCGGAAGAGGAAGAAGCTAGGAGCTGTCAGAATTGCGAGTCGAGGGTGAGGGGAAGGTCCTGCGGAGGCAGGATTGGAGCAAAAGAGAGAGACATATATCAGGAGCGACTTACAAACAGCTATTCCTGGTCTGTCGCTCTCGGTTCGCCTTATACCTCGCCGGAGGCCGATATTGGGAGTCGACTCCCTGGGGGAAAATCGAGGTCAACGATGCGAATGAACGCCGAGAACTCGGAGAAGGGATCTGCCGAGAGTCCGCAATTTCCCCGGAAGTTATATCGAATATTAATATTAGTGATTCGCAAATAATGGCGACTCGTGGATATCGGCGAATTGGTTCCAGGGCCGTCTTCTGGAAATTGGGTTCCTCCCTGGGGGGTCCCGCTCTTCGGGATCGACTCCGCAGGGGGGCTCTCCCTTTTTTCCTCCTCTTATAATTCACCGACTATTACCGAACTGACGTTTCAATCGCCGAACGGGATATACTACCTGGAAATCGCGAGTTAAACAATCGTTAGCCTCGTAAGTCACCCTCCAGGCAGGCAGAAAGGGGTTGGCACCCCCCAGGGAAGCGGAGGCTGGGCACGAGACGGGGTAGTAATTTGTCACTATTATAAAGGACTCAGCAGTGAATAATTACCGTCTTAGGAACTTCCGAGAGCCGGTCGAGCCGAGACCACCTTCGCGGCTCGTCGTACTCCGATCTACTTATGGAGACCAACCCTAGTTCCACCTACCCTGAAGAGCGACCTGTCAAAGACGTCGACGTCGACGTGGCACTCGGAAATCCGGCGAAATTAAGAATAACAGCAATGAAGAATCATTTATTTCCAGTGGACTCTGAATTAAACATGTCCTAGTACACGGTGAGACCCCAATTTCCGGGGAATTCTATATCTTCATCCTTTTTCACGCGACACCGGAAGACGTAGCTGTTCTGGGAGAGCAATTCCTCGCCGTTGTGTGTGCAGGAAAGACCTTCGGGACAGGTGCAGACGTTCTTCATGGCGTAATTTGGGATGCGGTTGTGGCCCTCCAGGTTGTAGACCACCCAACCGCAGGCACTGGATCCGCAGGGTCCGCTCTCGTCAACGGCCTCGGTATCGGAGGCTAGGCCAAGCAAGAAGATGGTCGCCACGATGACCACCGACGTCGTCACTTTGAAGGATGCCATGGCTCCGGGATCGCAAATCGAGACAAAAAGTGGTGGAAAGACGTGCGGAAGCGTAGACGAACGCGCTTTGCCTACTCCGACTACGACTAGAAACGGATTTATATACCGGATTTGTTGGCTCAGGTGGGGCCGTAATGGGCGTTTATTTGCCCGAGCTGGAAGTGCGACACTTGTCTTGACACAAGCGTGACGTCGGACAGGAAGGCGAGTTCTCGTGGAAGCTAGACCCGAGGATTAGGAGCACGATGTTCCCCGATAATCTGCGCCCCACCGATATCGCTCCGAGATATTAAGGTCGCTTAAGTTGGCAACTCGGTTTAACCGCAACTTAGAGCCCGCCACGCCGCGGTCCCACTTAAAACTTGGGTTAACCTTAAATTTCAATTTGACCAATCACGGAGCCCTCGGGATACGGTTGCCTTCGGCTAATCAGGAGTTCCCATCCCGGGTGGAATGAAAATGAACTTTCCGCCCCCGGTGGGGAGAATCGCGCCGATTTCGACCGCCCTTGACTCTGACTTCGAAACGACGATCTCTAATTTAATTTAATTTTTTTTTTTTATTTAAAGGAATTTAAAGGAAAAATTAAAAAATCGCCATTGAGTGAATAGTATTTAGTTTACATTTTTTTAACTTATCTACGGGTGTGGCAGAGGGTAGTCAATCTGACGGTGTGTTAAATTCCAATATTTTATGTGTTGAGTGTGCAAAAAAATATAAATCTCGATAAAACGCGGGATTTCGGCGCATGTCCTGTGCAGGTCGCGCGGCGTCGAAGTCTCCCGATCGGAGGCGATCGCCGAGTCATAGATCGGACTTCTGGAGGCGATAGATCGATTCGAACGATAACGCCGAGGATCCTGGAATTGCGAAGCTGCCTGTCCAGGCTTGGCCATTCGCAACTGCAAACAGCCGTGCCGGGGTCGGCTACTTTACGAGCTTCCTTTATGGTTTTATGGCCGACCCGGAAGTCGGCCACCTCCAGAGCGCGCGCGTTATCGTCACTTCGCCGTCTACATACTCTAAATTACGTATTCAACGCCTCTCTGTCGTCGGACAATTTTGTAAAACCCTGCAGACTGGATGACGTGGTCACCCCCGAAGAAATCGCAAGATTTCGATTCAGACTCCTCGCAGTTCTCGATTTAGAGATCCAGAAGTAAGGCATATCTATCTGTATTTTCGGTTTTTTTTTTTTTTAATGAAATCACTTTTAGGAAAAATTCTGTACAGAGTGAATGGTGGGGTGGGTGGAGATAGGAGTCCTGACCAGAGTTGATCCAAGAACCTCGCGATGGCGCATCTTCCAGGACCCGATTAAAGAATCCTCACCTCGGGCGCGAGAGGCGTCCTCCGAGAGCGAGACACGCGGAATAATATCGCGGAGGAAAGCTAATTTCCTTCCCGAGTCCGCGCGTTCCGGGACGAAACTCGGAAAATTAAAGTTGACGCGATACAGCCACGAAGAGAAGAGCCGGGGGCATCGGGAAGGATCCCAGGTCGAGCGACCAGTAGGAGCGTCGCCAGGACGCTGGGGCATTATCCCCCCTTGATCTTAATCACCTGCAGTCAGTCGCGGGTTGCAGTCTTCACCGTGACAAAAACCTGAAGACATCTAAGAGAAGATGGTGGGTACGCGTAAATCCGTGGTAACGCGCGGTGGACGCGCCTCCACTATCTCGTCTTCAAAGGACCTCTGGGTCCATCTCCCTGGACTTGTTTGTCAAGGTCCGGGTTTCCCCGAGTTAATAAAGCCGACCTAGATAAACAAGATTCCCTCGCCTCCTGCGGAATCTAAAAGGGATGACGAGGAGTCTAAGGACGAGTTCCGAGGGAGGTCGAGCAGGGGCGTCTTCAAGGACCGGAACCTGGGTGGCGACCAAGGATCCTGACCATCCGCATCGTCTCCTGTCCTGTTACTCGGAATTAAGGTCGACGGAAGGCGAGGCCAAGGATGCATCCTTCTGGCGAAGATAAAACGCGCGAGTGGACGTAGGCGCTGCCGGTGACAGGGAAATGCACTTAACGCCGACGGGCAACCGACGCCCACCGACGCCCACCACCCTCCGTCGAAATTGCAGACGCACGCGGGGGGTCCTCCTGCAACTGACGTCCCGTTTAATCGCGCGTGAAATATTAAAACGTCCTTCGTCTACCCCTGGATTTCCATCTAAAGGCGGAGGACACCTTGGCCAGCCTCGACGCCATCGATAATTAGCTGCCACGAATGGCCGCCATCTTCTCCGCGTCTCTTCGGGACCAGGTCGAAGGGGATGGAAAAAGAGCCACCAAGGTTGGAGCGAACCTCTTCGACCTCTTATGGGGCCCTCCACCCCCGACGCACGCGAGACGCGTAATTTTGACCACGGGACCGAGCACGTGGCAGGTCAGGACTGTGAGACCTGGTCTCTCTCTTGCGATTCCGAGCGCGCGTTCTCGCTACCTCGGTGACACACACCGGCGCGCGACGTGACCCGACTTCAACATCGGGGGGGCCGGGGGTTGGGGGTGAACCACGTACCGTTCCGGACCATGGCCCGATCACGCCCCGCATCCCCCGATGCGGATCGCGGTAACTTGGTCTCGAAGACCAGAGATAAAAAAATGGAAGCCTTGAGACACGCCAGCAGGGGTGCAGAAGCTGAACAGGGAGGGAGAAGAGGGACCGTTTCCCTTCTACATCGGATCCCACCGGCTGTTAATTCCGGACCCGAATTTGGGATCATACCGAGGTGACCATTAAGGGTTAGTGTACCGAGATATTCCTCAAGTTTCAAAACACCGCGCAAGTGCCGCTTAAAGGACCTCGAGACTCCGTCGGGTCAATTTCTCGAGTACATGGTCCAAAGTTGTGCAACGCGACCGACATGCCACTCGTCGTAATCGAACCCCTGGGGTCCGTAAATCGAGCCTTCGACGACGTCCCCGAGAGAATTCGCGACCTTCCAGTAAAATCAGCTGATTTCAGGGATACAGTGATGGGTGGGATCAGGAAAATTCATAAAATTCTGAAAATTCTTCAAGTAGCGCGGTCGCGCAAAGATTGTCTCGTCCCGTCTTGGTCGCCGCCATGAAAGGGCGCCCTCCCGCTCCGTAAAGCTGCATATTAATAACGATAAAACGCTTTACGGCTAGAAAGACCAACATTAAGGAAAGGCTCAGCGTCAGGTCCGCCAAGTTTACGAGCTATTAATGTACGTTCACGTGCGCGCCGTTTACGGGGAATTAGAATTTTAACTGCGAGCCCACTGATAAACGGCGCTGCGCAATGACACGCCTGCAAACCGGAAGAGACCGCGAGAAATTAAATGAAATCGGGAAACGTTCACGTAAAGCACGCCCGAATGGCTGCAAGGTCGGAATTCACTGGTATCGGAGTTTGAGACATGTTTCTTGAGTATCACCAAGTATCGGCACGGCGGAACTTCATGTTTGGTGATACCAAGGATCACGACGAGCAGGGCGGATCGACCTGAGGTCACGACCAACAGTCGGGATTAAATGTGGAGATTAAAGCCCAAGGCCGAAAAATCCAGCGTGGGCGGTATATATTACCGAAGAAGGTGATACCGAAACCAAAGAGAGCGGTGTTCTCCAAAACAATGGTTCCGCGTGCGAGTTTGATTTTTGCTCTTCTGGAGCTGTTGCTGATCACGGCAACAGCCTTCCCAAGACCTGATGCCAGCGCCGAGGCTGATGCCAGTGCCAGGGCGAAAGCAGATCCTGGAGCGAGCCCTGAAGCGAGCCCTGAAGCGAGCCCCGAAGCGAGCCCTGAAACAGACCCTAAAGCAGTCGCTGAAGCCTCCGAAGAGACCGAGCCCAAGGAGGTGTCGAAACGTCGCGGGAAAAATCTGCCTCCTTGCTACCCCACATATTATTCGGCACCTGGACACCCTCCACCTGGGTATCCCTACCCCCTGCCCTACCCCTGCGTACCTGGCGCACCTGGTGCACCTGCGGTCTACTACCTCTCCGTGCAGCCTCCAGAGTCCAGCATCAAGAATGTCGAAAGGACCATTTGCGAGGACTGCATTCGGACCCTCTCGAAAAAGGTAAAATGACTGGGTAGAAGGACCTTGAAAAAGGATGGAGTTCATTCATTTTACTTTCAGGAAGGTGGGAAGGGGACGAAGTCTAAGAAGACCCTGAGGTGGTACGTCAAGAAGTCGAAGTCGAAGGATAAGAAGGACTCTTCGGAGGAGGACAGCGACGAAAGCGGAAAAAAGGCCAGCGGCGAAGACGACGAGAAGAAGAAGAAGAAGAGTGAGAAGAAGGAAAACGAGCACGAGGGGGATAAGAAGGACGAAGAAAAGAAGGAAGAAAAGAAAGATGAAAAGAAGGAAGAAAAGAAGGAAGAAAAGAAGGAAGAAAAAAAGGAGGAAAAAAAGGAGGATAAGAAGGGGGATAAGAAGGAGGATAAGAAGGAAGAAAAGAAGGAGGAAAAATCCGAGAAGAAGGGAAAGCACAAGGGCAAGGGCCACGGCAAGGGGAAGAAGCACAAGAAGAAGAGCAGCTCGGAGAGCAGTGAGAGCAGCAGCAGCAGCTCCAGTCATGGAGATTAGACCGAAAGTGACGACAAAAGGATGACAATGGACGAAAAACTGCAATTCTTCAAGACCTTGATCTACTACTAATATATAACCTTGATGACGAGAATTCATATGTATCAATAAACGTTTCAGCATCCGAGATGGATCTCTTTTTATTCGTTCCCCTTCAATCATAACCTAAATAAAGTAACCTGAATGATATGTCCTTCTCTAATTGTGTAGTGTGATGTTACCGTTGTTAAAAAAAAAATCCGGAATTTCTTCTTTGAAGCCAGGACGCCGATAAAAAATAGTTACTACCGAGTCGTGACGCGAATTCGTGCACTAGAACGTTGTTAAACATTCGTTCCCACAAGTATGGCGGTCAGTTCGAAATTTCCCTGTCGCATGTGCAATATACTGCAGCACGAGGGGGAATAACGCAATCCGCGCGAATTTATACCCCGCTCGTGCACGAGCCGAAATTTTAATCGAGTCGGAAATATTTTCTATCGCGACGTTAAATATTTACGAGATAGGCGATAGTGCATTTTCGGGCCGGCGGAAAATTTCTGTCGCGAAATGTTCACGATAAAGCGTATAATAAAGAAGAGTCGCGGTCGGCATTGCCAGTCTTGTCATCGACTTCAGCAACGAATCATGGTTGCCGTTAATGGAGGCGTCCTGGTGACGCTGGCATTGCTGTTTCTGGTGACGGTTAGAGGATACCCAAGACCCGAGGGAGATGCCAGAGCAAATGCCGAAGCAGATGCCGAAGCAAGTGCCGAAGCAAATGCTGAAGCGGACCCGTTGATTCCACATCAGCTGAGCATATCGAAGCATATATCCGCGTCCTTACCGCACAAGAGCATCGGCTTCGGCCTCAACATCCACAAATCAGGGGGATTGGGTAAAGGGGAAGAGTCGGACAACGACCACCAAGCCCATTCTGCCTCGATCCATAAGAAGGTCGTCATCGCGAAGCATCACGTTTTGAACTCAGGTGGAGGAGGGAAGAAAGTGTCGCTCAGCTTGACGAAGGAGAAGCATGGATCATTTGGGGGTTCATCTGGACAGGTGTCTGGGAGCCACTTCAGCAGCAGCTCCGTCAGCCATTCTGGGAGTCATTCCGGGGAGCTGAGTGGAGGTCATTCTGGGAGTCATTCCGGGGAGCTGAGTGGAGGTCATTCTGGAAGTCTCTCCGGAAGTCACTCCGTTAGTCATTCTGGGAGTGTTTCTGGTAGTCACTCTTTTAGCCAGTCCGGAAGTCATTCCGGAAGTCACTCTGAAAGTCTTTCCGGAAGCCACTCCCTCTCTGGTGGACGCCACGCAGTTCACATTTCGAAGACGGTAGAATTCGGTGGAGGAGTTGGAGGTGGCCTTCACTCCCAAGGCGAGTCTTCAGGGCACTTCGAGAGTGGTTCCAAACACAGCAACTCGACGAAGGTAGAACACAAGAGCGGTACCCACTTGGAGAACGATGAGAAGAACTCGGGGCACGGGGGCGCAGGATCAACTCACGAGTTCTCGTTGTCCGTCAATGCCCAACGTGAACTCAATGCCGGGGGGAAAGGAACGGACTCTGGAAACGTTGGACACAGCAGCTCGACCTTCGATGGCGAAGAGGAGTCGACTAGTTCTCAGCAAAGAAGCAAAAGAGGGTCGAGTGCATCCAAATCCATAGGATTCAACCTATCCCATGATTCCTCCCTGTCCAGTTCCCACAGGCGCGCAAGTTCAGGTGAATCATCGAGCTCTTCGGGATCATCTGGGTCCCAAGGACAAGGACACGTCAGCACGACACTGGTGAAGAAGAAATCCGTGTCGTCCAATTCCCAACACGAGCTGAGTGGAGGAGGATCGAGTGGAAAGACAAGACCGATAGGACTCCACATAGAACATGGTTCTTCAGGGTCTGGCAGCTCCAAACATCGGGTCAGTTCAGGTGGCTCGAGCCATGGCGCGAAGCAAAGCAGCTCGACGTTCTTAAGCCATGAGAAGTCATCGTCGGTTTCCCATAAAGCGACAGGTGCATCAAAGGCATCAAGTGCATCAAGTGCATCAGGGTCCCACGGCAAGAGTAGCTCGACCAGCTTGCACAAGAAAAAGGAACTGACGCTCGGTGGAAAGGGCGGTCTGGGATTGGCAGGTACGATCAGCATCGAGAAGAAAATAAACATATCCAAACAGAAGAAGCAGGAGAAGAAACGTAGAAAAGAAGAGAAGCGGCTGGAGAAGAAGGAGAAGAAAGAGGAAAAGAAGCTCAGGATAGAAGAGAAAAGGGAGAAGAAAAAGCGCAGGAAGCAAGAGAGAAAGGATGACAGAAAGCGCAGGAAGGAAGAGAAGAGAAACAGGCAAACCAGCGAGAACTCCGGAAAAGGACACTTCGAGCTCTCGGGTTCTGTGAACGTTCAGAAGGGTTCAAGCATCAAAAGGAAACTGAACACAGGATTACACGTGGCGAAGAACTTGGCTTCAACGGGATCGGAAGTTTTCTCTCATGCAAAGGACATGGCCGGGTCGGTCCACTCCATGGTCCAGGCTGCGAAACCTCAGGACAGTGGTCTAGGCCTGAATTTCGGACTGGGATTCCATCATGGCACCTCAACGGGAGAAGTAGCGAGCAGCCAGACGGGACACGAAGTCGTGATCGAAAGCAAAAATAAAGGAACGGTCGAAGGAGAGGCTGAAGGAAAAGCTGAAGGAGAAGCTGGAAGTACTCAGACGGGCGAAGGAGAATCCGAGAACAATGCCGAAGAGGAAGGTGAGGAGGAAGCCGAAGAAGCCGGGGAGGGCGAGGAAGAAGGAGAAGCCCACGGTGAAGGTGCCGTAGGCCATGGGATCAACTTCTCCATAACCGCGCATAAAGTCATATCCACTGGCGAGGGCGAGGAGGGCTCTGCAGGGGAGGTTGAAGGAGATGCCGAAAAGAACGCCGAAGAGGACGAGGAAGTGGACGAGGAAGACGAAGATGCTCCCGGGGACGGAGAGGATGAAGATATCGAAGAAGGGAGCGGCGACGAGTATGCTCTGAGCGACTACGAGCTGAAGACCGACGAAGAGGAACCCGAAGGATCGGGAGGCTCGGAAATAGTGGTTTCGGGGTATTCCGAAAGCGACAGCCACCTCGGCCCCGTCATTTCCGTGGCCTATGGGAACCAGGGCGAAGGGAAGAACGACCCTGGAGAGAATGACGAAGAGGCAGCCGCACCTGCCGGCACCAGTCCTGCTCCTGCATCGCCTTAAGATGACACCGGGGAAGGTGAAAGAATAAAAAGACGCAGCATCTTGCATTAACCTAGTTTCATAATACCCTTCCGCTGCATTGCTACATTATGCAAGTAAAGCCCATCCGAGGACCCCTAAATCCTGCCTCGGTCCCGGTACGTTCGTGCAATAAATAAAGGACAACTACCCGAGGAAATATATTTTCGATGCGAGTCCCGATCCCCCAGAACTTCGCTCCTCCTCCTCGGACGAGAACTCTTCGCGCTTCTTTCGTCTGTCCTCCCCATCCGCACATTTTTCTACGCCCGGCGATTTTCCGCGTAATCTTTAATCCGGCCTGAGACCAGGGGAGAGCTTAGCGGAGATGGAAGGAAATTAATCTTTCCGAAACGGAGCAGCGGGTGCATTGCAATTTAAATCAGCAAGGAACCTTCCTGCATTTCCGCGAAATCCGCGAAAGTACCTGTACAGCGTTTCGCACGTACACCGGGATTTCTTCCGGAGATAAGAAATTGGAGCGACATCTTCAAGCAATCGGGACGACAAAAACGACCCATAACATGAAAGTTATTCAAAATCCGGCAATTCCTAATTTTTCATCCACGATCACAATCCAAGGAGGACATATAAGATCAAAATTGCACGATTTTATCAATCGGCAATTCTGTAAAAAAAAATAGGATTTCTTATCAGGACAATTCGTGCACCTCGAGTCGTGACTTCGGGCAGTAATCATTGACTTCCGGGAGGAGTTTATAGAATTTTTTTTTTAACAGGATATTAGTATCGGAATGGTGTCCAAATTATGTTGAATGTCACGAAGTGGAGAATCGTGGTGGAGGTTAGGAATTTTATATTTATGTGGGGGCTGATAGCTGCAATCAACTGATTTATGGGTTAGGAAATGAGAGACTGGCGGTTAAATACTCAATTTTCGGCCAGTGTCGTAATTTTACCGAAATTGGTCACTGAGCAAGGGAATATCGACGTTCGAGTCAGCCATGAAAATCTTACTGACATGGTTGTTTAGTTTATTGGTTCTTTTCGTATGGTCGATAAATTCGGTATCAAATGTGAAGGCCGATTCCGAAACTGCAGTTTCGGCTTCCGGTCCAGCTCCTGGGCCAATCGCACATCCATTAGGAGCACTGTCTGCAGCAAGAATAGCAGCACGCATTGCACGTAAGCAAATAAGAAAGAGCCAAGCAAGGAAGCGGAAAGAAGAAAGAGAAAAAAAGAAGAAGGCAGCGAAAGCAAAGGCGGACAAAAAGAAAAAAAAAAAGACCGAAGGTGACAAGAAGCAGGATGACAATAAGGCTTCACTCGGGTCCAAAAGCGATCGCAAAACCAAAAAATGAAACGAGCGAGTAAATTATGCCACTTCCAGAAGACAATTTATGGTAAAGAGTCCAGTTTTTACTGCAATAATTTTAGATATTCCGTTCGATATCTATCGAGATAGCGACAATCTTCGAAAGGTGCAATCACGACAAATTTTATATAAATGACGGATGCTATGGAGTATGGTCGACATTTGACATTTTTCCGGAGTCATGGAAACTACAGGGGTATTGTTGCTTGGCTTGTTGGTACTTTTTGTGGTATCGACGAAAGCTGAAACCAATTCTAAAGAGATGGCAGAGTCCGAGGATGCTGCGGGACCATCTCGGTCGGCACCGTACCAACAATTCAAAAGGAAATTTAATCAAGTAATGAACTCCACCTTTTCGTCCTCGAGCGGGAAGAAGACACCGTGGGAAGTAATCCGAAAGCACTGATCCTGAATAACCACTCCGAGAACCTTAAGAAATGCAAATGTAAATCGAATGTAAACGATCGCTAACCGTGAAATAAAATTCTGAAGGTCTGGAAAGATGTGTAGAAATTTAATCCACCTCCCTCTGACAGTGTAGCTATGTTAAGTTGAAAGAATAATGCAAATGTGAGAAAATGTTTCTGGATGAACTGGACAAGTACACGAACCAGCGCGCCGAAAACCAGTTAAATAAACAGCTATTTGCGCCAGCTAAATAAATAAAGGCATTTCAATGGTCTAATCCTCCGTTCGAATTTATGAAATAAATCGGCATGAGCGATAGTAAATAAAAAAGAGCGTGGAAGTAATTTTCTGCAAAGAGTCAAGGCCAAGTCTGCGATGCTCGGCTCGGTAGCGGGAAATTTAAACGTCAAGTGCGTGACGATTTTTTGAAAATCGTGACCAACGAAAGCAAGCTGATAAGTGTCAATTTTAAAGCCTGAGGAAGGAGGGGGAAATTATCGCGGGGGATTGAAAATCGTCGGAAGTGGACATCTAAACCAGTCCTTGTCGGTGCTCGAAGAAACGACCACGCGATGACGCTTTTTTCTCCTGTGGTCTTCATCTTGTTCGCCATTTTGCAGTTCGACCCGAAAGTGACTGCAACTCCGGACGACGATAACCAGGGTACGTCCATCTACCAGGGGGACGCGATTACGGTAGATGAGCATTTGTGGTTGACAAAGACGCGCAATGAACTGTTCGGAAAGATGAACCAGGAGCTGAAGAAATATAGAGAAAACACCGTCATGCAGCTCCAGGTCGCCATCAACAATCAAGGACTCTGCAGTAAACAATGGATGAACGTCGTCGACGAGTACTCGCTGGAGAAGAAACTCGACAAATGCGAGCACGTTCTAAATATGCAAGAGACTTTGTTAAACGCGGCCGTCGAAAATCGAAAAACTGGACTTCTTTACAAATCGCGAAACTTCTAACTCGCCCGAGATTTCCCCCCGTGCGTTCTCATTTTTTTTCCCCTCGGTAAAACAAGTTGTTAAATATAATCATTAATTTCGGGGCGATAAGCTGCAAGAGAACGTTCGGTCCTGCATCTCAAGATACGGGGAAAATCCTAAAAAATGGCTGGGAAAAAAAATATATGGAAGGGCTAAAGAATTATTAATAAATGTAAGATTTAAAGAGCGCGACTCGGTTGATCGGAAAATGTCGGTGGAGAAATTTTACGACCTCTAGGTCGTGACCGCGTGTCAAAATCGCGATAACGCGAGCACGATGATAATTCCAGGAGGATGGTCATAAAGAGTGGGAAGCAAAGTGACATAACCAGTGTCCGGAAAATGTTGAAATGGCTCGGACGTCCGCTCGTTGCTGAAGAGGAATTTTCAGGACGCAGCTCGACTTCCGGTCTGATGCCACTTTTGGCCTTGCTCCTCGTGTTCTGCATCTCCTTGGAGATGCAGCACGTTGCAGCGGATGAAGGTGACACTAACTGGGTCCCCGAAAAGAAAATAGTTTTTGGGAAAATCTACGATTCATCCAAAACAATGTCGAAGCCCATTTCACCCGAAACTCTGGAATGGAGGAAAAAGAAGGTGAAGGAACTCGACGAGGATTCCAAGAGATACCTGAAGACGAACAAGGCGGTCGTCAAACCAAACGTTAGGAAGGATCTGCAGAAAGCCATCAACCTGCAGGGGATATGTCGGACAAATTGGATGCACTTCGCCGACGAAGAGAAGCTGAAGAAGAAGCACGATTACTGCAACCATCTCCTGCGTCGTCAAGAGCTGTACGTCACGATGCTGCTGAAAAAATTCAAGTACGAGGAGAAATACAGCAGAATTCCATTAGCGGATTAGAAAATGAAAATCCATAATTATAGAAGAATTTCGGAAGACCAACTCCGCTGGACTCGGATGCAAATGCAGACGAATGACAACAGAGGTGGCAGGGCCGCGTTGTAAAAATCAATTTACGGTTACGATCTAGGAGGTATTACTTTGCAATATTTTCGAGTACGGAGAGATATACGGATAATAAAGAAGCTTGAAGAAATACATGAGATCCTGAAGAGAGTCCTTTCACCCTCCCCGCTTTCATTCTTCATTTCCTACTAGATTTTCCTCGTTTCTGTTTACAAGAATTTCAACGCTGCTGCAACTAAAGCCAGACGCCATTTTGTGGACATGCGGTGTAAATGAAATTTCATCGTAGAAATTTGTAAAAATAAGGCTATTATGATTTACGCCAGGATAAAATAACAATTATGTGTAATTTATCTAGAGCGATGCAGAAGACACTATCGGGAACCATTCACTCGTGAAATAGATATATGTATCGTCCTTAAAGGATTAATATAAAGATAGACAACAATGGAAAACATTCGTTCTCAGGCAGCAGTAATTTCTGTAGTAGTTCTTAAAAAATCATGAGTTTGTATTAATTTTTCTGGCAGTTTTGGTAGGCTTCCTAGCTGCCAGGATAATGGTAAAAAAAAGTAGTAACAAACATGAGTGTCATAAATAACGCAGAGGCAAGACCCAAATGAATACTCCGGAATGCTTAGAGTGCATTAAAATAAAAAAACCGACACTTGTTATACGCGATACTCCGCGAATTGCGATAAAGACGTTTCCTCGGGATCGGGGTAAAAACACGAATTCGAGATATCGAGGAAGCCGTTAGGTGTAACGACGTCGATTCCCTCGTAAAATGGATACAGGACGAAATGGTCACCAGTAGATTGGTTTAAAGGCCGCCAGATGAAAGACTTCCGCTTCAGAACGGCCGTCATTTTTCCCGGAAGACATTTTCCGGAATCATGAGGTGTATCTGGCTTCCACTAATTTCCCTGGCAGTCTTGGTTTACTTCGTTTCTGCTAGGGCAAAACCTGAAGCGGAAGCTGCACCTGGACCAAAGGCTGAAGCCAAGGCTTTGGCAGATCCCGATGCAGATGCCGAAGCGGAAGCGGAAGCTGGAAAGAATACGGGAAAAACTGCCATCCCCAGGGTGAAACTTCCTAATCCCAGGGTGAAACCCACTAGCCCCAAGGTGACCACTCCTAAGAAACCAAGAACCACTCCAAAACCCAAGATTACTCCACGACCTACGCATAAGACCACTCAAAAACCTACGCAAAGGACTACTCGAAAACCTACGCAAAAGACTACTCGAAAACCTACGCAAGGGACTACTCGAAAACCTACGCAAGGGACTACTCGAAAACCTACGCAAAAGACTACTCGAAAACCTACGCAAAAGACTACTCGAAAACCTACGCAAAGGACTACTCGAAAACCTACACGTAGAACTACTCGAAAACCTCAAACTAAAACGACACCGAGACTTGGATTCGGCGACATCGTGCATAACGTGAAGAACATAACCAAAGCTGGATCTGAAATCGTACAGAACTTAAACGCCACGTTTGGTCCATTGATGAATAAAGATAAGCAAAATAATGAAGGAAACGGAAATTCCACTCAAAATGGAGACGGTGGTAGCACTGGTGATACTAGTCCTCCCGAAAACGAGGAAAAAGGTGGAAACGATGGTGGAGGCGAAAGCGGTGATGGTGGTGACGGAAACGGCGGAAATGATAACGGTGACGGAGGTGATAAAGGAAATGCAGATGCCGGAGAAGGTGGGAATGATGAAGGAGGTAACGGAGAAGGTGGAGAAGGTGGGCAAGATGAAGAAGGTGGAGAAGGGGGAGAAGGTGGAGAAGGTGGAGAAGGTGGAGAAGGCGAAAAAGGCGAAGACGGCGAAGAAGGCGAAGAAGGCGGAGGTGGAAAAGATGGAGAAGGTGGAGAAGGCGAGTAAGGTGAAGACAGTCAAGACGTATAAATCCTAGAAACGCGATTCAGAAAGAGCAGGCCTAAAATATAAGTAGTAAGATAAATTAAGTATACCAAAGGACACCTCCGGAAGAAATTGTTAATTAAATCTCCTAGGAAAGACAATAAAAAAAAATAAACGTTCCCCTCGAGCTATCTTTATGTATCATCCCATGAATTCCTTGCAATTAAAAAACATGATTAAACAGCACTTTCCCTCTTTCTCTCCACATCGGTATTATTAACAGAAAATTCGCAACACTCCCAAATTTCCGTTAAATAATCGTCAAGTAACGGCAAATAAAAATCTCGCAGTTAACGCAAACCGAGCCAACAGGAATGCCCAGAAACAAATGTTCGACTATCGTTTTTAAATAATACACCCGAATAACCTGTAAAATGCATAACAATTGGAAATTAATGCTACGACAAAAAAGTTGTCTCCAAATCATCTGAGACACGAATCCAGACCACGAGGAGGACATTACCCATAACCATATCAACTCGTAAAACGGATAAGTAACGACGTGGTCTTGAGAGAATGGTATAAAGCTCGATGTAGAGCCGTCTCTCCGAATCAGGTGAAATGTCTCTCTAAACCAGAAAACGCACCCGAGGAACATGAGGTACTCCGGACTTCTATTAATTTGTCTGGCAATTTTGGTTTGCCTCGCCGTTGGTTGGGCAAAACCTGCGCCTAAAGCGGAAGCGGAAGCTGAAGCCAAGGCTTTAGCAGTTCCTGAAGCAGATGCCGAAGCAGAAGCAGATGCAAATGCAGCGGGCGCTCCAGAAGCCAAGGCCAGTGCCGAACCAGAACCACCAAGTCCGGGAAAGATAAGAATTCCGAGAGAAAACTTACAAAAGACGTCAGACCTAGGAAAGTTATCAAGGGAAAGGCAATTTCAGAAAAAGCTAAAACCTACTAAAAGACCTAATCCGAGACCGCCAAAACCTTCTAAAAGACCTAATCCGAGACCGTCAAAACCTTCTAAAAGACCTAATCCAAGACCGCCAAAACCTTCTAAAAGACCTAATCCGAGACCGGCAAAACCTTCTAGAAAACCTAAACCAACCCGACGACCTACAAAGAGACCCAGAACGACTAAAAAACCTAGACCGACTCGACGAACTACAAAGAAACCAAGAACTACTAAAAGACCCAGACCGAGTCCGCGACCAACAGAGCCGAAACCAAAAACCACTTCTAGATCACTAGATATCGATATAGACACTCCGTCTCCGGACTACAAGAACTACTACGATACGTATGGCGACGATGAAAACCCCGTAGAACCTGAAGACGGTGAGAAGGATGAAAATTCCGAAGAAGGTGAAGAAGATGAAAACCCCGAAGAAGAGGAAGAAGATGAAAACCTTGACGAAGGTGAGGGGGATGAAAACTCTGAAGAAGGTGAAGAGGATGAAAACGCTGAAGAAGGTGAAGAGGACGAAAACGCTGAAGAAGGAGAGGAAGGTGAAGCCGAAGAAGGAGAAAATGAAGATGCTGCAGACGAAGACGGCGAATCCGAATAAACTTAATGATAAACAAGAATGAAGACTTCCCCATGAAAATTGTTCTTCAAGGTCTAGGGAATCTGTACCATTATGAACGGAAATAAAAATGCATGATTCCCTTATACTGTCTTTATTTCTACCATTAATGGAACGAAGAAGGAGAAAATGAAGATGCTGCAGACGAAGACGGCGAATCCGAATAAACTTAATGATAAACAAGAATGAAGACTTCCCCATGAAAATTGTTCTTCAAGGTCTAGGGAATCTGTACCATTATGAACGGAAATAAAAATGCATGATTCCCTTATACTGTCTTTATTTCTACCATTAATATATAGCGTATATGCCATAACTTGGCCCATGTCCTGAAAGGATTTAGCACTGAAATGTTTAGACACCAAATTTTCCCTTTCCTCCTCATCACAGTTTATGTATGATCAGAAAAAAATCAACCCACCCAAGGCAATGTCCTGAAGATCCTGCGGTGGTAACATGCAACAATACTGACGGCTTCTTGTAAAATCTGGTCAAGTAGTAACGAATAAAGTCAATATATCGAAAACGACCTTATCAGAATATCTGAAATGCTTAAATAAAAAATACGACTGTTATTGCGATATTGCGATACGACTGTTATGCAATATTCTCGGCGTTGAAATTTTTGATAAGCGGGGTTTCGAGACGATTAGAAAGGTCACGAATCCTCCGTCACGAAAGGACCATTACGATTACGTCGTGATTGGAATACGGTCCGATATGGTTAGGAAGAAAGCAATTTAAGCCGTTCCCCGAAGCGAAATTTTTGCTTTCGAAGCGACTGTGACCACTTCCTGAAGAACTCCATCAAGAGCATGAGGTATACCAGACTTTTATTTATTTTTCTGGCGGTTTTGGCCTGCCTTATTGCAGCCAAGGCGAGAGCTACTGCGAATGCTGTGCCCGGACCAAAAGCAGATGCTGATGCCAACGCTTTAGCCGTTGCTGACGCCAACGCCGAAGCCGAAGCCGATGCTGTTGCTGAAGCCGATGCCGTGGCCGAGGCCGATGCCGAAGCCAACGCTGAAGCCGATGCTAATGCTGTTGCCCAGAACAAAAACTCAAAACAAATCAAACCTAAACCTCCACCGCGACCACGACCACGACCGCCCAAACCTACACTAAGACCACGGCCAACCAGAAGACCACGACCAAGCACAAGACCAAAGCCAACCAGAAAACCACGACCAACCAGAAGACCACGACCAACCAAAAGACCAGGGCCAACCAGAAGACCAAGGCCAACTAGGAAACCACGACCGACCAAGAAACCGTGTCCAACCAGAAGACCACGACCTACTCGTCAACCTAAACCAACAAGGCACACCGATATCAACGATTTCATCGATGCCGTGAAGAATTTTTCTGAAGCTGGAAGCGAAATCTCGCAGAACATAAACGATGGAATCCAGCCATGGGTGGACAAGAACAACGCCCAAAATGGAGAATCCGGATCTGGGGGTACAGAAAATGACGAAAACATTGGTCCTGTAGACGGCGAAGAACCTGAAGAGGGTGAAAAAAGCGAAGAAGGTGAAGGCGAAGGCGAAGGGGCAGAAGGTGAAGGCGAAGAAGGGGAAGGTGCAAGTGAAGGTGAAGGTGAAGGCGAAGACGAAGCCGGAGAAGGCGAAGAGGGCGAAGGCGAAGAAGTGGAAGAAGTTGAAGAAGACGTGATCGAAGAAGACGAAGGTGAAAGAGGAGAAGGCGATGAGGTCGAAGGATGAGCCCCAGATTCTGAAGAGGACTCAAAGTATAGGAAGTGGTATTGAAAGTTAGGCCTCATCGCAAAAAATTGTTCTTCAAGGTCTAGAATATCTGAACTATTATAAACTGGAATGAAAAA
Organism: Orussus abietinus; assembly: GCF_000612105.2. Classification (NCBI taxonomy): domain Eukaryota; kingdom Metazoa; phylum Arthropoda; class Insecta; order Hymenoptera; family Orussidae; genus Orussus; species Orussus abietinus. The sequence continues at coordinate 3,050,132 of NW_019396012.1, forward strand.
TAAACGCTTCCTTTAAAGCTGTCTTTATTTCTGACATCGCATAACCTCCCTGTAATTAAGCAACAAAATGGATTTATCTTTTTTCTTTCTTTTCAAATCCAGCATGACCATGATGAGTTCGAAACACGCCTGACGTTGAAAAAAGGCTTTTTTAGACTGAGTTCATTTGTATCATCTTATTGGTCCCATTTATTAGGATAGGTAGAAAAGGAAGGACGCATCATTGTCCGACATACCTAATCAATTCTTGATACCCTTTCTACTAGTTCGCAATATTTATTATTTCCTTGCAGAATATCGCGAAAGGGGCCAAACCCCCAAAAATTAGGATATCCAGTTTCGCTTTGATTAAAAAAAGCTTAGAACATCCAAACTCTGAAAACGATCCAGGCACGTCAAAATAAAATCTGAAACGTGGTCGTAATTTTAGGGAATCAGGATTTGATAAAAGTCCACTTTCCCGGATCTACTCTACGTGACCAGGCCATTAATCATAAATATTTGTAAACGACGGTGATACATCCCTGAAGAGTCTCCTCGGAAACATGAAAATCACTGAGCTTTTTCTGATTTCCCTGAAAGTCTTAATCTGCTCTCGGAATTTTTTTCAGCACGGATCCATGATAAGGAAGCAATCGATATGGGCTGATAACAACCCAATAATCGTGCATAGCTAATCGCAAGATGTTCATAAAAAGTGGTCAATGAGGTGTTGGGGTAGTCAATTGTCTGGGGCTGTTGAAAGAGGAAACATGAGGAATCACTTGTTCCTCCTCTTTCTTCTGCCTCTTGTGGTCCAAATAAGACCCATCAGGTCGAGCAGCTGCGATGCACCACCAGACAACAGCAACGAAATCTATATCCAAATAATCGACCTGATATCCGGGGTGGAGCCGAAGTGTCTTAAAACGGACATCACAGACGCCGAATTGATAAACGCCCTCGGGAACAAGGAACTGCTAAGATACATCCAGAGAAATACAAATGTCTCGCCTGCCGAGAAGTCCTGGAATGACTACACGGACGTGGTGGCTTTGCACACGGCAGCAGGTGGAGGTGGCGGTGGACTCCTCAGCACCCTCTTCAGACTCCTCAAGTTTGGCGTGTCAGTAATGGGCACGTATTACATCATGAAGAGGTTGGCCTTAAGATTTGGACTGAGCATGGTGATGGGCACCGTCAGAAAGTTCTTCACGAAGACAGGCCTGAAGATGCTGCGAAGGTTCGGCTCGAAGAAGTGGTCGAAGATGAGGTTTAAGCGACTGAAGCGACTCAGGATCAAGAGGAAGAAGATGAAGCAGAACAAGGACCAGGAGACGAAACAGAACAAGGACAAGATGAATCAGCGAAGCTTGGAAACGCTGGATGATTTCTACAACCAGTACTCGGACGAGAACGACGAAGACAACGAGGATGCTGAAGAATACAGCGAGGAAGAAGGCTCCGGGTATGAAGATGTAGACTCCAATGAAAGTTACAATGCAAACTCTGAAGAAGACGCGGACCAGGTGTATACGAATTCGGATGAGGATGCCGAAGACGGTGGAAAAGGGAACGAGGATGAGGAGAACGAGAACGCCATCACCACGGTTGTAAATTCCATCAACCACAACGTCGCCATGAAGGAGGACCTGATGAAGACGAGCTTCCAACAGAAGATCAGGTGCATTCGATCCGTTGCTAAACTGACGTATGTAGAGGAGATGGAGAAGAAGGCCAGAGAATGCATCGACCTGATCGTCCAGGAAAAGGCCCTGGTAAGGGAGATGAAGAACTATATCGCGAAGATTTTCGTAACCACGAAGGAGATATGCGAGAAAATTATGAGCAAGATTACGGATACAGATGTGCTGGATCAGGCTATCAAGGACACGTGCTTAATTAATGGTTAATCTCTTTTCAATCGATTGTTATATATACACCTTTCGGTAATTTAATAAAAATTGATGACGAAATTCCCCTATTTTGTTATTTGAATTTTCGACCCAGGTTCCCTCCACTCCTCAATGTCCATGTTTTAATCAACGTCAGGGATGCACAAATAGATTTTTAACATATTACACAAATTATCAAATGATCGGTAAATTAAACAAAATAATTTGGATCGATGTGGTCTAGACCAAGATCCTAATACGAGGATGCGAGATAGCATTAGTAACACAAAGTGGTCTGATTAAATAATTTTTTCCAAGTTCTATCATTTTTTAATCAAAATTTAGACACGCGATTTCCTCCGAATCGGCCAAGAATTATTTTCCTTCGCGTGGGAATATAGGAAAATTCCATAAAATTACGAAAACGATACCGGAAGCTGTCCTGGATCAGTAAAAAAACGTGATTCCGAAAATCGTGACGAAGATATGAAAAACGCGGATTTTAATTAAGCTTGAAAATCGAGACCATAGGGAATATAGGAAAATTCCATAAAATTATGAAAACGATATCGGAAGCTCTCCCGGATCTATAAAAAAAAAAGTGATTCCGGAAATCGTGACGAGGATATTAAAAACGCGGATGTTGATAAAGCTTGAAAATCGGGACCAGGGAATTCGGAGCGATAAGGATGACACGATTTTTGCGGCATTAAAGAAGTCGCCGCCGAGGCTAACTTCAGGAAGTGTCGAGAAGACGTCACAACCATGAAGTACAGTAGACTAATTTTAATTTGTCTGGCCCTGTTGGTCGCCTTTGTCGCGGCCTCTCCAAGAGCAGCCCCAGAAGCGGTCGCGGAAGCCAAAGCTGAAGCTGAGGCCGAAGCTGAAGCGAAAGCAGTAGCAGAAGCCGACCCTGAAGCCGTAGCCGAAGCCGAAGCGGCCCCTGATGCGGACCCTGGAGCCCTGGCCGAGGCCGAAGCAAGTCCCAAAGTCAAAAAGAGTAACGTGCTCAAACAGATAGTAAAGACGAAAACGCCAAAGAGGAAATTTAAACTCCGAAGAACAAACAGACGCAGAAAAGTATCCAGGAGGAGAAGGAGAAGGCGAGGGCCGAAAAAGACCACCTTGAACCAGCGACTCCGAAAACTGAGAAAAGCCAGCAGCGACGCGAAGGACATTGCAGACAATCTGGAGAGCATAGCTACGTCGATAAATGACGCAGTTAACGGGCCATCTGAAGATGACGAAGAAGAGGACGAGACCGTGTACGACGACGCAGATGAGGACGACGGGGAGGATGATGACGACGGCGAGGAGGAGGACGAAGAAGTCGAGGAGGAAGAGGAGGAGTAAATGACTCGAATGCAGTTCGAATTCACGTTTCATGGTCCATTTGTTGATAATAAAGATGTCAAATGTACCATGGGTCTCGTTCCTTATTTTGCATGGTAGTATAAATAGGATGATCTTGGGGTTAACGATCGATATTTAGGTATCGACTGGCGTGACCAAGATCGAGAGATGCAGATGGGAGCTGGTTGGAGCTGGATTAAGTTAAAGACCCTGAAGGGGCGTTTTCTTCACGGCGTCGCTTCGAAGAGATCCAATGAGCGCTCGATCGCCGTCCCATTGTCCCGGTCCTTTCTTCCCGTCCATTTTCCCACTTTCCTGCGACTTCGTGGACGTCACTTTAATTCCAAGTCCCGAACACCTCGGGACCCCCCACGACTCGCGGTAATGAGAATCGTAATAAAGTTCCGCCTCCCTGAAACTCGCGATCCCATCTCGCGCCTCGCCGAAGAGCCGGATCTCCGGGTTTCGGACGCCGATAAACGGCGAGAGAGCTAAATCGAGAAGAACCGAGGTAAACTCATCAGAGAAAACGTTAATGACTCGAAGTAGCCCGACGGGAAGTCACTTCCACGTGACAAGACCCAGTTAAGGATGCACCGATACAGACAATACCTTCATTTCGAATATCTTGATAATCCCAGACCCTCCAAAAACCTAAAAAATCCAGAAACTAGGAAAAACCAACACGCGTCCTATCCATCGAAGCTGCAAATTTCCGAATTTCCAAATTTATTTCCGGCACAAACACCGCCACCCAACCGCCCCCTCTTCCTGGACCTCGGGCATTGTTCACCGATCGCGCGAATCGCTGTTCGCGACAATGATCGATCGATCGCTCCCCCGCCCCGGCCCACTCTCCCATTTCGAGGTCCGAGTGTCCTCGGGAAATTAAAAGCCCGAGTGAAATCGCTAAAAAATTAAAATCCCCCCCACGCATCGAGAATAACAAACCTGGGTATAAAATCGTACCGAGAACCGTGCGCGAACGCGCCGCAGAAAATGGAAAAAGTTAATCTCGCAAGGACACGAAGAGAGAGCCCGACGCACGCACCGCAGTCAGCCGCCCTCTTTGGCCAATTTCCAAATGACCGAATGGACGTTTCTCCCTTTATTTCGAATCCCAGATTTTTCGAAAACGTCGATCGGCAACATATCGGCGATTCGAGCGCACCGGAAGTGTGTGCGGACACTCGAGACGAAGTGTGGGAGACAGGGTGCAGGGGATGTACGCAGGATACCCGGTTAAACCACCGAGAGCACCGAGAGAGCACCGAGAGCGCCCAGAACCCGCTTCCAACGGGCGATGGTCCAAATTGCGGATTGGTCCAAAATTGGACCATGCTATCGCGGAATCGCTGCCGTGTCTGGTTGGACATTTAGTCCGGCGAGTGCGGCCCGAAATTACGGGAAACGCTCAAAGGTTCACCCGGCTCTCGCGTACGTGGCAATTCCGAAGTGAACTTCGCCGAGCGACTCGCAATTACGCCCTACCAACCGGGAGGCGCGTACGCGTCGATCTTGGAAGCTGGGGGGAATTTTACCCCGTGAAAATTCGAGGAAAATCGAAGGTATCTGCGTTACCTAGGTCAGGGACACGAGATAGTGCCCTAGGTCAAGGATAGGGTCTCAGATCGAGGATCATACCGTAGACGAAAACGGGAATTTTTCCCCGTGAAGGTGGAGGCTGGGCGAAAGATACTGGCACCCGTGAAATTTAGCTTATTTTCCAATTATTTGTCATTTCTATTTACTTTGATAAATAATTAAATTTCATGGGCGTGGGGACCTTTATTGAGGCTTTTACAAAATGCTGGTAAAATCCGAAGCGATTCGGTACACCCAGGTCGTAGAAATGTCCGATCAACGATTGACCACTCGGATGCCACTTTCGCATCGCCTTAATTCCTGGTTATCCTCGATTCCCTCGGTCACCCCCACAATTTGCAATGATATCATCCGTAGTGGAATACGCTTATTCGGTTCGAAGTATCCCGAGAAATTTACGAGTAGGTCGACGGAACTTCCCCGTCTTCCCGGGTGTTCCTCCCCCATGGCGGCCGAAGCGTAGCCCCGGTAAACCATTAACGGGCGGAAATAACGAGGAGACGTTAAAGAGGACTTTACGCAGCCCCGTTAAAGGCACCCAACGGGCCGCAGCGGGAGATCGCGTCGTTATTGAAATTAGAACGTTTAATTTCCACCCCTGTCTGGTTCTTTGCGCCCCTCCTCGAGAAACCTGAAGTCCGACCGGCTCTCCGCGTCGGAATTCTTTCCTCCGACTGAAAATTTCATGCATGAACCCCATCTCGAGGGACCCCCGGAAATGCACCCCGTCAATTGCCATAAACGACGAGCCAACTTGGGGGCGCGTAGATTAGAAATTCTCTCCTGAAAACCCCGAAACCATAAAAACGATTGCCAAAGTTCCTGCCTTCCACTTCCCCTTTATTATGCCGCGAGGCTAGAAATTGCAGAAAAAGCGAAGAAAAACCTCGAAATCAGCCGGATATCATCTATGAAACAGAGGGGAGAGGAAGGAGGGACGATTTGTCAAATCGCGCAGGGGCGCATTACTCTGGTCTGCGGAAAACGTGACCCCGAAAACCTGACGGGGACATCAAATTTGCGGATATCGATGGAGTTGAAAAAATCAGACCGACGAAATCTGACGGCAACCGTATTCCAGAGTGATAAGATATGCCGCACGATTCCTGGACACTCGAGGCACGAGGGGATAACGTCCGTCGTGGTGATAAGTCGCGAGGTCTAATGAAATCTGAAATATTGGCTATAATCGACCGCATATCCGGTCACGCCGAATCGACCTCATAAATGGGAGTATCCAGGAGGAACCTGGACAGAAGGATGAAGAGGTCGGTTTAAAGGAACCAGGATTCGCACGACCATGAGGAGACGCACCGCCATGACGGGGGTGTCCTCGGCGATGCTCGTCGCGGCCTTCATCGCGGGGGTTATCTCAGGATCACGGGGAGCCTATTTGGGGCCAGCTGATCTACAACGGGGTGGACCATCTGCAAACTTCTTCGAGGTGCAAGGGCCATCGTCTGGAGGACTGGGACTCGTCGCTCGTCCGGACTTCGCGGCGCAGCCGGATGCAGGGGCTCAGTCCGATGCTGTTGGTGGACCGAGTCCTGATGCGGCTCCGCTTGCTCTTCCAGACCCAGCACCGAGATTCGGATACCTGACAAAGTCGGTCAAACGTTCGAAAGTCTCGGTTAGGAAGAGCAAACGGTACGGCAGGGTGAGGAGGGCGAGGGGAGGAGTGAAGAAGAAGAGGATCAGGAGGAGGAAGAAGAAGAAGCCAAACGGTCCGGATGGTAAAAGAAGGAATGGCAAGAGAGATAAGAAGAGGAAGAAGAAAAAGAAGGACGATGACAATGACCACGACTTCGATCTCGATAACGGAGGAAACGATGACGATGAGGAGGACGATGACGATGACGAGGGAGGGGAAGAGGAGGAAGAGGAGGAGGAAAAGGATGAAGAGCAGGAACTTGCCGAACGGGAGAAAGAAGAAGAGAAGGTGGAAGGTTACCTAGAACTATGGCAGGGAAATATCCAGAAACCGATACCGACTACCGAAAATTATTTGCGGTATAATGGCAAAACCGATCTGCTAAAGAAGTTGAAGGAAGCGAAAAACGCCTTACTCGACCTTTATAAGATGCAGGACGAGTTGATCTCCGGCTGGGCGGATATTCTGAGTTTTGAAGACCTGACCGAGAAATTGATCCGCTATAATTACCGACTCTCTCAGCAGAAAAGAATAGTACACAGCGTGGGATACTACGACAGCGAGAAGCTCAAGATACGTTAAGGCGCGAAGGGAGATGACGAAGAGGAAGCACCATGATGAAGAGAAACTAATCGCTGAGTGTCCTGTAACGATTTCTTTTTAGACTGGAGAGAAATAAATATTTTTGTGGGAAACTTTTGCTATTTGCATCTGGTCTTACCCCTCCACCTTCCATGACATATGTTTAACTTCCTTGTAGACACGCAACCTAGGTGCGAAGAAAATATTTTTACGCTGGAATCTTAAAGTGTTGTCTCAACGTCCGTCGTAAAAGTAGATTATACATTTGTTATAATACAACGTCCATAACAACGCAAGTTATTTCTGAAGCTCGTGCAGCCCCGGTTTGAAATTAATACGAGATCAGTTTACTTTAAAAATTTTCAATCTCTATCTCACATGTAATTACACGTTTAATTAATTAAATATCATGCGAATTGGAATTAATTGGAGAATCGGGAAACCCATGAGAAGCCTGGGGTAGGAATAAAATCTCAAGTTTCGAGTACCACCAACGTAGATGGTAATTTCGACACGAATTTGTTACATTGTCCTCGAAAATTCGGATCTACCTTTACAGGGCCGACGTCATTACAAGGCCGAATTTGAAATTTTCAAAGGCGATTCTAGTAAGAAGACGCCATTAAAGAGCCGTCCGTCACGACACCTCCCCAGCCAAGACAATCTCCAGGAAAAAAAATAATCAGCGCCATAAAATCCTGGTCTCGCACCCGGAACTAGATTGGAATCACGCCACGCGGGAACGATAAAATCCCGATATCACGACTGATCACGAAATCCGGCCAACAAAACGCGACGGCAGGAGGTGAGTCCGGTTAATCCGAGGGTGTCACGGTCCCGGAATCCGCGAATGCGTCGAAACCATGGGACATTCTAGCATCGTCAGTCTGGCGACCATAGTCCTGGTGGTGGCGGCCAGGACGAGCATGGTGGAGAGCCAGGACTCCGCCGACGACGCATTCGAACGCGTTCGCCAAGGATTGTTATCCAGAAGAAGAACGACCACGACGCCGAAGCCCAAGGTGGAGATTCCCATCGCCATCACCCCAGTCGTGGTGGTACCGACGACAACCCCAGCAGAAGACCAGTGGTTCCCGGGGGTGTTCGAGTCGCAGACCCCGAAACAACCGGAGCAAGAACCTCCAAGAATCGCTTCCTTGCCCAAGCCAGCTCCTCTGCCAGAACCAGAGTGGGTGCCGAAACGAAACGAAGAAGGAACACCTGCTTCTTCGAGTTCGGATAGATCCAGTGGGGGTGGAAGTGTAGGTGCTGCAGGTGCTGGAACAACCATCATACTAACAGGTGGAACGTTGTTGGGGGTAGGAGGAAAGGCAGTTGCTGATTCAGGTGCGGGAATAGGGGGTGGGTTAGGAGGTGGGTTAGGAGGTGGAGGTGGAGGAGGTGGAGGGGGTGGAGGAAATTCCTCCCCTGGACAGAAAGGACAACAGAATAAGAGCGACCAGAAGAAGAAGAAGGACGATAAGAAGAACGAGGAAGACGAGGAAAGGAACAATCAGTCCAGAGACTTGGAGGACCCCGATAACGACGACGAATACGAAGAGGTGGAGGAGGAGGAGGAAGAAGAGGAGCCCCTCTCCCCTGAGGAAGAAGAAGAGCTAAGACAATTCAATCAGAATGTCACCGATTTGGAGGACAGTATGATGGCCCTGAAGCAGGCCAAGATCAGCTGCACCAACCAGATCGAGGATCAGAAGACCCCCACGGCTGCCTTGAGGAAGACGAAGGAATGCTTGGGTCTCTTCCGACCCGAGCTCGGGCTGCTATATGATATGTATAAGCTGGTCAGAGATTTTGTCTAACTTGGTTGTAAATTAATAAATACGGCGCGAGATCACGCGGTTGTCGGGTATAAAGGCGTGTAAAGATATCCCCTAGAAATAAAGAAAAAAAAAAAAAGAAGGAAACACCTAGAGAGACCTCTTCGAGATCGACCAGGAGGACGTTGAAATAAAAAGTAAATAATTCGATAAACGCACCCCGATACAATAAAAGACAGTAGGATCTATTCAAGGATACCCGAAAGACTCGCCCCATTTCCGTGACCTCCCTTTCTCAGGACCCATCCCAAGGTTCCTGGTTCCCGGAGGCGTTCTCCAGCCGGCGAACCGGGAATAATCTACATTCGCGGGAGCCAATCGCTATCGTCAAGCTGCGACGGTGACGGACAGGTTGCAGGACCCTGTAATACCGCCCGAGAGCGGAATACCAGATCAGGTGGGACCTGTAGTTCCTGACGCGGTATACACACCCGGGCACATTCGCCTCTTTGATATTCAAGCCTTATTCTTCCCGGAGCTGCGCCATATTCTCCCCATGCCTCCTCCCCTCCCCCCTCGGCAATCCTTCAGGGACGGCCCCGCAATGCGCTTTCCGCGCGTTTTCCGCGTCCCTCGTCGTGCGTTCGACGGTAGCTTCCGGTTGACGTATCGGCCCGCGAGAACTCGCCAAAGTTACGAGCCATCGCTCCGCGAAACTGCCGACTTTCTCGAGCTTCCGGGGGCAGGGTGGGCGGTGGGTGGTGGGTGGACGTTTCTTCGCGATGGGTTGCAGCTGCAGCTGCACCCCGGCACGTGACGAATCGTCCGATCGGCCATTTTCCCGGCGACATCTTGCCTCGACAGCCTTTGCTCGCGACAAGAGAAATGGATTTTAACGATCTTAGATAAATACCGGGAGAGTTTCTCGGCGTATCGCGCTTTATTACGGCTTACCGACACTTTTACGGCCGAAACCTGATTTATATACATATATATATATGTACACTGGTATCATATTTTATACCGAAGGATTTCTAGCCCCTCGCGTCGGATTCCTCTTTCCGGAGAACAGATCTGCAGCCCCGTCCCGGGGTATGATTTTTATAAACGAATTTTTAAAAGCAGGATATAAAACCCGAGAAATTTTCTTAGGGGTGGATTTACTCAGGGGTAAAGTTCTTGGGAATGTTTGCCGAACGTCGGAGGTGGAGGCAAATCGGAGAGGAAATATATGTATAAATATAATATGCGCGTATGTAGATACGGATATACGAGATCATTCGATTTCGGGAAATGCGGAATATAACCGGGGATGCATTTGCACCTGTTGCGTCGGCCGAACCGAGCGACAGGGGGTACAAGGTAGGTTTTGCCCTCGGTGCAGTTCCCATGGAATCCCCAGGGTGCGAAGGGGAGGGTCGACGTTCCACGGGATTTCCTCGACTCTTCCAGGCTCGTTTCCTATCTCCGTCCTTCGGGAGGAGTCCTTCGGCGCATCGGAGTCCCGGGGAACGGTCGTGCCTATGACGTCCAGGGAAGACGTCTCGACAACTTTGTCTCCCGAGGGACGCCCGCGCACTCGCTTCGGAAAACTTTAATTAGCTCCTCGAATCTTATTGACGAACTGCAACGAAACTTTCGGGCCCCCTCCGCCCTGGAGGATTCGAGGGCAGGATAATGACGGAGCGGAGAAGCGGCTCCTGGGAGTTGCGAAACAATTAATGGAAAAATTCGACCGACCCCCTGGAGGCGAGCCGGACGCCATTTTGTGTACTTTTCACGAAGTAAAATATCAAAATATAAAGAATACCACGCCTAGAGGGGAAGATTGATAATAATAGTTAATTTGTAGGATTTGTCGCCGTCATTTGCGCAACAGCCTCGCGTTCTCCAAGATGGCACCGGCGTGTTCTCCAAAATGGCGCGAGCGTGGTTCCGGGGCTAATGCGTGAAAAACGGACTAGGAGCGCAAATCCCGATATTTCCCGCAATGCCGTGAAATACGCTCTCGGCGCGAGAAGGCTAATTCCACTTGGGCAATAATAATCGTAAACGCGAACTCCCCGCGGCCCTGTGAACTCGACCGCTGCGCGACATAATTTGGCTATTGCTTTAATATACTGCGAATAATTCCAGAGGGGGCCGAATCGAGCTGGCCGGGTTTGGATCGAAATCAGCTGGGAGTGCTCTCAGGGCGAGGGGCAGCACTTTTCGAAATGGCCCGAGAACTCGGATAAAGCCACCCCGAAATCACCTCCCTTGGAGCCCGACGAAATGGTCGCGGAAAAATCCGCGAAAATACCCAGCAACCTGGTTAACCGGGAATATTTCCAGGATCCGAACCACTGGGATCCCTAGGGAATATTTTCCAAAATCCCATTCGTCAGGTCGAACCGAAAGGGGTCGTGTCTAACAATTTTTCCGAGCCGCGTTTACTCGGGGTATCGCCGACTCACCAATCTCTGCGGAATAATTCCGCCATAAGGTAAATCACCGCAAGCGGACTGTCCTGTCGACGGCACTGGTTTGTTTCGCGGGATTTCGGTTTGACTCGATTTTTTCTTTCCTTTTTCTACTTTTTATCCCCCTCCCCCTCGTCGCACAACTTTCCACGCCTCGACCTCGACGGACCGCGCGCGATATTCCGCGATTTTTCTCGATTTTCGCCCCAGAAGCTGACCCCGATACTCGGGGGAAAAAAGGGAGAGAGAGAAAGAGACCAGTTTTCTCGATTTCGAAACGACGCCAGGAAAGGATAAATTCTCCTCGCCCCGAATCGCAGGATCTCACCCGCAACTTCGACTCCTAACCTACGAGAGATCTTATTCTTACGGCGCGACTTTTCCGCAAACCGGGGAAATACCCGCGCCCGGTACAGCTGAAGCGGATCGACAGTCGGCTCGTCGTTTGCGAATATTTACGAAACGGCGGAAATGCCGACGTTTCTACGTCTCCTCGCTCCGTTGGTTCCGCATCCGCGATGCCGCACCGGGATTTTACTTCCTTCCGGCTTTTGTCTCTCTCTCTTTTTTTTCTCCATCTCGTTCGGAATTGCCCGCAAACGTGGGAGGGAAAAACGATTTTCCCGCGGATGCGGAGTTTTCCTGGAAATTCCCAATTTCTGTACACTCCCCCCGATTCGTTGCACCCTTTTGATCCATGGAACATTTTCCGTAAGTACGTGAAAATTAAATAAATGTAATCAATATTCCCAGAAATTCGTGAAAATAGGTACATGTTGACGGTAACTAAATAGTCCAGTCAAATGTTTTCCGAGGGTTCTTGAAAAGTAAATACAAATTTCCAATCATTCCGGAAAATGATAACCGGTTAATGCCATTCAAATGGATGCGTGGAAAATCTTTTAGAGATTCTTAGAAATTAAATGAGAATTTACAGAAATTCCTGAAAATTAATACGTGTTAATGGTAAGTAAGTAGATCAGTGGGAATTTTTTTAACGCGGATTTTTCGACGATTTCACTGTTTTTCTGACCTTTTCGCAAAAGGGTAATAAGGGTCACTCCAGCGCACTGCCTGTTGGACAGGGGTACATATTTCACGTTTCGCTCCCCCATGTGGCGGCCGGTCATATTTCTCCGCTCTTTAAACAAGAACAAGTTGCCGAGAGTGTCCCTCGATGATCGTTATTTACCCTATATCCGTTATTTGTCCGGTGTCAATGTCTCCCTCCCTCGGAGAAGATCGAGCCGCGCGACATTCCGCGGGGCGAAAGTGCGTATTCCGCGCCGAGAGAAATCCGTAGGATTTCCTCCGCGTCAGAGGGAGCCCTCTTCCGGAAAAGCAGGCCAGTAAATCCAGAAGAAATAATGGCGACCTAAGCCCCGGAAATATAGGCTTGCTAGGTCACCCAAGAGACGCCACCTCGACAAAAAAGTCCACCCGAAGAAACGGAGATTCAAACGCGGAATTTCTCCCCCGATTTATTACATAATTCCTGCACAATAGAAATTATTTTCCCTCGATAAAAGTAAACCTGGAATGGTAATTTTAATTCCTGGGAGATTTGTCGAAGGAGGGAAGATTCCTTCCCTGAAAAGAAAAAAAAAATGAAGGCTTAAGGGTGAGACTTCCGAGAGCGAATCTGCGAGGGCGGAAGAGGGATGAGAATAAAGGAAGGCAGAGGGCAGGAAATTCCCGGAATTCCCGGGAAGGGTCGCAAAACCACCCCCGAGGTTGAATTTATCCGGCAACAAACAAAGCTACCGAATCCTCTTTGCCGAAGGATCCCGATCCCACCCCCTCGAGCTCTTTTCAGCATGTCGGCCATGTCGCCCCCCGCGACCGCGATATCCCACTTCGAAACCCTCTTCGCACCCCCCGGAACGCCATAATCTCCCCCAAGGGTCCTCAAAGGGAGTTCCTTTTCTTTCGCGCCCTCCTGGGAATTATTACGTCAGGATTTCCTTCGGAAAAGTGCCTCGCTAATAACGTCAACGAGGACCCTTCTCCGGGACTCCGGGGTAAGAACCACACCCTGGAGGGTGGCTTTTTTAATCCGTAAAATTTCGGAAATCTTTCCAACGGGGAATTGCGAGGTGGAGAACTCGCGAAAGGGTAGAAGAAAAAAATATTAAAAAGGGTGAAGGAAAGCGCCGGAGGATTTTCGCGTCTGGGAATATCGAATCTCGAAAACTCGCCTGCAAATAGAGGCGTTGAAGTCTCCCCGGCGGATCTCAAAGTCACCCCCCTCGCGCCCTTTTCATCTCGCTGCTTTGCTCCCTTTTTAGCGATTTACTCCGCCTTCTCTGTGTAGGGACGTCGTCCTTGTATATCCACACCTCGCCTCCCTTTCACGTTCCTCGGGATGCGGTGTAATCCCCAAAAAGGAGACCCTGCCTGCTGAAAGAAAACTTCTCCTTTTTCCACCCCCAGGATTAGCACGCTTTATTGCGGCTTCCGCCCTTAATAGCGGCCTGATTAACAGTCCCGATAAATTGGACCTCTCGTAATCAAAGAGCGAGGGAGATAAATGTGAAGCGAAATTCCTGGAAAATAAATACGGACAGTTATATATTCCCTCCATCTCGATGAGCTAATGCACACACCCCCGTTTCCTTTTTCCGAAATATAAATCCAGGCGATCTTCTCCGCGTTAAAATTCCCATTCCGAAATCCCGAACCGGAAAATCCTTTTACCTTTTTTCTACTTTCACGTAGGCAAATCCCTCAGAATTCCCCAGCCGTGCCCGGCGGTAAAATTCCTGGCATAGATGCACTCGGTTGATCCAATCTACGAAATATTTGCTATTTAGCAAAACCGGGGGTTGAACAAAAAAAACGCGATACGGTCAGGCGAGCACGTTTCGAATAAAAAGGGAGGAAAACGCGCTCTGCAAAGTCCCACATCACTCCGCCCTGGTACCGGGGGTGAAAAAGTTGGGATGGTGTGGGCGACCACCCTGCCATTTCTGTTTTTCATCAAAAAGACACATCACCACCCCGTGGAAACGGGATGTGCCACTTCAGGGATGCGCGTTAGTGGCCATGGTGTTCCTTAAAGTCCCGAAGACGAAGAGCCACCACTCCTCCCCCCTCGGGGTTGGCGGACCGTAAAACTATTTTTCTCCCGTTCGGACCAAGAAGACACCCTCGACGGTACGACCCCGTCTGTAAAACAGGGTCTGCAAAACAGTCTCGGGATAACAGCCGTCATATTTGAGAGATTCCACCCCCACTTCGCGGAGGGTTAAGGGCTATCGAGTTGTTAACTTCCTCACGGGGTGGCCCTTAGGGAAACTTTGCTTCCGTAATAAACCGACTTTGTAAGTTGGAGTCGTCTAACCAGACGGTCTCGGGCGTCCCTATAGAGCCGCAGCCGCCATTTTGGTACCGCGGCCGCCATCTTGGTGCCGCGTCTGTGGAGAACCTCCACTTATCCGAGAGACGCCGCGTTTTTTCACTTTTATCGTAGATATATATATATATATATTTTTTTTCTCTTTTTCAAGGAACCTGCGAGGTTCTTATCCCGGGTTCGGAGGAGCTCCGGGATCTCGGGGAGGTTTAGGGATTTCATTTTGGAAATTACTCCGGATCCTGGATCGCCCCCGGCGTCCTCCTCGCGGTCGATAACGCCGTAACCGCTATCACTTCTACCACTTAAAAAGATTGAACCAGGACGCTCGAAATGGACGGGCCAAATGCCGCACGATCCTGGCTCTCTTTCTCCCTTCCCGAATTTTCTTCGTCTTCGGCGCGACCGAAATTTAATCGCCTCCTAGGTTATCCGCGACTTTTTATCGCTTTGTAATATTTGGGGGAGTCGGCCTCGCGATATCCAATCGTAAGGCAATCTTCTTCATTCTCTGGTTTATTCTCCCGGGTACTTCTATTTATTCCCATCCCCGTTTCCGCGTTTTAAGGCGCACTTCAACTGGCGCAATAACCTCGGCACGAAGGCGGATTTAGCGTGCTAGTTGCAGTACCGATTTAGTTACCGCCGAGCTTCCGAGCCACCGCCTGCTCGTCGCTTCGCGGACTTTAATTTAATTAAATCGCACAATTGAATTAAATAAACAAATTGCTCGAGTGCGTCGAGGCTTGCCACCCGACCGTCCGAAATCGGGTTTCCCTCGACGAGCGAAGTTGCTCTGGGAGAGATGGATTTTTCCCCGGAAAATCCAGTCGATCGCATTTTTTTCTAACGTTTCCACTGAAGTAGAAAATTCATCGGTAAGGCATTCCTTTGTAAAAAAAAAAAACATCCAGAAGTAACGTTTATGTATTTATAGCGGACTTTTCTAGCTCCCATCGAGGATCTCTCAGGGGAGCGGCGATTGCCGAAGAACTTCCGGCACCGATTTCGTTGACGAGCATAAAGTTCGATTCTTTCCTCCGGGTCGCGAGACAAACAAATTCCCCCGCTCTCGCTTCGACGTAAAATAGGAACGATTTATCCGGATCGAGCCGAGCCGATACGCTTATCCTGCGATCCGACTTTAAAGCGAACGTCAAGTCGGGATCCCGGCGCGCTAAAGGGCCGTCCAAACGAGAAAGTCTCCATTCGGGCGGAGGAAAGCGAGACTTGGGGAAAATCGAGGAATGCCTCGAGAAACGAGAAAAGATCGAGACAGGGTGAAGGAAATATGGGGAGGTTGTAAAAGCTCGATGGAAATCGACGAAACATCCGAGCCGGTTTCGACGTTTCGTCTTGTCTCCCTCCCAGAGGCGCCAGATATAAAAAAAAAAATATATATATGGGAAACATAAAACTCAACCAGGTATAAAATAAGGGTGGATAATTAACGTAACCACATATTCAGCCGGACTTCGATACTCAGGATTTTCTAGTCATATTAATCCGGACACTTTCTCGATAACGATAATTAGAAATAATTTAACCAAGTGCGTCTAGTAAGATTAACCGGAGAATTTTTTTGAGCACACCGAAAAACAGGGTTACAACAAAAAATAGAGAAAAATGGTAAAACTCGAACGGGAATAAAATAAGGGTGGACGATCCCCGACTTCCAGCTCTGGGTGGAAATTATCGGATTCCAAGGCCCTCGAGCTCTTTGCTCGCCGAGGCGTCTCAGGACGAACGAATCCCCGATGCACAGATCGCTGTTCCGTAATGCAGACTTTCCGTACAGCCAGACACTTCAGCTTTGCCTTCTTCATCGTTTGACTGCGCATCCCCCTTTTACTCGACCAGGGAAACAAAGACGGTCGGACGAGAGCGGGGGGAGTCTGAAAACCACTCGGCGAGGGTTTTTCACCCGCCATTAACCGCGCCATCTTTTTTTCCAACACCGACTCCATAATTCTCAGGTCTCCATAATTTTCTCCTCCGGATTGACCACGGGAAAAACATGCCGCCCAACTTCCCAGGGCGGACGCAATTTAATTTAACTCGATGAACCGCCATACCCCGAGGGAGGGGGTGGGTGGCCCCCCTAAATCCACGCCTCAGCAATTCCCCGATAAATTAATCCGACGCGATAGTTATAACATTAATCGAATTAAGACGAGCCCGTAATTAAATTAGCATTTCGCACAGGTCAGGGGAAAAAAAAAAATCCCCCAGCCTCTCTCAGGTATTCTTGAGCACAATTTGCAACGCGTTCGCCCCCCCCTGAATATTTTACAGGGCGCGTTTCCGGCATCCCTAACGCGCTTAATAAATTCCAGGACTCGACGGGCTTTCGGAAAAACTGCTCTCGAAGGGCTCGTTAGACCTCGCCCATCCCACCTGCGTTCGCCGATCTGGAGGCCCTGGGGCTCGGCGAAAAAATGCAGAAAATGGGACAAGAGGGGGGGGAAAAAAAAATCTAGAATTTTCAAAAATCCCCAATCCCTCGGGATACGCGAGACGAGCACCATCGGTCCCCGGGAATTATCGCATTTAAGTCCCGTTGAATATGGATCGGGCTCCTTTGCATAGTACAAATACACCACGTGGCGCCAGTAGAAAGGGAATAAAAAAGCAGACCGCGGGCAGGAGCGAAGGGAAAAAAAATAACAGGGCGGGGGAGGCCCTTTCCAGCAGAGGGAAAAAGAAAACGCGGCGCCGAAACGGAAAGCGGGAAGGGAGAAAAAAAATAAAAAGAGGGAGAGATCGATCGGCTCTCGGGGGGCGATATTAATAAATCCGACCCCCGGCACCGCCCATGAATATTACCCCGGTGATATTTTTTAAAGGCCACCCCCCGCGTCCTCGCGAAAGGGAAATTTTCATAAATTACCCGGATAATGCCTCCCGATAAATCCGAAATAATTGCCGGGGTATCGGCCCGAGGCCGCGAGTATCACGGAAAAGGGTGGCCGCCTTGTGCAAGAGGATGCAACCCTCGACCCACCTGTCGGCGGGGTACTTTATATTAGCCGCTTCGACGCCGCGGAAAACGGTGTTAACAGAAGTTACGCAGCCCCGGGCCGTCCGCAAGGTTTTCCGACGTTGCCCTGAATTTTCAGAATTTTTTTCAATCTCAATCCTATCATCAGGTCCCTCAAAAGAGGCCCCAAAAATCCCGGATTTCCGAGGAGACGTATAAATATTTTTTAAAAAGCAAAATGAGAGAGAGAAAATGTAAATGACCGCGATTTTCCATGTTTTCCTCAGTTTTCTCATATTCCGAACGACCTGGGAAGGACTCGCATCCTAGAAGAAAAGGTCTCCCCGCAAGCTCACCGGCTAATTAAGTCAAGAAACGCGAGAGGGAGTTTCGCGCCCCCCAGGGGCTCGCAGGGGGTTGGAGCCCCCTCTTCACCTCGGACAAAGTGACGGAGGATCTCCCCACCGGGAATTAAGAGGGAAGTATCCTCCGGGAACTCGAGGAATTCCCTTTGGCACGACGAACTAAGGAGCGCCGGGGATGAGGGAAGGATTCGGGGGGAGAGAGCAAAGCTCCGAGCTTTAAATTTCTATCGGACCCCTGCTCGAGGGGGGGGCAGGGCGCAATTACATTTCCCCCCACGGGACGCGAGAGCTTTCGGAGCTCAAAGCTCGCAAGGCGAGTCGCCTTTCCTATGAAGCTCGAAAATGAGGGAATTGGGATAATTAACGTGGTGTCGACTCGACAGTCGACGTCCCGGTTTGTTAATTGGTTTCGTTACCCGGGATAACGACGCGATTCGAGGGCCGAGCGATGCTTGAACCTTGACCTAGGTTCGGGACGAGGAGCCTCCAGGAGAGAGAAGATGATCAACCCGGTCTCCGATACAGCGTCCACCCTGGGGGACCTCCCTATCGGGTGGGAGGGATCGAAGCTTTAAATTTCTATTGGATTTCCTCGAGAAAGGTGAGCCGTATGCAATTACATTCCGGCTGTGCGCGACGCGATCTCGCACGGGTTCCAGTGCTCAAAGGACGCGAGTAAGTCCGAGGAGCTTTCCTTCTTCTCTTTCTTTCCCCCCTGGTGCGCCTCGAAAAGCATCCCCAAGACGTTGAAAAATTAACGAAGATATATTTACGATCGCATGACCTGCACCGTTCAAATTATTTCAATTATCTGGAAAGTTAAGCGGCGGAAATTTATGGGCCAATTGTCAATTTTCCCGCCGTTTAACGAGGAAGTCCCTCTTAAGGTACGACTTACCGTCCGTTGTTGGAGGTTCTGAACCCGGCAGTGCATGTAGACGTCGGCACCGAGCTGGACGGTGATGTTGCCGTCGGGGTCCTCGAAGTAGGGCCTGGGCTCGGGGGTGGCTCCGGTTTCCGTCGCGGGACTCTCGTCGTAAACCTGCTGGACACAAAGGGGTCCTTCAGCCAGCCGACACCTCGTCGGCTTCTCGCTTAATAATGGCGGAGGTCCGACTTTGGACCTCGGAAACCTCCCGAGGGAGCGGGTCGGCACGTCCCGGAAATCTCGACAAAAGGTCCTATCTCTGGAACCGCCGGAAATTAAGGACAAGGCATACGTTCTCGCTTTGGCGACCAACGGATGTCTCACCCTTCGACGATTCCTATCTTTCTTTTTTTTTTTTCAGTGGAACTTCTACAGACTGGATATTTTCCTTTTCTCGATAGATACCGAAAAAATAATTATCGGGATTCGATTTTACGAGATTATCGGCGCCGAAAGGCACCCTCTTCCTTACCTCGGTGAAGGGCGAGCTCAGCTCGTGCAGAAAGGACGGGTGCAGGTTCTCCAGCCCCAGCCTGGAAACTGCAAAGAGACGAAGGGTAAAAAAGGAACCAAGGGAACGTCAAAGGCGACCGGTTAGAGTTCCTACGAGGCGAGGGCGAAGTTTGCTCGGCTCTCTAATGAAAGCCGGAGCTTTGTGTCAGCCCGCGAGCTTTCGACGAGTGGATCCTTCGAGGCGATTGCCGCAGAGGGAAGATTCCCCCCGGAAGAGGCTTCCTCCAGAAAGAGTCTTAGAAAGGAATTTTCCAAAATTCTCTCCCATCTCCCTCCCCCAAAAACCACCAAAACTTTATAGACGGGATTCGATATGGATGGATCCCTGTTCGATAAGCCCCAATGGCGGGCGTTCCGGACAGGGCGTGAAATGGAAGGGTTGGCTTGATGGGGTGGCAACCCCATTTTCCCCTAACAACCGCGAAACGCGAGCTTTGGACGTTACGTACAAAATCCATTTTTTTTTTCCCTACCGACGTTTTATCGGCTTCGAAAATCCAACCTGGAACTATATACGCGTTTTATATTTTCCTAATTTTTTTTTTTGTAACGCGGTAAAAAAATTCCCGACACGAGAAACCGTCCCTCCGGATTGAAAAATGTCGCGTTCCCGGAAAAAAGGGGATGCGATTTTTCTGAGAGGGAATTTCTCCCGGGAGCCGGACACTGCGGTCCAGCATCCGGTCTTGCGATCCATTTTGCGACCATCTCACTTAGGCCGGACCTGAAGTATTACTCGAGCCCTCCCAGAGCAAGGGGTTGAGAGGTTCGTTAGTCAACCGCACCAAGTAGTAACCCCAGGTGACGAAATTCCGCCCTCGTCGGCCCGACGGCGATAAATTCCTCGACCGCGACGCAGAAGTATTGACCACTCGTCCCTCGTCGTCGCGTCGATGAAATCAGTCGATACTTCCCCCGCCGACCGCATAGGGGATGAATTTAGCACCTCGCGTCCTCTCGCAAATTCGCGGCCACGAATCGTTCTCAAAATCCGCGCCGATTGGGAATTAATAAATAAATCTGCGCTCGGATCGGGGAAATTCACGGTGAGGGAGAATTTTGAATTTCGAATCCAGAATTTTCGGGCGTTTACGAAAGGAGAGGAATTAAATGTGAAAAAAAAAGGGGTGATCGATGGATTTTCAGTGCATCCCCAATATTGTAAAGGGCGAACTCTGAATTTCTGCGAAACTTGCATCCCACCCATCGAGGTGTCCTTTTCATGCGTTTTCGTGAATAGAGAGAGGGGTGGAAAACACCTGACTGGTGGTGGAAAAGTACGGAGCGTCAGCGAAGATGAAACAGCGCCGATCCGTGACACGTCCTGGATAGGACGAAAGGGTGGAAGCAACGATTTGGGGAGAAAAATAAATGTAAACGAATTTTCCTGGAAAATGGTAGTCCTTCGTTGGAGAAAATGAAGGATGAAAACAGATGAAAAGACCGGCACCTTTTCGAGGAAGCTCCAGGGATGTCCTTTTAGAGCCCGCTGGATCGATGGGACAAAATGAGCTATCCAAGGATCAAGGACGAACCACCTCGGCAGGACCTGCGAAGGATCCAGCGAGGATCTAGGAGAAAAATCCCGAAAAGGGTGAACATCGGGAGATAATTTTCCTCGGCTGATCGTCCTGCGCCAGGACACTTTGATCCGGCTAACAGTCGTGGCGGAAGCGACAGGATAATCCCCTTCGGAAATTTATCAGCCCAGGCGAAACGAAACGTCGACTTCCACGGAAAGGAAGAGTCCTTTAAGGACGACGTCTCGCCTTGACTCAGGATTCGACAGTCTCGAGGATAAGATCGGACAGATACGAATTTAAAGGACTCTTGCGAGTTCTAGAAAAACCCATTCTAATTCATCCGAATTTAGGATGAACTACTCCTCTTTCTTAGAAAAATGGAGAGGAAGGATCCTCGAGTCAAAAGGACATCGCCGGGTGCGGATGGCTTGAATCGATGAGTCCTAAGAGATCGAGTTGAGGAGAATCCAAGGACCTCCCGAGTTAGGCAGGAAGGAGATATCTTCGGGGATCTCGAAAGCAGGTTCCCGGGATACTTTTCTCCCCTTTGCATTTTAATCCCGAAATTATGGTCTTCCCGATTCCAGGACGACAATGCTCGCGGTTTGTCCTAAAGGCGTCGAATTTATGGAGCGCGTCTGGTCCCCATCCCTCGTGCCCCTTTCACTCTCTCCCTTCTGGAACCGTCCCTGGATTTATGGGAATCCGATGACTTAACTGGAAAATCATAGGGCTTTGTCCAAATCGAAGTATCCCCCTTCGCGAGAAAGCCTCCACCCTCTTCACCCTCTCGAGGCGTTCACCTCGAAGGGGCGTCCAAGCTTTTTCCTTCTCTCCCTCATTTTCATTTTTTCCTTGAAATTCCCTCTCGACGCTTCCCCTCCACATTTGTCATACGCTCACTTCGAAGGATCCACTTTCTTTAAAAGTAAGAAATATGACTAGACCGAGCAAAAAAAATTCCCATGGTACAGTTCCTTTAACTCCTTT
The DNA here is from genome assembly GCF_000612105.2 of Orussus abietinus. Lineage (NCBI taxonomy): Eukaryota > Metazoa > Arthropoda > Insecta > Hymenoptera > Orussidae > Orussus > Orussus abietinus. Next base: position 3,072,091 of record NW_019396012.1, read on the forward strand.
CGAAGAAGTCATTTCCATGGAGGAAAATGTTTTTCTCGGTTCACTAATGAGAAAAAAAATCCTTACCTGGCAGACGATTCGCCGCTTGGGCCGCGTGGACCAGGTGAACCAAAATGGCGGCCACCAGGGCCGGCGGAGCTCTCATCGTGGCCGCCGCTCCTCACCTCATCTCCGTGGGGAAAATCGGTCCTATCGCCTCTCCTATCGCCTGCAACCGAGAGAAGACAAGTCCAATCAGTCCCGGTGCACGCAATCGGCCGTCATTTCGCAATTACCGGAATATTACCGGCCGCTCCCCCGGGGGGAGGAGGCAGTGGGCGGCCTCCGTGATTGTGCAGCTTAAACTCCCGTTTTGGGTCATTAGTTAAAGTCCACCGCGACGACAAACAGCCCGTCGACACTCCCACAGGATCCCCAGGGACCCCACCTCGAGTCCCCGATTTGCCCGAAACCGGCGGCAAAATTTCGACAACTCCAATTAACGATTGCAATTTAATTATAAATCCCTTCATTAAGCTAGCTACGTAGGAATACATAATGGCGACAATTCCATCCCGATCTAGCCATACCGTCTTAACATTGCAGATTAATCGCAACAATTCGTCGTTAGAAAATCACGTAGCCATCTCGAGTACCTTCCGAGCCGTCGATTTGAATTTTTAATATTTCAATTTAGGATCTAAAATCCAATTTCAGGAAAATTTTCGGCGACTCGCGGTTCGCCCGGAAGGAACGAAATTCTCTTTGGCTTCGAGAAAAGGTCCCCGCCGATCCATCGGCAATACCCATTCGCGTTAACGAGTCCATCGGAAAGTTTCTCCCCACCCCCTCCCACCCCCCTGGTCGCCTCGCGGATAAGCAATCTCGCCGGGACGGTTCGCGGTTCTCTCGCAAAACTTTCCGAATTGTCTCACTGTCCCGTGCAGGTGCGGCCTCCTTGAGCTCCCCTCCCCCTCTGCACCTTTGAGAAAAGCTCGATTCGAAAGTTCCGAACGAGACGAACCCTTCGACGAGAAGGGGGGGATGGGAATTACCAGGAGAAGATGGACCGGAAGCGGGAGGATCGAGCTGGAAAAAGGGGAGCCGATAGTGGGGCGATCGAATGAATAAAACAATCGATCGACCGCTTCTGGAGACCGTGGGCTTAATAATAGATTTACACCGGGCAATGCCGAAAGTGGGTCGGAAAGAAGAGAAAGGGGTAACGGGGCAAAGAGAGGCGGGAAAACTGTAGAGCCCTCGAGACCCTCGAGACCCTCGAGAGGGCCGGAAGTAGTTTGAATAGCCTCCAATTAGAGTCGAAAACAAACTCGATCTCTCGCCACTGTTGCGATTGATCTGCCGGGATCGACGGTCGATCGAGAAGGGAGGAAGAAAGGGGGCGAAAAGGAGCCACCCCCTGGAGAACCATCCCAGCTCCGGAAACTCACTCCATCCACCTCGAGTTAAACTCGAAAATTCGAGATTCCGAGAGTTAACCTCCAAATTTTGAGATGAACCGAGAAAAAAAATTAAAGGGAAGTTTAAGGGAATTTATGGACTCTGTGAAATTTTTTTCCGCGAAATTTCTGAGACGTTCCTTGAAGACGACGTGAAGCGAAGAGGGATAGATATTCCAAAGAGTCACATGGGGAAGAAATGATATGTAAAAGGGATATGGGAGTCGCCGGGGGGAGGAAAGGTACAGGGAGGAAAAATCGAAGAACGAAGAAGAGGTTCCTCGAAAGACGTGCGCGAGCTTTCGAACCAACTTCCAATTAAACCGGAAGCCAAGTTTATCCCCGGCCACTCTTCCGGATATAGAGGAGGAAGACTCGATCGATGACCGCTTCGGCGATCGTGAGTCTAGGGGGAAGGAGAAATCGGAGAGGAGGACAGGGAGGGCGAGTCCTGGACCATCCTCGAGAGGACCTCGCGAGGACTCCCAGGAGCTTTAAACTGGAACTCTGGACCGGATGCTCGTGAAACGAGCTACGTAAAATCGGCATAAAGCCGAGGAGGGGTATGTCCACCCCGGGAAGTCCCTACGTGACCGGCGAGAAAGAGATTTGGGGTGCGACCGGTCCCCAAGGGTCGCGACCAGCTCCCGAAGATCCTTTTCTATCCCCATGGACCACCCAAGGGTGGCACGGAATTTTCCATTTATCTCCGCGATGTCAAAATTCGAATGACAAAAGTAAGCCGAACGGGGACAATTGGGCGCTTTCGGGGGAAACAGGAGCAAGGACCTCTTCAGGATCCGAGGATCTCGTCCCTGGAGGGTTGGACCGGTAAAGGAGCATCCGGAACCGGGGAACTATAAGGAATCACTGGTGAGAATCCGTACCGGTGAACTTTACGTAAAACTGACCGCCATTCCGACGGGCAAGTGGACCCGGTTATTTAAATCCGGGATTTATCGCGCCTCAAGACGAGCCCGGCTGCTCGGAAAACCACCAGCCGTTCCCGAGGGAGTTCCAGCTTGCAGGATATCTAGGATGCCGTCCAGGACCGGGATCCCAGTGGCCGGGCCTTTCCCTGTTCCCCGGAATGCCCGAGTCCCGGTAGGACGTATGTACACATGGTTACGTGTACATACGTAGACCCTCTCACTTTCTCGCCGGCGAGATGACCAAATTTGGCTGGAAATTTACGTACTCCGGAGGAGGAACCTTCCGGGGAGGGTCTTCATCGAGCAAACGTCAACAAGATACATGAGCAGACACAAGATCGAGTCGAATCTCTATCTCACAATTACGGCTAATAATTGCACTTTTGCAAGACCGAGAACAGAACTGCAAGGCGAAAACCGATTTCCCTTGTTACGAGTCTATGCGTTTTCTGACACTCGATTTCAGGGAGGATCGTAGGTAGGTTAAAAGGGGAGAGAGAAAAGGATCCTTAAGGCCGTGGTGAAACGACCGGGTCGAGGAGTAAAGGGATATCAGGTCGACGTGGCACCGGCAATTTCTTCAAAAGAAAGGACAGAGAGGAGAGAACTAATTTCCCCTCCCATGTTTCACGCGTTCCATGCGACCGGCGACTGCACCGCGAGAAAGGGTCTCTCTTGCCATCTCCGCAAAAGGGTTAACGCACTCACCACGCGCATCTGGTGTCTGCATCGCTCGCCGGGAAAAAAACCCCGAGCGACTCCCGCAGGATGCGACTCCCACGGGCCGACGTCGCGTTTCCGTGCCCCGTTTCAACCGAGTTTTTCCCGACCGTCCCCTACCATGGAAAAAACCTGATTTGTCTCCTTCTTGCGTCAGGGGAAAACAAAAATACCCGAATGCACTTTCGACAAGGTGCAGTCGCATCCGCTGCACTCCTTGCCGATGCACTCGTTCCAGGGACCGCGTAACGACGGCCACATCGCTGTTCCTCCCAAGCAGGACCTTTCTATCCAGCCCCGGTAAATAAAGGACCCTCGACTGCACTGGGCAGAAAAACGTTTGTGCATTTTTCCGAAAACCCTCCACCCTTATTCGCGCCCCCGGCGCCGCGTCGAGGTGCAGTCGGAGCTGGTGCCCATCGTTCCTGCGACCGCGTAACGGCGCACACATCGGCGCAAAACGAAACGGCGCTGCAGGTTACTGCCAAGCAGGACCTTTCCGGGCAGCCGCGGTGAATGCAGGACGCGCGACTTCACCGCCGAGGGAAACAAAAGGGACGATTCGAATCTGCCGTGGCCATTGTCGTCGACGTCGCCGGTCGTTGTTCGCGGTCGCCGGTGCACGGCGCGGCCACGTCGCCGTTGGCGGGGCCGTTGGAAAACGGGAAGCCGTTACGGTGAAAATCCGCTCGAAAAACGGGCGAAGCGACATCCCCGTAGCGATCGACCGTCGATTCTGGGAGGGGGAGTTAAACCACCCCGTTGAAATAAATTCCTTCGACGATCCTCCCTTCCGCGAGTATCATCCCTTGATCGAGGGACGTTCCGAAGTGCCCACGGAAGCATTTCGAAAAATATTTTCCCCGAAGGACATTTCCCAAAATCGTCTATCGGGAGTCGAGCGGCGCAGACGGGGCCGCGAGAGGAGGGGGTTGCAATTCCGACGGGGTGGATTAACCACCCCTTTACACTTTGTAAAACGACTCGACGATTGTCCGAATCGGCCGACACACCCCCGGCTCTCCTGTAATCCCGGGTAAAATCGAGGGCGGACACGAAAGGGGTGCCTAGGCATCCCTATCGGCTCCGTTAAACGAAAAGATCGTATCTCCGTTTTTTACCGTTCGATGTAAATTCGACGCCGCGCTGCAGCTGGAGATAATGTCGAAAAGCGGTCCTGTAAGAGAGGCGGACAGCGCCGAAAACAATTCCAGGCTGTATCTACCGATCCGGGGAAATTCGACCTGGAGGGATTAGATAAAAATGGAGCCTGGAATAAAATAATCCGACTCCGGAAATTGAAGAACCAGGGGATGTTGAAATAGCGCATTGTTGTACCTTTTCGAAAATCAATCGTCTCTTGCATCAACAACCGGCACTGGCTACCGATAAATGGGAGGCCGACGAGTGCGCAACAACGCCACGGCCCCTGTACTACACAACCATAAAGTAGGCGTCGCGACGCCGCGCCGTGTAGCGCGTCCACCCTCGATATAGGGGAACAGGGCGGCCAATCATGGCCGCCAATCACCATATAAGCTTTGTGGCGAGAAGAACCATTAATTAAACCCCCCATCGGACGCGGGGCCAAAGCGTAGGGTGTCGAAAAAGAAGGCGGAAAGTTCAAAGAGAGGTGCACCGTCGCACCGGTGCATCAGCAGTTATCCTCCAGGTTCAGGTATTGGGTTCCGCGATAAAGGCTCCGGGACCAAACGATTCCCGGCAGCGTCGTTATTCCGCGTGCCAATAACCGTATCCTCTCCGCTCTCATAGTCTCGGTCTGTTTATCGACTGGGCCGGAAGCTCCGCCGCGGAAAAAAGCCGCCTCGAGGAGTTCAAAGCTCTCCGGGCTCGCGTGCATCGCGATGCATTCCACTTAGCGTCCCGCCCACCGTCGGCGACGTCGACGTTAACGACGACGTCGCCTCCCAGGAACACGGCCGTTCCGGCCGAACACGCGGCTGCGGCCTCGCGACTTTTTAACGAGGACGTATGTCGCGCGAAACGCGACCCGATATGCGTTCTCATTAGGGGAGCGGAAGCGCGTTTTCATTACGCTCCCCCGCCGAGGAACGCCGACAAGGAGTCTTGCTTGAACGCGCGGAAGGAATTGCGGGAGGGTGCGGAAGGAATCGCGGAACACCACGGAAGAAACTGCGGAAAACGTCAAACAGAACCAAAAACTGGGAAGACTTCTCGCGCCAGCCTCGTCCCAGGCCTGGAAACGAGAACGAGGCGGCGCGCGCCACGAAGCTTGCAGCGGCTTTCGGGCGGCTTTCGAACGGCTTTGGAACTGCTTTCGGAACGCTTTCGGACCGCTTTCAGACCCAGAAAACCCCAACGCGAACCCTAGCCTTCCAGGGGTGGCTTAACTTCATTAGCCAACCCATTGAACCAGGTCGGAGGGAACAGCTCCGATCCGCCGTCTAAGGAATGGCCGAACGCTCTGACCAACCCACTCGCTGATAGCGAATTAACCCAGATAGAGATCATTAAATAAGAGGAGAAGGCATCGATCGCTGAGGATAAAAAAAAAATTTTCCGGCAATAATTGCGGAAGCCCATCCTGTCGGTCGAGGTATAAATTCAGGGGCCGCGTTTAGCGGACGATCGCGATTCAATCCGCGATTTATAGCGCCGCGTAAACAGGCGCAACGTCCGCGAAATGGCGACACCAGGCCCGTTTGCGATTAACGGGGCCCCTTTGAAGGTCATTGGCGCGACCAGCCGCGATTTAACCCGGATTTAATAGCCAAAACCGAGGGCGAACGAGGACGATAACGATCGGTCGTTGCGCGCCGTTAATTAGAGGCCGCGACTGCCAACTGCGAGGGTCTAACGGCGAGCTCTTCATGGTCCCCGCAACGAGCGAAACGAGCTCCCGGAATTTCACCGCAGACAATTTTTCCGCCCAGATTGAGCGAGCGAACGTCGATCGCGAGAGACGCGATGATTGACCCACCCTATGCGGCTGATCAGCTGATCGCGATCGCTGACCTACCCCAACTGTCCATCAGCTGATTGAAACCGCTGATCCATCTCAACCGCTAATTAGCTAGTCGCGATTACAACCTCAACAGTTCACCATCCGATCGTGACCACTGACCAACCCCAACTGCTTATCAGCCGATCGCGACCTACCCCAATTGACCTTTGGTCTACCCGGGATGTGCGGCTGAGAAAATTTTTCTTTCACTCCCAGAACACGATCCAAGGATCATCCGGAGTTAAGACAAGGGATGCAGAGAACAAGTAAAGTAATCTTTCAGGGAAACAAGCCACGGAGTCGGTCCAAGTCACAGTCTTTCCCTCCTCGAGTGCATTTCCCGATGTCATACATGTCGTCGGGGCGGAAAATTGCATTCACCCTCAAAGGAGCGTAAAATACAGTTGCGGTCCCTTCACTTAACAGAGCAGATGTAATCACTTAAGCGGTGAACTCGCTTCCCGACCTGGAAATGTAACGCGAGTTAACCTTTCGAGTACATCGGGGGGTGGGACCCGAGGGGGGGGTCGTATTTATACGCGACGAAGGTGAACCGGAAACGGACGAAAACCCGAACCGCAAACCAGTTAAACGTCCGGGAAATAGGGAAGCAAGCCCTGCCAGTAGAGAGCACGGCTTCCCCATTTGCATCCCTTAAAAGAAAACAACATTTTCTCCCCGAATTATCACGTAGCATTCGCACCCCCCGAACGAGGGGGGATTCCGTTTCCGGAAAAACATCGTGAGACACGTCGGAAAGTGCCGGTGCATAATTCAGTCGAGAAGAAAGGTGGGGGCAAAAAAAAAGGGAAGGGAAAAAAAGAGGGTGGAAACCAAGGAACAACGGAGGGGAACTTTTAACGCCTGAAAGAGACCGTTCGAGGGTGAAGACGACCCCCCATGGGGTGGATGGGAGGGGGACTCCGGGAAAAATTTCCGAAAGGAAGGAAAGTTGACAACAAATAAGAGAGCGGGAAGGAAGAGCAGGGGGCCAGGACTGCAAGGATACGGAGAAATGCGGATATTTGTACGGGGTTGCCCCCGGCCATCGGGGGTGGAAAAAGTTATCGCGGGGCACTTTAAACGGCGATAATGATACCAAAGTTCCCACCGACCGCGAGGGAATTTTCCTGCAGGGGTGGAGGATGATATAATGGGCCAAAGGTGGAGGAAAGGAAGAAAGTCGGTTTTCGATGGAGGAAGGTCCTGGACCGTGGGGCTGCAAACTTCCGGGCCGACTAGGACTTTCCTAATTTCCGGGGCAGTGGGTTCCGGTCAACCAGGAGGAAGATCCTGGCCCGCAGGACACCCCGCGAATGGGAGGCCTCGAAACGATCCTCGCCAAGTGGGACGAGGTCCTTCCGGCTTGCCAGGACCTCCCAGGGATTCCTCTCGCCGCTAAACTTCCCTGATTTCCTGGGAAACGAAATCGGGACAGACGCGCACGAAAAAGAGAAAAGGAGGAGAATTGAAAGGATTCGAAATCTATTTCGTATTTTCTTTTAGTCCTTAAGGATAGGATGCGATCTAACCCACGAACCCGTGAATGCAGAATCGACAGGATGTGTGTCCGAGTAAACCATCCGAAGAAAAGAATGCCGGGGCAAAGTGTATGCAACCGAGTTCGAGTCAATGGAAGGGAATCCCTATGGAGCGTTCTTGGAATGGCGACGAGACATCCTGGAATAGGTTCCTCGCAGTGCCCTTAAAAGGATAAAGCGAGGATCCTACCATTGAGCGCGGTACCTTTTGCCAGAGGGATTAAAGTCGGACCCGGATAGGTCCCGTTCCTGCAGAATCCACATCCAGCCCGTTTCCCCGATGGGAGTGCCGCTTCTTCGGGAGGAAGCCGGAAACACCTTCCCGGAAAGTTACACGGAGTAAAGTGGACTACCCCTCGGACCCTCCCCTGGAAAATCCCTCCCCCTTCGTCCTGGAAATCCAAGTGAACCCATTTCGCGACCCTGGACGCGACGCCTCGCAGGAGTCGAAGTACTCGCCGTGAAAAGTAAAAAGTCGCCCCTAAAGAAGAAAAAAAAAACAGAATTCTAAGGATATAGAATTAGGCCGTAAAAAATTTCTCCCCATTCCCTGGGAACACATCCCCCTAGGGTGTAACTACCCCCGGCTGGACCCCTCGCGATCCAGGACCTCGACTAGGGCAGGATCCCCCAGGACGAAGGGAACAAAAAAAGGATCCTTGGACATACACGTCTAAAAACGAAACTCCACCCAAAGTAGACAGAGAAAAATCTCCAAAAACTGGGGATAAAAAAAAAAGGACGAAAAAAGGAACCATACGTTCCTCATTTCTTTGGCTATCGGACCGTGATCGACCTACCCCAATAAAGACGCCCCTGAGAAGAAAGATCGATTTAGGAGTTATTGTATAAAAAAATAAAAAGAGGGAAAGAGAGAGCAAAGGGGAGGTCCTGGAGGAGGCAATTTCCAAAGAGCGTCCAAAACTTGTGGAAATCGTCCCGAACTCTTTCACGGGCTGGGTGGCAATCCTCCGACACGTGTTCCCGCCGAAAGTCGATAATTGGATGGTTCCGACCCTGGCAATTTTTTGCACCTCGTGTGACAACCAACTTCCGCGTGTAACGGGGGACGAGCGATTTTATTAGATGTCGAGAGGCCGAAAAGGAAGATGGGAGGTCGAGACGACGGGAGGAAAGAGACGTCGGAGGGCAGTCTGTTACGTTTTACGAGGGATATCGAGGATATCACGGAGACTCGCGGATACCCCATATACCCTCTGATCAGGGGTGGTCCAGGAATGCTACGACGTTTTCTGAGCTTTTTCTCGCTTTTCTCCCCCAATGACGAGCGAAAATCCCCGAGTTACGACCCTTCGATTATGACGGACAGGGTGCGGTGATCCCTGCCTCAAAGCAGCTTAATTCCGACTTTGCTTTCCCAAAAGTTCGGCTTACCTGAGCAAACGATGGCGAAAAGAAAAAATATTCCAAATCTATTAAATATTCTAAATTATACATTTAGTTATAGAGACTCGTTATAAATGTATAGATAATTTACGTGTATGACGTAGAGTTAAAAATTTTGCTGCAATTTTATGTACTAAAGATGGACGAATTTTCCCAATATTTTTCGAATCGACGGGACGGGGAAATTTTCACGGGGGTCAATTAAAAGCCCCGACGAATCGAGGGGGTAGAAGACGTGCCGGAGTCTTGGTCTCGATAGGGGAACACGGATGCGCCGAGGTGGCGCAATAAATGATAACCGGTAATTAGTCGCGTTTACAAAGCCCCCCATTATATCGGGCACAATGGGGCGGAGGGCGCGACGAGGGGTCGATATTATCGCGTCCATCCTGGCCGGCGCCTTGCCACCCCCAAGGTGGCGATCGCTCCCCTACCGGATGCGCCCGTGATAATTGTGCAGACACCGCGAAACTCAAAAACACCCCTCTTGGGACTATTCCAGCCAAATAATAATTCTTTGAATTAACAACAAATATTTCTTGGGTTTGATGTATTTCTCTTTTCTCTCGGAGTAGCATTTATAGTATATATGGAATGTGTATTTGAAACGTTTTATATAATACATTTTGTACGTCTATTGTGTATGTGTAAGGTGCATCGACTGTCCCGCAGAAAGAGGGAACGGGAGGCGGCAGACGCGCCAAAATCCGCCACTCGACCGCGAGTAACTCAGTTTCCGGCGGAAAAGCGAAAGGAAACCTCCGGGACGGGGTGTCGGGCTACGAGGAGAGGTTTCCAGGGGTCCGATAACCGTCCTTTAACCAACAAACCTACACAGGCTCCGGATATTTATTGGCCGGCGTCGGGGACCAGGAGCTGTCCGCTTCTGGTCGGGCGCCGACGCGCGACGTGATCCAATTCGGCTTTCCGAATTTTCGCCGCGCTTCCGCGACCGCGGGCGAAAAACACCTTCAACCTCTCCCGTAACCAAGTTTCCTATAATTTTCCAGTGGTCTTCCGCCCCTTGCCCGCGTTTTCAGAGCCAATTTCACCGTTTTCTCACGAGTTTTCGATGTCGCAATCGGAGAATCCAAGATGGCGGCGCCCGTGGCCTCGCGACAAGGAGGCATACTAATTGGATAATGGCGGATAATAATGCGTTAAAATCGTCATTCCCGGGACGTTGTATAGAGATCGCAATGGTGCCGGATAAACGTAAAGCTCGGCGGAATTCGGGCTCCGCGCGGCCGTAATTCAGTTTTCCGTGAAAAAGCGAAAGGAAACCCGGGACAGGAAGCCGGCAACGAGTCGAGGCTTCGGGTGGTGCAATAACGGTCAGGACTGTTAGCCGGCAGAGCTGCAGATTAGAGATATTTATGGTGCGCCGGTAAATCAGACGCCATCCTGCGCCTCTCTCTCTCCCGCGCTCTTCCGGGTGCGGCCATATTGATTAATCGGGATAACCTCTTCGCGCGGGATGGTCGCTCGACTTTCCCCACGGAGGAAACGCGTTCAAGGGGACAAAAGAAACCGGAGAAATGCACCTAAGAACTTCGTCGAGAAATTCCTAGAAACCGGGAACTACAACGCGGGGGTTAAATCGTCCCCGACGTTCACCTTTTTCGCGTTCGATCATCCCCGGCGGCCATCTTGGAAACGTCCCTTGGAGCGATTTAATTCCCCTTTTCCTTTACAAATTGCATCGAGATGTAACCCTGTTAGGAACTGCGTCAGGCAATTCCTGAAAAACCAGGAACTGCATCGCAGGATTTAATCATCCCTCGAAATCAACCTTCCTTGCGCTCTATCATGCCCCGTCGGCCACCTTGAAAAAGTCCCTTAGAGGGATTAATTCCCCTTTCGTGACAAAATTGCATCGAGATGTAACGCTCCCAGGAACTTCGTCAAGAAGTTTCTAGAGACCAGGAACTGCGAACGCAGGGTTTAAACCTCCCTCGACACCGACCTTCCTCGCGTTCAACCATCCCTCATCGGCCATATCGAAAACGTTCCTCGAAGGGATTTAATTCCCCCGTTTCATTACGAATTGCATCGAGATGTAACATCCCCCTCCCAGAAGAAAAAGAAGGAAAAGAAATTAGAAAAAACGAGACAAATCACCTCAAGTTAGGGTGGCAGAACGACACCTCCGGGGGTGCGGAAAACGGCGTCGTGCGACCTGAATGAAAATCGCGGAATTTCACGGTTAAATCGCGGAGAGAAAAACGAGAAGGCGCGTGCGGGAAGCGGCCGCGATAAGGGTGGGGCCGCTTAGGGGCGAATTTACCGAGAGGGGGTGCGACCTGCTCGCGTCGCCCCTGGGCCGTAAATTCCTATTGGACAGATAAGTTCCATAACGCGGGGGTCCCGCTATCACGAGCGTACCTCGTGTTTCCGTCGCCCCGGGCCTGGGGAGCCACCCCCTCCGACCTCTCTCTCCCTCGGAGGAGGGAAAAGGGGGTGGAAGGGAGAAAGAGAGAGAAGCCGCGCTTAATATGTAAAGAGCACGCGAGACTCCGGACCGCGCGTCATCCCCTATTCAAAAGGGTCGTCGGATTAATGTCGTACCACCGGCGGGACGCGAGTCGCGATAAGTGCATCAGGACTCCCCCACCCCCCACTGCCCCCAGGAATCGCGGTCCTCGGTTTCCAAAATGCCTTTTATAAAACCTCCAGCGGTGTAAATTCCATCCCCTTTCTTTCCCCGACGCTGCGGTGCGATTTTCTCCCCTCACCCTTATCCCGGTTACCGTGAAAGGAATTATAAAAGAGACACCCTCGATGATCCTCCAGCGTCCTTTATGAAGAGACCAGAGGACTTTGCGGGGAATTTCAACCCCTTCTGCAGGCTCCACCACCTCTTCCGGATCACACCCGCCGCGATTATTCTTCATAGTTAACCCCCGACATCGCGGTACGTATCCCCACAACCCTCGGAACTTATTCGCGAAGAGTCGGCGAGCTCTTGGCGGAATCTCACCCCCTTTCCATGGTAATTCCCCTCCCCTAAGAGGCTTGCCCCGTTATTAGGAGAAACCCTCCACATCTCCAGCCCCCGGAGGGAAGGGTCCGGCGAAGATGCGTAATCGTGATTGGAAATCGTGGAGGGGACATTTGTAACACTGGTATCACTTAGATTATTTGGGTTACTTGTATCTTGGGTAAGGGTTGAAAATCCGGCAGCAATCTTAAGTAAAGATTGAAAGTTCTGCGGCGCGAGGGTTGGAGATCCTGCGACAAGAGGTCAGATGGCAGTCAAGGGGTGAAAACGAGGCGGTCGAGAAATGTCGAAGCCGGCCAATCGCGATCGATCGGAATCGCTTCGTCCGAAGACGCGTCCGGGGGTGTTATCTCCTCTCCGGAAGTGCATCAATCCCAGACGCGGATGTAAAGCAAGCTGCCCGTGAAACCGACACGACGCGGACCTAATTCGCGGATAGGTCGATACGCGCGTCGACCGCGCGTAATCCGCCAGCCAATCGAGATGCATCCCCAGGGGAAAGACGAGGCACGGACCGAGGCGCCCGAATTGCGCGATAAACCCACGGGGGGTGGTTTTCCCCACCTCCCAGCGAGACCCCAGAGGCAGGTTCCTTCGTCGCGGAGATAAACCAAGGAATCGTTCTCGATGCCGGGAATCTATCGATACCTTAAATCACCCCTTCGAGAACCTTAGAAATGATCGGACAATTTTTCGGAATTTTCGAAAACAGGTGGGGGCCGCCGCCCCCGGGAGAGGGCGGAAATCTAGGGGAGCACTCCTCCACAAAGTAAACCTAACACCCCCGGGCTGCGTACAACACGCTCTCGTGCCTATACAGCCGTATATCATAGAAGAAAGAGAAAGAGAGAGAGAGAGGGAAAGCCCGAAGTACAAAGTTTACGAGCGGCTCGAAACGGGCCGGGGCACGCCACCCCCTGGGGCGGCTGCCGAGGCGTGGGGCTCGCACGTACCTCGCGAGGGCGAGGGGGTGGATAACCGTGTCGGTGGTCCTCCCAGGGAGGATAACTTTACCCGGCGACAAGTTTCGATTTGTACCGCGCGTATGACAAACGGTGGCAGTCGCGAGCAAACCGGAAAAGCGTTCGAGAGACCCGGAAAAAAGGTCGAGCTTTCGCGCGGAGGGCGAGAAAACTCGCCGCCCCTCGATTTTACTGCTGTAATTTCCTGACGCGGGGGGAGGGAGCGATTTTTTTAAATCTACAGGAATCATTCCTCCATTTCTCATTTGCGAAAGCTTGACTCGAGAGCTTCATCTCGTCCATTTTTTTAATAGAAAATATAAGTATATATCGATCAACGGTGCTTCAGAAAATACGTCGAAGGTACGCTAACCTCCACTTCGCTCTTTACCCCGCATCGGGGAAACACTTTCCGACAGCCGGAAAAATCCACAAACGCGGAGGAAACTTGGGGAAATCCGAAAAAGCTCGGAAAAGCGCAAGCTTTCACGGTCAGGACCCAAGGCGAGAAGGTTGCGGAGGATACTCGGTCACGTGCCGAAGAGACACGCGACAGAGCGCTTTTCCGGCTTCTAGGGGGTGAGCTTTCGCGCCTCCCTTATTGCGCCCCGTTATCGCATCGTCCCGCTCTTATCGGCAACCCCTCGGGCCGCTTCCGAAAGCTCACGGCTTCTTTTCAAGGAAAGCCCTCCTTGGCTGGCCAGGAAGTGGCTCGAAAGTGGCGCGGAAACCCAATGGACTTTCGACCGAGGAAAGAGAAGGAGGAGCCGAGCTTACGAAACGTTATTTTTACATTTTGGCGATTATAAAAAAATAAAAAACAATTTCAGACGCCGGATAGACAAAAAAACTGGTCGACGAGGAGAGAAGCTCGAAAAAGCCGGCGAAATGGAACACTTGCACACATTCGCACTTCACAATGAAACCAAACCGAATTTCATCGAGTGTCCGATTCGACGAGCATAAAAATAGATATGAAAAAAAAAAAGCTCCGACGTTTAACGTGTCAACGAGTGGGAAATTTTTATTACACGCCTGCGGAAACCAGCCGGTTCGTCGTGTACGATGCGTGTTAATTTCCCCAGCTGCAAGCTGCCTATTACTCGAACCGAAACGAAAGAAATAAAATGGGAAACCCGAAAAAGGAAGGAATCACGCGCCGTTTCATCCAAATTAGAGCCCGGCCGAAAAAAAAAATAAATAAAAACGAAGGGGCGAAGCAGTTCGCCGGAAAATGGAGAACTGCGGGAAAACAAAATCACTTCGCGAGTTTCGCGATTTATTTTTCGAGGAGATTTTTTTTTACTTACCCACGTGGGGGAAAGCTCCTTCCCGAAAAGCGGCCCCTTGGCTGGGGGGATCTCAATTTTCGAGAAATTTCGGAGGTTCGACTCGGGGGCACTTAGTGCTCCAATTCAGGTGGGGTTCGGAAGGGGCGAGTGTCGCTCCGAAAATTCGGCGGGTAATTTTCGAAGATGGGACAAGTTGCATCTAAAAAAAGCTCCCGATTGTCAGGATCCACTCGTCCTCGCCGGGATAAGTGCGCGCGGAAAAGCTGGGGAGCTTTTACGGGGCCGCGACGGGTCCTTCCGGGGGCGAGCACCCCCTCGCCGGAAAGCTCGGATGGGGAGAGGGGCGAGGGTCATAAAGTTCGCGGGCTTGCGAGGTTCGCCCTCGTTACTCCCGACCGGCGATAGGCCGGGAGGCGCAAAAGCTTTTAGTTCCCGGCAAAGCGCTAACCACTCCCGCCTTAACCGGAGGTTAAGTCGCGACGTGGGTCGCCGCCAAAGACCGGCACGATTAAATTCAAAAGCCCACAAAAGCGGCCCGATTTCAAAAAAGCCCCGAAGTCCAGGATTTAAGCCCCGCGTTCAAAAAGGACGAGACCCTTTAACTTTTCCAATCCGAGCCTTAATCCGCTCCATTGCGACATCCAGCCTTAAACAAGTCGTCCATTAGTCGAACCGATTGACTTTACGAAAAAAAAAAAAGGTACAGAGAAAATGGATAAACATACAAAGTTAAGCACCAATCAAGTGCTCGAAAATTTAAAAAGCGGAGCTAATCGGTAAATCCTGTGAACGACTGATATCCAACCATGAAAAACCGTCTCGACCCTCCGTTCGATAATCAGAAAATAAATGGGAATTCCAAAAATAAATGGTCTCGACATTTCCCCGAGGTTGCGTTTTCATCTCCGGAGAGGATATGAAGCTTTTCAACCCCTTTGACCCTTAAATCCGCTCAAAAACACCCCTCGCTCCTCCATTTAATACAAAAAATAAATAAATAAAAATTCGAAAAATAAACTGTTCGAACATTTTGCCGGGATTTCATTTTTATCAGCGAATAGGATATCCAGTTTTTAACCCCTTTCACCCTCAAATCCGCTGGAAAACACTCCGCTGACCCCTCCATTTAATACCAAAAAAGAAATAAATATAAATTCCAAAAGTAAACGGTACCAACAATCACTTTCATTCCCGAAGAGGAAATATGGGGAAAGGTGGAGTCGCGAGGTCAATCGCAAAGTGGAGGGGTTTTTCAACCCCTTTACTCCACTCGGTGGAGACTCGGCATTTTCATCCCGCAAAGTCCTTAAGGGACTGCGCCCTTGTTTTTACAGTCTACGGAACCGGAAGGGATGGCCCGGTTCGCCGGCGCAGCTGGTGGGGTGCAGTTCAAAGCCGCCCCCACCTGCCACCCCGTGGATAACTGTTATCGTTAAGGGTGTCTATCCCGTTCCCGGTCGCGCCGGAACTTCCAGACTGCGCGACCAACTTCCGGGATATCCGATCGAGTTTTAATAGAATCGCGTCGACAATCCAAGTCGTTCCGATTCGAGGACGTGGGTGGTACGTGAAGCCCCTTCCCCCCGAGGCCCATTCTGCCTTTTTCGGGACTCGTAAAGAAAAGTGGCCGGGACTTTAAAGTGGAGCGTGCCTCGGGGATGCTCTCCCCTAATGGCCCAGGCGGAGCCCCCAAAAAATCCCGAGGCACTTTCATTGTCTACTCGTGGAAATCGGGACGATCGAACCTCGTTCCCTTCCAACGGCTGCCAATTGGCCGCAACCTGCGAAAGGGGTGAAAGAGGGTTCACCAAATGGCCCTCGACACCCCCTTCGGGTACTCCTTGATCGAGCAAAATTCAAAAGGGGATGAAATCACGTCAATTTCGGAGCGAGTATAAAAAAGGCGCGGGTCAATGGCTCTACATTTTCATGACAACTGCGGGGTAAATATTAATTTCTGCTTCATCCCGACTCAGTAATTAAAAATGGAAATTACGCCAAATTCCGGGGATTTTTCTGGAACGCTTTCGTATGGGAATATTAATATTAAAAATGACGACTGGGCAAACGATAACCTAATAACTCCCACGTACGGGGGTGGAGAAGAGTTCTCTCGAATATTCCCGGATATACCAATTTTCCACGTTTTCGCCATTTTCGCCACTTCCGAAAGGGGGTCGATCGAAGCCACCGCAATATCGTCCGGGATTGCACCTTGCAGGGGAAATCACTGGGTGACATCAAACACTGCATCCCCTACTCGTCGGGCGACTCTTCGCACCTCTTGGCCGAAGTTAGAGTTTCTGGACTTCTCCAGCTGGACAATTCGTCCTTTCCGACAGGAAATGACGCATCCGTCAGAAACGCATTTACATCGTCACAAAACGCCCTTAACGAAACAAATGCCAACCAATGTGCACATGACATGCATACATCGCGATATACACCGCAGGATATACATAACGCAATACATAGTTGGCACGTCGAGGCCCATCGTCATCCCTTGCATGAGGTTGCCATTTAAACGAGGGGGTGCGATTTAAACTGGGGTTTGCGATTTAAACGGGGGACGCCATCGCGCCGTTAACGAGGCTACTCATCGGGCCTGGGCTCGGAAAGAGTGAGAGAGGCAGAGAAGGAGAGTCAGGGTAGTGAGTCGCAACTTCGAAATTGCCCGGACCGGGCACGGCCCTCGAACTGATTAAACTTTTTAATTAACGGCATTAATGATTTATCGAGGCCAGCGCCAAGGCCGACGCCGACTTCGCTTAATCGCGAGTAATGAGAACACCGTCACCGCCCTGGCGCCCAGCTGAAAGGTGGAAATCAAACTCGGAGGGGATGGAAAAACAATTAAAAGAAAAAGAAAAACAGAGAGAAACGCGAGGATCGGTTCCGATCAAAGCGAAAAATCGTCGGCTAATTGGCCAAGGAGAGAATTTCCACTGTCGTCCCGATGAGCGCTTAAATGATCCGATGACACCGATACATTGGAGAGCGCATCGAATTTCGCATCGAACTCGATTATCGGATGCAGATCCGTTGCACCCTTTCGGCGGAAATTTTCACCCCCCTTTTCATCTCGCGCTCCTTTTCTTCCACGTTCCCGAGGCTCTCCGCAATTTCCACGCGACGGCCTCCTCGAGCGAGCTTTCTGCCGCTCTTGCCGGGGAAATGCACCGTGATTAGCAATTAGGTGTAACAAGCTGCCGCACCTCATGCATATCCCGGAGAATGCACGCACACAGGATGCACCGATGGGTGGGGCGGGTCTCTCGCGTCTCGCTCTCTCTCTCTCTCCGGTCCAGGACCGCCGTCCTTTAACGAATTTGCCCTTTAAACAAGCATAATGTCCAGCCGGCGAGGCGCTTAGTTACTCCGAGGACCAGAGGGACGGGCTCTCGTCTCGTGCGGAATTATTGCAATAACCGCTCCTCCCTGCCGTCCAAACCGAGCGGACTCGAGAATTCGACTTGCAACCCCAAAGTCGCGCATAACCGGAAATTAATTAAAGGCAGGAGCGAAACAATACCGCAACCCAAAAACCGTCGAAAGTATGAAATTCTGCAAAGGGGCGTCGAAACGAGCGAGGCCCCGGGATAAGTCAGTCACCGTCAAGTAATTAGCGAAATGGAGCGGCCGGCAGTAGCCGAGGTGGTCATCGGTCTATCGAGGGAGCCTAATGGCGTGTTATAGTCGCGGGGTGTTCCGATCGATCGATCCCTTTTGCCGAATCAACCGGGAAGGCCTCGTTACCGCCAATCGGAAAGGCTGATGATAGCGAGCCTCCCTCGACCGAGATCCCCCCCCTAGCCGCGCCCCACCCCGGCTCCGATCGGGTAATTAGGTCGAGGGGATAATTAGATCGGTGATGCGCGAGGGCCCCATCCGAAGACGGGATGAAATTCCCGTCGCGATGCCTCCTCTTACTTACGAGCCAACTTTCCAGGAGTCGGCCCCTTTCGAGACAGATTTTCTGGATGGGTTCCTGTTTCTCCCGGAACCCCCCCTCCCGGGAATTTCACGCCCGGAAGCGGCGAAGAAGATGGAGCAAATCGGGCGCACGTCCTTTCCCCGGTGAATTAATTCCCCCGTGATAACCCGTAATCACCCGTGATAGAGCTAACGCGCGAAAAATGGATTCTCTTGTTACAATGCAAGGTCTTAGCAGTCGGGCAACCTTTTACTTCTCAGCGTAATATCAGAGGATAACGCGTGATAACGAGGGGAAAGGGCGTCCCGTCGCGGGTCAACGCCCCCATCGATTGGCTATTTATTAATAAAGAGGGACGCATATATTTCGTTCCCTTCGATCGCGCTGTCGAGCACTTGTCGATCGGATATCGACAAGTGCTCGTTAACGAGTCGTTTGGATTCGTTAAACGGGCATAATTGCACCTCCACGAGAGTCCGATTAAATCGAGGTTTCGGAAGGGTGGGCGCCCCGCCGCTGATTACTTTGACGTGCGCGGTGTCCTCGACGGGCACCTCCTAAACGAGGCTAAATTCCCCCCTCCCGGGTGCGGGAAAAAAAATCCCCGGCAAAGCGAGAGATTTCTAAACGCGTTAGAGATAATCCGCGAGCCATCCCCTGCAACGCGGTGCACCGTCACCGGTGCATTCGCTCCCGGCCCCCGGTCGGCGCGAGTCTCCGGGTTTGCGCGAAATCCTCGGAGTAATTCGCGGCACGATGCAATCGAATTAAATCTAGCGAGCCGGAACACTCGTCATGACCCTGCATCGAATTAAGCCCCCCTCCCCCCCGGTGCACTGTATCGCCGGATGCAACGACGCGTCCCCAGAAACGAGAAATTCCTCGACGAGGGAGAGAGCCACCCCCGTGGGGCTGCATTGCGCAAATTGTATTAATATTGAGGAAAAAAAAAAGAAGAAGAAGAAGAAATAATAATAATTCGGTGTCGAATGACTTGGACCGATTTGACCCGACGTTTAATTTTCCGGAGAACTTTCCGCGGATTCTCCGATCCTCGAGACAATAAGGGTCGAACGCGCCTCCACCCTCCCGGTTTCGCCTCCATTCTTTCGCCGCGGCTCGCGGGGAGAAAAGCACCGACAGGGGGCAGGGCCGGGGCGGAATCTTAATTTAAAATTCAATTTACAATTTAATTTCCACGGCCGACGCGACCGATTCACACGTCTCTCTCGTCCGTGGCTTCCATTCGTCTTCCGGGGTTTCCGCGAGATTTCCAAGGGCAAGCCCCTGCAAGGGGTTGAATTCATATTCCCGGCTTACAAACCAGGAATCCACGCGATGGGTGCGGAATTAATTACTCGCGGAATTATTTCCGCCTATCGTTATTCCGGAAGCGATCATCGTTATTCTTATCGCCGTCGCACTTAACCACGGCATTGTTCGTTCGTGCGTGCTCCAAAAAAAAAAAAACGAAATTCACTGACCCAAAGAAATATCTCTTTTAAGAGTAAATCTCTTCTCTCCTAGGCAACAAAATTCCCGGATAAAAAATTATAAGGTCCAGAACGGAGACGTTCGAATTTATCAGATTGCGGGTTCGTGATAAAGCCATTCTATACAATCCCCCCCCAA
Source organism: Orussus abietinus (assembly GCF_000612105.2). Lineage (NCBI taxonomy): Eukaryota > Metazoa > Arthropoda > Insecta > Hymenoptera > Orussidae > Orussus > Orussus abietinus. The sequence goes on from NW_019396012.1 coordinate 3,091,937, forward strand.
CCCCCGTATCCCCGTCCGCGTTCTCCATGGTGTAACGAGCGAAGTACAGGAGACGCATAAAGCCCGATTACTTAGGTGAAATTTTCAGCGGCCCGGTGTTAAAAAAAACTTGTCCCATAAAGAGTCCTCGTTTCCTGATAAATCCCGAAAACGAGGCCCCCGTAATCCCCGCCCAATGGTTTAAGAGCTAATAGAGTTACACCCTCCAACCCCCTTACGATTTCAGCTTAACTGCTTTACGGTCTCGACTTATTGGGGGGGGAGGAAAAAAAAAATCGAGGGGTCGCTTCCCCCAAGTCACTTATCGAAGGACCGGAAATCTGATTTTCCGACTGCCAGATTTTCTCGCCATCCCGATGGAAAAATCTCGATCAATGACTGCCCCCTTCGATAATAATTCCCATCCCTTGGCGAAAGCGTCGAGGAAAATTCCTTCGAAAAGGGTGACACAGTTTCCGGACAGGGGGGGGTCGTTTCGCCCCCAGTCTGAAGACCGCATTATGCAGGGTTGAAACCGCATTAAACCTTTTATCTCGTCCATTTCATCTGTGGCTCGAAGTCCCGCCAAGAAGCGAAAAACGCGGCGAAAAGAGAGCGCGAGAAAAGGAAGAGGGGGAGGGGACGAGAGAGCGGGAGGAAATGTTTTGTGTGCTTTATGATAACAAACTGCCCCTAAAAAAGCACGGCTCGTCGAGCAACTAACGTTATTAACACGAGTAGGTGTATACGTTGTACGGATTTCATCTCGGCGGGGCAAACGGCCGACATAACGGCCCCATTCGTTTTGATCTCCGACGAAGCTTAATGAAAGTCTCGCCATAATTTCGTCATGTTGTGAAAGCACGTCGTTAGCTCGGATTATAAAATAAAGAAAAGGCGAGGGAGGGAGGAAAAAAGGTAGAAAAAAAAAAACAGAACGGAGGGGGGGGGAAAAGGAGGGAAAGTCACGCCGCAAAAGCACCGTAGAGAGCAAATCCCACTGTTTCGAGGGCGTGACGCGTCGCCAGTTTTTTTTAAGCTTTCCCGAGGAAAAGACGACTTTTCCCGCGCCGAGAGCAAAGGACGGTCTTTTCGGGGAAAATAAAAAAATACTCCCCCGCTCCACGACTTCTATTTACACGTCCCGCCGGTCTCAATACGCTCAATGTATACGAAAGAAAAAAGAAAACACTGTGCAGACCCGAAAAATACATGCATACTGGCATGTGCACAAAACATCGAAAAAAAGAAAAAAGTACATTCCGCGTCCTCAGAATGGCGACAAAATCCGGAATCCCGAAGGCAGTTCCAATTCCATGAGCTTCCGATGCGCTGAGTGCGAGGGGTGCGAGCAGAGCAACGCGAACTTGAGGGCAGCAAAAAAGGGGTGGGCTAGGGAGGTGAAAAAGGGAACGAGGGTAGGAAAAAGAAGAAGAAAAAAAAATAGGAGAAAGGGAAGATCGAAATGGAAAAGGAAAACATCCCCGCATTCCGTCCACACAAAGCCGGGGAGGGCGGCTTGTCGCACCCCAGGGTATCCGGTGGGGAGGAGAGGCGGAATAGGGGGGCGCTTAAAAGCTCGCCTAACTTTCCCATTGTGGGACCCCGCGCGGTCGACAAATTGGTGTTTCCGATTTTTCAATGGAGCCCGCGCCGAGTCCGCGGAATACACACAACGAGGTTTTCCATCCCCCAGGATGGAAAACCCCTCCCCGCGGGGAAACGGCCGCTTCCGGAAGGAAGGAGGCGAAATTTCCACGCGTCCCTAAAGAGCCCCGGGAACCGCCTCCCAAGTGTCGTAGAGAAATCGAAACTACCCACTCCCACCCACCCACCCCCCCGATTTCCTCCTTATCCTCCCCCGCGAAAGCTCGCAGTTGTAGGTGGCCGCGTGCAGGTGCAGTTTCCCGTTACTCAGGAAGATCGAGTGCACTCCAGACAGCCTCCAGGGGGTGCAGTTACATCCGGAGGGTGCAGCGAGCCGCATGCAGTGCATACGCGCCAAAAGTCGTGGAGGAAGGGGTTAAGGGGAACGCATGGGGTGCGGGGGACAAGGGAGCTCGCGGATCCCTCCGGCGGATGTTTACGAATCCATCCCCCGTGCCGCCCTCTCGTTTCCGGCCGTTCTTAATAAAGAGAGCTATTTTAATTAAAATTACCCGCCCCCTTCCCCTGTACCCCTCCGAAGTGCGCTCCGCACTTGGACCGCCCAGAGACCCCCGGGGGGGAGTGGCGGAAGGGAATATGCAAACTACGGCGAAACTTGATATTTACGGATTTATTCCATCTCCCTGTGGAGGCCGGGGTTGCTCCCGTTTGTCCTAAATAAATCCTTCCCCCCGGCCCGGGAATCCCTGTCTGGTGGACGAGCGAAGGGTCCAAGGGGTGCAGCCTTAAGTCGAATTATTTGCGCGGCGGTAACGAGGATGATTTAATTCCCGCTGCGTGGTCGCATCACGCGAATGCAATCGCGTTTTCGCGTCGCACACGGAAATCCGAAAACCGTCAGGAAAAAAAAAAAAGTCGTTTCGCGCGCGGTTTTCCAATCTGCCCCCTCGGGTACTCCGCAATTTTCGGGGGCGAAAACAAACGAAAAAAAAAAATGAGGGGAAAGAGGCGAAAACACGGGAAACACCCTTTCGACCCGTCTGAAAGGCCTCGACGCGAGCGCGGCTGCAGGGACAAAGTCTCCGGAGAGCTTTGCACTGTCCGCTTCCGAGGAAAACAAAAATCGAGTAATTCAGGGAAAACCTTAAGGAAACCCATCCCCACCTCGCGATTACCTAGGTAAATATGAAAAAAGAACAAATAATCCAGAAAACTCGAACAAGCCCCAAAGGGGAGGATCGCCCACTCCAAGCATGATATCTCGCCGGAAATGTAATCGAATTCAGGAAGAAACTTCCCTCCGGCGGGGGAAAGGGGCCCCGAGGGGTGAGGGGGCACATCTCAAATTACATCCTCGTGTTTCCGCTCGGCAAGAAGAATCTCTCCGGGGAAGTTCCAGGCTCGGAAACGTCGGCGACAAACTTTTCATCTCCGGCGCGAGCGAGAATCCCCGACGTCGCGTCGATCCGCGGATCGCGATTCTTCTAAAGATTCGCGAGGGGAGGTAGACCCCCCTCGATGGGAAAAATGGGAAAATCGAGGAAAAACGGGGGAAAAGGAGGGAAACACTGCATCGACTCGGGTCGAGAGCGCAAGTTCCGGGATAAACCGGGGGAGGGAAAACTAGGGGGAGTATTTCCGCCGAGTCTCTTCCCGTTCTTCCCCTTGCTCCCTGGCTTCCGGTGCCGGTCGCTCCCCCGGGGTCGAGGGGAGCCTCTCGTAATCGCATTAAAACTCGACAAATCAGAGGGGGCATGCCCCCCGTCGAAGAGGGTGCCAGAGGTTGGAGAGATAGAGGATGGCCGCAGAGGATGCGTCCAAAGATCTGGACCCGCCACCGGAAACCCGAAATCAGTCCCCCCTCCTGAACCCCTCGAAAACAAGCATATTGTCCATTTTATAAAAGGGGGTTCGCGATGGTAAAAAAAAAAAGGAAAATAATAAATACACAGGGAAAATTGACGCCCCTGGACTAGCGGAGCCCCATTCGGCGATTGTGTCGCATTGACGTATCGTCGACCCCCTACCCAAAAAAAATAAAAAAAAAATAAAACAACACTTTTCCCACTTTCCCCAATTCAAAAGGGGGTGCGCGATGATAAAAAAAAAAACAACGATAAACACGCGGGGAAACGAACGACGAGGTGAAAGCGCCCCCGGTCTAATGGAGCCCCATTCAGCGATTGGGTCGCGCTGACAAATCGTCGCGACGCGACCCCATGAAAAAAAGAATTACGGTCGCAGAGTAAGGGATGAAAACTAGAAAACCCCATATCCCCTGCCCCCCGCCCCAAAAAACCCACGGATAACCCTTTATCATTAGCAAATCAAGCCCATGGCGCGGTGCCTCAGGTCGCGCCGTCGTGCCATCGATCATGCTCGCATCAAATGCAGCTGCAGGTGGAGGTGGAGATGGAGGTCTGTCGGGTCGAGCGCCTCCGACCTGGCGGAACCAGGGGCCCGGTCAGAGCAAATGCGAATTACTCCCGACCAAGTTTCATACGCCGGGGCGAGAGGGGTTAATCCCGCGTAAGCCGGTGCATCCCCCGCGGAGGGGCGCCTGGGCAGGTGGAAACGGCGCTTTGGCAGGTGCCAGGTGATCAGGGGGAATTGCAGAGGCACGAAAAGGCCTTGCAGAGAATGCATCCCCTTGCAGACCCGTGGAAGCTCCCCGTTATTAGAAACGAGGGGCGCGCATGTATGCGCGTACACATGCGCCCGCGTACACACGTGCACGTGAGTACGTGTGTGCGCGCGGCATGCGAATGTGTCCCCGGCGTTGTATCACTCCATTAAACATTCGCTGCAGTGCACTATAAACCACGATATAATCTCGCAATGCGGTAAACACTGCCAAGTTAAACGCGTCGAGGTGGCGCCCCGTTAGGCCAGGGGTGCACGATACCTCAGAAGGGAGGGGGTTAAAATGCAGCGGGTCGCCCGGAGGGTGGTTGGAGGGAGGACGATGCACCTGCGAATGATTTGCGTCGCCGTGGGGGGGAAAGGGGAACAGGCAAAGTGTCCCGGAGATACCGGGAAGAGAGAAGGGAAAGAGACCGATTCAAAGGGCGACCGGCGGAAGCGGAAGAGGCAGATACCTCGACGGGGGGTCGGGGGGAGATAGGGATGGGAGGACCATTCCTTAGACACTTTTTACGAGCTCGAGACGTCTTTCCCCGAGACGCCTCACTTTTACGTCCAGCCGTTATAGTTCGTTAGATGGGTCTATCCGTGTGGAGTACATGTGTGCGTACGTATGTACATCCATAAATATATATATATATATATAAACACGCGCACATACCTATCTATGTGCATTTATATACACGCGCAGGTGGAGGAGACGAACAGATATAGGTGCATTCGTCGCATCGCGTTGCAGACCTCCCCCGATGCGGAGGGTGCGCATCGCCTCCTCTCCCACCTTGCCCCCCCGGAGAAAGACTCCCTCAAAGAAACCCCCCTACTCGCTTTCGGGGGGAAAAAGCTCGGAATTTCAGATCCCACGGGCTCTCGGACTCGTAACCTCGGACCGAAAAGGGATTCGAAGCTACGTGCTCCACCGATTGCAGATCGGGCTCCCTCCCCCCAGGAGACACCCCGGAGACCCCCTCGGAAAAGGGTGACCGGGTGGAACGCTCGGAAAACAGGGGCAAGGGGGACCATCCGAAGACGCGAAAGCTTCCGTTCTGGCGGTTCGTCGAAATGGAGGAAAAGTAAGAAAAAAAAAAAAAGAGAAAAGAAAGGAAGGACGGGGATGAAAGATACAGAGCGATCGCGCAGCGACACGGCTTGTCAATCGATTTGCGATCCGATCCACTCCTCCCCCCTGGGGGGGGAGGGAGAAAAAATTCTATTCGGCAGTGGCCCCTTGCCAATGCCGGCCCATGCCAAAGGGGATTGAAGAACAACTGCGAGTTATTCGACCGAGGAGCCCCTAAAACTCGTCTCTGGCGAGGAAAAACAGCCCTCCCTCCCCTCCCGAGACTAACGAGGGAGACGAGAGGAGAGACGGGACGGCGCTCTTAAAATCAAATTTGGAAAAAAAAACTTGCCGTCCCCCCGGAGGTCCTCTTTCGGGGTCTGGACCCAGACTCCCGGAATTCGTCTCCTAATTTTCACTCAAGATTAGTATTTCAAAAAGTCACGTGCCTCGCGGGGGTCGCAGCCGGTCACCGAGACGCACCCCCGTTCTGACTGTCGCGGGGTCCACCCCCTTTGAATTTATACCGCGTAATTCCAGCAGTCGAGATTTACAGGGAAAGTTTCACATCTCCCCGCTCCGGGGGAGGCGGTTGGTATAAAATATTTAATTAGTTGCCTTAATGCCCTTGGTACTTTTCGCGAGAGGCACGGAGGGGCGGGGGCACTCGACCCGCGGCCCTCGCCTGGGGGTGCGGAACCGCACCCTTCGCGACGCAACACGCACCCGCGGAAACGCGGAAAGCGCGGTCTGGGAATGAACCAAACGAAGGGAGTTTGGGGGCCGGAGGAGGGGGGGCAAAAGAGACCACCTCGAGTAACGACCTACCCCTCTCTCTATTCTCTTTCTCCGGCCCTCTTCCTTAGGTGCAGCTGCGAGACGCCACCTTCGCGCACCTGCGAGCGATTTATCTCCCGAATTTTCTTTCCATTACGAGCCCCATTCGTTCGACCCCTGGCATCCTCAACGCCTTCGTTTCCCGCTACGTGATAAATACCTAGCCTCACCCCGAGAAATCTTCCCCCGAACCCCCGTCCGCCCCCTAGTCGATTAAACATTCGCGGGTTTCGGAATTAATATGGCGGCCCCCCGCCCCCTGGAATCGTTACACCCACACCTTCCGGTAGTCGGGAGGAGAAAGAGATCTCTCGTCGAGAGTCGGTGTACGACGAGAGGTACATGCACGTCGCGGCGTCCAGTGTACGTAGAGGGGAGGAATACGCGAGGCGCATGCGGTACATGCGGTGTCCGGAGTACCTAGGGTACCCAGAGTACCCACGGTACCCGGGACGCCGCACCCACGTTAATTCCCCGATCACAGCCGAGGGGGTGTTCTCGTTATTTTTACAGCAGCCCGTTTTCCCCGCGGCCCCCTCGTCCGGGCCCGATATATCGATTTACCCTAAGTACGCTCATTAGTCCTCCTCGTCGACGCCGAGCGTCGTCCTGGCTGAGATCGAGCACCATCGCGCCGACGAGAGGCCGACGTCCTGCCGACGCATCGGATCGATCGGGCCGTCCCGATCGCCTCTCTGCTGCTTCTATCCAAAAATAGAGAGACGGAGAAAAAAGGCAAAAACGTAGGGGAAAGAAAAAAAAACGGATCCAAGAAGGACCCTCGACGGCGCGCAATCCGCGGACCTACCCCCCGACGCGTTTAATCCTGGAGGTCCCGAATCGGGGCCGAGGACCTCCTCGACGAAAATAGTCGAAGAAATCTGCCCGGAAATTCGACCTCGTCGATCCGGATCGACGACGGTCGGCGACGTCGGCGCCGGGGGTAGTTTTCATTACGCGTATTGTCGCCGGGCGACGCCTCCTGGAAATAACCGGAAAATCTCGAGTCCGAGGAGGGCGACGTCGCCGGGTCGCCGTCGATATCCGTCGACACCTCGACACCTCGACACCTCGACCTCTCGTCGCCCGGCCCTTCTAGTTCCCCGTCACCCCGCTTTTCCCTAGTTCCCTTATTTCTCTTACTTTTCCTATTTCTCTTAGTCCCCTTTCGTCTTCCAATTTTCCAATTCTTCCCATTTATCCTATTTCTCCTATTCCCCTTACATTTCCCTATTTCTTTTCTTCCATTTCCCTATCCCCCTAGCTCTCCGCTATTTTTTCTACTTTTTCTTATTTTCGCATTCTCCCGTTTTCCTTCGTCTCCCGGCGGCGTCACCTTTCCTCCGACGGCGGGCGTCGACGTAACGCGCTAACGCATCGTCGATAAACTCGAAACGGACGCCTGTAACGGGCACCGGTCGGAATCAATGGATAACCCTCGCGATATTTTCGCCACTTCGCCCCCCTGGCCCTCGTGAAATACGGCGCCTCGCGCCGTCGCGACGCGTTTTCCCCGCGCGAGCGTTCCGCCCCGGGAAATTATTGCGGTCACTCCTACCGTCCGCCCCGATCTACGAGCCGCAGCCTGCCGCGCGCGGTTTCCGCTCCTAACCCCGGGCGGTCCTCGAGACGCCGGGAAATTGTCGCCAGTGCGGCGGAAACTAAGGATCGACGTCTAAAAAAAATTCCGTAAAATACGAGCAAAACGTATTCGAGAAGACGAAGTACTCCCAGAAAATATAGAAAGCTCCCCATATATCAAAATTCATTCGTACAACTCGACCGTCCGCGTACAAGCTTCACCCGCAATTAGATTATATAAAAGTACCCGTAAAAATAAAAAAAAAATGAAATAAAGGATGGATTAATTAAAGGGGGGCAACAAAAAAATGCACACTCAAAATACGAAGCACGAGTACTAATACACATGCCGACAAATTGTCAACGTTCTGAAAGCCCACCCCGCGGGAAATTTACGCCAGGATTGCGAAAAGCAAGCGCGCGGAAATTCGGTCGCGAGTTAGCGTCCATAACGCGAAGCGGCCGTCGAATATCGATATCGGTAAAAAGAATGTATATATAAAAAAAAGAAAAAGGAGACCACGAGGAGACGAGCGTCGATTCGAAAAATGTCGACACCGAGAGTTACCGCCGCCCGTCATGCCCTCCTCAAAGCGGCGCCCCTCCAGGTAAGGGGGTGCGTGTCGTCCGGGAGGACCCCATCGGCGCGGTCCCCGTGCGTCCATGTTCGAATTTCCATTTTCACTTCCATTTACATTACCGCCTGCGAGGAATCCGTTTACACCGGCGAACGAGCCGATCCATTGAAATTCCATCGCGCCGCGCTCGAATTTAACCCCCTGAGGGGGTATCGACAAGAGCGACGGGGTGACGGGGGGAAAGGGGGTCGCGTCGTCCACGAAACTGACGCCGAGAATCAAAGTGCGAACCCAAGTCGACGAGGAACGACCAAAAAAAGACAGCGGCAAAACCGAAAAAGCATAGAAAGAAAAGTGGCGAGGATCAGTCCTCGAGGCAGACTCCTGTATATACTGTGGAAAAAGAAAAGAGGAAGGGAAAATATGGGAGGAATTTTTATTCCGAAAATTATTTCCCAGGGGGTGTCTGGCGCAAAGATGGGAGAAAGGGGAGCGCCCCTCGGGCGAGGATATCCGATTTGGAGACGATTTCCGGGAGCGCCCCCGCGAAATCGGCACTCCTCATCGGAGGGAGGGCATTGTTCGCCGTTCCAGCCGAAAGGGTAACCGGAGAAGAATTTCGAGTTCGTCGCCCCTCTCCCCTAGTCCCCCGCCCTTGGGGGGCGGTACAATGCGCCCCGTACTTATGAAAGTCTGGTCGCTTCGTGCCGAAGTGCGGAGATAAAAGGGGTACTCGAAGAGCGCCCTCTATATGTCTCCTTCCCGGCCTCCCCTCACGGGGGAAGGAGAGCGTTTATCGCAGCTTTGAGATCCTGCAGATTATCCCCGTCCATGCAGTACTCATCCCGGGGAAGGACTATCTTTTTCCCTCTGCAAAGGAAGGAAAAGGAAGGAAGAAAAGAAGAAGACAAAAAAAAAGTAGAGACGAGAGAAAGAAGAAACGGAAAGCGGGATCACCGCTCCCCTCTCGCCCCGCCGCTTATTAAAAGAATTACCCCTTTCTCTGGCGATCTCGACGGCCACGTTGGTCACCGCGAAGACGAAGTCGGACGATTCTTATATTATCTTCTAACGCTGATATCACAAGATAATATAAAATTCCATACACGGAGGAGGTAATAATCACGGCCGATTGCCTATCCGCGAAGCGAGGGGTTTCCCCTCTTAAATGGAGAGAGAAAAAAAAGGAGAAAAAAGTATTATAAAAAAAAAATGAATATAAAAAGAAGGACGATGGCGACAAAGGCGCCCCTTTCGCGTGCACTTACGCGTAGCCGCGAGTGCGTCGAGAAAGAGAGATAGACAGGTAGGAAGGGAAAGAGAGAGAGAGGGAGAAAGCTCAACGAGCCGCGTCGGCGAGACGCGGCCATATTGTTTTATCCCCGACGCCCCCGTATTCCCCGTAGCGTTTAGCAGTAATGAAATTTCTAATTAAACAACTTGCCGGGCCGGTGCGTACTCGCCGCCTGTACACGCGCGACGGTGCACCCCGGTGCATTTGCATAGGGACGCGGGTTCCCTCCTCATCCAACCCTCCCCCGTGTGCATACACCCTGCAAGACGTCACGCGCTAACTGCATACACCGACGCATAACTGAAACAAGGCTCGTAGCAAACTGCAATCCCGGCTGCATGACTCCGAGGAGCGTCAACCGGGGGCGATAAAACCGGCGACGGGGACCTTCCGTCGTCACCCCCCGTGATAAAAACTGAAAATCCGATGGCATCCCTGCGACCCCTCGACGGATGGGACCCCTGATAAGGACTCCCCCCCGGGTGGAGGGAACGCCCGAAATTCGCCCTTAACGCGCGGCCCTTCCCTCGGAACCCTTCACCCCGAAACCGACACCCTTTCCCTCTTCACACCTCTGAGGGTCTCTTCGGGACCCTCGAATTCGCGGAGTCTGTCCGGTACGAATTTCGCGACCAAAAGAAAGAGACGAGGACTCGAGACATTCGACTTGATACTTTTCTACGGAACTGAGATATTTCACTTTATTTTATTTCTTTATTTCTTTCCTTCCGCATTGTAAAAACGGACTAGATTCCTGGGTGATCGATTGGATGCATTTTCCATGCGCATCAAAGTGAGATCACACGTCAAAGGGCGGGATTCTTCGGGAAGTGGGTCGGGGTTATTAGTTGGCAGTGCGAATATTTGGCCGGAGGGTGGAGGACCCCCCTGGTCGGTGAATTTCGGGCGGCGTTTTGGCCGATAAATTACGAGCGGGATTGGGAAAGAGCATATTGCAGATTACTCGCGCGATAGGTACGAGCGGGGGGCGAAAACGGAGGGAAAAGGGGATGGCACGTGGTTACCCGTCATGTTTATTGCGCGGGGGGCAACTCCCTTAAGAGCAACTTACCCGGCAATACAATGAAGAATACAATGGAGTCAATTTTGATAGCTCGGACCGGGCCCCGCGAACCGGAGCAATTATACAATGGTGTACGTAATTAACGGGCGCCGTGAGATACGGCCCGAGGTCCTTAGGTGAATTAACCGACAATTATTTCCGAACTTTTAATTGAAAGCCAACTCGCCGCCCTGAGGCGACCGTCCATTCCTGGAGGACGTCGAGGGAGGGAAGAAAAGTACTAAACCCCGGACAACGAGAAACGGGAAACATACTTGTCCGTTGTTCCCCCCTTTTACGCGACCCAAGTCCAAGAAAGAAAGTTTGCACCCTCCAAGAAGGTAAAAGTGAAAATTCGCCCCCCTGGCAAAGGGACGATCCAATCAGTCGGCGCAAGGAAAAGACATCGAGCAAATTCAACGGCGACGATAACTTTGTTAATAACAAATACCTGTCCTAGTTTTTCTTTTAAATTCGTCTTGCCTTTTCCTTCCTGATGAAAAGGGGAAATGACATAGGAAGGGGTGAGGGTGGTCGAAAAGAGAGATAGAGGCGTCGAGAACGACATGACACGGCGCAGTCGAAATCGAAACGAGATGAAAGGCACCTTTGGTCCCGTTCGCATATTGCGGCTCCACTTTTTGAGCGTTCTATTCCGCTCTTTCCGCCTTCCCCCCTTCGATACGTAGTCGGTACATTCGATAACTCCGAGCCGAGCATTTCGTCAAAAGCGACAACTCATTCGGCGGGTTTGCCCCCTCCCCCCGCCACCCGACCCCCCAGGAAAAACACCCCCAAATAGCATGCCCTCGCGAGGACTGCAGGTCCGGCCTCGGGGAAAGCGCTTTCAAGCGCCATTAACCGTGCTCGTAGTTTCCAAAAGTGTTGGAAAAACAATTCCCCGGCAAAGCGAGATGTAAAACGAGCTAAACGAATCCGATCCGTTCGGGACGCGCAGCAATATGACTTAAACAAATTTTTCTATAACACTATTCAATAGAGGGGGAAAAACGAAAGTCAAGAGAGCCAAGAGCTCTCGCGCTCGTCCATGGCGACGGTCGACAAAACTGATGTACATTCGCAGGGTGTAACGGAAATAATCGTACCCGCGGTTTACACATCGCAAAAGTGCTCTCGAAAAGTCCCGCAAAATTTTTATTCACGATGCATCGTTCGGTTGTAATAAATAATTGAAAAATGGCCAACCAGTCGCGCGAGGCGAATCGGAGGGTAGACTGAAAATTGCCTCGTTTCTACAATTTTTAGGATTTCATTAGGACACGCGTCGCTATTCTTCTTGAAAATGGATTCGAATAGTCCGGGGGACAATTGACTATTTCCTTGAATAATTAAATAATACTAGTAACCGGTGGATCGCGAAAAACAGGTGGATAAAAAATTCCACCGGTCTCCTCGATTCCCGACGGGGACCCAGAGAAGTGCAAACCGCGAGGACGAGTTCCACATTACGCGTGTACATAGACACGTGTACACGGGTACACGTCCAACGGCTAAACGAGCAATGTCGCCGGTTGTAAATCAGCCGCCTCTACGAGGCGGTCCTAATTAATCGACGCAAACGTATCGGTCGCAAATATTAACGAATAATAACGTAACTCATGGACTACGAGCCGACGATCCCCCGTCGACGTCACGTCCTATCGTCGGCGGCCAGCTCTCATCCTGGACGAGCGTCGCGACGACGAGGAGACCTTTTCATCCGGGGATGTTCCTGCGAGATCCGGATCCGGGCAGAGGTCGCTTCCGGGTCGTCTTCATTCATGAATTCACGTTTCCTCGATCGTCCTCGCTCGAGATTCTATTTCTCCGAGGGCGAGGAAACGAGGAGGGAATCTCTCCCAGAGGACGATGCCGAGGACTTCCGATATCCGCTAAGGATCTCAGATTTTCCGAGTCTCCGGACGCCTCTTCGAGGTCTCTTCAGGATGGAAAGCACATGGTCAAGCTTCTTCGTTCGAACGACTGGCATACAAAGTGTGACGTTGAAGAGTGATGACGACGTTGATGCCGAAGAGTGGACTCGAAGCAGGGCTTTCTTCCTTTCTTATATCCTTTTCGGGAATTTTGCCCCCGGAGGACTTAGGGAGATTTCTTCGGGTGCCTCTTCGGGGTCAATTTCAGGATCCGGAAAAATAATCACTGTTCCGCTTCCGATTGGCCGAGTTCGATGAATCGCCTTCCTTGCCGCGTTAATTCGTCCGAGATCCGTTCGTCACGCGTTATTGTTCTCGATTGTTCTTCGAACACTTAGCACACATTCACGGGTTCGATACAATTGCCGTTCAAGACAAAGCCTCCGTAGACCTCGAAATCAAAACAACGACCCGTAGTCGCGCACTTCCGAAAGACCGACGTTCTCGAGAGTACCACGCAATTACCCTTCCCTAAGAGATCGCGAAGTCACGCGAAAATGCGCCATAAGGACCATTTTCCCGGATCGTTCACATAGTCTCCGAAATACCGGCGTTCCCACCTCCGCGAGATACTAATCGAGACCCGTTCAAAAAAATGCCAACTCGTTAAAAATCATTTCCCGGGGATATCGGATCTCCTTCCGGTCCTTCCGCATTCTAAAGTCTCTCTCAAAATGCAAACTGCAAAATGCAAAAAAAAGGAAAAGTTCCTCCAGAGTGCCCCGGCTCTCGCGAGGATCCCTCAATTCCTCCCATTAACCGGAACGAGATTAAGTCCTCCCGTGACTTCCGACATCTTTAAAAAGCAGGTGTTACCGCGCCCGTCCCTGGAATTAGAGGTGAAATAAAATTCATTAAGGGGGCGGGATGATTAATCTCGTTGCCGCGCTACCGGGACTGGCTAATTTCACGAAATTGGTATCGCGACCCCCGTCGCCCCCCTCCGGGATATAATACGCGAGAGAGTTCACCGACGAGTGTAAGGGTCGCGTATTTCATTAAGTTATTTTCCATCCCGGACGAGTTTCCGCCCCTTTCCTCATTTTCCTCTCTGTCCCACATATTCCGGCCGACTATTCGTCTCTCTCTCTCCGTTGTCTCGCGACCGCTTCTACCTTGTTTCGCCGCTCCTTTTTTCTCGCCCGCTCTTCCTTTCAATGCTTTATCCCCAGGTAGGACGCGGAAGCGGAAAGAACTCCGATTTAGCCAATGAACGCGTGGAATTCCGCAGAAAAAAGGAGGACAAGGGGAGAGAAAAAAAAAACAGTGAGCAACAAAAGGAACCTTTTACCGTGGAATCTAATCGGGACCGAAAGAGTTGGAAATTTTCCGCGTTAATTTTCCCCATTTTCGATTATCAATTCCCCAGGAGAGGACCACCCCACGATACCCTGGGCTTCGACGAATTTTCGAGTCCCGAGACAAGGCTCGGAATGGACATCCAGGAGCCCGAGATAAGACCGAATACCCGCAACAATGGTCGGTCGGGTCCGACCGGGGACAGAAACTCGCCAGAATACCGAGGCATTTCGAGGAACAATCCCAAGAGGACGACCATCGCGATATAAGACGCAGATATTTCACTCAGAGTAATTTCGAGCAGTCAAAGCGACCCGCGGCAGTGCCAACTTTAAATCCTAGGGTATATCAACCGCGGCGTCACCTTCCTGCCGAATAGGATCCGAGGGCCCGCGTCATGCCGGATCCTCCGAGTCTCCCACCACGGGGGGCGAACGCGAGCGCGGCCACGGGAGAGCGAGCGGACCGAGCACCCCACGCGTCACCGTCCCAGTCTCGACTACCGGCGGAGAGCGAGAGCCCCGCGGCGAGCGCCTCGCGCTTCCGCCGGACCGGGCCTCCCATTGGCCGAGCGGCGCGCCGCGGTCACGTGGCCGCGCCAATAGCGCGGCACGCTGGTACTCGGAGGTGCTCGCATTGGCCGGGAGTCACGTGGCCTCACGCGAGTGACAAAATTCACGTCCGCGAGCCTTGCTCACGCGAAGTGAAGACGTTCCCCTCCCTTCCCCGCGCCGGTCGACGGACCTTGGGTCTACCTCGCTCGCGGAGTTTTCGGTGGAGTGCAGCCTTTCCGATGGAGCGCGGTATTTCCGATAGACCGCGATATTTCCGCTAGACCGCGGCCGCGATTGGCCTCGCCGCCTCGCGACCGGATACCGCTCCGATCCGCTGATGGTGACTCGTCGGGAGCTCGCCAGAGGACTGGCGACCGCCGTGGTGGATCCCACGGCGCACCACGCCGACGCACGTCGGTCGTCTCCTCGCCGGCGTCGCGGGCCCGCGAGCTCTCTCGCCGACGCCGACGCCGAGCGACGCCCGACTCCCCCCCGACGCGACTCTTGCGAGCGAATCGTTCTCCTCCCGAATTTTCTTCTTCGTGATCGTTTGGAGGATGATCAATCGAGAACTATGAGAAAAGTAACAAAAAGAACGACAAGCGTCTACGAGGCTCCCTCTCCCCAATTTTTCGAGACCCTCGGGCGCCGGTCCAATCGGACATTCCCTTTGCATATGCACTCCGGATGCGTTTATTCCTACAAGGATGCACGGCGCCGGGAGTGCACGTGAAAAGCCAAGGCGAGACAACCCTTGACAGGATTACCCGGTGAACGTCCTCGAAAGATCGATTTCCCCCCTGCTGGAGCAGCATCCCTCGAACTCTGGGCAAGAAGAAGGCGCAAAAAGCTTCCCAGGGTATGAAAAAAAGGGGTAGAACCGCGTTTTATCCCCGCGGGACCGTGGAAATTTGCGTGTCCATTAAAGCGCGTGCCGCGGTGTATCGATTTTAGTATTATCCGTGGCAACGTCCATTACCGAACGACAGGATATTGAATAACGGATCGCCTTGTACTCTCGCCGAGTTAGAGACGAAAAGCATCACCAGGGGGACGGAAGTAGCGTCGGGTTAATTTGCCACGAGAACCGGAGCCGTCCGAGGGGTTGGAAAGAGGAGAGCTACGAAACGAAAGGGTGCTCCAATTACCCGGGAAAAAGGGGCAAAAATCGGATTAGTCGGTCCGATATCGGTGGGAATTCCACGAGGGAAAAAAGAAATCCCCGCAAGACTTTTAATTCCCGTTCAAAGGATGCAACACGTACATACGTAGATCAAAGAGGCGGACGTATCAACCCTTCGGCCGACGGCCCTCCCGAGGGATGAGTCGGGATCAGCTCGAGGGGGTTGAAAATCGGTTCTGGCGTATCCTTGTAAAATTAAAGACGACAGAATCCTACTCGAAGCTTGCCGGGGGTGGGTGGCTCGCCTTTGGAAACGGTTTAGCCGCTTCCTTCGGGGGCGGGGGCTGATTGATGGGCGGCATCGATCAGCGCCTCGCCGGCGAGCTGTGCATTAACTTTATATTAAATACTTCATCATTTTTCCGAAGCGCCCGGCGTACTCCTACTCCTTCGATTTTCTATCGGTTCCACTTGCCAGAGAAGGCGGTCCCGATTCGCCGGGGCGTTTCGAGCCTTTATTAAAAATTTCACCCCCATGGACCGACCGACTCCGGAGCGAGGAGCTCTCTTTTAATATCGCTTGATTCCGGGCTCGTTTGTCAAAGTATCGGCCGATGACGGGGAGTAAAAACAACCGGGGGTATCGATACTTCCTGTTTTCGATATGGAAACTCGGCGGAATTGGCGCGGGCCCTTCCGCCGAATAAATCTCCGCGGTCTCGAAAGCTCGTCCCCGAAAAGCCCGTTCTCGTGGTGCCACTTTCGTCCCCCCTTAAAGCCTTTGGATACCCAGATACGATATCCACAAACATAGCATAAGGTATAAGAATAAAATACCAGAAAATTTAATATGACATCCTGTGTCGGCGATTCCGTCGACGGATTTTTACGTCCACCGTTGAGTTATCGTTAACACGAGGTATCCTCGCGTGATGGGTTTTAAAGTCGTCGTCGTGGACTTCGAGCCAGGATTTACCCCCTTATCTGGGACGCCGTTTCCGTAATGGCTCCGAAATTGCCGCACCGGGCGAATGCGACGGGAAAAAGAGGAAAACTCGGGACAAGAAGCTGAAAAATCGCCGCCGAGGACGTCGCCCCGGAATAATCCCGTTCGATCTCGACGAGGATGACGGACCCCGAAGAAGTCGACGGGATTGGGGCCGTCACTCCGGGGACGACGTTGCTCCGGACCTCATTACAGCTAATTACCATTTAACTCCACCGGTTGAATTTGGCCGGATACGTCGATCCTCCCTTCGGTGACGGACAAGCTCCGACGACTCCTCCCAAAACGCATCGGCAGTCCTGGAATTCGATTCGACCGTTTAAATTTGTATAAAATTATGCAACGCGTTGATTATTCCGAGCGGCCATCAATTAGCGACGAAGATTGCCGTCGTAGCTCCCAAGAGAGAGCCATCGCTATAAGAGCGATATTAGTCGAAGACCTAATTACGACTAATTACTGTGCAACGTCCCTAGACAAATAACCGAAAGCTTGGAGCGGCTTCCCCGTGGAGGACATCCACGACGGCGTCTCACCACCGATCTCGGGAGGAATTATTCCCCAGAATTTATAAACAACAGGAGCCCGAAGTAGATCCCCCAGAATTTTCCCAACAGCCCTCGGAACGTCAGGATATTAATTCCCCTGAATTTCCCGTAGCCGAACTCGGGACGTACTTCTTGAAAATACCCGCCAGGCCGAATTCCCGGAATTTTCGGGGAAACTTCCCCGAAATCTGCCCGAATTCCCGGAATTTTCCCGGGAACGGCGAGACGAGGAAATTCGAGCTCTCGTTTAGCGAGGCGAGTCGACCTCCTTATCGAGTCGCGTTTCCGGGGCGATTCGGCCGCGAAGGCGCGCCGTATCTTCCTCGGCGGTAATGTCGGCATTACGGCGGCATTATCCCGGCATTATGCGTACGTCATACCGGAGCACGTGCCGACCCATATTACAGGGGGTCCCGCGGGTACATACAATGGAAGAGGAGGCAGGGCGAGGGGAGGTCCCTCTTGCGGTGAGTCGAGTCGAGGCAAGAGGCGGCTTCGCGCCTCGCCGTCTGAGCCCGTTGTCGAGAGACTTGCTTATTTCTTGCACGGTTGAGCCGGTTAGTCGGCGCTCCTCTCATCGGGCCGAAACTCCCCGTCGACGGATCCTTTTACGTGGAAGTTATTCCCGGGAGCGCTCCCACGAGCCTTGGGGAGGAGCGCCGAATCAAAATCGAGTCGCCGCCTAGACGCCCCTGGAAAATATCCCAGGACATCCTCGACCGTCCCGAAAAAGTATCAAAGTCTCAATCCGGGCAAAATCTCCCGGTTTGTTATTTTAATCGCGGTCATTTTCCTCATTTTTATGAAATTGGTCGTGACAGCTCGATAACGAGATTCCCCGGGAATTTTCGTTACAGCTCGAATGAGAAAGTTCTCCCCTGGGGAACTGATCTAAATGTTCCCGAGTATCGGCTTGATTGCGTCGAAGTGGTCGTGGCAGCTTAACGGACGCCTTTCCGAGAGCAGGTGCTCCTCTCCGAGAGGGTACCTCGAGACAATATGTCACCGATGGGTGACACCGACGATAGGTTCCCATCGGCATTCGCCGTTCCCGGGAAATCGAGGCAGATCGAGCGGAAGAGGTCAGGCCCGCTCGGCGGCATAAAAGGGGATCGGCGAGGTCGCGCCGATAGCTCGGAAAGCAATATCGAGGCTCGGTGTCTCGTTAGGTCGTGCCGTCGCACGCAGCGCGGGACGGTGGGGGGCGCGATGTGCACGTCGGGGAAAATCAATCCCACGGGATCCTCGGGGGCCTGGGCCTCCGGAAGACGATCCTCCGAAGGTGCTCCCGGGGAATCGACGCGTCCTGAATTCGTTATCTCGTTATCGGCCGCCGAGTCGCGGACCCCCGCCAATTAAGACCGGATACAGGGAGGGGAGCCCTGACCTACCCCACCGTCGAGATCCCGAGGGCGTCAAGGAAAAAAGGCTGGATAACTCGGCCTTCCGAATCCTCTTCCATGGATTCTAATTTTTTAGGAAATTTTCGCCCCTCTGGAAAAGACATCGAAATAAGGCAAGATACAGGAAGATGCTCTACGGGGGTTGCGACCTCTTTTCCAGCGAATAGTCCGAAAAAGGAAATATCGGAAGGAACTTTCCGGGGGTTTGAAATCTCGGTGCCCGTAAATCGACACGGAGGGTATAATAACTAGGTTCGTTAGCAGTTAGGATAAAAGCAGGCCGGTCGGATTCGAAACTTCTAAACGCTCGAGGTAATACCCAGCCGGGTTAGCTGGTCGAAAACTCCGATCCGGAAGCGTTCGAACCATCGAGGGATAACTCGAATTACAACGAGCCAAGCCCTCGAAAATCCCCGTTTCGGAAACCCGATCGACGGTTTCTCTATACGGCTCGCAAACTGCCTCCCTCTCCTCTTCGTTTCACCGAGGCCGGCCGATTAGAAGGGCGCGTTCCTCGTCAAAAAGAACCGAGGGAAATCATTCGAGCGAAAAAGGAAAATAAAATGAAAGCACGTCAAAAACGATCCAATTTAAAGACCCGACGCATTTGGAAAAACCTCCATCGAAATTACAAACATTTCTTTTCTTTCATGTATAACAGTTCCTTCCTCGATCCCAGGTCGTCGGCGTCGTCGCGAACACCGTCGAGGTCGTCGGCGCCGCCACGTGTACGCAACCTGTTTAATTAGGGAAGAAATTAAGCGCCGGGACAGCCACATCGGACGGGGCGGCGCAATTAGAGGTATTATAAATTAATTATAGCGCCGAGGCCCCGCTAGTTTCGCGGGATTCAATCTCGGAATGGGCTGGCATGGGCGCCAAATGGACGCCAAACAACTTACTTCCCCGGCGTCCGCCGCAGCTCCCTCCTGGGGCAACCCTCCGCGCAACCCCCGGGCACCCTACGGACAATTCGAAGAGGAACATCGGCCGACTATCCGCTTCCGGCCGGAGGCCCCAGGGACGCGGTATAAACCCAAATATTTGATCACCCCCAACTCGTTGCCCTCAACCTCGCCGACCTGGTAGACCTCGACCCGGGTGAGATGTGAAGTTCGAAAGCCGCCTTCGAGATACCGGAATTTTGGAGCACGTCGGAGGGTGAAGTCGACACCTTTCCGAATTAAGCTGTAATTTTTTGGCGCACCCCTTTAGGGTAAACGCCGTGGTTAGAAGACAGGAAAGCGGCCAGATCAAAGTGGAGAACGAGGAGCGGAGATCAAAGGGGGGTCTCTTGTTCGGAGGAATCTAGCGCGGATCCCCTCGGGCTGGGTTCCCTCCGAGAACCGATTGTGTCGCGAATCGCAGGGCGGAGCTTAGAAATCCCCGCCGGAATGGGAACCGATTAAGGGAAACAACGGACCGGCTGCACCTGTTGATACTTCCCGTCCACCCTGACTTCCCCTGGACGAGGGTTAAAACGAGACGTTCGAACACCCCGGGAGTTCATTAGCCGTGAGGAAAGAACGGGTAGTCGGGGTAGCTGGTATTCGATGGGAAACAATGAACTATTAGGAATGACGATGTTGAAATCGTTACACCTGTTGATACGTCATTCCGCCCAAACCTCCAAGCACCCCATTCGACACCTCTGGTGCACTTCCAACGGCCTCATTAGCCCCAAACAGGGTAAAAACTTGCGGCATCGGGGTTACTTAGTCCCCGAGGGTAACCGGGGTTACAACCACGGAACAACAATGTCGGAATTGTTGGACGCGACTTCCGGAGCCATTAACGTTTAAAAGGAAGCCCGGCTCTCAAGGGGGGCTAATTCGAGGCAGCCTCCACGAGCGCTTTTACTCCTGTAAAAGCGTACAACTTCTTCTGGCATTTACCGGCGAACAACCGGCGAGCCCGAAACAACTCGGCGGCGTTGCGGAAGAGTCCTCTCGCTCCTTTTGCGAGAGGAAGCGTCTCGTACAACGGCCGTCCCCTCGCCTCTGATAAGGACGCGCGACGTCGCAACGCTCGATAAAGCAGAGCGCCGCCGGGACGCGAAAACAACCCCGCGGAACTTCCCCTACGTGTTAATGAAACTGAAATCTCGTTGGTATTCGTTACTCCCGTTTATAGAGAGGCTGCAAACGAGAGGAGAGGTACCACCTAGATGGGCAAGCGCTCTCGGCCTTATCAATCCCCGGCACATCGCTCAAGATGAATAATTCAGCTATCCAAGAAAACTCCTGCCCACCTTCCCGCCACCTCCGAGGTCCATTAAAAACCCTCCCAATGACTATATGCATGTTTTAAAAATTTACATCGCAAAAGGACACCTCGATAACGGCAACATTTAATAAAACATGCAAAGGTAGAAAATTTCCTGTGCAGCTTCCAGATGGTCCATAAAAAAAAAATGAAAATAATATCTAACCGGCAATTATTGTACAAAATGTAGATATACACTTTCGCGAATCCCGAATGCGGAGGAGAGACGATTTGAAGCCTACGCGTCGTCTTATCAAAAATTACAATAATTATTGATAATTAACAGAAGGACCTAACGAACGAATCAAGAGAGTAGATACGAAGAGCCACCTGAAAACAGGTGATTAGGTGTTCGGAAAGTCCTATAACGAACAGGTACATCGAATGTCCCTCTTTCTCCATTTTGCCCGTTTCACGAGAGTCCACCTCGAGTTGGATGCCCCGTCCGGCGACCCCCCGCGAACAACCGCGGAGGGCTTGCAGCTATCGCGGTTACAGTTGGGATCTTGTTACGAGGCCGGAAGTCCGCATTGACGTAGGGACACGACTTCAAAGCTAACCAATTTGCAAAGTTTGCCGAGCAAGGGCGGTCCCGATCAAAGGCAAGACCGGCGTAAACGGCGAGACACTCGAGCGGTGCAGGGCAGTCGTGTAAGCGCGAGGCCGCACATATCTCTCCGCCATTTCACGTATAAGCATTCCCGAATAAACGAGAAAGCTTGAATGGCCCGAAAGTTTGGTGGGCAGACGTGAAGTACGTGTCGAGCGGCGTTTCGGCTCGCAGAATCTCGCGACGCAAATTGGACGGCAAAGAGCGAAGTAGCGGCGGGTCGGGAGCCAATTTGACAGCGATTCGCCGAAAATTGGCAAATTCCTAGAGAGCGGCTGCAGGGCCCTTGCACGGCATTCAATAAACACTGTACATGTACAGGAAGGTATATACGTGCATATACAAATGAGCGACCAATGTTTGCCACCCTAGGTACACGACAATATTCACGACCGAAGAATGAAGGCACGAAGAAACGAGGAGACAAAAAAGAAATGGACAAATTCGAAACTGCGAATCCCTTTTCAAAGTGATCTTAAGATCATCTAAATCGTATGAGTCTCGATGCCCTTGAGCAGGTTTTTGGAATTAACGCAAAAGCTTGAAAGAGGCAATTTTTAAACGACCCGTGTCTTCCCCTGGCTAAATAAATGAAGAAATTTAGACTTTAGAAATGAAGTAAAAGAAAAATTCTATCCCGGAAATTGCTTCGGTAAATGCTCGTATCCCTTTAAATCGTATGAGAGTTCCTGCAACTGTGCAGTCTCGAGTGCAACCCTTCGGAATGAACGCGAAAGCTTGAATGAGCACGTGGGTAGCGGGCGGGCGCGGACCACGTGGCGAGTGACGTTTGAGCTTGCACAGACATCGGCCACTAATCGGGGCTCTGGGCGGGGAAATTGCGGGGAAAATGAACGCGGGTGGTTTAACAAGTCGCACAATTATACGCGGAGCGTATACCAACTGCCAGTGGAGGGGTGAATGCCGAAGGACTTAAATGACACTGGGGTAGCGCTCGTCGCGAAGACGCTCTAAGGCCTCGTTAATGGACGTAATTGGTCCCGGTGAGTACGGGCAACGTAAAAAAAAAAAAAACAAAGGAACCGCTATTCCGCGAGCGTATGCACTCATCAAAAGCCCATTTGCAGGGTAAAAGCAATTAAAGATCGCCCGATCGATTCTGAACGTTTCCCCCCCAAAG
Organism: Orussus abietinus; assembly: GCF_000612105.2. Lineage (NCBI taxonomy): Eukaryota > Metazoa > Arthropoda > Insecta > Hymenoptera > Orussidae > Orussus > Orussus abietinus. The sequence goes on from NW_019396012.1 coordinate 3,114,463, forward strand.
GGCGTGTCCCCCCGTTTAGGGGATGAGTGTTATTTCATTACCCTCCGACTAAATTCTCGATAAAATTAGATTTCCGCGAATCGCTGGAAAATATTCTACTGGAAGTTAACTCGCTATTAAAATATGGTGGAACGTACAACTCGTAACCGAGGATTAATTTTTTGACCGAGGTTGGTGAGCGTCATTTTTTTTTTTACTTGGACTAGAATCAGGCTAAGGCCGACGTGGCGGTGTCTAATCAATCGGTACGATTAATGAAGCATATTTCACGGTTAAACGGGTGTAACCGCGGCGCGGTGAAAATCGGATTTCGGCGAGAGAGCTTTCGCGTTAAGCCGGGGATGTATAGGTGGACTCAGAAACGAATTTCGAGCCGGCGGGACAATTCCGTGGACCGAGTCCGGTAGGAAAGCCAAACCAGGTCATGTAGACGCCTTACTTATGCAAGCCATGCAAGATCGTTCGACCAAAGCCGAGGATGGGAAATAAATGGGACAAAGGGGATCCCGATGGAAGCGTACCCCGAGCACGGAGGGCGCGTTGCCGATCGGGAATCGTCGAGCGATCCGCACACGCCCGGGGCTTGCCAAGAGAGTCCCACGCTAGGAGAGGGCCCTCGAAAATTTTCCCCGACCAAGGAGAAATTCCTGGCGCGCCTGCCGATAAAAGCCCGAACTTTCCCCCGAGTCGGCGACCGTCCCGAAACTTGATTCCAAGTTCCGTCGTTTTTCGTAGCCTCCCTTGCGTCCGCGATCGCGAGTAAAAACCGAATGGAAATTTTACCCCTGCCGAGCTCCCTTTCGGTCAATAATCAAATAATTAAATAAAGTATCAAATAATTCGATGTATCCAGGTTGCGGAAAAGTTTCATGAACGATCGAGCCCTGAGACGGCAATTTCGTATCACCTTAAGGCCTACGATTAAGGGTTTTCATTTCAAGTAGATTCCGACTCGGGTCGTTATTCCTCTTTCCCGGGTAGTTTCAATGGGAGCGCAAATCGTTTTTCCGGGCTCGTTTGGGACGAAATATCGACACTTGATGCCCAGGGCATTTTGCGCGCGCAGGACGGTCGCGCTCTCCATTCGCGTTATTCGCGTATGAATACGGGATGCCTCGGTGCCATCCCGTGGGAAATACAAACAGATAGAGCAGCAATATGGCGAGCGCATTACCGCGGCACGGGAACGGCGCACAATGGCCCCTCTATCGGTTCCCCCGCGCTGATGAAGTTATGCGCAAGCCCGTAATGACCTGTCGATGGATCGAGAGTCCATTTATTTTATTATAATGAACTTTACGCACGGTCTTCCCGCTCGCCAAGTAATTAACGGTTAGAGCCGTTAGGAAAAATCCGCGTTTCCCTCTCGCAGCTCGATTCCGATTACTCCCCTCCTCCCGTTCCCCCTGCGCGCCAAGCCTGGGAATTATACGTTCATTAAACCCTCGATTATTTTTTACTCGGCGAAGTGTTGACCTCCAGATACAGGATAACCCATAACTCGCATTACCATGTAATGGGATGTGAAAATAGCATCCGAGGGGTCAGTCGTTCATGAAACTTTTCTCCAAGCTGGCTGTACAAAATCGTTTCAAACCTTACAGCGCGAATACGGGTCATAAGGAAGATCCCGACACTCATGAAATTTCGTTTACAAAAATCTTTCAAAATGTCTGTGAAGGAATATTTTAAAAATTGAAATCTCATGGGTGGCAGGACCTCCCTCGTAGCCTCCGCGTTCGCGTTATAAACTTTGAAACGATTCGGTACACCCAGTTCAGGGAAATGTTTCATAAACGCGACCTCTTTGCCGCCACTTTTACGTCACCTTAAAAATGTAATAACCTTTTTCAGAGTATTTCTCAAACTTGCGTCTCAGATTCTGGAAGTATACGTCCCCCGCTGATTTATTACACCCATACGACCAAACCCAGGATGGAACTGTTAAGGAAGGTTTTTGTCCTCCCGATATAGAAGCCCCGGATTTTTTTCAGGACTATCTGAAGGATCAGATGTACGTCAATAAATCCAGGACTACCCAGGAGCTGAAGGACGGCATTCAGGAAATTCAAGAGTTCGAGCCAGTTAAAAGCCGCCATAGAAAATACCATAGAGCTCTGAATTTCGGGAAATTCTCTTAGAAAATCCATCTCAACGGCTTCAATGGCTTCGGCCGTAAGGGCGCAATAAATATCGCGGGGAACGTCTTTTCAAGACCTAAAACAAAACTGTAAGATTAACGCCAAGGAAGTTATTCCATTTTTAAACGATAAACGGCGACTTTGTATATATATGTAGCCACAGGTGTACAGATAACTAACAAGAGCGGTCCTGTAAATTATTAACGAAATAACGACCGCCTCCCAGAATGGACAGACGGTCGTCGTCGCGCCTACGAGTGGCTTCCCCGAGAAGGGGAAATTCCCGGGGACGAAACTGCAGTCGGCCACCGAATCTCACCCTGGGGAGTGCAACTGGCCTCCAGGTTAGCTTTCGGAGTCGGTCCACCGCCGGAAGAGAATAACGCGAAGGGCCGCCGCTGCGTAATCTCCACGGTGCACAATTTATGAATGATTCAACGTGCCCTGGTGGGACTTGAAGAGGATAGTAGGATATCTCCCGACCTGGGGAATCTCATCGCCATAGCGATTCGCCCCCGGCCCCCAAACATCACCCCACGACCCCGAAAAAGACCGCCTACACCTCCGTCTACGCACAACTCTCGGAGCTCTTTTTTATTAAAATCTTTATTTTGTTTCATAGCGTTCTCCTAAATAATAATTAACATAATCTATTACGAAATTCTAGAGCGAGATAGAAAGATAGAGAGACAGAGGTCACAGAAAGTGGGAGCGAGCCAGAGAGAAAGGTCCATGACGTCAGGAGAGAGAATGAAGCGAGACGACAGACGGATAACGAAACCCGATAGGGGGAGGGGCAGACGGAGGGGAAATGATAATGTTGCGCTAGAATTTCGTTTTAACGTCAAATCAATAATGGTAGAGCATGCCCCGGGACGGAGCTGCGTCCGTGGGCGTAACCTTAAGCTTAAAGATCGATGATGAGAGACGATGCTGTCGATCGGTTAGTTACTTAAGTGTATAGATGGGAGAGTTGTGATAGACTTTGCAAGGCGAGCGACCGAGGTCCGCGAACGAGTTGGTCGCGTCTCGCGGCGACCACGTGAAGATTATTAAAAAAGAAGAGAAAACCTGGAAAAATGAGATACTCGTTCCCAGGCACCGTTTCGCGAGAAGCCCTCCCGATTGAATCGCAACGATTTAAATCAATCGGACCACGGCTATCGATATTACTTCGGAAGTTTCGATGCCGACCTCCACCGATCGCGTGTCCTATCTAGTACTTAACACTCTATCGGGTTTGAAGAAAATATCCAAAAATACTACCACCAGCGCGGTTTGATCCTAGTAACTAAGTTGCAATTAAATCGGGTCCAAAGTGATGCTACGATGCGGCTTCGCGATGCGGCGTCACGCCCACGTGGTGTCCTGTCAAACCCACGTGGCGCGCGGCCGGGATTCTGTCAAAGTCACGTGGCCGCCGTCTCAGGGAGTCAGTTCCGAGGAATCCCGGTCGCTCGCGTTCGGGCAGAACGATGACAGAAATAATGGAATCGTACCATACACTTAACACGGCGTACAAGGCCTACATCTAGATCCAGGGTGGGTACGGGTAGACAGCGACCGATCGGGGAACGGGGCGACCCGTGCCTCGGGCTCGAGGAGACCGGGAGGCGTTACAGGGTATCCTTTACAATCGCTTTAGTCCTTTACAATCGCTCTCTTCGGCCCGCCACCCATTCTCTTCGCCCGCCCGGGCGGGAAACGTCGAACCTCGTCCCTCGGGAGAGAGAGAACGACCTCGAGAAGACCAGGAGGCGTTACAGGATATCCTTTACAATCGCTCTCCTCGCGCCGCCACCCGTTCTCTTCGCCCGCCCGGGCTGGCGGGAAATGTCGCCTCCTGAGGTGGACGCGTCGAAATCTCGTCCCTCGGTCCTCGTCCCCTCGATTCGCCGTCGCGCCTCTACCCCGCTATGAACAAGGAATTTACAATCACATCAATTACTCTCGAGACTCACCAGTTGCGCGCGCATCGTTTACAACTCACGGACAGTCGTCGGAAAGTAAGTGTTCGCGAACAACTTATAACGTCATTCCCTCCCTAAGATCCGACCGAAGAGGACAACAAAAGGAAAAAGACCTCGTCCGAAAACCCTAGCTCGTAATCACTACCCTAATCGAACGTTTCACGTTTTTCATTCGTTTTAGATTTCGCCCTCACAAGGGCGAGACATTCGCAGAGGATGCGTTCCCGGCAGCTCGATCCTGCATGTCCCTGATCCTACGACACCGCCTTAAATACGTTATATTGCCTGGAAGTCGCCATTTTGGAAAATTGCAATTTATACAAATCAACCTGCCTCGCCGTAATCCGAGTCGGCGAAATTCATTAAGAGGCCCAGAATGACGATTTCACGAAAACTACTTCCCTGGGACCCTATTCCCGAGTTCACGCGATGAACATTCGCCGACGAAATTGACAATTTCATACCCGACTTTCAAATATTAACCAATGACGCGACCTCGCAACAGTGCAGCATTTTTCATGCGAAAAAAAAAAATAACTCGAGAATCGGGTCCCAGCTAAACGCATAACCCTTTCAAAAAAATATCCTACAATAAGGAGCTTGATTCCCTAGTCGCTTTCTACCGAATAAAAGGAAACGCTTGGACACAGAACCCTTCTTCTTTATGCAACGAGCCTCGTTTGGACTATTCTAGCATAATTCGCGTAGCGGTGTCTTGTCAATTAGCGCACTCAAACTTCCGACGACGACATTGAATGGACTCCTATTAAATAACATCTACCGGTAAAAAAAAAGAGAGAAAATAGAGAAATTATTCGCAAACGGACGAACGAGTCCCGCGACCATTAAATGCAAATAAAACTAGAAAGGGAACCGAACACGATGAAACGCGCTGACACTTGACAAAACCCCATCGGCCAACGGCGAGGGTGGATAACTTAAGCTTTGGCAAAGTTTCCATTAAAGAAAAGGGTTGATGCGTGGTGGTCCTTCAGGGTCCGCCAACGCGTGCTCGATATTCGCGAGAACAGCTCATAAAGCGGGACAAATCCGACCGCGTCGGCACTTATTGCACTAACACTACAACGCCCGGACATATAAACGACTCGTTTCCCGAGAGACATAAAAAAATATCGTTTACTACGGTAAAAAATCTACAACGAGCCGACCGTTCGAACGAAACCGAGGGCGCGTGCGAAGTCGCGCAAGCGAAATGTACAATTAACCACGAGAGCGATCCTTCTACCGAGGAACGAGAGAGAAATAGAAAGAGAGACAGAGAGAGAGATAAAGTACATTCTGAAAAATCCTACCGGCTACGTTACTCCGTACTTTATTGCTTGTAAGTACCTATATCATAATTGTATTTTAACAATCGGCGTGGAAAATTAAAAAGTCGAGAGATCGAGAGAGAGAGAGAGGAAAAGAGAAGAAAAGAAAATGTAGATAAACCGAAGAACTCACGTGTACAGCTAGGCAAGAGGAATATACAGATAATTACAAGTCACTGATATTATTCGGTAGTACAGTCGAGGAGAACGTCGGCGGACAATTTAACGAAGAGGGGGCAATTCAAGGGGACGGGGCACGATTCTATTAGGCTTACTGTTCAAAGAAACAGAGCTCCTTGTCCGCGACTTAGCCGTATATCACCTGCGGATTTACCGGAATAAATTTGCGAAACGTCTCGTGCAAGGTCTCGGGCTTCGGTAGGAGATACATAACGGAACTGTGCGGCATGCCTAATAAAACGTCTCGGCGATGACCGAATGGGAAGGATCGTTTAACGATTAATCCGCCGTTATATACGTCGATTTCCGTGGTGACTCCGCAAGAGCTACCTGCCTCGAGACTCGGCCTCCTCCGTGTTCTCTGAGAAGTAACGCGGGGGCCAATTGCGTCGCTTAATTAAAGAACGATCGCCGCGATTACGAAATTACGGATCCCGGCTCGAACGGTAGCGGTACCCGATACGTCGCAATATCGATCGGCGATCGCCGACCGCAGTCGAAAGTCGAAGTCCACGCGCGCAAAAAAGCCGAACGCGTCACCGTAAATCTCGCGTTCGATTTTTTTTTTTTTCTTTCTTTCTTTCTTTCTTTCACACGATCTCTTTCTGCCAGGCCTTGCGACTCCTCCCTTTTGAGCGCGACAGCCATTTCTCAGCGATCGAAGGATGAATTATGCGTACGCGTATTAATTCAGTATCTTAAAGTTACCTAGTTAATGTTGTGTTTCGTGTATCAAATCATTATCGTAATAATTATTTGTTGGGCACACACCGAATTAAAGTCTCAGCCGCAAGCACGCGTCACATTGTCGTTCTCTGACACTTCGTCTTCATTAGCCGTCTTCCTTTGGCGGTGTGAACCAACCTGCAACGGGACGGAAATATCACACAATACTCGTTCGCCGGTGAACCTCGAACTTGAACTTGGCCAGCTAAGGCGAGTGCTCACCGTTCTTCTCGTGAATCTGTACGAGGGACTTGAAGGACTGTTGCGCGCGCGCCAAACTGTACTGGCCTTGTCCACCACAGACTTTGCCACTGCCCCCGGTTCCTTGGAATTGTATGCGCGCCTTGCCCTTGACCAAGGTAGCCGATATCTGCATGATGACCGCTTCCACGGTGTAAGCGGAGCTCCAGCCTTGCCTCGTCAGCAACTCCATGCAAATCGCGCCTCCGACCAGAACGTATCCGCCGGAGATTATGGGATGAACCACCCTGACGAATGGTGGCTCGAAGGGGTACTGTTCCTACAACGATGCCAATCGACGAAGCCTTTGATGAGTGAAACCATTCTTCTTCGCTGCTCAAGGTATGCTCTATACGAGGTAGCAAATTAACCGGCGAACCTTGAAAAGCATGTTGAGCAGAATACTGTCTTTGCCTTCCTTCTCCTTCAAAAGAACTAGATCATTGTGAAGTGGCGAGTCAGGATCCACGCACATTAGCCTGATGTTCCACTCGTACAGGCTGTCGTTAACCAACTCTATGCTATACATTCCTGAAAAAGGGCCGGGATATAGCAAGTCTGTTATAGGGATTATTTAACCGACTCGATTTTGGGACATCGATGGAAAGGAGAAAATGTGGGAATCGTAGGATGGTATACTTACCTTTCTTGAAACTATCGCTTCTGTATATGTCACGCAACTCTTTCATCAGTCTGTCAGTCGCTTGAACGCTACCAGAGACCGAACCTTTTAAATAGTCCTGTCTCTGATTCTGTCTCAACCTTTCCAGAGTTGCAAGGTGCTCCAAATCCATTTCCTCTCCCTGCGATAAGAATTCAATATAAACTATCCAATGCAGTACAGAGATACCAAGGGAAGATTTTATGCATTATTTTTACTTTATTCTTAGCATTAGCTTCTCCGTCGTCCATGTCCAAGTGGAGGTCTTCCTCTGCTTCGCTCTCTTCGTCGTCGTCGATGTCCTCTGTATCTTCGGCTTCCATTCTCTGGGCCATCGTAGCCGCGGCACCGCCGAGACGTAGAGGGAACAACGACGTTCTCAACCGTTCCACATCCGGTGGTTCCGGTAACGAGTGAAGCCGGCACAATTCTTTCAAGAGGATCCCCACCTGGTTGATCACGTGGTTGTCTTGTCCAGTCGTGTTACTGAGAATTTGTACCGCGTTCGTGACACTAGTCTCTTCCGACTCTGCGAACCAGACTGGTGGAGTCGAGGGGTATGTTTCCTTTAAAGAAGTAAAATCAGAAAGTGAATGCAACATTCACACTGAATTCCAGTGATCGTAAACCTAGCTTTCTGATACGTTTCTCCTTATCGATGCTGCTACATATTATAACCTCATTTCATATAAATATTCAGAAAACTGGAAATATTCTGCTCCGAAGCATAAATCAAGATACAAATACTCAAGAATGACAATAGCATTAATTAACCGGACCGTTTGGAAAATTTCTCTTGGCAAAAGGATTAATATTCTTCCTCTCCGAGTCCCAGAATTCAGGGAGTACGTCGAAAGAGCAGAATTGCACCTAGTGCAATTTAAAGACCTATTGAATGCCGAGGGTATATACCTTGAAATCTTTCAGAAATTCGTGCTTCTTTATCGAACAGCTAAGCTCACTCAGGGGCTCCTTGAGCCCTTGAAAAGGCCAGGCGCGTTTCAATGTGCCGAGCAAAAACCGAAACGCGAGGCAGCGAGGAAAGTGACGAACCCGCGAGTCAAAGGGCACATCCTCATTAGGAAGCTACCCCTTTGCATTAAGCATAAAGTTCGCGCCCTCGGATCGATTGGCAGGATTTACCGAATTTGCCAACCAATCGTTTCCGGCCCGAGTCCGTTCACGGGCTGGAGGAGCGGCGCGAACGGCAAGTCTGGAGATCGGAGCAAGGCCTTGCCAAAGGGCGAAGAACAACATTTCTGTTGTTGTCTCTTTGTCCGAGGACCGTTAGCGGGCGGCCAAATGGCTCGACTCGACCGAAGCTCCGGATGTCCTCGGCGCCCCGTCCGAGCCGAGCCGGCCGTCAAAAGGTACCGAAAGTAACGAACTTACTGTGATATTGGCGTGAATTTCGTACTTCTTCCCATTTTTACCGACGAACCTGCAGCTGAGCTCGTCGACACTCGCGGACATTATCTGAAACCTCTCATGGCTCTTGGGGAAGACGGACTCGAGGGTTTTGATCTCCTGCTTGAGGGTGTTCAAGCAAGCCATTTGTGGTGGCCTAACCTGGGGGAGGCCGGATTTTCGGCGGTGCTCGCGGACCGAAAAACACCAAACCCGAGGAAACACGGTGAACCGACGACTACCCGAGAAAATGGCGACCGCGACTAGGCGCTCGGCCGGCCTCGTGCGTTTCCGTAACCTCTCGTCGCCACCCGCCGCTAAGATCGGTTCCCGAATAACGCTCTTCCATCGGCGCCCCCGTTGTAGCCGCCGTAAGACCAGGTTTTCTCTGTCCCACTCGTTTGGACTACCGGCCCGTCGAAAACATCTCACTCTTGCCGAATATGGTGAGATATGGCGGTCATTATTTACTTCCCCTTCCCCGAGGCTTCCCGACCCGGGGCTACCCACAGTGCTGTGCGACCCGCTTCGCCGTTGTCGACACAGATGGTGCCACGGGACGCGGGGTCGACGCAAGATGACGCCACCGCACAACGGCGACCGGACGCTTCGTCCCTGACGCGTTTCCGCCGAACAGTAAGTCAATTTAAACGTTCTCTCGCTAAAAAACAGTTTTCGGTAATCATTTAAGTGGTGCCTGCTTTCGCGACTTTCTACGTGAACTCTTTCTTAATTATAACATTAGGCTCCTTCCGATACATGTAAACGTAATTTTGAACGGCATCACAAAATTCAGCGAAACAAACGAATACACATATTTGATTCTTTACTATCTACGGTTAATCCGTAATTATATTCATAGACATTAGACTACACGACGTGCAAACGACTCGATACCTCGATCGCCAATGCCCTCGCGCGTCAAATCTGATTTTTTATTTATATTTTATAACCAAGGATAAATGGAAAATTTAATTCCTCGCGACGACGCCTGAGTTTTAACTTTTCAACATTTTTAAGTCAAGTAAGTGGCACAAAAGCAACCGGCTAATCGATGTATCAATGAATAGACATAAAACTTGGACGGGATCTCCGAAGATGCGTCATTTCAGTTATATCATCAATTTATTTGAAATATCTATTATTTCTAAGTAATGCTTATAGGCTATATTTACAGATGAAGTTATGATAAATTATAATACACGTATTATCGTAACAAGTGTTTTAACAAATAAATGCGCTAATCTAGTACTTAGAAAGAATTTCTAGGTATTGGACTGGGGTCTCGCGGAACTCCTTTCCGAGATTCGTAATTAAGCGAAACGCTTATAAACGATTTGTTTCTCGCAAAACCGACGTTTCGTTCGCATTAAGTTTTCCGTATAAAAAAAAAAAAGAAAGAAAGAAAGGAGAGCGAAAGAGAAGATAAATAACGTATAGATGAAAATGAGCAACGCCTTATCGGAAGGAACAATTCGAGAGCACATCGCGACAAAATTCGCTGGAAAACTAAAAAAAAAAAGAAAACCAATATTTTCCGAAAAGTGTAAAATGTACCGAAAGAACATCTATCGCGCCAGCTGATATAATTAACAGATAATGCGTAGGACAAAAACCCGAAGCCTCCAATGGAAGGCACCCAAGGAATGTTCCAATGCGTTAACAGCAGTAAAACGAGATGTTGAAACAAATGTCTCTGGAATTATTTTCCGGATTTTGGAGGACGTGCCTTTTAATGAGGGAGAGAGAGAGAGATTAGTGCAAAGTGGACGAGATAATGCGATAATAGTGGGCCAACGAAGCCAGAGACGCCAGTCCGTCATGTAGTCTTTTCAATGGCAATATAATCTTTCGAGTCATGCTTCGACACTAAATACAATTTATAAATAATAAAATATACCATTTTCACCGTAACAGGATACCTAAGCAGTTTTTTTGTTTTGTATATAAAATCCACGATCGGCCTCGTGAATTTGACATTATAATCATCTTATATACAGCTTTCCAGCATATACATCGTATTTAGAGCTTTTTTTACAGTGTTCTTAGCGAGCGACGAAATAAATGTTCAGTCAACCGCGTACAGATCCCAGTCTGTTCCTCTTCTCTCTTTTTGCCATTTTTTCCTACGGCGACACGAAAGAGTTCGATACGCAATTTTCCTTCCGCTGGTTTTTCAAGTCCCCTTTTCGTTATCTTCTCGCGAAACAGCGTGGCGTGCCGCGTTGTTCTCTTGAACGCAATGTCCAGGTTAACACAACAAGGTGATCTCCTTTTGTACTCATAAGATACTCTAGGTCAGAATGGAAGACCACATAGGTGTGTAGCTCTTCGTTAACTCTCGCGATTGTAGACCGGATCCATTTCCACTTGTGGTGGGCAAAACGTAATTAAATTACACCCGCGATTGTGTTATCGGTCCGCACTTTCACCATTGTTCTTTCTTTCTTATCTTTCTTTTTTTGTCTTCTTTCGAGGAATATTTCTTCTGTAAACGTATCACTACTCTACTACGGCTACGTAAGTACTACGTGTATAATAAGCAGCAGTCGAATTTTTCGGTAACAATTATAGCCATTGCAAAGCGGTGTGTTCGGTGTCTTGTTTGCAAAAAAGGAAAAAAAAAAGTATAACAGAAAACAACAGAGCTCGCGTACCGTTCTCCTTACTCGTGGATAATCGTGGAATTTCATTGTACGATCACGCCGAACAATTGCTCATTGGTATGAGAATACTGAATAAGAAACGAAGGTATGTTCTGATTGTTCCAAATGTAGCACTCCAAGCAAGGGTTCAAATTACTTTTATCCGATCTCCTTCGATTATTCCCTGTAATTGTGTCAACCACGTCATATAACGAATCGTAATCCTTGCATGATACCATAATCATAGGCTCAGCATTTCTTATGGAGGTGCCTCGAAGAAAATTAAATCGATGCAGAGCACATAAAAAAAAAACTACAAAACAAAGGAATACTACGCATTGGTGGGTTAAACGAAAAAAAAAAAAAGCTGAACTATGCTAAACTTGATCAAGAAATGATCGATGTGCCTGTATTGTGAATTTCAATGATTTCTATTTCTTGCGAGTGATTGCACGCTCGTGAGTACATCGGACACTTGAAAAAGTGCTTCCAGCGTTAACGGAATGCCACGCAGTGATTTTGAGAAGCTATCGGAAGCAGAGCTCGATTAAAAACACTAACTACTTATCATTAACAAATGACGTTTATTTGCTTCGCGTGAATTAGCGTTACCGCGTAACATTGCACGCGAATGACCGGTTCGACAACAATGAGCCCCGAATTTTCATTAGTAAACGCAAACGGCGTACCAAATCGAATAATTAAAAAAAAAGAAAAAAAAGAAAAAAAACAGACCAGATAATTCTCAGACGTGTTTAGAAAATTCCGCGGGTACACCCAAAACTAATAACATCCAGGGTGGGTTTACGATCTCTACGGATTGCGCGCATTCTCGATAATTAATAGAGGGCATTCGCTTAAATCCATTTCTTTTTTTTTTTCTCTCTCTCATTTCTATCAGTAATTTACCCCATCGTAGATACTCCGTGGTCTCACTCGTCAAATTACATATGTAACAACTAGGAACTTGAACAGGCATTACTTTCAGCGTTTGAAATGTCAGCCGTTCGGATATGCGAACTCCAATCGTGAATGTAACATTTAGTCAAATAGTCGCATCGCGGTTCTATTAACTCGAACCGAGCGCCGAGAGAGTCTCGTGCTCTCGTAAAAAATTCTCCCTCGAAACTCTCCCGCGTCCTTGCCCCCGAAGAATAGAAAATTAGAAGTGTGCCAGAATGGGTCGACAGCTGAACGTAAGACCGTCGAGTTCGTTACGACTCTTTACGAATGGCTGCTCGCGATTTGTAACGAAGAGAAGTAATCCCCCGAGCAAATCCATTTTATTCCAAAAGTAAACGTCACACCTTAATTCCGACGAGGGGACGGAGATACGCGCGAGATAAACCGACGCGTTAAAAGATGCGACTTCAATTAAATACCTATTATTTTAATTAAATAACCACCCACTCGGTATAAATAAATTCCGCCCAACTCTCGATTACCTCCCCGCGAATCTCACCCTCCGTTGGAACGTAGAAATGTGTTGGATTAGCGTTAAAATAAAATGCATTTGTTCCCGCCCCGGAAGGAAAATCCATTCCATCCGAATGCTTATATCCTTTCGATACGTGTCAACGTTGCGATCGATTTGCCCGTAGAACGTAGAGAATAACTACATTTGACTAAAGACAAAGAAACGCAAACTTCCAGAGCCGTAACCGGTGACGCTCGATTTTTGCGATAAAACTCGAGAAACTAACGGACAGTTTATAAAAACGTCTAAACGAAGAGCATCTATACTTCGACATGTATTGCCGCCCTATACCGAGAGGACAGGTTCGAATGCAGAGGATCGACTCTCACGGAGTTGCCCGATCGATGTCGCGCCGATGACGATCGATTGCCATGTAAGTAGAGCGCGGACAATGCGATCGATCTTAGGCCTATCCACGCTGGACTTCGTAATCGATTTAAAAACAGCAGCACACCTCTATTTCCCACTTCTTACAAAACTATATACACCGCTTTATAGACCTCCTGCGAAGAGATATCCTTTGGGAACGTGCCACACATACTTATGTCTTCTCGTCCGAGAAAGCGATGAGCCTTACGAGCGCGTACGAACTGTCAAAATCGCCTCGGTTACTTCAATTATATCACTTGCCGAAGACGAATATCGCGTCCCGCTCGGTCCAAGGGGGACGCGCGGGTTCGCCACGTACGTATAACACGAGGGACGATCGGCAAATCATTTAGAATGCCGAATGATAATAATCGTAGGTTGGCCAGTAAGGCTGTAGCCAGTCCTAGCTGGTGCGTTGTCGCTTTTTGGCCTGGTGCTCTTCGGACGAGTGTGCCGGGGCCGGCATCACGACGTTTCGATTGTTGAACATGTACTTCATCTGCGGCATGTACTTCATAATGCTCCTGACGGGGATCAGGGGTAGCTCTTCGTTCATCGAGGAACACTTCCCAGCGTCCATGAGCATCTTCATCTGCAGTCTGAAATAAGAGCGTTGACGCGTTACCGAATTGATTTCAATTCCCCCTCGGTGGGATATTTTCCAAGCACAATGCCCCGGTGCGTGCACCGCGTTACCTGAAAACCTTTAAATAATTCAAGAAGACTCACCTGTTCCCCTGGTACAAGTCCACGCCGAGGACGTCGGTTAAAACCTGCCTGCAATTGTTGATGTCGCAGGCAGGAAAATACTGAGTTACAAAGTCGGCCAGGGTCATCAAGAGCTCGGTGTAGATGTACGGTTTCGCGTTGATACAAGGCACCATCTTGTCCTCCACCAGTGCCTTCTGCATCTGGTACGGTTGTACATGACAAGACGAGCTGAGCGTCTCGAGTATGGGGAGCAACGGCTTCCGCCCCCTTGAGTCCCTGGAAAGAGGTAGCGTCGCGTTAATTTCCTAGGGCGGATTTATTTCCCGAAGACGCCTCACGGGTTGGAAACGCGAAACGGCGGGATGTCGACGACGCCTCACCTGGCTCCGTTGCTATTGCCATTGACTGGTATCAGAGGTGGTGGATATTTCGCGTGTGCGGTATTATGTCCAGGTGGTGTATGGCCTGACGGAGTATGACCCTGTGATGTATGACCTGGTGGTGTGTGCCTCGAGGGGTGTGTCATGAGGGAGGGTGCCGATGCAGGTGGAGGTGGCATCAGGGCCTGCACTTGTTCGGCACTTAAGCCCAACATTTGCGGATACGTCCCTGCGTTAACAGCGTTTGGGACGCCCAGACTAGGCGTCGTGTAGGTGGTTGTAACCCTGAAATTAAAAAATAGAATCGTATTTTTACCCCGGGCAAGAGAGGGGGAGGAGATAATCTAGTAATTTAAAGAAAATGTATATCGCTACGGTTACTTCGGACCCTCCTATCCGTAAACTATTCGTTTACCTCTTCCTTCTCGCTTTCGAGCCGACGTTAAGGCGAACGAAATCGGTACTCGGGAATTAAACTTATGGGAAACGAGAGAATCTAGCTTCTAATGCAACTCGAGATAGCTAATCGGGGATTGCCCAACATGCTATGATGATACATATGTCGCTCGCCTCGTACTGGGAAAAGACAAAGCAGAACCTCACAGACCTTCGCCATTACACAGGAAAGAGTAAATCGTAAGTAGGAGAGTACAGAAAAAACGTGCACATATAAATAAAATTAAGGTATATAGAGGTAAGATAGTCCTCGCACGGGATTCCTGTTCGTATCCTTTGTGTACAGTTTAAACTCTAAAGACCCGACTTCCACGAAAATCTGTCGGCCCATATAACAGGTTAACGGATTCTCATGGTGACCGGAGTCTTGGAAAAAAGTAAAATGGAAAACGATGCTTTGCTCATGCTCTGCCTTTTTATTTGGAGACGAGGTGGATACAACTATAATACATTTTGCAGAAACTCACCAGTCATCCTTCCCATAGGTTGGATAACTATACAAAAAAAAAGAACCATACATTGTATGTACAAAGGCAGAAAGCTATGGTGCAGGTCTTCTACCTAATGAGAGCTATTGTCGTAACACTGAGGATAAAAAACATAATCCACCCAGAAGATCGCGCAAAGGGAAACACCGACAAAAGAGCGGAATCTCTTTGCAAGAAATAACCGACAGTCGTCTACCAAGCGTGCGTCATCTTCTGGGATCGGAACCATTTAACGGGGTGACAGGAACTGTGCACAGTACAATTAAATCCAGCGGTGTGACCGAACAAATTTTTAGTCAAGGCTTTATTAAATGCAAGCCTGAAATTTTTGACCTACGAGGCAAGCACTCCGATGCAACAATCAGTCAACATTAAGGTATCGCAACCTAGCCTCCCCCTTTGGCATGGACTTTAACTCTCGAATCACAAATGGCCACTCCGAAGGCATATTTGTTGCTTCGACAAACTATTATCTATCGACTCCTTTTATCATTCTGTCACTCGTCACAGCCTCGATCACCTCTCCTCGATCTCTGACAGCTTCTTCCGTCACTTACCCGAGATTGGGCTGACTCGAGTGGGCTGTGGCTCTGATCAGAGGGGGTGGTTGGGCCTGAGCCGCAGCTTGCATTGTCGTAACTGGATAGACTCCTGGATACTGAGCCGCTGCTCCGCTACCACCCCCTCTACTCCTACTCTGCTGTGGATACGTAGTCTTGTTCGTCGTGGAAATTTGCTGTGAGGAAAACAGACCGCTTTTAAAACGCATTCATCCGATTTACCTTACGGTCAAGCTGTACGGAATTAACAGGATATACTTACATTATGCATATTCAGAGTAGCATTGCTTATACGGTTGACGGATGGAGGATGGTTGGGTTGAGAAACGAGTGCAGCCTGGAAAGTAGGCTGTCCACCGACGAGACCGGTCCAACCATTGCAAACCGCTTGCACCGCATTCAACATGGGCTGTGTAACAGCACTGGTTCTCCCTGGAGGAACCGCCGTTGGAGCAGAGTGCGCAGGGAGGGTAGTGACGACTGGCCTCGGTTGACCTACCCTCTGTATCGTGGTACCCGCCGTAACACACCGCGGGACAATAGTCTGCATGGTAGCGCCACGTGAATTTAGTGCCACCTTGTTGGCATTATTCTGCACTGGTGCCGGTTTGGTCACAGGTGGTGTAGGTGGCTGTTTCGTCCAGCCACCTCCGCCACCACCGCCTTTACTGCTCACTAATAACTGCGAGTCCATCACTTTACTCGGCCAGTAATCCTCGAAACCCGTACCGGGTGGAAAGTAACTCTTGATGTCGCTCAAACTAATCACGGAACACGTTTCACTAGCAAACAGTTCATTTCGTATACCCTGTACTTTACAACAAAACTTCAAGTACGACAAGTCCCAGCCTTCGAGCTTTTCTGCCTTGAGTTTGAGATTATCGGTCTCACCCTCGAAGTAAAACAGAGGAACGTACTTCAAGCGGTCTTTCACTGTGTAAGGAACAACCGATTCCTTATTAATACGAATGAAACCACATTTCTCTGCCTTTTGCGCAGACGGGACATTTTGACTCGTTCCAGCATTGAGCTTGGTGTAGCACACGTCCAGGAACGCGTAGAACTCCTTGGCATCCGCCAGCCGAACGACCAGGTCTTTGCACGTGAACTGTTCCCTCCCGAACTGATTCTCACAGTGCTTGGCGTTGATCTCGTTGAAGAGCTTGCTCTCGGCCTCCGTTATGTAGTAGCTCCTTATACACGTACAACTGTAGATATCCGAGTGCAGGTAGCTCAGGTACTTGTTCAGCAACTTAGACTCTAGAATGCGAACGGCGCAGTACTTTTCGGTGCCGCGAAATATGTACGGGATGTGGCACTTGCCAAAGCTAGTCCACCCGAATCGGCCTCTTTGACTTTCGTCATCGAGAGGTACCTTGCCCTCGGTGGGAGGGGGTTTCGCAACCTGATTGTCCCCAGGTCGCTTGTTCAGGTAGATTCGAATGTCGAGAGGATTGGGCTGTGACACAAGGCCCGTTGGCCGTTGCTGAGTCCCTGGCACGGTAGCGATCATTTTCGCCTTGTTTGCTTCCACCATTTTGGCAGCCAATTCCCTGATTTCCGCCTCATCTGGATGTTCTTGTTTTACCGTGACTTTCTCAAGTAACCCTGCAAGCAGAAATATAAAAGACTATTACAATTTTTGCTTACGATCGAACAAACATCTTTGGCAGTTATTAAAGAATTTCCCTATCGTGCCATTTACACAAAATCAGTTACCGATTGACCTAAAATAACAGATAATACCTTAAATGTAAAAAGGAATCTCGAGTTACAACTAAACAGCTGTGAACGCACCCGACCTTGCGATCCTCCCCATATTTACAAACATTTGTTTGGAACTCCATTTACAAAAAAAACAAAATTTCTAACGTATGTTACAATCCGCACATACCAACCGAGCGCGAATCGTTCATCGAAGGTTGCGAGTATCCAGAGGTGTTTGTCGGTGCCCCGACTACGGTACTTGAGCCTCCTTTACTCGTTCGTGTAACCTCGATACAAAGCCGCAGAATCTTGCACTCACGGTGCTAGATTCCACTAGGAAATCCCAGGTACGGTCCTAACTCCTTAAACGACTAGACTCCACTACGTTTCCTTAATGTCCTCCTTTCCTATAAACCCCGGTCTCTCGAAGAGGCACGGCCCAGCCTCAATCCGACAGAACATACTTGCATACCATTATACGTCATCGTGCCCCGCTAGATGCTTCGACACGAGATTAAGCTTCGGAACGCAGTAACGTCTTAGGGACTGATCCCAGGAGAAGCTCCAGAGGCATCTTAGAAGTCTCTAAACAGCTTCGAGGTGTCCTACTGCGATTCCCTGTACCCCGGGAGCCTCGACCACCGGTCGATCCATCCCTCGATGGCGAAGAGCACCCACCGAGCACTTTCACCCGCAGACAGTAAGGTCTCCGGAGCACGTCACGAACAGTTCCCTAGGCCCTCGGATCCTCCTAATCCCTAAGGATGGTCGCTGCGACTCGTCCCCGTCCTCTCGACGCACTCCACGCGGTCCGGTCCAGGTAAGGCTCGAAGATCGGCACTCTAACCTACACTCGCGGCCGCGAGCGAGACTTCTCGATCCTCGGGAGTCGCCAGGAAACGGCGAGTCCCTCGCCGGAATGCAGGGTGCCAGGGTCGATGCGTATCCCGGAGGACCTCCGCTGCGTCCAGCTGCTCCCCATGACGCCTCGAACGAAGAGCCGCGGGCTCCTCAACGAGAGCCAAAGACTCGTTCACGGTCCGCGGTCCCAGGGATGCTCGCCGCGTCTCTCGACGCTCCCGACCTCCTCCGGTGCGCTATCGACGTCTCCTCGGCGCACGGCGGAGCTGGAAAGGGCCGCACACTTCGCCGGGGCGTCGCGACGCGCGCACTCGAGAGCGAGTCGCGTGCCGACGCGCGTCGCTGGCTCGCTTCGGGCGATCGAGCGTG
The DNA here is from genome assembly GCF_000612105.2 of Orussus abietinus. Lineage (NCBI taxonomy): Eukaryota > Metazoa > Arthropoda > Insecta > Hymenoptera > Orussidae > Orussus > Orussus abietinus. Next base: position 3,133,142 of record NW_019396012.1, read on the forward strand.
CGCTGCGCGCCCGCCGTGCACGCCGCCGCACGGAACACGCGTGCACGACCGGTGCGGCACAAGGCGAGCCTGCTCCTCCCCCCACGCGCCTCGCCGCCGGAAAATCCTAAGGTGGCACCGCACTTTCGTTACCTTCTCCTTTAATTATCTTTTATTTTCCAGCGCAAACGCCCGAGACCCTGACAAGTGGGCGCAATTAGTACACGAGAAATGCCCGGAGAAGATATTCTCGTGTCACGGATATCAATCGCGAGTGCGCCGGGGATACGAGGCGGTCACTGCCGAGGCCGGCCAGGCCGGCCACCCAGAGGACCATGACCACCGCAACGTCGCGGACGTATCGAATACGTTTCGAGAGCTAATCCGCGTAGATGCGCTTCAAAGGACGAGATAAGCAACAACGATGCTTCCTAGCTTCCCGCGGGCGGGTTTGGTCCAGAGTGCGCGAGGGAGCACCCCCGATAAGGTTAGGAAACCCCGAGATGCAGACGCCCGAAGGAGGTTAGAGCCAGGAATCGGATACGCGCAGTTTCTAGACGAGGGAGAGATTTCCTCCGTGGTCCAAGAACGAGACGTTTCCAGTCGCGGCGGGAAGCACGAAAAATCAATGAACCCTCCGAGTGGTCACTAGTGTCGAAAAAAGGCCGTTCCCCCGGGTCGCGAGAGTCGGACGTTTCTGGACGAAATCGCTAGGTTGCCGCCGAACGCGTCGCCGGAGAAACATAACGGGTTGATTGTCCCGAGCGAAATCAATAAAGCGTCCGTATTTTGAGTCGATATTCCAATTCGGAAGAGAGCAGTGGTCAGCCGCGCTCCCGCGGCGTCTCGGCGAGTCCCGGGGGAGCGGAAGACGCGACGGCGGGGTTCTAGGCGCAGAGCGCGACACTCCACTACGTACGCGGTCCGAGCTCGGGCGTACCTCCGGTCCCCGGCGAGGCTCTGTCGAGGAGGGACCCGCTCTCTGGCGAGGACAGCAGCGCCATTATAGGCAGACCCAGCCTGACGAGGCTCCGAGTTCAGGCTGGCTCCAGGCCGTCCCGGGCATGCGGCGACATCGAGCTCGCCCGCAGCTGCACGGGGCACTAGGCATTCCGCGGTCTAGCCGACCGCGGGACCGGAGGAGGACCGCGGACCGCGGACCGGCGCCTCTTGCCGCGGACTGTACCCAGAGCCGGGCTAAGCGAGCCGAACCGCCAGGGACGGCGCCCGACCCGAGGGGCCCTTCACCCGGTCGCTCGAATATTTCTGTACCCCAAATAAAATTCAGTCGTCAACTCGATACGAGAATCTGAAGTAATTTTTAAGCAAACGCTTACGTAAAGTTTCATGTAAACAGAGTTCCCCGTCCATTTCGTTTCGAGGAGACTCGGACCCTCGAAGCCTCCCAGGTGCATTGACTCGGTTCGCAGACAAGATGGCGGCGCCTGTCATCCGTCGGGATTCCGGGATCGATCGATGATTCTCTCGAAAAGCAGACTCCTCGTCGATTTTATATTACTTGCTTCTCGCTTTCGGTAGGGCGGGAGATTTAGTCGTTCATTTTCTGCGGTTCGGAAGCGGGACGTCCATCAGGCGGGCCGGCGCATCGATTCGAATCCGTTGATGAACGGAGCGCCGACCGCCACGCCGTGGTGCCATCTCTGGGGGGGTCGCGGAAGCTCGTGGCGCCGCCGCGAGGGCCGCGCGCGAAGTCGAATTTGAAAGTACTCCGCGAGATCCACGACACGCGGCAACGTCCGAATAGTGACGCCCGGTTTATGCTTGTAACCCCAACATATCCTTATCGCACTGCGCTTCACCCCGAGAATCACTTCCTACCCCATTTTAACTGCTTTTTCATCCTCGACGCGTTAACGCCCCGCGCAATACCTGACACGCTTAGCGAGACGCCGACGTAACGACTTCCCATCGAACGAATCTATCTCACAGTGCAGGATCTCCAGGAAGATCCAGGTAGGATAATTCCACAGGAAAATAAGTATTCATCGGTCGAGTCTCCGTTGCACATCATGTTGCAACGGTTTTTCCCATTTTCCTTCCAGCGACAGCGCTCGACCTCGATTGGAGGCGCTCCGGCATCCAAGATGGCGGCCAGCGCGTCGCACCCAAAACGGTGACCAGGTGACTAGAAGAGGCTTCCGCGCTTTCGGGACCAGCTCGATGTTTAAATCCAATCCAATGCGTCGCCGCACCTGCGAGGAGATGCAAGAACTTTCCACCGCGACTGTACCGGCCGTGTATTTAACCGTATACACGCCGTTAAACGTCGCCACGCCGAGAACATCCCATATCCCACGCCCACGGGATCCTTGACACACGACCGAGGGTTTTAGCGTGCAGATTTAGGCGCCGATCATTAACGGTGGTTTTTCGTTTCCAGATTCGATCTTCGTCCAGCGCCGACGTGACCGAGAACGGCCGGCTGGGTTCCCGGTGACCCGATTAGCCATATTCGCAAGACGGGCCGGCGACTTCCCGCCGCGAGTGTACGCCGTGAATTTAACCGTACACGTGCTCGGCCCTGGCCCTGTCATGCAACTTGAAACAGGGATGCAGAAAAATGCCCATACGGCGACATTTCGCCCCGATAACAAGTAACGACCCCCGCTTCCGGCGTAATTGTATGCCGGCCGTGCATTGCACACTTGACGGTACATTCGAACCGCCTTGTAGCAACGACTAGGCCAAAAGTGTCCCCTCAGGACCCGTGCTCGAACCCTGGCACTGCCATGTGACATTTATATTATGTCACTCGCATAGTTTGCGGGAAACACGGTGCACCACGTTTACATTCGCATGCCCCACCTGCACGTGCATCTAGGACGACGTCGGAGTCGCCTCGGCGGCGATTCGCCGATTTTTCGCCTCTGGCTTTCTCGGTCCGTTTTTTTTTTCCTCCCCCCCTGTGTTGCTTCTTCCTCCCCCGCATATCTCTATGAACAATCGAAGGAATGCCGGTGATTCCGCGACGGGTCATTGTTTAGGCTACGGCTTCGCGCAAGCCGAGAGCCAGGCGGTCGTGTTTTGCAAAAGGTCCCTATGTTATGGGAAGCACAACCGTTGCCGTGGCAATGCGCGAACCTCTCGTGCCACGGTGCCCCCTTGGGTCGCCAATGGACTCCTATATCCCATTTGAGCTCACGTCACCTTAAGATCTCGGGCGCGTAAATATGTATTTGGCGCGAAACTCTACCCAGTTTCTTGATCCGCATTCGTTCGAAGCACGCGAGAACGGTAAAGGCGGCCACTAGTCCCTTCTCCTTGGGTCTTGGGCTTCGCCCGCGAGATCCTCCACCCCTTTCTTCTCCGATCCATTAATCGATCATTCGAGAGATCCGTTAAACGCGCTTCTTGACGACGTTCGACCGATGGCCCGTCGGATTCTGGGCACACGGTCGACGCGATCTCGCGGAAATTATCCACGTTCCGCCCGTGTCGGAAACGACAGCGGGTCCGCTCGGGGATAATCCCCTCGTTTATGCGATCCCTTCCGTCTTCCTCTTCAGCCCCGTTGTCCCCTCCGTCATCTTCGTCGTTTCCATTTCCCTCCGGACTTGGGTCTCGATCCGTCCCACGATGGACTTTTTCCACTTTCCGGGGATACGCGGGGCATGAAGGTCCCTAGATACAGCGGTGACACCGTCGAAGTGGCCTTTTGCGCAGGCCCCGACTCAGTCCATCCTAGTTTTTCTCAAGTCGTGAGTCACTACGTCAAGATGGCGGCCGTAGAGGAGCGACGACCAATGGCGTTGCGCCGTCTGGCGATATATCGAAGGAAAACGCCGTAGCCGTTTGCCCGGTGACGTCACCCCCGAGAAAAGGCCCCTGCGAGGCTGCGATTCGCGATTCCAAGGTCGAGGTCTTTTTTCATTCCGGGGATTTTCCCTAACCTCCCCCGATATTCGAAACACCGGTAACGGAGAAAGGGAGGTTATTCCGGCCGGGGAATAACGAGAGAATAATTCATAGAGCGAAGAAAACGAAAACCACCCGACCCCGACCCTCGCCTCGAGATGTCTGAAGTAGAAACGGCGATTCCACTTGGAACCTCTAATTGTGATCCCGAAATGAATCTTGAGATAGCCCATTTTTAAGAGTAACTCCTACACGACCGAAAAAATCCATAATCAAGGATTACTCAAAGCGTGACCAGAGTTAATCGCCTAATCCGAATCGGTTACCCAACAGCGAATATATTAATCCTCGGTCAGCCCAATTCCTGTCGGCCTAATTTCCCTGATCCGAGATTAACTAACCGTGGTTAAGAAATTTCACGGTAATCGCGGTTGAGGCGAGCCGCTCCAACAATGCTCCAATATTTCCATTTCTCCTCCTTGTAGGCCCGAAGTAGGACTCGATTCGTATCAAGTAGGGCCTAAAGGGTGGAACGGGAACGCAAGAGTTAGGTTAGCTTGAGAAAAACTGGGGCTAAAATTTCGACTAACGCGATGACGTTTCGCTCGATACTCTCGGTGCGGAATTTCAATTCAGGATTTACGTCCCATATCCGCCGATGGCGCGGCGATTCCGCAAAAGTCCCGATGGGAAATCGATGCGCGCCTTTTCTTCTTCTTTTTTTTTTCCCTTTTCCTTCGTTTTTTTCTCTCCGTCTCCGAGAGATCTCGCCGGGTCGAGATAAGGCGCTCTCGCGGGATATCCCGGTCTTCCTTCGGCCGATATTACACGCTCCGTATGTTCACTCGAGTGAACCGACCTTGGAAGCCTATCTCGTTTAATCATCGATTGGAAAATTACATCGGAAAAGCGGCGGCTCGACCCGACGAGCGCATTCGCCTGCGCATTAAGAGCACTAGCTGGATGTATAATGAATTTTCAAGAATCCCCTCCAACGTGCGGAAAAACGCGGCGCGCGCGGATTAGGGGGGCCCTCCATAAAAAGCGAACTTTCGGTGTAACGAGAGCGTTTAATTTCGACGAATGGACTTTCCGCCCCTCGTGCGCCCCGGAAAAGCAGCCGCGAACCGAGGGCGATAAATTTGTCAATGTGGACGATGCCGATGCGAAATTCTAATATTCCGCGCCGCCACGGGGTGCACAACAAACACGGTTATTTAACTCCCGTCGAGTAGGGCCGAAAGTTCTTGGCTATTAACCCTCCGACAAAATGAATTCACGTGGTATATATTGGCAAAGTTGGGCATTCCGTAGGTCCCCCCAAAAAAATTTCACTCGGGAAGGTAGCAATGGGAGAAAGGAAAAAATGGCGGCGTTAAAAACGCCACACGAGGACATTAAAAGTCCTCCGCCGAACTTTCGGCGTTTCCGAGCGCTTAAATGGTTTTTGCGAATTAACAATTTGGGTACAATTGCTGTATCGACGTTGTTAAAATATCGGGGTGACTAAAACTAAGCAAATGGAGGAACTTATGGTGATAAGTGGCGAATTTGACCGATAGTACTTATGGCGTTGATCTGAAACGTTTCAGGAGTAATGGTAACGGTTATTGCAATTCCGTTTTTCCGACCATTGCTTCTTCCTCGTGCCCGCAAGGGGCTTAATTAAAATTCAGGTGCAAGCATTGCGGAGGAAAGGCGGAAAATTCGACCGGCTTTTCCTCTCCGCGATTCCGTCGCGCTTTCCCGCCTTCTCCCGAGTCCGGCGCTATAAGGCGGCGGTTGCGATGTCCGACGTGCCTCGGAATTTCATGAATTATATGTAAAGTTGTTCGTGTATAAAGTACCCACCGCAATCGCCCCCGCCCCCGGTAGTGATAGCAGAGCGCGAGATAAGTTTCAGCCGATGCCTCTCCTCCCCCACGAGGACTCTCCTCCTTGGCCTCAAGCCCTGGAAAAGCGCGGGAGCTTTTCTTCCGATTTCGGAAAAACGTGATCCCAGGACGCATCCACTTCCAAGGTAAAATCTCTGGAAAATGAAGATTTTCTTTCTCTCGGAGAGTCTTGCACGTATGCGCCAGACGATACTCCCCGAGTGACCGGAATTCCGGAACACGCGACAGCGCGAGCTGGATCCTTGATCGAACAAAGTCGAATTATCCGAAAAGCGGAGCTAAGTGTATAAAGACGAACGACTGGACCGGAACGTCAAGACGTACCGTCCAGGTGCGGTCCCGTTCCCCCAGGTCCCCGTAGGTTCCCCTATTCAGGTGAGCCACCGCCGGGCGAGAGGAGGGTCGATGGCTGGCGCGCGGCCTCGTGTAGCGCGGACGCGCTGCAGGAGTACATACCGCTCAAAGAGTGTCCCGAGCGAGCGCAAGATCCCGCGCGATGTGACAACGTCGCACGGTCGATATGCTCTTTCAGGCAAAGTGCCAAGATTGGCAAACCTGCGGGTATATAGTACAGTACGGAGCGCCCCCACCACGCGGCGACTCGCAGGATCGCGCGAGTGGTGGGGGTAGGGCGGCCCCTGGTGGGGGAACCGAAGCTGCGCAGAACGCGGCGCGGAGCGCACGGGCCGCGAGCCTCTGCGCAGGCCCCCATGTACCGGGCGCGTATGTACTACCTATGTACTTATTATTTCAATCGTGATTTACGGGGCACAGCGTTGCCAGATCGCAACGCGCGACACGCCCACTTTTTTGCAACCGAGCGCGCCGCCGTTGTGTGGGTGTGCGTGCGTGCGCGCGCACACCCGGAGACCCGTTGCCATAACTCGGCCGGGTACATAACCCACACTCGCTCGGCCGAGGCAACCGTTGATCGATACGAGAGAAACTCGGAAAAAAGAAAGCGTATCGCTCGCGCCTGGCCGATATCGCGGATTTTCCGCCGCCGCCCCCCTCGACATCGAGGGGCACGGGGGGGGGGCAAGGGGCGAGAGAAAGGTCGAGCTTTTCCGGCGTCGATTAGCCCGCAGGTATCGCAACTTCCGGCCGCGGCGGAATTCCCGCCGCGCGGAGGCGCTGCGCTCGGCTTTCTTGCGCGTTTGTTTACTCCTCGGTTTTGTCCTTTTTCAGAGGAGGCGCCCCTCTCGCGCGCCGCGGCGTTGCCGCTCCTCGGCGGCGGCGCGCGCGCGCAGCCCGCTCCGGGCCGGCCTTGGAGTCTAACGACGCGTGGGCCAGTTGTTTTGGCAACCCTGGAAGGCCACCGATACGTCTATTTATAGGACTCCGCCGTTGCCGCTGTTGCTAGGCGGACCTGACGTCGTTAGTCGGCCGCGGAGTGAGGAGAGGGGTTACCGTAGGAACAATATGGCGCCGGCCGGATGCGGGCTTTTCCAGCCGGCCTAACCTAACCTCGCGCGGTCGACCGTTATCGCGCGTTTGCGCGCGCGGCGCAACCTCCTCCGAACCCTCTGGATCGGCTCGAGGTGGCGCCCGCGCGCAGCTCTCTTTCTCGCCCTTTCCCCCGGCGCCCCCGGGTGTTCCCGGAAAGGTCCCCCGGGAACCGGCCGCGACCTCCCCTGGGCGCGCTCGGGGGACCACTTGTTTAGGTATTTTTGTGCGTCCGTGAAATTGCAAATGGCGGCGAGTTCCCGCAGCAGCTGACACGCCGCGGCGAGGCGCGGCGCGGCTCCACGGACGCGCGCCGCGCGCCGGGCCGGCGCGTTCGGCCGCGCTCGGCTCGACTCGGCCCTTTCCGCCGACTACCTCTTTGTTACATCACTCACCGATCCTATGTACTACATAGCCGCGCTATGTGCCCGCAGTACATATTTTCCCGTGCCCCGGTATATTATATACTACATATATGATCCGGCCGGCGCGCGTCCACGCTACACGAGGCGGCGCGCCGGCTGCGCGCGCATCGCCGACGCTAGGCGAGGTTAAGCGCCCCGGACCGACGTCGCGTTACCGGCCATTCGTAACACGCGCGAAATGGAAAATATCGGATTACGAGAGTGTGGGAAATATTAATATCCGCGCATCGGGAAGTGCATCTTCCCGCGGGACGAGCGCCACCCGGCTCGGCTTTATTAACCCTCTAAAACGCCATGTGCCTTTGAAGTCCAGAAATATATCAATTGTTTGTATCAACCCTTTCAGCAAATTTTTTTTCTCCGCACCCAGGAAAAATGAGAAAACACGAAATTAAGTTATTTAAAGAATACTCCCGCCTCCTCCCTCTCGCCGTAGATAACGAGGCCGACCAATTAAGGATTTCTTAATTCCGGGCCGCGACACTTGACGAGTTAATAACGAATTCCTATCCGTTGTCTTTCTCGCATTTTTTTGCGGACACCCGACGACCGATTTCTTTCGGCGGGTGAAGCTCGGTCAATTAAAACCCAACGAGTGCTGCTCAGTTCCGCGCCAAGTGCGCCAAGACTTCTAAACGAATGAAAAACCTGCCAAAAGCCCTGGTACCTTTATCCCTGAAGTACGTTAAAAAATGTTACCGCTCATTGTCGATTATAGGACCTTGTTGGTATCCGTCGAATCAAAATCCACTACAGCTTCGAAGATCGATTCGATCTCGATAATCCTTCGTCTCGGACTTCGATTCCTCGTGTTCCTTCGATTAAACCGACATTGTTCGAGAGGCGTCTAGAAAAAATCTCGCGCCAAACGCGAGCGCCCGTTCGTGGGGGAGAATTCTCCCGGAAAAACAACAAAAACGAGAGGACTTTAATAGAAAAACGAACGAATGTGGGGGCAGAGGTTAGAAAACGGTCGAAATGCGAACATCCGAACGCGGAAAACAATCGGGAACGATTTTATCGCGTCGATTTTGTCCCGTTCACTAAGTTCACGCCGAACGGACGATTTCCCGTGAATTGAGCCGAATTTAACCAAAGCGACTTCGCGCGATTGAGAACCGCTCGTAAAAAATCGACCGGTGGAAAAATCAGTTTATACCGAGTGCCAAAACATAGTACACAAGCTGTTTAATTTTTTTTTTCTTTTTAATTACACCTTGGAGCACCGACCCCGTGGTCATCAGCTTATACCAGCTGTTTCGCAGAGAGGTTAGAACGCCTCGATATCTAAACCGGACATTGTTGGTTGTGGAGCAGCTGTCCCAAAAAACCTAAAACATCTAAATTTTTCCAAGTTCCCTCTTTTTAGAGTCATCAGTTCCTCCGGGTAGCCATTAAACCTCTCCCGGCAATTGTCTCGCCGGCAAAAATGCTTAGTCCTGGTCCAACAATCAGGTTCCCCATAATTATCAAGTACCAGCTAACAATCGGGTTTCTCTGCATTACAGTCCTCAAACCGTCGTGAAACCCTAAAGAAACCACCCAGACCCACCCGAAACGCAAATCACCGTTCCTGCCCATTTCCCATTTTTAAACAACCTCCCAAGCCGAACGGTCAAACCCGTCTTCTCGTCCACGTGCGACTACAGGTGGTCGCGGAGCCGGCGAGCAAAGGCAGCGCCCGTGGCTAATCGGCGGGAAAATAAGTAAAAAAGTGTTCGTCCAGGAGCACGTGTCGAGTGGTTTACGCGGGGGGCATCGAAATTCGGCGGGAGAAAAGCCGAGAAAATGGAGGATCCCGAAGGACCGGCGTGCACGTGTTTTCGGCCGTCGCGGAGATCACGTGTGCAGCTCGCGGGCGGCTCGCGGGCGGCTCGCGGCGAGGAGAATCGCGGTTGCGCGCGACCGTCGATCGGCGGCGCGCGTGCCGCTAATTGCGGCGGCGTCCGCGAGGGGTCGTTAGAATTCGGGCGGAAGCGGGGCGGTGTAGGAAGAAGGGGGGGTTGCCGCGCGGGGAGGGGGGCGCGCGGTGCGCGGCACGGTGCGCGCTGGGCGCGCTCGCCGCCACCCATAACCTCAAAAGTCGCTCGTTCGCGCAATGTTTCCGTCTCGGTCGCTCTCACCTCTGGCAACGTGGGCTTCCACGATCTGCACGTCGTCGTCGGCGGTCCTCTCTCCCATGTCGCCTACCCTGGTAGTGCGCGGTTCCAGTGTCCCACCACGGCGTCGTAGCCCAGTCCTCGTCCTCGCGGCTCCTTGACATTTACATGGGGGGGAATTAACGCGAGACGCGAGCCGCGCAGCTTGCTTTCTCTCTCTCCCCTGCCCGTCGCCACGCCGATGTACGCCAGAAAGCGGAAGACGCGCCAGCGGGACGCGCGTTCTGGCGCGCGCTCTCTCGGGGTCTCTCTCGCCCGTTTGTAAAAGCGGCGAGCGAGGGCCGACGGGATCTGCCAGATTTGAATGTGCGACGTTGCCGCGTCCTTACGCTCCTACCCCCTCGCCGGCCCCCCTCCACGCCGGCCGCCGCGCTCGCCCTTATGTACTTAACGGTTGCGACGTTGCCGCACTTCCGGTACCGCGAAACGAGACCCCGGGTGGGGGGCGCGCGTCGGTGGTGGGGGCACCCTGGACGAGGGACGCCGAGGGAAAGGGGAGTCCGCGCTTTGGGGATTTTCCATGACGCGAGCGGCAACGCCGCCAGCGCGCCGCGGACCGGAAGTCCCGCAAGATGGCGCCGGAAGTGGACCCCGGGACGCGACGCCGCGAGCCCGGAACCCCTCGACGAGGAGGCAGATCACGGATTTGGGACCTTTCGTTTGTGACGCGATAAAATGGCCGGTAGCGTAGAAAAGGATTTATTTTCCATCGCGTATCAGTCGGTGGGCGGTCAGGTGCTTAAATAATAATTTACCCGTAATGCATTGTAAAGAAACGCTCTTTCAGAGGCAGGAACCCCGAGACTCGAGGCAAGCACTGGGACGCCATCTTGACTATTTTTTAACGCAACTATATCATTGTCGTTATTGTAAACTGCACTGATCGTGCGAGTCGGAGGGGCGCTGGACCGTCTCCTCGATTTCCCGCGTTGCGAGCAGCCCTTTGCAGCTTTCCGCCTCCTTCATCCACTGCTGCACCTGTTGATCGAGTATCCATGACAACGGGCGCCCGTTACGAGGAGGGTTTTAGGATATTTCCGGGTAATATTCATTTTTAATATCTCGATAACGCGGAGGTTAATTATGTGAAGAATAATGCATGCATCAGATATTTTTTGCAAGAGTAGATCCGAGTGGAGAAACGTCCCCGAAAAATGGCCGCCCGGCGAGCAGATCGACGGATACCCCGATTCAAGATGGATCCACGTCGCTGGAGGGCACGATAATAGTTGTTAAGCGTTAAGGTCAATAAAAAATGTTGGTTCAACAGTTTCTGGAGTTAAAATTATCCTTCCAAGAATGTTTAACTTCGCCGACTGCGAGCTGCAACCGTGGCAGCAGCCTTCTAGTCGGTTCGAGACTCGCTTTCAAATATGGCTACCTTGAACTAGAACGGCTGCCAATCTGCCCCGAGTAGACACTTGGGCACGGTCAAGAAAGTTCTCCGCGTGAAAATTGCACGCCCCGATAGAGGTCGATTTGACCGTTCGGAAAGAAAAATCTCTTTCGATCGAAAATCATATCTCAACACCTGATATTAACTCAACTCAACTCACTGGTCCTGTCGGAGCCGTACTCTGGCTAATTCCGGTAAAAGGACTCGAAGGAACGTACCTGTCCGTAGAGCAGATCTCTCCGTCGTCCAGGAGGCTCCTTTCCCAGGAGAGGCACCAAAATCCCGAGGCAGGACTTGAATTTCTCCAGGGCGAGGGTGTAGTTACCTTCGGCGAGATATTCCTCGGCGACTTCTCCAATTTCCAGGCCATCCACCATCGCCGGGGTACTCTTACCGAGAGTACCTGAGGAGTATCGGATCGCGTTAAAAGGAGAAGTTAACGAGCTCTATGCTTACTGGAAAGATACCAACGTAGGTCGTTGTATCCCAAGGATGCCCCGCACTCCAGAGACTCGGTGCGCCGAGGAAGAGGGCCGTTCCCGGAGTTCCTCGACGTCGAACTTTCCCCCGACTTTTCCACCTCGTCGTCGTCGAGGCAGGCTCGCTTCAGCTGCTCCGCTCTCCTGATGTAGTCGTTCACGTGCAATCTCAGCGCCTCCTTTCTTTGAGGATCAGCCTCACCTGGCAAAAGATCTCCCACTACGTAAGACCGAACAAGCTACGAAGGCATTAACCCTTTAGTTATCAACTACTGTACCTAGAGGGTTAATGCAACAAAGAGACGGTAGAAGAAATTCATTTCCTACTGGTGAGCAAAGGAATGAAGTATCTCAGGGCGTCGCAGTAGAGGTGGAAGGCCTCCTTCCGGTTGCCCACCGCGTCCATCTTGACGGCGGACTGCACCAGAGTCGCAGCCTTCTCGTAGTTCTCCTTCGTGGGTGCGTGCGCCAGATCGAGGAACTCGTGCTCGAAGAAGCCCTCGAAGGATATCCTCCTGGTGGGGTCGTGCTTCAGCAAGGACAGCAGGAGATCCTTGCACTCGGGGGAGACCCGGGCGCCCTTTGGGAGCTGCATTAAACGAGACCGCTCTTCAAGGAGAGACTTTTTCGAAGGGACTCTTCATCGCCGAAGGACGTTCGATACCGCGCGAAAACGTCTGACGATCCTTGCCTATGCTTTTCGTTATTTCCGAAAATGGTCCCGAACTTGACGACAAATCTTCGCGATTTGTGATCCGTCGTGTTTAAACATGACTGTTAAATTTTACTTCTTAAAATAATGCAACGTTCGCGGATGGGTTTACATGGAAGATTTATCGTTTCGTGCGTAGCCATTTTACTTGAAGCTTTTACCAATCACCTGGATCGGCCTCTGGGACTTGATCTTGTCGGCCAGCTCCTGAAAGCTGCTACTGGAATAAGGAGCCCTGCCGAAGAGACACTCGTACATGATGATACCGACGCTCCAGAGATCCACCCTGGCGTCGTACTTCTGACGAAGAAGGATTTCCGGCGCCATGTACAAAGGGGAGCCCCGGATCGCGAATTTCTGCTCAGAGGAGGATAGGTACTGGGCGAAGCCGAAGTCTGAAATCAGGGAAGTGGACGATCCATGGATTCAAGGAATTAAAATCGCAATCGGAGGTCGCACGCACCTCCGACCTTCAGGGTGAGATGGGGTCTCTTGGCCAGGAGAAGGTTTTGCGGTTTCAGGTCCATGTGACAGACATTGTGACCGCGTAAGTACTTGAGGGCGAGGGCAAGCTGCTGCAGGAACTTCCGACATACGTTCTCCGGCAGTTTGTTCTTCCTCCTGATGAAACTCGAGAGGTCGCCGGCGTCGCAGTACTCCATCACGATGTAGATGTGCCTGAACGGGGAAGGTAAGTCTGAGTGGCGTTTTACGGGGGAATAACTCGGGTTTTAAGATCCCATGAAAGGGCAGGGGAGATCGCAGGAATATCGGGGACCCACCCCTCGTCCCAAAAGAAGTCCTTCATCTCGACGATGTGCTCGTGCTTCAGGATCTTCAAAAGATTGATCTCCGTTATGAGGTTCTCGATCGCCGACTTCGAGAGGCCCGACTTGTCCACGCACTTGATGGCGACCACTTCTTTGGATCCACCCTGAAAGCCAAACTCGTCATTTGCAAATGGATAGTTTTCCCCTCAATCCCAATTAGTGGTTCCTAAGACACGTCGACAACCGAGTGGGGTCTTGTTATTTCTTTTTTGCCATTTTTTTTCCCTTCGTCGAATCCTTTCAATGAGCGCAAGTGTGGACAATTTCTCGGAGCTACTCACTTTTTTGAAGGCCTTGTAAACGGTAGCGTAACTCCCCACGCCGATTTTTTCGAGCAGGGAGTAGTCCTTCACACTCGGTAGACTCATTTCTCTGCTCCTCGTCGAACCGACTCGTTTTCACTGGTTTTCACCTGGACATTACTCCTGAAAGTCGCGAAAGCGAAGCGGCTTTGAAGAGTATCTGGACGAGATCGCTCGCCACGTGGTCGCCCTAATATAGGTTAGGATCGTTTCCGCAAATATCGACATCAATCTCTGTAAGTAATAAACACCCTTGATGCATACCCTTAACATACGTCCGGATAAAATTTCGCTATAATCACGGTTAGTGCACCCGACCGGGGGACTCGCGCGGTTCCCTAGACTAACTTCGTGAATTTTAATTCGTAATTTCAATTTTTTTTCTTCAAATCCCCTGCTATTACAAATTGCAGTGAATTCATCTTGAAGTAGCCTTCGGTATAATCTGCTCTGGAAACGCGAGAGAGAGAGAGAGTGAAAGGGGCCCAGGGACCCGATTCTCGAGTGCATGCGATTAATATTCGTACGCGACGTAATTTCTCGCATTAAAATCCATAATTTCCTGAATAAAGTCCCCTCGTCTCCCGCGATATGCGCGGCCCTGCCGAGCGAACGCCGGTGCAGCAGGTCGTCGGCCGACTTCACTTAGTTGAATTCGCGTCAGCGGGGCGGCGCTTGGCGACGACCCGTCTATTTCTCCTTCCCTCTCTCTCCTTCGCTTTCCCGCGAAAGCGTCGTTGCATTCGGTTCCTCAAAGGGAGGCCCGTCGTCCGCGAAAATCCGCCGTGAGAGGAGTCGCCGCGGACGTCGTGCTCCAATCCGAGCGCGCTTCATCCGAAGGAGTTCGCGTCACGCCGGCCGCTTAACATGGACGTGACAGCAGCACCCGAGCTGTGAGCTCGCCGGCTCCCTCGCGGCAAATGGTGCCCCCTGCAGCCGACCCCGAGAGGGCTGCCGTCCCACGGCCATGTCCGGTAACTACGCGACCCGTCCTAATCTCAAAAATTCATCCGCGCGCGGGCGGCCATTTTTTCGAAAGCGCGCTCGCCACCGAGTGCACAATTTCCAACAAAACATTCCACTCATATGTATGAATTAAAATACCGAAATGCTAGCGAGTGGAAAGAAACCACTCGGAAAAAATTGCAAACTTCTAAATATAGAAATCCTATAATATCATTCGGTAAATCCATCTTAGATAGATTCGTATATCTCGCCCTGGATAAAAAGGATAATCGAAACTCCCTCTCGAAATTCCTTAAAAAATTCGGAGGATTTAATTTTCCACTGAGTTTTGGTAGTGCGTGTCGACCTCGAAGACCCCCGAATTGTGAAATGGAATTCCACCGTGAGGTCGCCGAGAGGGGAGACACGTTGTACAGTTTTAACGTAAAAGTGGCGTAGCGTGATGTATACAACGCAAGGGTACGTTTGGCGCGAAACTTTCCCAGGTTTCCCGATAAACGGTGCAAAATGACTAAATATGACACGGGGGTATCCGTAACGCAAACCGGGGGCTCGGTCGCAAAGTTATCCGGGATTCGCGATTCGCGATTCCTGTGCGCGCCGCGAGAGGGTGACACCGGCGGCGGGCTCGGCTGCTTCCGAGTCCGTCCGCGGCGGCGCCATGGCCTACGGACCGTGGGCGCCCAGTGTCTCTCGGAAATGTATTTATTTGTAAAATAAACTCGAGTCGAAGTGACCCGAGGTTGCCTTATTGCACAAACCCGACAAAGAGAGGTCGTTCCGCGGTTTGGTGGGGGTCGCGTTCGCCTTCGGTATCCGGAAACCTCCTTCCACGTACCTGTCACATAGCGCGAGAACAGGCGCACGCCCGAGTCCGCTCGCCTCTCCCGATAATCGCCCAGTCGCGTTGCTCGCGCTCGCCGCGCGAGGGAGACTCGCGCCAGTCGACTCGTCTGTTTCCTCGACACCGCCAACGTGCTCCGAGGAAGAGTGTCGCGCCGAGTTGTGAACTCTCTCGAGTCTTGACCGCCCTTCCACAGGCGCGCCCCGCGATTGGTCCAGGCGACTCGACGGCGCGCCCTGATTGGTCCGTTCCGTTGAGCCGCCCGACTCGGCCGTCGAAGCAGCCCTTCGATGCTTTCCCACGTTTCGAGGGGGCTAGCCGTGTCAAAGGTAAGCCCGATTCTCCCTCGCCGTGCGACCCTCCCCTCCGACTGCCGTCCGACACCGATGTTCGCCCCTCCGCGATTTTTTTTCGACAAAGTCCGCGATGATTTGTGAAGATACTCGCCCGCTTTATCGCTATCGTTCGAGGAATCGCGGATCTCTCGGCTGACGGACCTTCCTTGGACGACCCTCGCCCGGAGCAAGTATATTTATTTTCGGCAATTTCACCGTAACGTTTAATTCCGAATTTCCGAGAACTTCGAATGGTTTTTTGGAAGAACCGATGATGGTTTTTTTTATCTGGTACTCGGACTAATATTTTCAAGGGATGAGGGAGAATCTGCCAATATTTGTTTATGCTTGGGTGTAGAATATTTCTCGTCCAGAGGTGCTTGAATTTTTACGAGAGAATTCGACGATCTCGGCGAAAGTGGCGTCTCGATAGGTTAGGTTCGACACAGATCTCACGGGGATTGACGTTGTCACGCGAATACGCGAAATCGGGACAATTGGGCACTCGAGCAGACCTCTTTCTGAAAAGATCCGCTTGACTGAGTATTTACGACGTCGTATTAGACCTTTTGTCTAATGTTACGGGGGAGACCTCGCTCAGCAGCTGATCGCGGTCGTAAACTGGAGTTTGCGCATCACGCGTATCGTGTTTGAAGCGATAATTGTTAAGTTGGCGAATTGGTGACCATAATTTCCTTTACCGAGTGTCGGCTGCACTGTTTCGTTGTTAATCGGTTTAAACGAGATAAACGTTGCCCCGGGGTATTTGCATCGCGCGAAAGTAGATCGATTTATCTTATTCGTTGCAGTATTTAGTTGGAATAATACCGGATGGAATTACCGATGTAAAGTCAAATGACTCAGCGGGTGACACATCTTTTGTCCACGAAGGAGAACCAGTTAGAAATTGAATGGAGAGCGTATATTTTGGTATACGAGATCGACCTTAGTAGCCGCATTGAGTGAACAAAAAAAAAAAATTGCACCCAGTTCCCTTGTGCAAAAAAAAATTATGCGATGCATCTCCACGCGATGACAATGAACTACGGTTAACGATCAACGTCGGATCACCGAACCCAAGAGACAGCCCGAAATCAAATTCAACTTTCTATGCCGGAAGCGCAAAATGTCGAAGCACCTTACCATCATTACCGATTGCATCGAAACTATCGCCTTGAGTAAGAGTTTCTCGGACGAGGTTAAGTTCATCGAGTGGTTTCAGGTGTAAGCGCCATTTAATCGAGGATTTCCTCGAGTGACATGCGGTACTCCCACCCCGCTCGCCGGGAGACCGAGTTCTCTTTCTCTCTCTTTATCTCCACGAGTGCGACAAGGACGCTCTTATACGACAAAGTACTTGGTCACTTCCCCTTACCTCCGCCTCGTTTCGCGCCGTCGTCTCATTGGATGGTCATCGTTTACCCTGTGTTTCCGTTGGAGCGGTCGAGAGAAAGGGGCAACAAGAAACGGCTTCTCGCGGGGCCTCGCTGTGATTGGTCGAGTGCGTCCATTGACGCGCTCCCATTGGTTCGCGCCTTTCGGCGGCCATCTTGGATCCGCCGTGATCGCAGCGCTCAGTGCTCTGACGGACGGAGAAGTTTCGGTGTTTTGAACGGCAGCTGACTTTTATATGTTTTCGCGAGTATTGCGGGATTTGCGGGGGCGCAGCATCGACTCGGCGCAGTCCGCGAGGACGGACGTCCCGAAGAATCGCGGCCGACATTCGATTCATGAAAAATCGCGAGGCCAGGAGGCTTTCCCGTGATTCTCAGCGAGCTCTTCGCGAGGCAGGCGTCCGTGACGTCATGTGCTGAACGTCCTCCGTGTGGGCCCGTGTTCTCTCGGTGGTGTGGCGGTCCGTGACACGGATCACAGGTGCAATCGCGAATCCTGAGGTTCTTTCTTCTAAGACGGCCCTCGTGGGCCTTGGCGTCGATTTGCGATCGACCGAGAACTTAGCGAGGTTCCCGCGGCAAGGGCGAGTCTGTTATTGGCTCGCGCTTTATTCACGGGAAAGGTCGACGAACAAGCTTGTTCTCGACTGTGGTTTATTTTTATTCTTATCTGCGCCCATATAATTCGCTCCCTCGAGCATAGGTACTTGATCCTTCGTTGAGCGTTCAATGAATTTACCGTTTCTCACGTTCGTTTAGATTTTTTGGAACGGTCGAGCTTTGCTTGTTTTGGGGGCGCTTTTGTTGACTTTCCAGTTATCTGGCAGACAAATTCCAAAATTGTGAATCGGGTCTAATCGGTGAGATAAAATTTGGTCAAAGGTGAAAAGCCTGGTACAAGGTTTCCTTGTCGGTGTAAGGGTAGAGCTGTCGTGCAATAGTCCGCTGTGATCTAGTTTGGGGGCAATAGATTTTTCACGTTTTTTTTTGTAATTTGTAGTACCGTTGAGAAGGAATCGGGAGGACTGAAAGAGTGGGGACGTCGAAGGGAGAAGGAACCGTCGTGTTTGAAATAACTAAGGAATTGGTAGAGCTATGGATTCTGAAGAGGAAACGCTGTACGACGATGTCGACTCGGGCAACGAGTCCAGTGGAGACGACGTGGACTTTGCTATGGAAATAGAATCTGGAAATCCGAGAGAACGAGCCACCGACGTCGAAGATTATCCCTTTGAAGTCCTTTCCACAGAGGAAATTGTTCAGCACATGGTAGACTCTATAAAGGAGGTCAACATGGTGGTAGAAGTATGTTTGTATTTTGACCATTTTTATTAGGCTTAGTTAGTATCTTCTAGTTCGTGCAAACTTTTTTTAATGCCATATTATGTTAAAATATGCTAATTCCTCGTTGAATTATGGAATCAAAGTTATGAATTTAGGCATGGATAAATGACGTGTTTACACACAGCTCTGATCTATATATATCGTGATCTTTAAATAGCATGCACACGAGATTTCTCTTTTTTTGCCAAAAATATCTCAGTTGGGGGAGGACGGAAGCATGTCTGCTTTTTCTTTGTTGCCATATTTATTTGTCACCATCATGACAAAGATAGAGCGGTTTTAAGCACGTGATTTTTGCAGATATCTCGCGATTATACTTGCATCCAGCCTTTATTTATCAGGGATTATTCATGTGGTACAAAATAATGATGACTCATTTTTGGTATTTAATTCCCAGATACCTGCCACAACAACCAGAATTTTATTGAATCATTTCAAATGGGACAAGGAAAAATTAATGGAACGCTTCTACGATGGGGATCAAGAAAAATTATTTGCCGAAGCGCGGGTGATTAACCCCTTCAGGAAGGGACCTTTAATTAATAGATCTCGTTCACCACAAAATTCACTGGTGGGTAAAACTAATTACGATCGACGTGGTATTTTTTTTTTACCTATTTTTACTTAAATTAATTTTTTAAATCACAGTCCAGAAGAGCGTCCACAAATGGAAGGGAAGAGTGCGGCATTTGCTTCATGACTTTACCATCTTCCGTAAGTTATTATGTATTTTACTTTGCTAGTTTAAGTAATATTTCAGTGCAAAGGACAATATTTTATTTATGGATGTGCTCAGGTGATGACCGGCTTGGAATGTGGACATCGGTTCTGTATCGGTTGCTGGAGGGAATACCTGACCACCAAGATCATGGAAGAAGGTGTCGGACAGACTATCGCATGTGCAGCACATGCTTGCGATATTTTGGTAGATGACGCTAGCGTTATGCGTCTCGTTAGAGATTCTAAGGTCAAGTTAAAGTATCAGCATCTCATTACCAACAGCTTCGTCGAAGTACGTTAATCGAAGTAACCCTTTCCTAACGTGTACGTTTATGACGAGAGCAGTCCTATCGAATACTTACGTTTTCCCGATTTTCAGTGTAACAGGTTGTTAAGGTGGTGCCCATCACCCGACTGCAACAATGCGATTAAAGTGCAGTACGTGGAGCCAAGACCGGTGACGTGCAAGTGCGGGCATACGTTTTGCTTTCACTGTGGCGAGAATTGGCACGATCCTGTCAAGTGTCATCTGTTACGCACGTGGATCAAAAAGTGCGACGACGACTCGGAGACGTCCAATTGGATCGCAGCGAACACAAAGGAGTGTCCCAAATGCAACGTCACAATAGAAAAGGACGGTGGATGTAACCACATGGTGTGTAAAAACCAAAACTGCAAGGCTGACTTTTGTTGGGTGTGTCTCGGTCCCTGGGAGCCCCACGGCTCCAGCTGGTACAACTGCAATCGGTACGACGAAGAAGAGGCGAAGGCTGCCAGGGACGCCCAAGAGAAGTCGAGGTCCGCTCTGCAGCGATACTTGTTCTACTGCAACAGATACATGAATCACATGCAATCGTTGAAATTCGAAAGCAAGTTGTACGCGAGTGTCAAGGAGAAGATGGAAGAGATGCAACAGCACAATATGTCCTGGATCGAGGTACGCAGGTATTTTACCTCGAGTGCAAGTATGAATTAATTGAGTACGTTAGGGTCAAAGTGTAATCTGGATTGCAGGTTCAATTTCTGAAGAAGGCCGTCGACATACTGTGCTCGTGCAGGCAAACGCTCATGTACACATACGTCTTTGCCTACTACCTGCGAAAGAACAACCAGTCCGTGATCTTCGAAGAGAACCAGAAGGACCTGGAGACGTCGACCGAGTGTCTGTCAGAATATCTTGAGAGGGACATCACTAGCGAAAATCTTGCCGACATCAAGCAAAAGGTCCAGGACAAGTACAGGTGTGTCCATCGATCCATCGATTAACTCGAAGGGGCTCCCGCGAAGGCAGCGATTGCCAATGATTCTCGTTTTTTTATTTTCAAGATACTGCGACAGTCGGAGGAAGGTGCTTCTAGAACACGTGCACGAGGGTTACGAAAAGGAATGGTGGGATTACAAGGAATGAATCAAGGGCTCGTTGGAACACTGTCAACCGACGTGAGTCCTCTTCCTTCTCACCCTTGCCCCCCCCCCCCCAGCTGTGATATACCAGAAAAGCTGACAAGAGACAGAAATAGAGCAGGTCGCCGAGTGTCGGACACACACCCTCGCACCTGACGCCCTTTTTATTTTACTCCATCGCGCATCTTTAACATGATATAGTCTGTGGTAAAATGCATCAAATAATCGATACGGCTAACACCTCTCATTAAAAAAAGATTGAATCCTTACGTCAACTGAAGATTCAATGGGAAGAGTACTTTTGTGCTTGGCGAGAATTACATGCCGACGACCGCGTACCGGAAGATCGGTGCGTCTTTCGACGTAAATCCGGTACACGCGTAACGTCCGGGCGTGGTAACGCGACCTCGAACAACTCGGGACGATCGTCGTCGTTTTAGTTCGTTTCGTCGGGGGATCACGGTTCATCAGGAGAGTATCGTTTGACTGACAAATTCGACAGATCTGCTTTTCGTACTTAACGCGTTGCCAGCGGTAGAGAACCGGTGAGTGGTCACAGTCCTTGTCCCCTCTTTATGACTTCGAGCCGCGCGTTTTCGATTTATGCGGTCATATCTCTTGTTACCTTTTTTTTTTTGTCTCTGGCCGGCGTTGACACGTAGATTTTTCCGGATCGCTAACGGGTGCTCTCCGGTCGGAGGACGGCGTGGATGGAAAGGGAAATACCGGAAGGGAAGCCTTCCTAGAGATTTTCCCTGCCGGCTTGCTCGAGGGCCAACCACTGGTATCACTGGGCGACCGGCTTGTCCCCAAATCTCTGCTCTATTTCGGACATTGATACGTCCAGGCTGCTACTGCCAATCTGTAAGAAAATAAAAAAAGAAACGAAAGGAAAGGTTTAGTTAAAATTGCAACGTGCACATGTCGTCAGTGTTACGTCGATATTAATAATAAAATAGACGCACCGGAGATATTCGGCCCACTCGAATGTCGCGTCGCGCGGGGAACGCGGTGATTTTTTTTTTAAATTAATTACGTTAACTACCTCACTACTGTCGACGACTCTTTTTTTTTTCTTTTCTTAGTTAACTTCGAGGTATCCCTGGGAGGATGACGGAACGGCTGCGGATATTTTAACGTCGAGTGTTGGCAATTGTATATAAGTCGAGACGGACACAGGCTAGAAAATCGACCTTTAATCCTCGACCGTTTAACATTTTATTAACTCCGACCGCAATTCACGCCCGCGTACTTTTTTTTTTCTTCTTTCCAATCGTTCTTTGCTTTCGTTGTTCAACGTAACGTTGACGATATGTCCGCCTGTACCGTTAGTGTACGAAGTCAAGGCTATTGACACTGTGGTGTAACAATCGGTTATTACTGTCGCAACGTACGTTGGGAACGAGATAAGTTCCGTTTGTACAGTTATATAGTTAAATATATATATATATATATACATGTATACATACATATATATAAATATGCAAATATATGTAGTAATAATGTCGATAAATAGCGAGGATGAAATTGAGGTAGGACCTTTTGAGAATTTATTGAAATATAAAATTGTTGATTCTTAATCCGATGTGGTCACGTAGCGGGGAAGAGCCGCCGTGACCGGAGCTCACTTGTTTTCTGTACAGTCTCGAAATTTCGATTAGTAGTAAGGTAATTAATTCATTACTTATAATTGCGAAATTCTAGATCGTGAGGGCGACCGCTCTTGTAACGAGCGGACTCCACGGTGCGGACCCTAGACGCGAAATGTTACGTGTAAGTTCGTTTCTCCTTCGTAACGGACCCGCGTTTAATGTGATTTTTAAATAAACGTCGTAACCTTTAGCCTTCGGAGCAAGATCGATAACAGCCTTTTACTCGAACGGGCTAAAACTTTGTCGAATATCAAAGAAACGAGGAACAAAAAAAATATATATATACGTATACACGCTACTTTTGTCGAGTCAGTTGATTGTTATTTGGTCTTCGTTCTATCCTTGAGCGAGTGTGAGATCCTTTTGTAATAGAATTGTAAATATTTAAATACGTCACCACAAGAGAGAGAGAGAGGTATAAATCGGTAAGTGTACATTAGGTGCCGCTTTGGTGAAACTGAGGAAATGGTTACGAAATCGATATAGCGATCATGACAAGATATATTAATCGGTGTGTGATATCTCTCATGAATGTAAATAGTGACTGGACATGGTTCTTGACATTCACAAAGATCCGGTGTAATAAAATTACTTATTTGTGCACCCTGTGTGTGAAGAGAAGTAATTACATGACCAATCTTTTTCTTCTTTTTTTTTTCTTTGTCGTCACCGAACGAAACATGTAAATAGCTTAAGTTGGCCATTCGTTGAGAAGGAATTTCTAGCTGGCTCGATGTGTAATTATACTGCCATTCCTAAGACGAGAACGTCTATAAATCCGTGCATATGTCCTAATAGTGTTTATTATCGCCAGAAATTCATACACTTTTACAAAGGTACTAAAAGCTACCGAAGTATGGATTTTACCGTGGTATAAAGTTATTGCGGTAAATTTAGTAACCGGTATATTTCAATTACATGCAGTTACTATGTTTGCAAGAGAATGATGCGACCGTTCTTGGTCAAGCGTATCGTTTATAAAATTTGTTATTTAATATATTTTCTACCTAGAATAAATTATAAATAAATACAAATAGTTTGCTTCTACCTAAATTCAGGATAATTTTGACATTCTCATTCGACGCGGATATCTGAAACTTCAATTTTGCGTGATACCGTTACAAAAACAAAAAAAAAAGAGAGAGTGAGAAAGGAAGAATTACTTCAATAAAACACCTAGATTAAAAGTTAAATAAAATAGTCTTTCTACTAATTCAACTAGTTTGTCGAAAGAAAGTTACGATATTACAGTAATAGGGAACTTGCATTGTTTTCTTGCTCTAGAAAAGGTGAGGAGGATCGTTCGGAGAGTCGTACGAGAGGCTTTTTACACAGATATTCTAGATGTTTAAGAATTCTTGTACTTTGCGACATTCACTAAGCATTTCCCGTTCCGAACGTTTCTTCGATCAAAGTGTTACCAGTCGACGCGATTACTTCGAATGTATAACACCAGCCCGTAATACTTTAACAACGTGCCGTCAGGATCCGCGAGGTAACGAGCCATATCTCCTGGAACGCTTTCGAGGATTCGATCACAGGGCGTAAGTACACATCGAGTCACTCGCTTTTTAAATCCGTTCACCGGGATTTCACTTTAAACCGCTTCATGAGGTTACCGTCAAAAACGTGGCCACCAGCCCAAGGGTTGCCGCAGTCATTACGAGGCTGTGCCAGACCATTCCGTTAACTTCTTCCGCCACAGGATATTCCACGCACAGTTGTTCCTGTTGGCACACAAAAATATCGGTTACTCTAAATCAAGATATATTACCGTAAAGCCTCGATGGAAGATGAACCGCTCACCCATCCGCCATATCCTTTGATGAAGTGCGAAATCTCATCGCCGATGTATCTGGAGACGTACAGTGGCAACTTCATCTTCAGAGCGTGCATGTGTCTGTCTCTTGCCCACAGCGCGAGCCTCCCCATAAATGCGTACAAACAAATAATTCTCGCCCAAGTAACCCCTCCGTGAAGAAACAGTTCGTCGGCAACTCCCATGAAGGCCTCGTACGCAGTATCCGGCATGACGTTAAGCTGGTTGACCATGCTGGTGAAGAGAATACTGTGCTTGTTGAGCATCTGATAGACGTGATGCCTCATACTCCTGGAGACCGGGTCCCTCGATATCAGATAGATGTCTTCTTTGAGCAGAAACCTTATCACGTCGTTGGCAAGGCATACCGCCGTCAATTCGGTGGAGTCTTCGCAGGGACTATACCTTGGTTGCGAGGTCAATCGTGGGAAGAGATGTTGCAGTCGTTTCTGGAACGAGGAACAACCCCGGGATTAAACTTCCGACGTATCCAAATAACCCAGGGAAGCTCGAAACGACCCACGACGCAAGAAAAAAATCAGCCGGAAGGTAGCGACCCGACACGACAGCTGTTCGACGGTTACGTCCAGGCGAAGAGGCGATCCCGAACGGCGACCCGGGTCGAAGATCACGAACGCGGAACGACCGAGGGACAAAATGAAGGGAAAAAAAAAATGTCCAAAGGACGTTACGTCAACGCGAAGACCCGCGGCCTCGCGGCCCGAGAGCTGTCAAAGGGTCTCGCCGGGGGCTGATTACCTGGCAGATCTCGACGAAAGACATACCGCCGTTGGTAACAGCCGCACCATAGCGGCAGAGACCGTTGGCTCGCTCGGTGGTTAACTCGGCGGGCGCCTCGCTCGACGAATTCCTGTTACCGGGGGGATCGCATTCCAGAATACCGCCCACTCTGGAATGCGGTTCCCCCCTGGCCGACGCACCCTGGTCGCTCCCCTCCCCGCTGGGCGCGGGGTCCTCGGTCTTCTGGTCGCCGGCCATCCTCGGCGCCGCGTCGCCGAGAACTCCCTCGAGGACTCGGTCCTCCTGCCTGCCCTTCCACAGCATCCCCTGCCGCTCGGCGAGCAGGCTTTTCGCCCCGGATCCCACCGCCGGCAAGAAAAATCCACCCGCCCCGATCGGCCCGATAAACCGCTCTCTACTTTCCCGCGGCCATTTCCGAAGCGGCGCCCCCCACTCCGGCTCCTTTCCCACCGTCCGCCATGACGGTTCCCCCCACCAAGCCGACTCTCTATGGACCATTCACGACTCCTCCCCTCCGAGGCCCGCTCCTTACTACGGGATCTCCGATTAATGCGTCGCTCCGGGAACGGACGCCGAGCTTTCGGGCGACCCGGAAATTCGATCGTTTCGTGAGCCGCAAAGGGAACCGGGCACGTAATGAATCCTGGTTTAACCACGGTTTACGATCCCTAACCCTGGTTTAACCGAAACTTGGTTGGTAAACTGCAGGTTGAAGTCCGGACGAGGGAAGACGATGGGCTTCTTATGGAAGAATTAAGTCAGCTTTCGTTCCTCGGAGCGGTAGGGCAATTTCGATCGATTAAGCGACGCTGCCTGTCCATTTCACCGTTTTAATTAGGAGCAGCTCGAAGATTACGCTATTACGTGCCGCGGAGCGACGGAGCATCCCGCCTCGTTGAATCGAATTCGCGGGAAGAAGGGGAACTCGAAGGTAAACGGATAAGCTGGAGAATTCGGATAGGAGAAGAGATAAGTTAGGGTTAAGTAGGAAGAATAAACCGCGCTTCTCCTCTTCCACCTTCCCTCGCGAAACCTTCTAATTTTAGATCCCCTTTATCCAGACGCGGATCGTCTCGCGGCAGCTTTAGCGCGTTCGATAAAGCACGGCCTGTAATTCTATCGCGCTTTAAGTACATATCGCTTTAAACGTACCTTGGATATTTCACCGGACGGCGTCGAGGAATTCGCGACGCTCGGATCCCGTCCCGCGGTAGTTCCGTCTCTTTCCCTCTTTACCGAAGTCCCAACTTTCCCTCTCTCTCTCCGAGGGTGCACGCGACGCATTCCTCGCGGAACCACCTCTGCGCATCCGCGAGGCGCAGCCGCGCCGCGCGGCGGCGGTCGCCCGCGGCGCGCCGACGTTCATTCAATGGTCGACCTCCGCGGAGGTCGGGTCACCGCGCGGCAGGTACCGCTCCGAGTGTACCTAACCTCGACGGCACTCGACCTATTCGCTCTACCTACCCATTCCGCAGGAATCGTAACCTGAAATTCTCTTTCGAAAATCGCGATTTTACAAATCTCTTTAGCAAATCCCTCGTAAATACCCGGGGAACCTATTTCACCGTCGACTTTTTATCCCGGCGGTGTCCCGGTCGCCTTTCTCGAGCCCACGGCGCGGAATCCGCGGAATGGCCGCTCGTGCGTTCCCGGGAACGGACGGGCGCCTTCTCTGGGTCACTGACATCGACCGAACTTCTCGGTTCCCCCGCCGGAGGCCCTCCTCGGGAATTATACAACCCCGGTTCTCTTCGGGAAAGGTCTCGCGGACTCTCGCGTTGCGTAGCCGCGTCCGCGGTTACGTCTTAAGGACGCCGCGTTTCGGAGAACGCGTTTCACCCGCGGCCGCCGGCGCTCGTTTCTCCCCGCACGCGGACAACCTTCAAAGGCCGCAGAATGCGCCGATGAATGAAGTAGGAAAGTTACGGAGTTAGCGACCGGATGTGTACGTGTGTATACGCGCGGACGCGCACACCCAGAAGGCGCGGCTGCGCGCGCCGAGAAAAACGAGAGACCGCCGTGGGGCCCACCTCACCCTCGGCCACGAGGCTGAACCAGTTTCTGCGCGGCTTTGCCTTTTGCCCGGCTAATTATTCCTGATCGGCACATGGGCGCCGACTTTTCGACTCCGGCGATCCGACTTCTATGAACGACGCTGTACTCGTACCCGCGACGATAGTTACTTAAAAAAAAAATTATACTTTATGACACTTAACTGCGCCGAAAAAAAAAATTGGTCGACGCAAAGAGATATGCACCGCCACAACAAAATCCTGCGATACGCCCAAAGAAATTGTAAGAGCGCGTACTTAGGTTTATTAAGTTGCACAGTAATTAAGGTGATCAGCTGGGCGAGCGAACTCGCTTCGACGTTACGTTTCACCCAGTTTCCGATGATTCACGTATCCATGACTGTGACGAATTTATCTCGGTCTCTTCATTAAGCCGGGCTCGGATCGACCATTAGGAAATTAGAATGAGGAAAATTGGCGGTCGCTTAAAATATGGCTCGCAGGTGCAGTTGGCCGTCCTATATCCCGAGGCGCCCTTCCTTTCTAAACCAAACACGGATAGAGAAGGTGCATGGACATTTTCTTTAACCGGACACACTCGGTTCGATAACCATGACTCACGTGCCCGCGAATGGCATCCGATCGGCCATTTGCATTGCACCTTGGCGCCGAAGAGGGCAGAAATTGAAAATTCCTCCCAGAAAAGAGAAATTAACCTATCTTGTACAGGACGAATGTACAGAGAACCGCGCGGGGTGTGTTCAAACGATTCGATAAAAATTC
Organism: Orussus abietinus; assembly: GCF_000612105.2. Lineage (NCBI taxonomy): Eukaryota > Metazoa > Arthropoda > Insecta > Hymenoptera > Orussidae > Orussus > Orussus abietinus. Next base: position 3,160,676 of record NW_019396012.1, read on the forward strand.
TATTATCCGCAGGATATTTTTTTTTTTTCTTCTCAAACATGGAATGTCTAGGTGCGACTTTTCGAGGGTGGGTTCTTTCCAGAAAATTTTCACGGTCCCAAGTTTCTCCTTCTTTGTGGGAGTCCTTTGTCTCCCTCCGTTCCCGATCCTCGGGCGTAAAGTTCGAGGTCGTCGGCCGGCGAACCGTGAGAACTTTTCGCCATGGCGAAGAGTGTTCAATATTTCAGGGTAACTCGTGACACTGAGCACGGCCAGCTTTTCTTACCGTCATTCATGATACGATGGCACGGCAATAGGATGATTGCCTGACGGCCAGTGACTAAAGTGGATAAAGTCTTTTATAGTAATTTAACTCGAGCACGGTCCAGGGGGGTGCAGAGAATCGGGCCCCCGGACGGTGTCCCTTTCTGCCATTTTCTCTAATTTTCTTATTCACACTTACGGCCGATCAATTTTCGTGCAACAAAGTACCGAGCGAAATGCCTCGACTTCGCCTCGGGGCTGAGGTTTCGATTTTTAACGCCTAGGTGTTACTTAACTTCGTTGGACTTCATTTTTGTAGAGACCGGAGAGTTAAGGCCTGCTCTGAGATGTCGATTTTTTAGGGATTGCCATTGATAACAAGTAGTGGCCGTGATAACGGCGGTTACTCAATGGAGCTGCGAATCGATATTCATTGCGTAGATCCGGTTGCGGCTCGACACGAGTTATTATTGCCTGCGCTGGGCATTCTGGTCTATTATAAATCGTCCTTCTACTTAATGTGAGGTTAACCGCGACCAACAATCAGGAAAATAATTTCTGCGTTAACACTCTGCACCCAAACAATTAGATTACTGCTCCAACTCGAGTACACGCCCTGCAAGGATCTCGTTAAGACCTTCTCTCAAGAGCCACTTCTCTTACAATTTTATAAATAAATTCCCCCCTCTAATATCCACCTTCTAAGCTTCCCTGTAAATAATCGGCGCTCTTAAGTTTCCTCTGAATTAAAAAAAAAAAAAATCGAAATCTCCTGGGTGTCAGGACTTTTTTTGCAGCCTCGATATTCACGTTGTTAAGTTAGAAACTAATCGATTTAACCAGTTAGGAGAAAAGTCTCACAAACGAGACTTTTTGGGGGGGTATTTTATGAAAATTTTCTACTCCAGTACCGAAAACGGGGGTGCCCGATTTTTATCAAACGTGCGACGTCCCTGAGACGCTCCTCGCTAACGTACTGACAAATGTACGTACTCTGGCCACGGGCTGACCCTCTCGGACTTGCATCGGTCAGTTGTCGTTCCATCGAGGTTTTGCCAGGTCGCAGGCTCCGATGCCCCCGACTCAGTGACTCGAGAAAAAAAAAAGAAAAAAAAAACCCCGGAAGACGAATCATCGTCAAGTGACCGCGTGGATGCCACGAGTGACACCTTAACCCCGTACCTTAATTTCCGGCGCGATATTATGATTAGGTGAGTTCGATCCTTTCGAGCAATTATTTAGACTAAGCAGAGGATGGATAGACTAAGACTAAATCTTTTTGCCGATGTTAATATTATGACGCGATATTTATTATGCTCAAATATTTCCGAAGAAAGTGTTTAAACGCATTCTCTGCTAAAAGTGGTTACAATTGTAATCGATTTCCTCTACCCTTGTCTCGCTCGATCAAAGGCAGCTGGATCCAGTTATGGGCAAATTATTTCATCGACTTCCAGCATCCTGGGTCCTTTCGGCGATGATGAATATTTTTTCTCCCCTTCTCGTAAGACCCTCGTCCTTGCTTCGCGGATTTACGGCGTCTTGAGAGCGATTAGTCTCCTGTTCTTATTTTTTTTTTTCTTCATTCTGATGGAAAAGCGTGCTTTCGCGGGAATCGCAATTAACTCCAGTTTCATTTCCCGGTTTCTGGGGAGAAGCTGCGAAGTCGTTTCTTCTGCTTCCTCGCAGCCTTCGACTCGTTTTTCATCTCGTGACTGTCCTCACGTAATACGCACCTCGGCGCGATCTTTGGTCCAGATGACCGGCTCCTCCCTCTTCCTGGAAACCACCTCGTCGCGGGCGAACTCAGAACTAGTTGCCGGTTATTATTGGCAAACAGGGTGGTGGCATTTTTATTGTTCGAAGATCGCGTCCTGGTTGTCCTTAGCGGATGCAAATGCATGCAAACTCGGGGCAAGAGCTGCGAATCGGCCGAGTTGCTCTCGGTGGAGCCGAAGCGCAGTTTGCAGAAATTCTGAGACCTTAGATAGCATTGTCTAAACGAGTGTATTAATTCTGGGGTCCTTAGTAGCATTCGATGCGCAATTTTTGGAGCCATCGATATCCTTCGTTGCGGCATTTCTGGACCTCTAACAGCCTCCAGGAGATCGCGGCTCGTTCGATCTCCGTCATCCTAATGACGTTATCGATACAGCTACGCTTCAGGAAACGTCCTGTTATTTCGACCTCATTTTTTATCCTCTCCCAGCCTAGAAAACTCGTTGATCGATGCTGCCATGGATTCAAGGCGGCATACCGTAACAATTCCTCGCTTATCGTCGCGTCGGTTTCTCCGCGGTGCGAATCTTGCAGAACATATCATTACCGTGAATGTAAATTAATCGGTGTCAACTCGTTTCCAAAAAAAAAAAAATAAAAAAAAACGGGGGACGAGCTAGCGTAAAGGTTACTGCGTATCATTCGGCGAACAAACATTACGAACCGCTCGCTATTTTGCGCGAAACGACGCGGCAAATATTGGTCTTTGATACGAATAGTTGATTGGCCGTGGAGGAAGTTCGAGGGGGAAATAAAAAGATGAAATGAAAATTCATTTCGCTCCCAGACGGAGTTTCCAGCTTTAGCCAGTTGTAGCGCGACAAATCGGTGACTTCCTTCCCAGGATCTTCAATTTATGCCGTAATCTCGTCGCTACATGACGTTATCAGCTACTCTTAACTCGACGACACTTGTCGCCTCGTTTAGGGAGAATTAAAAGTAATCCTTGACACCTCGGAGGACGCGGCAACGGGGAAAAATGATTTTTGAATTTACGCCATGGAAAATCCCTATTCAAATGACGACCCTGTCGCCTTCGTGTCAATAAAACTTCATGGCCGAAGAGCAGGTCAAGGCTGAGGTACTTCGAGCTGCGTCGATGCGTAGCCACGATGTTAAAAAGGTTCATCAAATCCCTACACCCTAAGCAATGATTGTTAATAAAATTATGATGCCTTAAATGTGAACCCCCATATCCTCGATATAAGTTTCTGAATAGATTTACAATTTTTTTCTAACGTCGCATTAGAGAAATCCGTGAAGTTGAATAAAACTTCCAATAAATTGCGACATTTATATTATGCGGTTGCAAATAATGGATTCGATGGCTGTCGGCTTCCTATGCGTCTCTCGACACTTCTTTCAAAGGGTCGTTCTATTTCTGAATTTTGTATAAATTTAAACGAAGAACGTACGATCGCGCGAGTGTCAACAGACATGCCGAGGAACGTGTTCCTCGCACCTGCGTAACCTTTCCGTAAAAGCACGTAGACGTACGAATCGTCCTTCTCGAGAGTGAATTCTTACAAAAGTTTCAGTTGCAAAACGCAAAAGGGTACTTCAGGTCGTGGAATACATCCGCGAATTTTTTCAATTTTTAACCCTTTACCCGACAATACCTTCGGTCTAAAAACGTGTCTTAAAAAATTTCCGGCTGCGCTGTTAAAAAAAAAAATGGTTCCAATTCTATAATACTATTTTCGAAATATCATTTAATTCGCGCGACACATCTAACCTACAGAGGGGTTAAATCCATCGTCTTGACGAGGCGTAAAAATTCATCTCGCGAATTTCCCATTCATGATCGCTAAAACTCGCGTTTTCCGGCAATTTCCCGATTCCGCGAAAAGGCAGCTTATTTGCCGAAAGAGATCGCTCGGGAGCATCGGCCAACAATAGCCAAGGTGATTTATAAGCAGCGGCGATTCCCGTGTTTGTTCCCCGTCGACGGATTAATAAAGTCGGCGCCAACGGGCAGATAATTGTAATTGTTCGCTAAATCACGGGGAGGACCGCGATTTAGGGATTTAATAACAGGGAGGTATCGGCGGAATAATGTTTTCGAATATCGACACCCGCGGAAAATCGCGGTCGCCATTGTAGCGAGGAGCGGCGCAACAATGCGCTAGAAAGGGACCAGGATCTTTGCTTTGCGTATTAAAGATTATTACCGGCATTAAGTTAACCGTAAGTCCCCTTTCCGCGAATTTCCCCCCGCGGAAATGGATTGGAACGGGAAGCTCTCTCGGCGAAGGAGCATTAAAACGACAGCGAGAGTGACGCGAAAGAATCGGGGAAGAAATCGCCAGGATTGCCGATTCCCCGTTCCCGTTTGGTGCCCAACAATCCAGATAATTGCGACAACCCTGAAGCCGCCGACAACGGCGTCGGTTGGTGCACAAAGTGAGGCTGCATTTAGCGACAAATCCGCGAAACTCGAGCGGAATTAACGACCCCGGAGGCCGGATGTAACTTCGACGGGAACATTTTCTGCGGTGTTCCCGCGAAACCGCCTCTTACCGAACGCAGTATAATTTTTTCATTCCCACTGTTAATTACCATCTACATTAATCCTCGCGCGTTGGCGTTGGCACGATTTGCGTAAACGTTTCCGTTATCGTTATTTAATTCCAATTAGTCATCTACGGAGTCATTCAGCGACTTCTGGCATGGCGAACCTCGCATGGCAGGCACGGATTTTTCATTTTTTACCGAGATACCACGTGGAATTCCGTTCACGTGACATTTATCAGATAACCTCCGAAAAAGTACCTCTACATAGTAAAGACGTTTACAAATACTCCCGTGAATTACGATCCCTACCGTTGGCCCGGGCACGCCATTCTCGTTTCCTATCTCCTAGATGTATGACTCACATCTGCCGCTTCTCACGGAGAGGCTGATCCTTAATTAAGGAAATCTCCGGAAGCAAGCAATGACACTTTACGAGATTACAAGCAGATGACAAATATGGCAGATTAGAGGAGAGGACGGATAAAACGCGCGCCGCGTCGGGCGGATAAGGCTTAACGAGCTAACCGTCGACCGCTTCCTCGTTTGCGCATCCGCGATTTTCCGCCGGCTAATTTCCGCGAGGAGGCGGTTCTCCGGCCCGATTTTCCCTGGCAGTTTCGCGAGGAAGTGTCCGCCAACGAGAGGAAATCGACGCCGGCGTTCCTGTCCGCGAGACGAAGGGGAAAGGCAGTCGTGCAACGGTGCACCTACAATGCACCTCCTCGGGCCGAGGCATGAATGAATGCGATTCCGCAACGGGGAGCCCCCTATGCAGCGGCCGCGTTCCTTTCTCTTACTCGGCAACCCGTGAAGCCCGCTCTTCCGTCCGCGAAGCCGGCGGCAAGGAGGGCAAATCATTTCTCTCCTTGATATTCCTCTTCCCACTCGGAGGAAAAGAATTCATTGAACCAAAGAAACATCTTGTCGATGCACCTGCACATTTTTTCGCAGTGCGCTTTGCCTCTGCAATTTTCCTGGTGCATTTCTCCCTTCGATTCTCCCACGACCCGAGGTCGGTGTTAATGGGTTCGCACGAGGGATATCGGAGAGGCGAAACCTCCGGAAGTAGATAATGGGGGTGAAAAATGGAGAAATAAATAAGAAGCGTGCATCCGATACTGCGCCGGGGTCGATAAGGCCCTTGAAATTCCGATCTCGATTTCGCGGAGCGCCCTCGCGAACGGTACGTCGATCCTCACACGTGGACCTCGTGGGAGGCTGCGCGCGCATGTGTCCGTGCACTCCAAGAAATGTATTGCACCCGATGCACTGCATCTTTGCACCGCTTGCCGGTCGATTGCCCCGCGCACACGCGGCTGACGTCAACCGGGTGACTCACGCGATTCGCGGGCGAGCGTATCCGCGCACTCGCGAGTTGCGCAAGCGTGTGTGTATCTCGGCGAGTCCTTCGCGGGATGGAAGGGCCCTGGCTTACCGACCGAGCGAGAGGACGATTCGCGAGCCTCCGCGCGAGCGCGCGACTTTCCAACCGATTCGCGACTCCTACAGCGATTCGCCCCTCGTGGCTCTCATAAAGAGATCCTTGCTCCATTTATACAAATCCATGATAAGGATGATTAAAAATAAAAATTGGAAGCTGGGTGTCAGGATCTTTCCGAAGCATCGATATTCACGTTGTAGGGTTTGAAAGGATTCGGAACACCCAGTGCGGAGGAAAAATTCATATCGCGGGAATTTCCCGGTCCATCGGCAAGGATTCTCGTAGGGAGGTCGGTCCAGGACCTCAGAAGTGCCGGGCAGCCTCCAGGACGAGACGGCGACCTCCTCGCGATTTTGCCAGCCTGGTGTCCACAGGAACGGCTCCTTAGGTCGAGCGGAATAATGCGATTTGCCGGAACGCCGGGCGCCAGGACGTCGGCCTTTTCATTGGGCGTCCTGGAGGTCCATGGACGTCCTGGGACGAATCGATCGGGAGCGAACCCCTCCCTTCGATGAGTCGCAAAGGAACGCCTCGTCAAAGGACCCGGAAGAATCCGGACACCTTCTCCCGAGTCTTGGGGTCTTGGTCGGGAAAGTGGGAGTTACGCCCGACGTCCATTTCGCAATTTTCCACCCTCCGTCGGGTCGGCAGCCATCGCGGACATGTACGCAAATTAACGTACACGAACGAGTACATGGACGCGTATTGCGCGTTCACGTGGATTTACAGCTGCGCAAACAGACGCTACGTGCTCTAGTTTATGTCATTCATGAGGCGTCTTCTACGGCACGCCGAACTTTTGAGTATTTTATTATAGATTCTACTCTTTTTTTTCTAATTTATTTCCGACTCTACAATCGTGATATGGGGGACGACGGGTGGACGATGCGACTATCAACGTGCTCCAATTCTCACAGCTTGGGCCCCATCGGGACGATCTTCGTCTCGGGACGCGGAGGAGACGCGATTGGAGTAATGCCGATCGTTTCCGTTGTAATTGACGCGACAATTAGGCTGACAAACATTTCTATTAATTTAGACTTTACTCGCGCCTCCGCATCTGCGCTTTCGCCGACCGTTCGCTCGACGCGCATATTAAAAGAAATGATTCGGGAGAAATTTCAATTGACGAGTAAGGTCCAGAATAATTCTAGGATTAATGATTTTGGTAAGTGTCATAAATACTACCGAGTCCCCCCGAATCGACTTATCGAAAGGTCGCGAACGCGTTTCGCGTTTCATTCCCGGTAATTGTAGGTATGTGCGGCACTCTCAAAATAAGTATCACTATCTCGGCTCTAACTCCTCGAGCAAACAATCATGTGGAAGGTAATTCACGTACCTTCTTAGAGGTTTCATGTACAAACTCATACGATCACCTTCTTGTAGAATTCCTAACTTCCTCCGCCGTATCTTCAGGAGTCGCGGTTAGGATTAACCCGTGGAATAGTACTCCCCCAAGGTTTACATCCCACTTTCCGTCCCAACGAGACATAACACCGAAAAATTCCTCAAACAAAAGTCATCGGACACACAATTACGCGTAACTTTTGTACGACCCATTTTTCTATACCACGCTTTGTTCGCGCACATTTTCCGATTTATTCGATACAATGCGCTAGAACACACAACCTTGAGAATTGGGATTTTAATGAACTTTAAGGTCGGCGAAAAATTCTGTAAAAATTTTCTAAGGTAGAATCGAAGTGGAGAAAGGTGGGTAACGTTGTTTCAAGTGTCTCGAGTGACGGGTAAATCGCGTAATTGTATCTCGAAGTCGCACGTGGCTGGAGGACGCTTTTAAGGCCGTTCCTGAACCTACGCAACCGGCGCGGAGTGTGCGCAGGGCTTTCCTCGTCGGCAATTATTTCGTGCTCCCGTAATACGAAAGGATGTCGTTTGATTTGTTGCCTCCTGAGTGCTTCTATCTTCTGCCGACATGTTTTAGCCCGGTGGAGGGGATGGACCGCAGCTGTAAGATGTATATAAGCATCGAGCTTTCGGCACGCGGTTCCGTTGTACCCGGCACGGGCAACTTTTCCAAGACTTGGCAAGCCGCACACCGTAAGTCCCAAAGCTTTCCGTAATTAAGCCCAATTACGTAATTTAAACCCTCCAGTAAAATACTGCCCGCAAATCCATCGGAAAACAACTCCAAGTCGCTCCTCCGAGAGGAAAATTCCCGGATTTCGACTCCCGAAGAAGAGGACGCCGGAATTGTGACACTCCTCGTGCCGATTATCGCGAAATTTAAAAATCCACATATAAAGATAAATTTCAACAAATTCGTCGTACAGAATTTACCATAGTGTCTTGTCAATGACGATCAAGTGACGACTTTTCTCTGCAGCCATTGCGGAGTGCGCCCTCCGATGGACATTTATTAATTTATTTTCATAAATAATATTTCACGTCGAATCTATTGCTCTAATCATTAGTACCGCATCGTCGTGATAATTAATGTGTGTGTGCGTGTGTGCGTGCGTGTCCTGGTATGTCCGATTCAATGGGGATTTAATCGCACGTGAAATTCCGGAGTTGGAACAGCTGTTTTCCGTGTCGTACGCAGCTGAGATCCGAATTAAATTGTGACACCGTCTTGAGTGACTTGCGTAGGCCCCTTAATTATAGGAAAATACCTGGCCAGGTATTACACATATACCAGCCTTCGATGTTCGGGCCACGAGAGCGTGACCTAAGTCAATACGTTCGCGTTTAGTGAACCCCGCGGAAGGAACTTCCAATATTTTCCGTTTCTCACTTCCTTCACCGTCAGCGGTCTGATTTTTTTCACGTAAGAGCAGGCTCGTCCTCGCTCGCAGCTTCGGCGAATCTGACGAGGGTTCTCTCTCCTCGCAAAGAGAGACAATTTATTCTCGGAGTTCGCTGGTTAGATCCGCTTAAAGGCGCTTCGAGATCGCGCGTGGCTCATCCTCGGAGTTGAACGAGCTCGATCGACGTGACAATTAATTGTCGCTCGACGCGAGTTTTGATACCACTTGGTGCCTCTTTTTCGAGGCTAAGAGATGTTTTGCGACTTGTTTTCGCCGCTGTTTCTCTCGCGATTCTCCTCTCCTTTCGCGAGCATTTCAAGAGGTCAAGGAAACCAGGACCCTCCGGCGACGTGCGATTTTATTCCATTTTTTTTCCCCCGGATCCTGTTCGACTTTTTGCTACGTAATCCTGGAATTCTAAGCGAGGGGATCGTTTAGGATGGTTTAAAATATTTTATAATATTTCGGGGCATTTTGTAATAATTTATGGGATTTTTTTACATTTTCTGGCGCCTCGATTCTTCGAGCCGAGAAACCGGAGCTAAAAGGAAGCCTAAGCAAAAGGAGGTCGGATCGTTCGGGGAGCTGCTACCAGTTTTAATAGCGACAAATAGTCGCCCAACCCGTGTCTCTTCGTCATACGTAATACCTCGGTCGATTTGTTAATTTGTTCACCGCAAACACGAGGAGTCCTCTATAAGCCCTGATAAAGGAGCTCCTCCGAGCGATAATACGAACTTTGCTCGGAACTATCGAAAGTTCGCGTTTACCGTGTTTAGTCACTGCTTACACGTTCCCCTGACGCAGGCGAAGACAATCGCATGACAAATTGTCACGGAACCCACTAATCTAAAATCACCGACTGTACAATTCGACATGTCATACACGAAAATGGAAGTGACCACTTCGAGAATTAAAATTTTAGCCCTACGTTAAATTAACCCAATTACACCTTAAACCCTCTATTCCATCTAAATGCCCATTCCTCTTCGCCTCTTCAAGGTCGCAAAATATTCCAAGGCCAAGATCCCGCGACACCGGACTCCATTTTTCAAGATTTTTCCCCCGTTATCGGAGCTCCTTTTCGTGAGATCGCTTATCAGTGCCTATGAATGTGGAATGAACTCATTGGCGGCCGTGAGCATTGTTTTCGCTTCGCGAAACGATCCTTGAGGTCCAAGGATCCTGCAGACTCTATACCACTTTCCCTGTCAACTTTTGACGTGGAATTGGATTTATCGGATCGATGGATTTTAGATATCCTAAGTCGCTTATCGAAGAGATCTACTCGAACATGGAGGAGCTTCATTTAGTCTAGATCATGCCTGATGTGTTCTCCGGAGGAGCTAATGATTTCGACCTCGTTTTCCGATCCTCTGCTCGTCGATCGCTCGTATCTTCAACAGCCGTAAACAATTGTGGGAAAACTCATTTTCCGTACGCGGTTCACATGACGCGGACGCGGAAGAAATTCCCGAAGAATCGTGCGATCGATTTTTTTTCTTCAACTCGAAATCGATCCTCTGGGGGAATTTTTTAATCTCAGTTATTGCGACCGCGGAATTTTATTTTACACGGAAGCGTGACTTCCGTCACTTCCTTGGACCGGAAGTTCCGATTAACCGCGCGCTCCTCCGTACGAGAGTCAATCTCGAGCATCGTCGAATGACAATGTCTGAATTAGTTCACTGCCATCTCCGGTAACATTCTACCGCCTAATTGGTACATCCCTTGTATGGGGAGTTTCTATTAAATGTTCATGTCCGATAAGCATTTTCTTGGGCGCCCTAAATATCGAGCACTTGCACATTTTCATGGTAATTACACTTTTCGTAACATTGAAAATTTTGGAAAAACGTAGATCTGCTTGAAAAAAAAAAATTGTGAAATCCACGTGACCGCCCGAGGAGAGTTGACTGGAGGGAGGAGCGTCCGCTCCTCCCCGCGCAAGCTAACAGTGTACAGAGGGTATTGTCACCTCTCCTATCGCCAGTACTGTCAGTTGCACATAAGAGTACACAGTCGGCCAGATGATAGTTAGTGGGAGGTGGCAGGTAGCTTTTAGTTGCTTCGGCGATCCGACTCGGTCACTTCATCTCGACTCACCGTCTCTTGCAGATCAGGCTCCAAATACCGGCGCAAAGTGTACATTCCGCGCAAAGGCGACACGCTAATCGGGATTCGATAAGTACTAATCGCGAGGAAACGCGTTCACTGGAAATCGGAAAAGTCCGCCAGTTAATCGCGGCCGATCAAAGACAGACGTCGAGACCGGGAGATAAGTGAAGTGCACGATCGCAGACTTTGAGCCGAATTTCCATTTTCGACGGCTTTTCGGAGGATAATTCATCAATTTTTCCCGATTTCCCGAGGGGACGGCTACGAGCTAACTACCTCGATCCTCATTTTCCGGTTCGCGGCGAGTTTTAATAGAAGAACTTTCCAGTCTTTCCGGGAAAGACCCCGGCGTCGATTTGACAGCGATCAGCTGATTGTCAACGCTGACTCGAGGGCGTCGCGGAATTCTCATGTTCGAGAATTTTATGAGAGACTCCTCGATCGTTTGGACGATACTTATAAACAGTGAACGATCTTTCTGGACCAGTTGACTCGTTTATCCGGTAACTTCGATTTTACGTCATCCTCGTTCGCTTTCCACTCTTCGATAAAGCAGTAAGTACTATAATATTTGGAAGGAAATTAAATGTCGTATCGCCCCGATTAGATTTTTCCTTTAATCCTTTATTATCCTTAATAATCAATGACACCCCTCTAAAATTTAAACCGACCACAAGATTGCGGATCAGTGACATTTTCTATGCGAAAACAATACCCTACTAAATATTTCTCCAACGTGGTTTCCCCGATTTTTAAGAATCGAATCGCAAGCCTCGATTCGTTCTCACTCGACCACGCTCCATTGAGCTTGTTTAACAGCCTCTGTGCTAATTTCACTATTACTATGGGTAATTGTCTAACGAGCCATTAGACGATCTTCCATTGCTGGCTAGCTTCTAATGCTTTACCGCGAACGGAACCCAGTTACGGATTAATCGCTCTCGATCCGACCGCACGTCAGAACGCAGAAAAAGTCGCAACGTAGACGCAGCGTAAAAAACGGGATTTCTCATTAAGAAATATTTCTCGCGTTTAACTCGTGCCTTTTTTTTTTTTTTCACGTGTTCGCGTCATTTTCTCGTGAATCGCGTCATTTTCTCCAGAATTCGCGACATTTTCCCAAGAGTTCCCGATATTTCGTTTCGGCACTAGAGTGCATCTCGTGCATTCGCATGCAGCGGGTGTCACGTGTCACGAGCCGAGTTAAGACAACGCGTTTGCGCATCAATCCGGGTCTAACGAGCGTGATGACACCGCTGCGGTCACTCCAGCGGGGCCATTCTCTCTCCCTGGACAAATTCGCCTTCAATGGGACTGATTACTACGTCCTTGGAAGACTGGCTGATAATTATAAACCGCTTTACTTGCCTTACTCTCGGCGTCGACTTCGCCATTGTTGGACCAAGCAGCTCGGCCTTATTCCCACTTGGAGCACGATGGATCTCTTGCGAGTGCACTTCCGCAGACTCGAGCAAAATGGGTCGCTTCGGAACCCCCCGAGACCGCCGTATCTGTAACACGATGTAAACATAAGAACAGAGAAACGAACACGTGCAACGATATATCGATCAGCGATCGATCGGCAATAATTGCTTGACTTTTAGGATCCCCGGGCGGATCGATCACCCAGCACCAAACGCGAAGCTGCAGCCAGGTCCTGGCTCGAAAACTCGTTGCACTCGACCTGATTTTTTACAAACTGCACTCACGTACCGAGGCATGCGAAGGATACGAGTGCACAATCGAATCCTCGCTTCCTGCAACTGCGACCTTCCTACTTCCGGCTTCGCTTCGGTGCTTCTCTCTCTTTCCCTCGAAACTCCGAAAGAGGCAGATCGCTGATCGAATGTCGCGACGAGTTCAATTTTTTTTTTTTCACCGGTTACCCCAATGTTCAAGTTAAAATTCTTAATCAAGGATTACTTAACGCGGAATTAATTTCAACGCGGTTAATCTCATTTTTATCGGCGCAACATGGAATCTCCCTGATTCGAATTACCCTGATATGGCGTAACTGCACTTGGGTCGGCTCTTTAATGCGAATTAATATTTTACAGTGTCACATTCACGGCCAATTGGACCACGTTTCTACAACGTGCGCGTTACATCGTTAATACCGCCCGTACAGCTCGGGGGGCGAGTATTGCGCTTAATAGAGACGTGTGAATAAATATTAACGTACAATCGATTCGATCGACAAGGCAAACCTCGTCTCGCGTCGTCGGGAATGGCTGCAGATGCATGTGCATATCCGTTCCCTGGCTCCCATTGCTTTGAGCATGATGCATTGACACAGGGGCAATAGTTTACACCCCGGCTGAACTATGCATGTAACGGTTACGCGCGTTAATCATGGGAGAATGTGCGGATTATGGGGACACGTCGGCGCGATATGTAGTTATTCAATTTGCGCATAATTGCCCGCTGCTTGCAATTGTCGCAGCGGGATTGACACTGCAGTATCCGACCTTATAAATATGCATCCGATTGATTATTCATTTAACAAATCGCAGGAGGGACGGGAAACGCATATTCCGCGCGTGGCTCTTTTTTCATTTCCTGCTTGCTGGCGTGTCGAATTTTCTCCAGGGGCAAAAGTAAGTCCAGAAACGCCCTCGCCGGTGAAAATGAGACACAAAACCGAGTCCATCGAACGCGTTAATAACAGTTTCTAAAGAACGGATGTGTTACGTGTCCGTCGCGTTCCGAATCGCGGTTCGAAATGTCGTAACAATAGGGCAGATCGCGGAGGCGAAGTAACTGGCGGTGGAAGGAAATATCGTACATTTCCGAATGCTAAAAAAATAATAATAAAGCAAGTCCCGCGAGGTAAATGCCTCGTTTGTTATTAAATCAAAAAAAGGAAAATTGTACACTCGGGCAGAAGCGAAATCGACGAATTCCCGAAAGAGCTTTCCGAGGAACCGATTAAAAATGAATAAAACCTCGAAATAAAGGTTGCTCAAAATTGGCCAGTGTTACGTGCGTTTAGGTAATCGGCAATGAATATAAACGCGGCTCTTAAAACGCCAGCTTCTAGGATCGCGAAGATGTCGTTAAGAGCGGCATAAAAAAAATGTGAGGCCAATGTCAAAGTCACCTTCCAGACGTTCCTCGTTTCCGAATGTTCCGTACGAGATTCCTCCGAAGCAGTCCTCCTTTGAAAACGTGGAAATGATATCGAAGGTCGTCCTCTCCTGCCAGGGGCAAAGCCTCTTCGAAAATGGGACACCCTCGGGTGCCGATTGTCGACCTCGGTAAATCAGCGCGTGGGCACGCCGATCGTTTGTCGATCGTTCAACCCGATTCCAGAATTACTCGGCGGGCGATTAATGCCTGGTAATTGACCTCGCACAATCACGGATAATTCTGCCGAGACTTGTATCGCGGCTGCTTTGCATACGAGGCCGAATGCCGGCCATACTTTCTGTTGAAATAATCGTCAGCCATTAATGGTGATTAATTCAGCGAGGCGATATAAACGCCGCAGAGCGTGTCGGTAATTAATCGCAGACTCACCCCTGTACCGCAGATTTCCACGTGTCCCCGGACGATCCTCGATTAAACGGTTAATCCTGAGAAAACGGAAATTTTCCTGAATATTAAAGGCATCGCGCGTAAATTGGAGCATGATGCCGGCCAGTTAGCGCGTATTTAGTGCAGGATGTCCGTCGAGATCCATTAATGTCGTCGTTGGTTTTCTGGAACAGCCTCAAAACGTCGCACGCCTTCCTACCAATTACCATTATGTCGTTGAGCTTTCAGGGACTGTTATTACGCGACAATGGAAGCGGATATCTGGATCGGTTGGTGGGAAAGAGAGCGGGCTCGTTTCGACCGGCACTCGACATTAACCCTGACGACTAACGACTCGTCCTCGCGATAAGAAGGTCATCGATCGTTTCGATAATAGTCGAATGATCGACCAACGCGATCGATCCATCCAAAATAAACAAGCTCTTAAACTCTAACAACTCGACCAGTGTTAACGGTTTCTTATTAAACGTCCTTTTCTAATATTCTCAAGAAGAATGTCATAAATTTCTCACCATTTTCTGCCGGTGGTTTGATTTGAACCACGACGGTTCGAACTGTTGTCGCGCATGCGCGGGCTCCATCTTGGGCGGAAAATTTGAAAGCACGTATCTCTTGGAAAATTATTCTCAAGAGAGTTAGAAGAACTTATGGTAGTATGGGAATTTAATGTGGCAGTGTTGACAGCGAGGCGTGCATTTTTGCGAGATAAAGCGTCGAATCGACCACGTAAGCTTCCAGAAACGCGATTGGTGGACAGAGTCGGATGCTGCGACGCCATTGGTCCATAGCGAGGAGAATCAATAAGGGTTCCAGCGGAATGGACGTGAAATGCGAGCCATAGAAAACTACCCTCAACCGACCGTGTGGCCTAACGGATAAGGCGTCGGACTTCGGATCCGAAGATTGCAGGTTCGAGTCCTGTCACGGTCGAAAAGGTTTTTTTTTTTTTCACCGAAACCTTGCACACCTCGTCCGGCACCTACTACGGCTCTTCCGCGCATTTAAAAATCAATCCTGCATTGTTATTAATAACTTGTATTGCAAAACTTCAGTCTAAAAATTCGGGAAATGAACACTCCCCTCTAAATCCCAGAGCTTGAATTTCTAATGAGAAAATTCATGAATTTATAAATCCCGTCGACAGAATATTTAATATTCCACGTATTTATTATTGCTCGCCATAATAGAAACCCAGAATTTTTTAATTAACTTCAATTACCTATGTAGGTATATCTTCCTTGCGGCATTTTATTTCGCTCTGTTGAAATTATGGTTTTTCTCAATATGGAAATTATTTCCCGATTTACATAATTTAATTTGTAGTATTACTCCTCATTATCTTTTTGTACGATATCGGTTCGCTTATCGATGAGCGATAAATTCAAATAAGCTTAGTGCAGTCTTCTTTGTCCATTGTTAGATCCCTTTTTTCGATGATCTTCCACGGTCTGAAGATCTTAAGATGGTGTTCTTAATCCTGGTTGAAGGTTTTAAGGACCGACCCCGAAGAACGTCCATGGCTCAAGTTTTCCATCCATGACGATGCCCTCTTCAAGGTTCGCTATCCGCTCGCAGCTGTTGATCGCAGCTTCGATGACTAAATTGCGTCCATTACCGTCGTAGTTCACGTGTACACGCATATGCTTCACGTACGGCATCCCCTTGTGGTATACGTACAACGTGGGTTACACAATGGAGTGCATAAGGAGCACAGGAGATTTAAGTCCAATTGCGCTAATGATTTTGGAGCTAGGTGGTGCGCGGTCGCTTCTTATTGGCCGAAGATCATTATTTTCCTTTCCTCGTTACATGCCCAATTGTGTAACGAGTTTAACAGCGCGGCATGCATATGTATACTCTAAGTACACATATGGATTACGTCCTTGCGATCGGAACCGTGGAACGAACGACTCTGGATTTTCATTAAATTTTCACTTGGCTAACGATCGATCCAAATGTCTCAGCTAAAGTTCCTCAAAGCAAACGTCCCAAAAAAATCCATACCTTTTCTAATCTATATCTCAAAATCGCGTAGAAACTCGAATTGATCATTTATGAAGTAATTTAAAAAATGTAAGAAAATTCGTGTATACTATAAATTTAATTTTTATGGGAATAATTAGAAGAAAACGTGCGAGCGCATCTCGCTCCAGGGAGCGCATCTCGGACTCGAACTCGCAACGCCGAGTGCAGCCCGTTATCGGAGTTATTCCAAATTGACCCTGTTTAACCCTTTACGTATTGATTCAATGCACCCGACTGCGATCCACCTCTCTAGCGTTGACTTAAATTTAAAAATGACGAAAGATCGCGCGCCGTTCCGCGCAGGCCGCGCCGACAGACGTCTTCAGGACGCGTCTCGAAACTCTCAAAGGTCCCGAGGGAAGGCGAGGTCCAGGGACTCACGAGGGCCAAAAAAGAACTTCCCAAGGAGCCTTTAACTACCGCCAGAGTCGAGAAAGCTGACTCCTCGATTTTTTGCAGCTTGCGAGTGAGCGCAGAACCTAGCCCCGCCGCCGAGCAGCAGAAGAGCAGCGCCGAATCAGCAGGAAGACATCGCCAGGACATTCTTCGAGAATCCTTCGCCCAGGACATCCCCGACCAGGTTTGCCCGACGAGAAGACACCTCCTCTGACTGCTCCTTCCACAAGCCAGATTCCCCCAACCGCGCCGACATCGTAGAATGGTAGAAGGTGAACCCGACTCAAAGCACGACAATAGTGAGTACCCACCTGTTGAAAAAAAAAGGCTTAAACTGATGTTTCTATTTTTTTCTCTCCATATTCCTAGGTATATTCTAGTATAGGGAAAAAATTCTCGAGAGTCCTGGAAATACATGCCGAGTGGTTTTCTGGGTACGAACCGAATCGTTTCGTCCTTCCTGGATAATTCCAACGAGGACCATTCTCTGCGGAGTTTCCGCGCCCGAAGGGCACGGCTCTCTAATAATATTTCCCACCGTTTACCTGGTTTATATATCGAAGTCCTCTGTCGAATCTCCCGTCCTTGCTCGAGCTGGGAAAAGAAAAAAAAAAAATGTACGGCTAACGATGTTACTTCGGCGCAGAACTTTTCATAAGAAAAAAGAGGGCATAACATAATTCTTTCAGACCTGTCCTTACTCTAACCGGTCCTGACGGATGTTAACCGGTACGAACCGATTCCTCTAAATTTATTCTTTCGTGACGCAAAGGTCTCACCTTGCCGCCGGATTTCGGTGGAGGATGTGAAGATATTTTTAAATCCCGACTCATTTTCGGTGCCCTCGGCATGCATTTTCGGTGGCTCGTCCAACAGGAGAGCAGAGATACTCTCCTGCGCCTGGGTAAACCCTTTTTTCCTTTCGATTCCAGAGTGTGATGTAAAGGACGATCGTCTAAACGGCTGCGGTTCAAAGGACCTAGAACTTGCCGGTGGGTAGAATTAAATAAAAATGAATCTTTCACAAATTCGATCGACCTCGAAGATGAAGGAAATAATTTTTTAACGATACATAAGACGTTCCATCGAATAATGAAATTTCATTTCCAGGTGTTGGGTCAAAGGGCAAAACCCTAGACCCCGAAAAAGGATCGTACATTAAAGCCGACTTCGAGAGGGCCATCGAACTTACCGGTGAGGAACGCATCTCGGCTGTTCGATAACCGATCGACTACGGGATCCGGTACTAGGCATCGCCTAGTCGACCTGATAACGTCAGTCGTCATGAAAACGATAAACAAATGCGCTGGACCTCGCAATTAGACCCTTCGAACGGTTAATTAACACTTCTGGCCCGACCGCTAACTCGCAAGCACGGCACTTCTTCGTGCCGATTTGAACGGTCGATTGCACAAAGTGTCCTTACAGTTGTCGTTCTCGTTACACCTGAGCCGTTTCAGGATTTCGCCCCAATTAGTCATCTGGACTATCAGTAATTGCCATTAAGCATAATTAGAGGTAGTTTAGAAGGGCAAAAAGAGGCTCACGTTCCTGGGGATCAGGAAGCGATGCGGTTCGCTTGACAATTAGAAATCGACGCGATTGTCATTCTTCGACAATTATTGATAGTTATACCCAAGTCTCACTTAAAAATATTTCATGTTTTACTGATGGAGTCTCTCCCTATCTCTGGACCGCGTAGAATATGGCAAGTTCCACTACTTCCTACTGGCGGTCTGCGGGTTCGTCAGCACGAGCGAGGAGATGGACGTAATTTCCATGTCCTTTATCTTGCCGAGTGCACAATGTGACCTGAAGCTCGATACCCAAGCCAAGGGATGGCTCAACTCCATCATCTTCATCGGGATGATGGCGGGAGCATACGCGTGGGGCTCGGTGGCGGATGCCCTGGGTCGCCGCAAGGTGCTCATCGCCATCTCCTTCATGAACGCCCTCTGCATCGTGGCCTCTAGCTTCAGCCAGTCCTACGAACTCTTCATGTTCTTCAGGTTCCTCAATGGAGCCGCGTAAGTGCCCTTTAAATCAACATTAAGATTGCGCGAAAGTGAGATTGCTTGTTAATAAAGATTTTCTCCGAATTTTTTACTTAGTCTTGGAGGCAGTGGACCCGTCATCTGGTCCTACTTTGCGGAGTTCCAGCCAAAATCCAAGCGCGGCTCCATGCTGTCCTTCATGGCTGCATTCTGGACCCTGGGGAACCTCTTCGTGGCTGGTAGGTACTTGGCCCAGGAATATTCAGCACTATTTAGTTTTAATTTTTCTATATCTATTTAATCGTTCTACTCCTCAGGCTTGGCGTGGTTGATCATCCCTCACGACATCGGTATCTCGAGCGTCTCGTTCACATACAACTCTTGGCGAATCTTCCTGCTGATTTGCGCTGCTCCTTCGTTCATCGTGGCGGGGCTGCTCCTGCTGCTCCCTGAATCCCCCAAGTATCTCCTATCCCGCGGTAGATATGACGAAGCCCTCAGTATCTTCCGCGGAATTTACGCCATTAACACTGGCAAACCTCAAGATACCTACATGGTGAGTTAAAAAAATACAGGAGCAAAATTTAATTTCCGTACGGATAATTATAACAAGTGACGGCTCGTTACCCAGGTAAAGCAACTAATCCTCGACGACTTCCAAGTCTTGGAACCGGTGAAGCCAGGTGCCGTGGAGAAGAACAAGTACAAGATCATGCTCGGCGACATCATGGACAACAGCAAACAGCTCTTTGTCTCGCCGATTTTGCGTTTCACCGTCATCTCTATCATCATCAACTTCACTTTCCACATCGGTTACTACGGCCTGATGATGTGGTTCCCGGAGCTCTTCAACCGCTTCGACGAATTCCATCGCGACCACCCTGGCCAGCCGACTTCGATCTGCGAGGTCACCGATTACGTGGTCAATCGTGGATCTCATAGCGTAGAAAATGTCTGCTCCAACAGGATCGGGGCCTCGGTCTTCATGGAGTCCCTTATCACCGTAGCATCCGCCATTCCCGCCAACATCGTCGCCGTTCTTGGAATGGACCGACTCGGTCGCAAGTTCTTCCTCGGTACGTGCTTCTCGAAATCTTAAGATGATGTCAAAGGGACGACAAAGAGGTCTCGTCGTATCAATTAAGCAGATGTGAAAATCATTGGCTTCTCTCAGTTTTCAGTACCTTATCTTCCGGACTCTGCTCCGTTGGTCTCTACTTCGTGTACAATAAGGTCCAAAATCTGGTCGTGTCGGCCGTTTTCAGTGGCGTGATTAGCTGCGGTAACGCTGCCTTGGATTGTCTGATTACCGAGGTCTTCCCTACTAATCTTCGAGCTACCGGCATCGCCATTTCCATGGTAGCTGCGAGACTTGGAGGGATCATCGGCAACATCGTCATAGCACAACTTCTAGACATGTATTGTCCTGCCCCCACGTTCATCGTCGCTGCTCTTCTTATCGGTAATTTATTATTACTTCAATTAATTTAATTTTAATTACTGTAATTATTATTCTCATCCGCATCATTTACCTACTCTGGATAGAGTCGCATTTAAACCTTGGATTTTATTTTCAGGAGGAGGTATGCTGTGCCTATTTCTACCAAACACGACTCGTGAACCACTTTCTTGACACCGCCTACAAGGCACTTTGAAGGAAAACCCATGTATAGTCATAACGCATTTGTATCAAATACCTGTAAGCATTTCAAGGTGACACCAGCACGAGCGTTCCATGTAGCATAATGTAGAGGAAAGTATAGATGTAGATGAAACTAAAACAACGGGCGATTATCGTATAGGCTAAGTGTTAACAATGAAAATGTATTACGAGGACTGCTGTCATAAGATGAAAAGAAAGTCCCTTTAGGGGCATACTTCGAGAAGATATTGTAAAGTCCTTACGGAAACCATGAAATCCTAGGTTGTGGCGATAAGACCGAACCACTCGAACTTTTTGACACTGTATCAGCTAGACATATGCGTTGGGTGTTTTGTACTACTTCTCATGTTCGGTAACTTCTCATTGTCATCACGATGTAAGTTTGTGCGTTACTCGTTTCTTCAATATTATAGATATCTAAGAATCTCCGAATTGTAATAATTAAGTCTTGTTTCACGGAAGAGTGTTTAACGAAGTATGAACATAAAAGAAACTTTCAATTTGATTAATTACGTTGTTATCAATGCGGTATGGATGATCCGATCTTCTGATGTCTCTCATTTTGTAAATGGATCGAGTCGATATGAATTGTGTGAGTGACTGGGAAACGCTTCGGTGAGATATTTACTATTGCACACCTTTTAGCAACCTGAAACCTATTTTTAACGATACACTGTGTGTAGTAAACTGTTATAATTGAAATCAATTAGTTCATTAGTATGAGTATTAGTTACTGTTGATATACGAAGATCATGTGTGCAATTACAGCCTGTTCACCGTCGCAACAGGGACTGCCCTCGTTAATACTAAGATCTGCAACACATGTATTCCATGTATTTGTACTCATCTTTAGAATACTCAACATAAATAAAACATATTAAAATTACATACTTTCGTTCTAGAGTCCCTTATGATTAATAACCTAACGGAGTACCCTTTTTGAGAACAATGTAAACTTTATTTCTTAAGTGTACAGCTGATCTCGTAGTATCTGAAGATGAATCACAGAATTATTCCCTCATCATCTTCTCTTTCTGACGAGCCAGCTTCTTCTTACTGAGTTTCTTTTTAGATGGTTCTTCTTCCGTGGCTTTCGTCACCACGTCTTCCTTTTCGGTTAATATAACCTCAATGTGGCACGGTGAGCTCATGTAAGCTGTAAAGATTAATGAATAAATAAATATTATCATAGCTCATTAAATAATAAGGACAGCAGAAATTATGAGAATTATTTTATGAAGATTGTAGTTGAAACTTACGATTGATGCGACCGTGAGCCCTGTATGTTCTCCTACGAAGACAAGGAGCATGATTTACTTGGATGTGATCAATTACTAGTCGGTCTACATCTAGTCCTTTGTAGTCGGCGTTACTCTCTCCATTTTTCAAAAGTTGCAGTAAAAACTCGGCAGACTTTTTTGGCCAACGTCCTATACAAATATATTAGCCATTAAAAATAGTGCCATAAAAATAGAAAAAAATTTGCCTCTGTCTTTTCACATACCTTGAGTTGTGCCAAACTGTTTTGCTTGAGCACACCTTCCCACACCTCCGTTAAATCTGCGGAAAGGAACACATTCCTTGTATTCGATTACATTCTTCAGGTACTTCTGTGCCCTTCGGAGAGTCATGCTTTTGATCGCACGCGCTGTCTCATGAGTGTTCTGAAAAATATTCAATCTATATTTAATAATAACAAAGAGAAATATGATGCACAAGTTGCAGATGTTGAGATGAGGTTAGGTTATGCCCGTTATAACATTTCTTTACTTACTTTGAAGTGCACGCGTAGATTGGAACCACGCGCCTTGCACGACTTCGTCGCATTGCTCGGTTCATGAGAGTAACGTCCCATCGCGTTCTGGAATCAAGAAATAAGATCGATTTAAGTTTATGGACAGTATGGTCGTAGCAGCGGAAGCACTTCGGGAGCCGCTGTCACGCGAGTTCTTCTGCGTAACTCTCTCTTTTCTGACATTTCGGGTTTCATACATCGCTTTGAAAATGTAAATAAAACTTGCATCTTTAACATTTACGAATGGATTTCTTGAGAAACTTAATTATCGAAAGGATGCGAACCGATTCGAATAATCACACGCTCGGCATCGTACCTTTTCAGAAAGCGACGTTACAGGAAAAGACGTCACGTTTTAGCGCACAGATGCGCGCAGATTGAGATGGCGCTCTGAAGCACTACTTTACGCGCGTATGTTCAAATCTCCAAATGACAGCTGCATTTAACAAGAAATTGAAGGTAATACATTTAATAAATCCTATTCAAAAAATATTATCTTAACCGTAATTTTTTTATTATTTACACTGTTAAGAAAATAGATTGATCACTTTGGATAAGATAATATTTGGTGTAAATTTTATGTCAATATGATGGGTGGTTCATCCGATGGTGGTAATTCGTTTGTTTCTTGAGTTTCGACAATTTTGCTCTCAATGATATTTCCATCTGCATCTAATTCATCGATGGATATTAAGATGTTCGAAATAATAGGCATTGACTTTCCATCGCACTGTGCCGTGTCGCATTGAGCACCTGCTTCAGTTTCAGATTCATTCAAGTTTGTACCTCCCTTGTCTTCGACAACCTAATTAAAAAATCAGCAATTAATTAAATTAAGTAAAGAATAAACGAAATCCACATACTTCTTACTTAACATTAAACATTATACAAATTTACCTTAAGTTCAGGATATTGTGCCGTGTGATTCACCTCTATTTTGTACTTCGTATCTGGAGGCTTTAGATAGTCCTGAGGTGCATTACCATCTTCATCGATGCTTTCATATCGGACCATTTGAAGTCTGTAACACCCATCGTCATCTCGCGTATACTGAAATCGTTTATGCCCATTGGGCAACTGTAAATGATGGGCCTCTTTGAGGTGCTTCGTGAGCCTGTAACTTTTTCGATATTTTATGGGACACTCGTGACAACAGTACCATCGAATTTCTAAGCAATGAGCTCTTTCTATATGTCTGCAAAAAATTGATCCATAAAAAATTGTATCGGTAGATTTTTTCATTAGTATAGTTATGACATGATATGTGTCTCACAGTACCTATCTAAAATGTAAGCACCTTTACAGGTGTAAGAACAGCCTTCGAAATGGCACACAAAGTTAGGACCACTTGTATGCACGGTCATGTGAGTGTCCAGATCTTGCTGCGATTTGGCAGCATGTGAACACAGTTGGCAGGGAAATGATCTAGTTGTTACATGTCGATACCGAATATGTTTGGCTAGACTTGACGGTGTTTCACAACTCATGTCACAGAATAGGCATTTGTAATTAAATATATGAAGTCTCATATGGTCCCGCAGAATACCTTCCGTTGGGTAAAATTTGTTGCAGTGCGAGCACTGAAACCCTTGAACTGAAAATAAAACATATACATTACTCTATTAATGCATTTTTTAAAATGATTTAATTTATTCAAAGCAGTGTTATCTGTACCATCCACTGGAATTTGTCTTTTACAATGATCATGAAATTTTGTGTTTGAAGCGAACATTACTCCACAATCCGGACATGCCACTACTTTCTCCTTAGTATGACATCTTAGATGCTCTCTAAGTTTGTACAAGCTGGAATATACTCCAATACAACCAGTCCATTTACATTTTACACCTCCTTCAATTTTATTGCCCTGTGGATGAGTTTCTATATGTGCATTGACATGATATAAATATATTTGGTAATTCGTGAAAGTCTTTAAACATTCCTCCCATTGACAAATGTGAGCGGATGGTATTTCAATGACATTTTTCCAGTTAGAATTTCGGTAGCATTTCTAAAAAAATATATTAAAAATATTTATATATATTAAATATAATTTTATTTTGTTATTAATGTCTTATGTATATTTCTTACGGGTAACTTCACTCTTCCCCTAATGTTAGAGCCAATACATTTTAGTTTTGTGTGATAGGCATGATAATTAACATGTCGAATAATGTCATCGTTTATACCACTCTCGTAAGTACAGCCCTTCCATTGGCATAGGTACACCGACTTTTCATCCTCTGTTATTTTAACTTCTAACTGGGGTACGTGATTAGCTACATGTTTAACAAATATTCCCATGGAGTTAATACTGAAGTCACAATTTTTCCACTCGCACAGTAAAAGCAAAACTTCGGCTTTCATCTGTTTAGCTAGCCTGCGTCTTTTGGCTCCACATTCCGAGACAGAATCAAACTCTGAATCTGTTTCAATGAACTCATCTCGTTCATTTTCCAATTTCCTCTTTGCAGTATTGTCCTCAAAGTACAGAACATCCTTTTGGGATTCTACCCAATCGCTGCACCTTTCTTGCACTTCTTGACTTGTAATTAATTTTTTCACTGCGTCTGCCATTCCGTGAAAGTAACCACAATTTTATTTCTCTGTAAAAGACCGAGCCATTTGAGCACCCAACATTTGAGCTCCTACGTTTATACAATTCCTTTGTAAAGCCTCTCTAACTGTTGAAATTAATTTCTTACCACATATATCTAACTTCTCGTATTTAATACAATCGATCCAGCTGATCAAAATTGGCGCTCTTTTTCGCAATAAAAATGGATGCAGCTTCCAACAGGTATTAGCACAAGAATCAGCCAGGATTGTAGTCCACAAATAAATGGGTCCCTTATTTATCATTCTAGAAATGTTATCACTTGCATATTACCAAAGTCTGAACATTATTGTCCAATAATTCGAGTCATTTTCCTCGGATATCTCGGACACGATTTCTTCTTCCTTATCAACATGTCCAACAGTGCCAGTCGTTCGCTGTTTCGTTATTTTGTGCACAGCGAGATACTAGTCACCTTTAACAGGGAAATTCATTGACTACAGACCAGCAGGTGAAAAATGGAACGACGTAAACGATAATTTTCTGATCTTAGGTTTTACCTGGCCAGGATATTTATAATTACACCTACGTACGTACCCGTTCCTCTCATTTCTTGGCGCGTTTTCCTTCATTTTCTGTGCGCAGCACTAGACGGTTGGAAGGCAACGAGAAACTATATTTTCTACAGAATGTATAGGTTGAGGGAAATAATCAAAATTGATCGGGATAGAGCTTGACAAAATTTCGATTGAGTCTCTTGACACCGCACAGTAGACACGCGACTCTGTTGACGCTTAGTGGCCACTACTGGCGGGATGCCCGGTAGGTCTTTGAAAGGGGATAAATATTCACGTCTTTTTCTAAATTTATACCTCATTTAATACACAAATTATATTTCCAAACAGTTAAAAAGACGCAAAGTTTTCAAAATAAAAATAAACGTTAGTCAGGGATGAGTGTGTAAACAATATTTAATTTTCTTAGGTTAGCACGTAGTAGGAGTAAGTAGGAAAAAAATTGTATTAGCAGTGTAGTAGCAGGAAGGATTGACTTATTAAACTCGTACTTGTGTAAATGCATGTAATGATGATACTGAGGAGAGTTACAATTGAAAGTGTTAAGACTTTTTATTCTGAACATTTAAGACAGTCGATAACAACAAGTAGGATATTTGGTACGTCTTTAACAGGATACTCGACCATCTACGCCTTGTCCTCAGGTATTGACTAGTTCTAATGTTTGTTGTTTAAAGACGGTAGGAGTGAGCATGAAGATTGTAATAATTGTAATTAGTTACATTTGTTAAGGGCAAGGAAAATGTGGAGTCGCAGTAGTAAGGATATCGGGCAGTCGGTCATTGGAGGCAATGCAGAAAATGACAAAAATATGTCAGCCAGAACCAAGGAGAGCATATCTGCGTAGTATACGAGATCCTGACAATGGGGAAGTTATAGACAAAGGGTTATGCTTATGGTTTCCAGGTATTTTATAAAATAGGATATGGTGTCTAAGGAAGTGGTTCATGTTGGAGTATAATAACAAATAGTGAACACTATGGTGTTTGTATCTTTTTCATTGATTGTAGGACCCAATTCCTTTACTGGCGAAGACAGTGTGGAATTTCAAGTTCACGGAGGTCCTGCTGTACTTAGTGCTCTATTAACTGCTTTATCAAAATTGAAATTTCGTCATGCATTACCTGGAGAGTTCACAAAACGGGCCTTTTTTAACAATAAGTTAGATTTAGTAGAAATCGAGGGCTTAGCAGATTTAATTCATGCGGAAACCGAACAGCAAAGAAAACAAGCTTTGTTGCAGGCTGACGGCAATCTCAGCACACTGTACAACAAGTGGAAAGATATCCTTTCTCGATGTGTTGCTCATTTGGAAGCTTTCATAGACTTCAGTGAGGAAGAAAACATCGAAGGCGATGTTTTAGAAAAGTGCAATAATCAACTAAACAATCTTATGAGGCAGATTAAGAATCACCTTGCAGATGGGAGAAAGGGCGAAATTCTGCGTAATGGTGTGAGAACTGTAATTATTGGAGAGCCAAATGTCGGAAAAAGTAGTTTACTGAATTATTTAGTACAAAGAAATGCGGCAATTGTTTCGCCAATTGCTGGTACTACAAGAGATATTGTTGAATTGTCTACTGACATCTCTGGCTATCCAATTATATTAGCAGACACGGCAGGTATCATTAAGAAGTCAAAAGATATTATTGAAAAAGAGGGGGTTCGCAGAGCTAAGGCTTATGCGGAAAAAGCTGACTTTATTATTCTAATGATCAATGCACTTGCTTATTTGGAAAGCAAGAAGACATATGAAGAATATCTTAATACTTATATAAATAAATTAGAGTTAGAAGATATTTTACTGGATAGTGGAAGATTACAAAAACACTGTCTCGTAATTATGAATAAGACTGATCTACTCAACGAAGAGACTAACGAACGTTTGAGAAAGTCTGGCATAATAGGAATTTCTTGTGTTCAGGAAGAAGGCTTCGACAAATTTTTGGAATCTGCTACAAATTATTTTAAAGAGATGTTAGCATTACATTTAACAGTGAATATTTTTTGTCTCGCTTTATATACTTTTCTGAACAATGTCTTAATTTTCAGATGCGGTAATCCTTCTAGAGAACACCCTACGATCAGTCAGACTAGACACAGAAATCATTTGACAAATTGTTTAGAACATCTTTGTAGATATTTTACCATCATTGCTCGAGAAAATTATGATATTGTAATAGCTACTCAAGAAATTCGTAATGCGATGAGAGAACTTGGAAAGGTTACAGGTCATGTGAGTACGGAACAAATTTTAGATATTATATTTAAGGAATTTTGTATAGGAAAATAAAATACTTCAAATCAATCTTCATTTCATTTTATTTTATGTTCATTTATATAGTATTTTACACAAGTATGAATAATTAAAAAATATATTACATTTTCAAATTATTGCGTTCTGCATTTGTAGTAAACTGCGCCACTTACTCCGAACTAAGTATACGCCTCAGTATCGGTCACAGAGGGTACCTCTATGAACGTGTATACTTGGGGTCAGTGTGCATACGCAGGTTGCGCGTGTAAACGTTCCTCTCTTGAAGTGAACCGTTTCTGTAGGAAGGTATCTACGAAAAGTAATCCGGAAATATTTGGAACATCTTTTATAGTTAATATTTTTAACGCATTAATGTGAAATATTGGATATTACCACAACTTGATCCGATTCATATTAATGGTTGAAAATGCAGCATCCGTTAGTTGATCGTACGGTTGACCTAACCTACATTCTGTGTAATGTTCCAGCAGGATGGCACCAAGGTACGAGTTGGCTGTAGGCCTCAACAAAGGCCACAAGACTTCCAAAATCAGAGTGGCGAAGAATAAGTCAGAAAGGGAAAAAACTGTCGTTGTCCGGCCAGCCAGACTGAAGGGCGTAAGTTTAATCCTATGCTATTATTGTTAATAATGCCGTCATTGAATGAGGTTATGTGTAATCAGAACGAATACCATGTGAGATGTCAGAATTGAAATGCAAGATCGTCGTTGGGTTTAAATTTTATGTATGTCGTATCATGATTTTAGCGTCAGACGAAACACACCAAGTTCGTTCGTGACTTGATCCGCGAGGTAACCGGCCATGCCCCGTACGAAAAGCGAGCCATGGAGTTGCTTAAGGTTTCCAAGGATAAGCGTGCTCTTAAGTTCTTAAAGAGGAGGGTAAGTTAATTTTTAGTTTTTTTTATGTGGTTTAATTGTGGTATGTCCTAGTGAAAGTTGAAGTGTTAAATAATAAGGTGCTAGCAATGAACGTTACGATGGAAGTGTATAATTAATAGAGTGAAGCAAATAGAAATTATTATATCCTTATACTTAAGGTATACCGATATTGTATGACCAGATATATGTACTATTTAATTCACAAGCGTCGTCTTATCTAACGTGTATTTCTATACTTTTATTATTAGCTGGGTACTCACATCCGCGCTAAGAGGAAGCGCGAGGAACTTGGAAACATTCTTGTCCAAATGAGAAAGGCAGCCGCGCATCATTAGGTGCAACACCTAGCTATAAGACTTTGTACCTTAAGCGAATAAAGGGATTTAGTAACATAAGTAATAATTAATCGTTCGATAGCAGCAATTATATGCTCAGGTGTGGGAGATATTTTTTCAAAGTTCTACGTCTACTAAGTTGACTACGTACACTCGCAATTATTCTTGGTGCACACCCTTGTATGTATAGTGGAAGGCTTGACGTAGTGGCGAGCAAACACCCTCGAAATCTCCTCTCGAGACGCCTCGACATCGCCCGGGGCCGAAACAGAGGGAGTGTCCAAATTTGCTCAAGACCCGAGATCGAGGTCGCGAGTCAGTATCCTAATTCATCGGTCGGCTTGGCCCGGGGGACTAAAGGAACATCTATGAGGCCTGCAATTCTCGACTACTCCCGGTCTCCTAGAGAGAGAGAGACAGAGCCTAGTGCAGTCGCCGTGGTTGCCGTAACGGAGGTGCTGCATCGTCGCTATAATCGCCAGGGTGTATCTTTGAACCTGGGAATGCAGGCGAAGTGCACGGGTTACAAGTATGTCAAGGCGATAAAGACGAGGCTATTTGCAAGGGCGAAGAGCGTGTCGCGCGTTTCCGTCTCTTCCTCACCCTTGCTTCGGGTTAATACTCTCATCAAGGGAGAGTTCCATTGTAATGTCTCCGTAACATGTTAAGAGACTGCGTGTCGACCCATTTAAACGGTCCTCGTCAAACTCCGCCGATAAGTCTATAATTCGCCCCTGTTTTAACTTATTTAGTAACTTTTCGGCTAAAGCGACGTCGGAGTTCCTCCTGGACCCTCCAGACTCCGACAAGATTCGAGATATTAATTTAAGAGCGCGCTTAAGAGGTCTTTAATCGGACGACTTTTTTTTTATTACTATTATTGGGAATATCGCTCCGTACCTCTCTCCCGGTTTTTTCCCCATTTCTCTGTCGAGTATTCGATTTAGCTCGAATGAATCGATTAGCCCTCGGGGTCGATGGGATTGAGGCGCACCTCTAATTGAATCGAGCTGGTCTGAAATAATCATTTCAACGAGTTTACATTTATATCCGACTTATGAAATTTCCTGGAGCCGCGACGACAAGCCGCCCTCCTCGAATTGTACATATTTTATACATTTTAAGGAAGTTTCACCATTTTGGACGTTCCTTTTAGCCTTGTGAACCAGAGAATAAATGATAGGGCGACTGACATAGCTTGTTTATGATAAGAAATTAAACGTGGAGACACGTGGAAATCACTGGAGATCGTTGAAAATTGCCTAAAACGTTGTCAGAATTTTAATCGAATCGCATTGTTGTTCATCATCATATCAAATCAAAGGCAATCGGTTCTTAAGGAAGGAAATTGGTGGAAACGATTTCCGAGTAAACGACCTCTCGGTATTAACGATCTCTGGTTGTTTCGGACGCCGAAGTGTTTTTTCGCATCGACAAAATCCGGCTCGCGAGCTGTCGCATGAATAATCGGCGAGAACGAGGGATATTAAAAGCCACGCTTATATCGGCGACCGGAAGGCAGGACGAGGGCGTTATTAACACTATGCATCATATACCGAGTATATGGGCGAGCTGCTGCGGCGGGGCGAGGCGCTTTTTATTGCGCCGAAGATAAATCACGGCGGAGTGTTAGAAGTTGATGACTCTTGCTCGGCGCTCCCGCCATTCGGGCTCGCTTCGGCCCGATATTAGCTCGCCTCGGGAAAATTAGTACCGGCGGTAATAAATTAGGCGACCGTCAAATACTCCGCCCGCGACGCCCTCGACAATTATCGTTATTCCCGGGAAAAGTTGGGCTCTTGAGTTTTAATCGGGATTAGATTTAATTCTAGCGCTGGCGGGCTTCGAAGGGACCCTTCGGGGATTTATCATGGGTCTCGCGGGTTATTTAAGGGCGTTCAGAAGCGAGCGGCGTTAACTCCGAAAGTACGTGTAATTTGCATCCATCAGACGGGAACACATTCCGATCGTAAAGAGGACCGAACGACTCGACGTAAAGTTCCCGCTTTCGTCCCAACGACCAGGGCTGATGAAACGGTCGAATGAAATATCGCCTCGATTCGCGATGGAAGAAGTCATTATCGGGCGCCTTAATGCCTCGGGGGATTGATTAAGAATCTTTATGCGACGAGCGACCCCGTCCCCGATTTTTGGACGACCCGCCACGAGAAGATATATATTTTTCTCGGAGTCCCCGAAGAGGACACGTTCAAGAGAAGATGCTGGCCAGGATTCATCTCGGAACGATATCGCCGATGCGATCGAGATCTCGAAGAGCGTCTCCCTAAACGGCCCGAGGAGTTCCGGGCTGTCCTTTAACCCGGGAAGACGTATTCCCAGAGGAGGACGCCCCCGCCTCGCATTTTTACGTTATATTTCATCCGGAGATTTATGCGGAGGAGGAATCGGGCGACCCGCGAACGAAAACACCCCCGACCACGTCTTCACCCCTGGACGTCGGGCGCTCTTCGACCTTCTTCCCTTATTCCATCGCATCTTCCTCCTCGTTGGTTAATTTTTCCCTGGGTCAGCATTTTCTACGATTTGGCGGAATTTCGTAGAATTTCGCGGATCCTCATCCGGGGGCAGCAGCCACGAGGGCCGATCTTCGGGTGCATCCTCGGGGTGCAGGGGCGGGAGGGCATTAGATGCACCTTGGCCGACGTTACGTCGTTAAGTCGGGCGAACCTTAAACGGAGACGCCGTTGCCCGCCTAACGCGATATTAGTGCAGGGAACGAATGCAATTAGGTCCCCGGTTTTAACGCGACGTTACCGGGGTCGTTTACTTCCGGAGTCGGCGGGCCCTTTGATGTCCCGCCGTTCCGTTATTCCGTACAATTTCCATCCTTTTAATACCGGGGATCCCGGGGAGATTACCGCGCTTACTTTCCGCCCCGTGGCTAGACCGCAAGGTCCGCCGTCGGGAGTGGATCTCGAGGATTGTTTTTTCCACTACCCCGAGGTCTAAGGGCGGCTTTATCTTCCGGGTTTTGATTCCGCGGAATCGGCGACGGAGCCGATAGGCGGATGGACGAGCCGATTGTCATGCAAATGTCTCGGGGAATGTTCCGCGGCTTGTCCGAATGTGGGCCACTGATCGACTCCAGGAACCACAATGGACTATCGGCCGGAGGGCCAAGTTGCGGGCAAGTTGGCCAGCCCGAAGTTGCTAATTTTCTCCACGGTCAATCGGCGGCCGGAAGTTGCCGAGTTGGCTGCCTTCTGGGCCGAATTCCTGCCCCCGGGAGGTGCGATAATCTCGCAATGGGTTTGCCCGATGTAAATCCGGGGGTGACTTTCGAAGTTGCGGCCCGCCTCGCCATACCGGGGAGAACACATAACAGCTTAGCCCTCCGCTCTGATATCTGGGGCTGTTACATTCCGCTACTGTCTCAAGTTGGCTAATTTCCCTTAGAAGACCCTCCCGCTATTTCGAGGATGTCCCGGAAATCTCACCTTATCGCCTGACCCTGCGAAGTATTCCTTACCGGAATCGAGACCGAGATCGTTGTCGTTATTATATTATATTTTATTTATTAATTCGAACCCGCTCGACCGTCGAGAGTAATCTCTATCGGTGGGTCTCGTTTACCGATTTATTGTTTTCGGGGATTTGCGGGACCGTGTTTGGTGATTACTTGCATGCGCGGCAGGGATTAATCCGGTTGATTATTGCAACCTGATGAAAATTCGCGTCCATTGATATCTCGGTCGCAGGGCTGGCGGAATTTGTGAAAGGCGAAAATGCCAGGTTTAAGATACATAATACCGCGGTGGGTGGTAAATCCGTAGGGTGTCCACCATGGCCATTCCTGCGGTAGTTCTCGTCCTTATGGTCGCCCTGGGAAACATGTTGTCAAATATTCACGGTTCCCCCAGGAGACTGGTTTCTCTCCGGCGCGAGTTTAAAATCGCCCCACGGTTTCGTATATTGTCGCGAATTTTTGCCAGGGAAGTTAATTATTTTTCCCCGAGATAATTATTTTTATCGGAATTAGGCCGAAGTCAGCCCGTGAATTTTTTCATCTGAAATTGCGAGTTCCCAAAGACAGCTTTTGGTACGCGGAGTCGATTTCGAAAATTCATATCTCCGGATGGGCAGATCCTGGAAACTCGCGCCGGCGCTCAAATCGAAGCGGAGTGCTCGGTTTTCGGGGACACCCGAATCCCGGGGGTCGACAAAACGTCGTTCGGGGTATCCGGGCGCCATTTATGCGGCGGAGCCGGAAAGGGCGAAACGCATCCTGGCGCTCCCCTCGAAGAGGGTGGTTACTTCGGAGGTCCTCGAAATCCGTCGCGCCTTTGCCTGGGGAAAAGCGGATTATTCCCGCTCGGGGAGTCGGAAGTCGGGATCAGTAATCGGGAATTGGAAATTGGTTTCGCGTTTGCCGACTGCGGTGGGGGCTCGGTGTCACTGTCAATCGGGCGCTGACGCGACGGATTGGCCGAAACCGCGAAGACAGGTCGTCGGGCCCGAAGCCTGGCGAAACGCCATTCGAGGTGGAATTAATTTTGGAAAATCAACCAGCGCGACTTCGCGAAACAGCCAGGGAGAGTCTGGGTTGATTTACGGGGGCTGCGGTTCGAGATACATGCATAAATGCATGCACTCACACCTCGGCCGGCCTCCCGGTGGACATCCGCGCCTAAGTGTTCAAAACTGAACTGCGGGGATAATTTAAGGTGAAGCAAAACCCGTCAAGAAATCCCATCGACCTCGATGCGAGAGATCTCGCCGCCATTTTGAGTCCTGTCTGGGCTAAGTTAAAAAACGTTCAGATTTTTAAACTGGGATAATTTTTATATCAATACGATTAACGGCGACGCGATTCGGTGACAAGGGTCGATCGGTCTTAACACCCTTAAAAAAAAATGTCTCGTTAGAATGGGGTTTCGCTTCAGCTTAAGATCGCCGGAAATTGGTGCAATTTCGCCGGTTTATCACCCCCCGTCCGGCGAGTAATGAATGCCTTGCGTCGATACGTCAAGCCCGACGAGAGGCGCGATACGTCCCTCGCAATCGGCGAGGAGGACCGTCGTTATCGGGCCGAATTTGTCCAGCCATTGACGACCTAACGACTCCATTCGAACGGACGTCCCGGCCGAATGTACTCGGGCTTATCCGATGAAATTGATAAATTTCAAGCTAATGTGACGGACCCGTCACGGGCCGCCCGTTTTGACAGGCCTGACGCGCCGGCCGATACGTCGCGCGCAATGAAGGGAGCCGCTCATTGTCGGGTGCAATTTGAGACCGTCGTTCAATTCGGAGAAAAATCTCCCGAGGGGGAAAAAACCTCCCCTGGATATGAAGTATCGCGAGGCCCGATGTATCCGACTCTCCTGGGCCCGTAAATAATTTAACGCCCTCGTCCTCGTTATCCTCGTTATCCTCGTTATCCGCGGATTCAATGGAAGCTGCAGAAAAATCCAGCGCCCTTGTAACGTTTCCCTCTTTCCCGGCGAAGTGGCGCTCCTTTTCTACGGCGATGCACATACCCCGGGCACATCGGGGAGGTATTGGCACGTATTGGCATGCTCCGGGACATATCTGGCACGTACTCCGGCGTGCCCGGCAAAGGGAGGGAAAAATCTGTCAATTACTCGGGGCTGGGGCCATTCGCATTTTTATCCCCGCATCTCGGGAGGGTATTCAGCCTTTCCTCTCCCTTTTTTTCGAGTGAGGGATGGGAAAATCACGAAAGGGCATGAAAAAGTCGAAAGTATTTGCTCGGGGCGTAGGGAGATACTCCATGGTGAATATCTGGCGAATATTTTAGGAAAGAATCCTTCTTTTATTTTTGTATTTAATTTTTCCTCATTTCTGGGGGCCGGTTTCTCGCAGGGGAGACGTTTCGGCAAGCCGAGAAGTGTATCCTAGAAGAGTCGGCTGCGTTTGTGAAAAAAATTAAAAAAAAAAAAAAATAACGTCCCAATTTGTAATCCGTTTAATAATCAGCGGGAAGTCGCGGAGTTCCGGATTCTTGATTTGTCTTCGTTTCAAAGGACTCGTTATCGTCGCCTCGTAGGGACGTTCGTTGAGTTAAAACGGCAAGGAGAGGAATAAACTCGGGAGAGGCTCCCTAGGGCTTAATGGAGGCGGAGGGAGAGGGAAGAATGTGGAGAGAGACCGGGCAGAGGGGAGTATCATAGTTTCGGGAAACTTCCGGCGACGGAAAGTGGAGCGAAACGGAAGTGGAAGGGACGGGACAATCTGGCCACCTTTCCTTCCGAAAACTGATGTTTCGGATCAAAAAGTGGACTCGTGCCAGAATTCGAGTAGGCGGTTACTCCGTGATGGGCGATCCATTTCCCTTGGACTGACGCGTTCCGCGCGGTTCTCTCCGCGCGGGAAAATCGCGCCGATCGAGACGCTCGCCCCGAGCCTCGTGCCCCGGTAAAGCCGTAACCGGGAAGACGCTCTACCCCTGTTTTTGAATTTTTAATATCTGCTCGCAAGAGGGATTACGCGGAGAGGAAATGTGCCCTCCATTTGGGAATTTATTACTCCCTTTTTATTTCTCACGGCTCGAACTTTTAACGGCTGATGGAGAATTTATGTAAAGGAGGATATTTACGTGCGAGCGGCGGTTCCCTTTTGCTCGGGAATAAATAGGAGATCGCCTTGCGTGCGAATCGACGTTTAATCCGGCTCGAAATATTGGCAAGGTTTGCCTTACTTTTCCAGGATCCTCGACTTTACGAAGAATCCCTTCCCGATCTCTTTTCTTTATTCGATGATCGACCTTATTGCCACCTGAGCCGTGGACACCGGTTTCGCTATGCGCCCCAGTTATATAATTAATAATTAGGTTGCGGTATCATCTCTCGACTTGGGATTCTCAAGGAATCCTCGAAACTCTCCGAAACTTCCTTCCAGTCTTGAGGAGAATCTTCTCGTTTTCCCTTCTCGATATCGAAATTACTTGTAATATGCATCGTCCTTAAATCACGTCGACCTGTACTTGAATTGAATGCGAGGTTTAGCTTATTTTAGAACAACCCACGTGTTTTACCAAAGTCTAGAATGAACTTAATTTAATCTTAGAAAATGATCGAGCGAACAAATTAATACATTTTGATAAATCACCGTGACGTAGGTGGTGTCGAATCATTTCTCAGGCCTTAGACGAAATTTAATATCGTTCCAGATCCCGGCATATCATTTACGCTCCCATTTTTGCAACCCCCTCTTCGAGTCTCGGTGAAATCCCCCACCGGAAGTTTACGGGGAAGAAGAGGAAGCTCCATCGTTCCCTCGGTGTTATTAAATTCGAGCAACAACCGGAACTTCCCCGAAGAATATTGAAGGCGGTAGCATCTGTAACCCATTGGCGCGATACATGCACCCCCGAGGTGCACCTCGATGCACCTCTAATCCCCAGCAAGGCCCTCTTTGACAAGGTTTGTGCGTCTTTCAATAATGCATGGACACCTTGAGTCCGATTCATTGCGAATTGATTCTTGCCGAATTCGGGAAATGAAAATTTCCCAGCCAAAATTCAGGACCCCTGGAACCCTCTTTTTCCACTCATGGGAGATTAATGTTCCTTTTTGAAGTTTCGCGAAATTATTATAACCCCGCGGGGAAGGGAATGAATTTTTTTTTTTCCGGCGAAACAACGAGGCCGAGAATTTCCGGAATTGTGCGATTTTACGGGTACGCCGGGCGTTGCATCGTTGGCTCCCGAAGGGCCCCTCCAATGCCAGACCGAGTTGCATATCGAATACGGTTCGATATGCACCTCTCGGAATATTATCGAGCGGAAACGAATTCTCGGGGCTAATCCTCCATTTAGTCGGGCGTTCATTTCGGATGGGGAAAGGGCGCTCGCCGGGAATCGCGACCGAGGAGCCGTTCATCGAGACCGGCGATTAATCCGTCGACCTCTGCACCTGCACCTGCCCAACTTTCGCGTAACTGGGTTAAGCAACATGGCAAATTCGAGGTGAAATCGCGTGCCCGGGAGGCGGTGCACGTCTTCCGAGCAGGCAGCAGCTCCGGACAGGGGGTTTCCCTCCAGCAGCCCGAATCACGGGCTCGCGATTTCATCCCCCGGGGAGGGAGAAATTCCCCCCGGGAAAGAGGAACCGATTGCGCAATCAACGCCATAAATAACTAACCGAGGATTAATTCATCGAGCCCCTGGAAATTATTTATTGCCATTTTTGATCACGCGGGTGAAGTGAAACTTCTCGCGGGCAAGTTCATCCGGGAAAAGACGTAGCATCTAGATGATTTATTCAATTATTAATATCGATCGCGATATAAAAATGGAAAGGAAAGGAAATTCCATTTCAAAGGCGCGCGGTGGCCTTTTTCTATTCGTAATCCGCGATTAATTCGTGGCATTTCATTTTTTTTTTTTTTTTCAATAATACTAATTTACCGTTTCCTCGCGACGGATGGTAATCCACGTCGAAGAGCACCCCGTGTAACGAGACTCGGCGAGGTGAGCGGGGCGCAGGGGGTGGAGGGGCATTGCAGGGTAGCAGGTTGTTGCCGATGGAGGGGTGAGCTGCAGGTGGAGGGAGCGCCAGGGGTGGCTCGGGCCGAGAGGCCGCGGAAGGGTGGAAGAGAGAGACCGCGCGCGGGAGGACGCTACGGGAGGGACCGAGAGGGAGAGATTTGACCCTGCTTGTGCACCTGGATAGGAGGCTGTAATCAATACCACGAAAGCGCGCGCTGCGCCAGGCTCTCCCTCGTATATCCGCCACCTACGGCCGGAATATATAAGGGAGGACACCCCTCCCTCTCGTGCCCCTTCCCTCTCCTTCAGGGGGCCTCCTGACCCGACGCACCCTTCCTTTTGACCCTCTGACACTGTTTTCGTTTTCGGAATTACACCCCCCGGAATCTGGGCCGAGTGCGTGCACACTTGTCGCCATTATTCGAGGGGGCGAGCCTCGAGCACGCGTCATTCCGCGCAGCCGATATTGCTCCCATTCCGTGACGCACCCACGCGTGCATTTAAATCCATTTACCCGGACGTGGGTTTTATACGTCACATTCGGTGTTTCGATCGTTTCAACGGAGTCTTTACTTTAATTTCGGGGATATCAATAGAGACACAAGGTACTCCAATATGAGCGATGGGACTTGAAATTCTGACGATGTCGATCAATCGTCATTCGCGTCATTGTTGAGATTCTGCCCGAATTATGTACCGGGGTAGTCGAATGTCGGTGGGTCGTACTCATTTTAAATGCACTCGTAGTGGCCTGTTTAAATATTGCATTTCACGCGCAATGCCGGAAATAATACAATTAGCGGATTATCTCTAATTTTTCAATTTAATTTAATTCAATATCCTGCATCTCGTTATTAATATTATACACGTATTGCGGGGGAATATTTGTGTGGGACGAGAATTGGGGATAGGAAAGAAATTGCATCGGATGCGAGATGCAGGGATGCAAAAATCCTCGGTCCAGGGGGTTGCAGAAGTGGCCGAGTTCCAGGGGCCGTTGGTCCTTTCCCGAGGGTAAAACGGGCGCGTGTCGTGTCCAGGAGCGATTTTACGTCAGAATGCATCCGCCTCTCCGCGGCTTATTGTGCATGGTGCGTGCGATGCAGTTAAATGCATGGTTCCCGGGGCCCTCTCTCCAGGGGTTGTTCTGCCGGCGGAGATCTAATCTCGGAGTTAACGGCGAGAGGCTCATTAATAACAGTCAACCGGCTAGGGACGCGATTTAATTCGTCACGGCCTCCGTCACCGGAACGAAGCGTTTCCGCTCTTTTAATTCCGCCTGGTCGCCGTTTCGACAGCGCGGAACGGACGCCGGTCGGGGTGGACGTTGCGCCGATTTAAATGCATTTTACGTAATTCCGCGGTGCCCCGATAAGGAACTT
Organism: Orussus abietinus; assembly: GCF_000612105.2. Classification (NCBI taxonomy): domain Eukaryota; kingdom Metazoa; phylum Arthropoda; class Insecta; order Hymenoptera; family Orussidae; genus Orussus; species Orussus abietinus. The sequence goes on from NW_019396012.1 coordinate 3,199,436, forward strand.
CGATGTCCGACATCGAGCCATAAACGTTTACGGTGAATTGGAATTAATATACCGAGTCAAGTGGCCGTAACGCGGATTATTAATTAAATTCATTCAAAGGGGATGGGAAAGTGCCATCCGAGGGCTCAATAGTTCATGAAATTCTCTTTCAAACTGGGCATACCGAATCATTTCAAATTTTACAACGCGAATATGGAGGCTATAAGAAAGGTCCAGTCGCCCATGAAATTTCATTGTTTACAGAAAATTTTTTAAATGTCTAAATAAATTTTAAAGGAATTGGAATTTCATTTCATTTCATGTTTGGAGAAGTTTCATAAAGGAGACTTCTGACGCCACTTTCATGTCGCCTTAAGGGTATAGCTATGACTCACGTGGTCGCGCTGTCATCTTGGTCCCGCCGGAGGCGTCTGGGCTCTTCTGGGCCATCTTGGGTAATGACATATTTCCTTCCTCGGTTGATCATTTATTTATGAGTATAGTTACAATATACATAGTAGGCTAGACGAAACACTTAACGGTACATTAACCTATCTACACGCTAGGCGTGAAACGAAAGATAGGTCGGGGACAGAACGTATGTAGGAATGCGAGCCCGACGTGTGTATCGTGTGTGTGTGTGTTTCCGTGTGGTTGGGTGTCGCGAAGATGACTCCTCGCCTTGTTCGAGGACCCGACGACGGGGTGACGTGAAAAGCCACGACGAGTCGTCGGCGTCGCATACAAGTCCATGTATTATCAACAGCGTTAATGGCGTCGCGTCTCATGACCTTACATCGCTAGGACCCTTAATCATTAATTAGGTACTCATCCTCGCGCCTCGAGGATGACGTCGTCGAGTAGTATTTACAATGCGCTCGATTCCGCTGGACGACTCGCAACAGGGATGAAAGCGCACCCCCCGAAGACACCTCGAAGAGGTTGTCTCCCTTTTCGAAATTAGTCCGGCGGCGAGGGATCGTCCTTCCCTCTCCAGGAATCGTCCAGCCGGGAATCGAGATCGCGAGTCCGCGGTTCCCGTGCGAGCATCCGACCTTCTCAGGCGTTCGATTCCCGGACACCTCCAGGAAGGGTGCACGACATCGATTCCTGGAATTTTCCCAAGAAGAGGGGCCCCGATTTCGGCAGTCGCAGGAGAACCCATGTTCCGCAGCTGCCAAGTCTAGGGGAAAATACCCGGCACTTGGCGACGCTTTTCCCCCGGGACTGGGGATTTTCCTAGGGGAGGTTCCCACTCCGCCGCGACGGAGGACCAAGATATTTCGCCAGGAATAAATTTTGTGACTTCGTCGCACACATCCTGCGATCGGTTAATGCATTCGGTACCATGCGTATTTCCACCAGACTGTCCGCTCACCTCGCGTAAATTTCATTTTATTAAAACATGTATCGCGGGTCGATCACCGGTGATCGTGGCGGGGTAAACGGAAAGCTCGTTGACGGTTATGGCGTTTGAACGGGTCAACCCACCCCAGGATAATAGTATAAAATATTTTCTACCCCTTTTTGTTGAAGCCCATCCAGACGTCGCTTGATTTCTCCTGTCTGTCGCAGGTTTCCTTTTCCAGGGGCGAACGCCGATTCGCAGCCCGCCCTCTTTCCTCGTCGCCTCGTGAAGGTGTTCCCCACCCCGAAGACACCCTCCGTTCCGTGATCGTTTCCTCCCCGATAACGAGACCTCCGCCTAGATAGGGCGGCGGCCGCGGAATCGGGACGCGACAAATCGATCCAATAAATCCCCCGGGGGTGCGCACTAATTCCATCTCCCCTCGTAGTGTACATTTTTTGTCATTACCGTAACGCGACCGGCTCTTTTTTGCCCCGGGGTGATCCGCCACCCCCCCAGGTGCGCCTGCACCCCTGTCTGCCCACCATGGGGGCTGCAAACACACGCGTGAATTATGCATCCACCCCTTTTTTTTTTCCAAATTCGAAGGGGTGCATTCGAATGTAAATCGGGCTTTAAGGCCGGGCGTCGGCGTGGCGAAACTTCGCCTATTTATCATGCACCCATCGACGCAAAATTCACCCCCGTATATTTCAAATCACCCCCTGGAGGTCTTCGATTCGCCGACTCCCGGGCCGAGGGATCGCTTTAGTCGTAGAAATGGCGCTTTTAAAATCGGACTCGTGCTTCGTATCGGCTCGAGGGGAGCCTCCGCGAAACGGGGTGGAGGCACCCTCGGTAATTTGGCTAATGTCGGCTAACCTTGGCTCCAAAACCGAGAGGAATGGATTCGATTCGACCCCCTGCCGAGAACGATCGCCCTCCCTCCCTGTGTTTCGGTAAATTTAGACCCTTCTCCTCTAACCCCTCGGTCGAACGAAATCTTGACGTAACGAAACCCATTCGTATCGTTGATGAAGAAAAATCAATATTTATACACAATTATTGTTAGCAAAATGTAGGACCAAGTCTGCGCTTTGAAATGTCACCTAACATGGTCACAGGGTAGAAAGAGTATTTGCAAGCGAAGAGTCAAATTTTGAACGCTAAAAATCCCAGGTACTTGTTGGACGACCCGATACCCGAAGCATCGAGAAGTTACGCCAAGTTTCCACTTTGACTTTTTTCTCCACTCTTTCTTTGGAGAAGACTGCGAAATGCCATTTCTCCTTCGGTATCCGACGTATGCGACGCTATCTTCGAAGTCTATGTCCAGGTCGTCTTCGTCTCTCTCTCTCTCTCTCTCTCTCTTTCTGTCCTATCTCGAAGGATTTTTCCTTCTCGCGAAATCGGCGGGATTCCGAAGTACCGAGGTTCTTTCCTCGTGGCAGCAGCCGAGGTCCCAGTTCTCCCGGAGTCGCGAAACGGGGAGATACGGCCGGGTGGCGGCCCTCCGAGTGCACCCGCGACACGGCGAATTCACAATAATTGTACACTGACTAGATCGTACGTTACGGTTACATTAAAACGCGGTATACGGTAACATGGCGCAAGTACGTGTAATGCGTACGCCGCAAGTGGTACATTTAATCGTTACGCTCGATATCCCCTTTGCCCGCCGTTTTCCCATTTCCGCCATCTTCTTTCCTCCGTCGACTACCGTCCCGGTCTCGTTACATTATGTATATATTACACGCCGCCACTCTTTAGGTCTCGATATCCGTAATTATCCGTATATGTATATAATTATATAACTTGTATATTACACCCTAAGATCGTGCTCTCCGGTGTGCGGATCGCACCCCGCGTCTCGCGTCACGTCGTTCCGTTGGTCAGAGTGTTGGTTAGATATCGCGTATCGTGTAAAAAAGAAGCACGGTAAATAACGACAATCGCCACCGCGGATCTCGCCCTCTTGCCCCGTTACGCCCTCTCTCCTCTTCTTCTTCTTCTTTTTTTTTTTATTCAATATTGTCGAGAACAACTAAACAACTAAACCGCATTAAATACATATGTACATTCAAGAGGTGCGGGAGAGTCTCTCTAGTCGCGGTTCTTCTGCCACGGAGCCGCTCGAAGTCGAAGCCCTTCGGTGGATTTTGGATTTCGCTATTTCTTCCTTTCTTCTTTCACTTATTTTTTTTTTCGTTTTTTTCTTTCGCTTCGTCCTCGCCTCCCGAGAGCGATGCCTCATTTGTTTACCTAGTTATTTTATTATTCACCTTTTTTTTTCCGAGGAAAAAAAAAAACCGACACTGACCGGAGGGAGCGTTGTTCAGTCTTGCATCGCGCATTCGTCCTTTCGGTGGGAACGCGGATTCGCTTTGCGGATTTTTCTCTTGGTTTTTTTCTTGGTGAGTCTTTTTTTCGGTTTTCTCGATATCGCGTTCTGCCTTTCGCGGCGATGATGACTCGAAATGATCGTCCGATAATGCGCAGCTCGCGAGAGGGCGCGAAGATTAAGTCGTGCCTCAGGTGATACGGTACCCTACTTATCGTTAGTGTGTTAATCGTACAAATTAATGGACTCGAAGCTGCTTAGAATTAGTCTCGCTCCCGGAAACGAGGGGGATTCGCCTTAGGAATCCCCTAGGAAGAGAACTCGCGGCCGCGCATCGACTGGCTCGACTGATCAGAAACGCAGGAATTTCTTGAATTCCTCGAATTCCACGATCCTCGCCAGGGATGATTCCATCACCTGGAGGTCTTCCTTAATCCTCGAGATAAACGATACTTGCGGAGGTGAAGTCCCACGTCGATACGGAATATTTTTTAGAAAAGTCTAAATTGCAGCTCTGTCGGTGCGGTTTCATCGGATTGGCCAAAAAAGCGACACTTTATACATTCATTTCTAAATCCGAGGAAAATATGCAGAGAGGCGTCGCGAAGCTGCTTGATCGATGGGCATAGATCACAGATAGAGATGGAGAATGTGTCATCGAAGCTGGGATTCGATGAATAAAAATAAACGTTGAAATCGTTACGCGAGTGTCGCGGGGTTTTTTGGTCAATCCAATATCACTGGAGTTCATGTGTCGGGAGGGAAATCATTTTTTTTTCACGTATATCAAATTTTTAAAAAAATGTTTCGAGGTCCTCGGAACGCTTCAAAATATGAAACTTGTGACGTCGCACGATTTACACGTCGGGACGTCGTGCAAAGGGCGATTTCGGTTTTGCGGGTTTCCTGGGGGGTCGTTACGGCGCCTTTGCTTGGGAACGGAACTCGCGCTTCAAGTTTTAGTTTAACTGGCGATTGGGCCATCGAACTCGACCATTGGTCAAATCGAAACTCGAGGCCGATGTTAAGCGAAAACTATGCAGAGAGACTGGCCAGAGCTGCCTGTGTTCGTTGAAAAATTTGGACGAATAGCCTGGAGGGTTTTTCCGAAAAATTTGAAAGAATAACCTCGCGTATTTTTTTCGCAAAAATTTTCACGAACATTCCTGGTCTGCTTTTCGAGGATACCTCGCGAGGGAGGGAAACGGTGTTCATTAGGTCAGGGGTAATTTGGAATATTTTTTTCCTTATAGCAGTGAAGCATCGTCGATTCGGGGTAATTCATTTAATAGGCCGGGAGGTGTGACTCGGATGTGACACTTTCCATCGCGTTCCCATTCATGGGAGGCCACCGCGATCGTTAACAAGTGGGAGCGCTCGCGAGAGAGGAAATCGCGCGAGTACATAAAGGTCGTTAAATTTTTCCACGATGCACCCACCGACAGAGCGGGTGCGATGGCACGTATGCCCTGTAAAACGCACGTCTGACAGGCAGTAATGCCTGCGTCGTTGGACGCGGAAAAGTCGAGGGGCTCGAAGCGAGCCGGCATCGATACCGAATCTAAGATGCGAAATGTACGGAGGAACGGCGAAAGGGGAAAAGAATTAATGGGAAAAAGGGGCGCGGCGAGCCTCTCCTCCGCGGATCCTGAATTTCGATAAAAGGCGCAGGGTCGAGGAGTAAATGGAATTTTTCTCGGTTCGTTGGCTCGCTGGTTCCGCGTCCCGATATTCACCGTCAGCTCGGCCCCGCGTGCTGAAATAAATGACAGAACGTTGCCAGCAATTACTCCCGCCCAGATTCGGGGAGAAATTTCCTGCAGGGATTTCAGGAAATCCCCGGTGTGTATCGGCAGTCATCGAGGTCTCCGGAAATGGCGGCCGAATCGGGGGCCGCGTTCAATTTTCATTACGGTCATCGAATTACTCCTCGAAATGCGAGCCTAACCGGTTGGCGATTTTACGAAAGCCGAGTTTTACGCCTTCCTCATTGAAAATTCGCGGTTTTCATTTGGCCGGGTTTAATTTTCATTAACGGTCATCGAATTACTCCTCAAAATTCTAGCCGAACCAGCCAGCAATTTTACGAATTCGCGGATTTTACGCTCTACTTATTACAAATTCGCAGTACCCATCGGGCCACAATTATGCGTTCGTACATTTGCCTCGGGATGTTTATCAACGCGGGGCAACGATGAGTTTCCCCGAAACGTTGAAATTTCCTCCCAGGGAGTTAATTTTCTTCCCTTTTCCTCGATTTTCTCCCCGTAATTACGGAAATACGAGGGAAGGCTCAAGGCGCTCGCGGGTCTGCCGTATTCGACGAACGACGATTGGGAAATTAATGTGGAGAACGCGCTCGATTGACGTTGACATTTCTGGGCGACGGAAAATTGGCGGATTAGTTTCTAAATAAAGGCTATCACGGAGCTGGGAGAAATCCATCGGTTGGCGCTCGGGGACGTTTCATCTCTGCAGTGTTTGTAGCAGAAGTTCCGATTTCTGCACGAATCGAGTCAGTAATTACTGCACCGAGGGCTGGCAGTGCTCTCTCGGCAAATATCGGAACGCTGCCAAAACAGAGAGCGGAGGCTATTGAACATTCGCCGGCCAATCGCGCGTCATGCCATGTTTGTCGCGCCGAGGTTTTCCATTTTATTTATGATCCCGCGAATATGGAAAACAAGTTTACGCCCGCGAGTGCGTCGAGCACAAGTCCTCTGCAGCGGTTCCTGATTTTTTTTTTTCGTCCCGGCCATTCCTTTTACACCCAAAAGTAATTTTCTTCCCCGGCAAGGGGTGCGCGCCGCCATTTTGGAGACCGCGAACGCGGCCGTCGCGGCGCATAATCGACGTTTTGCGTCCAGTCGCGAGGGTGTGGCCTCGTTCAAAGTCACGAATACGACCCCCCAAGAGGACCGGAAACCTCCCTGAAAATCCCTAGCAAAGTTAAAAGCGAGTTAGCCGGCGAATTCCGATTCCTTTTGGCGCGGATACAGAGGGCGGAAAATATTTGCCCGAATGCACTCGGTCTGACATTCCGGATCGAGTTTCGGGGCCTCGAAAAGCGAGCCGAACAATAAACGAGGTAGAATGAAGAATCGAGACGGGGTAGAAACCGTCCTCCGGTCGTGTGGTGGGAGAAAGTTACCAAATACGTACTAGATACCCTAAATCCTCTCCCGTCAGCATTTAATTAATTTTTCGCGACACGTCATACTCTTCATTTCGTTGTTGTTATCCGTGACATATAACACTCCGTGTAAACACCTAATACTCGATGTCAGAAATTTTTACTGACAATAAAACACCTGGGGTACGATTTAACTATCACGCATTTGGCGACTTTCTCCTAATCTCTTTCCCGAGTGCTTTCGGATCCGCCATTTCGGTCCCGCGCGTCGAGGGTCCGCGAATCGGTACTCGTTGATACGGAAATCCGTCCTGGCTGGAGTCGATGCTCGCATTTTCTTTTAGCCTTTTACATTTTCAAGCGGTCACGAAGGTCCGTTCGTGCAAACGGCCCCGGCGAACGGGGCTAAAAAGCCCATGAAAATTCCTAGAAAGCCTCGCGAGGCGGCCCCGGAAATTGCGGCAAGACCGCGGGGGGGACGGCTGTTTATTTTCGGTGCGTGTCCCGCCGTTGATAAAGAACCGCTCGATATTCGTATGGGCATTGAATTAATGTTATTAAGGCTTCGGCTGGCACACAAACGCCGCCAGGACACCGGGAGATATAAAGCGCGACCGTGGAACTGGAACGCGGCGGCCGCCATCTTGCCGGCAATATGCCCCGTAATCGTCCGGGTTCTTTGGACCCGATTAATCATCGACCGTGTCGCCGTTCCCCCCTCGCCCCCTCCGCTTTTCGGCAGATTACTATCGCGTCTCGACACTCAGCCCACGGGGGATCGTTTTTTCGGAAAAACTGGAACTCCAGGAGATTCGGGACGCGCCGCGCGGCCTCCTTCGGCGGCCCCGAAAGTCGAACCGCTTCGGCAGATTCGCGCCAGCTCTGACGAATTTTTCCACCGCGTTTCCTCCGCAATACCTCCAGGACGCGTACGACCCACTGCATTAGAATAATCTTCCCATCGGGTGCATTTTTGCCGAGCAGGGCACGCGCAATTGCACAATGCCTCGGAGTCGGTGCGGCGCACTCTCTATCGGGGCCGCCATTGTTACGGTAATAAAGGGTTGCGCGTTCACGCGTCTCCGGCAAACAATGATGCGCCGATACCGGCGAAACTTCGACTTGCCGATAAAAGGGGGAAAAACGCGCCGGGAAATTTATCGGGGGATAATTTCCACCGTCCCTGGATACCCCTCCCTCGGTAGAAAAGTACCAACAACGAAATCCACGTGGTTTTCCTATAACCTACAAAAAAAAAAAAGGTTTAAAAATCCTCGCTCGGTGCAAAAAATTCCTCCTCAGTTAGATCTATATCTCTTACTTTCGGCAGCTCTTGGAAGATATGCGCGGTATTTGATTTTTTTTTTAATCTCTCGGGGGATTAACCACTCCCACAGGTTGATTTTAATTTTTCTTCTGGCGAGGGATTCAATTTCCACTCTTTTTCTTATTTTGGTTGAGTCCTGGTGCGCGTCCCTTCCACGTGGTTTTTGACAGCTCCGCGGTGTCGGTTGACGAAGCCGCCATTTAGAATGGATGCTCTTCTTCGACTCCTCTTTTTCGGGACTCCTCGTGGTCGCCGTGATTCGCGGCAACGTCCATTGTCTCGCCTAGACCCGCTACTTAAGTCTATACAGGATCACCGCCTCCTTTACAAAAAGTTCCTTTTCTTTTTTTTTTCTTCTTCCTTTTCTTCCGCGACACCGAATGGCGACTGAGAGATAGAAAGAGACGAGGCCCTCGCGTGACTTAACTAGTAGAGCAGTAGACACAGACAGAGCAGAAGCGAATAGAGCCTCGGCTGCTTGGCTTGGCCTCCGTGCTGCATTGCCGCGGGATACTCTCCTGAAACAAAGGACGACACTTAAATTTTCCGAAAAGGTTGCCGCCCGACGTCTTGGCGAAGCCCGGAACCGGGTAGCTTTCTTTACCCCGTTCTTCTGCCCCTTTTCCCTCTTGTCTCTAATTTCGTATGACCCCTTATCACGAGTCTCCACGATCTTTCGGTTCTTTAAGAACCAATTGCTTCTGATTTCATGCGATCAACAGCTACAAGGGACGTTAGTCCTTAAAATCGTGACAATTTTTCGGTGATGTCCAACGATTTCCAGCGATATTCTCCGATCCAAGACTAGGCAAAAAATTCTCAAAAATTCTGGACGACCATCACTCGTAATGGAGAACCCTCTACGTATCGCGCAATCCTCTCGTACGTGGAAAACCGTAATTACAGGGAAGAGCCACCTAGATCGCGTGACTCGACGAGTGCGCGCAATACCCGAGGTGTACCGACGATTACGTTTGCGCGAAATCGAGAGTTGCGATCTCTGGCGGGGCGTCTGAAATCGGTCGAGGTGTTACGAAAGGGTCATTTCATATGCATCGAAATGACATTTACACATTTTTTTTTTTTGACGAATCGGTGGATTCCAGGATCTTGGAATGACGATTTACTCACCGTTGAGTACGTGTACGGTGATCGATTTGGGCTGGGCGCTGCTGGGGTTGCAAGTGTAGCGACCCGAGTCCGAGGGCCTAGCCTGCTGCACGAGCAAGGAGCTGGTGGTGTTGTCGCCCTTCTCGGTCACCACCGACACTCCACCTCTGCTGGAGTCGAAATTAATTATCTGGAAGCAAAAGTCGACCAATGTTACCCTCAAGGTGGAAGGCATTCTTCGAGGGAACTTTAATCGACGCGAAAGCGCGAGAGGCACGTCCTCGCGATCTCGCGGGCTTCGTATCGAGGAAGGCTCTTATCGATGGGAAAGGGCGTTTTCAATTTTCCAGGATCTCTGGGATAATTTGGAAAGGATCCTTGGGATTAATTTTCCTCTTTGGCTCGCTTCCCTTGATAAGAAATAATATTCAGCCTCGTAATCGGCCGCCTCCCTGCCCTACGAATTTCCGAGAGCATTTGCACTTCCGAGGGTGCAACCCCGAATGAGGTAACATTAACGTCCCGTTTGTAAATTTTCGAGGCTCTCGTCCGAAAATGGCGAACAGGTCGGACGCGCCATCGAGGAGCGATTTAAAAGACATCTATGAAATTTCAATTTAAAAAAGGATTTGTTCTTTCACATCTTATTAATCGCGCGACGAAACATCGAGGAAGGGGATGAAATCGAGTTAGCTCATAATGGCTCGTTTAGCTGGACTCGCGGACGGAAACCGGAAATCCCTCGGGAATCCTCCCTTTCTGCAGTCGTAATTCGACGGCGGTCGCGGTTTCCGTGAGTCGCGTGGGAAAAAATTAGCATACGCGTCGTAACGCGGGATTTCAGGTCGGGGTTCGTGGGACGACCTCGGCTCGCGTAATCCCTCGGGATGGTTCGACGTTTCCGGGAGAGATCCCGGGATCTCGTCTCAAACGGCGACACTTTTCTCGTAACGTCCCCTCGTAACGTATAATTCATATCGGTGTTCCCGCTAAGGGTCGGGAGTTAAAAGAAAAATTCAAGGGAGTCTCATAAGTCCCTCGGGATCTTTCCTCAAGACCTATAAAAACGGACAAAACGGTGCTATAATTATTCAATAATTATCCGAGCGCTGGAGTTGCATAAGTATGGTTTCCCTTTTAGGGACTGTTTCGCGATTACCGTTCCTTAATTCGATCCTTTCTGACCTCTCTTTTCCTAATTCATTAATTCTGGGATTAGTCCCAATTTCCGGGATGAGTCTTCGACCGACCTCGTTAGAATTACGACACCCTCTTCCGGAAAGGAGATTAATAAATAAATGAGAGCATCCAGGAGCTTTTACTCTCGCATTCGGAAAGACGCCTCGAATTCGTCGCCGAGGCGAATCTCGAGTTTCTCCCGACCGATTTCAAGTTCCCTCCACCCCTTGTTTGTCGGGAGGCCGGCTTATGCAAGAAGCCGATGCAAGGAGCAGACTGCAGTCGGATGCAGTCGGCCATCGGCCAGATTAATCGCCTATCGGGTATACACGCGTACTTCCGGGCCACCTCGCGATCCCTCTTCCCGAGGGATCGGGATCGGCTCCTCCCTCGACTTGCTTCCCTCTGGCCAGGACTCGGGACTTAATCTTTAATTAATTTGATGGGAAAAGTTGAAGTTCATCCCGATAAGTAAGACCGCCGTCCGGGCGCTCGTCGGGAAGATCTCTTCGGGTGCATCGGTGCATCGGTGCATCGACTTCTTCCAGGAATCTTGGAGGGAAGAATTAATGAAAATTAAAAAGTCCTTAAACCCGATCGACGGATTACGTCTCGCGACTTCATTTTCCTATCTCCCAGGTTTTTATCTACCGTCTCGTTCGTCGAGATTTTTCCAACATTCTTGGAGTAGGACTTTAATCGATTTCTTTGAATGCACCACAATCGAATGCGGAAGTGACACTCGGGGACGCCGCTGCAGAGGCGAGTGCATTGTGGCCTGCATCCGGCGAGACAAATATGTACCTCGTCAACGCTCTCCGCGTTTACACCGGTCGGTGGTCCTCGTTAAAACCGTGTTTACCGGGGCGATGATTACGAGCTCGGCCCTCGTTCTTCCGCGAGCGGAATCTTTTCTCCGGTGATGTCGAAACGGGAGGACTCGTCGTCGAGACAATGGCCCACGTGGGGGCATCGGGCCGTTCGCGGCATGGGAGTCAAAGGCACAATGGGAACCGGGAATGGGGCAGAAAGGAACTGAGAAACGTCTCGAGAAAATTATTCGTTTATTCGTACTTCTTCGAAACACGGTTTCTTTGGTCTACGGGTAATCGAGTATTCCGCCAAGGTACGTTTCCATGGGAGGTTTAGGATTCTTCGATACCAAAGTATCGAAGTTGCCCTTTGATGGAGAAATTGGGACCTCGAGAGGGGATAGAAATAGTAAGGAAACGACTAAGGAAGGAAACGTGAGAATAGAAAAAACACAAGGACATCCTCCAAGAGAGCTTCCCCTGGAAATGGTTCTCCGCGGGGAGACGCCGAAGGGCCATCCTTATCGGCTTCGCCTTCTCGCCCGGTCGCGGCAGCTCTTCTATCTCCATCTCATTGTGACCAGGACCCTTATAGCCGGCCCCATGGTCCCTCTTTCCTCTTTCGCGACCCATGTTCTCCACGCCTCTTTGCCCCTCGCCCACCGGCCCTGGGCACCCCTCATTTGGATTGCTAAATTCCTCCCTAAACGCCGGAGCGCCGAGAGTGCCAGCTCGTTATTCCCAAGTTTTGCGCCCCGAAAGCCCGTTACCTGCCGGCGACTTCTGGAGCACCCTGTTTCTCCCATTTACCCGATTCCTCACTGATTAAGATAATTACCGAGGACGCAAGCCGAATTTCGGCCCGTCGCGCGTTCTCGAGCGAATTGCTCCTCGCCGGCGCAAGAAGAGGGCGTCTCGGCGTCCTCCGGCGTCCCCGATGGCGGAACTCGGCTTTCGAGCTTAACGATGCCAGATAGGGAAAAATCCCTAAGGACCTAAATTACTCTCCATTCTCTGCTTTACTTGTTTCGTAGGACGCGTTTTCCCGTATCTCTCGCGGTTCGATAAGGAATCCGGGGAAAGGAAGGGGGCGCGTGGAAGTGGGACCGGGGGCTCGAAATGAAAAGTAAATGCGGTCGCCGGGAGGGATTAAAGCGTCCTGGAAGACGGGAACACTCGGAAAGGAGGATCCTGGGTTAATTCCCACGTGGCGTATCTCCTCGCAACAAGGACCCCCGAGTTGTTTCCGCCGCGGAAAGGCCGCGCGGTTGCTCGATTTAGTGCGCGACGCGGCCTGCATATATATCGCCGAGCGCCCCAGTGCCGGCACGTTGCAAAAGCGAATAGTAATTTATATGCAAATCGGCGAAATAAAGATTACGCTGGTTCGGAAAGCTGTTTATGTAGGTAAGATCGCGGACTTTATCTGTCCCCTCTCTTGGGCTTTTCTGACTGTTTCTACCTCCCGTTTTCCATTGTTTCCCCCCAAGAAGAGGAGGACTGGGAGACATATTCTCTATGTATCTCCATATACATATATATCTACGTACATGCACACGTGCGTGTATAAATATACATACTCGCGCGATGTCCATAAATTCCCCCTTATTTACCTTGCAAATTGCGGACATTTCAACCACGAAGGATCCATGTCGTGTGCCTTTGTTTCCACCCTCTCGTATTTATTCCAGCTAACCACCCGACTTCGACGTACCCATAGAAGCGTTTTTTACCCCTGGATCATGATTTTAAATAATTTATCATTCTAGTTAGACGAGATAATTTAATGCCAAGGCACTTTCGCGGTCCTCCTCCCTCTTTTTTCAAGTTTCGCTCGAGACGTATCTCCGATAACCGACGAGGAAATCGACAAGCGTTTACATCTTAAGCCTGTCGAGGGTTTGTTCCCGAAGGAAATCTCTGTGCCTCCGAGTGCACCTTTGGGTGGCCTATTGGAGATCGATCGCCATTGTGTCGCGACCCTCTCGAGGAAGTTTTCCAAGGGTGAGCCCCGGTCGACACACGGGGCACTACACCCCCGAGTACATTTTCAAATAAGGCCCCCGACTCTATAGATCCGCGGAATTCATTCCGCATTCGTCTCGCGGGCAGTTAATCACCGTGGAATCACCCTTTTTCACGGCCTGGAAAATATTTTTCCTGCAGGCCACGTGGTGGACCTTCCCGGGAAACTTCAATCTCAATTTTAATTTCAATTTCCGGTCCCACCCCCCCGGCAAATCCCGCGGACCGTAATGGCGACCGCGGACGTGCAATCCGAGGCTGCCGAGAATTAAAACCGAATCGGGCCACGAATGACTTTTTTTTTTTTAATCACAAACAGTTCTTGGACATTTTTCAAGTGAAGCATTTTAATGAAAAGATCAAGTTTCACATCGACCGTGAATCAGAGAAACATTTCGTGGGTTAGTCTTTTATCTCAGCGTATATAGGGTCTTCCAAAGTGAGGTGGGGGGCACGTCTCAGGTCGGTTCCGGTCGCCCCCGGAAGAAATTTTGCTATTTTCCGATGTACCCTTGGTTCGTTCAATGGCGACCGATAGCCGTTGTGTCGCGACTCTCTCGGGGAACTTTTCCAAAGGTGTACAAAGCGGCGTTCCTCGGGGGCATTGGGGGGAACAAGACACCGGGTCCATCTCATCTGTTTGGCTAACTCCGGGACCGGAAAGGTCTCGCCGGGGGAGAACTACCCCCGAAGTACCTCCGGCGGTTCAGCGGCCGCACTTCACCCCCGTCCTCCTGGGGGAGGGTCACGCGCACATCGCGGAACGAGAGCGCGAAGTAGGGCGAACAAATGCGGTTTCGCGGATAAGATCGGTACCTTTGCTGGGCGGAATTGCCCCGCTCTCTTGTGGTTCATTACCAGCCGAAGCCTCTCGGGAGGGACGAAAATAAATGGCCTGCTCCACTTATCGAGCGAATGGCTCGTTAACGGCGAACGCGACGATACTAATCGCGAAAAGTCGCGGGGGGGCCGGGGGGAACCACCCCCCACGCGAGGAACGGTCGCGGATTTTGGGCGCGGAAGTTTCGAAGTCGAACCTCTTAATCGCAACGACGCAATCTGCGTAAATTTCATTTTTCTCTCAATGAATGGTTAAGGGAAAAGAAAAATGGCACGATCGAGGAAATAGAAATGAACGGGGAGAAGTAATCGGTACCGAAGGCGTGGGGGCGTTTCTTTCGGAGAATGATTAAAAGTGATTAATGATGCCGGGGAATTCTGGCTGATGTCGAGGTTTCACTTTCCGGGCACGTGGCGATTTATGTAGGGCTTTTTCCCTCGGCCTTTAAACGAGGGGTTGATTTTTTCATCCCCGAGCATGGTTGGGGTTCCACCCTTTGGTCATCGGTACCACTTGGAACGGGGGCTGTAACGAGTACGGGGAAAAAAAAAAAGACGGCACCTGTCTGCCGGGGTTCCGGATGGAGGGGTTTTCGGACATGTCCCGGGTGCGTCCGGGGTCTTGCCGGGCGCTCGTCCTCAAATACTCAAATATTTGTAAAAGTCCGCGAGCTCGGTCGCCGTTTCAATGGGATCGGCAAACAGGGCGGTTGCGGCCACCACAGTCCGCCCTTGCGCTGCGTCGCTGCGGCGACCTACCCCCAAATACCCCCAAATGCCCCCGAATGCCCCCAATGCCCCCGAATGCACCCCATGCCCCCCCTGCCACGCAACGAGAGTCGCCGACACTTTCACCTCTCTCCCTTTCTCCCTTTCGCTGTCTCTCTCCGCTGTCACGGTGACAAGACCGCAGAATTAACGGGGTGATGATAGCTCCGGTCGGCACGGCCGTTTCGCATATAATTAAATCCAGCCAGGTGTTATAAAAAGGACTCTTCAGAAGGACTCGAAGATAAGGGTATCTCGTAACGGAGGAAATTTTGATAAGCTGGGAAAAAATGTCAAAAGGCGCGTGATTAAATGTCACGAAAGTCCATCTAGGCGTTATCAAGGTCTACATTTGATAACGATAAGCATATTTTCTACCGGCTGAAACTTTGATGGGTTTCGGAAAAATTCCTCGAGGACGGGACCCTCTCCTCGAAGAAATGTAAATTCCAGCGGGGAGCGCGGGCTTTTCCTTTTCCCGTTTCCCGGGGAACGGCGCATAATTTGCTAATTACTAATGAGAAAGCGTCCCATAAAGGAGCGGGGATGGAAAGGAGGGACTCTTCGGGGACGTTAATATCCGGCGAGTCGGGCCATTTTTGGGGCGGGAGTGTAAAATCTAATGTACCCGGGCGGAGAGAATTCGGTGAAATAATCGCACGGGGGACGCGGAAAAGTACTGTTACGACCCTGTCGTCGGGTACAATTAGTATCCCCCCCGCGTTTATGGGGAGAGGGCGAGAGATAATCTCGCGAGGGGCATAATCTCGCGTCGGGCTAATTTGGCAAGCTCGGTCCTTGGCCACCCTCCAGCCGGGCCGAATAAATAGGGCGGGGGCGAGAATGTGGCTCGCTTAAAATTCGCCTAATTGCGTGGCGGTGTGCACCCTTTATCGCGGCGGAAGCGACCGTGAAAGCGGAAGTGCTCGGACTGCCCCCGGAAGTTCCACAAAATAAAGGAGAGATATCAGAAGGAAAAATCCACCCGCGGAATTTAACGGTCCGATATCCGAGTCTCGACTAGATGAGCAAGATTTGTCCTGCAAACGACCCAGGATATCGATTTTCCAAGATCCTTCATATCGTGGATCCCAGATCACATCTGCAAAGGTTCTTCCCGCTCTTATGGGAACGGCGTAAAAAAAAGAAGTGTCCACTTTATCTCATAAATCCGACCACCAGGAGACTTTAAGTCGTGTTTGAGAAAGCTCCGTGCGAAGCTCTAAAGGAAACTCGGAAGCAACTGAAAAATCTGGATGATGATCCTGGACCAGGAAGACCCAGCTCCAAGTAGTTCCCACGCTCCCACGGGATCCGCACAATGAATGCACCCGGACGAAGTCCTCGGACTATCGGAGGAACTCACCCCTGGGGGTAGAAATCCCCACCACGTAGGATGGACCTCGCGTTCCACGCTCCTTATCAACTCTAACCCCGAGGGATGCTGCACTTGGGGTAGGTCGGTAACGCCTTTCCGGATCGGGCCGACTAATAAGGCCACGGGACTCCTGAAATCGAGGAGCAGCTATCGGCGACCCCATATCCCTCGGGAACCCGTCAGGGGAGGATCCGCGGTCGCCAGCCAGAAGACAGGAACTTTCCTCGTCCAAGACCAGGTCGCCGAGGTCTCTTCAAAGAGGGACACTTTGTGACCCGTTCCCGGACTCCGCGTGTACCCTCCTCCACGAGCAGGATTTCCACCCCCGGATCCTTTTTAAAGGACATTCCCGACCGGAAGCGGATAATTTTCGTCCTCCCCTTCCACCTCCTGGACCCGCGCCTGTCCGATTCTACGACCTCGTATTACCCCTCTTTCCCGATCCTCCAAATTTTTCCTCCCCCGAAAGGCGGTCTCAAGGGTTCCTCTCTATGATCTGCAACTTTTGTTCAGGGAAAAAATTGCGGGATCCGAATTACCGGAGTAATTTCCACCGAGGACACTCATGTAACGAGCTACCTTCGGGCGATCGTCGTACTCGAATAATTGCAACGAGGGGAATTATATATTTTTTTTATTCAGGAAGAATTTAATTTTTCTGTCTAACGAGGAAAGCATTCCAGGTGTACCTCTGCGATTTTGTCGGTTCAAATTTTTTGAGCGGAGGGACGGCAAGGGTGGTTCTCACCCCTTAAACTCGCGAATCGACGCGTATAAAAAAATACGTGTCTCTTAATTTTCAATGTTCTACAACAAAGGTAAAGAAAATCGGTGAAGTACACCTGGGATACCTTTCTTGTATGTACAAATTCTTTGGGTGGCGGGGATATGTGGGGACGGGGAGGCCGGATCCTGGCAGAACTTGTACCCTCTGCGCGTAGGGTGCGTAAAAAAGTTGAGGCGAGGTCGTAAAGTGACTCGGTCCTCCTCGCCTCGCAGTCGATTGGATCGTTCGTAGGTTATGTCGGGACGCGAACGCGATCCGAAGCGAGCGGAGAGAGCGCGTCCGCGAAGGCGATAAGCGTGTCCCAGGTGGCAGTTCGCCGGCTACATGTCGACCTGGGTGTATACACGCACCGAGAGAGGGCATGTCACCCCGAATGGAGACCTACGGCCTGCCGATAACGCTACACGCCCGCGCGAGCCGTGTATTATCGGCCCGTGGATAACACGAGCTCGTCGCGCCCGTGAAAAATCCACGCGACACGCGAGCTCATCCTGACGATTATTAATTAACATATCCTTACACCCGAGACGCGAGGTTCGAATTAATCGAGTCAACTTGGGGGAGAAAATTAGCGATAAGAGGTACGGGGTGTAATTTGGAGGACTTGGAAGGGAGAATTTTTAACGGAGAATTTTTAGTCGTAATTAATTTCTGGCCCACTTTTCGAGGTTCGGGGAGAGCGATGGGGTGACATCGAGTGATAGAACGAGCGATAAAGGATATCATGGAATAAGCGGGAGAATTCCTTGGAAGGGAGAACTCGGAGTAGGAATTAATTTTCAGCTCATTTTTGGGGGTTCCGAGGGAGGAGTAGATTGAAACCGAGCGATAGAGTGGGTGATAAGAGATATCATGGAATAATTAGGAAGACACCTTAGAAGGGAGAATTTCGAGTTGGAATTAATTTTTGGGTCACATATGGAGGTTGCGAGGGTATGTTAAGTTAGGGGCGGTGGTGGACGGGGAAAGGTGGAAGGCCGAATAGTTCGGCTCGATTCGGAGCTGAAATGCAAATGCCGACTGTAATTTCGAGGGAGCCGGAAACATTTCGGGACTATCTCGAATTCTTGTATGACAGGGGGCAGTTAGCCCCGCCGACCGCTATCAAGGGCGGCCCTACTTTCGGAGGGGTGCGCCCCCCGACCCCTGACCTAGAGTCAATGGACGACCCGTCGACACGCACCGGCCGAATTTCTTTCCTGGATGATCCAAAACTGACGATTCGCGAAACGGTATCCCTCGACTATCGCTCTTATCAACCCTGATCGATCGAGTTTACAAAATATCAGCACCCACCGTGTTATTGTGGTTCCACAGAATGTACGCCGGGGGCTCCGGACTGTGGAGAACGACACAGGTGAGGTTGATCGTGCTGCCCCTGTCGATGTAGAGATCCGGACCACCGACGATCTCGGTGCTGGGCTCTGAAATTGGAAAAATTGTTTAGGTTAATCATTATTTTTTCCAGAATTTACCTTTTTTAAATTAATTCCACCCGATCGATACTTCAGATATTTCGATACTTCGGCTATAGCAATTTTTTTTCGCATTTTATAACCCCATTATAGGATCCAGGGTGTACCATGAAAACTTCGGCGTTTCTATTTTTTAGAATTCCACCCCTCGGTTGAGAAGTCATTTCTAGAGGGGTGAAATCCCGATTTTTCTGAGTTTTTCCCGGAATTTTGTCATCCCTCCTGTCTATCCGAGGATGCAGAGCCATTTGTGGAGTAGTGTCCGCAACTGCGGCGATTCCCTTTCGAGGAATTCCACCCCTCGTTCGGGAAATCATTTTTCCCCACGTGTCTGCCATTCGGGGCGACGTAATCGGTGGCCCCGGAGCGTCCATGAATTTTCCGGCTGTAGCTGGAACGCAAAATTCCTGGACGCATCGGCGTCCGTATTTATGGGTTATCGGTGCGCCCTTTCGCCGTGTTTTTCGGGGGTTTTATCGCCCGCTCCTTTTTTTCCTTTCCCCGAGGCGGCGGAAAATCACCCCTCGGGCCGGGCCGAAAGGGCACTTTGAAGGCCGGCCGCGACCTCCGACCCCGGCGGGGATCTGCTTTGCCGGCGCGAGGTCGTCGTCGGATCGATGGGAATATTTTCCGGGCGACCTACCCTATCCCCCGGGATTGACCGAAATAACCGGGAAGCGTGCCGGCCAGCCTTTGTGCACCAGGGGGTTGATACGATAGGCGGGTCCACGGCGTGGATTTATTCTTTATGCGGCTTAATCGTACTTTATGAGGTGTGCAAGGCACCCGAGCCCTGCGGCCACCCCAAAGGTGGTGGCTGCACCCCCGGGAGCGTCGAAACCCACCCCGAGGTCACTGGGACTCGATAGCCCCAGGAAGAGATCCGATAAAAAGGGAAGGGATGCTTTCTCCCAGGTTACGGGGGGAAGCTACCTCCAAAAGAGGTCGTTTCCACCCCCGATACCCCAGCAACCCAGAAATGGGACACGATTACCCAGAAACATAATGAAACTTTGGTTCTTGATAACATTTGTCGGACGGAATTGATCAAGCCGATAAGGGGTTGAAACCACCCTGAGTCCGAAGACACGGCGCGCTCTTCTCTCCGTTTGAAAAACACTTTATCACGGCGCATCTTCTCATCACGTCGATAGATACCCCCCACAGACCCCCATCGCCTGCCGTGGGGCGATTCGCCCCCTTGAGACCCCTTCCTCCCGATGCAGGGGACGCGTCCGAGGGAATCGAGGTCCCCCCAAGGGTTGCTTGTCTCGCAATAACGTCGGGGGGAGGTTGGGGTACACGTGCCGCGGGATGGCAGTTTATCAGCCGGTGGAGATCGCGTATCGGTTTCCTATCACTGCCGCACCCCCCGTGTTGCCCCTTTGTGGTTTAAAGCGCTGTTTGCGAGGATCCCACAAAGCGCATTCACTACGAAGCGGGGAAGATGCCGTCCGGACGCTCGACCTGAATAAGGCGACGCTTCGCGTCTCGCGACTTCGATTGTCCCCCTTGAGGCGGAGATTGCGATACGGTTCTCCGCTTGTCGAAGACGCCGCCATTTTGGTCCTGCTGTGATCGGACTGACAATTAGATTAAAAAGAATCCTGGAAAATCGGAGCCCCACGACTTTTCTCTCCCAAATGTAGAAATTCATACCTCATCGTAGCCACTTAGAATTTCCTTGGAAATTTGTTTAACCAATTAAGAATGATCTCCTATCATTATTTCACATTGCAGGGCATTCCTCGGCAGTAATGACACCTTAAATTCGAGATCTGATTTTTTCCGCTCCCGATATTCTCTCCTTCTCCTCGTCATGGATTTAAAAAATCCTCAAGCGAGATAAGAATAATTTCTTATCGTTGTTAATAAGTAGGGATCCAGTTTTATCGCCCAGGGGTGAATTCGGCCGCATGTTTTACGCACCTCCGTTTAGGATTTTCATGTTTTACGAGGGAATCGGTCGGAAGGGAGGATTTTCTCCCTTCGCCCTTCGCGAAAGGCAAAGGGCCGTCGACGTGGGGTCGACGCTAAAGTCGGCCATTTTTTCTCAACCCTTCTCTGTCGCTCTTGGGCACTCCTGGGGTTGCTCTAGGGGTTGCGCTAAGGGTTGCTCTCGGGCTTGCTCTCAGGACCCAGATCCACGGAGTGGATGCTACACGTTCGCGCGCGTATTGCCGGCTACGCGGCCGGAATATAAACCGAGGGAGGAACGGGAGGAAGGGCGGCATTTTCACTTCTCTATTTGTTCTCCAGGCCGAGGGGCTCGAACCCACCGAGTTCCTCGGGACCGGGACCAAGTTTTCCCGTTTGGTCTGGCACACGGGTCGGTTACTTTTAAAGCCATCAGGAGCACCGGTGGGGCTGGGGGATGTACCCCCCCGGAGGAAAATCCACCCCCGACTTGACGTTTCACCCGGACAAGGGTATTAAACATGCGTTTGCTCGCGATTGCTCGAATCGCCAAATAGTGTATAAAGGGCTGGGAAGGATAGACGATAAATGTACTGTTAAAAAAATATTCCTATTTTAGTATATTTTATATCCTAAAAGTTGTGATTTTGAGCTTTTAGTTAATTATAAGGTCGACGAGCTCTTACCTCTTCCACGCGAAGGCGTGGGAAAGAGGCGACACGCTGGGAGGGGGTGGAAAAGGGTGGAGGAGTAGGTTAGGGAGAAACACTCGTTTCACCCCTACGTTTTACATCGCGCCATTGAACCGGGGTGTTAAACGCGTCGTTGACACGCGTTTACGCGCGTTCACCCACCAGGGGGTGGTTTAAGGGTGCGTCGGGGGTAGGTTGAATTCCTAAACTGCTTTGCGCGACTCCCCTTGTTTATTTTTTTCTTTCCCGTGGAAGGATGAACGAAGGAAAAATAATAAAGTCCCCGCGAAGAATATCCGTTCTCCCCCTTTCTACGTATTTCCTATCTCATTTATTTATCGGGTCACTTTATTTCTCCATTTCCGGAAGTGCGGCCCCGCAGCGTTTGTTCCGCTCCTCGAAGGCGAGAAGGAGCGACCGGGGGCAGAAAGTGAAGCGAAAGAAGGGAAAAGGCGATCCAAGAGGCGTTAACGTGCAAATTGGAGAGAGGACCAAAGACAAAGCGTCGATTGGCCGGGGGAATTGGCGCAAAAGAGGGCGTCCCGACGCCACGGGAGGAAACCGCCGCCGCTCTTTGCCAAAGTCGCGTCGGAAAAGGGAGATCCTGCTCCATTTTTTATTACTTTCCCTCTCGGACGGTCCTTCGGGTCGATTACGCCGCCAATTACGGCGTGGAGCCGACTTTCGGAAGATCGAAAACTCCCGAGAAAGGCCACCCTCGACAAAGGGGTGGAAAGGGGAAAAGTTGCTCAGTTTCTGTCTTTATTGCGGGGTCACTCCTTCCACGGGCTCTCGTGTCTCTCCGAGTTTCCGCGATCTATGTGTACTCGGTTTTTATAATTGCGGGAGGGGGCACAAAGGGAGGGCGGCGAATGGGGATGGAAATAAGGGAGGGATGGAAGCCGCGGTGCTGCCTTTTCGACGACGGGCGCGATTGAACCTCGAGAGCCATCGACGCTCTTCGTCCATTGAATTGAACGTTTTAGAGGAGAAAGGAGAGACACTCTCGATAAAGAGCGTTTTAGATTATAGTTTTTTCGCCGGGTGTCGTTTCGGTCGGCGAGCGCAAACTTTGAGTCTGCGTTTCGAGGTTTACTTTACTTCGGATCGGGAGGAAAAAAGTCAATCCCGTTTTTACGCCCCTTGAGGTTTTTTAATTACGAGAAATTGCGATCGCCGATTAATGGAAAAAGCGGGGAAAAGGAGCACCGATTAACGAGCTCGCGCCACAAGGGCTTCCGACTAGATTTCATGCAAATTGATATTAATATATTTCTTGACAATTTTAAATTTACGTCTCGATGTCCGCGCAATATTTTTTTTATTCCGTACCGTCATCATTCGATGTTTGCCCACCCTGTCCGGTCGTCGGAAGCCCTTTAGGGGTGGTGGCCATTTTCGAAACCCTCGCCCCGAGGTTCGTAAAAAATATCGCTAATTTTTAAGCCGCAAAAACGCGGAGCGCCTTTACGGTCCCCCGGCCGTTTGCGGTTTATATTTATAAACTCTCGGCGAGTTTTAATTTTCGCCTCTGTGACGGCTCTCGGTGCTTTTTCATTGCTTTATGGGTCTGGCAGGCTGGGCGGGAAAAAGAGAGAAAACGGGGGAGCCGAACTTCGACGTTTCCCCGGGAAATGCTTTCCCCGGCCCCTTTTTCTCCGAGGTTACAGTCACGCTAATTCTCGGGAATCAAACGGGCTCTCCTTCTCGGGGCTTTAACTCTCCTCGGGGAGGAAAAATTTCCCGGCGGGAAACCTCCGTTCGTCGATTCCGCGGAAAGGTTGCGGTTTGCTCCTACTCGCGAGGGGCGCTTCATTAGTGCGGGCGTAACGAGGGGCGAACTGAAATTCTCATTGTCAGTTGATTTATTCTACGCAACCGGGCCTCGGTTTGTCCTTCGTACGTGTGCGTCCGTAGCTGTTGGTGCGTACACCGGGGTGTACGCATCTACCGAGTGTCGGGCGTATTAAAACGGGTTATACGACCACAGAGCGGTGCGCATAATGCCCGCTACAGAGTTAACGTTTGCCATTCCGAGCTAAAAGCCCCGATTCTCCGGGGCGCTCGTATAACCCGAACTATGTGCCCGCGCCATCCGGAGGATCCTGCAGGACCTGCGGATCCCGCAGGACCCGCGGCTCCTCCAGGAGGAGACGCCCTTAAACCGCCACCCCCAGGATCCGGGCCCGACTTTGCGCGGACTTCCCTGCTCGTAGAGTATCCTTTAATCCCGCCTCTCCGGAAACGTCCTTTCGCGATATTAACCGCACCAAGAGACGCAAGGATCCTTTATTAAAAATCCCCTCGCCGTAAACCCGGATCCGGAACGCCGGCCAACCTTAACCCGCCATTAATTCGGCATTAATCAGCAAAGGCGATTTTTCGCATTGTCCAATTTTCCCGATTTTATTCAGAGGAGAATTTCAATTTACAAGAAAATACGCCCCTTTTTACGCTCTTGCGGAATGGAGGTTCTCTTTCCAGGGAAGATGGCTCCGCGTGTAAGGACACTTTACATGTGGAAGGACCCTAGGGGTGTAAAGTGTGATTAATGCTCCACCCAGCAGGCCGCCTCTCTAAAGGTGTCCTTTTACCCCAGGAATAGGCTCGTCAGGTGTATTTAAACTAATTCTCCTTGTTTCCCATATTTTGTGCATACATGTTTTTTTTTTTTATTCCCTCTCAGGGAACCGTCACTCGCCCCGCATTAAAGGCCATTCACGAGAAATGGGAATCCACTTCGGGGATTTAATTCCGCCTGGGAATATATTGTTAATTTAATCGCGACTTTTCGTCGAGGTTAAATCTCCACCCTTCACCTCCATCCTTCTGTAAACTCCGCAGCCGAAAACTCGGGCGCTATAAAACACGATTAACCCGGATTTAGCGCACTTCTCGCCGCTTTTATTAGCAAAAGTTGACCCGAATATATTTTTTTTTTTTAATAATTCCTCTTCCGGCGGGGAAACGGCGATGGGCGCCATTTTGGCGCCGAGGGGGAAACTCACCCCTTGAAGAGCCCACCTTGAAGAGCCCCCCGACCAATGCGTAGGGAAAGGGTTAAGACTCCCGGAATGCCGGTGCTCGCATATGCATGCTCGACACGTAACGACATAACGATCGACTTAAACTCGTTAAGGGAGATTCGCCCCAGATTCCTGAATGACTTTACTATATCCCGGATTTACTGCAGGGACGATAAACGAGTTTATCGTTAAAGGCGTATATCGAGAGCGCGGCTTCGCGATACTCGACGTCTCGATCCGTCGTTAGAGCCGCTCGACTTTGGCCCGATTTCGCCTTTTTTTTTACTCCAAAAAGGATTTTTTTTTTTACCCGTAATAGATTGCATTGCCAATAATCCGCGGCAGCGGTATCGACGTGCGGAGGTCCGAACAATTTTCCGGAAAAATTTCCCTTTTAAGGAATTTTGGTAAAGATGTCTTTCTTGTTATAACTCGTAAGAACTTGTAAAGTTTGACGGAAAATCTTTTTTTATGCAGGAGTTCGTAAAATGGGAAATGCCTGTAATTAGGTATGGTGGATTTTTTGGGGGAAATGGGGATATAAAAAAAATACTTCATGAGATCCCCTGCGTTGCGGAGCTTCGGAGGCTCGCCGTACAAACGAGCCTCGGAAATATTATTATAATTTTCTTAAGCCAGTACTTTAGGAGGGTCGTTATCCCAGTGTTTCGGGGCACGATGTACAAAGCCCGTACAGTGTAAGCTCGGTCATAATCTGCCCCATTTTGTTAAGTATTCGCCCTGGTTAGAAATCCCGGAGCCTCGCCGGTATCTTTGGTCCCGTCCGCGTTGGGGGCACAAATGCGGAATAAATGCGGCATAAATGCGGCTGTCAAGGAGTCCTGGGGAAATCGTAAATGCCCGATAAAGCTCCTCGAGCTCGTTTCCCTATTTGTCCCCCTGGAGCTTCCTGGCAGGGGGTCGTCCCTTTCCGCGATCCTCCCCGATTTAAAAAGTTTTCTTATCAACGACGCGGTTCGTCTTCTGGTCGTTAGGTATTCTTCCCGGTAGACGACTCGGAGGACATTTTGCTCTCCGAGGTGACAGGACATAATTCCATCGTTTATTTTCATAAAAAAAAAAGGAAAACAATTAAATCAAAGATAATAATGAAATTATTGATTTTTTTTAGGCTGGGATTTAACTCGTAAGTGAGGTAATTTATTGGATTCGTGGGAAGGAGCAGGTTGGTAAACGAGGGTGGGCCCGAAAAGCGCTGTTTTACCACGTTTTCGGGCTCCCTAGGGAGCCGGGAAGACAATGCTCCCTTGGGAGGAGGCGCCAGGATTTATCCCACTCCTGAATTCCGCCCTCTTCCGCGCTCTTCCGAGGAACTTAATATAATTAACGCGCCCCAGGATGAGTTTACACTTACGGGGGTGGTGGGTCCTCCGGGACGGCTCGGCTCCTCCGGTACGTCACGGCCGTTCCTCCGGGAACGCGCCGCAACTTCTGGATTGCCAGTAATATTTTATGCGAATTCGCAAGTTGGCCGGCGCTTGAACAATAACCCGCGGCCCCGAAGTGTCCCCGTGAAGAACGGCTCTCATCCCTCGGGATGAAGTGGCCCCGGACACTTCGACTCCTTGGCCCGCCACTTCCGATCGTAACTACTTCGGGCCGTGACTTAATCGACCGACGTTCCGGTTTACCGGGTTTATACCGAACGATCAACGTAAAATCGCCCCGGAAAAGAGATCCCATATCGGAAGGTTCCTCCACCTCCGCTCGTTTCGTCGCGACGTCGGTTTTATTCTTAGCAAAAATTTAACATTCCCACGTATGAGTAAAAATATTATGAATTTTAGGAGCTTTTGCGATTTGTTATACCAACCTCGCATGTATCGTCCCGACAACTTGAGAAGCCGTTTTACTCTTTGCGAATGTATATACCCTTTGACACCTCCCCTCCGCCTAATTAAAATCACCGCTAATCATTTTTGATCCGAAGTCCCTCGGTGGCTTTTTGAGAAAGGGAACCCGAAGAGGCCGGAAATACCTCTCCCTTTTCCCGCGGGATTTCTTTTCTCCCGAACGGGGTGGACGGGGAATTGTGCAAGGCTGGCGACATTTCTGCACGCGCGAGAACGTGCCGAAGCGGAGAAAAAGGTTTTCCTCGGCAGGAAGGGAAACGTCTGCAGGAGGCGAAACAGGAAGACGGATACGTCCCGATAGGCAGTAAAATGGAACCAATTTGCGAATATTCCGGACGGCGAGGGGGCGGACGTCGACTCGCACTCTATTCCGGGGGTGCGCGGCAAATGTACTCCCTCTGTACGTACGGCTTGTACCGACCAACCGGGTCTACTTTGCGACGAGGTCTTATTTAATCAACTTTCACGCTGGGGGGGTCTGAAACCCGAGTTTTAATTTAATTTCGACGTATCCTCTCGCGCTCCTTTCCGCCGGGCGGAAACGCGAGGGCTCCATAAGGGATCGGGGAATAATTCATGTAAAAGTTTTTCAAGTCATTTACACGCAAACGAGATGTGCGTTCCACGTCCCATCCCCCCAGGTGTTTTAACGAGCGAGCCGAGGAGCATTCACATTTTCGGATTAATATCCGACTAAGTAACGCCGCGCCATTCGGCGCAGACTCCGTCTTTTATTTTCCATCCCCCTTTTTCGACGTTTTTCGAAATGCCCCCGCGCGAAAAAACGCGCCCCTGGATCCATTAAACCTCGACGGACACGAGTTGTCAAAGAAATTGATTGCTCCGTTGTGCGCCCCGTAAAGACCCGAAATGAAAGCCATTCGGTCGGGGAGCGTTATGGAAAAATTCATCGAAACAACGGGGTATTTATCCTATAGTCTCTGGGGACGAAGAGGAACTCTCTCTCCCCCTTTTCCTATAAAAGGTCCCAAAATGGGTTACTCGAAAAATTCTGCCTTCTCCCGAAATCGTTAATCAGTCCGACTTGAATTCTCTCAGACTAAACGGCAGAACTTTACTGCACTTTATTGCATTTAACGCTCAAGGATCAAACGTGCGAATCACGATTCCAGAAAAATTATTATTCCTTGAATTATCGAAACATTACTTTGGGACCATTTAAGGAAATTCTTCATTGGTAATTTTATTCATATAAACGGGGAAATTACGCACGGGAAATCCTTCCTTTGACAAAGTAGGTCCTTCTCGGCAGGTCGATGTCGAGTTCGCGGATTCGCTCTCCGTGATACGGAGGGGGAATTCTCGTCTTCTTCTTATCACGAAGTCAGCCCGGGCCCCGATAGCGGGCGGAACTTTTGCGAGTCGCGACTTTATATGCGGGCTTGGTCCAACGAAATCTGTTTAAGATGCGAGGGTAACTCGGTCAGAAGTAGAAAGAAGTACACCGCGAGCGATCTCGGGCCAACAATACGGAAAGTTCGGCCCGAGTGGAGAAGCTCGCGAGCCGAAAGCGCGTCGCGATGGAGGAAAGACGTCTTTCGGATTTTCGCCCTCCTTGTTTGGCCTGGCATTTAAAGGTCTGCGAAATGAACACCCGGCAAGTGCCCGATGACGATTTATTCCGCGACACCCCTTCGTGCACTGAGAAAAAAAAAATGCATCGAGCCAACGTTCCATTAATTCAAAGAATCGACTCGAATGAACTCAAATAAATCATCGTCTCGTTTTTCTCTCGCGGATATTTTATTTCGTTTTAATTTTAAAATTCTTTTCGGTATCGCGAGAGAGGGTTTAGTGTATGAGGGGAAGCAGAAATAAATTCCGAGCCAACAGGGCACGCGATTTTGGGGGATTCAATGCCGGAAGGCTGCAAGAGAGAGGAGCCCTTAAAAGAGGATTGTTCGGCGGGAGGACATATCGGAGGCGATCTGGGGAATTTCCTTTAGATCGGCTGCTCCGGACCAACGGAATTGGCCAGTCCGACCCCTCATTCGTCTCTCCAGGTAATGCTGAAGAGTCGGGACGATCGCATTACCGGGTAGCGATTTGTCGCTTTCCAGAACAGCGCGGGCTGGACCTGACTTGCCTCCAGGCTCGTTCTACTCAAGAAACTGCCTTCCAGCGTTCAATTTGGAAATAAATATCGACAGGTTACCTTGATCGATAGGAAACGCGCGATCGTTTTCTTTCCAAATTGGGAAAAAAATTCATTCATAAAGAAACGAGGTTACAGAGGAACAGACCTTGGTATTTGGAATTTTTACTTTGATTGCGTGCAGGTGCTTCTTTTTGTTTTTAACTTTATCGCGGTGATCACTTTCGAGCGACGCGGAAATGGAGATTGCTAAGTACGATGGATAATGGCTGATTAGAGGCGCGCCGATGACCTCGTTCCGTTCTCGGAAAATTCGTGATGCACCCCCCTGTCACCCTGGGGGGTCTTCGCAGGATTCGTCGAACTCAATTTGAGCGGCACGAGATTTGCATAAATAGATGTAACGAGCCGCGTGTTGCGCTCGCGAGCGACATTATCCGCGGCGGTGAAATTCCGCATCGCCGGTGGATCCTCTCCCGCATTACGGGCCGCGTCCGGCTGCGCTCGTACCGGCGAATTCCAATTAATCCGCGCCGCATCATTTGCGGTCGAGGAGTTCCCGGATCGACCATCGACGTTCGATTCGCGAGATTTCCCCGGAAAATGCAAAAATTCCGCGACCTTCCGCCCGGCCGACTCGCGAAAGAGGCGGCCCCGAAATTACTCGTGCCCTCCGGCGGGTCATCTTCGGTATTCCCAAAAATTGCCCGAAATTAAACCTCGCGATCGAACCGCCCGAATGGAAAATAATTATTATTTGAACAGGCTTTGCAGGAGCAGAAGTACGGAAGTCATCCTACGAGGACATTTTGGTTTTCTGGGGGTCTGCGAGTCCTCCCATGGCATCCCCATGTCGCGACTCCTCTTTTCGCCGAGGGCGATCCCGGCGTCGCGATCTCCCCGGTATAAAGGCGTTATCGTTGGGGATGGGGAGGCACCGGGATTACGCTTCCATTAGGTAATTCACTTCGCGGGGGGGCTCGCCGTCCCATCCTCGAAACTGCTTGCTGCAGCGGGCGCACACTTGCATCCCTCCCCGGATATCCGTGTTAAGCTGCGGGATCATAATTAAAACTCTCCGTGGGTTTTTAGTCCCTTATTCCGATGAGAGGGTCCATGGAGGGGCTTAAGGTCAGCCGGGATCGAGGGGGACAGGGGCTCCCGATTTTTCGCCACCCGACCTCCCATGTGCCCGACCTGCAAATCGGCCCCCCCACGAGGGGCGTCCCCGGTGGGGGAGAGCCACCCTTAATGGCCTCGTGATTCGATAACCCGGGATCGAGGAATTCCGATTAAAAGTCGAGATCGCCTCCCTACCATCCCTCGGATTATTCTGCGATAACGGAATCGCGCTTTTCTACGGATTTTATAACTTTCAGTAATTTCAGCTTACCCTCACTTTTGACTTTTACCCCTGACGATCGGCCGGAATTTTATTTTTACAGTTTATTAATATACGCGCTCACATTTGGGTGCAACATTGAATTTACGTGGACCCATTCGTTGTCTTTGGTGCGTTAACTTCACTTTATTGACATTTAATTGGAAATATAAATGAAGGAAAGAGTTTCTTGGATTTTTCTTTAGTCATGCTTACGGACCGTTTTTTAACGACGTGAAACTCAAAATTGACTTTGGCATCTCGTTTTCCTTCTTTTATCTCTTTCGTTAAATGTACGCGCGTTAATTAACGGGGGTCGTAATTTCGGAGACTTCGGTGAGTTTCGAGAGGGCGACCGAGATTCATAGTCCGAGATTTAGGCTCCTGCGCTCCGGGCAAACGAATCCTTTTTTCCGGAAGGAGCTTTCCCAACTTTCTCGGAGTCCTCCGGAGATTCCGCGTCCGCATAAGAAAACCGGAGTTCGAGTGCCCGCGCGACCGAGGGCCGCCGTCGTTACGCCCGGTCCGCGAAGAAAAACAGAACTCCCCGAAGTCGCGGCAGATAAAGGAAATCTATGAGTTTGTTTTCGCACGACATGGCCGGGAAGATCCCGAGGGAACGTCTCCGGGTGTCGGGTTCCCCCAGGAACCCGACCCGCCCGCCGAAATTAGCCCAATTTCTCAAGCGCCCCATGCAAACCGTGGCAATTAATTTTATAAATAAATTCAGAGGAATTTATTCGAAAATCTTTGATAAAATTAAGCCGCTCTCTGAAGCTCCGTGCTTGCGTTGATACTAAAATTGCTCGTTTGTCAAGGGTGAATGCATCAGATAATACAGAAATAATTTCAAAATGGGTCGGCTTGATTTTCCTCCCAGGTTAGGCGCATGATAATGAACGCGCACATGACGTTAATCGGCTTACGTCGAAGTCTTGCGTCGGCGTTCCGTCCCGTCGACGTTAACGCGACGTCGCTCGTTTTCCCGATCGACCGGCAGGAATTAACCCTACCCGGAGGTCCAGGGTGCGACAATTTATCCGCCTCAACGACCACCCTTCTTTCTGATCTCCGCCGTTTATCGGAGATCGATAATCCTCAAGGGGATGCGCAAGAGCGCCGGGGGACACGCGGACTGCGTGAGCCACGCCAACCACACGAGACCTCCCTCATCCGCCCCTAAACCCCACATTAAGGGGATGTGAAAGTGCCTAGTTTGGAGAAAAGTTTCGCACTACCTTAAACCAATTCGTTCCACCTCATTCCCCCCGCCAAGTGTTAGCCACGAAATTTCGCCCCAATTCTTTTCGTCCAATTTTCCAGCCCGGTCGTCGCGTCAAGTGGGAGGAATAATAAAATAATAAAATGGCGAGACGATAAAATGATAAAACAACGGGGAATATCGAGTTCCCGGGATCTCGCCCGGGGTGTAGAAATAATACATCAGGGAGGGGGGTTTCGATCGGAGATGAAAATTGATGTGGCGCGGCCGAATCGCCGCGGAAAACGCGATCCTCGCCATGGTTCGATTTTTCAACCCCTCCAGCGAAGGGGTGGTATTCCGGCTCGTCCACCGCACTTTAATTGCACTAAGTGTGCTCTCCTCGTGGATGAGATCGAACGTTGTTTGTGGGGGGTGGAGGGTCGGAGAGACAGGGGTGCTGGGGAGATCAGTAATATTCGAGAGTGAGGCAACCGATGGGAACAAAACAATGTCAGACGAGGGACGCCCCGGCTCGAAGATGAATTACCCGCCGGCTGCAAAAAGGCCACATTAATTTCCCATAAATTCATTTCGACAGCCCCCTCCCCCCCTGCCCCTGTCTGTCGCCCCACGAAACGTCCTGACGAATGGCAACGCCACGTCGCGTTTAATTGACCACCCGGAGAGAAGGACCTCCCGCGAATCGGGACTTTTGCGCGGGTCAGGCACCCTTTTTTAAGACCGTACCTAATGATATTCTTTGAGGCAGTGCCAAGTCTGGGAAGGGATGAAAAAAAATATGAGAACAGCGGGGAACTACGGTCCACCATTGTTTACGGCTCGCTTGGAAACTTCTGTGCACCCCCTGCGGTTTAAAACCGCACACGGAAAGGGACAAGCCAGTCCGCAGGGGTTCCTCAGGAAGTTTCAAAGATTCCCTGAGAATAATTCCTGGAGACACCGAGGGAATTTATCCGGAGTAGAAAAACTAGGGGTTATTAATTTTAGATATTTAATAACTTTTTGTTGAGAAAGAATTCACATTTTGGGGCGGATTTCCTTGGAGGGGAAAAAAATGAGGGAATATTGATTTTAGATGTTTCGTTTCTTTGGGACGAGTGGGAATTTTTCTTTTCACTCGATCGATCATCCCCTTTGCAGAAATCCCATTTAAGAGCCGATGAGCCGAGCCGCTCCCGAGGGGCCTCCGGGACGTCCGGGAAATTAAATGCCGCAAAGGGAACGGAATAGTTGCGGAGCCGGGGAAGTTTCGCCAGGGACTCGCCGATAAAAATAGTTCGGCCCAAGAATGCCATTAAGCCTCTCAGGTGAGCCGGGAGGAATTTCATTTGAACGGGATCACGTCGTCGGGGGCGCAAGAGGCCGACGTGCAGCCACGTCGGGACGTCGTCTGCGCGCGCCTGACGTACCGAATTCTCGACAAATGTCAGATCGAAATCCCTCCACGGCTGCCAAGATCCCGCGGGATTCGGGGCCGAAAGGATTTCCGCTGGAAGCACTGTGCGCGAGCAACGAGGAATCCGGAATTACGCGGGACGACGAGCGAGCTTCCGCCTCGCGGGGCGCGAGGAGTCGTGCGTGCTGCCGAGGGATGGCGACAGGTTAACCTGCCCTCTAAATGAAATATTTGGGACTTCCCTTTGTAAAACCTTTAAAAAAGCCCGGATGAATAATCTACCGTCGGATGAGAAATTGGGCAGCAAAAATATTGGACGGAAAAGATATACATGAAATGGGGAGCCCTAAATTTTCCGGGATTTGCGAGGCAATTGGAGGTTTCTTTTCGGGAATTTCGAATCCCGGGACCCTGACGACCGGGAGAATTGCGTCTTACGGGAAATGGGTTAACGTTCTTGGCGAAGACCTCCGCCATACTTTCGCGTAACCGGGACGTCGGCAATAAAAAAGGGGACACCCCCGACGAGTGCCGCGACATGTCGGATACATGGCCGGGAAGGTCGAAGGAATTTCGGGAATGCGTCAAGTGACATCCACCGCGGATTCACCCGCAGGACTTCCGCAAGTCCCTGGGACTCTTCGTCGAGTCCTATCAATGTCCGGGATGCGGCGTTATCGACCCCGCGAGACCCGAGTTTCCGGGGGAGGTTTCGGGACACACTTCGGGATACGTCCGTACGTGCGACATTCACCGACATACCCCGTGCCAGTACTTGCCAAATTTCCCGCAAAGTACGAAGCATTTCCAAGAAAGTCGTGACTACAATTTCTCGATTACATTATCTGAAACCCTCGAAACGGTCCTCTTCGATGGGCTATTCGTCCGGAAATCAGCGAAAAGGATTTCCTCCCTCGAGTACCGATTGCGATTAATTTCAAATGATATTATAAACAGCGGCATGATTTTGTAACAACCGACGATCGGCCCTAAAATCGAAGTACCTGTCGCCATTCATTCCTCTCTTCAAGGATGACAAATGTCGGGAAAAAATAGGGAAAAAAAGGAACGCACCCGGGATCATCGCGAACCGATAGACTGACGTAATGGGACGTCCCGGACGTAATGGGTATCGATCGTGGGACGAGGTCCCGACCTATTCTACAGGATCTCCCGGCGGATCATTCGACGAGTCGAGATTTACGATTGTTCGCGCGGACTCCCCTCGCCCCCTGGAAACGCAACTCGCGGAGGTGGTGCACCGCGTACTCCGAATTTATGGCACCGCCCGTGGGTTTCGGGAAAAAGCCGAAAAAAAAAAAACTGCGAGGGCCGATCATTCCCTGTCCCTCTGGCGATAAACCCTCGACACCCGCCGCCACGTACGACGAATTCAATCCATAATTTAGGGCATCGATTGCAATCTTAACGAAGTTATCTTATCCGCCGTAAATCGTCGACTCTACGAGGGAATAATCGCCGAACGCGACGCGATGCATTTTCCCAGGAACGCCCGTAACGAGAGCGGCTTTTATCGGGCCTGATAAGACTTCACCAGTGATAAGTGTTGGCTACTATCCTATTCTAAAAAGGTATCGACGAGATTTACGAAATTCCAGGTAGTAGAAAATTATACAGCGTTAAGGATATGTCGTTAATTATGAGAAAATAATATGCGGATAGCGCGAGTGTGCCCACAATTGCGAGGAAAATTTTTCCCTCGGTCTCGGAGGGTTGTCATTGTGTATCGCGTTTCGCGTCTTGCGTTTTACGTCTTGCGTTTCGCGCTTTTAAGTTTCGCTACTCGCGTTTCACGTTTCTTCTCTAAGAAGTCGTCTCATCCGCCTCATCCGCGGCCTTGGGCCGTTTCCGGCTTTCCCAGGGCGCATTTTCCCATCGGGGATTCGCATCGAGCGAGCGGACGCAAAGGGGGCGAGCTTGCGGAAAATCCCGGAAGAATCTCTTTCGATAGACCGCGAGCTCCGGCGAGCGGAAGTTCCGCCGCGCGGTCCTCGCTCCCCGATCAAAGGCCGCCCCGCGGGACGAATTTCTCGATCGAGCGACTCCATTTGCCGGCCGACAGGGGCTCGTTGTTTCTTTTCTTATTTCCGACTCGTCCGCTAACCCAGATACCGCGGAGAAATCGGCCAAACAAAAGGGATCGGACAGTCGGCGGCCTTATCGCGCGTCGGTACAAGAACGCTCCGGGCGGGCGGTCGGCAGATAAACGCCGGTATTTCGCTGGAACGACGCTCGCCACGGCAAAACGCTTCGGACAAAACTTACGCTCCGTGATGTCCGGAGGATCTTACATTCGGGCCATTTTTTTCCAGCATCTCGGGTTGGCGTGGAAAATCGCATTTCCCCGGAACGCCGCGAGGCGCGCCTCCACCCTCGGCGAAACTCGCTCGGTGAGGTGATAAATTATTTTGACCGAATCGCGGCCGGGATAATTGCGAGTACTTGCTGTAAATCGCGGAAAGATCCACGTAATTCTGGGGAGTGGGTAAGGGGAAGGGGAGGGGATGCAGCCCCTAGAAACGTGAGAAATGGACGCTGCATAAAGTAAGATAGCCTTTTGCACCACAACAGCCATCCATGGTAATGTACCGACAGTAAAGTCGGCCTCGTAAAATATTCCCTCCCACCCCCGTGGCCTCTCATGTTCCATGAGCCTCGAAATAACCTACTCGCTGCGCCACCCGGCATCCGCAGTCCCCCTAGATGCAGCCCCGATGCACCGACACTTCCGGCCATTTTCCGGACCGATCGGAATCCGTGATCTCGGCAGGCGCCGTATACTGATTAATTTTATGGATGAGCCGCGACTTTCGAGGGACCGTCTCCTCTTTTACCTCCCCACCCCCGCGAACCAGCGAACTATACGGAACAGAGTCGACGGAGAAAAAAAAATTGTATGCAATTTCGGAGAAAATCTGAATTTAGAAAAAAAAAAAAGAGACATCAAACGTGACCTCGATACCACAGGGGTAGATTATGCACGTGAAAGACACAGAAACGGGGGAACTAGTTTCCGAATTTGTAATTTCCCACGGTGACAATTAATTTTCGGGGGTTTCTCAAAAGGGGTGATTAAGGGAACTCGGGGGGTTATCGCGCGGTGCACAATTTCCGCAGCATCCACACAATTTCCCGGCGCTCCTTTTTTCCGGGCGCGAGCTGCATTTCCCCCGGTCGGGCTCGAGGCAGCGCCTTTGCCGTCTGCATTAATTAACAATCTGGGAAATGCACGATGTGCCGGGTGCATTATTCAAGTTGCAACGCCGCGCGATTGGGCGCTGCCGGAGGAGGGACGGAACGAGAGGAAAGCGAGAGGAAGGCTAAAAGGCGGCCGCGCCTTTTTCCTCGATCCACGGGAATCGTCCTCCCGCTTAAACGTTGATTCAGACGAGCGTTTACTTCCCCTCGCCGTTAATTAACAATGCGCGAAAACCCCGGCGGGATCGCCCGCGTCGCCGGTGCATCGGTGCATCGCCGCTGCACCGTGGCTGCACCGCGAGGAGGCGCGTCAAAAGCGACGGGGCCTTTTCAGCTTGCTCGTAAACGCGAACCCGGCGAGGAACCTGCGAATCAAAAGTATTCCCCGGTTCTGTCCTCTGCGTTAATTAACAATTTCGGGAATGCACCGCGCTGCACTCGCGCCCGGTGCATTATTCAGGTGACATCGCCCCCGCGATTAAGCCGCGCCCGCGCTAAAAGCTACACGCCGCTTTTTCAGAATCCGGAATTAAATGCCTTTTTATTTGCCGCGTCCGCGTTAATTAATAATCCCCCAAACGGGGGCGCGGGCGGCATTATTCGCCGTTGAAAAATCGACCGTTTAATCCCACGTCGAACGGCCTCGCCGACATCTCGGGTCGTTGCACCTTCTTCCGGGGAATGATAATCCCTCGAACGACTCCGGCAGACCGGAAGCGTACAATAGCTTCAAGTATTAAAATACGTTATTCAAATTCCACGTAATAAAATTTATATATATATATATATATATATATACGGTCGCAACCCGATATAATGCAGCGCGATATAACGCGGTTTTGTGTACCGAGACCGAGGAAACGAAACCTGCTATTTTTAACGAAAATTCATTTCAAAGAGACGGTACCGGTATTATCCAAAATCACAGCGGATATATTGATTGGGATTAATTAACGACCGAAACATTGGGAAACGCGCAATTCAAACTCATCTCGTAACCAAGCTCCGCATAAATCCGCGTAAGTCACCGCGTTATAAAAAGAGGGTCTCGCCGGAGAATGCGGACGGGTCCTCCGCCCCCGATATTTCGGATCACTGTCCCGTGAAAATGTACACCGAATTAAAAGGCGGTTTTATTTCCGCGGTACTTTTAGATTGAATTCCGCGGGAGCGCGGATTGTGTAAAAGTTCCGCGGGTTTTCCCCCCCGTCCCCTTCTGCCCGGGTGGGTCTTTTTTTATCTTTAATGTCGTCGGCCCCGCGGATACATTTCGAGCGAGGGGTGTGCGGGTAATTGAATTGCCGATTCAGGGGTGACTCGATCGCGGCCCGACGGGAAATCGACGATTTTTCCGCACGGTCATCGTTTCCATCCAATCTTTTTCGTTTCCCTGTCCGTCCCTCCCCGCCGCCCCGTCAACGCTCCTCGCAAGGCCCTCGTTATACGGACGGCATATCTCGCCGTGATCTCCGTCGTTACGCCGAAAAAAATGGGAAATCGCAAAATTGACACCTGAACGAGCACGACGCGGTAATATCCGTCAAGCATCGAAGTCCTCCCAAAAGGATCACATATGTTTGGATAACACATCTCGTACAAACCACCCCGCAAGAATTGCGGCGATGCGTTATTAAACGCGAAGCCACAAGTCGGCGGGGAAGTTGGCGACGACTCGTCAATAATTTATGTTATCGAGTTTGCGACAACTTCCCCGGCGGGGCCGCCCCGGGAATATTTCATACACCTACTGGTGGGGGTGAGTGTCGTCCATCGGCCGGGGGGGGGCCGGGGTATGGGGGGCCTCGGACATTACGATTCCACATCCGTCCCGGAAATGAAATAAGCGCGCAGCCTCGGTAAATTTAATGCCGAGGACATTACGGGGACAAGGGGTAGCCCGGAAGAAAAAGCCACAAAGCCGGACTCGGGGCCCGGGGGCGAATGGGGCGGTTTGCCCCCTGGGGGTACCACCTCTTTCCTCCGTTCCTTCTTCGGTCCGGTCGAGTCCCACGGGATCCAAATAAAGCCCGAAGAGTGGTGCCAGTCGAATTGCCGTCCTTTCCCCACTCTCTTTCCCGGAAGAAATTTTCCTATCTGCCCCCACGGCCCCCCTCGCGAATTCGCCGAGGAAATCATTCTCTCGATCAATGACTGCTCCAGGGGGGGTCTAATGCGAGCGGTCTTGGTCCGAAAGAGGACCGATCGTATTTTCTACGGTTAAGAGTCGTTTCGTTGAAACGGGGTTGGAGGAGGACGGGGGGAGGGCAGTCTTTGTCGTTTCCTTTATCGGCCCTGAGTGCCGGTGGACGCCCGCGAGCTTTCGTTTTTTAACAAACGGGCTTCCCCCTTCTTCTGGAGAAAAGGGGGGAATCCCGGAAAGAAAGCTTCCTGGAGAGTTTGGGGGTGGGGGTCGCCAAAGAGGACGTTCAATCTGCTAAGTGAGAGCCCTCTTGCCATAAGCAGATTTCCGCAAGGATCCCCCGGGATATATCTCCTTCAAGTTCTATGGGGGACCATATCATATCGGGTGCGATGCACCTATGAAAGGGACCAAGGGTCGGGGGATTCCGCGGCGGAAGCGCCGCACATCGGTTGGCAGCCTCCCAAACTCAGGCTTTATTTACCGGGGGTGGCCTAAATTTGTTGCGAATTTTTTTTTTCTCGGTTTTTTCACTTTTTTTTTTTTCTGTTGGCGTTTGGCGCTGCAGGGGAGATACATAGATGGGCTCGTTTCGGGAGTTGAGGAGGAACCTGATGAGATATCTGAAGAGGAATCTGAAGAGCGAGGTGGTGATCTTGGTTTTACCGGCCGTGGAATATGTGCGCGCTCTAATTGCTTATTAATAAACCCAGAGGGGTGCTGGGGCAGCGCGGCGCCGAGGAAAAATTTCCTCACCGAAGGGCCGTCCGCGGAACGTTCAAACTCTTTCTCGCTCGAGTGCTCGGATTTTTTTACGATCGGGTCCTTGGAAACTTCCCCGGTTATTCCGGACGGCCGATTTCCCCGTTTTATGCTGCCAAGTCGAGTGCTTCGCGCACCGCATGCAAAACGCGCGGCCGTAAACGGGCCGCGGTCATTTTTGCCCGCGAGCTTTGGGACACTAAAATCCGAAAATCTTGGCACTTCTTCGTGGGGGGGGAAGGCGATGGCCACTTTGCCCGTTCTGGCCACAATGGCCGGCCCGGTGCTCGAGTAAACGACGGCGAATTACTCGCGGAAAAGCTCGACCCCCGGATAAGTGTTGACCGGGAGTTACGATACACCCAACGGCTTCTCGCGGACAAATTCAACGCCGCGTTTAACGAGCTTAAATCATGGCGGCCCGGAAAATCGGCCTCGGAGGGTGCGAAAATCTATCCCCGACCTAACCTGCCCGTTCCACCTCCATTTCGCCGATTAAATCGAATCCTTCCCCCGAGGAATCTCGATACTTCCTGATAAACGAAACCTTTATTAATTTCGAACGAATTCCCGAGTATAGTCGAATAAACGTAGAGAAAATGTCGAATTTGTGCTATCGTGAAGTAGGGTGTTTTTACTTAATAAAAAATATACATATCCATAAACTGACACTAATTTCAGAGAAATTAAAGCCTGTAGGATAACAGCGATAAAATGTACAATTCGTGAAGCCACGGAGCTTCCTTTAATGAAAAGTCCTCGTTTTGAGGATTTCTTCCTTCGTGGGCCAACTTTTGGCACGCCCGCGTCTCCGCCGCAACGAATCCGCCATGTCGGTAAAATATTTAGCCCCGTCGCAATTAATTTCCCGAGTTAACCGGGAAACTTGGGCCGTACGTGCATTAGCAAATTGCGTTCCCGCCGAGTGCCCGCGGAGAATCGAGGAGCGGAACGGCAGTTTTGAAAGGACCTGTATACGCGCAAACTTCCCCGGCCTACGGGGTGCGGAGAGTAGCCCGGAGGGAGCCGGGGATATTATTCCTAATGCAATCCCGTCAGGATCATAATTGAATATCGGCCTGAATGCCGGCCAAAGTCGCCGTTCCCCGCGCCCCTTTATCTTAGGACCCCGAAGAGCCCGGGGGGTGCCCAAGTACCGCGACCCCCCGCCCCCGTTGCATTATGCACTCCCCCAGTGCCGATGCAATCGGCCCCCGAGTGCATTGTTCCCGGAAGAATATTTGGCAACCACTCGATTGACCGCGGAAAGTAATTAGCCCCCTTCTCCCATACGTAACTTCCGGTCGCCGAGTTTCCGCGATTTCCCCCAAATAATCGCGTTTCCGGGGGGCGCCTTTTAATGGGGAACGTTGAACGGCGTTTCCGGCAGTTCTTGTCGTGGGAGAAGACGACTCTCCGAAGTGGTTTCACG
The DNA here is from genome assembly GCF_000612105.2 of Orussus abietinus. Classification (NCBI taxonomy): domain Eukaryota; kingdom Metazoa; phylum Arthropoda; class Insecta; order Hymenoptera; family Orussidae; genus Orussus; species Orussus abietinus. The sequence continues at coordinate 3,239,118 of NW_019396012.1, forward strand.
GTGGAGAAAATTGTCATCCAGGTGCATCGCAGGGTTTGTTTTATGAGGAGGGATAAAAAAAAAAGAACCGGCCACTTCGAGGAGCACTTATCGAGATACACCTGCTCCGGCCTCCGAGACGGCTTCATGATCGGGGGGCAAGGTGAAAATCGCTTATGGGGCCCCAGGTGCGACCGAGGGGTAGCGAAGGGATAATTAATGATACTGTCACGTCGTATCGACACTCGGGCCCTGGGGTGGAGGTCTTGCTCGTATTTCAGAAATGGCTGAATCCACTGCAGTTTATAAGCGGGAAGTTGCGAACAGGTAATCGCGCCGATGGTTTCAAAATGTACCCAGTTTAGTCACTTGTATCGGTTTAATTTTAATTTACACTGGAATTATATTGGATGTTAGGTAAATATATCAATTAGTGCTCGGGTACTGTCGAGGATGTAACGAAGTCGCCAGCGAATAGCACTTGGGTCAAACAGGGGTAGATTAGGAGACTCGTTATTAAAAATAGACAGGCAGATATGGTACTACTTAGAGGTGCTATCATATTAGATATAGAGGTTCCGTCGATTTTTTTCCCCGTTTTCAGAGTCAGGACAGTCACCTGTCCATTATGGTGGGACAGGTGCAAGTGCGCCACCCCTCGCTCAATTTCCCACCTTTCGGTGCTCTCTGCCAGGAGCTACCCCATAGTGTCAGCTGATGGCTTTGGGGGCTGAGTGCCGGCTTTAAAAAAACACCAGACACTTTCCCTCCCCCCTAGGGAAACTTTTCCAAAAGTTGGGGCTCGGCAGGGTGCTAAGTGGGAGCGTCTCAAAAAAAAAAAAGGAGAAAAGGAGGCGAACGGAAAGGAATCTCGAAAACGTATTCATGGGAAGGCCGTTCTCTGAAATTCTTCATAGGGCGGTTCTTCGGGTTTTTCGGGGTCTTCGGGGATAATCTGCAGCGTTTTCGCGGAGGAACGAGTTCGTTAATTATTTATTCCCCAGGCCTCGCGGAGGGGCACAAGTTCGGTCCGAAAAAGGGAGGAAGAAAGGAGGTCGCTCTTCGTGCTCGGTTTACAGGGTGTCGTATATACGCCGAGTCATGGAACCGGGAAGAGCTAATTACGAGACGAGACGGGGTACCCGCTCTAGCCGAAGCTCTTCGTGTCAACGCGGTAAAACGAGCACCTTCAGCAAGGGGCGTAACGCGTTATTAAGTAGCCGACGAGATGCCGCGTCTGCTCGAAAGGGAAGTAAAACAGAGATCCACTTTGCCGGCAAACAGACGTTCCTTCCTCCTTGAACCTTCGGCGGCAAGGTGGGGGTGCATCCCCCAGAAGAGGGGGCTCACCGGAAGTGCACTCTGGCCAGGGATGCAAGGCCTGGATTTTAATTACGAGGCTGGCGGAAAATCCGCGCGATCGGAAACTAGATTCCACCCATTTCTGAAGAAGCCTAAAATTTCAACCCCTTCTTACGCCCCTTAGAGATCGACATTCGAAAAATCGCTATACAGTTCAGTTGTTATGGAAGGGTCATTCTATGCATATTAAAACGTCAAAACGTGTATAAAATTTTTCTCTAAACTGGGTGCATCGACTCATTTGAAATTTCATCACGCGATGAACTCTTGGTCCATAAATTAAGTCAGCGAGTTAAGGTTTTGTTCGTGGAGATTAATAAAAATCGCCCATCGTTTCCTTTGCCCGGGTGGGCGGAAAAACGCGTCCGGACGATGTGGGCGTGAATTGTTAATCCTCCTCGTCGGGCAGTCCGTCGGTCGGATGAATTCTTCGTCCGTGGCGTCTCTCCTTTTTCGTCGGTGCCCATTGTCCGGCTCCGGGGACAACACGGGGACGACGTCCACCATCGCCCGGGGGTTGGCCGGCGGCCCCATGAAAAAGCTCCCGTATACCCGGGCTCGCTCTTTCCCCTTCCTGTGTTTTCGTTCGGCATATCGAGTTACGCGTACATTTTGCAAACCCGCCCGGGGGGCGGAGGGGATTCGTCACGTGAGTATCTGGGGTAATATCGACGGTGGACAAAAGGGAGACAGAAGCGCAAGGAGGGCAAAATAATCCTGCCACGAGACCTGACGGCCTCTGTCAAGGGACATAATTTCTATGGTGACATAAGGAATGATACGTATATTCGGACGAAAATGTATTAAATTAAATTTCGTTTTATCATTTAAATATGCCCCACTAAGGGACTTATGGCGTCAAAGAGGTCTCGTTTATGAAGTATAGTCCGCCTTGATAAAATCCCGGTGTCGCCCGTAAGGGGCGCTTTTTGGAGGACCCGGCTCCGCGGATTTCTGCCTCCCGCGAAGACGGCGTAAATCCCCGAGAGTACACCTCGTTGGGCGAAATTGCGTGTACACGTCGACGGGTGCGTGTTATCATCCGAATATACGGGGTGAAATTACGCCGGTAAAGCATCAGGCTGTCGCGATGTGGGGGGATTCGGGGGTAGCGGAAAACTAAGGGTTTGGGGGAGGAAAAACGGTGAAACGCGGAATAAGGCGCAGAGAAGATAAGCAAGAGAGCGAGACAGGTGGAGGCGGCTACGCGCGGGGGGAGGGAGAAAAAGAAACCAAGAAAGTGGAGATAGACAGAGTCGCGCGCACTCCTTGACGAAACTTTAGCGGTATCACAGAGAGCAAATAAATTTATGGGGAAAGTTAAAAGCATTGCAAGCTCAGCGCGATGCCGCGCGTGTTGCCTGGGAGCTTTTATTCACCAACGCCGTCCCTTTTTATCCCTCTTTCCCTCTCCTTCCCCCCTTTTTCTCTCTCTCTCGCTCCCTCGGCAAATGGGGTTATTTACGACACGCGACATCGGAAGTCCGGCTCCTCTCGATTGTTTTCCCTCGTTTCTTTTTTCCTCCCTCGGGATTAATCGGTCGCGCAATTTCCGGGGCCGGGAGGGGACCGCGGGAAAATCGGGCCGGAGGGTAATAACGGTTAATAATTATCGCGAATTAATCTGTCGCAATGTGCGGACGTTATGTCAGGGGGGAGGTAAAAGCACCGCGGTACCCCCGTTAAGTAATGTGTGCGCGGGGCAGAGTCGAATTAAGGCAACATTGATTTACCGGCCGGTGGCATTGATTTTGTCGGGGCTTTTTCCACCGCGCCTCCCGAGCCCGGTTTACTTTTGTTCGGTGCCAATCATTGGGTTTACATATGTATATATAATTTTATACGATAACACTCGCCGGCCCCGGTAAACCGTCCCGTATCGACGTTTCCCGGATACGAGGGGGAGTTTTATCCTTTATCCGGAAAATTGAAGCGCGGCGCGAAATTGCGGGAAAAAAAAATTCATCCGAGGAACCCCTTCCTCTGGACGGGACTCTTCGTGGGGGACCTTCGATCGCGGTCGAGCTCATTAATCGGGGATGTCGAGACGGAAATCGTTCGTCAGACGTCGAGGTGGAAACGTCGTCGACGGTTTGTGGGTTTTCCGGGGGATGTCGAATAATTACTTGATTAATCGATGTCGATTATTATCGAGAAATTACCGGTGAAACGTCTTCGGATTATCGCGGGCTTTATTAGGTCCGGAAATCATCCCGTTGCAGAAAATCCGCATTTCCGCCCGCGGAAAGTACACACAAAAGGGCCGCGCATTACGGCTGCCAAGACGACGGCCATTGTGTCCCCATACACGCGAGGACTATTTCCTGCGGCAATTAGTATAACCGGCGGGGTAACCATACCGTTTTACGATCCCGGTCATACTCTTTCCTCCGCCAGACACATAATGGCCCCATGGCGGAGTTATTTGGGGCGCACGGATCTCTCGCGGCCTCGTAATTTCCCCTTTCGTAGACAAGCTTTCCCTCAAGGATCCCCGGGAAATTCTCGACTCAATAACATTCACGTAAAATCATCGACCAGATGATTTCCACATAAAATCAAGGCCCATTGTGTAGGAGAAAATATTTCCTCGAAGAAGGTCCTCCTCTCTTAACGCATTACCTACATTGAGAAGAAAACGGGCCCTGATTAAATTTTATGTTTTCCACCTCTTCGTGGGAATTATCTCTCCCACAGGAGGGGTTGGAAAATCGGCGCCCCAGTCCCCCGGGCGTAAAGATCGGTCGTAATCACGGGCGTCGCATTTCCCTGGAGCACGCGTCCTTTTTTCCGTCCAAGGCGGTCCTGGATACGCGGAGACGTTTACGATTTCCCGGGGATCCAGGCGTAAGGCGGCACCGTCCGGCTTTGCTCCGACTTTTCTTTCCCTTGTTTCCTCCCTTTTTCCGCCGCGTTTTTTTACGAGGGACAATAGTCCCCAGGGCAGTAAATAGGCGACATCTGTTTCGAGGCCGGGGCTGGCGGGGGCGCAATAATGAACGCGAAAGCCCGGCCGGTGACTTAGTTCTGGCTCGTAACTCTAACGAGAGGAGGCCGCGCCACGGGGCTTGAATTTTCCAGGAGAGGCTGGCCCGACCTCGTAAATTATCCTTCGTTTCACCCGGGAGTATCGCCCGACACTTCGGGGGACGAGGACCGGGCGCTGGCGAGAAAGCGACCCCGGGCCACCTCGTATCGGTTCGAAGAGACTTCTCGGGGCATCGGGTCCAACCTCGACTTGACAATGTTTTTTAACTCGAGTACCTCGAGATGACAATAAATTCGACTTGGTACGTTGCAACTGCGAACGGAAAGGTCCTCGTTTTTGGTCGATTCCTGCACTTCCTGCCCCCGCGCTTCCCCGTCTCAGGACCGTCCCAGTCGTTACCCCAGCTCGCGCAATTGCTTCGGCACGAGACCGAAAACTTGCATTACGAGGGACCTCGCGTGTCGCTTTAGGATCATTACTGACACGAAAGTATAAGCCGGTTACCTCCAGGTACCGCGAGTATCCGAGACGTCCTGGAAACGTCCCTGCGAAGTTCCCGTGGGATAGAAGGGGTGGACCGAACATTTTTTTCTCGGGGCACCCGGTGGAAAGGTTTAGCGTGGTTCCTGGCAAAGGCGAAGAGAGATTCCCCAGACAAGTCGGGGAATTAATTAGGCGTGAAACCGGGACCAGTCGTCGAGGCGCATCGAGCCGCCTCGTGATCCTAAGGAGGCTCCGGAAGAGAGAGGTCAGGTGGGGAAGTAAATCGAGGACGATATCTCGATGGTCCCCGGCATCCGCGGGGAATCTCGGCGAAGTCCCGACCGGAGGAAGTTACGAGGCAGGGCTAAGCAGCCGAGACGATATCTGGCAGGTTGCCCGTTTGCAAACTCAGCTGTGGCAGGGGTAGGACCTGTCCCAGCACCCTCTCGTCGGAGGGACGGGGGTGGTCCCTCTATCTCCTTCCTGAGGAAGGCGGGCCCCGAGACACGAGGATGACTTTAAAGCTCCTCCGGTTGGATTTAATAACGCGGCAAGATGTTGCGCGGGACGAAACCACCCGCGAGTTATGGGCGGCGGATGGGATGTGGGATGACGTCCCGACGCGATTACACGTAGGCTTCTCCCAGGGAAATCCTGGAGGAAGGAGGAACCACGCCGATCGATCGGGTGCTCTTCCGAGTGGTTGAATCTCTGGGTATCCACGAACGAGGACGGAGTGGTGATGAACAAAATCCTGCGGAAATGACAGTCGCAATTCTTGCCATGGAAGGGGGGTTTTACGGCGTTTTGGCCGCTTCGGGGATATCCCTGACAATAAGTCTCGCGGAAGGAGTCCGCGTTCGCGGGAACGTCGGTGAAGTTCCTCCGCCGGGGATTCGGCCGGGATAAATAAGTGAGACGTCGTCCGTTCTCCTCAGGAGAGAAGCAAGAGGAAGACGAAGACATCCGGAACTAGCACTGACCTCCATCTTTCTCCATCTCCCTTCCCACCCGGTAGTTATCCGTTCTTCTTGCTTCTCTCCTTCTAGCCCTCTCTTTTCGTCCCTCTTTTGGCTCTCGACTCTCTCTTTCCCTTTCTGTCCATACTCGCAGCTACTTCCCGTCGGTGTACAGAATGCGAGAAAATATTCCACGTGAATGGCAAGACGGGCGACGCGACGCCATATCCCGAGGCGTCGCGTCGCGACGTTGCGTCACGTTGCTCGTTTGCTTCGTTTCAATGACACTTGCACCTTCGTCGTCGTTAAATTCAACTTTCCGTAATTCAAAATTTCGTGACGAGGAAAGAAATTTCATTTATTCGGTCTCACGCAATATTTCGTTATGCATGAAATTTTATTTTTAATTCAAAGTTTAAAAAATATCCACAAACAAATTTGTCAAAAAGTGAAATTTCATGGCTCGATTATGGAAAGAAATTTTGTAGGAAAACAATTTTTTCAACGTGCTTCCTTGTGGCGGAAATTCGGGATTATCGCGAGAAACGGAAGGAGATCGAGAGGAGTGAAGCTACCGGGGAGTATCGGGGCTTCCTGGATTAATTAATTTAATTTCTTCGGAGCATATTTCGCCTCATACAATTAATCCGCGGTGGGTGGGTTTTCATTAGGAATTCATAGGCTCTTAAAATTAGGTTCGGCAGGACGACCGCGATCGAGTCCTCCCTCCCTGCGGGGAGGGGAAAATCCTGGAGCGTCGGTCCCGCGTCTTTGTAAATCCTAGGAAGGCCTTTGTATTCCGCGGCGACAACGAGCGGGGAAGCTTGTAAATTATTCAGGAGCCAGATAGAATTGGTAGGGAAACGGAGACGACACCGGGGGAGGGCCAAGGACGAGGAGAGACGACGAAACGAGGCGGGGTCGGGGAAGTTGGCTTCCAGGACCGCGAGGAGAGGCTCGGAAAACTCCTTTTCCGAAGAGCCCGAGAGGGGCCTCTCGCCTCGGAGAACAGTCGACGTAAATTCCGACTTGACGAAATAAAACGGCTCTATTTGTCTCTCGAACCCGGCTCTAATATTCCGGGCGTTTACGAGGCAAGCCCAACCTCGTGTGAGACTCGTTTTCGCCGGGCAAAATAGCCCCGTCGTAAAGGAATAATAAAAAGGAGCAAGAGGGACACGTACGTAACCGAGGAAAGCAAAGGCGAGAAAGTTCGGAGACTTTTTCCCCATTCGTAAATTTTTTTACATCGTTTTTATTAACATCCAGATTAAGGGGATGCAAGGCCCTCGAATCAGTCGATCCGAATATCACCATTTATCATTTTTTTTTAAGGTCCTTAAAATCAAAGTCCTTTCCTCCCCCTTTCCAGGGACCCTAAGGATGCACCTGCAGACATGCGTTGACGCGCCGGCACCCTTGAGGTGGAAAAAGGGCGCATTTATCTCGGGCTAATCCGATATTCGCGCGTTTACCCGGACTCCGAAGTTACGGCTCCCCTGGGGTCGCACCTCGGGGGGGTGTATTAGAGGACCCGCCCCTTCGCCGCAATTACCGTAGCCCTAATTAATGGACACGCCGGAAAAGCGGGCGGAACGCTTTATTAAAACCAGCCACCTCGAGGTCGCCACCCCTCGAGCACTCGGCGGAGATTCCGAGGGTGCACTTTCGGGCCTGCCTCCCTTCGCGGAGATGCTCCTTATATCGCGGACAGCTCCTTATAGCGCGAAACGGGATGAAAACTGTGACCAGTCCCGGCGGAAGGCACGATTTCCGGGGCGTTACGAGGGACGGAAGTGCGTCGTTCGCGCCTGCGACGGAAGTGCGATTCTAAGGGTGAGTCTCTTCTCCAGAGATGTAAGCCGAGAGATATGAGACATAAGGTGCGCCATCAAAAAATGTATATATCGCTATTTTATAACATTTATGTGCATCATAGTGACACCTTTACAATTTTACCATAACCTCGTGTATTAAAAATGCATTGATCTTATATTTTTAATAGTGGAGAAGGGGTCATCCCCATTTTAGTCATCTACCTCTAATCCTCACGTCGCGGTGGTTTTTGGTTACTAGCTTCGGGGAGTTTATCGATTCGTATGGTAATTGATGTTTATTAAAAATGTAAGAGCATATGTTAAGGATTTCGACTTGGCCCCGGGGGCGCAATCGGTAGTCGGGCGTTCAAGGGCTGCGGGGGCAATAAAGATGGCGTGCCGTCGAGCAATTTCGGGCCGAGTCTAAGGGAGCGGCACGAGCAATTTATTCCGACGTGCACCCCCTGGCCGAGGCAGGCAATCGCCCCGCTAAACGGGGGAAACTTTGCCACGGTCGTTACGACGTCGATTGCCGCCACCTCGCCAGGATCCCCCCCTAAGGGCGAATCATCCCCCGCGGAGCTCCTCTTCTAGGACGATTATTTCATTATTAAGGGAGCACTCTTTCGAATGGATCGCGAGAAGAGGGAGCTGCGTCTCCGGAGGAAGAGGTTAGGGAGGAGGGATTTACAAGGGCGGAAAATCATCGGAAAAGGGTAAAAAGGGCGGATTTTCCGTCGTTTCATGCGAAAGCGCACCTCTCGATTTCGGGACACGATTTCGGTTCGAAACTGTTTTTTTCTCACCCCAAAAAACGCTTCCTTCGGACCGTCGTGATTCGTGATGTCTTTTACGCCTCTTCGTAAGGTCTTCGGGTTTCTTTAAAGCGTTTAAAACCTGTCGGAAAAGTGCAGGTTGCGTTTTCGCCGCAGAGGGGGGAAGCGTCCGGATGGTCAGGACGGACCGAGAGAGAGAGGAAACCTGAAACGATCCCTAAATCTAAAGCATAACGACAAGACGATCCTCCCTCTTCCGCGTGGCCGTCGTTAATTTTAACGATCGCTAAGTGCAAGCCTGACCTGCGATCGGTAATTCCGCCTGCTTTTACCGCCCGTTAAAATTAACGGTACGGATACGAAACGCGACCGAATGCGGCCGCGGATATAAGGCGGCGTTCACTTCCGTTTCAGCGTCGTTTCGAAATTTCCCGGTCACGAGGGCGACCCCTGTCCTTATTCTGGGGGAACCGAACCCCCGAAGAGTTCGTGAGATTTTTCATTTAAATTTTACCTCCCCCATTCCGTAATCGACGTAATGCTCTCGACGGTGACCGGCTCGCTTTTTATCGCTCATTAACATATCGCGGGGGCGCCGGACATTAAGATGGGACTCTAATGATAACCCCGTCGTTATGGAATTTTAAGGCACCCTCGATAATTCCCTCGAACGAACTAATCAAATCTCCCGGTCTTTGACCCCTTCGATTAAATCCGCCCGGTCTAAATTAAACGTAATCCATAATTTTCGTGAATTTCCACGCCTGGAAGATTTTCCGTATGTATGAAAAAAACCTTTTCCAGGATTGTGGATGGGTATAGAACACGAAGATTCGACGTAACATTTCGTGGGTTTAATTTTGACAGGATTCGTAATTGCTTAAAAAAATCACTCCGCATGCAAGATTTAATTTTTGACCCGAACATCTTTTCCAGTACCTAAGATCAGGTTGCAGAAATTCAAACTAACTTTAACACGATTTTTTGAAATCTCGGGCAAAGGGGGAGAAAATTTCATTTTTTACGAGGAGACCTTTGCCAAAGTTCCAGATAAGTATGAAGGACGAGGAATCGCCGGGAATAATTCGCGGTTCCCTGAACGAGCAGCGACGTGGCCGGTGGGGCGATTCCCCCCGAGGGGAACTTCCGGTACATAATTCCGCCGCCCCCGAAATTGGTTGTTTCAAACTTTTCCAAGACGACTGCGGTCTCCTGATTAAGTCCGAGGAATCTTCGTAGTTCCTTCTCGACGTCTCCGAATTTTCGTAATCCTCCGTGATAACGCATGCCGACATATTTCCCCCGGTGGTAGAAAAACGAGGAAACGCAGAAATAATTTCCCCCTCTCCCTCTCTCGATATTAATCGGCAAAATGGCGCCGGCGAGAATTTCTCGCTGATGGCGCATTCTTTTTATCTCCCTTTCTTTTTTGCGCGGTTTTCCGGTAAAAATCCCGAGGCTGATAGCGCATCACCGTTTCCCACGGAAAATGGTATCTTCTCCCACGGAGGCGTCGCCCCGGGACACGAGCTGGCAATTTTCCGCGAGTACCGCGACAATTAGCGCGATATTCGCGGGGGGTACCTCCTCCCATCTTGCGGACTTTCCGTTCCATTAGGCGAAATACCCTCGGAATTGCAAATCAGCGCTTAACTGACTTCTTGAATATCTTTGTCTCTACGTGACCGGGATGATTTAGCGCGGCTCAGGAGCGAGAGCGCCTCCACCCCCCCGCGGCTATCTTTATCTTCGACGTTGGGGCGGATTTATATCTTAAGGCGATATGAAAGTAGCATCTGCGGGATCAATTGTTTAAAATAAATTGCGGCGAGCTGGGGGTACCAAAATCTTCCTTGGGGTCTCGAAATTCATATTGTAAAGTTTGGAACGATTCGGTACCCCCCGGTTCGGAGAAAAGTTTCATAAACGAGACCCCTCGGAGGACACTTTCATATCGCCTTAAGAGAGATAAATGCGAGGGGAAAAAGAAATAGAAAAAGGAAAAAAAATTAAAGAAGGGAAGGAAAATCGTCCAACATGGCCGGGATTAATTTAGACGTAGAAAGTAGACGTTTAGGGGCAAGGGGGAGTCCCTGAAACGAGGGATTTCATTAGAGGGACAATCGCGCGTTAGTTCACTACCCCCCCACGCATCTGAATTTCCGCCTAAGCAATTCGTGCCCGTGCAACGGCCCGTTACGCGTTTTACGTCGCTGTAAAGTTTCGAATAGGTCGCCGCCTCGATGCCGGGAGCCTCGGATATATTGCGAATTTGTAGGAACGAGTCGGAGGGAAAGGAAAGCGCGAAGATAAGGTAACGCTCTGGCGAAGGTGGTCTCGTCGCCGAGGAATAGGCAAACAAAATAGAGGGTCAGTCGTTCCAGAGAGCGCTAGGAATGCCAGGAACGCGGGCAAGGCACGTTCCCTCGGGAATACAGTCTAACCTCCCGGGAATACCGTTTATACGGGGGATAAATCATCCCGGGGCTGTAAAAAAAATTCCGATACCTCTGGAAATTTCTCTCGCGGCGGGTTTCCACCGCGAGGCGTACCGCGGCGCCACTCGCCACGGCGGCGGGGAATTCGAACGAGGATTCGATTGATCTAACGTTGAGATGCGCGAAGTTGCCGAATTGTCGCTGGAAGTTCGAAAATGATGGGTTCTCGGTTTCTGATAGTCAGTGGGAGGACGCGGATGGAGGTTTGGAATTTTTTCCATTTTATATTTCTCAATTTCGAAAATTTCCTGGAGAGGAAGGTCTTCCCTCTCGCTGCCTTCGTTAGCGGCGCCCTCGACCGTGCGCGCGCCCTCTCCGGGTTCTCGTTCGAGATATCGATCCCGCACCCCCCGCGAAGTAATATGAGTAACGGTCGGGCTGGCCGCGGCGCGGCAAATTGGATCGGGGTCACGAAACAGCACCCGGCCGCCGTAAAAACGCCCGTCCGAGCTCGGCGCGACTAAATGTTTGCCTTCTCTCCCGCGTTTGTCGCATAAACCCGAGCCTTAATCAGCGTCGGCGGCGCCCGGGAACCGCGGCCTCTGATTGGCCCGCCGCTGACCAATCGGAAGCCGCGCTCGTGGCGCGCTGCCAAAAGTTCCAGACATGGTAAGTTACGCCAATTTTCGCCAATTCACCGGTCATCTCTCCAAAGCTTTCCTCTTCGAGAAATTATGAGAATTACAATTTTTTTTTGCTCTCACAATGACCTTTTAATGGCACCTCAACCGACGCCTTTTCTGAGACGAATAAAATGCAGATTTCGACCGGCGGACCAAATTCCTTTTCTTCGCCCGGGTTCTCGGTTTCCCCGGTGGCCATATTGGATTCTCGCGGCGTCGACGACATCCGGAAAGAGGACCGATCCGGCAGATTCGAGGGAGCGATCGCGGAATATTGCAAAGTCTCCGCCCGGAAGAAGGACGGGAGGGAAGGTAATTTGATAAACGAGCCTTGGCGTCGCCAATCCCGGAGTCCCGTTCCGGCGGATCCGTCCCGAGTGAAAAGATGGCTTCCCCGACGGCACGGTGATGTAAATACGATTACAGGGGGGCAGGGGTGGTTCGCCCCCGTGGGAGCGAAAATATTTGCGGGAGGGCCGCGCACCTGCCTGGATATCCGTCTTCCATCGGGCTCGCCCGGGGCCTCCGGCGAATGTTTGCTCGGCCATAATCATTCCGCTGATTCCGTTACGGGATACGTCCTTGCGCCCTCCACTCCCTATATCTCCGCTTTATGTATGTACATACCTATATATATCCTGCCCGCCCCCGGGATTAAATATTTGTTCCGCGGCGTAAATACCTCGCAGCCACTCGGGTCGACTCAAAGGGCGACGTCGGTCCATTGCGACTTCTTATATCCTAACCGTTATTTATCCTTAATCGCTTTAGAAGAAATCCCATTAAATTTATATCAAGTCAAGAAGATAAAAGTACATTTCGTGGGTATTCTTGAATCGACGGAGAGAGAATTTCACGATCCGGCAATTGAAGCGCCCAAGATGGAATAATGCCCTCGCTGTAAAACAAATCCCCATAGATTTGCACTAACGGAGATAATTAGAAGAAAATTCACTAGGTATCTCGGCTCGACGGGAGAGTAGGCAGGATCTCGGTCCAGCGGTTCGATCTTTCCTTGGCAGAAACCACCCCCTCTCGAAGAACCGCTTTTTCCGCGAAGAGGTAAAAAAATCCATCGGAGTCATTCGCCCCGTGGGGTCTCCCGATTTTTCCCGGGGTCGCGAGTCGCGTGTCCTTTAAAGCGGTCACTCGAACCGGCCATCCGGAGACAAAAGTGGTTCCCTACGTGGAAGGACGCCTCCCGGCGGAATCCCGGCCCGGGGCCTGGCAAACGAGACCCGCGAAATGGAGCAACACACCCGGGAAGACCTATACAACGTTAACGACGTTCCCCGTTGCCTCGGAGGAATTCCGTACATTTGCGCCCTAGTTCCCTCTCTCTCCCTCTCGCGACGCCCGCGTCGCGGCGTCTCTTTCTCTCTCGGGCGCGGCCGCCGTTTCCGCAGGTGCGCGCGGGTTGAGCCCCTCGGCTCGCGCAAGGTTGCACAACGGGGCGGCTTCGAAATGGAAGGTTCTTTCTCTCCCTCCACCTTTTTCCCCGTTTTCATTTTCTCCTTTTCTTCGCGGTCACGGCTCCCCCCTCCTTCCGGCCCACCCTTTATTTCCCGGTGCGCCTTTTCTCCCCGTCTAACCCCGAAGTCGATTCATTACCGCGGCTTTATTGTCGCCTGCGCCATTAATGATTGACACGCCCGACCCTCTGCCCCCGGGCGGATCCGCGGGCTCGTCCTTGCGACTTTTGCTTCTGCCCCCGATATATCGGATGATATCGGGTGGCTACGAATCGTATCTCTAGGACTCACCGACGACATCCAGGTGGACGAAGTGGCTCATGTGAGGTGTCGTGGAGACCTGGCACTCGTAGATGCCGCTATCCCGGTGCTGGGGATACTTGATCTGCAACGTCCAGTCGTCCGAGCGCATGTTGTGCAGTGCCCTGAACCGCTGGTCGCTGGTGTAGGTGTAGCTGCCGATGGTCAGCAAATGGATGTCCCTGTGGCGCACCCAGGACACCTGCAGCGACATCTGAAAAGACAACCCCATGATACCACCCATAAGTCCTGGAAACATCTCATTCGTTCCGAGCGCAAAAGTCGCCGGCGATTAATCAATCGACTTAATTGTTAATTTATCCGGCGTCGTAATACACCCCCGGAGAGGAAGGGTCCCCTCGGCAGATCCAGTTTCCCGCGGGATAGGAAAGAGGAGGATAACTATTAGCAGTCTCCCGGATAAGGATCGTATGCCGGGAGTTAAGTATATCCGGTCGGAGGTCGTCTTCCCTCCGAGGAATTAATAGGGTCGCTTTGCATATTATCTCCGCGAGCCGCGTCGAGGCCGCGAGCTAACATCCGCGGGGGGTGGAAACGGAACCTGGGGGCCTTAGGGTGATAATTAGACCAGGGTTGGCTGCCGGGGCCGGGTATTTTGTAAACCCCGGGGCAAAAAGTGAGCCCCGGCTCAGGAGACCGGCCAAAGTGAAAAGAGAGTCCGCATCTCGCGCCGGCTCTCTCCGTCTCTCTGGCTTTCTCTCCTCCTCTCGTCGCGGCCGCTTTTTTACCGGGACAATATTTAGCGGCGAAGTTAACGCCGAGCAAACCGAGTCCTTTGCCGGGGACACCCTCAAAGAGTCCCCACGTTTGCTCGTGGAAACGCACCTCGGGACCGCTCCCGAGGGCCTCCAGGGACTCCTGGGGTCCCAACTCGCAGATCTCCACGCTTTGCAGGGGAAGAGAGGAAAGAGAGATAACAGAAATGGCACGTGATATCGGTTTCTTGGCGTTGACCGGTAAGATTAAAAAAATTGCAGGAACTTCTGCCTCCGACTGGTATACATAAATTCCAAGTCGTTAATCCCTTTACCCCCAGAGGTGTGTCGGGAAAAGGTAACCCCCGCGCGTATCTCGAATTCGATCCAATCGACATCCACCCCGAGTCGATCGGATCAATTTCAATTTAAGTCCCCGCCTATCTTCGGGATCTCGCTCATAATTTACATTGCTCTCCACGGTCGCGTTGAAGATACGGATCCGAGTCCATTTATCGGCCGCAATTTGTCCCTCTACCTGGGGTTCTCAACGTGCGCGATATTATTCCCCCGGAAACGCCCGGGGAGCTCGACAATTCGGGCCGATGCCCGATAACCCCCTCGACCCCTTTCCCGAGGGGCGCCATTATTTTCGAGGAACTTCAGGGAAAGAAGTCCCGACGGAGTGAATCGCGCCCTTCCTACAATAGACCTCGAGAAATCGAGACTTTCGAGAGGTGAATTATTTTTTTTTTTACAAATAAGCCCGATCGAAGGTACCTCGAAAACGGGCTTTTTCATCGTCACCTTTAAAGTCTCTCGGGGATTCCATTTTTTTCTCGCTTTTCGCTCTTTCTCTCTACGCGATAACACTTGGGGGAACTTCCCTGCCAGGTGGCGAAATACTCGACACGTCTCGGGCCGAGAAACGCGGGTGGTTCCTTTCCCCGGAGCCGATCATTAAGCGGACCCGTTAAGAGAACAATCGCCAGGGCGGTAAAACGTCCGCCGGTGGAAACGACGGCAAGACAAACTTCCCCGCTGTAACCGGGAAGCGGACATGAAGGAAGAATAACACGGGAACGGCGAGCGAGGAGCAAAATCTCGCGAAGGAGGAAAAATAAATAATTGGAAAGTCCTCGCTCTCGGGCACCGTTCGCCGTCCGATCGAGGATCGAGAGGGGAAAAAGCCGCTTTTTTTCCTCCGTCTCTTAAAACACGTCCGCCCGATCTCTTTTTCCGTTTTTCCATTTTCTATCTTCGTCCTTTTTTTTTTTTTCTTTCTGGTGAAATCGTTAAAAGAGGGAGGACGATGAGAAAAATCCGGATAATAATTGTCAACGGTCGATATTTTTTGTGGAAACAATTTTCAATGGCGATACGGACATTGTAATTAAATAAAGGGGAGGTTTCCACCCCTTAGCAACTCTTGTCACCCTTGTTACCCACCCAGGGCGACCTCCACTCACCCGGAAATATTTCCAGGGACCCCCTGCGCCAAGTTGGTGGAGGATCCCCATAAAGCTCGCGGGGGGGGAGGGGCCCTATTAATCGAACTTCGCCAGGGTGGCATGCAAATCCCGAGGGAGGGCGTGTACCGTGTCCCGGGCGGAGTAAGTTTCGGTGTAGATTCAAGATGCGCCCCTTCGAGGACCACCCTGGCGGGATATTTCCGCGGATAAGTGGTTTCGCGAGGAGCGATCTCGACGGTTTAAGGGATGAAACGCAGGCGGGTGAGACTCGAGCCGTTTTCGCCGACGGTTCCACATTAGACATCCGTCCCTTGCCGGGTTATGTTTCCCTAATTTACGACACCCGGCCCAACGTAAACTGCCACCGAGTTGCCAGCCGAAGACATTACATCCCTATCTACCGCCCCCGCCCCCCCGTGTACTCTTTGCATACCAATGCATTGTCTTGGACGAACAATTTATGCGAATTCCGCCCCCAGACACAAAAGACACTCCTTAGGGTGTCTCGAGTTCGCGGGAATACTTTGATGAATTTTTTAAATCCACCCATGGGGTTGGGCCAATCACCGGAATTTATTTCGAGGAGGTGGAATTTTGAAAATGATTTTTCGGGCGGTTCTTTCCGGAGGCCTACCCTCGATTGGGCGCTTTCTTGGCAAGGGGTGGCTGGGATTTATTTAGTTCAGCCGTGGATCCACTTTAATGGATCAGATTTTCCTTTGAGCCCCGACGTTCCATCGGGGACAGGATTTGCGGAGAAATCCTCTCGCCGTGAAGAATTCTTTCGGAAGGTCGCACCTGTGGCTTCCGGGAGCGGTTCCGCGTCGTGCATACCAACCGCTTTGTCACGGGAACCGATTTGCGCGAATTCTGTCCCATCGGGTTAAAATAGCTCGGCGAGGGTGGTTTTGGAACCTGGAGGGTTCCACCGTTCCGCCGGGCCCAGATGCTGGGGGAGTTTATCCGGGGGGAGTCTCCCGAAAGTCTGGGAATCCGGGGCAAGTTCCTCAGGGAACGCGTTCGCCCCTGGGAAGTTTCCTCGGAGGAATCCGAAAAGGGATCGAGGCCTCTTAAAATTACTCCAACATCCCCTGCGAGACGATTTTGTGACTTCGATTGGTCGGAGACATTTTTAAAGACCCGACGACCTCGATCTGTCAGGGGAATTCTTAAATACCCGACATCCTTGGCGAGATATAATTACGCGGCACCGATGAAATGTAATCTTTTTAAAACCAAATTTTATAAAAGTCGATAAAGAAATTTAAAAAAATATCATGGGTGTCGGAACCTTCCTTGTAGCCTCCGTAATCATACCGTAAGGTCTGAAACGATTCGGTACCCCCCAGGTCGGAGAAAAGTTTCTTCGCCGTCACTTTCCTATCACCTTAAGGATCAGGATCAGGGATCCGGTGTTATTTCGAGGAATCCCTCGGGAAGAACGGCGGACGCACAGGGGAACGGCTCGGGGGTGCGAAAATGGCGCGGAAAGGACGATCGGCCACTTCTAGGGGATCCTCGGAAAGACAACCCAGGGAAATCGGGCCATCCCTGGGCGCCTCCCCCGTTTCCCCAGGAATGCCCGAATCAATGGCGGGAGATACCGCCGCGGAAATTCGAATGGCATCCTTCCACCCCGAGTGGCCTCGGCTCAATAAAATGTCGCCCCGTTGCTCGACCAGCCTCTTCGTCCGGCATTTCTCCCCCTCGCCCTCTGGCAGTCGGTCGATCCCTCTCGCCCCTTTTAAGTCGAGCATCCGGATCAAATTGGTACCAGCTCCCCTCCCCGAGCACCCCCCGCAGACCCCACAGGAACAACGAGGGACCCTTAAGGCTTCGCGACGATCCTGCTCCCTCGGGAATCCCTCTCTCCCTCTCCCGATAACATCCCGTAAATTCCGCGGTTCACTTTCCGGTCCCTCCTCGTTTCTTTCCACCCCCGTAACGATCCTAACCTCAAACCCTTCCGATCGACTCCCCTCCGGAATCGAAAACGCGTAACGAGTCCCCTCGTTTAAGTCACCTCGATTTATCCACGGAGTTGCAAGAAAAAATTCTTCTTTCATCCATTTCTTTCCCCGCACGATTTATTCCTACTTAAAATATCCATCGAATATGTACAAGCTATTTTAGGAAGCTTGCAGTGAAATTATACGAAGTGAACACTTTCTGGAGATAACACGGAAATTGTGCTAAAGGATTAGAGGAACGTTCGAGATTATTCGCCGCCGACGTTATTTATGCGGAATTGCCGCGTTAACGCGTCGATTCCCCCGCGGCGACGCATTTCCGGCGGCATTAAAAACCATAATCGGGCGTTCTTTTGCGAGGGCCTCGCCATGCGTGCTCGCGGGGAACACTCGGGAGAGCTTGACCCAAATTTCCGGAGCTTAAAACGCGTGCGTGGCCGCCGCGCGGAAAAACCGCCCGGTGGACAAATAATGCAAATCGCGCCGCGAGGGTAGATTCGAAGTCAAGGAAACGGAAGTTCCCCGCCGGCGATGTTACCGCGGACTCGTCATTTCGGAGCGCCTTGTCACCCTTATCACAGGGCGAAGCGTCGCGATATCACTCGGTCGCGGAAAGAAACTGGACAGAGTTTTGCGCCGAACTCCCAAGTACGAGCATTCGGGAAAGTCTCTTTACCTCGAATGCCTCGAGGGGAAGAAGAAGACATTTTTAACAGAGTGGATTTCCGAATTCCCGGGCATCCATCCCCTGGTTCGTAGATTAGGTTATTTCGGTGCTCTTCCGGGCGAACATCCCGCCGGCGCAATTAGTCAAGTCAAATAATACACCTCCACTTATTGCCTGGCATCGACCTCGGCAGGGAGAGACGCAACGCGAGCAGGGAATTTCTACCCCGGTAAATTCGTCGCACCCCCGTTTGCCAGGCGACGTTTCCAGGATAGACCGATGTTTTCGTGCCCTGTCGCCTCAGGAGCGAGGAGCACCATTCTGTGTAGCTACAGCTAACTACCACCAATTACGGCCCTTAGGAGTCAGTAATGGGCTTCCAATATCCCGGAGTTTGCCGCCACCCCCCGGACGATTTCCACCCTCGATCTCTCCTTTTCCTCTCCGGTAGAACTCCGAGTGTCTAGGTATCCGTACATGAATGTCTATATACGTGTATTGGATATGTACGTCCCTTTCCCTTCACGGAGAGATCGCCATGGAAATGATCCCACTTAGAGTCCGCCCCGGATGCCGCGACTTTGACAATCGGAAGGTGTCAAAGGGTTTGACGGAGGGGTGTCAAGGGGTGTCGGAAGGACGACCACTGGCAGGACCGTGGATTGACTTCGAGAGACGTCTCTTCGGAACCTCGACACTCGACACGCCATCCCTCTCAGGGAGCCTAACTAGTTCCAAGGACTCCACCCATTACGATTTTATTTTTTCTCTTCGTCCTTTAGAAACTTCCTGGCTCAAACAATTTTTCTATCAACTTCTTTCCTATTTTTCCACTTCGTAGACTTTACGAGGGTCTGGGTATGCGTACGTACATAAATGTGTACATACCCGACCCAAGGGCTTTTTCTCGTAATTTCAATTTTTTCTTTTAGGGACGTGCCGATAATTATGAAAGGACTCTAAGGGTCGGCTGCGTTTAAATGGACGCGGTAACGTGGGAGAATTCATTTTTTTTTCTGTAGCGTTCTTTTACTTAAGCCCCTCTCGGAATCACCGGTGCAGTTGATAACTCGCCATCGACGCGGCGGCAGGGATCATTCGGAAAATCCCGTCGCGTGCATGAAAATGCATATAGACAGGGGAAATATTTCCCAGCGGATGTCGCCGTAAACTGTCGCGTATTTCACCGCGGGCGCCCTCCGGGTCCCCGCGAAAACCCCGCCGCAAAGCCCGGGAAAGAAGCAACATTTTTAATTGCGTCGGATTAATAAAATTCCCTCATTACCAGGAAAATTACGCCGGGGGGAAGTAGTGCGCCGGCCCCGCGGAAGCGGGCTAATTAATTGCGCCAGGCAACCGTGGAATAGCCGGCTTTCCAGAGAGGCGAACTCGTCGTTGTCATTACGCGGGGACGCATTGTCGGCCAGGTGGTTGCCACGGAAAAAAAGGACGGGAAGGAAGAGACCGGCGAAAGGGAAAAAGGAAAGGAAAATAGGAAACAGGGAGAAAGGATGGAAAACCGGGAGGGGAGGCTCGTCGCGTTTCGGAAATTCGAGGGAAGCCGGCCGATGAAAATGTTTCTTCCCCTTCCGGGGGGGTGTCCGGGGGGGATGAAGGCCGGGGTCGTCGTGAAATAATTGCAAAAAGTAGGGCAGATGCCGCAGGGGGGGCGGAAGTGTCCACTCCGGGGTGGGAACGAGGTTCGAAAGTGGAGCGACCCCGGTTAAACGATTTCGGAAATTCGGACCCGGGGACAACCCCCGAGGCCAGACGTCGTTGCACCCCTCTCTCGACAAGGCCGGGAAATTATGTCCCTATTCAGAGATGGGTAGACGCACCCCTAACGTGGGGATGGTGTACCCCTAACGTGGCGAGAATACACCTCTAACGAGGCGCACCCTCGGCGTTCGAACGAATCGCTTCGGCCGCACTTGGCGTGATCGCTGGATATTAAAAAACAATTCTTTTTCGACGACTGGGAATAATTTCCCTGCGTTACGCGACTCCCAGCGAGGTGCAAGGGAAACGGAGACGTAATTCCACGTCAAAAATTAATTAAAAAATAGGGGACGAGAAAAGAGAGAGGGGGAGGCTCGGAAATCGGCCCCAATTGTCCCGGCAATTTCGGAAACCTGAGAATGCCATGGCGCCCCCTCGTTCTATGGGGGTTTCGATAATTCGCGACTCGCGGAAAATTGCAAACGCTGGGGTGCATCCCCGAGAAGGGGGTGGAAATAACAGGGGCCGCTCGCGTGTTGCGAACTAGTTTGTCTGGTCGGAGACTATCGGTTAACCATTCATCTTGGAGCCGCACTCTGGCCGCGGTCTTTTATGGCGTTTCTTCCCCCCTTATGGGGCGAAGCCGGCGTTCATTCCCGAGGGAGGCACCGGGAACGCTCTCGGCGTTTCTTGCGCGACGAAAGCGGCGGGCTGGATAAACACGTACCCCCTCGTCCATCGAATCCCATGTCGCGTGCATCCTTTCCCTCATAAATCCGACCTGTCGACCCCGGACATGACGCGGCGTCAGCGTTCGCGTCTGGCAAGAGCGATCGTGTCTCTGCGTTTTAATTTCACATTTTTATTTTTATATATATTTTTTTTCCAAGAAACTCGACATTCGCGAGAAAATGTTCTCAAGACTCCAGAGATGGTAGTGCCTGTTATCTGTAATTTTCTTACAAGAGGAGGACCGCTTGATAAGCCGGAATTAAATTTTTCCCCGCCTTCCCCCCATCGCGATGGCCGGAACGGCGCCTCGTTGCGTGGACAATAAGAGAATCTAACGACGTCAGAATCCGTGCCGCTTAAAGCTAACGATCTCCGTCCATTATCGTCATGGCGTTTTGACGTAATTGCAGCGAGTGGGGCTCCCAGGGGAATAATTGTCCCCCCAGGGAACGATATTCGGGGGCCCGGAGTCCCGTCCGGCACGCCAGAAGCATTTCTGCGCTCGCTCGCGGATTCGCTTGGGGGCGGGGGCGGGGGTGGAGGGGGCACGTTAATATGCTTGGAAAATTACAGAAGTACACTTAAGTTCGGGCGCGAGGTTCAGCGAGCGCTTTGCCCGGCCGCGGCTAAAACGGCGCGGTTTTAACGTCGAATTAGACACGGCCGGTTCCCCCTCCGCGTCCCCCGCGTATTATCGTCGCCCGATGCGCCCGACTCGGGGAGAACGTCCCTCGGGAAAAGGCGGGAGTTACGATTATGTCGTTACACGTGTTGCTCGCGTAATCGCGGATTTTAATCCGAGAAGATGGATGCATTCCGCGCGGGGGTTTTCGCGAGTGAGTTAAGGCGGATGCGTATTATTTATCATCCGCTTGAAGGGAGCGGTGGGTGGTGGGTGGGGGATGGAAGACCCCCTCGCGCATCGATTCGTCAAAGCGCGAGCATTGACAAATGCATCCAGAATTCCGGATTCATTGTCGAGCGACTTTCCCGCACCATGATACTCGAGATTACTTGAAAATGGGGTAATTCAGGAATTCCGTGAATTTTGGTCCAGTGAAGGAATTTTTGAGAATTTTCTGGATCCTTAAGAATCATGCCTGGAAGAAGGGGCACGATTCGACGAGGGGGCAGGGCTCGTGGCCTCGGTAAATCCCTGCACGGTAATTGTGTGTTCCCGAGCAATCGTTCGGAGATCGGTAGCCTTGTGCTCTACTTTAACGACGTCCGGAGCCCCCGCTCCCCCGCTACCCCCTCAGCGGAATAATATCCTCCGAACAAGGAGCCCTCAAAGAAATGTATTTCTGCGCGCGACTCGCGACGTAGATCCTCTTTGGCCTGTTTATTTCAAGGGGGAAACGAGGAAAGGAAATTTCACCAGGCCCCGGAAGCGGAAAGGGAGGCCTTAGAGAGTGCCCCCTCGCCCCCCGAGACGCAGAAAACACGGTCCCGTCTGCGGTATCGATCTTGGACATTTACGAGCCGCATTCCCGTCAAGAGTCCTATCCAAATCGACGCTCGTAAACCTTGTAATAATTGGCAATTCCTTGGCACGTCTTAAATCGACCCCCCACGGCGCGTCCGTTTGCCCCCAAGTCGTATCCCGATGACTCGGGAAAGACGGAGAAATTATGATTTCATAAAAATGGAGCAACTTTAGTTGAACAAAAAAAAATGGGAGGGCAAAAAAACAGAAAGGGGAGAAAACGCTCGTTGGAAGGGGTTGAACGTCAGCGTGGCGGCGTTTCATCTCCCGGTCGGTCCCTCGGAAAGTTCCGTTTCCCGAGCACCCCCCGACAGGCATTAAAGCTCGCCGGCGACTGCATAATTTTTTAATTCGACCGGCGACATGTAATTATCCCGCGGATTAGCCACCCCCGGTTAGCGAGGACGAAGTCGGACGGGTCGACGAACCGCCCCGAGCTCGGCGGAGCAACCGGGGAGTTACGGCCGCGCGTTTTAAGTCGGCGGAGCGAATTTCAGGCTGCGGTTTATAGATACGAGCCCGACACCCCCAATGCCCGTTCGGCCCCGACTCACCCCCGTTAATACACCCCAACGACGCTCTTCCATCCCTGACCTATCCGACCGCCCCGACAGGGCATTCCCAACCGGCGAAACGATCCGCCCCGCTAAATTTCAAACGGAACTGGCCCATAAAAGTCCCGGGTATGGGGGAGGGTTTTATGTACGGCGTCTTGCGGGCATTAGCGCGAATCGCGGGCTAACTTTGCCCACCCCCCTCGCCACCCCTCGAGGCTCTTAAGTGCGATCGCTTCCCCGAATTAGGGGGATGAAACCGGCCGCTCTCGCCCTGGCAAGCTCCTAGAGAGGATTAAAGCACCAACGACCACCATAGAGGGTCATGTGTCAGGCGGGGGTCGTTAGGGGTTCTTGGATCCCCCTCGATTCGTTAAATTTCTCCGATTAAAGGACAGGGTGGAAGCATTGAGGGAAATCGATGTTGGTCTTGCGTTTAACCTGGTTTTCGAAATTTTTGTCGAGATTTTTTTCAAAAGCTACTTGGGTGAGTCAACCCCCCCACCCTCCTTGCACGGCCTCCCTTTTCGCCGGCCAGAAGGAAGAAGCGCGATTCGGGGGAATCGAGGAGATCAAGAGCAGTCGGTGGGTAATTGCCGCGCGAAAAGCCCCGCAAAGCTCTCCCAGCGGGGGGAGCTTTCCCCCCGAGAGATAGAGAGAGAGCCGGCCAATCGTTTTCGGACGTCGCTCCCGGCGCACCTCCTTTTCCGTTGGATCGACGTCGGGATTTGTCGGTCGAAGGAACACCGAGTCTGATTTGACGCGATACGCGGCATCGGGCCGGCAACCTCCTGCAACCCCCTGCCGGGGGCCGACTCCTGGATTATTCCCCGGATTCTCCTCGGCCCGGCGCCATCCCCGGGGGTGGATCCCGTTTCCACCCGGGAGAGCAATTTGCTAAGTAGAATGAATATTCCGCTTTGTCGGCCGCGACGTTTCGCGTTTTCCGGCGACCAGGACCCGAACGCGACCTCGGAGATCTACCCCCGGATGCAAGAAAAGCATCCCCCTCTCCTGTCACCCCTGTCTCTCGTCGTATCTTCCAGAGAATATTTTTAAGACGTAAACGCAATTTATGTAACGATTTTACTTGACTCATCTCGTAAGAGATGATTTGTCCCGGACAAACTGTTTATAGTATAAATACAATTTATACAACGATTCTCCTCGATCCAGCTCCCGACAAGGATATAAAAATTGGAAAAGTTTAAGGAAATCGAAGGAGGAGAAGTTCCCATGGGGGGGATGAAGAACGTATTAATTATTTAAGGACCGTCTGAGGGTGCGACTACCCCCCTGCGACAACGGGTCGTTTCTCACGGGTTCCCAGCAATCTGGCCGAAGGCCTTGGCAGCCTCTTTCTCGTCTCGTTAAACGCCTGCCTTATCCGCCTGCCTTCACCTTCGACGCATTTCCACCCCCTTGCACCCCCGTCGTTTTGCTTGTCTCGGCAATTTTCTCGAGGAGGATCCGATGAATTTCCAAGCGAGCCGATGCGAGCCGGATACGATATTGCCTTTTAACTTCGTTATGAAAGCCGGCAGATATGGAAAAACCACCCCCACAAATCATCTCCGTTTCCGTATTTTCCCTAAAATGTGCATAAACACCCCCCGCGAGATTTACCCCCGACATTACGCACATTCGATTAGCCCAATCATGGCTGGCACAGAATCGCGGAAACTTTCCGTTTTCCTGGGCGGGGAGGCAAAAACCCCCACGCGAGCGCGTGCCAAGTGCATCCGAGGAATGCATCCACACATTGGGGGTTGCATTCCCCCCCCCCCCCCTCGGGGGTGGAAATTCTTCCGGCCGCACTTCGGCCCCCGCAAACCGCCCCGATCCCCTTTCCCCGGCCATAATCGCTGGAGCCAATCCGCGATAGTGCGATTGGCTCCCCCCATCCCTCCCGATTTTACCGCAAATTTTCAGAACGACGATTTATGCGTGCGCAAGCGCGCGACTGTAAAATTCCTCGGGGGAAGTTCCGGGTATTCGCGAAGGAGAGAAAAAGCGAAGGGGAGGAGAAGGGAGAGAGAGAGAGAGAGAGAGAGAGAGAGAGAGAGAGAGAGCCGGCTTTATTGGAGTCCATTAAATAACGTTTTACTGCATGATTTATTAGTTCGCAAAGTCCTCCCTTAGAGAGAGGGAAGTTCGTTGCGGGGCGCCCTCGTGCATATGTGTGGTATATGTACGCATATATACATATAAGCGTACGTATAAGCACCGCGATAGAGAATAAGGGATGTTTTTAACCAAGTTTCGCCCCGAAGAAATAACCCCGGCACGAGCATCGTGCGAAATAATTGGAAATCGTAAAAAAGGGAAGGGAACCGAAAAAAAAAAGAAAAGGAAATAAAAAGTCCCGTTTTGAGAAACGGCCCGATACCTTGGCGATGCATCTCTCGGCCGAACAGGGTTTTCTGGGCATAAAGTTGGAAATGGACTGATATCGGGTCTCTCCCCCCACTGCAGGGGGTGGAAACCCCCCGAAAGGGATTTATCCTCGTAAGGAAACACCCTATTGTTTTATCGCCCGGCCCGGGAAATAGATACCCGATATCAACCCCCTCGGCGGGTGCACTCAATTTTAATTGGAAGTGTAATGGGAGACCAAGTTTACCCCATGTGAAATTCCACCCCCGCACGCGCTATTGGAAGAGATAAAAAAAAAAGGAATTAAGAATGAAGCTGCGAAACAAGTCGGATTCCGTTGATCGCAGATTTGGAAGACGCCATGCGAGATGTATAGTCGAACGAGGAAAATGAAATTGTCTCAAAGAGACGAATTCTTTCCGCAACCCTTGTTCCTCCATTCCCCCATTGGGGGGGTTGTCGATTTTCGGCCAATAAGACCGAAATAAGGCGGAGGCCTTTGTTCCCCGGAAGAGTGCGCTACAATGGACTGATCGGAATTCCTGGGAGCGATTGCTTCCCAGAGACGATTTCCAGATCGATTTGGTGCACTTTCCGCGTCCGAGGTCGCGGCACGCGGCTGGAATTCCGCATCCGGAAGGTCCGCCTCCGGGGTGGACCCGATTAAGCGGCGCGAAATATCGGGGAAAATCGGGGAAAATCGAAAATCGATCGTCGGGGTTACGGACCCGGCTTCGGATTCCGCTGTTTACCCGCCCGCGGATTCCGCGGCGGTTCCAAGGGAATCCCGGATCTCCCGGCAATTATTCAGATTCCCGGCCGGAAGCGTCCACCTTCCGGTGTCCCGTGTGTGCGGTCGGGCCTTTGTCCGCGGCGCGTTTCCGCGGCGGATTCGCGATTAGAAGACGGGAGCGGACACGCGAGGAGCAGATTCCGCCCGTCCATTCCGCGCGGAGGAAGCGAGTTTCCGCAAATTTTCCGAATTTCCCTCGATCGGAGGATCGCAATTTCTGGAAAAACGCCACCTGGCCATTTTTCAAAACCGCTCGACCACGGTCGACCGCGCGAATCGCCCCGGCCGCGGAGATTTATATAAAATAATAAATCAAGCCCTGGGGTGGCGTGGAGATTAATTCCGGGATTTCTCTTGCGCGAGAACGGCGGATGGACTTTTTGGGAATGGATTTCATAAAGGAAAGAAATATACGATCCGAACGATGGCCAGACGGTCGCGGAGACGCGGCGTCCGGGAGTGGAAATCTTTATCGTAAAATGGTAAACCATGCCCTGAGGTAATGTAGATATTAATAAAAAAAGGGGGATCCAAACGATAGCCAGGCGATCGCGGAGGCTTGGTGTCCCAAAGCGGGAGTCTTTCGGGCCGGAAGTCGAGTTTTACGAGCGGAAGGGCTACGCTCGGCTCGCTTTGAAATTCGCGACGTGGCCATTGCCGGGGCTCGGTCTCGGGTGCCTCGTAAAGTCGCTCGAAAGGGAAATTCAGCTGCGCGTTCCTGCGGAATTGACGCCGCGGTTTGGCCGCGAACGTGATCGCGTTTGGAACCCGATACGCCGTCGAGTCGAAATACCGATCAGGGCGCGCGTAAACCCCGCCTGGTATCGACCGTGTGCGGTCGCGTACATGCATCCGCATAATTTCATCGGATGAGACAGGTGGATGCGTCAGGTGATAACGCGCCCGCGAAGGGATCGCACTTTTCGCCGGCAACGATTACGCGCACCGACGATCCAACTACCGGAATAATCTCTAAAAATGGCACAGTTGAAGCAGGTAGCTAGACCCATTATCAAACAGCGGAGAAACAATGGTGACAATTTCCGTCTTCACCGAAAAAAAAAAAAACCCACGATTTCTCCGGATCAAACCCTGATAACTCATTACAATCCCTATCATTCGTCATTACCAAATCCTAAGTCTGAAAATTCCTGCAAACCGTCCGTAAAACTAAAAATTCCCCCAAAACCTGGCTCGTCGCATTTCCCGCGATATTCGCTCCCGTTTCTGGGGCGATATTTTTATTTCTTTTTATTTATCTTCCGCGCGGTCACAATTTTTTTTTTTTTCCCCCGGCAAATCGGTGGCGCGCCGGTGTATCATGGAATTACGGGGATTCGATCGATCGGAATGCCGGAGCTTTGATTCGACATGGGGGGGCCTCTCGCGTGTCCGGGAAAAATACCCGATGCACCCCTGCAGGGGGTCCACGGATCGTGTAGAGCAAAAGGGGTGTGAACGACGAAAGCGCGACATGCAGGGGTTGATGGCCGTGTCAACTCGGGCCGACGTACACGAGGATGCGATATAATGGATAATTAATGACTTATGAAACGTCACCAGGACCGAAACGGACGTATCGTCCTGTGACGTCACTTCCCGGTCCCCCGTAAACAGGGGACCCCTAGCCCCTCGCCCCTTTACAAGGGTGTCGATTAATTATTCATAAGAGTCGTCACTACGCTCCTTCCTGGCCGATGGACAAACCGGACGACAACGTCAAACTGCATATTATATGCACCGGCGAGGTGCGTCCCCGCTTTTGCTCTTTTTAAAGGACTGATAACGAGGTCCCGGAAGTATAAAAAAAAAAATTCGGAATTTCTTCGATCGCTCCAAAGAAAATTAATTTCCTCCCGCCGAGAGAATTTACGCGAGGCTTCCGATTGTCCGAAAGGAGGAATCAATTTTCCCAATTTATTTTCACGATGTCGCTAGAATCTATGCGACGCTCCTATTGTTTATTTATATCCGGGTAGGTGTTAAACGTCGATCACGGTTCCGATTTTATGACTTACGTTAACGCGATCGTTTAACGAGGTCGTCATTGATACGAGCAGCGCGAAATCCCTTACGCGATTAATTCGATCCGGGACGACCAATCGGGCCTCGTGGAAGCGACTGTCAATCGGCCGAGACAAGTAACGGCCCGGAATTAATGCTCTCGTTTCGTGTCGTTTAATTGCTCGGTTCTTATTCAGCCGCAAATGCACCGTAATACGCGACGATTCTAGCCCCGATATTACCGTGGCCATTAAGGCACCGAGTGTTTGATGCTTACGTCCCACGGGCATAATAAACACGGCCATATATATTTAAACAGACCTCCACCTCCGTACATACATACGTCCGCGCAATTTCTTTAATGACGCGAACTCGGTAATTGGCAATTACCAAGTATCGACCGAGGTCCCCCTGAAATCGAATCGTCGCTCCGCGGGATATAATTCGAGGCTCCGAGAGTCCTAACCTAGAAAGTGAAATAAAAAGGAAGGAAAAATAGGGGGGAGAGAAAATAATGAAAATCCCTTGCCTCAACTTTTACTTTTCCGCCCTCGCGGTTGCGTTTCTTACTCGGCGAGGGTCGTAAAGAGAAGAAACGGCGAGATTTTACTGCCGACTCGTGTACCTAAGGGCATGTAAAAAAAGGAAGAAGAAGAAGAAAAAATGGTACACACACCTGTACGTATATTCTCGGAGAGGAAGAAAAGAGAGGGTCCCGCGCAAAGAAGCGGAGACGGCCGAAAAAAATGGCAAAGACGCAGAGGGTAGTCCTAGGGAGAGGGAATAAAAGACTGGGGAACCCCGCAGGACATACGTGCCTGGCACATGGAAACCTGGAGGTCCTAGGATGCGGCTCTTCGACGTGTCCGGATACGTCGGCGAAATCTTCGTTTTCGGGCCCGGCTCCAATTGCGAAAGTTGCATTAAATCGCCGCCTCCCCCTCTACGGGAGGTGCCCTGAATTTTTCATTCCCCCGGGACCCCTACTCGAGGAACTCGGAAATTCGGGAATTCGGGAAATTCGAGAATTCGGCAATTCCGGAAGCCCGGAATCCCGCAGGCTGCGGCTGCTCCACCTAGAGGGGCTCTTTCCATCCCCCGAAAACGAGGAGTCGTCTAGCAATCGATTCGCGACTCGCAAATTTAAGACCAAGTTTTACAAACGAGTCGGATAGCCGGATGGGAGAGGGAGAGAGAGAGAGAGAGGATCCGTCAACCCTCCTGTTTGGAGAACCAATATTGACCGCGGATTCCTCCCAAGTTTCGCGCTCCGTCGGTCCATTTTGCAAACACCCGGGAATCGTTAGGGACCTCGAAAATGGGAATCGGGAGGAAGGCACCTCTCCCCTCCCCCAGCCGATCGGTGAAGCCGAAAAAATACCCCGAGAAGGGAATAATTAATTTCCGGAATTAAAATTCGGTTTGAATGGACAAAATTAGTAATTAATAAGTATTGGGAGAAATGCCGCTTCGATGCCAGTAAAATGTCTCGCTTAGGCGGTTCCCGGTACTTGAACGGGTCTTTTTCCTGGCTGGTCCAGAGGGGAGCATTTCTGGAAAGCCATCGTCGAGGCGATTTTCCGACCAAAGCGACAAGCGATGGCCGTGAATCGGGATCGACGACCCTCGATCGCGACGTCGGGAAACGCGGGTTCGCCGATGCCCTCAAGAGAAACGATTGAGAAATAACGTCGGGTTCCCGGGAAGGTATTGGACATTCTTTATACTCGATACCGCATCTATCATTCGATTGTGCTCGCATACGTTCCCTCCGTCGGGCCGTCTGGTCTTGAGGAATCGGACGTGTCCCCAGGATACGTCCCCGGGATAGTCGAGGAGAGACGAGGAGGGCGCTCGAAAAATGCATGGAAACGCTCGAATATCTCCATAGAGATATATCCAAGTCTGGAGTATTTGTTTTGGGCCCTGGCGAAATGGTCGTCGCTCCGAATGGAGACACCCCTTTACATTAAGTTCGATTCTCATCTAGCCCATAATGAAGATTTCCTCGCTCAGTTTACAAAATCACCATCAATTAACGAAACCACCCCAGTCTCCGTACGCGAGTTAGAAAGTCACTTGGAAAATCGTAGAAATAAAAAGAAATCCTTTCAGCGACGACGAGCCATTTTTCCAGCCAAGGAAAATATTTTTCGGGGTGTCTCAGGTTTTACGGGGCTCGGTACGTCCTTCGAGGGGAGTAGAAAAAAGGGAAAGAGGGAGTGCGCTCGAAATTACCGAGGAAAGGCGGGGGCGGCCGAGTCGAGTAATTACAGTAGATCAAGGGGACAAAACTTAGGGGACGTCGAAAAGCTCCGGCCAATGGCATTGTCGGGGTCCGGGCACCCGAGTGCACTTCCGATGCACCCACTACAGTTTGCCGGAGACAGGTGGTGCGGCCCATTGTGAGGGTGAAATATTGACACTCCATATTTCGCCGCAGCCAGCCGAGAGAAAAACGTTTTCCTGCGTGCTTTTCCTGCGCCCTCGGTGGCGTCTCCACGTCCTCCCCCTCGTACACCGCTTGCACCCGGATGCAAGTGCAAGTGCAGGCGCAGGTGCAGGAAGAGTACCCACACACAGGGGTCGTTCCGTTCGCTCGAGGTATCGGGCTCGAAACGATTATTTGACGTATTTCTTTCCTGCCCGAGGATATCTAACGCGACCCTCGTAACTTTTGCACCCCCCACGTGCCGCGATATATCCACCCCCTATGGGGGTAATTACTGACCGTGCGAGATTATTCACCCTATAAGAACCGAGACTGGCCAGAAATAAAGAAGGATCGATACCCGGTAAAATGTACGGCCACGAGTGAAAACGATTATTAAGACACGAGCAACGGGAATATCCTCGGTACCTTTTTAATAAATGGCCGCGATTAATAAAAATCCGGGGATAGAAATGTCCCTGGATTTCGGACGGAGAGGTACCTCGAGGAATGATTAAAATTCATATTCCACGATCCGAGACGGCTGACCTGCCGCTGGGTTATGGAGAACGCGACGGAGAAGATAGAAATA
The DNA here is from genome assembly GCF_000612105.2 of Orussus abietinus. Lineage (NCBI taxonomy): Eukaryota > Metazoa > Arthropoda > Insecta > Hymenoptera > Orussidae > Orussus > Orussus abietinus. The sequence goes on from NW_019396012.1 coordinate 3,269,888, forward strand.
GAAGGGAAGGTTGAAAAACTCACCGTCTTGTTGCTGATGTTCTTCACCCGGCAGTTCAGGTAGGTCGTCTTTCCCAGGAGTGCCGTGACATTCTTCGAGGCGGTCGTGTCGAAGTACGGCCCCGAGGGCGAGGATTCCTCCAGGCTGTTCTGCGAGGAGTCCGAGCTTTTGCCGCCATTCCCGTGGACCGCGGCTCGGCAACAGTCTGGAAAAGCGACATATACGTCGGGCCCGGTTCTCCCAAGGATCCAAAATAAAGAAAATATCCCCCGAAAAAAATATGTAAAATAGAGAAAAAAAAAAATTTATCCCGACCTGGAAGAGGTCTCGAGGATGACTCCAGGGACGTCAGATGGCGAAAGCTCGAAGTGACGAGCGAAACGTCGGAATTCGCTCCTCGTCGAGCTTTACATGAGTGGCTTCCTCTAGGGGGCAAAGGGGGATTGGGGGCGTTTACAACGGGGCAGAGATTCGATTAATTTTCCGCGGCCGGCGGCCATCGCGCACCGATTACGAATTACTCCCCAGCGGGAGTAGGGGAAGCTTGCGAGTAATTAAATTACGCCATACTCTGATTACTCCTCGGGCCTTGGCCAAAAGCAAATATTGGACATTGGCTACGAGCCGGAGCCCGCCTCCATCCCATTCGCCGAGATAACTCGCCGCGGCTATCTACCCGGTTTAATTCGATCGGGCAAAGGTCCTTCCGAGGGATTTTCCTCCCCGCGACCTAGCCGGGAGCCCCAAATCGCCGTTATCAGGTCGAGCCGACGCGACGTGTCCGGCTTGGAGGGTGGTCACTGATTAAGACGGGCGCGTCCCCTTTTGGGGAATTTCGGGCGCCCTGGGGTATTTTCGTGCACTTTCCCTCTAAGGCTCTACCGATAACTCTTCATCTTGAAATGGGAAAAATATCTTCGTAAAAATAGAAAGGCTAAATATCGCAGTCTTTCTCTCCGTTTTGGCCTCTAGGTTTTGACTCTCCTCCTTCGGAATCCCTCTCTCTCCGATTTAACTCCGAGACTCGAATTCGAGTAAATCCCGGCGGGCTCGTAAACGGAATCGGAATCGCCGATTAAGCACGACCGGCCTGGTCGAATCGTCGATAAAAGGAAGCGATATTTAATTCCATCCGTTTAATCGGCCAGAGATGTGGAGCGCTTCCCGACCGACGACGTACCTGGATCCTTACGTCAAGTAATACCCTCGGTGACGTTAAGTAATCGAAAGCGCCATGACCGGTTGAAAAACGAAAAAAAAAAAACCGAGAGAACTGCAATTTCACGAGCACTTATCCGCGCAGTTTCGCCAACGAAAACACGAGCCGAGACAAAATCGATTCCCATTAAGCCGATCGCGGCGCGCAGTGGACACCCATTTAACCCGAATTTGGACCGCCCCTGAGCACGGCAATTATTTTATTTCTCCCATCCACCTACGGGCCAATTATCGCGAGTATTACGAGAGACAGTGACCCGGAAAAAGGGGGCGGAAAAAATTGGGGGAAAAAAACGCCGGCGGTAGCTCGATCCGGCCGTACATTGGGGCGCGCGCATCTTCGCGGGGGGTCTGCACCCCTAGGGGATCGCGGCTCCCGTTCTGCGTCATTTATTTGAAACTTCAGGAGGGGTTGGGGGTGAACCTAAACGAGTGCCGATATCGGTGGGCCGATATTCAATCCGAGCTCGAGGTGTTATCGAGCTCGACGCGCCATTAAGCACGATGTTGGACATAATATCGCCTCGTCGATGGGTGCCATAATGGACGAGGTGCGAAAAGAGAGTACATAATACGTACATATATATGTATTATGTACAGACCGGCCCCTTTCGAGGCGGGCCGTTCGACCCATCGTAAGCGTCCCATCGAGGCGCGCCTCCAGATTTCCCGGAGGCGTCTTCAGAGATCACCGGGACGCCCCGCGGTATGGGGAAGCCCTTCAGTAGATTTCCCGATTTCCCCGATTTTTCCATTTTTCCTATCTCCACCCCTGGCCTCGCGGCGCGGAAACCGCGCGGTCGGAACGTGCCCCTTCCTCGATGAGGAAGAGGGAAACGGGAGGAAAAGTTATCCTTCGATTATCATCGGTTTTCTCCCTTGTTCCCGATTTTACCCGATCGATGGGTTCAAGGTTAGGGAGGAATTTTTTAGGGGAGGTAAAAAAACGGGCTCGGTATTTCGTGGCTGGTAACGAGCCGAGTTTTTCTTCTTGGAGGGAATCCCACGTGGTATGCAAATTCGGCGGAATAAACGGCGGAGCGAGGGTGGAGGCACCCCTTTTTCGCGCGAATTGTTTCCCTTAGCGTTTCCCCAGGGAATTCATATCTCGCAAATTTTTTACGCAACAATATTTGTGGCTTAAGTGTTATAAAAGTGAGAAAAATGATTAAATATTCGGAAAATTTGTCAGGACATTCGGGACGACGAAGCGAGAAGTTTACTCAAGGGTTGCGAATAGCGACATAAAAAATTGCAGGGAAACTCAAAAGTTGCGAAAAAATTTGTACCAGGCTTTGGAGCGAATTTTTATCCCGGCTGACATGCAAATTCGTCCGAAGGTGGACTAAAAAGGCCCTGGAGGTCCCTGCGCTATCCCTGGAGCTCTCCCCCGAAGGGCGGAAGCATATCGCTGGGCGCATCCGAGGATGGCTTTGCGAGCTTCGCGGGGGGTGGCGCGTCCCAGAGGCGGGGCAGGGGCAGTAAACCTCCCCTCGGAACGAGAAGGGTGTAAAAGCTTCCGGGGTAACTTTCCAAAAGAAGCTCCCTAGGCCAAATAAAGCCCCTCGCGCTCGCATTGTGCCCCCCGCGGTTCACCGGAGAGGCGCGACATTTTTCTCGCGCTCGCACCCCTTTATACGTTTCTTTCCATTTTTTTTTCCCTCATCTCACCCTCTGACGGATGTAAACCATGAAGACAAGTACCGCTGTCCCGACTCCCATCGTCGGGGATAGGCGCGTTTCTTTTTTTTTTTATCCACGCCAAAGTGCCTCTCCCCCGGGCTGCAAACTTCCGAATGAACCCCCTCCCGCCCCTATTGTGTGCGTCCTCGCGCCTCCGAGTTTTCGAAAAGTTTCACGCCCCCCTTCGCCCCCTGAAAAGGATATTTCTCACGTTTACGAGAGACGCCAAAGTATCGAGGGGAATTATTCCCGTGGAAGCGACTCGTCAACCCCGGCCTCGTTTCCCTTCCTTTTCTCACTTTTTTCCTTTTCCCCCCGTTTCCACCCCCTAATGGATGTGGCCCGTAAAGACAAGTGGCGCTGTCGCAACTCGCACTCGACGTCACAGGACACGCGTGTTTTATTCCCTAGGAAAGTGGCCCAACCCAGATCGAGGTTGGAACTTGGGGATAAAAAGTGCACTTTTCTCTCCAAGAAGACGATTCTTCACCGAGGACATTTTCCTGAAAAATTCAGGAGTTTCTGGAAAAATTCAAGTAAAATTCAAGGGTTTCTGGAGGAATTCGAAAAATTCGGGAGCCTCTGGAGAGAATCGAAAAATTCGGGAATTGTCCACCCCTCAACAGTCGGGACATTTTCCCGTGAACTCCAGAATTCGGGGATGCAACAGAAGGGAGAGAACCCCCTCGGAGTCCCGAATCTGGAGACCCATTTTCGGCGACTCCTCCCGAGGGAATTTCTCCTCTCTCCCCGACAGATCGACTTCCTTCACCCCTCCCCCCCGTAAGAGGGTTATTTTCTCCAACCCCCGCGAGCGCAGATCCTCTTTCTTAGATTAGAACAAAGATGAGCGCGATCCCGCGGAATCTCCGGGAAAGAGGAGCGTCCCTCGAACGAGGCGAGATAAATCACCGGGGGGTATCCCCCTTCTCTCTCTCTGCAATGTCCGCTCGTTTTGCACGGGCTGATACTACAGAAAGGGATACGGATAAGCGATATCGCCTTCGTTTCCGGTGCCAGTCTCGCCAGGGCCGAGGATCGACCCTGGGAAAGAGCGCGCCCCCGATCTCGACCTCCGCTTTCCGATGGATCGAACGATTTATTATTTCCGAAGGTTCCCGGAATCCTTTAGGACCTCCCCCAACCCTGCGCGTCTCCTTCGGGATCCTCCTCTTCATAGAAATTTTATTTTACGCCGCGTATAAAGGAAAACTACCCCGCCGAGCTCGGCGACCTCCCATCCGCTCGCTCGCCTCGAAAAGCGAAACGCGATGTGGGCAAAGGGAGTCATTTGTTAAAGAAAAATATAAAGGGAAAGAGGAAAAAATATAAACAACGGAGATTCGCGTTTCAGGGACATTTACATTTGGCTGTGAAGAACAATTTGATAAAAAAGATATGTAAACTGCAAAAAAAAAATTAAGAACAAAGTATTGACAAAAAAGATGAATAACGTGAATCCTTGTTTGATGGCGGAGTAATTTGCAAGGAAGAGTGAAAAAATGCGTTAAAGACTGCAATCCGCATTTGGAGGGGCAGCTCGAATTAGAGGGAACAGCTGATCCGCTCCTCGGAGGGGACTGGCGTCGCGACGCCTCGACGGTGGCGCGCACGCGTCATTAATTTTGCACGGGTGGCGGGGGCATACCTCGTGCCCGAGTTAACGGCACAAAAGCTTCCTGCTTTCGAGGACTCATTAACCTAACGAGTGTTTAACTTGGAGCCCCGGTATTAGTTGCAATTCTTATGCAAAGGGGGATCTCGGCGCGGCGCGCTCGAACCTAAGCGACCGCTCGCGGAAAAGGTGCCGACGACATCCCGGATTCCCGAGGTTCCTTCGGAAAGCCGCAAAGCCGGAACCGTCGGTCGAAAACGACCTTAAGGAGCCCGAGTCCCGGGGGTCTGTTCGCGTTCTCGCTTTCGGAACTGCTTCGAAACAGTTCCGCGCCAGTTTCGGGGTGAATTGCCGTGTCGTGACTCGCGGAGAGACGGCGTTATTAGGCTTATCCATGGGATTTGCTTCGGCAGTCACGCGAACGATTCGCGAACGTTTTGCCCGCGTCGGGTCAGGTCGGCGTAACCTCGTTACACGGGCCCGCCGTTCCTCCCCGTTTATTTCGGTACGTGTGCTTCTCTCTCTCTCTCCGGTACACGCGGTAAAAACGTCGACGGCCCCCTCTCGCCGCGTTATCGGCCATTTCCGCGAACACCGAAAGGCGGGAACGACTCTGCACGGGGCGAGAATACGTATACAATTTTCGACACGACACCTCGATCGAATCCCGTCGACCGACGATTGAGTTTTCTTTTTTTTTTACTTCTTTCTTTATACTTTCGCGATTACCGAGCTAACGATAATATTTTACGATTGATATTTAATTTTGCTTTTTATTTTCTAAACGGAAATTCTCAAAACGGACGTTATTTGAAGGATCAAAAGAGCGTAGCAGTTTAGAGGAGGAGTTTTAATTGTTAGTTATAATTTTCTGAGGAAAGTTTGGTCCTGCGCACCCGAGGCACATCCGGGCCGGATAGTCCGCGGCAAGGGGGTGGTCAGAGAGGAGGTTTTGCAGGATCGAAACTCGGCTGTTTGCAGGGCAAACCCGTAGTACTTTGCACTGTAAACCCGGGCTTACCACGGAATATCGGGAGCCCGGAATTCCAAAGTAATCTCGCGGACATTGGCGCGCAAAAGCGCGCGCGGTCCTTCCGCTCAAGACAGCCAGCCTGCGTTAATTCCGCGACGGTTTCGATTCGGGGAATAAATTCACCCCGGCGATCCGCGATAAGAAGAATTATTGCTTATTACGACCATAATTTACGGCGGAATTTACAATGGAAATTTAATTCCCGCCCGGTCCTTCCGGCGGCCCGCCCATTCTTGCGCCGAATCATCCCCTAAGAGTCGCATTTCCCAGGGGGAAGAAAAAAAGGATAGGAATGAAAAGCCGAGCATTTCGAACCCTCGAATCCCCGCGGGTGGCTATTTCCGAATAATTCAATCCATTTCCCGATCGAAACCAACTCCCGCCCCCAAAGTTCGCTATTTCGGACAGCTTTGATCTCGTTGGCCCGCTGCCCTATATTTTCCTCCCTTTGCCTCGGACAGGGTCGAGAGTTTATTAAATGATTAGGTTTGCCCGTGGACACAGCATTTCGGTAAATCCGAGGAATTCAAACGAAATTTCACGGCGTTTAAGGGAGAATTTCTCGTATCACCCCGGAATGTGGATAAATGTGATTCATTTCTCTCAGTTGATACGTGACCAAAGTATTTTCGAGGCCTCGCTGGCTTATCGCGGAACTTGCCGTTAGGCCATAAAGCACCCAGATATCGTGGACCGAGATATCGATAGGAAAACATTCCGCTCGTGTTCTTTCGCCGTTCCAACTCCGGGACTCCCTCGGCGTGCAATAAATCTCGACGTTTACGCGGGACTCGACTTCTTGGACGCAATCGTGCACGATTTGTCGGGAGATTTTCCACGTCTTTTTCCTTTTCCTTCGTTTTCTCCCGGAGGGGAACTGCATGTCTATAAAGAACGAAAGTTTCGTCCCTCCCGACTTGCGATTTCGCTAAGCGGTGCAGCGGTGCAGCGATGCAACGATGCAGCGACTCCAGGAACAAGGGCGGAGGAGGATGCGCTCTCGCCACCCTTTGCAAAATTTAGCAGCTTTTAGCGGCAGGTATTTTTATTTCCTTTCTTTTCCCATTTATCTACTTTACAGGGAGGTATGCGAAATTCCTGAGTGGCTGACTTCGCGACGTGGTATCGGTTATCGGGAGAAAAAATGATTAAAAATAGAAATGGCTTGAAATTGTTTTGAAATAATTATGATAAGGTTATTTTGTATCGATTTAACACGTGGCCGTGAAATGCGGTTAGCGATACCGATTGGAGTCAGCTGATCGCAGCTGTGACGATTTCTGTTAGAGACAGTCCGAACAACGCGGGGAGGTATGCTAGCTGACGTTCATTGAGGTGATATATTTTCACTGTACACACTCTACCAGGGCAGATTAAATTTACGGCATAGCGCAGAATTGCCAGATGTTCAAACTTTCGTAGGATCTGATAATTCGCGGAGCGTTCCCCTCGAACCGAGTAATTTCATTGGGCCTGGACTGCTGATTCAGGGGAAACATCTTTCCTCTAATCGCTTTTCCTTGCACCATCTGCCTCGAATTAGGCTGCCCGGATAAACCTGCCGACGCCAGAATCAATTCCCCATCGCGAAATAATTGACAGAGACGTTTCCCTCCATTAACAACAAAAACTCCCTTTCACCCTTTCGCGCGCAAACCTCCGGATGTCCATCCACGAATTCCTTCGCAACGGAGCGAGATACGAAAAAAATGCATCCTACGAAAATTACCGCCCGTTATGTGCTCCGTAAATTTTATTTCGGACACTTTTCGCGATTCCGCTCCGTTCGTCCGGAAAGTTGTGCCCGGTCGAGAGAGTGCGGCTGATCAGGGCGCGCGAATTCAGCACGATGTCGGAAAGGCACGGCCGCGATCGTACGTGATATTTTTTAATAACAATATCTCCTCGTCCCGAATCGAAGCTCACGTCCTCCTGGGCTGCCTTTTCCCAGTTCCTTTCATTTTCCGGGAGCACGGTTTCCCCGCGGAAATGTCCGGGCCGCAGGTTTTCCACTTCCGTGGGTATATCCGACCTCTTGCGCTCTTTCTCCGACATCGCCTGGTTGTTTGGCGGGGCAGGAGTGGCCTCGGTATGTTATTTACATATATTAGACCGAGACGAATTTATGGGCCGCTCGCCTACTGTATTTTTCCTCATCCGAGAAGACGCCTCCCTAGGGAAGCCATTCGGGCTCAGCCAGTTCGGTTAATTTCACCCGACCCAAGCCAACAAGTCGATTTTTCGTCCTCTTCCCCGACAAGAGCTGCATATCGCGACCTCGACCTTTCCCAACCACCTTTTCACTATACTCCTCTTTCATCCCAAAAATTGGACCACACTGAACTTTAAAAAAAATTAATCAGGCGACCTCGACTTTATCCTCCACTTTTCTCTGGGAACTGCCTTTTATAATTATCCCCCAAAATCGAGGTTCAATGAACTCAAAGAATTATCATAAGAATTTACTATCAATGTCACAAGGCGTTATCTCGGCGTGACTAGAGGAACGTGAAGGACCGTCTAAATTTGGAAAAATACTGGAAGAAATCATTTAACATCTGATAGGCGTCTAAATTGGTCAAACTACTCGAAGGATAAATTCAGGTCGGATTAGCCCATAACTGGGTGATATCAGTAATCTCGTACCAACGCAGTGCGTGATGGTGACGTCAGAGTTGAGGAATGAAAATAGACCGATCCAAGTAGAACCAAGTACTGGGAAGTTACGTAAGCGTGGTCCACTCTGTGGGCATCGCGAACTTGATATAGTGTGTACACAGGCATGATTAACACAGGCCAAGGTCTCCCTCTCTTTCACTCGCGACACAAACGCAACTTCGACCTCACCGTCGAGTCGAGCCGACGACATCGAACGATCTCTCGCGTCGATAGCAGCTCGAAAACGCTGCCAGTGTTGCGCGGATATTCGCGCCGAGCGAGGAAAGCAGTCGTACTCTCGAATAAAAAAGAGGTACGCTTTATCAAGGGAAAAGGGGTCATAAACTGGAGAGCCGCAACAAACACCCCAGAATTCCTATCCGATGCCGAGTCGACTCATTGACATCAAGAATGAACGGAACGTCAACGGAACGCGTCGAGTGGCTGCGAGAAACTGTCCTGCCAAAAATCGAGAGGGTCCTGAAGACTGGACAGGACCCGTCAAAGTGGGAGGTGAAGATCCCCCAGGGAGTCTTCTACGCCTGCGAGGTGTACTTCCTGAAGCTGACCCTTGAAAACGCAAAAGACGTCCAATTGGTCGTAAAGCTTCCTCCGGTGCTGATGGAGGCTAGGATGAACATCGAAAGCGATCGGCTTTTCAGCAACGAGATCACGTTTTACGATAAACTAGCCAAGTACTTTGGGGAAGATGTGCCTAGGTGCGTGTTTTCAGAACTGGAGGACAATGGAGATGCGGTGATCGTTATGGAAAATGTGGAGAAATTCGGGTTTTACTGCGCGCGTATGGGGGTGAGGTTGGAGCTGAGGTACGTTTTCGCGGGGGTGAGGGCGATCGCCAGGTTTCATGGGAGGGGGTACACCTTGAAGGAGAGGTGTCCCGAGGATTTCTTCAGGGATGTCAGGGCATTGAAGAACAGGGACTTCGGATCGGAGCTGAGTGATAGCCTGCAGAGGTACGTGGTACTCTGGACCAGGAGGCTGGTGGACAAGTACCTGGTGAAGAGGCTTCCCGAAGATCCGGGATTTTGCGAGAAAATTCGGGAGATTTTCCGGGACTACGTAAAGCTCATCTTCCAGGACGTCTATGTTCCTAGGGAGCCGCTTGCCGTGTTGTGTCATGGCGATTTCACGAAGAACAACATTTTGTTCAAGGAGGCGGACGGAGAGCTGAAGACTCTGCTGATCGATTTTGCCCAGGTCGCGTATTGTTCTCCGGCTTTGGACGTGTCTACGTTTTTGTACCTCAGCATGCACTCGAAGGACAGGAGGGAGTTCTTTCACGAGGTGTTTAAGGCGTACCACGATGCTCTCTTCGAGTTCCTCGTGGAACACGAGGTCGAGAATCTGGAGATCTACTCCCTGAAGAACTTCCAGGAGGACTACAGAAGACACGCCGTTATTGGGTTTCTCGTCACTGCCTACTTCTTGCCGGTCATTAAAACACCGAATCCACTCGGCATCGGCGAATTCTCCAAGATGGACACCGAGGAGATCTGCGATCTCCTCGAAAAGGACTGCGATAGCAGCGTGCTGGAGGGAATCATAGATTTGCTGCTGGAGATTAGGGATTTGGGGGGTCTGGACCATCTCTTGTGAGGGCACTGATGACGAAAGAAATTCGGTCTTGGCTATTTTTTGCGATGTCTTCTTGTAAGATGATGAGTAAAATCTCGAGACCACTCAAAAAATTCGGGGACAATTTCAAGGTACTTTTCGTACACTTCGTGGAAAGCCTCGTTGCGCCATTAACGGATTGTACAAGAAGCCTTTGAGAGGCCTATCGTTAGACACTAAGCCAGCAAGTATTATAAAACAATCGATTTCCAATCGTTGACGTAAGCTCGATCGATCGCCGCCGTACTCGATGATTAAGGCGGCACGAGATCAGAGGTCGAGGAGAGAAATGGTACAAAATGGCAGTAAAATTCCGCAATTAATTCTCGGCAATAGGACGAGCAATTACCTCGACTTTGCTCGTATCTCGATATATCTAGGCGTAGGATTTTTTTCACTACTATCTATCATCGATTACCGATCGATTTCTTTGTCAAACGGTACGACAATAAAATCAAACTCCCAGCTCAGCACGATTTTGCGCCGCTTTCGCTCGACAAATCCTACTATTTCGAATCGGCCTGTACATTCCTATTTCTATTCCGTCCACTGCCCTTTTTTTCCCGTTCCATCAGATGATATCGGGTTTACGCGGTGTAACGCATTTATCGAATTAAGGCCAACGCCGAGTGCACGCAGTCCAGGCGCATACACGAACGAAATATTTTCCCCCTTTTTTTTTTTCGTTCACTTGATCTCAAAATCACGGATCCCAAAATCAGCCGCGATTGTTTCGCAAACTCTGACCTCGCGATACCAGATCGCCGGGGAAAGAAATATCGCATCGTTTGTACACATCGAGTCAGTCATTAAGGCCGATGCATAATTCATGAGAGCTCGTGCACTCGTCCTAAGTAATTGGAGTGACTCGATGGTTTGTCGTGGTCGACGCCGAACGCCATCGATAGATATCGATAAGCCTCCTCGACTTAGCGATGAATATTCGAAAATCGATATCTAACAAGGTGGAAAAAAACAAGAATAAACGTCACGCCGATTGGCATCGATGAGACTCGTTTGCCTGGCGATAAATATTGGAAATCAATGTTTCTTGTCGATCGTCATCGATTTGTCCGCTCAAGATGGTGAGAAATATGAAAAATTCCGGAATTTCAAGATTAATACAAAAATAAACCTTTCTTAGAAACGTCATACCCTTTGGATGGATATGTGCGAGCCATTCAAAGGAAAATGGATTCCGAGCGCATCGCGCCGTTTAAAGGGACAAACTCTGCGGAATCCGCAATCGTTATCCGACACCCGCAATTTACGAGGGGCCTCCGTTTTCGCGCCATCTCAGAAGCCGAGTCAAGCCGATCCGAGCCGAGCGGAGGTCTTTGCCGACATGCATTCGCAATGAAAATCATGCTACGCGGGGCACGGCTCCCTCGGTGCACTCTCTTTGCGGCCGGAAGGAAGCGGAATCCGCGGGGACGTCGGCAAGGCGCTACTCGAGGTTTCGCATTAAAACTTCCCCGACTTCTTGGGGGTCGCGGGGGGGCAGGGGGTGAGAAAGGGGACGCGTAATACGATTCGCAGTCGTAACGCGGGGAGGGCAAAAGTCTCGCCGTATATTCCGCGGACTTTTACGGGCGGCGGCCGACTAATGTCCGGACTAGCTCGCGATCTCGTTTCGTCGAAGGCGACGCGCAAGGAATCCCGAAGGGGACGTTGAATTTCCGTCGCGGCCCGGCCGCAAGCGGAAACCGCCCCAATCGTCCCCGCGAGTGCCCAGAGTGAAGTTGATCTTGTTATTATATCTCTTTTTTCCAATAAGTCTCGGCCTCATCGTATGCAATCGTCTCTGGTCCCTCGCCGAAAAATTGCCGCACCGAGAGTGCATTTTATTTACGTCTCGATTTTCCTTTATTTTCGTTTTGTTCTTATTACCCTTTTATTTAAATATTCCCGACGTGGAAAAAGATATTCAAATTCCCGGGATTACTCGGCTTCCGCGCCTCGTCCGGCGGCCCTTTGAGGCTTATAGCGGACCGCGTTGATGAAAAATGCATTTCCGCGATGCAGTCCGCTGCACCGCGCCCGAAATCCGCGGGGGGCCGCAATGACCGCGCCGAGAGTTATAGCGCTTAATAAGAGGGGATGAAATCTTTCGGGGGTGGAAGGAGGAGCGGGGAATTATGAAGAATTTTCTTCCCGGGGGGCAGGTGGCGGAGGAATCGCGAGGAAGGCAGGGCGCGATTAAGTACGCACGTACGGAGAGATAGGCGTTCGATGTGCATATAGGTGTATATACGTGCATATATACATTCGGGGCTCGAAGAATAATTAATTCAGCGCACGGATCCCGGTGCTCTCCGGACGAGAATCTCGTGACCCGGAAAAGCGCCGATACGGCGTCTCTCGGCTGCTATCACAATGGGCTTTCGATTTTGGATCCGAATCCGCTGGCACGCTATTCAAGAGATGCCCTGTACATCACAATGACGTACAGTCCGACGAACTCGGTGTCCTTGTATCTTCCGTATGCAGTACTTGCATTTTAGCGAGCCGTCTCTCCCGGATGAGGCGCAGCATCCCCCCGGGGGTCCAGATATCCACGTCAAAAAAATTCATATCAGTGCAGGTTATTTCCAAGGGTTACTGGAATAATCTGAACTCACGACGTTTCAATTCCAATGGGTGATATTTATTTTTCGGTAGTCAATTCAGGATTTGGATCCAATTTTTAGAACACCTGTATCTGTTCGCTCGACTTTATCTCCGGAAGGGATCATTTTTCTGGTCCTTTTTGTAGTCTTTCGAGGGAAAAAGTGGGGTCTGGAGTCGGTGCAGGTTATTTCTCGGGTTATTTCCTCGGCACATGACCGAGGAGCGCGATTCAGGCTACTCTTCAGGATCCAGACCCGTGATCCATTTCCGTCCCTTCCACCACCAGCGAAAGTGAGAAGCCGAGGTACAAGTTGGAGGCTCGAGTTCCCGAATCGGACACGTAGCCTCCATCGTTTCCTTCCAACGGGAGCCCAATAACGGGCGAAGTAAGAAATCGAAGGGACCGCGATTTATAGGAACCGAGCGAGCGAATCGCGAGAACGCTTTCGTTTTCCTCGGAAGAATAAAAATTAATTGACGAGTCCGGGCGCTGTCATCAAGAGCAATTAGTGGCCGGGGAAAAAAAATGCCGGTCACCTCGCTCGATGGACTTCCGGTGTCTTATCCCCTGATTACCATCGTGGCGGGTCGCGTGTCCATTCTGGCCGAGTCATTCAATTGCCCGGCTCCTTATCATGGCAGAAAATACCGAGGAAAAAATAGAAAAAAAAATTGTGAAGTCGAGCGGGAGAGAAACGTCCGCTAAGCTGACACGACCACTTTAGCACAATTAAAGAAAATAAACGGGAAGATGTAGCGCTTTTTTATTTGGCAGGAGAGTTTCTTGCCGTTTAGTTGCTCCAAGATTTCTCGTGGATTAGGATATCGATTGAAATTACCGTATCGTTGGTAAAGTACTTTCGCTCGGAAAGTACTCAAGAGGGGAAGGTGGCGCAGGGTTTGTGCTCGCTAACGAGGACGAAACCGCGTGCGGACGACGCGGGACTTCCGTCGAGTATGATCGACAAGGAAGTGGGCGTTCCTTGGGGACTCCTCGGGAGAAGGACAGGAGGTAAGTATGCAAATGCAAGAGTACATTTATCTCGGCACCACGCCCATGCATTTCCTGGGAGCCTTCGGACGCGCATTGTCGGCCGAATCGAATCCCCACCCCCCGCGGAGGGTGCTACCCGCGCCCGATACTTCGGAGATTTACGAGCAAACTAGCCCGGTCCCCGGGGCTAATAGACCAGCAAGTTATGGGCCAATTCGATTTAATTTCGAAAATAAACAACCGAGCCGCGGGTCGGTCGATTTATTCAGAAATTGGCAACCGCCGAGTCGCGAAGTCGCCGCGTTAAGACTTCGGCCACCCACCACCCACTTCGCAACGATCGGATTCGGTCATCGCCGTAGTCTTCCGCTTTTTCCAGATCGAGACCAAGACATGACCATAATTCCAAGACCAAGACTCGACCTTTCGAGACTAATTGTAAGTCGAATCTTGGTCTTGCACGTGCTCGTTACTCGCGTTTGGAGTCGCCCCTTTTTATCCAGGATTCCTGAACACCGCGGAAAAACTCCACCGAAAATCTCTCCTTTCCAGGTCCCGCTTTTCCCGCTTGGCCCAGAAATTAAGCGCCTCGTTTCCGCGCGTATCTCCTCGCGCGGTGGAAAAGGGAGGATAACGCGGTAATTGTTAAACAGCTCGCGAGCGTTGCTAACGACGGTCAGCTTGAGGTAACGGCCGAGGATCCGACCAAGAACGGAATTGAGTTTCAAATTATGTCGTTAGCCGGCCGGGCCCTTGCCTTTTTGCGCGGCGTTTGCGCCGCTATTAGACGCACCGACAAATTGGAAGATTGCGCCCGCGGTGGCGGCGCCTGCACCGCGTCCTTGCACAGGACCTTACGAGGCCTTAACGAGGACCGAGTGCTTGCAAATGGCTGCCCGCGGCCCGGCTTCGTTACAAGGACCGCTTTTTACGGCAAAGAGGGAAAAAGAGCCGGCGTTACATTCGAGTCACGCCTCGGGTCCCTCCGATCGATAGACCGCCGCTCGTTTAATTTATAATCGTCGAATTTTCCCTGAACTGCATCGATCGGGCGGTCTTCAAAATTTTTTTCCAATCGGGAATTACATCGCCCGAGAATTTTATCAAAATACCATTTCGAATCGATGACGAATTTGAAGGTTTTGAAATATTTCGGTGTCTTCTTCGAGATATGCAAAGGTCTCGAAAGAGGCCGACCACGAGGTGCAGACCTCCGATATGGGTACACGTAGGTGCACATCGGAGTGGTTGCATCTTCGCACCCCTTGCATCTTCTGGTCTTCGCGAGTGCATCCCCTTAGCCTCCACCATAGGTTTCTACCCTTGCCCAATGGCGGGGGAGCGCCGTAAACGCGGGGGATGTAATTGGGTCCGGGATCGCATTAGAGGCCTCCCCGTTCGATTTCGCACACACAACCTCGTTGGCCAATCGAAACCGAATTAGCATCTCTATTGGCGATCTAATGCGTATGGTCGCCGGAGCAAGGAGACTCTCAATATAACCCGCGCCCTCTCCTGGAACAATGGCCCTTTCAGGGTGGTTTTCCGAGGAAAACTATTCGGGACCTGCCCCGGATCGACTGAACGGTTAATGCCAATTAGACTCCCTCCCCGGAACTCCCTGAAAACGAGGAAACTTCCCGGAAGACCTCCCCTAATCCCCAGAAAAAAGGGTTGCCCCATGATAACTCGCCATCTTCGAGATGAAAAAAGGAAGACAGAATTATTATAAAATCTGTTAAACATTTCCACGCAGCTTAGAAGCCGAGGGGCCACGTAGAGGAGATTTTCTGCCGGAGGAAAATCGGAAAATTTCGATCGTAATGGGAGATGGCGATATTAAATCGAGTTCTGTGCTTTCGGGGGGTGGAGTCGATCGCTCGCGGGAGGCCTCTTCGGGAACGCTGCTGTTTTCGTAACTCTCGCCGTTAATGAGCCTCCAACTTGGAATCGGCAAGAACTCACCGACTATTATTGTAATCTGGACGAACGAAGCGGTAATAAAGTCCCGCCCTCCGCCGTAAAACGGACTGCTCTATATAGGTGGAGGGGCGAGCAAGCCGCCGCCGAGCACTTGGCACTTGTAGATCGGATCTCGACTCGTCTTCCCGGAGTTCGGATAACGAAGAACGGTTCTTCGATCTCTCGCGATTCCTCAGAATCTCTCGGAGAATCTTTCCCCCCCCACGGGGGGGAAAACTTTATTCGGCAAGTGCTCGGCAGTAAAACGTGATTGATCAAGCCTTCGTACGAGCAGTTAGACTCGGGGGGTGAGCGATTCAAATCGGAACTTCCAATTTGTTCCTCCATCTATCAGGGTATTATTTTTCGGGGGATGGATAAATCGCGTCCTCGGTGCATCCGCTCCCGGGGATCCCACGGGAAAAGATGTAAATCGGCCCGTTCCTTCGGCAACTGAGTCCCGAAGAGGTTGCCGAAGAGCTTCCGGTTTCTCGGGTTTCCTCGACCGTTCCTCGGGTATTTTGGCTTCTTCCAACTATATCTTCAATTTTTATTTACTCCACCCTAATGGGACGCATGCGTTAAATTTTCACCGGATTCTTTCACTTTTGGGACCGCCTAAATAAGTCTGCCGAAATAGATCACCGGGGGCGAGAGGAACCTTCCTCGACCGCTGTCGAAATTGTTTGCAGACCGTGAGACAGGGAAAAATGTTTCCTGGGCATACGCGCGTATGACCCGTAATGTATCATTGAAACGCGTCGTTAAAGGAATTAAGTTGTACACGGATTTATAGACCAGCACGGGACATTAGTCAGGCTATTTCTGGCCCTCGAGAATAATGGCTTGCACCTTTTTGGGGTCGGGGCATATTTTACGCCCCTCGGCGTGCCTCGTTAATTTTACCCCTTACGTATATTCAGCTATATACGTATATCTACATCCGTATGATTTTTACCCTCCTACGTGGGCGATTCTTCTTTTGGCTTTCAGTGCTCTTTTCTTCCTGGGTTTCTCTGGATAATTATTTTCGCCATCCCCGGGACGACGGCCATTGACGTTAACCCTCCGCGTCGCCCCTTCCGGAAGGGTTGCATCGGTAGAAAAGAGCAAAGGGGGGCGGAATAACAGGGAGGAAGCCTACTTTCAGCCAGATT
This sequence comes from Orussus abietinus, assembly GCF_000612105.2. Taxonomy (NCBI): domain Eukaryota; kingdom Metazoa; phylum Arthropoda; class Insecta; order Hymenoptera; family Orussidae; genus Orussus; species Orussus abietinus. The sequence continues at coordinate 3,286,453 of NW_019396012.1, forward strand.
AGCCTATATCTTGTTACACCCCTTTCGACACACATTGCGCCGATGTCAACCCCCGGTACGGCTTCGCATAGTGTCGTCTGTTATCGCTCGAGAACTGCATCCTGCATCGGCGGCCTTAAATTGACGGCCTCTTTGCATCCGCGCCCCTCGAAACCCCGCAAGAAAATTATTCGGACAAGAGGGATGCACGCGTGCTAATGCACTCCGAATCGGATCCCCTGCCGGGGAATCCGCGGGATATCGAGGGCGCGGAATCGCTGCGGACCGGCGGAAACCGCGTGTGCGATTACGTCCTGAATTATTTAGTCGCGGGTTATCGCTGCACCCGAGGCCACTCGATGCATCCGCTCGATTTTACCGTAAACCACGTACACGCGACTACTTGACGCCACGAGACTTCTTCTGGGCGGAATGTTTTAATATTTTAATATTTTTTCATATTTTAATACATTAATATTTTCACGCCCCGAGGAGACGGCGCGAGAAGGTGGAGGCGCGAACTGCAGTTGCAGTGGCTCTCTTGGTAACAAGTGCAGTACTTGATCGCCAATTTCCTCGGTTGGTTTCTACGCGAGAGAGCAAGATGGCTCCCATGACAGAGGACAAAAGCCTTTGCGAATTACAAAGTGCTCGCTAATGCGCCGCGGTGCAGTGCCCTGCACGAGATGCAATCTTGCCTCTGTGAGGGCTTGCTCGATTTTCCCCGGGAACCACCGGCACGCGATACTTGTCGTGCCCCTCGAAGTCTTCTTCAGCGGTGGGTGTTTTAGTATTTTAATATTCCCTTATGTGCCGACGCAGCTGGGGTGCATCGCAGGTGCAGTGGATCTCCTGATAATAAGAGCGATGCTCCGAGCGGCGTTGTCAGAGCAAGATTATGAAAATCCTCAAGTAAAAAAATCTGAATCAATGACAGAAAATTTCTCAGGTTTACTTCAGAATTGGGAATTTTTTTAGTTTAACTTTAAGCGGGTCAAAATTTTCTCAGATTTGAGGAAACATCGTCAGACCTTGCAATTCTGTCCCCCTATTTGCGCGTCCAAGTGCTCTTCGCCCATAATTTACAAGACGCTTGTTAATGCGCTGCGTTGCACCCATCTGCACCGCGCTGCACCGAGATGCAATCTGGGCTGCGCTCGGCGATGCAGCACGCCGATACCGCCGTAAGACCGTTTAATTTTCACGGGGAACACTCAAAGGGCGACTTTACGAGCGGTTTAATCCTGTTAAATGTTACTCCCTTTGGGTCGCGTGCAGCGCTGCATAAGCGCAGCCATACGGAGCCCTCGACGACCGATGCACTTCAAAAGACTCTATCTATTCGAGAAGAGGGGCGGACATCTCGGTCGATCGATTCGATCCATCGGTAGGCTTCGTCAGGGCCCATCTCGAAAATTGGGCAAATTTTGGAAGAACCCCGCAAACCCCCATAATCCTCGCCCAGGCCATAATCCCCTGCATCACCTTCCCTGGGAATTAAAGGGAGGTCGCTTAATTAGAATCTCGCCGCTTTGCCAGATATGAGTTTCGGTTTAATTTAAGCGCCCCCCGGAAACGACCACACCTAGGGCTGATGGCCCGCGATTGCCCCAGGGGTCCCATTCTGCACTCCGAGTCGTAATTCACGCCTCACGCGATCCCTCTTCACGACTCGTCGATGTTACCCTTATTTCCGGAGCGGTACTACGTCAGTAGGGGTAGGTCGTGCACGTGGGGTGCGCCACCCCCTCAAGAAGATTTTCTAAAGCCGGCCCCAGAATGGGGACCTGAAAAATGGAAATTCTCCATACCCTTTCTAAGCGCACTTATACTTATCGAGCCGAGGCCGCAGCATCTTTCAGAGGGCATTTCCCCCCTGCCTGGAAAAAGTATCATTTACTTGTCGCGGGTTCTCTTACCTCCTACGTTTGACCCCAACTGCGAAATCGATATGGAAAGAGATCGGGGCCTGTATCGAAACGAAGGGGGCGTTCGCCCCCTCCACGTAGGAGTGGCAGCGAATCAGCGACGTGCAAATTCTCCATCTTCTTTTTTTACATTTTTCACATACCCGGAAAAATAATATTAACCATTAAACCTCTCTGTATTCCCCAAATTTTCCGAAATCCCGGACACGAGGAATAACCGTGCGGAATTTCCTCGGCGCAATTTCGCAATTTACAAATCCACCCCGGCCGCTCAACTACGCAACCGGCACCAAGTTGAATTTAAAATGGATCGTTCATACGACCAATTACCGCGTGCGCCGCCGGAACAATATCGCCTCGTCGAGTTTTGCGAATGAGAGGCAAAACGCGCAACAAGTACGAATCCGGACGAGGCCTCCGCCAGCCGCTCTAGAGTGAGGAAACAAATTCGGAAACCGAGGAAAAAGGCCCAAATCGAGGCACTCCATTTTCCTTTTTCCCCGGCTTTCATTTATCCACGATAATTACCGCGCGCGGTTTCCGCGGTCGGTGAAGTGCATTTTTCTGGAGGTGCATTTCTCTAGGGGTGCATTCGGTGCACCCTCGGTGCGACATTTGTTTCCGCGTGGCCAAAAATTAAATTACGAAAGGCGGCTATTTAGGCCGTTTTAGCATGAGATTTCCGCATGTAAAAGAATTCCGCAGGCGGCTTTCGCGTCTCTGGTCCCGAATATGTCGCGTGTCGCGAGTCGCCACTTAAGCCAAGGTGGAGGACCCCTTTTCACGTTGGTCGCGTGTGTCGTCGCGTGTACTCTGTCGCGTGTGCCGCCGCGTGTGCGGAAAAAAGTGGGGGGGGGGGAAAGGAGAGAAAAAGCAGGGCTCCCACGCTAGCGTTTCCTCCGCTGCGGAATCGATCGCGGGGGTTAAAGCCGCGCCGGGTGAATTTTTCCACTCGCGGCTGATAGAGACCTCCGTTTAAATCCCTTTAATTAATCCGCCGAGGGAAAGGGTCGCCGCGAGAAACTCGCGGTAGTCCAAAAATCCATGAAAAGGCAAAAATCCGCCGAGCCGAAAACCCGAGCGAACTCCGCTCAATTTCGATAATTCGCTCGTCGAGTTGCCAACGTCGATCCAATTAAATCCACCCGCGGTTTCGTATTTATTTATTAATATAATGGCGAATCGATGGCGCCGCGGCTCTGCAGGATCGCATTGTTATTCAAAGTACACCCCGTCGTTACGAAACACCGAGGCCATCGTTAAACATCGCGGGGAAATCTCATTAGTCCGGAGTTGGAGAACGACCTTTCGTCTGGATTTTTCATCCCCGGCTAACTTTTCCGGCGATGGGCCGGAATTTGGTTAAAAATTAAACGCCCTTACACCGCGACCCTTCCGGCCCGTCCGCGGACTCGCGATTTTCCTCTCTTTGTCCCTTTCCCTTTTTCTTTCGCTCTAATTTCCCATCTAAGACCTAGCCGGATCTCGCCGAGGGCGTTAAGTGAAATTGGCAGACTAAACGGAAAGAGTTTCCCGGTTTCCCTCCCTCCCCCCTCCCGGGAAAGTCTCGTTAGTAAAATTGGAAACAGCCCTTCGCCTATTCTTTTTCCCTCCGTCGAGGCGCTGTCGGCGGAATGAAATTCCGCAGCCGATCCGGGTCGGGCCCCAGATCGATCGTAATTTGTCACGTCAAAGTTCGATGCATAGATTGGAAATATTGCTTCCCTCCTAAACGTCAATGGAGAAAGTCTCGTTTATTAAACCGCTAACTCCGGGATCTCTCTCCATTTCTCGCACGCCTCTCTCTATCTCTCTCTCTCTCTCTCCCCTCTATCTAGCCCCGCACTCGAATTTGCATTTACGAGAGCCCCGTTTAAATCTGGAACTTCGAAGTGAACGTCCGCAGGAGAAATCCCCCGAGACGAAGTGCCATAAAGTGCACAACCCCTTGCTGAAAATAATTTCCATGGCGATTTGTCGTTTATATGTATGTACGCGTGTTAGGGTAAACTTTTCAATTTTTCAATTTTTTGTATGCACTTACGAAGGAAAGTGCATCGACTCACCGAGTTAAGTCGGGCCTGTCGTTGACGTGTCGAGATAGGGCCGTGACAGATAGCCCCTGGACGCGAGATCATGTTAACGATACCCGGCCACGAACTGCGCTTTCCGCTTTACAGGGCTCATTATTCCTGGTTTAGTTCCACAGCTTCCGGTCCGCCCGAGGCTCGTTGCTCGTATGTCTTTTGTACGGTCCTGGCCGACAAAAACCCTCGAACGCGGCCACGGGAGCCCGGTTATTAACATATTAGGTTTGGGAATAAATTCGTAGCGTTTTTATAATAAAAGTCTTTGATAAAAACGCTACGAACTTATTCCCCAATCTAATAATAAAGTTCGCAGCTTTATCTGGATAGCAGCTTCCTGTTGCGATCTTCGAGGTCGCGATACGCCTTATCAAATATCGTATTTCTGGAAGAAATATGGAAGGGAAGGTCGGATCGGCGTGGCAGATAGTGGCCCAGATTTTCGGTCAAGGACCAGCATTCCCTCCCGCGAGTATCGACTCGACATCCTCTGGGGAAAAAAGAGGAGAGGAAGTGGCAATTTCGGAGGAAAATTCGAGCTAAGCGCCTCCGAGCGTATTTTCATTTTTAATCCCGATCGTCGTTTAAAGCGCCTCGGGAAGGCGCCCTGTCTTCCCGTTTAACGGGGAGAAAGCGAACGGTCCTTTTTATCGTCCCGCGGTAAAAAAGCTCGACCCGAGGAGGAGTTCTCGCAGGGAAAACTTTTTAATGTTTCATCATCTCGAGTCCTGAAAGGGTTAATGAAATGGTCCAAGTGATACTTATGCTAAAGGCGACCCAATTACGGGCCCGGCTCCTCGGGTGAACTGCACCCTTAAATATTTATGTTTCGGCTTAATCATTAGTACTACGGGGTTGTACCGTTATTAGAGTGATTCTTGGACTGAGCATAACTATCGGAAAACCGGCGAACGGGAACAAAAGGTCCTGGGATGAAGCCGAGAAACGGACGTGCCGGGCTCGATACACTCGTAGAGCGAACCGTAAATAGAAGGAGAGCACGGCAAACCTCCCCAGGATTCTCTATGAAACTAGATCGTTATTGGGGCAAAAGGAAAAGGGCTTAAGCGGGGTGAATCCTTGCAAATTGTTACGACTTACCGTTATCCGTTTCAAATGGCTTTTAATTTATCAATGATAATGCAGCCCAGCCGATGCGGATCTCATTTTCGCTCCAGATTAATTAACAAAGGGCGAAATCTCTAATAAAAAAAAAAACGGTGCTCTTGGGTGCTAAACATCCTTGCAAATTTTTAATCATTATATCAACGCCTAATTATTCGTTAATGTAATTCTCCTATCTCCTGTGTACACGAGATATCCGATCCTGACGCAGAATCCGTTCTCGCTCCAGATCTATATTCAATAAGCGAGCTTAACACCGAGAGAGTCAAATTTCTAAAAAATGAGCCGGCCCTCCGATCAAAGGGCCAAGAACATTTCAAAGTCCCTGAGAGCGATCGCGTAACGTTATTGGCGAAAGAATTCGGAAGTATCGAAAAAGCCCATGACTAAAGGAGCGGGGAACAAAGGACTCCGAGGTAAGGGAGGCAAGTCCCACTTCCGGCACGACCAGGGGGAAAGTTAGATGGGCGGGAAGTTGGAGAAAGCCCCGAGAACAATTCTAGCGGCTGTGAAACTAGATTTCTATTGGATTCCAGAGAAAAAGGTTTAAACTTGGGCGAGAAGCTCCGTCTCTGTATACGACCGGGCCCCGACAAGGGTGCGATGCGTTCGCGATACTCCACTCCATGCGAGGGTCGTACTCTGATAACAAAATTGTCATTAAACTTGAGAAATATTCCTTTGAATAGTACCAAAGAAATACTTTGTCAATTGAAAGAATAATCCTTTGACGAAATTGGATGAAATTTTTTTTCTCAGGGAAGGGATGCCATTTCTTTCCAGTGCATCGTTGCGGAATTGCGAGGAAAATGGGAAAGGAATGACATGAAAAAAAATAAAAAGGTATACCAAAAAAATGACTCCCCTTCTCCGAGTCGATCGAAAGGAAGCTTCCTTCGGGGAGGAAATTTTCCCCATTTTCCTGGACCTGGGATGGTTTATTAAATATCGCCGATTCGTAAGTCAATAGACGAGCTCCTTCCAGGGGGGGCCGGAAGTCGGTCCCCTCAAAGCACGGGCCCGCAAGGACCGGGACGAGTTCCGCCGGAAGTGGCGACAGGAAGAGGCGAACTCAGGGAATCTCGAGAAAGCCAGACATCGAGAGGGAACAAGAGCAATCGAATCAGGAGAATCAAGGACCCGAGGAAGGACTCCCGACGGGGAAACAGGGAAAAATGCCGGGGAATTCAGATCCGCAGATTTCCTCCCCCGACTCGAGAAAATCGACCCTTAAAAATCGATTCTCGCGGCTTTCGGGAATTTATCCACCGTGTGGCATTTATTTCGACCTCTCTTAGGTCGATATTTTATATTAAATTTTTCCGCGGGAAACAAAAAGAATAGTGAAATACCGGAAAGCTATATTTCACAGGAGAGAGGCGGATCGGGAAGAGGGGTGGGGAAAAAAAGGAAGAAAAATGGGAAAAATCGCCTTTTCCGCAGCGCTCAAAAAAGGGCGGGACGAAAACCGGCATTCGATCCTGTTTGTTAACGCACCTGCGATAAAAAACGGGCACCCTCCAGTTTTTCTCTCCTGCGCGGGCACTTCAAATATTGAACAGAGATTTCGGTGGACGAAAAACGAGGGAAAAAAGTCAAACCCCTTTAATATTCCACCGTGGCCGCGTTTCCGGATTTTCGAGAGCGGCAGACCCTTTCACCCGTTCGTCTCTTTATATTTTCAACATTGCTTCGGCCCAAATACCCACCCCCCGAAACCCGCTCGCCGGCGAATGACTTCACAACCTGCCGACGTGCGCACAAAAACCCGCGAAAATTGCGAAGCGCGTCGCGCAATTGCCGGGACCCGCGGATACGCAACGAACTGGCCCGCGCAATCTCCCCGATTATTTAGTTAGCGATTTGCGGAGTACTCTTTCCCGGGGGAGAAGAAAAAGGATAAAAGAAATAAGTCAAACCTTTCCGGGCGGGCGGAAGGGCGCGCATTCGTAATTGGCCGGAAGTACGGCTATACGTCGGGTAGTTTCCGGCGGCGATGTAGTCGGGACGAGAGGGTGGGCGGATGCACGTCGAGCCTCGAATGCATCGGTCGAATGCAGGACACCGCGAAGGAGGATAATCGACTTCCGGCCGTCCGATCGATCCCGTCGTCCGACCGGAAGTTCGATCTTCGCCGACTTCCTGGAGACGACGCGGGACTCCGTATTTAGGTGTCGTATACGATCCCGACGTGTCCCCGGGACGTCGAATCTGCCGTGGGAATTTATTCCTGCGTCGATTCGCTTCCTATCGCGGCGAGGATTTCCCCTTTCAATGAAAAGCAGGAAAATGGAAAAATCGAGGAGACGGTAAAGCCCATTTTCCGATCCAAGGGGATTATATCCGTATTCCCGAATTTTCGAGTAAAAAGGAAAGCCTCCTAGGTCGGGGCACTAATTAATATCCCATAAGTGGGTTGAATTAACGAACAAATGTGCAATTAGTGCAAGGCATCGTTCCGAGAGTTTCGAAGCCCGGAAAACTCCGGTTTAAATTTTGGATTCGACGCTGGGCACGAAAATTCCCGTTTTTTCGACCGACGCCTCGATTTTGGGCTGAAAGTAACCGAACATTCGGAAAATAATTAGTGCCGACGATTCCCGGACAAAAGTGGGACGTTTCCCGGCACAAAGTGCACGCTCAGCCATGCTGGAATTATATACAGAGATACTCGGGCGTAACTCCATTATGCCACACCGCCGAGATGAAAATTGCCGCATTCATGGGGAATGACATTACCTCCTGAAATGAGATTTCGCCGGCAACGATACAATAACTAACCGCGAATATGATAATTACCTCCGCCGAATTCGTGCACCGAAGGGAAGTGCCTACCGCGCAGGTTAGTGGCGTGGAAAAATTCGAAAAGGGGGAAAAAAAAATTCGAAAACCCCCGTGGAATATTTTTTCCGAGGCTCGTTAAACGGCGCCCCGTTAACGTCCGCCCGGAAATATCACCCTCCGCTTTTCCGCCGATTTTCCGCGTCCGGTCGTGCATCGCAATCGGCATAAGTCCGTCGATTATCTTCAGCGGGGCGTTTTCCTCGCGCAGAGCGCTCCCCATAAATCGGGCGCGGCTAAACCGGCGCGGAAGTGTCGTTACGGAAAAATCTACATATACATTCCACGATTGACGCAGCCCGCGTTTCCCGGACGCATAACTCGGGATATATATATTTTTTTTTTGATTTTTCATCCGGCCTTTTTTCCGCTTTTATATCCCAGCGACGTCGCGAGGATTTTCGGGGCCAAGATCTACGGCGATCGATGTTTCCCCCGAGTTTATCGCGACATCGATCCGATCGAGCAGGAGTTATCGCCGGCATCCGGGCCCGAAGGATCGGCCGCGAGCGGATCGCACGCGGAATCCGCGGCGCACCTGTCGATATTCCCGCGAGACGTCCTTCCGTCCTCTCGGCCATAACGAGCGTTTTTCTTCCGCAAGATAATCGAGAATGAGAAGATGGACGAGCAAGGGAACGTCGACAGGAGGGGTCTGACCTGGTCCGGCAGGATGCAGGATAAAGGATGCACCCTCAAAAATCGTCCTCAAAAATAAACTACCGCATCGATAAAAAAATGCCATTGACGCAAAGAAATTTTTCTCTCCGGGGAGAGTCACAGGATTTATCATAAGAATTTATGCGGATAACGCGTGAAGAGCCGGGGAGTGAAATGGGATACGAGGTGTGTATACAAAGACGCGAGGTGAGGGGAAAAGGACGAGAAAGAGAGGCAAAAGAGACTGCTCTCGATTTTCACAAGGACGCGCGATGGAGGACTCTCGGAATTCGCCCTAAGAAGAAAGCGCCCGGTGAAAATGCACTTTACGACCCCAGGGAACTCCTTCCTCCTCCGGGTCGTCCTGCAAGCGGCCCTGTAAGGCACCGAGAAATTTCCCTCGTGCGAGTAATTTACCCAGGCCGTTTCCCGAGGCCCGGAAAAATCTCTCCGGTGGAGAGGAATAAGCTCTCTTTCGAAACCGGGCTTAAGAAAAATTCATTCTCTCCGAAGGATGCGCCGGGCGCATAAAACGAGAACATCCAATGTCCCTTGTCCTTTCCCCAAGGATCTCTATTTAAAAATCCGTTTTCCTCTCTGGAAAAAAATATCCGCGTAAATCGACCGTTCTTTTTCACCTTTCAAAAATGAGTAAAGGGAGAAAAACATAGAAACAAAGAGTAATCATTCGGGGTGGATAGGGAAGCATTGCAGTAGAGGATACAATTAAGTCCTCCTTCGAACTGAAGACAAATTTAATAGAAAATGAAAAATTAATTAAATACAAGCTTGAGAAAAATTAATCTTCTCCGAAGAATGCACCGAGCGCGTAGAGTAGATGCCCTTCTCTTTTTTTGCTAAGGATTTTCATTTAAAAATCCTTTTCCTCTCCGAAAAAAATATTCAGGTAAATCAACCGTTCTCTTTCATTTTCTACGGCCGAGGAAAAGGGAGAAAAGGAGCAAAAATCGTAAACCTTCCAGTGGGATCGAACCCGGCTCGGAAAGGGGAGCGTTCCGGTGGAGAACACAGGCCGACCCGGTCAGGTTTGGCCGGAATTTCGGTCCGCAGAGGTGGCGTGCCGGCAATTCGGCAATTATCCCGTATTCTAATTCGGTTCCGGCCAAATCCAGGGCCGATCTAACGATCGAATCACGCGACCTCCTCTTTATATACATATACATTTACATTTAATCGTGTGCCCTCCGCCATGGCCCAGTCCCCGTTTCTGCGCACCCCTCCGATTTCTGCGTAATGTCGGTGAATTACCGTAATGAGGTCAGGGGCTACGCACAAAGAGCACCGCGGAAGATCGCGACCCCCCGCGAATTATAGCCTCCCTCGGCGAACAAATGGTCTAATAAAATGGAGTTAAAGAGACGCCCGATTTTTCTTTGCGACGATCCTTGCACCGCACGAAGTGCATCCCAGAGACGAGAATTGCAACGGAGAGTAATTAAGAGGTAACAAGGGAGCCTTGCGACACACGGGGAGCTTGCCTCTTCCTCTTAGGTGTTAAAACGGGGTCGAAAAGGGCAACTAATCGCGTTCTGGGGTGTTTTCGCCTTAAAATTAAGACAAATCGCAGGAGGGTGGGGAATACTCCGTGCAGGGTCATTACTGATTCCCCTGTAATCGGGCGTCCTTCCCTCCACTTGGCCGAGTGCTTTCCGATTTTCCCTCGGATTTCATCCTTTTCACTCTCGTCCCGGTGAATGTTAAATAAAGGGGCCGCGAGGTGCGATTTCGCGTGCACCTGCGTCCCCAGGGAGGGGCGAAAAAAATCGATTTTTCCGGATTACGCGGAGATTCACCGACGTCTGCGCCGTGGAACACCTAGTGGATCCCCCTAGAAGAGCCTCTTCGTCATTTTTAACCCTCGTTTTAGTCTCACCCCTGGGTTAAATAATTTTCCACGAGTGGCGGAATTAACCTCCGCGCTCAACGGGCTGTCCTTAAATCGAACCCCAAGGTTTTCCGCGTTACCTTGGCCGGATTTTCCCCGGTTGTTTCCGGCGATTTCCGCCCTCCATTTTCGAGCACCTCTCCGGCTCTCTCTAGGTTCTTTGGCTCTCTTTTCCTTCCACGGATTTCCTCCTTTCCTGGCGAACCGTTCCCACCGCGAGTGCTCCTCGATCGGCAACCCGAGACGGCCCCATGGAAGGAGTCTGCACCATCCCCTGTATCCCATTAAACTCCTTTTTTGCCATTCTCGTCTTCACCTCCGTTTTTCTCCCCCAAGACCCGGACGACGCCATAGGTCGATCGAGCTGTGCCGATCGATACCCCAGGAGTGAATGTCAAAATTACAGAAATTAAAGAAATGAATTAAAAATCCTCAAAATAAAAAACGCTATTCGCCCGTTCATATGGCAGTCGTTCCTGCTTAAATCGGGTTGAGCAGCGCCTCGATACCCCTTATTCCCGGTCTCTATCCCGCCCATTTAGTCGACAGTGGGATCAATACCCTGAAGACAATCCACCTCTCCTGAATCCGAGTATATCGGCGACAATAACGACGAAACCGCTGTAAAATGGGATCATTTTGGGGGGAAAGCCAATTACTCGTTATGACGCTCCGAAGCGTTCGATTGGGTCGAATCGATAAGTCGAACCCTCCGGGTCGATTCGAGGACCCGAGTCCCCCGGAGGCAGCACTTATTTACATCTCGGAAATAAAGAAAACCCGATTACACTTGGCTTTCCTCCCTCTCGGCAAGCTGCCGGAAGCTGCGTTAGGCCAGGAAGTTTTATTCGGGTTGCAGCTGCAGTCGAGCATTTAATTCGGTTACCTATAATTTCCGCGGTGCACTGGCAAGAGAGCGAGACAGGGTCTGTGGGAAAGGGGTTAAGGGGGAGGGGGAGGGCACGAAACTGCAAAATATCATTGTTGCGATACCGTGACGTGTTGCAGGATCGTGGTCTGGGTTAACTGCATCTGCCACCGCGAAACAAACTGAATACTAATAACGTCCGGCATAACCGGCGCTATCGCACATCGCGACATGGAGTGCCAACTGCGCCTATATGCGCTTCCATGTGCATCCCGGAGAATCTCAAATGACGGGACGGGGGTACGTGCTCGCGAACGCGACCCCCCGCGAAGGCGCGCTCCCACCCCCACGCGAATTTAACTTCCGGATTAATCCGACGTTGCGCGATCCTGCCAAATGTGCCGCACCGGGTTTCCGGGGGATTCCGGGATGGGGCCGCAGGGATTCCGCACTTGCCGCGAACGCGGGTCGATTGAAAGATATCTCGCTGTAATTTTCGCCCTGCCGTTATCAATCCACTTTCTGTGTTTAATTATTTTTTTTTTCCTAATTTTTATTAACAACCATCTCCGGAAGACGAGGCGCGAGAAGTCGCCGGCTGTACAGCGAGTGCAGTACGTACTGCATGTGCAGGTGCACTCAATGACATCACGTAGACCTCAGAGAGCGAGACAGGCAACGTTACGCGAGGTGTCCCTCTCTCTCTCTCCTCTCGTACACGTATCTCCCCTCTTGGCCTCGCAACATCCCTAGCGTGTATCCGCACTGCATACGAGATGAGATCCTTTGTCTATGCAATTAAAGAGGAATGCCTTGCCCAACGTAATGCCGTTGCACGTATGTTTCTTTGTGGACGCGCCGTCTCTTTTCGTCCACGATCTCCAGGGGACTCCGGAAGGGCCCGGAATCCCCGGAATGCGGGTGTTCCGCGTCTCTTTGGCCGCACTCAATTCTCCGCGAATTAGCACAGACCGGAATTCCCGGGATTCCTTGGAAAGGAATATACTTTTATTTATTCCTCCTTTTCCCGGAAGTTCCGTACACCGAGCGGAAAACCTACTTTTTAACAAAACAATACTTGCTAACAAATAACCCGGCCAGGTACAATGTTAATTGGTAATAGAAATGGGGAAAAAAATACGTATGATATACAGTCTTGAGGGAGCGACCGATAACGACGGGGCGGCAATTAGAGCAGCATATCAGGCAATATTAAGGGAAATATGTAATACCACGGTGGATTTCTCTTCCCAGGTAAATGGCGGTAAATTAACGGCGCACAAACCTGCGTGATGCACCGCGGCGCGCTATCTGCTTGAAGAATTGCTCCAGGCCGCGTGCAACGGTTCCTCCCTGGGTGTATCTTCGTGCTCCTTGCACTTTTTAATTTTTACGCCCCACTATGCCCACCGTTACCCGTGCCGCGTGCACTTTAGGGGCATGGAGAGTACTCGGAGAAATTACGGTTCCACCCGGCAAGGAATACCTGCCTCGAGCCTCCCCCACCAGGTGGAACATCCGGTGACCCGTTTTTTTTCGGGAGAAAATCATAAAAAAAAATTTCCCCCATCGATTTCAAATAATTTCGGATACTCAATCTGGCGATCCTTCGGATGTATTCGTTCGCAGGATTTTGTTAGCGCAGTGCACATTTCTTCGACTCGCCCAATTTTTTTTTTTTTCTCGGTGTACCCGATCCAGAACCCCTCGGAAAATGTAAACCCATCAAAAGCTTTTGGCAATTAATTTTCAAGCGCCATGAATTATTAATTAAATATTTATAACTTTGACGGTGGAAAATAAATGTGGAGCTTTCATAAGCGCATCAATGAGTCATGGCCGGCAGGGTCGAGCCCCGATTCGTTCTCGATTTCGAGTATCGAGCCCGAAAACCTAGAGTACCAACCTCGACATCGATTTCGAGCTTGCGAGCCGAAACGACCGGCCAATCGGAGCCAAGAATCGCGCACGAAAGCTCGCGAGTGCGGTTGCACCTGTTCCCCGATTCCCAGAGGGGTACTTACTCGGTGAGGGGAACACGAGGGGGCGAGTACGCGTTAAGTATCGCGTAAGTGCGCGAAGAGTGGGCACCGGTGGCGGGAACGCTGCGGACTCGCCGCGGAGTCGGCCGCATCCGGGAGAACGGGGGCGAATGCCCCCTCTTGATCCGCGGGAACCTGAAGTTGGCCGAATCCGAGATTTATGCACCTGTCGAGAGATTTACGGGGCACTCAGGACGGGCACGAATCGCGGGTAATTCGAGCCGCGATTCCCCGCTTTTTTTTTTTTTTTTGCGGAAACTCTTCGAGGGGAATTCACCCCTAGTGGTCGAGATCCTAAATATCGGGGAACGAGAGCGGATAAAGACGAGAAAATGCAGTTGCGTGGGGGGCTCCCTTAATTAGCGAGCTATCTTTCGACGAGGTATTGGATACGAGGTCGCAGGTGGATGTGTGGGTACGTTGCATGTGCACTTTCTTGGTGCATACGTTCACCCTCGGATATTGGAGCACCCTTTCGGGCACTCGCACGCCTGTCCAGATGTACATATGCGACTTGAGGTATGCAGGGTACACGCTCGCGTGCATCTTCGTGTACATCTTCAAGTGCACCTTCGAGTACGCCTTCAGGTGCACACGTTCCACTGCATAGGAAAGCCCCGGCACGAGAGGGTCCAATCCGCGATTAAGATACCAACCGCGATACCAACCAATCCCGATTCGTGTACGGCCGGTAGCCGCCAAATTAGCGAGATAATGTAAACGGGCGGTCTACATTGGGGGTGGCGACCCTCCCCCTTTCCCCCGGAGGGTGGAGGGCGCCCCGTTCCGGGCTCTCCAGGTTGGAGGTTCCAGTTCCGAGGTCCCAGGGTTGATGGATTCTCGAGGGCGCACGAAACGGGCCACGAGAGAGGAAACACCTTAAACCTCCTTCCCGGGAGCGGAGTCACGAAAGCTCCGAGCTTCCGCCTTTCCGGAAGCCACGCCGGCTTTCCCGCCCCCCGACCCCCCGTCCCAAAGGCTCCCTCTGTTTCCCGAGCTCCATCCATTTCCCCGTCTCTCCCCTTTTTCCTCTCTCCTGTACCACCTAGCAAACTGCTTTTCGACACTCCGAGGTAAATCCCAAAGGCGGAAACCGGTAATGAATTTTTCCAGGGGTGCAGGCATTTTTGACCGACCCCTTACCTGGATGTCAGGTGCGCCGAATCGCTGTCTTTGTCGGCGATTTATTTTATATTCAATTTTACCGCTCTGTGTTTTTTACAGAGGTGTGATGCTTTTCCTCGAAAGGGATGCACGGGACGTTTGGAAAATCTTTTCGATGCGATCATGAAGATTCCGAGGTGGGAAATGCATGTGGGGCGTTTAACCCCGCTTCCTCTTCCCGTGTGCGTATTTTCACTCGCGCGCGATTAGCTGGGGAATTTGTCCCCCTGAAGTTGCACAATAAGAAGTCCCGGACGTGGGCCGCGCAAAAGTTCCTCGAGGAACCGAGCCAAGTACTCGCGGGTCACTTTGCTCGAAAAGTTTCCCCCACGATACCCGAAGGGGGTAACTTTCGCAAAACCTGGGAGTGTTTAATCTTATCGCTCGGTTCGGGGGACTAGACAGTTTCCGGGGGAGGGGGAAACTTCTAAACAAAATCTCGACCATTCGACCCTGATTTCTTGTAGGGGCCTTTAAATCCCCCCGCCTGGACTATTAAGGAGATCAATATACATTAAGGCTATCGGTATGTCCGAAATAATTCAACTCGGACCCCCCACCCCGGTTGAAATCACTGTCATTATTTTATTACTTTACCGCGTCATTATTATTTATTATCTTTCGTACCAATCGTTCGATTCGGACACGTAATATATCCTGCCAATTTCTGGGCACCCGGGGTTCAATGGACCATTCGTTGCGGAAATCGTCTTCGGTGCCCATGCTACCTCCTGTGCACCTCCGGGAGGTTTCCTCGGGCCAACCCCCGGCGCACCCCTTGGGCGTCCATTGTTTTTACCCGGAGGGGAGGCAAGCCGGGCGGAAAGTAATTCAGGAAGATTGGTACCCTACGTGCTCCTGACGTATGCAAGAATGGCGCTCACGATGGACGAATATCTGCCGGGGACACATGGGCTCCTAAATTCGTCCATTAAATCCAGAGAAGTGCCCGACGAGGCGGCCGTTAAGACTCGCCACTATAATACCGGAAATATATATTTCAACCCCCAGCTGACGTCCCTCGGGAGAATTAATCCATTCCGGCGAAACTTTCCGACGCACCTGTCTTTCCCTTCAACTCCTTAATGGCACTCATTCATCGTTCTCATTTATTATTTCAAATTTTACGCTCCCCGCCTGTTCAAACAATCGCCCCGAAAATCCGCGAAATGCACAATCAGCCGCATTAGTCGGATTGCCTCGAAAACGGCCAATCGCGTAAATGAGGAAATCGGATTCTGCGAGTAGAAAGGAGCTCACTATTCGCGGGGGGGGGTCTCCTGAATATTTCGCGCAATCGCGTTACACGTCTTTCCTCGAATTCCCGCGGAAAGTTGCGAGAGCCCGAATACATCTCGGAATAATAATCCCCGCCTAATGACGTTTCACTTTAAACGCCCGCTTCGCTCCCCTGCCCCTTTGGACGTGTTCTGGAAGGTAAACGAGGGGGGTGGAAAATTTCCGGGAGAGCCCAGGGATTGAAGTGGGAATATTTGCCGAGGGAAGCCGGAAGCGAGCCCGATAGGAAATCGGATAAATTCGAGATAACGACCCGTACCCCTAATTTCGATTTTTTTTTTCTTTCTGGTTTCTCGCGGAATTATTAGAAGCGAATTATCGAACATCGAGCGATGTCGATTTTTCTATAGAGGAATTGGTTGGTCTCCTGCCCGGGGAAGCTGCCTGGAAATTCTCGGCCGAGGGGTGGCAGACTCTGGGGGAAATTTATATCGTTAGAGTTTTCGACTCCCCTTCTGAATCTCGTCAATGGGCTTGCATCGGAGTTTTCGGGGGGTGGAGGTCTACGAACCGCGCCGGGGTCGCGACTGCACTTCAGGGGGTGCATTCCCCCCTTGGTGACGACGCTAATGATATGCGCCCGCAATACCGGGGGCCTCCCTCTCGGTTCACGCACCCCGGGACAAGGGAAATGGTATTTTCCGCCGCAAACAAGTTTCCAACGCCATGGCCCCCCTTCCAACCTGCCTCGCTTTGCAGATATGCAACCGTATCCGCCCGATAAAGGGAAAAAGGGGGCGGTGTACGTACAATTCCATGTATGTAGATGTTGGTATACGCGTATGCGAGTGTGGTTGTCTCTGTGTTCGAATACATGCCGAAATATAAAAAAGAGAAGAATCGAGGAACGGCAAGAAGAAACGGTATTCCGTTCTCGCACTTTCGCGGAATTTTGAGAATTTCACGGGTGATCCTCTCATTACGCGACGCGCGATTGAAACGGTCGTGAAAAGCCTCTTCGGGGGTGGCGGACGTGAAAAAAAAAAAAGATAGTGGAAGGTTGGATTGAATCCCCCGACGGACCCGATTAAATTGGATCGCCCAATGCGGTTATCAAACGATTTAACGCCCGCGAAAGCGGCCTCGCTCTTTCCCCTCTGCCCGTGATATTACACTCGCAAGAGTCGCACCGAAAATGGACAATCCCCATTTTGATTCCCCCTTGCGTGGTATCTCACCCTCCGTCTCTGTCTTTCTTTTTCCTTCAATTTCTTTTTATTCGCTTGAACATGGTCAAATTTGACCATGTCCCTCTCGTTGCTCTATTAGGTGCCCATCGAGTCGCGTCCACTTTAATTACGCCCATAGTTGCAACACGAGGTGGTCGCGCAATCGATACACCCCTGGCGATCGATCTCGAAAATGTTTTCCCGCCGGTGATTCGGTACGACTCGGTACTCGGTTATGCCCCCTCCGGTGTCGCGGCCCGCTCGTTAATCGCGTAATGAAGAGCTGTTAATTACCCCCGGAGAAATTACGACGACACCCGTGTGTTCCAACAATGGCCGCCGCCGACACTTGCAGCGCCGCGACATCTCCCGGTGCATCTGCCGCGTGCAATCTCGAATTCGCCGCATACTCCACCTGGCGGCGCTAATTAAGGGCCCGTAATTCGTATACGGCATGTTTTTGGGAATATTTTTAATTGGCAGGGATCCCCTTTCGGTCCGTGAAAAAACTTTGCCAAGCAGGGAGGACGTGCCGAAAGAAACTCTTCGAGTTTCGTCCTATTAACCGGCGCGCCGAAAACGTCCTCGAGGGGGGCTGGGGGATCGACTCCCGCCAGGGTGGAGTCCCTCCACAGATACGACATACAGAGAGGTGGAACGAAAAAATGGGAAAAAAATTAGAGTAGGCATTTTTTGACGTGATTCCTTATTTTGCCCTTTCTCGTTCCACTGACCCCTTCGATTTCTACAGGAAACGTTCTTCAGAGAAATAGAAGCAGAAGTAAACGAACAGCCATAAATTTTAATATTACGAAATCCTAGAGGGGACCTCCTTAGGGGGTCCCTAGGGGTGATCCAGAGGGGCACTTTCCCGGATTCTCGAAAGCTCCGGTCTCGAGGGCGGGGACCGATCATGCCGAGAAATTGAAACAAGATTCGCGAGCTTTTAAGCAAATGGGTAATTTCATGGTAGCCTGCGCTTGCATTATCGCGCGCTCGCGTGCACCATGGAGAACGCGCGTGTGGACCACACTCGTGTTACGGGAGGGACACCCTACGTGCTTCGACGGACTCCCACACTTGGAAAAGACGACCCCGGATTGGGAGGGGATGGTATTTAGATGACATTAACCCAGCCTTAATAAGGGCCTCATGCTCGGCTGACGTCTCCTGGACTCCCGTGTGTTGAACCACCCCCTGCGAACTTTAGCAAAGGCCGGCGAATCTTTGCGAGATCAACCAGAGACCCCCTATCGATTTCACGGCCCTCAAGCCAGCCTTCTTATTAAAGAAAATTACGAAACTTAAAGTGAGAATTAATTTGTAATAATATCGGTGGCACTTGGGCGCTGATGATCCAAGATGGCGGCTTCGGGGATGCTCAGAGAGGCGTTAATGATTTCTCCGTAACTACGCACAGCGTCTACGCATGTGCCCGCGAAGCAAAACCAATGGAAGCTTTCGCTTGTGAATTCTCCCTCTCTCTCGAACGTCGAGAGGTCTAATTGCAGTGCGCAATGCACTCGGACAAAGTTCTGTGTACGACAGCCATCGGGCCGATGCACCGGCGATGCATACGCGCTATTATGCTCGCTCGCGCGTGAATGCCCGTTGCAAGAGCGATTGCCCGGCGATAAAGGTCTTTAGTGGCCGCAAATATTCCGCAGCCACGTCTTCGCGATGCGGCTGGCCGAGTGATAAGAGGCTGCGAAGATGATAGCGGCAACTCCCGACTTGGACCGACGATAAGCGGTCTTATTTCCATTCTAGACATCGGCCTTTGACAACCTGGAAGCTTTACTCGTGAATGGCTCAAAGTCAGAGTAATAAGGGTGATTCGCGAGATTAGAGGACGAGATCCCTTGATACAGAATTTCATTTCGGTTATTTGTCGATTTAACTTGTTTTCCAACGAGATGAAATTTTCATTATTCTCCCTCCTATACGGGGCATCGCGCGAATATTTATTTAATTCGCGGACGTAAGCCGCTTAATGCATGCGGAAACGTGTACCTTGGTGTAGATACCCGTTCAGCCCATTCACGGTGTGCATGTCCTGTGCAATGCAGGGCGGCCGGGTATTGCACCTTTGACGCGCTCCGCAAATCCCTTTACACGTAGAATACCGTTTACGCCCAGAAGCGCGACATTTACCGCAGAGGTGTGGGCGAGAACGGATATTTTTTTGTATAAACTCATGCAAGGCTAATCGCGACTTTTGTCGGATCAGTTTACACCCCCGGTTGAATTATTCCAGAAAAATAAATGGTAAAAGTCAGGCCACGGAAGGCAGATTGTACACAGAAGTGCAACATTCCCTGCACAAGGGAGAAAAAAATCGGCCGAATTTTAGAATTCGTTCTCATATTTAACTGAAGGTTACCTGCCACTTTTATTAAATCATTTTGCATCCCGTGTTTAATTATCTCTAGAAGAAATGGTCAAAATTAATCAATGGAGTACCGTTTACACGTAGAAGAACGACATTTATCGCGAAGAGGGCAATGGTCATAGTTGACCTCTTAATCGAGGAAATCGGCGTCTGGCCTGATTTTTCGAGCACGTTTCCCTGCTGCAAAGGAACCCCTCGTTAAATGGCGACCCGCGGCCGATCGTAACGCGTAATTGGCCGCCGTTAAATTAAACGTCATTACCTCGCCGAATGGAAACCCGGGACGATACGCATCTCCGGTGCATCGCTCGCGCCGTCACTACTACGATTTCGCCACTTTCATTAAAACTGCTAAACACGACCGGCGAATGAGCCATAATTCTCCCGTCTATCGCGGAATGGAGTGCCTGCTCTCGTTACACGGGGGTTTAATAAAATACTAATAACGCCGCGCCGTTGATAACGCTCTCTATACATCTCATATATATATATACCCTATAAAACCGCGCAATCGAGGAATATCATATACGCTTTTAATTTTTTAGTTTGACAGCCCGATTAATAATCCGCAGCACGTAAACGACGTTAATACTTTGTACTTGTATGACGTCTCAATTCGATAATGTCTAGGATAAATTGCATTAAAATATGAATTTACACCTTTTAAGAAATTCGAGAATTACGCGTGCAGCGCTTTCGCGAGTTCCGCGGGAATTCCGCGTTCTCACATTCCGCCAAGATGGCTCCTCGTGTTCGGCTTACGACCCGGTAATACCGCAGGCTCCTTACCGAGGGAATTCGCATCTCGGTACAGCTCATTGCTACTAATTCTCCCCCCTCGGCAGCGTCTCCCGTTTCTCGGGGTTACAATTATCCCGAGGATACGTGCGAGCGGCATCGTTAATACAGAATCGGCGCTCCGTCGCGGCCCTTAAAAGCCCGAGCACGCATCAAAGTTTACCGCGACCCGACGCCAGATCTCATTAAACATTCCATTAACCAATCGTCGGTGAAATCGTCAAAATCGAGGAAATCCCTCCCTCCGGCCCAGAATCCCAAAATTCGTGCTTCTCCGCAAAATATAAAATGAGAAAAAGGGAACACGGAAAACTCCCCTCTAACCTCGTTAACATGGTAATTCGGACTCTTCGCTTTCCCCTGGTCGACGTAAACAATTCTTTTTTATTTATCTATTTTTTTTTCTTTCCTTTTTTAATTAGCACCTGGCGCCAACGCCGCTCCACGAGCTCGAGTTGCACCTCGGGAAATGCTTACTCGTGGAAAATCTGGGGCGGTGAATTTTTTTTTTTTGTTAACCCCTGTCGGGTACGTTTATGCAGGTGTAATTAAAAAAAATATATATTATCTATTTAGGGGGACTTGCTCGTATGAGTTGGTCGACGTCAACCAACGGTGTCAACCGCCAGTGAACGCGGCGTTACTCGCCGGCGCGACCGGGCGTAATAAATAATTTTCAATATCGCGTAATGCCTATACACGCTTACAGAGGATGCAGTTTTGCCGCATTGCTGCGGTCTCGTTGCACGAGGTCCGATACACGGGCCCGACACGAGGTGGAGGCACGAACACGATGCTCGCGCGAGTAATCGACTTCGACCAGAGGGGAACTATCGGCCCGTTCGATAAGTTCGAGGGAAAATTTGCAAAAGCTCGATCGTGCATCCCATGAACCGATGTGAATTTATAAATAATTACCCTGTTAAAAATATTGCGATTTAACATTTTGAATGGAACGAAGGAGGTAAATCGTCAATAAAGGTAAAGGAGAAATGTCCACTCGAGGATGAAAGGCGAATTTTAATCCGGACAAATCGGACCCGAGGTCCTTGACCCTGGACTAATTGAAAGGATCCAAGAGGGGTCCTGGTCCAGGGGAAACGGAGAAAACCGGGGAAAAGGAGGAATAAGCAATCGGGCCGGGTCCCTCCCCGACTTCTGGCCGCAATCTCGGGAAAGGAGAGAGAGGGAGAGAGGGACTCTCTCGAAGAAACTTCGGAAATTATGAAAGATGAGAGGTTTCCCCGTGATCTCGCTTAACGTTGCCGGGAACGCCACCGGGAAATCTGAGAGATTGCCGGAAATCCGGGAAATCGCTACCGTCTAAAAAGTCGATCTAGTTAGGGCAAGGGGAGAAGACAGTTCAAGGGGAAGGGTGACGTTAATCGGATTCGATCCGTGGGATCCAAAATCCGTCAGATTTTGGAAAAGGGGAAAAATGATTTTTTCCGTGATTTTTCACGGACCTCTGCGAGGTCGCGACGCGACTTCTCGGCCGCGCGAATTAATGGCGGATCGCGGCTCGTTTATAAACGCGTTATCCTCCCTAGCCGATCAGCAATTCCATCGGAGCCGACGGTAACCGTTTCGCGTCATAAATATTCGCCGGTTGGCATCGAGTTTTCCGCGGAAGTGAATTAACCCGCCGCCGTAACGGAGCACGTCGTCCTGAGATAGCTAGAGATGTACGATTGCCCACATAAATAAATAAAATAAATAAAATAAATATCTACGTAAGAATCCTTAATCGTTCTTGAAAATCTGTCCCAAGGCATTCAGGAACCCCCGATCTCGTTTTAATCCCGGTTTAATCCATCGGAAATCCCCCGCGATCCGACAGCGTCCCTGGGGCGGTGTAAACTGCATTAACGAGCGACATCAGTTCCGATACTTTCCGCGTGCCCGTGCACTTCGAAAGATTTCCCCTTCATCCCGGAAGTCCCGGATTCCCGGGGGACCCGGAGGATATTAGCCGGGACACTTTTTAGCGAGTCTCGACGACGCCGTCCGGTATTCGCGTTCGAGTACTCGCAAGTACGTAAGGTGTACCTGGCATTGTACGTACACGGAGGTATACAGGTACCCGTACAAGTACCAGAGTAAAGCGTACCCAAGGTGCATTACATACATATACCGTATATACACCCAGCCCGAAGGAGCGCCCTCGACGTAAGTATTTTCGAGAATCCAATTTTCCGCGATGCCCCCTTCCTCCACCCCCGCCCCCGTCCAGATCCAAGCCGTCTCTTGACTTTTCTCGCACCTCGGCCTTTAGCCGAGGATGCGCCGTAAATACACGTATGTACCTATCTACCGCGGGGGGTAACCACCCCTCCTCGTTCGGGGGGGGGCACTTCTCGTGCAAGCGTAAACCGCCAAGGCCGGCCGCAACCTATTGGCGTAAACTGGACCGTGGATAATTCGCAGCGCGGCCTTTTTCCCGCGGTACGCCGAAATGAAAAATTATCCTCGAAAGGGAAGAAAGATGAAAATCGAGGGATGAGAAAAAAATGAGAAATACAAAAGGACCGAAAAGGACGATTCACCGCTTTATCGCGATGGTACCTCGCGATGCTAAAAGGAAATAAAAAATAAAAGCCTCGTAAGGAAAGAAATTTCGGCCAGTCGCTTTTCCAGGTTTAAGGAAAATTTAAAGGGACGGAAAGTGATGATGAAAAATGGGGAGGAAGTAATAAATTTATCCCTAATGGCGAGGCTTGAGCGGTGGCGGTCAAAGGATAGGGCGATCTCTCAGGAGGTTTGTTAAAAATTGCAGAAACCGTCGGGGCGCCTCTAGAGAGTTGGCGGAAGGAGGAGGGGAACGTCCCGAGGGAGTTCCGAGCGGGCGATGGCTCGATTTGCTTGGGACCGCGAGCTGCGATTACCGGCTTTAGTTCCAAAGTTATTACGCTGTTTGATCAAAAGCTCTAATGCCCCTGCCCCCCCGACCCCGCGTTCTGCGGCGCAACCTCTTCTTGACGTATTAATTTCTCGCTCGAGCTTTAAACCTCCTAGAAACGGACGCGGAGCCGTTATCATCCCTCGGGAAATGGGCTGGACCTATTGCAGAGTGCAGAGCACGTTATCAGGTCGTGATAAGACGAGGAAATTTTATATATTTGTGTTATTCAAGATTTTGAATGGATTGACTATTTTTTAATATTTCTTGCGTGGAGGTGTCGAGGGGAAAGGGGTAAGGCTGTCGCGGCCTCTGCGGCGGAAATATCGCGTCCACGCCGGGGATCCGGCGATTACACGCACCGAGTAAACGCCACCACGCAGATTACAAGTGGCGCTTGTAAATGCGTGGGAAAAACGAACATCTGGGCCGACGATACCGGCCATCGATCGCGTCTTCCGTCTCGCTCCCTCTCGTGGGCGAATCCCCCTCTCTCGCCGTCAAACTCCCCCGTGTTCCGGTTTTTCAATTTTCACCTTTGTACATCTCGTCCCTCCGCATCGCGTTCGCGGGCGGCTCGCTACGGAATTATCCCGCGCGAAGTCCCGTCCGTGGGTGCCCTCTGTTTTGTCTAGATGCGCGATCAGCTGATCGGGTATTTAAAGGGACAGCGCGAGGCGTCCATCTCTCGTATCGTCCTTTTATTTTTTTTTCTTCAGATAAAAAGCGTGGTGGTAATCCGTCTCCCACGGGTATTTTTCCCCAGGTTGGAGCCAGGGGCACCGATACTCCCGCACACCCCCGAGAACCGACGCGGACGCTTAATCCTCTCATTTACATACCACGCCGGAACGCCGGACGGCGGATCGCGCGGAATCCGCGGCATCCTTGCGCGGATACTTTAAGGGGGCGATTTAACGCGAACCACTACGAGAGGGGGGAGACTTCTTCCGTGTTTCTCCTTCCTCTTTTATTTTTTTCGTCTCCGAGGATACGAGTCGAGGATCGCCGTCCTGGCGGAATCCCCTCCTCCCTTCGAGGGGGCACCCCGGGCTAAACGTCATGTCATAAACTCGACTCGTAAACCATCCCCGAATCTCTGGTAACCATAACGCGAGACGTAAATAGCGGCATAATTCAAAATTATACGAGACCATGGACGAGCTACTGCATCCCTCCCTCCCCGCGAGTGGAGTAATTGTCTCCACCCGATAGACGCGCGAAACGCGACACGCACGGCCTCTCCTGGGTCTTGGAACTCCTTCCCACAGGACCTGTCCAAACTTCCCTTATAAGTCATTCCGCTGAATTACCAGGACTATTTGCGAGAGGCGCGGAGGTCGAGAGGTGCCGACTTCTTGGCGACTCGGGATGATTCATAGAAGTCCCTCGGGAGGGGGACCCGCCGTTTATCGGAGTTTCTTCGATAAGTATGGCTCCGTAATTTTATTATCCATGTATGTATATGCGTACACGGATAGACGATATTCTACCAATTACACCGTAATTAATGCGTTAAGAATTTTAAAACAATTTACGAACTAACAGGAGAGGACTCGACTTTCAGAAATGTCTCGAGGTGTCGGAGGGCGTTTCGGTTCCCAAAATTTTATCAAGAGTGGCTCTGAAAGGGTGCAGGGTATATTTTGGGCGACCTAATTCGAGGGTATTCCCTTACCTAGGAATATTCCAGGCGCGGCAGGAAGTGCCAGGATTTCGGGAACCGACGTCACTTTCCGCGGCGGAAAAATCCCCCTTCGCGGGAAATTTGCATCGCATCCGCGGCCATCTTGCCGGAAGGAATCGAACGTCCCACCTCCTCCCTAGTTAGAAATCCCCCGGGACGCGAAACGTCGTCCTGAAATTCTTATCCACCCGGAAACTGCGGATGTTCTTCCGCGCGTTCCCCCCGCCTCCTCGTTAGCGGAGCCACCCCATTTTGAAACCAACCCCATTGTTTGTTTCATTTCCCCCTCCGCGTCCTGAATTATTTTCACACCTCCCAAGGTCCCTAGGGAGCGTCGTTTCCACCTCGAGGAACGCCGCGGTACGAGGGGGAGGCAACTCCCCCTGGCCCACCCACCCACAAGGGTGCATCTCCATGGAAGCGCACTTAATCACATTGTCCACCCCTCTCGGGCGCAATTAACCCATCTCCCGTTTTTCGCGACATTTCGGACTCGCAAACCCCACCCCCCATCTTTTGTATTTTCCGACACTTAAAAAAAAAAAAATCTCCCGAGATATTCACACCCCCGAGGACACCTTAATTATCGCAATTTGGGGCGATTTTCATGAATACGAAATAATGACGGAAATTGCATCCGTGGTTCCATTATCAGCACGCGGCTACTAGTTGATGCTCATCGCTGGACCGTGTTCCCGGGGTCTGACATCCGCGGCACAGGTGCAGCTGCAACCGGCAGGTGCACGCACGCGGAAGGTGCATCCCTCTGTCGAGCCTACCGGAAGTGCATCCTTCCGGAAACCTACTTAGCACCGGATGCGCGTAACCGCGTATACGCAGGGGACGCTGCAAGGTGCAGCTGCAGGTATTAGAATTCCGCGGCTGGTCCTGTCGGCAGAATTACGTGTCCATGGAGAGAGGGGGGTGCTTGCCGGAGAAAGACGGTGACACGGGTTAAACCGTGTACACGCAACTATATCGCTCTCGAACGAGATGCAACCCACGTACGGGAAATAATATAGTTAACGCGGCGATATTTTAACTTTGCGGCCAAGTGCTGTAAAACCGCACGTACCCATGGTTTATTGTTCCGGGGATTTATAGAGCGGCTGTTTGCGGTACGGTCAACCGTACCTGCGTTAACTGTACCACTAATGCAACTATCGCGCATAAATTGCACGTCGGCACGTACGCGAAATTCGGTCGCGGTGCGTAGAGTTTGAAAATTTCCCCGGGAAAAACTGAAAAGGGGAATCTCGCGACCGAATGGAGTTTTTAGGCCAAAATTCGAGGGACCTTGATATTTTAGGAATTTTAACCGTTCACGGACTAAGTTGACTATGCCGTTTGAATTTTTCTTTCCAATTTGACGCCAGATTCATCGGTGCTTATCAAAATTCTTTACTTTTATTTTTTTATTTTTTCGCGGGGAGATAATCATTTGGTTTGGGAACTCATTTCATGGTCAGCCAGGGTCTAGGGGTCGAAGTTTCAGTTTTGGATTTCTGGACGACGAGTCCTAGGACTTCGACGGGAATTTCTTCCGGGGCTTGGCTCGCGCGATGTGAATAAATTGGACCTCGTAAACACGGAGATTCAATTAAAAGATAGCCCCAGAGTGCAATCGGCGGTACGTAATGCCGTATCCGGCGAAGTTTTCTCTCCGATACAGGAGGAGGGGCAACCCGCCCCACGGGGGCCTTTTAAGAGCTACACGATCCACTTCTCGTCTTTACCCGTGTCACCCTTAAAAGCCAACTTGATCTATTTATGGGTAAACTAGGGCTGACACGGCCGCGATGGAGAGGCGCCCAAAAGCTCCTTGATTTATCAAAATTGGTCGCAATTTTCCACGGATCCTCGACCTCGAGCGATATTCGTCACGATTTCCCGAAGACCGGGGATGAAATTAAGATAAGCCCATTTTCTATTCTCCTCTCAGGACTTCGAACTTCCCGAAGAGGGATTCAAGGATAAGCTCCCGCGTTCTTCCTGGGGATCCCTCGACCGGGGATGCTGATTTTTTTTTAATGGCCGAAGACTGATGATCCCGCGATTTTCGGATTCCTACCCCATGGGCGGAGCAGGGGGGTTGTTTTAAACGTAATCGCGGCATCGCGGTACAAGCCGCGATGCCGAGCTTTTGTTACGCGAGTTTATGGCTGATTGATGAGGGCCGCCATAATGGACCATCCGGGGCGGCGTTAAAAGCGCAGCCTCCGTTCTATAAAACAGTCCCTAGGTCGATTACTCCGTTAGCCGGCGTGTATGAAACCGCGGGGGCGAGCTCCACAATCAACCCTCGGCATTCCGCCATGAAATTCGGCCGCGCATTTACGGCCGACAAAGGCCGGGAGAGCTTTCCCAGGGAAAAGCTGAAAACCGCGAGCCTATGTTTTCCCTTTAAAGCCCGCGCCTTTGTTGGTCGGTACATTTTCCTCGCTTAGGCGCGATTATTTAAACTTATGACGGCGCGTCTCCCAACATCGGACCCCCCCGTAAGCAAAGATATCCGAAATCTTCCGAACATGAAAGAGAAGGAAATGGAAAATACACTTTTTCCCCTCGATATTCTCGGAACCGAATTTTCCGGAGAAATTCCGCCGAGGACATTTGTGGACTTACCGTGGTCGCGGGAAACCTCGGGTCCAGACTTTTCCCTCCATGGGACGTAAATTAGATTTTTTCTCCGCTCCTCGATATATTCCGATCGCCTCTGAAGAAAATTGCGTTTATATCGAGGGAGCAGGGGGCATTATAAAGGTATTCCGGTGAGTGGAGAGCTAGGCTTGAAAGCTTTTCCCTATTCTTTCGGGTCCTTTTTTATGGGTCGATTGAGAGAAATCGTGCCCCCCATGTAATCGAGATCGATCTCAGCGAGTGGTTCCTCCCTCTCCCAGGAAGTCGGTCGGAAAAAGGAGGGCCGAGAGAGACGCGTTTATTGTGTCCCCGGGCCTCAGCGTCCCTTAAGAGCGCTTACAAATCTGTACGCCGAATTGGATTTCGCTTGTAAATTAACCCGCGGAGAGATCGGCTATAAAGATCGCCCTGTGAACAACCCCCCGATGGGTTTTCATCTCGCAAGCGATGTGCATCCTCCGGCAGGTGCAAGTGCGCGAAGCTTCTCCACCTCGGCTGGAAAAATGTTCAAAATAATCACCCTCTTCTCAAACGCGCTGAATTGTGCCCAGTTTTTGCTCGGCTTAGAAATTAATATATAGTGGAATAAAAGTTGGTTGGGAGAGGGGAAAGGGGTGGTCCTCTCTGCGGTGACATCAATGTTATCCCTATCGGTATGCCGCCGCCCTTAACGACGCAACCCCGATGTAATTACGATTTTACGACCGGCAAATTGCTCAAATTTATGGAGGGCTTTCCATAAATTTCCCTGCACTTTCCCGGGAAAGTAAACATAGAGACGTTTCCTCTTCTCGCGGTGGGTGGAGGCTTTACGGGCAGTATTAGCTTACCGAGTCGTGGAACGACTTTTCGATCACCTCCTTACAGTGATTTTCTGCGTGCAAATTTTCAACACAATTTTAAATGTATATAAAAAATTTTTTTTTTCCTCGACGCAACATATAACATTAATAAATTCATTATCTTATAATAGGTCCGTTCCTCTTCAGAATTCGAGTCCTCTTCATGGTGTCCATCAAAGGGGTTCTCCGGGGCTTTGCCAGCTTTGAAATTGGCGAGAGGCTCTCTCCTTTAAATTCGTCATACGAAAGCGATCATCGGGGAGATTAGAAGTCGGGGATAAATTACAAGGGGGTTCGCGAGCGGGAGATAAATATTAAAATGGGCCACCGAGAGCCCGAGGGAGTCCGGGTCCCGCTCCGCAGTTTCTGGACCGCGGAATCTGGCCCTCGCGATAATGGCCGAAGTGCGCTTAATGAGTCCTCCTTATCCGTGCACACCTACACCGAGACTCGAGAAGTACGATCGAACTCGCCTCAGGGATAGGTACTCCGCGAATCCCGATTTCCTCTTATCCCCCCTGCCCCCTTTTTTTATTTTTAACACCCGGACTTTATGGAACGTGTACGGTGCATTAAGAAGTTTCCCCGGGAGTCGGGGAAGGAGCGAGATTTTCCTAAGTTGGACCGGGTGTTCTACAACCCCCTCCACCCCCTTCCTAATATACCCGGTCGTGTACACCGATTACAGGAGCAAAGTTATACCGATGTCTCAGACTCGTAGGGAGGCGTCCATCTTTTCCGTGGTGCATTACCGGGATGCTGCGAAAAGCCGTCTCCATTTTTAGTACGACCCCCTCCTGATCTATATCACATATCGGGGTGGATTTTTCGGTTTTCCCAGGGCCAGGTGGAAAACACACCGTTAAGAACGTCGCGGAAAACGTCCGTACCCTCGTCGACGGAGTCGCGGCTGGACGACGTAACGCCGCGTTATACGGCGCCGCACGGCCTGGGCGGCCATTCCGCGATATATTCTCGCCTTGGCGGGCGTTCCGCGCGGTTTTATCCCGGGACCGTGAAATTCGCCAGGCCGGGCGATAATTCGATTCCCGGCGGCGTGACAAATCTACTTTCAAGAGCGCCAGGCTAATTTGCGTCGGAATTCCGTTTAACGAACCCTCCACCCGTGGAAGGAGGGCGCGGCCATTCCCGAGGGGTTCAAAAGACGCGGAACCTCCGCAAGTGGGATTTTTTTCGTGCCCGAGATCAAAGTCTATTCATGCAAACTCGAAATCGACTTCTAAGGACGCGGGCGGAATTCTCCAAATTCCGCAGGAAAACAAGAAAATCCCCACCGTGGAGGAGCCATCGATCCGACGTTCCGCGCGCGGGAAGATATTCGGCGCGACTTTCGGCTGGTGGGAGGAAATCTCGAAACCAAATCTGCCGTTCCCGCGGAAGAGGAAACACGCATGCGGAACCGAGTCATCCGTGTAACGCGAAAAGAGTCGCTGTAACTCTTTCCCCCCCTCGACTTTCTGCGGATGCAAAACGCTTCCGCGGGCCGGGACATTTCTCAAACGCGTCCCGACACCTTCCCGGACTCCGGAGGGTCCCGAGGGAAACGGGGGGAGCGACCTTTCGGGACGCCGCGAGCCGTGAAAACGGTCGCGAATTTTGCGTGCGAATCGGGAGAGTGCGAAAACGTCCGGCCGTTCCACGGCGGCCGTCCGAGCGCGGCGAGACGTAAAACGCGGGCCAAAAGTGCGAAATCAAATTTTACGGTCCCCAGCGGGACTCCCCTCTCCCTTTTCCACGGGTCAAGTGGAAATATCCGCGGAAAGTTATGGCGGCCCTTTTTGCGCGGCTTGTCCGGAGGACGCGACTCCTTTCGAGGAAGCGATTCGTTATACTCGGGGCGAGACTGTCGCTCACACCTCCGGGATTTTGCCGGCCGCTTTCCCGAAAGAAAGCCATCCCGTCCCGGAGGAAAAACGGGAGAGGACGTCTCGCCAACGGAGACGGATCGCGAGGTTTGCGCCGAAAATCGCGGATAAATAAATCAAGCTCAAAAAAACCAGGAATTTTTTTAAGGGATCCTCGAGAGTCCGAAAAATTCCCAAAAGCCCTTCGTTGAACCAAAGAAATATTTCTTTGGTTCAACGAATTTTTTTTAGGGTAAAAAAGGTGGATAATCCATGCCTGCCTGGAGTGTATGAGAACCGAGGCTCGATCTCTAGAGCAACCCTTCGAGCCTCGCTCGGCTGGCATCTCGCATATTTAGTGCCGTCAATTATTTACCCGCGTCATCGATCTTGTCAGAGCGTAAGGGATGAAGCCGACGGGATTGAATCTGATGCAAAAACCCCGGCATAAACCGGCAATTTGTTCCCACGGAGTGTCACCCCGCGACCCGTTCCGGTTTTCGTCGTGGCACATCTTTCGCTGTCCGTGCGAGTACAATAAGTACGAGTGGAATGAGTACAATGAATGCTGCGCGCGCACCATGTACACGAAGTGCAGCGAGTGCACCTCGCCTTGTTAAATTATGCGATAAACACATATGCACGACCATATCGAGGATCGATTCGAGTAGGCTTTAAATTATGCCGAGTGCTTCGGGGCATCGACGCCAGAATGTACCTACATACGATGCATCGACCATTCTAGATGCATCCTGCGATGCATTCTAGAGCGACTCTAAGGGTGCGAGTCCCGAAGACGTTCCGCGCCATCCAGGCGGAAACGCGGAGTCCTGGATATTTCACAGGACGGGGGGCGGGGGGTCGTCGAGGCGGAAGTGCTCCTAATTAATATCAATATTCCGAGACGTCAAAGTTTAATCGGAGGGACCGGGTCCGAGTCTAAGGACGCGTAGCGCATCCCACCCACTTTCCTCCCCTTCGCAAGGTGTCCTCTTCGGGCTCTCATTATCTCCCCTGCCGCTCCTCCATCCCCCTCCTCGATGCGAGGAGCCAATTATAAGTTTCGGAATAAACTCGGGAATATACATTTTTAACCTTTTGATCGGCTCCCTTTGCGCCCCTCGAGCGCAGTTTGCGCCGCGCGGAAGCTTGAAAGGGAACCGGGAAAGTTGGGGGTGGATGCCCCCCTTCACTCCCCGGTATTTCAGTTGCCTCCTTTACGTGGGCGGAGGATGGGAATGAATATGCGCGGCGGTTCAAAAAAGCAGGGCAAATGTAACGAAACCCTGTTTTTCAGATTTATTAGGGCTGCTTCTTTGAGGATGCCTCGCGATGCACGGTCTTTCCTCGTTTTTTAATTTTTAAAATTTCTAAGGAACATTTCTTAAAGAGGTAGAACGTGCAATTTTGGGGGGTGAGAAAGGACCTCTCTATTTATGCAATAATTCAGGTTTGACGTTTGGGAAGGAAGGGGTAGGTCCTTTCTTTGCGAGAGGGTAAATGCACTCCCGATCGCCGGCGTCCGGCGACCTCGGACATCCCATGGGATTTATGGGGGATGGCGGTCCCCCTTCATGGGACGCCCCTCTGTAATAAAGTATCGGATATTGCGAGCTTTTGCCCGGCTTGCGCGAGACAAAGCTCTTCTCGTGCTTCCCTTTTCGCCCCTTTGTCGCGGCGACTCGGCCGCGCCCGGGATGGCGGCTTCGCGACACATCCCCTAACGCGGGGGTTGCTCGAGCCCCGACTTACGCCGCGGGCGGACCTCTTGAATAATTTTCTCGTTGGTGCTTTCTCCGCGACTTTCCTCGTTTCCCCGACCCCAGGCCTGCGCCCCCACCCCGGATAGTCCTGGGAAAACGCCGCCTTCGAGTACCGACGCGACGTTTCCCGCGGGATAAAACGACCGGAACGGACGCTCCTCCCTCTGGAAAAGGACGATCGACGGTGAACGACAAAAGGACCTTCGAACCCCCTTTTTTTAGCAAACTTTATACCGCCTACTTCCTTGTTCCTCGTATTTTTTCCCAATTTCTTAAATTGCGGAAATCTTAACAATACTTTTGAGCATCAAGGTTAGGTAAATCTCAGGTGACATTCGTGGTAAAATGTCAAACCATTCACTCGAAAAATATCCTGACGCCTTAGAGACCTCTTTTGTATCGCTTTAATAATTCAGCAATTATTACGAATACTCTTTCGATAATTCATAATGGATTCGAAAGGTCGATGCGGGGGAGCAGTTAGAAGGCGGATCGGAGGGAATGGTCCGTTCCCTCGGGAACCGGCGTCGTAAGTTCAGGTGGCTCGATTCCTCCGCACCTAATTCGACGTAGCGGCTTTCCGGGACCCTAACGGGAAGGGGAATCGACGGTTCCCGTAAATCCTCGGGCCGCTCGCGAATTGACTTTCACGAGGTCGGGAAGCAGGAAGCGTCCTCGGGCCGGGAACGAGACGGACCCCGAGGGAGTCCCCGGGAACCCGCGCCAGGGCCGGGAACGAGCGATCCCCGCGTATAAATTTCACGGCGAGGAAGCGCGACACACGAACGCGCCTTTTTTACGGCGACACAACACCTCCGAGCTTTTACCGGGACCAACTTTTCAGGAGAGCTCGCCTCCCGGTCGCTCCAACGGGAGGAAAAAATCCTGGCAGGAATCCCGGCGAACTTAACGACTCGTTTCTCTTCCGTGCCTTTTTATTTCGCGGGAGAGATCACTTCCTGGATTTGCCTTGCGTCCACATCCCGAAGGAAGAGGTCTCTAAAATAGAAATTCCCAATCCAAGAATTCCCTTTTATCTTGAGATCTTGAAAAGAAAAGGAGGGATTCTCGAGGGTCGGGATAATTTCCCCGTTACAAGAGGACGTCGAGTTGGAACGACAGGAAGCCAAGACAGGCGCGACAGAAACGTCGCGGCAAGGATCGACTCCTGGAAAAGGGAGACACTTCCCAGGAAGTGTCGGGAATCGCGGTTCCCGGTATCCAGAAGCATTGGGACGTCGACGTGACATTCGAGGGGTGGCGCGATCAAAGCACGTCTCGAAATCGCGAAAAATCCCTGGGACACCCTGAAGTGAGTGCTCCCGAGTCCCGGTTAGGAAATTTCCGGGGAGACCATCGGTATTTCGGCGTTTTGGCGCGTTTAGAAAATTTCCAAGGAGATTCCATCAGGATTCCATCCAGCGACGAGTGGGTCTTTTTCCCAGTCCTTTTCGCGGATCTCCCTCGAAGACGATTGCATGCCCGAAGGAGCGCAAATTCCGCCGTCGTCGGTTTTTTGGAAAGACGAGGAATTCCTTCGGGAGGTTCAAAGCGTTCGGCGAATAGCTCCGAGGGATATGAGATTTAATCCAAGATTCAGGGACTCCTCTCCCCCTCGCAGGAGCGAAAATCCTTACCCCAGACCTTCACCCGATCTAATTGTCCCTGACAAATTAACCGGGACTTCCCTAGGGACCGGGACGCGAGAATCCAGAAGTGTCCCGAATTCGCAATCTCGCGTCGGTGATTTCTGTCTAATTGCTAATTAGAACGGTGCCCTTTGCCGACGTTTAAGGAGAAAGGAATTACCTTAGAGCACCCTCAAAGGGAACAAGGGTTGCGTTCCATCCCCCATATGGAGACAATCACTCTGGATGATAAAAAAAAAAAACTGCAGCTTTTTCGCGCATTTTCCAGCCACCCTTGCAACGGCCACCTTTAAGTCATCCTCCCGGGGGATTCCTCCACCTCCGAGACGGGATCCAAACTTGAAAACGGGACGCGAAGATCCTTCGGGACTTCGAGAGGGAACTCGCCGACTCGGGAGAAAGATGAGCCGCGCGCTGAGGGGGTGGAAAGGGGGCGGCAGGGACGCCTCGCGAATCAAATTTTCCAGGATTCTGTCCGGGATATGGGATGTGCCGGGACGAGAGCGACACGTGTCCGCGATTTGCTCCTTTGCGACACTATTTCCCAACCCCTCGAAAGGACGCATGCCTTCCCTCAGAAGGGGCAAGTATCGCGAATATTAGAGAAATAATAAAACATTGATAAAAAGAAATTATAATATAATTCTGGATTCGCGAATGGTGGACTTTCTCGTGGAACTCGTCATTCTCGTCCGGGGAATCGGTTCCATACCTTTGGGGGGTGCGGAGGAGGAGGCAAAGCCAGATCGCCGACGAGGGGCGCTCGTAAAAAGTGGCCGTCGAGATTTTTCCTCGATTCTCCCGATTCGGCCGATCCGCTCGGCGGGATATTTACAGGAGTGGCTCGACACGTAGGGCAGGTTCCGTAACGCGCGCCCCCAGAGGGCGGAAACCACCCCTGCGAGACGATCGACTCCGGTTTCGGGGTATTTCTCGTTCGAGAGTGCCTCGAGAGAGAAAGAGAGGAGGGCAGAGGGATGCACGAGAGACGCTCACGATGCGCACCCGGGAAGAGGCGTTATCAAAATGGCGCGCGGATAGCGGCGGGCATCGAGGTCAACGGCAGCATTAAATTTGAGAGGCACGTTATAGACGTGACGCTCTCCGGGATATCGTACAGATGGAATTTTAATGTTGCATCCGGATGGTTCGATATGCCCCTTACGTGGGGAGACCGATATCCTTCGACGGGCGCGGCCGAGAAAGCCGTCATTTTGGTACCGGACCCCAGGGCGAGTTTTCTTCAAATTATCACGATCTCGTGCAAAGACAAAATTTGTCGGCTGGAGAAACGAGTCCAATAAATGCCGGCCAATCAGGAGTCGGGGAGTCGAGTCGTCAGAACTCTGCCAAGAGGCGTTTCCCGACGAGTCCAGCGGGACCATGTGCTCTCGATTCGAGTGGTCCCAGATCCCGGCATGGTCGTGACGTCTTGGTCGACGGGGAGAGTTGCCTCGAAACCATCGGAACCGTCGAGATGTCCTCGAGATGTCTTCAAGAGGTATCGCGGGGGGGGGCTTATTGCGCGTCGAGGGTGCGAGCTCGAAATGAAATGAAATCTAGACTCGCAGGACATCCGCGTCCCTCGAGGATACCTAAGGAACACTTATATACCGCATAGTTACGGGAAAAAATTGATAGAAAATAAATAGAAAATAAATAATAACCGAAGTGCCCGGCAAGATGGCGGCCGCCGCCGAAAAGTAAACGCAAGGACGGAGAGGCGACCCAGGGGTGGTCGGAATGGCGAAAAGGAAAAAGAGAAGCGCCGTAACTTCCGGGGTACGCATTTTCCACTCAATGTGCCGACCAATAGTCCGAGCAACTTCGGCCCTTTATATTCAGAGGGTGGTCCACGTCGGGGGCGAGAGCCACCCCCTCCGACATCCGTGACTCCGGATTTGAGCGCGGAAAAGCGTGGGAAAAAAGGACGAAAAGGGGAGCCAGGAAGCCTGAGAAAGTTGCGGGGCGGCCGCAGGGCGATTCCGCCGTGCGGAATCTCGGCTGCAGCCGAATCGGAATTTCAATCGCCCCTCGGAGCGATCCATCGCCGCCAGAGCGCAGCTGTCTTATTTAATTAAAACTAAAATCCGACAGCGGACGGCCGACTCCTTCGGGCTAACTTCCGGGATCCATATCGCGAGTCCTGGCCGCGATACGGGGAGCCGTCGTATCTCGTCGTATCCCGGAATTGAGCGGGTCGATCGACCCCGCCCCGACATTAATTCGTCAGGGTTCCGCAGCGGAACGGCCGCGTTTCGTCGCCGCGACGTCACCCCGACGGTATCCCGAGATATCCCGCAACAACTTCGGGAGACTCCCGACAGGCGACGCGGGATATCCATTATGGAGGAGGAACCGCCCGAAAGCCGTCTTCGAGGGTGAATCCTCCTGGAAATTTTTCAGTTTAGTCAAGAGACGTTTCCCTGCATCCCTGTCCCGATCCTGCGAGAATCTTCCTCCCCTGCATCGAAACTTCACCGTGAAAAAAATATTGGGGATGTCCTTTTAATATTTAATGGTCTAGCGAATATAAGAAAAATCTCTAATAAAAAATCGCAAGAATCGCGTACACCCCTTTCATCGAATTTCCTTTTTTCACCCCTTTCCCAGGAAATCCTGCCTCCTAACGATCCCTGGCTAATGCTTCCGGTAGTTCCTCGGCGGACGAAATGGTGTCTCCCCAGCCCCTTTAGCTACATCCCATCATCCACCCCAACTCGGGGGTGGAAAATCGCAGGAGGAGGATCCTAAAATCTCAGCTTTTTTGTCTCCTCCCGGAAGATTAAACCCGGTATCAGTTCGCCGGCTAATTCGGCGATAAACCCCCTTATCAGGTCCCGAGACCCCCGGATCCCCTGATAACATTTATCCGCGCTTCTCAAAAGTAGCTCTAAGATCCTACGGGATCTCCCCATCCAGCAGGATCCACTTGGCCCTTGGAAGTAAATTCTTCCCCATTTCCTCTGTTTATCCCTTTCTCTCTATTTCTCATATTCTTTTTCCTTTTTTTTTTCAACTTCTCCGCTCGCCGGATTTCCTTGGCTTATTGTCGGAGATAAAGCCGGGGGTGCCCACTTTGTCTCACCCCGGAGGGGATCCCCCCCGGAAGTCTCGCGGGAACCGATAGGAGGACCCGGTGACCAGGGGCATCGGTTACCACGAAAGTCCCGAGCCCGAAGGGCGAAAATCCCGGGAAAGGGGTCGACGGGATAAGCTGTCACGAGCACGGGAAGCTCCCGGTCGCTCGATCGGAAAACGTCGTGCGAAATCACGGAGGAAATCTCTTTTGCCCCCAACCCCCCCCCCGGGGGGGCTTGGTTTCGCGGATCTTTCTCTCCTTCCTTCTGGCGGTGCACCCCGGAAGGGGGAAACTGCATCCCGGAAGAAGGATCCCGAGTGTTTACCCGGGTGCAACAGACTCTCCTGATGGAGAGGAACCAGGGATTTAACGACGTTGATGATGTTATCACTGTTTCCTTATCATCGTGTCAGCGGTTTTCCCCCTCGGTCTCGATTAATCCCCCGCGTTGAAAAAGAGCTCTCATGAAAATTCCCCATTTAATTGACAATCGATACCCATTTTTTTCGCATCTATCACTTATCAGGGAATGGGAGGAGTTGCGAGTCACGACTGCGCGCGATTCGTCGATCTTCCCCGTTTTGCCGGGAATTAATTCCTGCCGGGTGACCCGGGGGATTTGTCGCCCTGAAATTTAGGGAAATCAAGGCAACGGCGACGAGGACATGCCGCGCGTCGCCTCAGTCCAGTTATGGTCGCAATCTGACAGTAAATTGGAGCCGGCGCGCGGCTCCCGACTGGGTCTGAGGAAAATATTGAAATACCCCGAACCAACGATACAAACTATTGCACCGCCGGTACGCGGATGAAATATTGATATATCCCGGCTGAGGTGTGTACATGCACCTGCAGGCGTGCACATGTACGAGGATACATACGCGGCCGTCGCGAGCGTTACTATACCGCGTACTTCAGCGTCCCCGCTCGCGGGGGATCCGCACCTCCGCGGATCTCCGCGCGGTACATCCCCTATATTATATATTTATATACACGTATATCCACACATGTGTGTATAGACGTACATAAATAGAGGGAGAGACACCGATACAGAGATGCATCTCCACATCCGCACACGCGCGTGCACCGCGACGCGAGGTATCGCGGGCATATAAATAGAAAATTTCACCCCCTCGCGGGGGCCGCACCTGCAGCCAACCCCCCTCCGTTTCCCCGTGAAAACGGCGGCGAAATTTCATCGCAACTACCCCCGTCCTCCCCCAGGACTTCCGGAAATAATCCGAAGAGCTATATGTCTTTTGATACCGCGGTGTTAAGGAGGTATTCCCGCAAATACTTAGGGATTTTAAAGTGAGGGGTCGAATCGAAGGATTACCATAAACCCGGCTGGATAATTATCAGGGCTGAGTTTCGATTTTTATTCACCCCATCGGCGGGTCGTCTCGGAGTTCCCAAACTCGATAACGAACCTCGCGTTATACCGAGTGCATCGCGGTGTATGCAACTCGGTAACCTTCGGCGCGATCAAGCTCCGATATACCGCGGACTCCGGTTAACGTCGCAATCGATAACCGCGGTCCAAGTTATCCGGCAGGTGGGAATTATCGACCAACTTCCGAAATGTTGTCGGCGTGGCGGCGCAAAGTAGCGCCAACTCGCGCCGACTGTCTGCCCCTCTTCCTCTTGGCTGTTTCCGAAGGGATAGCGAGTCGATAATTTCCACGGAGCATTGGATCCGTTGTAAGGCGACTTTTCGGGTACGAAGATGATCCAAGATTCGTTCAGTTTGGGTTTTAAGGCATTGGCAAGGTTCGCGATAAATTCAAACCCGGCACCGGTGCAGCGATATTTGGGCGACTCCGTTAAAATTCAGTGATCTTTAACGGGGTCCATGTGAAATTACTCCCTCGCGCGAGTTCGTAGGTGAGGATGCTCAAAACGAGGCTTTAAGCGGCTCGGTCCTTTTTTCCCTGTCTTTTTTTACCACGGATTTCATCTATCCGCCGCCGGGAATATAAATAGAGAATTTATCCTCTGAAGGCGTGTACACGCCATCCCAGGCCCGGCAAATATCGTTAGCATAATGCCGTCGGTGTACGTGCGGCGATGACGCGGGACGCGTCCTGGCGGGCGCGGAAAACCGGGATAACCGGGTCGCGACCGGTATACCGCGCCGTGATAACGGATATCAATCTATTAGGACGTCCCGGAGGAGTCTCGATTCGGGGCGACCCCGTTGATTTTCGCCTCGTTCCCCCGGCGAATCCTGCCCCGGGTCTCGGCCAGGAAGTGACAGCGTATAACGCGGCCGGGGGAAATCTCGCGGCGGAGGTTCCTTTTTAACGCGGCAAATTCGATTATCCGTTGTAGCCCCGAAATTGACAGAACTGTCGAAGCCGCGACCCCCCGCGTCGCTCCGCCGAGCCGCGAGCTTTCCTGAACTTAACCCGATACTTCATTAGCAGAAGAGAGGTCTTTTTGTAACGCGACCTGTTAAAAACCCGCGTTATAAAGAGATATCAAAGAAATATCATTTTCAACGCATCCTCACCTCGGGATACTCTTTCGAGTTTCCTATAATCGCGTAAATAAAAAATGTTCATTGGCATCCCCGACCGGCACGTCTTCGCGAATTAATTCGAAGCTTCGGGACACTAAGCTTCGGGGTGTAATTGCGGTCGAAACTTCGGCAATATAAAACAATTAATAGACTGGACCGAACGGAGGGGGCATATGTGTACACACATACGTGGCCGCGCATAATGCGTCCATATACGTGCACACGTAAAGGGCGACCCCCGGAATGGAGTGCCGGGGCCATTATTACGAGGAAACTTGGAGCTTTGCGAACTTAAACACACTTGACATTCTTGGGCGGCCTGGCCGGCCGGGTCCGCCAATCCGGTCGCCGGCACGGCGGAATGTTTTAGGCCAAGAGGGCCGCGCCTTCGCAAACTTAACAAAATACCGCTCCCCGCGGGATATAAAGGGACGCCCGAGAGAGGCGAAACGGAGGACGAGCCCGTGAGAGAGGGAGACGGCGCTATGTCGGACCCCCCGCGAGAGAGAGAGACGGAGCGACGTGATAAGGGGACCGAGGAGCTGCTCGGCCTCTACCGGTCGATAACGCAGCTGCACGCCTTGGACCTGACTCTTCGCTTAAATTTTGAAACCCCCCTCTTTTTATAAGGACCCTATCGACACGAAGTACGAGGACCCCCGGTACCCCTTTTGCGAACCCCCGCGAAGAATTGCCGGAATTATCGCGATTTTATCACTTAATTTGTGCGCCTGGTCATTTGCTGGACTACGATCCTAAGGTAAAATCGGGACGAGAGGAGTCCATCAAAGGGGTGGAAAAAAAATGTCGACGCAGCGGTGAACACGTCCTTAATGTACGTATCGATACCGCTTCGCTGGTCGCGAGGCCGCTCATCCCCTGGGATTATGAATAATGCATGGGGGTGACTCTTAAAGACAAGTAGTGTGAACGAACTTTCGAGTTCGGGACGAACTTCCGGGTCGGTCGGCCGAAAGGGCGGGTCGAAAGGGAAGGGTCGGAAATTGGCGATAGCGAGGTACCCCGCA
This sequence comes from Orussus abietinus, assembly GCF_000612105.2. Classification (NCBI taxonomy): domain Eukaryota; kingdom Metazoa; phylum Arthropoda; class Insecta; order Hymenoptera; family Orussidae; genus Orussus; species Orussus abietinus. The sequence goes on from NW_019396012.1 coordinate 3,326,684, forward strand.
AAGTTAGGCCGGGAAGTTACCCCGCGAATATAAAAATCTCGCGGGATATATAATGTATGGGAAGGGCGGAGGGTTGGTCAAAAGAGACCGAGAAAAAGACGGGGGTGGCCGGAGGTACCATTTCACCTGCACGAGGGGACTCCCTTAAGGGCAATGCCGAAGTTGAGCGCAATGTAGGGATCGCACGGAGGGATTGGGGAGTGTGCATTATACTTTCCACGAAAAACGAGGATTAAGGGGTGTGGACCCCACGGGGGCGTCGCGCGGGTTAATGAAATTCGAGGTGGAGGAGGGGCACGTCAACCCTTCTCGACGTTGCCTCTAAAAAGGCAATCCAGAAGGAAATCGAACGGAAACCGAGGGATGTTGGTTAAACAAAGTCGGGGGTTGAATGTCAACGTGTCTTTCGCGAGGGGGCGGAAAGGGGTTAAGCAGGGATGATCCGCCGCGACGAGGGGCTTCGCGATCGAGTTTAGGAGGATCGTTGATTCGATTAGGCACCCCTGAGGAGAAGACAGAGGGGAACAAGGGTGATTTTCGAAAACGATTGTAAATAATAAGGGAGGGACCAGGGAGTGGGATCCAGCACGAAGGTAAGGTGACGTCCAGAGCGCTTTCAGCCATGGCGTGGAGAAGTCCGAGCTCTCGAGAAAGTAGCTCAAGAGATTATTACACAACAGACGCCCGGAGGAATGGCGGAGAGGGGGAATAATAAAAGAGGCACCGGGGAGAGGGAAAAAAAAACTCGAGGAACAAGGGAAGCACACCCGGCAGGGGACAGCAGTCGGCGGTCCTAAATGGCTGGCTTTAAAAACAGGAATTAAGGAGTGTGGCGGAAACCGCAGTCGGAAATCTGGCGACCCTGATAAAATAGAGAAAACTCCGACTTTATAACCGGTAAACAAATAAATATTAAAAATTCCTGAGTGGCGTTTGATGCTTAGCCTCTAATACGGCTTTTATTTCGGATCGCGGAACTTTTGACAGTCGGTGATTTTCAATTGGAAACGAAAGTCGTTTCAGGGGAGGCAAGGCACCCCATATCAAAGGGGGTGGTTTTTGCCCCCCTCGACTTCGCGGCCGGGCGACGGGCATCCTGTTTGACAAACGCGAGCCCGAAGTATCAGGACGACGTTCGCAGTGACGGGCATTTTAAGCCGCAAGGAGATTAGGGGCTTTTTACCCCTTTCCCGGACTCTTTTTGGTAATCCGTCTGCGGCCGACTGCGTCTGGCTTCCTTGCGGGCGCAAAGCGCCCCGCAAAGCTTGAAATATACCCCCACCTCCCGGCGGGGGCGGGGTGAAAAAAGCTACAAAGCTTTAACGAATCTTGAAAACGCGTCGGCGCCCGCTGGATTGGCTCTACCCTAGGGGCGAAAACGCGATGGAAAAAGGGGTTGGAATCAAGACGGCGAGGGGATCCTCCCGACCCACCCCCTCCTGGAAGTTACACACTTTTGATCACGACCGCCGCTTAAAGGTCCCCTGAACGTTTCCTCTCTTTTAAAGAGTCCGGACCATTTTTTCCTTCCATTTTTCTCCCCCTCGTTTCTACTTTTTACTCAATTTCAGGAATTATTAACCTCCCCTTATTAGTGCGAGCAGACTGGAAAATCTGGAATCTACTCGGGAGGAAACGAAAATAGGGAGAAATTAATTCACCCTGGGCGTCCATTGAACCTTGGTTGGTTTTGCACTTTTTTTTTTCTGTAAGGGACTTTCCGAATTAACGACGCACCCCCGTAATGGGACATCGCGTGAAATAGCATCGAGGCCGCCTCCCCCGCGAGGGGGTTAAAAACTCGACCAGCGGGTTTTACTGTCGAAGCTCGCCGAATGGTTTTTACTATCGTCGCACGCCACACTTGTAAATCATAAAGTTATGCTTATCGTGGCTCTAGATAAAGGGGCTGCTCGCGCGCTCCGTTAGGAAGGACTCGAAGATATACAAAACGCGCGCGAAACATTCTCTAGATTCCACGTCCGATTCCACAACCCGTTCGCGAGGGCTTCTTCGGCCCAGAAGGAGGGGGCTACCCTGACCCACCCCAACGTTTCCCCTCCTGGTAATAAATGGCGATACTCGCGGCCGTGGACAAGTTTGACCGATCGCTTTATTAACCCGATCTCCCGAGCAGTCGCCGTCATTTTTCTGCGGCGAGCCCCAGAAGGGGCGGAAAGGTGGACGCGCCTCGGCGATCCGTGCACCCTGACCCCGATCCATTATCCCCCGGTCGACAGGGCAAACAGTGCCGTCGTCTTCGGTACAGCCAATGCATTTCAAATGGAGGACGAGGGCCCTCTTATTTCCCCGAAACTGGCCGCAAAGTGCAGACCCCAACATGACCACGTTCCCGGTATGACGGAACGGTATCCTGAGAAGGAAACAAAAAAACCCCTAAACGCTCGGCCACCCTCGACTTCGCTTGGAATTTTTTTTTTTTTTTTTCCGTAACGTGTTTTCGTAATGACAATTCGCGAGAAACGTACCGAATCGACAGGGAAACTTAACTTGGGACGCCGTTTCGAGGGAGCGTTCACCGGGGGTGTTATCAACCCCTTCGGACCGATCGATGTAACCGGCTCGACATTCGCGTGCGAGAAACCCTCCGGAGCCCACGAGGCGCAATCTGAATTTCTGGGAAAAGTACATCGCGAGAAGTGCTCCAAATCAGAATTCTAAATACCAGGGCGTCGCGACGCCCTCCTAGAAGTGGAAGAATGGAGAAATAGAGGCGGAGAAAAATCGGGGGAATTTATACAAAATTATAATCATCGATTTGACAGACTTCAGATTTCCCGAGAAAAATTACAAAATGCGCTGAATAGATGTAATGTTGTAAAATCTTAGTATTATAAATATTATGCAACTACGTAGTATCGTATTCAAAAATTTTATCGGACTGTTTTCGATTTTCTAAGTTGGCTATTTTGGAACGATGAATTTTCAGGTGATTCGAGCGAATGGGAGGGGAAAAATGGAGAAACAAGGAGATTATTAATACCCGCAGATTCGCGCTCTTGTATTATTTTTTCGTGGAGAGCCCTAACACTCGCGTGCATCTCGGCGGATGACTTTCGTGTGGCGGGGCATAAGCTGGAAAAACGGGACCAAGCAGGACCGAGGCGACTGCAAATCGTCGAGGAAACGGGCGGACAAAAAGCGCGATTACGTTTCTTTTCCCGTATTTTTTTTTTGCCCCCTTTTACCGGGTGTTCTCTCGACGCCCATTAGAAGTCTTGGGGGGCGCCGAAAGAGTAGCTACTCTCGAATGTCAGGTCGACCTGGAGGACTGCCGGTTAATCTCGATTTCCTCGTCGCCCAATTAGAGAACAGCGCCGTTTAAGGTTCATTAGTCGGCGGGAACGTATCGCGGAGGCGCGATTAATTTTAATTAACACGACTACCCCTTATGCGGAGCCGTTCTCGAAGAGCGAGGGAGCAAGGGGTGAGAGAAAGAGGGGCAGGGCATGCGCAAGAGTGCCGGGGGTGTTAATTGCGACACCAATTTCGCAAAATGTGCCCCCGCGGCATCTGAGCTCCGCTGCGATTCCGCCCTCCCGCGTTACCCCGAAACGCCCCGAGATGGGATCCACCGGGAGAGAAAAAAAAGGCATTCGAGGATAAGAGGCGGAAAAAAGATATCCGAGAAATTGGAAGACTCGAAAAAGGAGGGCCAAGGAATTATTAAGGAACTCGGCAGAGCTTCGCACGAGTGGTTTTCATGTGTCGGGTTGTTCGAGGCGAAGATGATAAAAGATGCACAAAATCCGTAACTTCGTATCGAACGATCCAACGTCGTGGGTAATTTTCCTGCACCCTAGGAGTTGTTATTCCGGAATTTTGGGGGAAGGAATAATCAGGACACGGAACCCGGGGAGGATAATCAACTTTTTCTAGGTTCTCGGGTAATCCGGTAAATCTGTCAATTTCGAAATTCCCGCGTTCTTCGGTCTGGCGGAGGTATTTACGGATTTCCACGCACGTTCGTTAGCGGGGGCAAAAAGTTTCGCCACCCCCGACGTCCGTCAAGCATTCATCCCTTAAGACCCGGGTATATAAGTCGACGTATATACGTGTTTATGTGCGAATGGTATTTAAGTAACCCTAGGTTTCTCTCTTCTTTTTTGGTCTCCGACGTCGACGTCGGGAGACGTCTTCGACGGCGAAAGGTGATAGGATCGGTTTACGCGAGACCAAGATGGCGGTCGAAGAAGGGTGGACGTAGGATTAGACTTTCAGACCCTTCGTCGGGTTTCTTCCTACCCTTCCTAGAACACCGTCGAAGTCCGACCGCTGTCATAAACCACATTTTTCGGATTGCCATTACACGAGGGAGAGATCACGTATACTCCCCTTACAACCGCTACTTCCGGCCGCAACCTTCGGGAAGTCCTTCTTCGCGAAACTCGAACCGACCAGCTACAGGATTATCAATTTTTCCATTTTTTTTCCGTAAGCATCTGGAATAATCCCGAATTTTGTATTCATCGAAATCGAACGACTACGTCGAAGTGTCGTCCGTAGATAGAGAAAGCTGAACTCCGGGGGCGAACTCCCCCAGTCGGGTCCTTCCGCCCCGGCCCTTCCGCGATCCCCCAGGATGCGGCCGGTAATTTATTTGCGCCCCCGACGCCCGGCGTCGGCCCCGAGTTCCGGTCGAATTCGGCGTCGCGCCGACGACGGCCGCGTCGCCTCGGAAATTAGATTTGCGGCGGTCATTAGGCGCGGAGAAGCCAACGCGTTCATTGTGATCAATGAGACGATAGGGTTCCGAAAACTGGCTACTCGTGGGCTAATGTGCTTAGTATCGTTCGCTGCGGGAGACCGCTTATCGGATCCAGGGATAACGCTCGCGTTCATCGAGAAGTTGCCCAACACCGGTAAACCCTTTTCCTCTGCGAGCTGTCCGAACATTAACCCTCGACTCATCTTACATAAAACACATACATCGAATGTACAGCAAACAGCAACAATAATAAAATAACGACATACCAATGAGTTATTTTGGGCAGAAAAATATATAAACAAAAAGGAACAGAAAATAAGGAGCATCCCCATTACCGACAGCGATGGGAGTCGCGAGGCGTAGGCGCACCCTTCGGCGCGGCTGCTCGTCCCCATCGGCGGTCTAATTCTTGAATTAGAGGGAGCGTGAGAAAATGCAATTCGGCCCGAACAGAGAGATAGTAATTTAGCGACTCCTCCCTCCGCTCGAGTGCGCGCGCCGTCGTGCGATGCCCGCCGTAAAGTGGCACGGAACGTGGGTGCGTGTCGAAATACCTGAGGGTCCATTTACTTACTTATGTACCTATCAAGGTATCGATGCACGACTCCACGCAAGTTCGCATACATACATACGCATGTGCAAGCCCACGTATTGGAACGCGTCTCCACGCATATTCACGTGCACGAGATTACATATATGTATCCGTCTCGCGTGCGGCATCCTCGACGCACGGGCGGACGAAAGCTTGCCGAGAGACGGCCTCGATTCATTACCCCCTCAGACAACCTCCTCCCCCAGGGGTGGGGTCCCGAGGGCGCGCCGGGAGAGTCGGGAACGCCGGAAGAGCCGCGGGTCGCGTTCCGCGGCGGCTCGGCCGCGCTCGCGAGGGACATCGATCGGCCTGAATTCCGCGGCGGAACTCCCGGATTCCCTCGGGACGCGTATATCCCGGATATAGGCGTCGCTCGTTCGCGGATTCCCTTAAAGCGCCTCCTTCGCGCCTCGACGCCTCCCTCGATTGGCGCCCCCCGCCTTTCGGCGCAAGTGGCGAATTTCTTTATTCCCGATAACTCTCGAAGGAAGAGGGGCACCGGGAAGTCGGGAATCCCGATCCCTTAAGGGCCGAACCTGCGGCGTCAATTTTCAAAGGACTCCCCCCTCATCCCCTGGAAATCGATCGGCAACCGGCGAGCTCCCGAGGGACGCGTATCCCGATACGTCACGCGATTACGGATTCTCCCCGAAATTGTCCCTACCTCCCTTTAACACCTCGACGATGCATCGCGTGGAATATTCAAACTCGTATGTACCGTATTCATGGGGTGCAAGTGAATTCCCCACCATGGTTTTTTCTCTATGAAGTACGGTTCGATTAATGACTAATTGAAAAGTGGACGATTAAATCGATCGATACGAATTATAGGAATTTAATTCTTAATTGCTTATCGATTTTGGCAATCACCCCCACCTCGTTCGGTCTTGTCGCAAGGGTCGGCAATTTTTGTTTCTCTTCGAGGCGAGCATCGATGCTTATCGACTGGTCGAACAAGAAACGATTAGTCGGTCGATGTAACGTTAACGTCTTAGCTTAGCCGGGTGAATCTGTTGTTTGAGTTTCAGTCGCGGCCTGTTTGAGGTCGGATAACGCGTCTAATCACCCTGCCGCTAATACCGCAGTCTCGATTAGGCGTGCCTCCGCATTACTGCGACCCAGATCCCATAATCCATTTATTGAGCGTTTACTAAGTACCCACGCACCCGGGAAATCGTCCGCCCCTGGGGAGGACGCCCCCACCCCTGGTGACTTCCGTCGACGATCCCCAAAGCAACACTAGAGAGGTGATCGAGGATAATTTCCGAGACTGATAACACCTCCGACCCGGATTATTTCCTTATCTTATTATTTTATTCACCTTTAAATCGTTCCGGGACTTGCGTGAAAAGTGCACCCCAATCTTGCTAAAGGTCGGGACGCTTCTCCCGAAAAGAGCGCCCCTGCAATCTCCTCGAAAAGGGAAACGTCACCGAGCGTGAAGACCTTCACCTCCTTCTCGCCCGGACAGTTTCCCCGCTTGAAAAGACAGCCCTGCCAACGAGGCCGAAAGAAGAAGGAGAAAAAAGAGGGAGAAAAACCTTGACGGGAATATTCCCAACATTTCCAGCATTTTGATTCCTCGTCGACGGACGTTTTTTTTTTTTGTTACCTCCCTAGGTGTAGAAGCCAGGGAAATGCCTTGTATCATTTTCTCGCGTTTTCCCATATTCTTCCTTTTTACGTTTTAACGCGTCTAACTTTCGGCGGTTGCCGCGCGATTCGCGGTGGAGGAATCATGCCTGTAAAAAAACGAAGTAGGAAGAATTCGCGCCCTACTTTTTTTCATTTTCCAGAAATTTTGTCGTCGTTCCAACCCCTCTCGTTTTTGGCCCTTGATTGTCGAGACGCACGATTAGCGGCGGCGAAATCCGCGGCGGAATCCGCCGATATCGAAGCACGGCCTGATTGTTCGGCCGGCGAGGCGCGACACGGATTTATCGGGCGCGTTATCAGAGGGATAAATCAGAGCAGGGACGCGCAGCATCCGTGGTCGCGAGCATCTGTGAGGCTCTGGCCGCCATTTTCATAATCCATTAACGAAGTCACGGATAGGGCGCGGAGGGGGCGACCACCCCCAGGGAGGCATCCATAATTCGGGGGCGAGAGGGGGCCCAGGACGACGAAAGCGATAACCCGCCCCTTCCTCGTACTCCGATTTCCAAATCGGAAAATCGCCTCGTCTCCTTCGACCCTATTCTCGGGATTTTCGCGATTACGAGTCTGCGCGCGATTTTCGTCCCATTCAAGGAAATCGACTCGCGACGCGGAGACGAATAAGAGAAACACGCCATTCCCGAGGGAGCCGCCGTTTTCCAGACTTTCGGCGTCGATCAAGGCTTCCAGGAAAAGGGAGAAATTCCACAAAAGGGGAGAAAGAGAGACGGACGATTAATCACGCGACGTCCTTCAAGGCGCGTATCATTTGTCCGCCCCCTTCCGCCCTGAAGAGCGTCCTCGCGAACGGCGGAAACGAGGCGTCGCGATGCCGCTACGCGGCCGGAAATAACCGCGACGTATTAGTCGAGAGACAAAAGGAGATAAGAGGACACCATAAAAAATTGCACTCAAGGGGAGAGCACGTGTTTCATAGTTATTCCGAATTTTTGTTTAATATCCGCTATTTTGGTTCACGCGGCCCCCAAGAGGGATGAGCGAGGCTCCGAAATTTCGAGGATATCCAGGGATATTAGGAGCAAACTCTAACCAAAATCTCTCGGCGAATCGGCGGTGGTCGCCTCTACTATCTCGTTCATCTAAGTTGGGAGTTTAAGGTCCTTAACAGGGCGAAACCGCGATCCCCTGGTACCCGACCTACCGCAAGCGGAAGAAACGAGCACAGGTGTACAGGACCATGTCCCCCTAAAACCCGCACGCCGCGGTGTGCGGGGATTAAGGAGCGGATTTGGCGATTTTCGGGCGAAAGGGGGAGCGAGGCTGTCCCGCGTTAAACGGATCGCGCTAATAATTCCGCATCCCGGAATCGCGGGGCGCTTCATTAAGCATACGAGGGAGCCGGAGGTCGGTCCGCGTCGCGCGTTAACGATGAAAAGGCCCCTGCTCGCCATCAGCCCGGCATTCATCCGGTAATCCGTCGACACGACGGATTCGACCGGCTGCCAGATATCGATTCGCCATATCGGGAGCCATTTTGCCCGAAATCGCGCAAAATTGATGGAAATCGCTAAAAAAGGCAAGTGGGACAGTTCGTTGTAAAAAATAGGAAATTGGAATGTGTCGCAAAAATGGTTGCGTGCAGGGTCGAGAGGATTCCAAGGGGGTGCCTAGAAAAGGGTCGGGGGTTACTCCAACCCGTCGGGAGGAAGAGCTCGAGAGAAACCGTCGTTTCGTTTTCCGGAAACGTGTCGACCGATCGATCATTATTGGACCTCTCGTGCCTCCCCTCACCCCCTTTTGCCGAGACTCGCCGCGAATCGACCCCCTCCGCCCCGGTCCTTAATCCCCCCACACAATCACGTCCCACTTCTGCTCCCGTCTGACTTATACCCTCCTCCAACAAATAGCGCAACTGTCCGCCGGTTGCTTCTTCCCCTTTTCTTTTTCCTACTTTTTCAGGAATATTCCATCGCGAGAGAAACCAAAAACCATTCCTTCCCTCGGGAACCCGTCGACTCGACGTCAACGCCGGGATTTAAGATGACGTCCCTGACCTACCCCTTATGTTTTCGCAATTTTTTCTTCATTTCGGGATATAATTCGTAAAGCCAACCCCCTCACGTCCAGGGAATTTCGCGTGCGAATTAAGGTCGACAGGTTATCGGCACTATCAGCGTTATCATCAGCGATGCAGAGGGTGACGACTCGTACGTCCCGAATCGAAACCCGACGGGTCGAAATCGCCTCTCCATTGATATTCAATTGGCTGCTCGTTTGCACGGTTAATTACAGGCACGTGAGTGGAAAAAAAAAGACGGCAAGGGAGGCATGGGGGAATTCACCCCCACAGGGTAATCGATCGATTGTCCCACTCGCTCGTCGCGCGCGAAAGGGTATACATTTATCGGACGCGATGGGACGATTCGCAACCCCTTCGCCACTTTCTGCATCACCCTGTACACGTGTCATCTCTAGGTTCGCTCTGATCACTCCCTCCACCATGGATCCGCGCGTCGCACCCCTAAACACCTCCTAGAATTTTTTTACACGCCTTCGTCACGCGATGTATCACTTATCGCGATTACCTCGATTGGCCTTAATTATCCAAATTGATGGATTTTAAGCGGGGGAATACGTATGCCATTATACAGAGTGACGCATGCATGGTATCGTTCCGATACAGGCATGGTGGAGTGATAAGGGGGAGATTTATCGGAGGGGTGATTGTGTATATCCCCGCACACCTACTAATATACATATACACGGGAAAGTATAATCTGTAATTACAAGAGCGACATAGTTAAAACCACGGTTTAATTAACATCGTATTAATTTCTTTTTCTTATTCATCTAAAAACACGCCTCTATATAATACATGACCTACAATACATAGACGGATTTAAATTCAATCAGATTCCGGCAAAGACATCGGGCGATGCACTCGGTGCATCCCCGCGGTGCAGCTCGATGCAATTAGAGATTTCGCGGGGGTTGTGTACACGCGCGCAACGGCATTCCCGATGCGAGAGCCTGAAGTGCATCCACACGTGACACTCGTCCGGCGTGTTTGCACGGCCGTGTCCTCCAGAGAATGGGCTCCCGTTTTACGGGCCGACGGCGTCGGCAAATAAATTGGCGCGTTTCCGCGCGCGGCCCGCGGAATTTTCCGCGATCTCCCGCGGCCGGCAGAAATTTTCCACCCCCTGGAGAACCTCGGTTATGTACAACCTCCCATATTTAATACGCCATCCGACTTCGACATTTGGAGTGAAATATGCATCACAGGTGGAGAGACGCCTCCCTTCGTGAATTCGCGGGGGGTAAAGGAAACGCGACCCCTAGTAGATCACCGCGAAGGGGGCTTCGGTGCTTCTGACGAATTAGGGGGGTCGCAAGGGGTCACTCCGGGAGGATAGGGAGATATTACCACGGTGCACACGTAATCGCCATTATGGGGCCGCCGCAGCAGCCCGTCGCTTTATTATACATTAACGACGGCGGATGTGCCACGCACCTGCGCTTCTCTGCACCTGAGGAGAACCCTGACCTGGGTTTACTAACGAAGGACCGCGCGAGAATTAAATGAGGTGCAGGGAGATATTTAAAAAAATATATACATAGAAAATTTGGAAATTCACTATTTAACGGAATGCCCTCGTGGATATGGGAAATCACGGTTTCCCTGATATGAACTATTAAAAAAAATGGGAATTATCCCTTGCTATTTTATCATAAATTTGCACCTTGCAACTGCAATCAATCACGCGCTATCACGAGTTATGCGCTATCACGAGTTATGCTCTATCACGAGTTATCATGCGTTATCACGCGAGATCGGTCGCGCGTATGACGGGTCGGTTTCTAGGTCGAATCGAATTAAGGCTTAATTCACTTGATGAGGCTTTGTCGGCCCGTCGACCCTCGCGGGGGGACAAATTCATTCGATTAAGCCTCGCGGGGGGTCGGGGACTAAGAAGGGGAGATTTATACGCACGACACGTCGCTAAAGGGAGAGGGACCGTCATTTCCATCCCTCGGGGGAGGGACACTTAAAAGGGAGAAATTTGACTCCCCCGTGTTCCAGAAGAAAGGGAATCCCTCGTGATAAGCGCCCCCGGGGGTGGATCCGAGTTTTTAAACTTTCCTCCACTTCCGGGATGGAGGACAGTGAATAAAATGGCCGCGTTAATTTTCGCACCCCCTGATGGATCTTGTCAATTTCTCAGTATCTCGTGGCATCCCCTGACAAAGGAGAGGCCACGGAAATGGGAGGCCATGGGGTGGAAATAAGTTTAAAAAATGCTATCGAATAAAAAAACAAGAATAACCTTTCGGGAAACGGGGAACGGAATGGCTCGATATTCGGAGGGACGTTTAAAGGGACATTAAGGGGAAGCGTAATGGCCGTAATGGCATTTACAGGTCCGAATCCACAGGGCGAGTAATTATATTTGCGAAGGGGGATGATGAGAGGGAACTGCGGGGGTTGAAACCCGAACGCGACCCCCCACGGAGGGCTCGACCGCCATTACCGGCAGCCTACCCCTTAGATTTTTCCCCCGTTACGGCCAATGGTAAAGCAATATAGGGGAAAATACCATGGCGTGCTTATACCGAATTCCAGGGCAACCCCCATTTCTGTTTATTGGAGAATGCCTGCCCGATAAGTACCGAAGTTCCCTTTTTCACTCGCACCCCTCCCTGGGGGTGAATATGGTAAGGGGAATGGTCGTTCCTGCAATGCCTGCGTAATAAAACCCGTACGCGTAGCAACTCTCGGTGCAGGCCACGGCAAAATGATTTTTCACGCGGTCGTACAGTGGGTACCACGAGGGGGGTGAAAATTCACCCCGTTCAGCCCCTCCCGGGGTGTTTGATATCAACGCGAAAAATGAGAAAAGTCGATTCTCCCACCCCGCGGGATAAATTTCAAAAGCAAAACACCAACCGCAAGACACTCTTAAATTCGACCTCTCCAGCGAAAATTTCATCGCTGCACCCATCGGGGAGGGGGATGACGATTCCCGAAACGTCGATCGCATATACTCGAAATACATACTTTATGTGCCCGGTAATTGGATCCGAATGGCTCGCCCACGATCTCGCACGTTCTCTGACTCCGTTATTATTTTACGGGTGCATATTTCTTTCATCCCCCTCGTCTCACCCCCTCGTGGAATTCCCTCCCTCATCTTTTATTCCCGCAGCTCGGTTTCCCGGAAAAATACCAAATGCAGCCACCCTGGACCCGTCACTTTCGAGACGCTCCTCCCGGTTCGGGCTGAGAGAAATGTCCTCGGTTTCGCACCCCGTTTCGCCCTGAGAAATTTATACGTTCTCCTTCCTGCTTTCCGAGGCCGTTTAAGGGCAGGAACGCGCGGCCAAAAAGTTCCCCTTTCACGGGAAAGAAATAACGAGCCCTAATTATACGTGCTCCAATTTATGATGGCAGAGATTCGAGGGTAAATATAAAATGGATGCAAGGGACAATTTCACCGAAAGTTAATATTTTATTTAATATAATATTCGGGGGTGGAGGTTCTAAATTGGGGATTCCTTTGTATTTAATGGGTTTACTTTTTATTTAAAGAGAAGTCGAAATGTTGGAAAATTCACGGTTCGGAATTTTCCAACCGATCGAAAAGCAAATTTTCGCCGGCATCCCTTTCGCCTCTTCTCTCAACCCTTTCTCTCTGCCTCTCTCCCTCTGTACACGGCCGTCACGTTCCAGGAACCGTACTTAGACGAACTTCCAAGCTGTAAAACTTAAATTCTTCGGGGAAACTTCCCAGCGCACTAAGTTACGTTTAAGGAACTCAGCGACCTAGTAAATTCAAGTTAATTCAACCCTTAACGGGCGAATCCACCCGACGGCCGAATCGGCGCCATTCGGGGATTCCGCCGATATCATTTGTCCCGACTCTTTCCGTCTCTCCTGTCTTTCCATCTCTGGCCAAAATCCCGTCTCCGGACTTCGCAACTCTCGGAATTAATCCTCAAGACGGGTAAAGAGCGGGGTGGAAATTGCACAATAATTCCTCTTCGCAACGATACTCGCATTTACCCAGAATTTTTGTTGAATAAGTCAATTAAATGAATGATAAAAAAAAAATTGTCAGGTTTCAAGAACGTCATCAAGGATGAAGGAGAACAAGGCACCGGATCGATCGTCGGCAAAGGCACCTAACGACCCTTCTGAAAAATGTCTTCCCCTCCGATTATCATTAAACCACCCTTTGGCGCCGCTTCGAGCACCCCTAACGATCCGCGATCCTCGCGGCCGGACTTGCGTTTTCGATGGGGCCGCATTTGTGAGCGTTCGATCCGCGGCATTATACCCGGGGCACGATTCGCGCAATATCAGCAGCTCCCGGATCCCGAGATATCCGGGGAGGAGAGTGGCTGAATGCAAAGTTGCTCGGGATCTAATTCGACCTCTGAAGAACGCCCGGCCGAGTCTTCCGGCTCCTCCGGATCCGGATTGCGGCGCGGAATCGTTCCGGTTCTCTCCCGGCGAAATGGGGACGGACACCCCCGTACCTCTGCATCGCTCCTTCGGGGATCTCTTGAATCCCCCGAGCTCTTGGTCAGTTTGAAAATCGTCGAGGAACCCAGCTCCTCGATGCCCTCCTTTTCCCCAAACTACATCTCGAGGAATAAAAGAAAAACCGACGCGTGGGCGTAATTATTTTTATTTCTAATTTATTTCACCTTAACTATTTTTAACTAGGAGAATTATGCACTAAGTTGCAATCCCGGCGATCCCTGGAGCGCTCTCGGGAGGCGTCTTGCCTCTTCGGGACGGCCGCGCACCCGAGTGCACTCGCGTCCAGACTGTATGCACCTCCTGGACGTATTAACAGGAGCAGGGAGGAAAGGGGGGCATAATTGCACGCCCAAGGCGCGGCGGTAACGACGCCTAAATTGGGCCCGGGATCATCAGGCTTCTCCCTACGATTCGGGTCCCGAATTACCGAACGCCAGGCTGGAGTTCCCGGAATTACGCAAGGCATCCTACGGGACATCTCGAGTATACGCCCGAAAATTAAAACGTCCCCCGGGATTCGGGACTCCGAAGTCTCAGTCGCAGAAATCGAAGGAGGAGGCCAATCGACGCCTCCACCCGGAATGTCCGGAATCGTCCCCCTCCCGATCCCGGTCCCTCCTTTATCCGGAACCTCGTTAACTACCGGAAGTCGGGTCTCCCGATGGACGCGAGCGGACCCGGGCCATGTATGGGGATGTGTCAAAATGTCGGCATCGATCTCGGCCTCGGGATGATCGGGGCCACCGGGACGAAATGACGGGCTCATCCCAGGTCCTGGAAATCATCCGGGAGAAATCGACACCCCGCTAATTAATGAGCGAGACCTAGCTCCTACACGCCTCCGTCACATCCTTCTTCGTTTGATCCCGAGGAAGAGGAAAAACGAGGGGGATCAGACGGAGGAGGAGAAGAGGTCGATCCTTCGAAAAGCAAAATGGCAACCATCTTCGATACGCCAGCGGGTTTCCAAAGGTTAAGGCTCTGATAAATTAATTTGAATTCTTTCGATATTTCACGGGTCGCGGAAACTTGCAAAGGTATTTCCCCATAGATTCGACAGACGGGGAAAATATCGAACGCTATATAGCGGTTCCTTTGCTCAAACCCCCGATTCGCTGCATTGGAGGGTAGTCATGGGAAGCGGCGTCTGAAAAAGCTCCATCGCCATGTGAATTCCTCAAAGCAAGCCTTCCGTCACCACCCCCTGGAATGCTCTCCACCTTCGCCTTAGATGACCATTTCATGGCGCCCATTCCGGGGGAAATTTTGCCCCCGTCCCATTAAGCCGCCCCGTGTACTTCTCGATTCGATCCTCGCGGGAAACTCGAAAACGAGGTGGCCTCGCGTCGAAGCCACCCCCGATGGGCTATTAGCCGAAACCGTTCCCCGATTTATCCGCAAAGTGCATATCCACCCCCGAAACGAGGAGGGTCCGGTATCGCCCTTTAAATCGGCGGCCGGTAATCGGAGCCGTCCCTTCGAATTACACCCCCAAAGGGGGTGTCGCCCCATTAGCCCCCGACCCTCTCCCCGGCGCCGCGTCAGCTGATTCCACATGACGTCGCGCAATTCCTCTCGCCTCTTTTTTTTTTATCCGCGGCAAACTTCTCGCTATCGCCGCGTTAAAAGTACCAGAGGGAGGAAAAATCGCGTATTTATCGATGGGGGGTCTTATCGCGAGCCGATCCCCAGGGGGTGGCTTGTTAACTCGAGTTAAGTCGGCGAGTTTTAACGACGGCTCGATACATATATATGTGTGTGTGTGCCGATCGCGGTAATATGTACATGTCCATGTATACATCCCGATCCGCAGATACGCAATTTCGCGAAGGGAAACTCGGCGATATCGGCGTCGATATCGGAGGGTGGCAGGAGTTCCACCCTCGAATATGGAAAACTATCGGGGAAAATGTAGCCGGCCGAAAGAAGACAACTCCGCGATCCGGACGAGAGTTTTTCCATCTTCGCAATTCCGCCCTCTAATTTCCACCCCCGCCCACCCCTACCCGCCCAGGGTGGCGGGTGGCTACGGCGATGTTTTCCGAAACTTCCCCTACCGTCGTTTTTCCGCCGCATCCGGGTAATGCTGTCATGAATATGCATACGGTACACGCATCGAGTGACCACCCTCGTGAAAAGCGGCCGCGAGAAAGGCTGCCGTCGGCATGGGAAAACGGGGGTGAGTGAAATGGGGCCGAAGTGGAAAAATCGTCAGGCTGCGTTACTCTGACTTTAATTCCCAGCCAGACCGAGGATCTGCCGAGGCTTTTCCACCCCCCGCCCACTTCCTCCCTCAAATCTGGATTAACGAGCCTCTCGTTACTCCCAGTTCCCTCTTCGCCCGTTTCTTCCCCAGTTTTCCCAATTACTCGACAGCCTCGCAACAAGTAAAACGCTAAACGCTCGTCTTACCTCCCGCTCTCGCTTCCCGTTAATTTTTTTTTGCCTGGTTTCTTCTTGTTTTTTTTTTTTCTATATAAAAATTTTTCCTCGCCAGAGCATCCATTCCTTCTACCCGTTATGGAAGTTTACGAGTTATTGCGACGGAAGGAGTCCCTGAAAACGTGCTCGGAGGAGGTCGCAAACGACGACTCGCTCATTTCCGCCCTCCGCGGCGACGCCACCGGCCTTAAACGCGTTAACCGGGGTGTAACGGCTAGGGGGTGCCCGTTAAGGGGGTGCGCAAGAGGGTGCGACCATAATTCAACCGCGTTTGGCCTGACGGAAGGTCGGTACGAGAAAACAGACGTTTCCTTTTCCGCCGCGAAATGAAGATAAGTTGCATACCGGAGGGGGTGTCCACCCCTCCGAGAAGGAGTCGCGCTATTCCTCCACCCCCTACAAGGATAAGCTTTCCTTGGGTGGCCGGCTTCGAGTTTACGCTCTCATCTAATCTGCGCCACTTCGCGAGACACCCCGATCCCGCGTGCACTCTGAGATGCATCCTACGGTTGCGCTCGGAGATGCATCTCGGATGCTGCGACCCAGAGTGCACCCCCGCGTTCCAATCTGCACTCCGAGAAATTTTCCGCCCCGAAAGGGTGCCAATTATATATATGTGTGAATTTTAATACGCCGCTAGTTTACCGTAGAGAGGACGAGCGGCTCGTAATTTATTCCGCGAACAAATAGAGTGAATTTAATTCCGTGAAGGGTAGAGGTTATCGGTAACCCCGGATTCTCCATTTTTCACCCCGTCATTCATCCGAGGCAGACGCGTCGCGTCGTGCCGTGATTTCGAGGATTTACCCGGAGGGTTTACAGGGAAAAGTCGAGGAAAAATTCGGTATAACCGGAAGGGGCGTTCGATCCGCGGTCGGGGGTGTTTCGATCGTTTTTTTATGAGGGGCTTAACACGGGCCGAGTGTCGCGGGGGCGAGGACCCCCGGGGGTGCTCGGGCCTGTCTATCGGGATGGAGAGACTCCCACGTTGGTTGAATAATGCAGAGTGCACCTTTAATGGAATCGAAGGTGCATAAAGCTCGGCTGTGGTGGCGACGGCGCGAGCCGTGTAAAGATGATTGCGTTGTTCCTCGGCAAGGTCGGAACGAGCTCGTAAATCGCGGCGTTAAGTCGGGCCGGGCGTAAAAAAGGGGATCCTTACATCCGGCCCGGGTGCGTAAAGAAAAATCCAAAGTCGTCACTCGTACAGGATAAGGGACGATTTATGGCTCCGGGTCTTATCGGTGCGACCGAGAGAGGGGGTTAGTTCGATCGGGGTGCAAACCCCCTGAGATGCCTCCTTCCGGTTCAAAATTTCGTCTCACCGAGTCCTAACCTCCATTTTCAACGAGAAGAAACTCGTAACTCTATATTTAAATAGAGAAAGGGACGGGTGATACCGCAGGAGCGTTCATAAATTCAAATTCGAACGTACAATATTTCCCTTACGATCGCGCAATAATTATCGCCTTCCTCTTCGTGGCTGTCGGCGGGATGAAGGAGCGCGCGAAAAGTGCACCGTGCGCCCGCGGGGTGCATCGGCCCATGCGAAATTGCGATCTCCCCCAATTAATTCCCCACGGCGCGAAATTAACCCATTTCCGGGGTGAAACAGCGCCTCGGCGCGTTACAACCCGAAGGGGCCCCGACGAGCCAAGAAAGCCCTTTAACGAGAGCTCTCGGGATCCGGCGAGAGATTCTTCTCCTTCGGCGGGAATTCCTCGCTTATCAGGGTGCCCGACCTCCGGGCACTTCTCTTCCCCTTTCCCCTTCGTTATAACGAAGCCCCTCCTCCCGGAATATGCATGATTCCCGAAATTTAAATCGCTCCAAGCGCGCAGCATCCCTTGCGGTCCGATTCCCAGTCGCGATTCCTGGCGCTCCCTAAGTGTCCACCAACGGTGAGTCTCTCTTGGACCCATCGAGTCCCAGTCCGACGATGCACCGGTCATGCCCCGAGTGCAGCACGGATGCATCCGCGAGGAAACGGGGACACCGGAGCACAAGGCTTTGTGTCGCTCCCGGAATTTGAGCCCGCGAGAGGGGCGTCCACCCCGGGGGGAGGGTGGCGACGCCCCCCGAGATGCCCAGCACCCCACACCCCCCGCGAGATGCAGCACCGTTGCATCGATAACGCGCGGCGGGGCTTTTGTCGGCGCGACTGAAAGGAAACGCTCCTTCCCAGGAACCCACCCAAATGCCGCCTGCATTCACGCCCGCCCGCGTTCACATTTACTCGCGAGAGGGAAAAGAACGAGAAATAAAGAGGGAGAGAGAGGAGGCGGGGGGAGGAAATTTCACGCCGTGATTTTTCGAGTAATCCATTGCGAGAAACGCGGCCAAGCCTCGAATTCGCCATCCTTGGATGCGGTTTAGTCCCGAAGAGGATACCGAAGAGAAGATGGGGCGAAGGGAAGAGGGAACCGCAGAGCCATTTCTCCGGCAATTTCGCGAGATTTCTTGGAACTCTTCCCAGAGGGTGGATCGACCTCCTCTCCCCTAGGGAAGGGGAGGGCGCGAAAGGCTGACCGGGTCTCGAAATTCCTAATCGTCGCCGCGGTTGCGGATGCAACAGGTATTAACGCGGCCCGCCGCGATCGAGGGCACTTTCTTGAATTACTCGGGGGAAAGGGGGTTCAGCCCCCGGAGATGAACCGCGGGCTGACGAGGGTCGCGAGGGGGCATTCCGCGGGGACCGGGAGGAGACCACTCCCTGTATTCCGCGGTGCCTGGAAGAAGTGTACGCAAAGCTCGCGAGGAGGGAACCGCCGCCCGCTGGTGCATTATTGAGCCACGTCTGAGCCCGGGGGGAGAGGGGGAACACACCCCAAGGGCGGCCCTCGACGTTTCGAGAGTTTCGCCGAGCTGACCGGCTTACTCGTCCTCTTCCTTTCCTCGGCGCTCTCGTAGATTCGTTTTCTTTCTCTCGCTCTTTCAGGTCCCCTTTCCCGTCCATCGTGAGTTCTTTCCTTCCGACCCTTGGAGAGAGAGAAAAACGCCGGCGACCCTTCTCTCCACTTTTCATTGGCCTTAAAGCTCGATTTTACCTCCCGTTTGGCATCCGCCGCCTCAGGTGGGGTGACTCTCGGCCCTTCTTTTGAACGTGCGCAAGCCCTACGGATGCACCCTGTCGAGAGGATGTGGACAAATGCAGGATCAAGACCGTGGTCTTGGTCTTGGTCTTGCTGCCTCGTCCTGATATCGATCTGCAGGAGTACGAGGCAAAGATCGATTTTCGCCGCTGATCGCCGCAGACGAGAGAGCGAGTCGCGCCCTTTCCGACCTTCCTTCCGACTTTTCCGCGCGGAAAAGTACCGCCTCCGGGCCCGGCGCGCGGCTGAAACTCTCCGGCGAGAGAATTAGCGCAAATTTATTTCGACACCGGCGTCGGGGCCAAAGTCGATTACGCGGGGGCGGTGCGTGCGCCAACCCCTCCCGCACGTCGGCCCGGCTAAAGGGTTTATTTGCGTAAAAACTCGCCCAATTAGCGTCCGAGGCCGCGTGGACGCGCCTCGGCGCTCCCGCAGCGTAAATTCGCCGTTTCTGCCCCGCGAAACGACGGCTCCAATTTGCAAAAAATTTACGAGGAAGAGGAAAACAGAGGGAATATCCTCTAAATACGGAGGAACGATCGCGAGAAATAAATCTCCTCGGAAAATCGTCGCGGTTCGATCTGCGGAATTTGTTCGCTGATCAGAGCGTCGCGATGCCAAGTCGATGGTAGCCATTTTTTTTTAACGAATCGTGGAATATGCATGGGTCCCCGTTAGACCGCACGGATTCCGCTGCGGCCCGAGGAGCGGGCATCGCGCAGAGAAAAACGTAACGAAAAAACCCGACGGAAAGCGCAACGATCCCGGAATTTTTTTCAAGGCCCCTCCAATCAGCGGTAACGATTCGTGCACTTGTCGAGGGTGGAATCAAGCCTGCCGCCGTTTCTCACGGTCGTTGCACCACCGCTGCAACTGCATCGATTCCGGACCGCGGCACGCGCGGCGATGTCCTGGTCGGCCGCGTTAATTACGCCGCTCGTAGGCGGCAAAGTTTGTCCTGGCCAAGATTTGCTCCCGTTCGCTTTATGTGCACCCGCGACATTGCCGACCCCGATTAACGCGGTAAACAGGGCGTTACACGGCGTTACACGCCGTTATATGCGGCGATACCCGGCGGAAAGCCCTCCCGAGGCTCTCGAATTTTGCGAAACGCTTGATTCCGTTGGAAAAACGATAATTAACCGAGAGAATACCGCAACCTAGTCTCGGTAACAGAAAAATGAAGATAAATAGTAATCAACTGAAAAGGAATGTCGTCTCGACGGATTATTGAATTTTTTTTTTTTTTTCGGTGGCTTTGGAAAAAACGAACCTCCGGAGGGGGTCGGTGCAGAAACTTTGCGGCATATCGAGGGATCGATCGATCAAGAGCCATCGACGGCGCGTTCGGGCTCGGCGTCTGCCGACCGCAAATTCGCGCAATTAGCTCCGGCCGTGCGCGCGAGTCGAAACGATAAACCCGACGCATCCTTCCTGGCGCACCGAGAGTCCGATATCGCCCGGCGATAAACCCCCGGTCGTCCTGGAACGCGTCGTAATTAACTTCTGGGGGGTGCGCACCCCTCGGACGGGAGTCGGGGCTAATTTGGCCGACAAATCGCCGGACCGCCGCCGTACGACGAGCGTCCGCGAGATCCGGCAATTCCCGGGGAATCGCGACTTCGCTCCCCATCCGCGATGCGAGTTTCTCGCAGGGATCCTCTGGATGCTCCCTTAATTCTCGTCTATAATCGTTGCCCCATTCCCGAGGGACGTCCCTGGAACCATCTTCCCGGAGGATTCCCCATTCGGAGTCACCTCCAGGCTCCCTGCCGGGGAGGTCCCGAGGGTTCCCGGGGACCGCGATAGCGCGGACGATTCCAGACGGAGCGGGGAAGAGAGGAAAAAAAATAGGGGAACCTGCAGCCGGGAAAACTGGGAAATCGGGATAACACCCCGGGAGAAGGCCTTGGAAATGGTTGGGGAGGGTATCCTCCCTCATTCCCGGGAATTCTCTCGGTGGGACCATTGGCCAGGTGTGGGTCAAGATAACCAACTCCCGGTCGAGAGGAGGGACCGGGAGAGCGTTTCGAGCCCCTTCGGAACTCGTTGGGGGTCGCCGAGGAATCTCCGAGCTGGGCCGTTAGGGGTGGGCCGACCTCACGAAAGGGGGATGATCGGGGCCGCGGCACTTTCGCGCGGCGATAACGCGCCGGAAACCCGGCATCCTTCGTTTTATCCCGTTCCTTCGGGAGCGCGGCAGCGCGGAAAATAATGCAGGTAAAAGAAGTAAAAATGATACCGTGGCAGGATTAATTAATTACCACGGTAAATGATCCTCGGCATAACGAAACTCATTTCGGATCCCGGATTTTCTCCCGCGCCTCTCTTTTCCTATCTCTCTTCTTTTTTTTTTTTTTCGACAAACACCCGGGGAACAAACCCGCAGTTTATTTTATTAGCGGTACTTCGAGCAATCACCGCCGAGGTTCCTCTCCCGGCCCCTCGCGCGTTAATCAATTGTTAATTAGAGAGCACCGGCTCGCTCTCTCTCGCTAAATCCGCGACCGGCCGACCGGGGCGTTAACGGCGGCCCGAATCCGTTTTAAAGCACATCACGGGCGGCTAAATAACTAGAAACCCGCGGAATGATGATTCCTGATTACGGGAATCTCGCGGGGCGTCCGGGCCGCATTTACTCGCCGGAACGTTCCCGGGAGAAACGCGATCGTACCTCTCTTTTCTACTTGGAGGAATTTTGCTAATTCATCGATTCTCATAATTTAATATCCTTGGTATCGGCAAGTTACGTCAACGCCCCGACCAATTATTTCCATTTCAGGGTAAGAACGTCTTTTCCGGAGTTTCCAACTACCTATTCCCTTCCCCTTTGCCATTTGTATTTTTGTCCTTGTCTACGGATCAACACCATTACTAAGTACCAAATAAACTGAATCCCCCTTCATATCGCCGGAGAAATTCCGTGAAGATCCAGAATAAATCCCCAAATCGCATTTAATATCCCATATCCTTACTTTCCCTTTATTTTCAAGCGACAGACATCGCGGAAACGAGGATCGAGATAACGAGGACGAACGGAAGGAATCTGCCTCTCCCTTATCCAGGACCATCCAGGGGTGACCTAAGCAAGGAGGGGGGGTCCGGTCCCAGTCTCTTCCCGGAGCAGATCCCGTAACCCCTGTGAGGTTATCCGGGTGTCCCGAGAACGGGACAGGAACGGCGTCGTGAAATTTCAGTAGTTACCCGGGAGAGGCAAACGAAAACCCCATATATAGAACGGCGATCTGCTTATCGAAGTTGTCCCCCGGGCCCCCCGGGCCCCCCGGGTGGAGGAGCTTAATCGACGCCGGGACGCGCCGAGGGAGTCCAGGAGGGAAATCCTCCTGGGAAAGCTCGGCGCGGAAACCCGAAGCTTTTCAAATCCCCTCGCCCTCCTTACCAAACCTCCCTAGCCCGCGGATGTGGAGAGCTCGCAACGTCTTCCTCGCGATTTCTTCGGCTTTCCCGCAGTTTCCCGGGGTTTTCCGAGACGAAAGGGGGACCAGGGCTCCCCCGGAGGAGAGACGTCACAGGAGTAATCGCTGATGCATTTGCAATTACTTCCATTTGTAATAAAATAATATTTCTAGGCCGGAAATATTACTTTACGACGTGTATTTCGTCATACCGAGGGGGGTCCCTTTTCTCACTTCTAGGGAACATTATCCCATAAAGGAAGAATAAGAAAAATGACATAAATGCGGGGAAAGGTGGAGAAAGGGATTATGGGGTATACAAGGAGTCCATCATGGGGTGGCCGTCATTGGAAGCAACTTCTGGGCGGAAGAAAAGGACAAAAGTCAATGAAAGTCAAAAGGACTCCGAGGGGGATTTTTTCTTCCGCCGAAAACACCTCGGAAAAGCCGGAATCATGGGGTGGAGGACGGGCATTCCGAATTCCGGCCTCGCAGAGGGGACAACCCGGGGATGGCGAAGAGAGCTCGGGGAGGGGCCGAGAGAACCCCCGAGGCTCCGCAGTCCGAGAAGCGAACGGTAGCCAATTCGCGAATCAGCCGCCATTCCTCTTGCCAAGCCGGCATCAGAGGGAAAATTAAATAACTCCTCGGCCGTTCATCCGGGCCGGCGTCGCGGCGACCGACGTCAGAGGGTAGTTTGCCCGGCCGATCCGCGCGGACCGAACCGCCCTCCCTCTTCTCTCTTCCCGAGGGAATTGGGTTTGCGTTTCAGAACGCGTTTCGGAGCTCGCGCTAGTCGATCCTGCGGGCGTTTGCGACCAGTCGGGGTGGAGGAGGGAAGACGAGGGGAGACACATTTTCGACGAGAGCGATAGAAGATGAGGAAGTGGAGACACGTTACCGTCTTCACTTCCTTATTCCACTCCCTCTGAGGAAAACTTGTTAATCCTAAATCCACGGTGGGGGCAGATTAGCTCGAAGCCGATTGGCTGTTAAGATTGGAATCCACCTACGCAGGGACCCCCAGGAATTTTTCCAGGGCAAATCCCTTGGACGACTTGCGTCCCAGGGTGGAGAGAACCACCTAGAGCCCCTCCGGAGTCCGCCGCGTCCATGGGGTCGGTTTTAACGGGCGATGGTTTGACCACCCCCTCCCGGGTTGGGGTGTCTCCCACGAGATACCGTATCAGGGCACGCGCGATATCATGGCGTACGTGTCCCGCGACTTCCGGGATATATATACGTATCCATGTATACATATTCGTCTACGTATGCACAAGAAGCCTCCCCCGATTACCGCGACTATGCAAGCCCAGCATCCCCGTGAAAAGCCATCCCTCCTCTCGCCCTCCCCCTCGTTGGATCAACTGGACCCTGGCCAGCTTCTCCTATTACGTTCCATCTAATGCCCGACACGAGGGTCCCCCTCGTGTCACGAGTGCCCGAATTTACGCGAACTACCTCTTGATTGTCGGCTCGTTTAACGTTGTCAACCCCCGGGGAAAGGGGGTGAGACGGGAGTAGCCACTTTCGGCACCCCCCGTAAGAAATTTTTACACGGGTCAAGGGAGAGTAGAAGGGACTTCGGGCATCCCGACTTTACGGCTCGTCCAGAGATTGTACGGATAAATCAATCCTCCCACGCCACCCCCTTCCCCCCGTGGGGGTGGAATTTATAGCGAGTAAATAAAATCGTGATGGGTGGCCGCAGTTTCGGACGCTCCCTGGATGAATTCTCCTTTCCCTACGTGGTCGGAGTCTTACGGGCCCGGTTGATGTCGGAAAATATTTATCTCCCCACTCCCCATCCCTCCACCCCCGGGGGGAAGCGAGATAAACGCACCCCGCCCCGATGTCCCGAAACTTCGGAAAGTAGCCCTCTGAAAAGGAAAAAAATTACGCAAGACAGAAGAGATCACTCTCGTTGCCGGAAAATTAAGGGAAACTTGGGGGGAGGTAAAAAGAGGGAGAAAGAAACGAGTTCGGTGGAGATACAGAGGCGGGGGATAGGGGGGAGCACTTCGGAGGGATTTTGTCCACCGGGACCCTCCACTAGGGGATGTATCTAGGTAGGACCCTGCACTCGGGCGGATGCACCTCCGGGGGGATGCTTCCTCCCCGAGTCGGGCGATTTTGCGGCAAGGATAAGGCCACTCGGTGGTCTCCCCGTGGTTGTTCGTTTTATCGGTCGAGAACCCGGGGTGGGAAGCGCGGGACGCCAAGAGCAGAGTTTTCCGGGAGGAGAGAATACCGACCGATAAGAGAAACAAACATCCGCGGGGGGTGCATCAAGTGGCCGAGGAGAAACGGTATCGATAAAAGGGACTGCAAAGCGAGGCACTCCACTGTTTGCTCCTTTCCTCAATTTTTTTTTTCTTGCCATCCCCTTCCCTGGGTTAACCCCGTCCCTCCCCCTCCATCTTCAAGGGTGGTTTCGGTGAACCTCGCGAAGGAGCTCGCCGCCGTTTGCGGACACGTAAGGATATTTTTCACCGGTTAATGAAAAATGGTAAAACGCCCCGCTTCGATCCCGCCCTTCATTTTTCTCCCGGGAGAGTAAAAAGAACGCAGGCGCGGAGGGAAAAAAGGAAGACCCGCGGAGGGGGTAGAAGTCGTGGGAAAAACTCCAGAACCGGAACCCTCCATCATGAAGAATCGCCTCGCTCGTGGAGAACCGCGCGTGCTCCCTTTAATTACCTGCCCCCTAACCTGGGTCAACGTTCATAACCCATCGATCCCACTTTTCCCTAAATCCAGGTGACTCGCTATATCCCTTACCTTGAAAAATCCACCTCCCCTCCTTAGCCCGCCGAGATGCCGCAATTCGATTACACCCTCCGCGAGTCTCCTCGAGATCCCGAAGGATCCCTGCAAAGGAACGCCGAGGGTCCTCGCAAACAAGGGGATATTAAAACGTCCCGATCCCTGGGTATCCCTCAAAGATCCCCCGGGAGGTGCCGGTGGTGAGGTTTCGAATTCTGGCTGTCCCCGAACTTTTCCGCCCTTTGAGGAATGCCCCCTACCTCCAACCAGGGGGATGATACCGCGGATCCTCAACTTATCTCATATTTCATATAGATGACCTCGACCAGGTCGAAGGATCGCTTTGAACCGCTCGCCTCTTTTTTTCCCCCTTTCCCCAGCACCCCGATCCCACATCTAGGGGGAGGAAGAGCGAATAGTCGAAAAGGAGGAAAAGAGAGAAAGAAAGTAAGAGGGGAAACTGTGTTTGCGTTTAAATAAATGCTGTGGGACGTAATCCTCGAGGCAGTCCTGGGTAAGAGGCCCCCTCTTCGCCCCACCCCGCCCCCCCGCCGAGAAAGCACCGATCCAATTCCGTAATGAAATTACCGGGATGCCGGGGGTAGAGAGGGTCGCGTCCTTAAAGGAGGACGCGATTTCGAATTCAAAGAAAATTCCTGTGCCCCCTTCCCACCACCTGTCCGCCCCCCCCGAGGCCATACAATCCAGCGACTCCGGGGGCGAAAGGGAGAAGATATTTAAGCCGCGATTGCGACGACGAACGTGCAGCAATGCGATCAATGACTCGAACCCCGGGAAGTAAGCCGTCCCCGTGTCTAGGAAGGCGAAGTAGGGCAGAAAGAGGAGCGGGAGGGGTAAAAGAGGGAAAACGAGGCAATAACCGAAGGGGGTCGAACGGGGTGCGAAGTACCCGCAAACAATTTTCCAGTTGCCCGGCTTGTTCGCCACGCGTCAAATTTCAGGGAAACAAATTTCGGGAATTTCCACAATTTTCGTTGGGGAGGTGGGAATCGCCTCTTCAAGGATCTGTTTAGGATCTTCGCGGGAGACCGGGTCCGCCTTGAATTGCGCTTCTCGTCCGTTCGTCTGTATACTTTTCGTCCACTTTTCGATTCCCACCCCCTTCGGGTTCTTAGCTAGGGTGGTCGCCGCGGGGTTGGGGCATTCACGCGGGCGTCCGCAAGCTCATCCTCGAGACGTGTACCAATCATATTTCGGCGTCGCCGCGGACCACCCGGGCGACCCCCTGCCGAGAGCGTCCCGTTCCGGCCGCGAACCCGGTGCTCCTCCGCTTCCGGTCGCCCAAGCGGATTTCCGTCCCCGCTCTGCCCCCTTTCCTCATCCTCCACGAGTTTCCGATAGAGCCCGTAGTCGCCGCCATCCAGCCCAATCGCCATCCCGGGGGATGGACTCGAGAGACCCGGGCCACTCCATTCGGAAAATAGAATACACCTCGTTCACCCCCTCCCGGCTCGAGATTCCTCCTTTCGCGAGTTTTCGTCGAGCGAGGAGCATCCGCAATCGAGAGCGTTTAATCCCACGGAAAAGGAGCCTCCCTCGACCCCCGACGAGAGCTGGTGAGGCATTTTCACCCTTGATAAATCATCCCCCGGAGGGGCGGAGGCGACAATTCCGCGAATGGTCGCGTCACAATGCGCGGGACCCGCCACGGAATTGCGTTACGTGGCGAATCCGCGGCCGATTCAAAAGGGGGGGTGGAGGGGACGCGATTCAAGGGGCAACCAACTCCCGATCAAGGCCAAAAGCCTGAATCATGGAGCAGTTTAGCGAGACATCCCCCGGGGAGTCAATCTTCCCCCTGAGCCGCAATTTGCGCAGGCATACACGTCGCCCCTCCCGCCTTCCTGGGCCCCCCTTTTCTCCAAGGATCAGCCGGGAAAAATTAGCCGTCATTTTTCGCGCACCCTTAACCCTCGCGACCCCGAAGAGACGGCAGTGCCCCATCCCTCCCCGCCCCATTCTGTCGACCGGATGTGCCGGAAGCGTCGCGCCGATAATCCCTCTACTCCCCTCACCCTAGGGCGAATTAAGGCGATAATCAAGCGCGATTAAATAAAAATCGCCGCGAGATCGAATCCCGAGGGACGGTGGCGGATGCTCCCCCGGCGACCCCCCCTAGACTCGCTCCAGCCGTGGCTCCTCAGAATGCAAATTCATTTAAATGAATTCCCAACGCGGTGTAAGACTGTCGTAATGCCCCGGACGAAGACTGCGACGGCAAGCAGAAATGAAAGGAACCCCTTCCCCCCAACCCCCGGCCCCCGACATGAGGAAGGCGACTGAAAGAGCGCGTCCATAAATATCCCCGTCACTTTTGACAATGCAGAGTATAATTCCCCCACTCTCGTCGCGCCGCTCCAATTTCGATGTTCACAGAGGAGCAGGGTGTGTATCCGCAAATGGGTATGATTAGAATTTCATGGAGAATAAAAAAAAGAAGAAAGAACAGAATTTTGGGGTGTGCGGGAAAATTGGAAATTAAGAATGAACTTTTTCGACGTGTCGAAACGATCGAGGTGTCGAATTCTCTCGGCATAATCCCTGTTTGCCACCTCCGCGAAAGGCTCGCCGACGCTCTCTCACCCTTCCCGAAAAACCGCGGCAGTCGAGGAGTAATCCCGGGCAATACCCCGCCAGGGGTGCATTCAAGGGATGCAGTGGTCGCAAGACGCTTTTAGCCGGACCGAATGCACTCGGGCCGCGCCAGGCGTTAAGTAGTCGCGGACTACTTCCCGTCAGACGCCGACAAGTGAGAGGTGCGGCCGACGCCCTGGGCGGGCGTCTCGACGGGCGTCGGAAAAAAAAGGGGGAGAACGGGGAGAAAAATGAGGAAACCCGACGAATTTCGGCACGTCGCCCGGTCGAGCGACCTCCGGACCGAGGTTGCACTTCAACTCCGCGATTTTTATATTGGATCATGTCGGATATTTTCCGCGACGACGAGAGTCAGAATATTATTCCAACGGAAACGTCGTCTTAGGGGTTCGATCGGTTCCTCTGAAGGGAGGATTGCAACCCCCGAGACGATACCTACAGCTACCCTACAATAATCCCATCGATGCACGATGCAACAAGGACGGTTCCGCCCGGTCGAAGACCTCGACTAATCGGTCCCTAAGAGGCCGCACCTTTAGTGGCTTTCGAATGCATAATCTATCCAGTTAATGAGACCTCCCTCCCGCACCCTCCTACCCCCCTTGGCACCGTCTCGTCGACGAGCCCTTTCAGCACTTACCCGTGGAAGATCGCACCGGAGCACGCTTTCCTCGCCATTATCATGCCCGCTCCGCCGCGGACTACTTTTTTAGCCGATTATTCGCTCGCCCTAATGGATCCACGATGTAAAGATTCTGATTTATTAAGTTACGTCCCCCGACTCCCGGGGGAACCGTCCTTGGGACATTGCTTCCCGGATATCCGGCAGGAAGTTCCATTCCCCGATCCACGAGATATCGTTCACTCGGTAAGCAATGGAAAATCATCGACCATTCTCTTTTTATCCGTGAACGCCTTCCAACCCCTCCAAAGAGAGATGCAATGGAAAAAAGGCACTAGGGACGATTCCCTAAACCATCGGATATTGGAGAGGTTACCTTTTTCGTTTCTTTTCGCGAATTTCAAGGGATGGACCCGCGATCAGTTTCGATTCCGTTCTGAAAAAAGTTCCCCCGGGACGCAACCCTTATCGGAACATCCGAAAAAAAATAAATACTACCAGGGATGATTTCCTAATCCGGGAGTGATATCAGACATCAGAGAGGTAACGTTTCCAGATTCTTTTCCCGAGCCCTGAAAATCGGATCCGCGATCAATTTCGATTTCGTTCCGAAAAAAGCCCTTATCGACGCATCCCCGCGAAAAGAGCTGGACTGGAGTTCAGGCCATCGATGCGTACGGACGGGTATCGATGCCCATCGATACCCACCACGGGGGCAGGGAGGATCGATCGATTGCCCGACCCCCCGCGTTGCGTTTCCCCGCGGCGGCTCGCCGCACGCGGCCTGGAAACCGCGTCGGGACCCCTTTTATGCAAATCGCGTTTCACGGGCTCCTAGGCGCGGCCCATCTGCGCCCACGGACAAATCCTTTATACTTAATGCCGGATGTGGACGGGGGTTATTCCCCGCCGCGTTTCGTGGTTCCCCGAAGAACCCCTCTTGAATGATTCCCGATTTGTATACCCCGAGGATACAAACCCCGCTCCCACGGAGGGCGAGATCCCTCCATGAAATCTTAACTCGGGAATTTCCGACCCTCCCTTTTACTCGCACGAACAGTCGTGTTATACTAAACGATTATCCAAATTTGTGATTCCACTTGACCGTTCGACTCCATGCATCTCCCCCGTGAGGTAAAACTCGGGTTATAACCCTCGGTTGTCACTAAATCGCGGCTCCACCCCCGGGTGGTGATGAAAATCGATCGAAAAGTCGCGGAAATTCAAGTCTACCTCCCCCAACCCCCTTATTCTCTTTACGCGATTACCCGCGATATCGATTATTCCCGGCGAATTGAGTTCCCGAAGTAGCTGAATGCTGTCTCGCGCCGCGGAGAAGACGCGACGGCCGCTCCGCCTACCCGCGTCAATCCATTATGTACCATCTCGCGCGCATAACCCAGAAAATGAACAAAAGCCTCTTTTCCCGCCCGGTTCGCCCGCGCTCCGTTGACCGGCCAGACGGCGGATCGAAACGCGGCCGCGCGGAGAATCCGCGGCGAAGGATATCCGGCCGTGTTTCATCTGGCGACGCTTCGTCGCCAAATTCGGCCCTCCTCGTTATCTGCTTCGCGTTCTTCCGAAAACTTTCCGAAGCGAGACCTCTTTGACGTCACTTTCATATCGCCTTAAGGACGAAATTCCGGAAGGATAGAGACGCTCGAAAACGAGGACGCGTCCGCGCGATCGTCGTTAGGGACGACCCGCGTTAAGAGACGCCACCGTGAGCGGCAACGACCTTTAACCCGGCATCCTTTAAGGGCCAAATAAATCCCTTAATTACGACCCGGATCAGGAGTGGATGGCCGTTTACGAGCGGCTCCGCTCCGAGGATTTCCTCGCCCGGAGATCCCGGGTGCTGCGGTCCAGATCCACCGCGACCACTCGACAAGCCCTTCGCCCTTCGCCCTTTCTCTCCCTTTCCGGCCATTTACGCCAGGAATTTTCAAACTTTGCCCCGGAACAGAAATTCCATCTCACGATTCTCGCCCCGCGCCCTTTTTCATTATCAACTTCTTTTTACGATATTAAGCAATTCCATTATCAAGTTTTATGCAATTCCAAGATCAGTTTGACAACCAATTTGCACAAGCAACATCGTTCAGAAATTTTCCCCTCGAAAGAAGGGAATGAGATAACTCGAAGAGAGCAGCTCGTTCCGGGGGGCCACTGTCAAAAATCCGCGGCGCGGAAAACGGATTCCGCGCGGGGGCGGGAGGCGTTAAAAGCCACGGAGGTGCGATATCACTTGGCACGTCGGCCCAGGTCGGCTCGGGACCGGGAAGGGGAATAATCCCGGAACGGGGCCCCCGTTCTCTCCCGCGGGAGAGCGTAACAGCTCCGCGCGCGCAGTCAAGAGTTCACCACCTAAAATTCATAGAGCGCACTGTATCCGTCGCGAGCCGAGAGTACATGACTCAGGGGTGAACAGAGGGGGGAGGTACATATGTGCGGGGATGCGCATGAAGTATTCAGGGACTCGGGGGTAGGCGCGAGCCGAGGGTGGGTAACGGGCCCCACCTAAGAGGCGAGAGCATATCGGGGAACTTGGGAAACGAGATCAACCTCTTACGACGGGAGGAAAGAAAAGACGGAACGGGGTGCGCCAGATGCGAATTCGGATCGCGAGAAACGTCTCCGAGTGGGAAAGTCTCGTTACTCGGGCTGACAATTCCTTCGGGGGTAGTTGCCCCCGATAAGAAGTCGACTCGCCTTTCAAGTGGGACAAAGGACGAGTCAAATTATTTTCAAAGAGGGTATACATTCACGCGTTATAATCGATCGTTACGATTGCAAAGCCGTGGTTGCATGTTTCAAAATGCTCCCTCCCCCCGCGGGGCCATTTTTTTCGCCCCAAGGGGTCTAATGGCGGAATCGAACGTCGAGCCGCGAATTGGCGAGCGGATCGCGATTCCGAGTCCCCGTCGCGTCGAGAGGTGAGGAGTCACGGATACACCGGAGCCCCGTCGACCGAAAACTATCTCGGATGTATGTAATGATTAAAGGGAACAAAAGGCCCTTTCATTCCTCCCCCGCGGTTCGTTCCCTTTTGGCCCTCTCATTCGGCGACGCCGGTATAGAGGAAGACCAAAGGCCCGGAGGCCTCGTCTCGCGATTTTCCCGCGGCCTCGGTTTTCGAGTCCTTCTTCAGGAGCCGCGTCTCTCACTCGCTCTCGACGGCGCTTCGGCTACTTTTTTTTTCGCGCGCGGGAAAAGGGTGGGAGGGAAAAAAAATATATATAGTAAAAAAGTAAAATAAAATGAAGCAGAATCCGCTCGGCTAGATACACCGGGGCCGGGGAACGAATCGCCGAGGAACGAGAAATAATGAAATACGTCGCTTTAACGAAGGCGGTTCGCCACCTGGAGATCGTCCCTTTGTTCGCCTCGTTTTTCTCCCGTCTCGTTTCCTCCCATTTCTCCACCGCTCTTCTCTATTTTCCTCTTTTTTCTTTTTTTCCCTCTTTTGCGACCAGCCCCCGGAGAACCACGACCAAGGGCGCTCACGCGAGATACGGCACTTCATGGAGGATCATTTCCGAGGCGCCCCCCTACCCCCCTGGGGGTGAGGATGTTGCGAGAAAGGCCCGGACGAAATCGCGCCCCCGCAACGAGAAATAATCTCCACCGCCCACGCCGAATCCGCCCGGGGGAGGACGACCCTTTCCGCCCACTTAAGGGGAGGAGAGGGACACCCCGGAGAAAATTCGCCCCAACAGAAAGGGATGATGGACGCCGCCTCGTCCTCGACTAAATACACCCCTTCACCGAAAGGGACCAACGAAAGGTCCCCCTATTCTTCCCTAATCCTGAGAGGTGCATAGGCGCCGTTTCCCGCCACCCCAAACCTGGATCGCTCCCCCCGCCCCAGGTGCCCTATAGGTGCGACCGGGTCCCGTGGGAAGCATTACGAGCCGAGGAAGAATAAAAGGTGGAGGAGTGGGAGGGCATCAAGAAAAAGAGGAAAAAGCGCACTACCCGACTAAGAATCGTTAATCGGGATGCTGCGGGATTCAATCTTCGATCCTTCGACCCGAAGGAGAGACAATCAATCGGGGAGGGGGATCCCCGCGAGGGGGCGCATTGTTCGTCAAACGAAGGTGTCGATATGCAATCACACCGCGGGGGCACGCAGGGGCGCGGCCCCTTCATCAGCGGGGGAGGAATTATCAGGAGCCCTCTCGAGGATGCCCAAGCCTTCCCGGTAATCCTAGAAGCCATTCCCTAGGGACGTCTCTGTACATTCTCGCGTCACCCCCTGAGAATAAATCTTTGATAAACGGGAATAAATAAATAGAGGGGAGCGCGAAAATCGAGACGACTTTCTACGTCGATTCTGAGATCGCTCATCTTTTTCACTCCTAAACGGCATGTTTGAATCCTTCCACGGGTTTAGATGGAGACCTCGTCCGAGAGCTAAGAGGATCGAATGAGTCGGAAAAAGGTTGAAAAGGTGGAGGAAAAAAAAAATAACTCACGGCTCCGGGGAAAAAAAAAGAAGAAAAGAGGAACGAGGACGAGGGGCGAGTTCTGGGTGGGGGAGGTGCGGCAAGAAAAGCACCGCCTAAGGAACAGGAAGGCATGAGGAGTCCCTACGTGCCCGACATACGGGGGTGCGCGTTGTCGCAGCGCCTCCCCGCCCCCGTTGCCCCCCTTCCGGACACCGGATTACCTCGGCCCGACACCCCCGACAAGGTTTACATGTATAGAATCTCGAGGAATGGGGAACGCGGGATATCGCGGAATTCCACACCTCGGACGTGCCCCTTTCTTCCCGGACTCGCACCATAACCCCGACGTGCCCCTTCATACCTCTCTCTCTCCCTCTTTCACTCTCTTTCCTAGGTATACCCATAATCGTTTCCTACCCATTATCGCAAAAATCGTAACGAAGTGAAAGCATGAAAAAAATAAATACGTGCGTGCATTTATACACGTATTAAGATTAAGAAGCGCGGAGAGTCACCGCGCCCCAGGTGGGCGGGATGGGGAAACTCCTCGCGGGGAATCTCGAGGAAACCGATTACCGCATGAAAAGAACCACCCTCTCAAAGGACGAATTAATCCCTCCCCCTCGACGAGGAAATTAACGATCCGCCGCGAAACGCGGAGGTTCCGCCTTGAGCTGGACGCGGGCGCTCGCCAAAGAGCGTCGGAATCCCCGCTATCGTTCCGCAAGTCGCGGAGCCGCTTTCCCTCGGGAGGGCCGCATCCGGTCGACGAGAACGCGGCGGTGCGAATGAGACCGGCGATCGTTCCTTTTTTTCCCCCCTTATTTTCCTTTTTCCTTTTCCGTCCCCTTTGCTTCCCTTTCGCGGGCGAAAGAGAGACGCGGAGCCTCGGCCGGAGTCTGCAACGTCGACGGACCCGGAGGAAGACGTCGATCCGTCGCGACGCCCGAGCGGTTCGAGCCCGAGGCTCGCTCCGGGGCTAATTACTCTCCCGGAGGAGAGAGGCGGTCGATAACTTTAATTTTGACTCGGTGCCCGAGCTCGCCGAGGCGTCGTTACGAGGCCGAGAGGGCAGCCGACGTCCCCGGGGGAGAGGGCTGAAAAAAATGATTTCTCAGACGTCCCTCCGCCGGAGCTAAGTTAAGGGGATGCGAAAGTCCCATTCGAGAGCGTCGGAAGGTTTCCGTCACTTTTCGTCGGACTGGGTGTCCCGAACCGTTTCAAATGTCTCCGGGAGATCGTACGTCGAGAAAGAAAATTTCATCAAACCAGAGAAACCTTTCTCCGACTGGATCCATAGAAATATCTCGTTAATTCGAGGAATAATTATTTGGGAGAAGATGTCGACTATCTCTTTTATGTCGCCTTAATTTCGCAAGAAATTCCGGCCAAATTCGAGTAGACTCGCGAGAGGAAAGGTCGTATCTCCGAGAAGGGTCCTCCTCAGGGTCGAGGGGATGGCTATTGCGACATCCGCGTTTCATCGTTATCAGTCGGACCAACCCCTCGGTCCTCCGAATTGAGCGCCCTGGCGGCCCACCCCCTTGCGACCCCCTCGTCCATCCCGGGGCCTCGCTTCCCTCTTCCGCATTCTTCTCACGAAACGAGCCCGGACTAACGACGCAACTTTATTGCGGTCGCGACAATAAATTTACTTAATTTCCATCCGACTCTCTGCCAGGGCGCCTCCACCCCCGATCACTTCGGGAAACAGCGGGACGAGACGATTTTTTTCATCCTCCCTTAATCGAGAGTCCGACTTTCGGCGTGACGAAAGTTATCCATAACGTCAGCTACGTCACGATTTACCTCCCAAGGAAGGAAAGTAATCACTTTCCGGGCGCATAAATGTACTATTCCTCGCAGAAAAGAGGGACACCGAGCCGAAACCGTCCCGGCGACGTTCTCCCTCCTTTGGGAGCAGGCCGCAATAAGAAATTAATTCTCGTCGACCATCCCTTATCAGCCGGCCGTTATCACTCGCCCTACCGTCCTGAGGGGACGGGGCGTAAACTCGGAGCGCGTAAAAAGGGGGACGGGGCGGAATAACGAGGAGTTTCCGCGACCGGAAGATGGATCGGCGATTTCAGGCCGTTTATCGAGGAAAATGCGGTTCCCCTCGCTGTAGACAAAGCGCGAACGATCGCTCTCCCTCTCCCTCCTGCCCCACCGTGAGTGCGTGAATGGTCGTCGTAAAGATAGTACTTCGGCGAAGAGTCTGCGGGGGGAGGGAAACGGGAAAAGTACACCGCCAGTAAAAGTGGGCCTGTAAGCCTTTCCCTTTCGCATTCTGAACACTCGAAGCCGTATGTCCAGGTGCGTATGCGGCCCTTCCGCGGGTCACCGATACCGCGGGGGAAAATGGTGATCCGGACGATAGGGATCGCGCGGGGGAAAAAAGAAGCGGAAGAGAGAGAGGTAAATATGGGGAGGAATCGGCCGCCTCCGCAATTTTTCCGCGTCCCTCGATTTACCTAACAAGCGTGCTTTCCGCCCCTCGGCAAACGTCCCCCGTAACAGTTCCGCGCTACGGCCGAGAAATCACACGAAGGGCATACTTTCGGGATCGATACCACTTCCGTTCGGCAGAAGTGGCTGGCGAAGCTCGCCCGGTGACAATACGACAATGGAGGGGTGACTCTTCTCTACTTGACCACAGACTGGTTCCGGAGTGCGCCGAAGGCCGTTTTTCCCTCAGTTTTCTCTCTTTTTTCTGCCGGCGGAATTGCAAGTTGCGAGAAGAGTGCCAAGTAATTTCCACTGCAGGAGCCATACGCGTCCGGCCGCCGACGGAGAGCAAAAAGGACACGGCGGCTTCTTCCAGGAAACCGGGGGAGGAACAGAAGGAGCGCCTCCCAAATAATTACCGCGGCGTTATTTACTCCCGTTTACGGTCGTTTTAAGCACGTCCGAGCTCTGGAAAGGTGAAGGCTCGTTCCCGCCGCCCCGTTTCCTCCGCATTGACTTTCGCGAAATGTCCGTACCGAGAAGGAGTCGATCGAAGCACGACGCGAACGACGTAAACCGGGATTTTTAATTTCACCGCTAAACCCCCTTCCGGCTCAATATCACGACGGGTTATCGGGCACTTGCCCCTTAATAATCGGGTGCTTCCGAGTCGTCCTTTTGCCTCGTAGTACAAATAAGCGCGCCCATTGTACGGGGTCCCCTTCTTGCCGGTGCGCGCAAAACCCGGCCGAAGTTGCGGCTCAACGTTGTCCTTAATCCGGGCTTAATCGGGTCATAATTATATCCGGGAGACCGGGAAGACCCGGCAGGACGACCGGGGCGAACAATCGCTCGTAAACGGGCGTAAACGCGCCGGTCCTGGTCGACGGGGTCTGACCCTAATCGCGGGGGAGGGGGGTTCAATTGTCGAGGATACGCTGACGCGATCCGTGCACAACAGTCGCCGCAAACGGCGTCGTTGATGGCGATCGTAATTTCGCCGTAGATTAGACGCCATCCCGAAGACAATCGCGGTTAGGCGCGTGAGCGACCGCGGGAAGAGGCGCGCACATGCGCGTCATACGGCGGCGACCACGTGGTCCGGTATAAACGTCAAAATCAGCTGATCGACCAGCCGCGGCCCTCGTAGGGAAACGAACGCTCTATCGGACGAACCAACTGCAGTCAATGAAACGATTTCCTCAAATGTACCAAATTTCTTCCTTTCGCATGTAGACGAAAAAAATAAAAAACAGGACAGAACATTGAAATTAAATTTTCTACGAGTGTTACAACGAGTTTCCAAACCAGGAACCCTAGTTCCGTTTTCCCCCCGGTGAAAGATAGAAAGAAAAAAAGCGAACGTTTTACCGGGAATTCCAAAATTTGTAAAGAGTCCTCGGGGGGGCGTCCAACAATTAGGGTCGATCCCCAATCGCGAGGGTGGCGCGGTTTCCGCCCGGGCGCCTCCGGCGCGATTTCCCGCCCGGTTCCTCCTCCGCCCCAGAGGGACGACGGCGGCGTCGGAGGCGTCGGCGGCGGCGGCGGCGTAGCTGGCAGGAATCTTTGATAAGGCACGGGCAGCGCGAACACTGATTGGTCGCCCGGGGCCTCGCGTCACCGTTCAAACAATGCGCGTCGCGGTAACAATGCAATCGCGCGCGACAGAGATAAAGATATATATCTCCGGCCAACCCAGTTCGCGCGTCCGCGGCGTTTCATCCGCTCGGTCGCGGGCGCGGAAGTCGATTCCGCGCGCTAGAGAAGAGTCGCGACGACGCCGGGATAAATGACGCCGGGAACAAAGACGCGCCGCGACGATCGAAGGCGGAACGCGATCGCAGTGACTCGCGATTTCTCGATTTTTATCACATCCTTATCAGAAAAGACCGAGCCAATGTTTCCTCCCATCGTTTTCCGGTCTCGCTGTGATATCTCTTGTCCCTCTACGAGAAGAGAATTTCTCCCTTGCGGAGAATTCCCCACGCGGCGGCAAAAGCTGACCACAGGACGGTACGCCGGTCGAAAAATAGCGAAAAGAAAATAGAGAGAGAGAGACCCGAAAGAGCAAGGGAGAGAGCGAACAAGCGGTGCCATTTTCGAAGCGCCCTCTCCGGCAAACAAAGGACCGCCGGGCCAGCTTATTTGCAAATTGAAGAGGATTATTTACAGTAATTAGTTTTTCGCGCGCGCGCGGTCCTCGTCCTCCGCGTAATCCCGCCGTTCCGCGTCGCGTCACGAGGGAGAGAGAAAGAGGAGGAGGGCGCATTTAGGCGACAATCGACTGTTTCGGGCGCGAGTGGCGGCCCTCTCGATGTCGACATTGGCCGAGCCCCTTTCGCGAAATAACAGGAGGGGAAAAAAAAATAGTGCGCTAAAAAAAAATAAAAAAAGAAGAGAGGAAAGATAAAACACGGCGAATCCACCCGAGAGTCGCCGCAAATGCCCGGTCGCGCGGATCGATCGATCCGTAATCCCCGGCGCGTATTACACGTCGTCTGCATACCGGAGGCCGTTCGATTAATCGAAATAATTTCCAGACCGAAATTCCCCCCTCATTGCCCCTCCCCGTAGAATACCCTCGGCAAATCCCGGAACGCTCTCCGCCCGGTCAAATTCCATTATATTTCGAAGCCCGTCCCTATCCCAAAGAAAGAAAACCAGGAGAAGAGGAAATAAAAAAAAAAGAGAGAAGAGAAAACGTGGATGAAAAAATAAAAAGAAGAAACTATCCCATCTCGGTTATTCCGCTCGATAAGGAAGCCGGGGGGACACGGCAAAGATCGAAGGCAAAATCGAATCCCCCGCTTAAGGGGGAAAGAGGCAGGGGGGGGGCGCTTTCGAAAGTGGGCAAATTTGAAATTTAAATCTCCCCGTCTGCGTTTTATCAATTTCTCTCTGCCCTCCCACCCACCCCCCTGGGAGGGGATACGGCGATTCGTTCGCAGGTGACGGAGTTGCATCGCGGCGAGGGGCGCACCGGGGGAATTGGGGCGGGGGGGATATATCCCCCGTGATGCAATTACCGACTGACATGTTGATACTCGGGGACGATAACATCTGCGCGTGACACTATTCCGGCAGCGTGTTAACGAAACGCGGATACCCCGGAAACTCTCGTGGCTGCGTATGCACCCCGGCGTCCCTTCGATGCAACTCGCCGGTGCAGCGCGGAAAGAAAGAGATAGAGAGAGAGACGTAGTAAAGATTAAACGGAAAAAACGGGGGGAAGGAATGGACGGAAAAAAAAAAATCAGAGTATCGCGGCGACAAAGCGAGATCGGTCGGATCGTGCGCGGCTCGATTTCTCGCTCGGCCGGCGCCGATGGCCGATCAAACGGCGGCAATTTGAACGGTGCGTCCGCTTCCTTGCCCCCCTTTTTCCATCCTTTTCCTTTATTTTACCCCGAGCCAGGAATTTCCCCCGGAATTTTCGTGTGCCAGTACTCCCTCGAGCCATTCGGAATCGAGATCGAAAAGCGAGAATCGGACGCGGGTGGACCTGGAGAAGGGATTCGAGAATGGGGATCCATCGATAAAATCGAGAGTTGGCTCCGTATGGGCACCGGCTAGGTTGCAGTAGAAATACGTTGCGGCTAGGTAGCCGAAATAATTATCCCAAGACTTAATAATGGAAATTAAATTAGAGAGAGAGAAAAAAAAAGAAAGCCCGGAATTTCGCCGAGTTTTGCATGGCTCGCCCCCGAGCCGCTGAGGCCGGTCACGGAGTCGAAATAGAAACGCGAGAATCGACTCGAAGAAGGACGAAGAGAGGTAAAGAGAGGAGAGAGGAACAGAGAGAGAGGGACACAGCTGTCGCCGCGGACGACTTAATTGGCGCGATCTCGATTGCACAGGGTTGACTTCGCCGAGGTGGAATTCAATTGCCCCCGAGGGGTTGTCTTCCCCCCTCCCTCTCTTGATCCGATATATCGCTTTGCCTCTATCTCGCCGTTCTCTCGACTCGCGAAAAACACGCGGAAAAAAGCCCCGCGATGCCGTCACCTCCCCTCCCACACCCAGGATCAAAGGGATAGTAATTTAACCCACACCCCCTTCGGCCGGGAATTTTTATCCGGACTTTGTTCTGCCCCGCTAACACAAAAAAAAAGAAGAAGAGAAAAAAATCGGTTCTACTCACCGTTAGTCACCGCCACCAACACCGCAACTCCTAACAGCCACTGCACCGAACCGGCGACCAACATCTTGGACCTTCTCCTGGATGTCACCTGCTTCACGTCACATAATACGTGGCACAGTTTCCTCTGCTGGGCTGCAACAACAGAAGGGTGCAGGTGTTAATTACTTACATAAATAACAGGAAAAACTTCTACAGGGCACGATTCGGGGCAACGGTAGATACGCATTTGGTACTTTTCCCGTGTCCTTGCGGGGGTCGCGAGGTAAGTTCCCCGAAACGAGTCTCGACGGTTAATAGCCACCCCCGCGGGTCCGGCAAAGTCAGGGGCAACCATAATGGGGCATTCTCGAATTTCACCGACACTGATTGACGCATCGACGCGAGCCTCCGGGAAAACTCGATCATGAGCCGAGTGCGTCGAGGCGTCGAGGGAGCGTCCATTATCGATGGACATAGAGAGGAGGGCCACCCCGTCGTAAGTAAAGAGGGTCTTGCGCCGTCCCTCGTACGTCACCGGGATCGACTGGAAAACAGGGCTCGATATCTCGTAAACGGGGGAATCGAGACACGGCGCCCCATTTTTCGGAAAGCCCTGAGAGAACGTGCCTGGAATCGAGATCGCGGGAACCAATCGCGGGCGCGAATCCACCGGCCAATTACGGTGGTACGATTCGCGGTTCGCTTATCGGAATGCACAGAAGTATCGAAAGGTATTACGGTAGCGCTATTCGCAGGTCGCTCCTCTAACTGCGTATAAATATTAACTAAGAAAAAGAAAAAAATTAGAAATGCATTAAAAAAAAAACACGAAAAATCCCCGCCAAGGATTTCCAAGCGCAGTCGGGGGTGGACGTTAAGTGCGGAAAGAGGATGTCGGGAAAGAAGAAGAGCCGCGTTATCAGAGAAGACGTCGCGGCGATCGAGTCGAGAGAGGGAAAGAGAGACGGAGCCACCCGAGAGGGGGGCGAAACGACGCAATCAGGGGGAGGCGCCCATTTATTCAAATCACGCGTGGCGCAGCTCACCGTGGAGAAAGAGGAACGCGAGTGGACGGGGTGGGAGAGAGAGAGAGAAAAAGCAACCCCATCTGCGGGAAAAGGCGACGCTTACCCCGACTCGCCGCCGCCCACGAGACGTCTCGACGCCGACGCCGATATCCCTTACACTTACTCCCGCGCGTGTCCTTTCCTCGCGCCTTATCTCCGGAGCCTTTTTTTCCCGCTCCCGCGAAATTGCTTTCCCCGGATTTATTCGGACTTCTCCGCAGAGAAAAAAAAAAAGTGAGAACCCAAGGGGGCGGAATAACCCCCCGACCTCGGAGGGTGGCGAAAACCGAAAAACTCGACGATCGCGCTATGTAGGTCCCGTCCTAGCCAAAGGGGTCGGTTTTTTTCCCTACCCCTCATTGGTTGCCGCGAATTTATCGGGGATCCCTCGAAGAGGACAAAAAAGGAAGAAGAAAGAAATCGACACCTCCCCGATCGCGGGACAAATAGGATAAATTGGGATGAAATGTAATAAAAGAGGATAATAAAATTAAATAAAACGGAGCCAACCCGAGAGAGCACCTGTGCCGTCCGCGAGAAAGAGAAGGAGAGAGACGGAAAGGGGAAAAAGAAGGGCACCCATGTCGAACCCCGCGAAGCCATGAGGGAGGGGGAGGGAGCAAGAGAGCCGAGGAGAAACCGGGTCGAGGGACCGAGGGAGAGAAAGAGAAAAGCGGAAAGAGAGAGTGCACTTGTGAAAACACGAATTTCATCCCCGGTGCGTTCCCTTCTCCCTCCTCTCGTGAGCCCCGAGATAAAAGACTTTCTGAAAACGCACGCGACCGCGCGGCAGGAGAAAAAGAGAGAATGAGGGAGGAGGAGGGTTTCGTCGTCTATCTTCATGCCGCGTGTATGACCGAAGCGTGTTCCCGCTCCCCTTTCCCTCTGAAACACCCCCTACGGGGGGACTACACATTGTCACTCTTGGCGAGGCTTGAAAAGCACGAAACCGCCGCGTTTCCTCATTTCGCGCTCGCGGTTTCCGTCCGACACCCCCGAAAAATGTTCCTCCCTTCCCCCCTCTTAAGTGTCCTCGTTTCGAAAGAGGAATAAGGAAGAACGGGAAATAGATTCAACATGCGTCGCAAAAAGTCGATCCGCGATTCGCCTTTCCCGTTTCCTCCTCCCCCGTCTCTATCACACCCCCTCTCTTTCTCCTTACACCGCGGGTTCGCTCCTTTTATTTTTCACTTTTCATTCCTCCCTCTTTTTTCTCTTTCACGGCCGCGTCTCATCCGGCCCATTAATCATAACGAGAGCCCGGAGCATTGTTAAGGCGATCACGCGCGCTATTCCCGGGGACAAATCGTCGCTGGCCGGTTTCCGCGGGCAATTCTGCTCCTCCACCCTCTCCTAGGGGGGAACTTCGGACGCGTGTTCCCGGAACGAGAAACGCCGCGTTCTTTCGAGAGCTGTCACCCCTCTCTGCACTTTTTCCCGCGTTTTTCTTCCTCTCTTTCTTCCCGATACGCGTCCCCTACCCGGCACCCCCTCCAAGGGATGCATCCCGCCCTAGACAGAGCGCGAGTCGAACTCAAAGAACGGCAAAGAGAGAGACAGAGAAAGGTGGCATCGCCGAAGCGGCAAAGCAAACACAGGGCTTTCCACGACGACGGCTTCTCGACGTCTCGTTCGACGCAGAACTCGCGGAGGAAAAGGAAGACAGAGAACGAGAAATAGAGGAATAAGGTTGGGGGGAAAAGAAAAATAAACCGGGAGGGGGACGAATAAATGAATTCCTCTCTCGCTCTTTCCCTCGATTTCTCACTTTTCGTGCGTTTCTCCCGACTGTCGCGATCGCGTCGACGAGCTCGAAACCGCCGAGTAGACCCCCTTTACCTGTTCCCCTTCCCCCCAACCGAAGGGGATAGGTAAATTCGCCGGAAGCGAATAAATTCTCCCGCAACAAATACCTCCCCTCTAGTCCCCGGGGGCTATCGCTCATTTGGGGAGAAAAAAGAAGAAGGGGGTGGGATGGGGGGAGGCCCGACGATTGGCGAATATCCAAACTACCGCGACGCGTACCGAAAGGTAAATCGATTCGAGCCAAGGTGGAGGCGAACGGCGGAAAGAGAGCGGCCGGAAGGTTCCCCCCCAGAACAAGGGGGCGACTCCCCCAAACCCTTGGCTCGCGCACCCGGGGGTGCCCTTTAAACGCGCCCATAGGTACTTCGCGTATCCTCAATTCGGAGGGTCCGTGTACCCTATTTTATTCATTTCCTTCCTCTTCCCTCCACTCGTGGGTAAAAATTTCGCCGCGGTCTTCGGCATGTACGGTACGTCTTTTTACCTTATTCTTCAAACCCACCTCGTATTCTCAATTCTCCGGATACGCGTATATTTTTTTTTTCCCCTCTCCAGGACGAGAGAGGAGGTCGAACGTATTTTCGAGCGAAATGAATTTCAGCGGCCGTCACGGGGTATGTATTTTTGAAACACCTCCGACTGATTGGATATCGAGTCGCGTACTTCCGGGGGGGTTGGAGGGAGTTGCGTTCCAAGCTCGTGCACGCGCAGGGGCGCGCAATTGCTCGGGGAGCCAGAATCGCTGGACCGGGCGCGAGGCACCGCGACCACCCCCGCCCTCGTTAACGTCTAATTATCCCCGGAAATAGCGAAACTCGCCTCCCGGTGTCGGGCCGAGAGACGAACCGACTCTTCGTTCGTTCGCAAATCGTGGACCGGAGTCTCGAATTCGACGCCAAAGGAGGCGGGCTCCAAATGACGATACATCTCCACGATGCAAAGGTACTCCACCTAAGGGGTACCTGAGGGAAAAAAGGGTGGTGTTCGACTCCGCCGTCGAAATCGCAAGACCCCCCCACTCCCCCTTCCTCCCTTTCCGAGAGACTCGACAGAGACTAAAACGTTAATCCGAATAACTGGCGACTCCGCGAAACCCTTTCAGCCCGGTGAAAGGGGCTCCTCTCGTCGGTCGCCGCGAAAGAGAGAAAGAGGGAGAAAGAAGAAGGGGGTGGAGGGAAAGAGACCCGCCGGTCGCTAATCGACCCCGGTCGGCGTTTCCCCTCGTTAAAAAACCCGAAGCCGAATCCCTGGCCTCCTATTTCGAATAACGCGGCAATAATAAAGAACGAGCCCGTCGGAAAAAAGGGGAAGGAGGGGGAAGTGAAATTCGCCGACCGGAGCGACGCCATTCGACGCCGCCGGGGGGAGGGGACGAAATCTCTCGGAGGCATCTCCGGCGCCCCACGCGAAATAAATTCAACTCTCCGTCTAGCCATAAATTTCCTAATTTATCCCCCTCCGCGCGGGGAGCCCGAAATGGAAAACAAAATCAGATCGGAGCTTCTCGGGGGTTCTCTCTCTTTCTCTCTTCCGCTGCATCCCCCCCGGAAAGTGGATGTTTTTTAATAGGCCCGGCCTGGATAAATCACCGGTGCCCTCTCTCGGCTCGGCCGCACGCATTATCCCTATCTTATTTCCCCGGCGGTTCGGGCTCGCCTCGCGACGCGCTGCATAAAAGCGGGGGGTGCACTTACTCGTGCAATCATCGGTCGCAGTCGGGCTCCGAAGTGACGCAATAATCGCCCGGCGAAATAACTCGTGCCTCACGCAACGGCGTTATTCGTCACCTGGGCGGGCCGCGATGGCGCGGACGGCATTTAATAGAAACCCCTGGCGGTCCTCC
Source organism: Orussus abietinus (assembly GCF_000612105.2). Taxonomy (NCBI): domain Eukaryota; kingdom Metazoa; phylum Arthropoda; class Insecta; order Hymenoptera; family Orussidae; genus Orussus; species Orussus abietinus. The sequence goes on from NW_019396012.1 coordinate 3,370,855, forward strand.
GCCTCTGGATCGCTTCGATGTTTCCTCGGTCTTCTCTTCGGCCCGACGATTCCGGTCTTCTAGGTCGACTCGAGTCGTTTATCTATCACTGGGTCGAAGTCCGTTGCACTCGAACTTCCCTGATACGTTTCGAAAGATCCGAGACCGGGATCGCGTCTCGCTTCCCTCCGTTCGCAGTCGCCGGGAGTACGATCCCATCGAGGCCGGAGCTCCGGAAGGGTCACCTTTACGCGTTGCCCGGCATCGTCGTTCCGGGTCGCCGAGTCCCGACACGGGCTCGGGCTCGCGCCGTAAATAGCGACGGTCCGGCCAATCGGGGCGATGGGCTAGACGGGGTCCCTCGCGGCGCGCCAATCCGAGGCGGCGCTCACCGGGCCGAGCGGAAACGCGACTCCGCTCGCTCGTCCGGTCCAAGGTCCTCGCGGCCCCCGACTCGGCCCCCGGCTCGCCATCCAACCCGCGATCGCCCCTGGCCCTCGCCGACTCGACCTCGCGGAGAGTTCCCAACAGTCGCTACGCGCCGCGCACTTCCGAGCCTCCTGCAAAGGAAACCTCGAGCTCACTTCCGAAGTTCTCCGGCCACGCGCACTTCTCGATCGTCTCGCGAACACTCGTGGGAGCCTCGGAAGGAACTTCCCCGCGATCACCCGGGGGTCCCGACCTCCTCTCCAGGGCCCATCGTCGCCCGGGACTGCCTCGCGTCCGCCAGGTGTCGCGACCGAGGGCCGACTCCCACGACGCGCGGACTCGTTCGCGGCACCGACCGACACCGACTGACTCGCTCGCGAGGGCTGCACGCCGTGCTCCGCAAGGGCTGATCCGGCCGGGTCGCGGTGCGATAGCGGACTGAGTGGGCGCTCCGCGCGAGCGCCCGTGGCGCCCCGGGGCGGTGGCGGCGGCCCGGCGAACCCGCCGCGCGCTCTAACCCCCGCCCGGCGATGCTTGTTGCCGCCTGTCGCTTTATTTACAGTTTTTGCGCTCGAGGGTCCACATCCCGGCGATCTTCCCTCCAAATTCCTCCGAACCGCTCCGTCGTCTGCCAACCTGTGACCGCGCTCTCGACGCCTTAAATCTACTAATATCGTTATTGTTGTAATCGGATCCGTCTCGACAGATCGGCCGGCCGTATTCCGAGGGGAATAAGAAAATATAAAACGCAAGCAATCGCTGTTTGTCCGGAATGTATTGTGTACCCCGTCGAAACAAAGGGGTCTCTTAGGCCGCCATTGGGATTTGTTTTTCGAGCGGCGGCGTCCAATATGGCGCGCCTCGGCGAGGTGACCTCGCCGTATTTTCCTACGATTTTCCATTTGATGCGCAAATACCGCGAGCCATGCTCGCCGACCGGTCTTCCGAACGGTCGTCACTCCGACGCGTTTCAGGGGTTTACGGCCTCGACCGGAGCCTTTTCATCGGAATCCCCCTTGTATTTTCCGGAGCGCGTATCCCACCTCAAAAAGGATTCCATAAAAGACCTACAAAGGCCGCGCGAGCAGGGACGCACGTCATTTTTTCATCAGGCTCTTATCGCGCCGATAACGCGGCGTAAACATGAATATTTAAATGCCGGTCAAAAAACCCGTTTTCCGATATTACAAATCGAGCGACACGCCGGAGGGGGTGGTCGAACGCTTTCGGGGAGTTGAGCGACCCGGGGTTATTATATTTGTAAATCCCTCCCCGCGATCCGAGTTCTCCCGGGAAAGGAGCCGACTCCTCGGTCGGGACCTTCGGTCAAAAAGCCGGGAACAATTCGCTAAATTACTCGGGAAAATTAAAACCATTAACAGAAAGCTCTTAGCGGCCGAGACCGCGGCTCAGCCGGCTACTTTAACCGCAAACTATGCAAAGACGGGGGCCCGAGTAGCCGGAGAAACTGCGCCGGGGACTTAGAAATTAAAATGCGCCCATTAAACGACGAGTGCCAGGGAAACTGGGGGAACTTCTGACGCGGCCCTAATTCCGACGGGGAAACACTTTTACTAGGGAATTAAATTATTTACCCCTCCTCTGGGCGAGATGTCTGCGCAACTGGACACGAGGGGAAGAATACGGCCTACCAAAAATTCATCTCCGCGCAACTCTTTGAGCGAATCGCGCCACCCTTTTGGGGCATAGAACACGGAAAACGTAACGGCGTCATACGTCCCGGCATTCGTATCGTTCCTCCCCTTTCCCGAGGGTTCTCCGGGAAGCCTTGCCAATCGGGTCATCGGGTGCAAGGAAGCCTGGCATATATACCTACGCGAACCGACCCCGGGGTCGGCCTTTAAATCGGCGTTCCCTAAATCACCCGGATCGCCTAAATCACCCTCGGCCGGAATAAGTTTGACGACTTTTCCAGAGTTTTCCCTGACTTTTCCAGAGTCTCACCCCGCAGCGCGCAAAGCCGCGTGGCCGCGTAATGGACGGCCGTTCGTCACTCCGCTCGGTCGAACGTGTCGTGACGACGCACCCTTGGAGTTATCGGGGATCGATTTATTCCCTCGATTAACGCTCGCCGTGTAATCCCCGATTTTCTTTGTCCGGTCGAACGTCCCCTTCCTCCGACACGTGCGAAAATCCCGCCCAGGAATTATGTTCCCTGCGGCTTACCTCGTTGGCGAACTCGACCGTGATAAGATGCTCCGAAGTCGTCGGACACTTTCGGAGGGTTTCAACGGTATTTAACTGGGACATGGTCGCCGATGCGACGGCATGTTGCCTATTAGACCAGGAACTCGGGTCTGAGGTGAATTTCTGGGGCGCCCCTTTATTAGGGCAAGAAATGTGTTCAAAATTTAGGGCCAACTTATTGGAATATCGTGTAACGTGTTGATCTCGCGTTTGATAGCGGACAATTGATTCAATCCCTGACAGGAGGGAAGAGGCGGAACCACGGCGTAAACCCGGGTTTGCATCTTTAAGGCGAGGAGGGCGAAGTCGAGTCAGCGCTTCGTCGGCGCAGCCTCGAAGTTCCAGGGTCGTCTTCAAGGATCGACCTTACCCGAGGACAGACCACATTCGGCAGTAACCTCTTCTCGTAGGACAAGGGGGACGCTTTCCGGGACACTGGCGCAACCTTGGCTCCTGCTCGCGTTTGTGGTTGGTTGAACCGCGGGAGTATAATTCAGAACACTTTGGGGTGGAGCGACGCATCCCTTGGTAATTCGATGTGCCAGTTGAGCAAACTTTCTCGCCGGATAAAGTTCTTGCCCCCGACGCTCGATTAGACAAGGAAAACACGCGAGCACGAATTTCTACGCACATGCTCCCCTCCTCAGGCTTCGGACCCCAAAGGCCATCGTTAGACGCGACTCGGGGCTTTTTATAAAAAATACGTAATTATAGGTGAAGAAATCTCTATTTTTTAGCACACTCGACATCGAAGCAATTTTGTTTCTTTCGCTTTCCCTGGAACTCCTTAAAGGAGTGACTGGATGTACCGAATTGTTTGAAATTTTACCTCGACTCGAGGTAAAATTCCGCAAGTGAGGTGCACGGTTTTTCAATGTTATTTTCTCGTCGACGGCTGTTGACGAGGGTTGTCGCGAAACCCGCCCCTCCGGTGTCGGGCAGACTCTCGTTTTCGGGCACGCAGCGCACGCATCGAATCTCGTCGCCCTGTCAGCTGAAGCAAGCTTCCCGACCGCCGATGTGAATGATACTTCATTTTTCACATACTCACGGCGGCAACCCACCTCTTCATCAATGGCACGCCGCGAGTGTTATCCCATCGGCGCATTAGTTTGGCGGATCGAAATTGATAAAGAGCCCCGACGCTGCGTCCGCAAATTGGATCCTCTGAGGGGGCCCATCCGAAGAGGGTTGCTTTTCGAAAAATCTGGAGAGTTCCAAGGGCTCGGTTACACCCATCGAATTACCCGAAACCTTCGCCCTTCGGACACCTAACGAAATAAAAATTAATTTCGATTAACATAACCACGGACAACTTAGTGGAACGCGATCAGGCTCGTTTGGGCGAGCAAGCGAAACTCTCGTAAGCATGGTCGGTTTGCTCTCCACCTCTTGGGAGGACGCGAAAGGTGTAGATGTAGCGGATTTTAGGTCATTTCACAGAGCAGCGCCTCGCTTAATTACAAATTACTGGTAGCACGAGTTGGGAGCGTTTAGCTCTCGATTCGCGTCATCCGACAATAGCGCGGTGCACCCTTAACGACGAGGATGCTCCCCGGAGCAAAAGTTCGAACCGAAATCCGCTTCGGCGTCGAAGTTGTCGCGACTCGCGATTGTCGAAATTTCTGTCCTCATCGCCGCTCAAATGCCGCGCCGAAATAAAGAGTAATCCATCTCGGCCATCGCCAGAGGTGAATCGAAAGCACTCCTCGATAGAAGTCGAATACGTCCCGCGTTATATCGTAACGTTAAATCCCCGAATCGGTTATGCCGTGCCGGAATGTCGATAGCTTCACCGATTTGGGCGCGTTTTTATGGGACGATTTCAAAATGTATCGCCGCGACGGGTCGTCATCGTCGACAGCCCTGCAGGTAATTGTTACCAATGACAAGGCCGGGTCGATCGAGTTTGAACCGAACTATTGCCTCCTCTTCAAACTTGGTACCTCGCGGACGTCGTTCATCCCGATTTAAGTACCGAGTACTGCCACGATCGGAGGTGCTTTGGAATGATAAAAAAATTCCCATCGATTTCTTTAGAGTTCACTTCGGTGCCGAAGGTAGTGGAAATGTCATTTTAAAGCCAGCCAGAACCAAGCGGAGCGTCATCCGTCTTCGTCTCGATGACCGTCAGCGATTAACCTCTGGAGAGCCGATACCTTCGAGATCATCGACAGGAAGATCGATGGCCGATCATTTTGTCAACTATGGCCCTTAATTACCCGCCAAACGATCGCTCAGCCATTAAACCGAGCTCGCGCCAGTTAGAATCGACGGTCAAATTACGCGTTATGAATTTTGCGGAATTATCCGCGGTGGTTATCGAATACACCAGGAGTGATCGATTCGGGGAGAGATCGTTTTACATGAGGTCGTTATCGATCCGACAATCGGCGGGTACAGCGGGATCGCAAATGTACTCGGCGGCCAAAACCGAGGGAGCTCTGAGATACGACTATCTCGATCTACTAAGTAACGTAATACGTTCTACACTGTATGACCGGGCTCGGTACGGTATTCCATGCTACGGGGTATTTCAATTACAGCCTTACACGTGTGGTTGATCGGCCGGCTGCTGATATCCACGGGGTGGCACGATTGATATGCGCAGGGGGTCCTCGCAACTCTCGGCAAATTCGGTCAGTAAATGTCCGAGGCGTCGTAAAGGCGATAAATGCCGATAAAAAGGAAATACGGTGATCGATTAGATACACGAAATCGATAGATGCGGATCCACGTCGGGGGTGAAGATACCAGGGACGGTCGTTTGGACTCGTTCGAGAACGCCGCATCTGGCGTCGATACAATCTACAATCCATGATCGACCGATAATAATGGTCTCACTGCGGCATTCGGTACTGCGGGGAATTTCAATTACGCGTACACCCTTGCATGGGTAATTGGCTGACCGACTGGCAATGGGCACCGGGTGACTTCACGCATATAACGCGGACGCATTGCGCGCAATTATCAATTATCGCTCTCTCCCTTCCGTTAAATCCCTGCCATCGAGGAAAAGAGTCCCCGAGCTCGGCGAGGGTAGTGCAACGCGTTTAATCGATCCCGAGGAGGAGATACCACCTCTCGCTCCCTCGCAATCGGCCGAGAACCTATCGCGCATACGTTGTTCGTTACACTTTCAATTGTGTTGCAGACTCGAACCAAGCGGTACGAAGTCGATTAAGTTCCCCTCGTAGTCGGGACCTCGAAACTCGAGGGAGTTCCGCCCGTGCTTCGGGCCTCGTACTTCATGCCGAAGCATCAAAAGTGTAGATACGGCTCGATCGGCGAGCACCCCTTACCCCTTTCGCCTCCTCGATGGGATCGCCCAGGTCGATTTGCGCGGAAGTCGTTTAGTCATCTAGATGACTATGAGAGAATTCTAAAGACGCGCTGTGAATCGCGTCGCATGGTAGAATCACTTTGTGTATTTTACAGGGATATTTGGAGACAGAGCGTTTGACGTTTCCGGGGTGGAAGGGCAAAGACGATGCGGACTCGATTGAGGATCCGACTCGAAGGGACAGTTTTCTATTGACCATCCGATAGAGAAAAAACGACGGACGGTTACGGGACGATAACGACGACAATGCCTATCACCCGGTACACGCCGTCGAAATGCAAACTCCATACGGGGTTTAATATCCGTGCGGATAATTTCCATATTCATAATGCGTATCCCGTGGCAAGACCCGGTTGAATATTAAAGGTCCGCCAAACACGGCTCCCCAGGACCCACCCCCGAAAAAGGACCACCCTTCCCCGCCTCTCCTGCATCTCCACGTCGGATCTACGCGGCGATTTCGTATTCGGGCTCGTGTGATAATTTATCTCTCCGGTGTGTGCGGTGGTAATAAACGTAACGCGCGATGCGCATTAAGTGCATCCCCATTAAACGCGAAATCCTTGCTCGGAAACAATTACCCCTGATTTGGCCAGGAAAAAGGGGATGTCCATTCACGGGTGACCGACACTCGGCCCACCCTATATCCGGACTGTGCATCGGCGCAATACCACTCTCGGGCCACCCCTTTTCCACCCCCTACCCCCTGAATACATACTCGCGCGTAGGTGAGCGCATGTACGCGACATGCACACGTAGTCGGGCGCTTTGCCGGCTACTATGTGCACATGGAGATCGAAGGGAACTCGGTGATGCTACGTACACTGCAGCGGTTAGACCTAGTTGGCATCCGCTGGTAACTCCGGCGTACACGCATGGAGATTGGCGAGGACATTGCGCGGTGTCAGCTCAGCTTCTGAACCGGGCGAAACCCTACGTCCGCCGTCACCCGGAATGGGATGCCGACTGGATGTCACCCCTGCCAAGGGGTGCCCGAACACCCCCCTCGACCGCCCACGCAAAGACAAGACGCCCTGTCGGCGGGAGAATTAGACCTGGATTTTATCGGGTCTCCCTGAAGAGCTGGAAGGGTCTTCGGGGTGACGAGGATTTTATTTAATATATGAAGAAATGTCTGAATGGAAAGGTTTTATTTTTAACTGAATTTTGATGCGCATGCGACAGGACTAGTTTAAACGTATTTAGCCCGAAGGGATTATAAGATTTATTAATTTAAACTTTTGGGTGGAGTCGCCTTGGCGATGATGCGCGAATTAAGTCACCGAGCCGTCGATACCCTACGATCTTGAATGAGCTTCGGTTACCGATTAACCTTGTTTTTTACGTAGTCGTTAGATCTCGGAAGGGCCGATAACAATGGGGGAAGACCTTTAGGTGGAGTCGTTTTGGCGGTGATGCGCGAATTAAGAGTCGCCGGGCTGTCGATACGTGCACCCCGCGAGCGAGTTTCAGTTACCGAGGGCGGTAGTTAACGTGCTTTCCCTCATTTCCTGTGATGGTCTTGATAGTTTCGAAACTTCGGCGGCCTCGTTAATATCATGGTCACGGGGAATTACCTCTCGCTACTTCATCCCGGGAAGTTGCCTCTACGCGGGGCTCTGGTTGCTTCTTACGAGATGAGATTCCCCGCGGGTATGGTTGCCGGGAATATCGAAGAGTTCCTTTTTCGAGAACTAATTTGGCTGGGCACTGATTTCAAGATCCTTTGATAACGTCGCCGGACGCGAGGTATAGGACTCGGCGTCCTCGAATACTCTTCTCCATGGTCCATGGAGGGTGTTCGGAGTTCCCGAGAGGACGGCGCCGGATCTATAGACGACCGAAAAGGATTTGTGTCCAAGAAGGTCGACCCTCGTGAACTAACGGCGGGTTTTAGGGGGTTAGGGTGGCACCCACTATCCGGCGACACGTGCGACCTATAGAGAGGACCTGTATACCTTCTCTCCATCCTCCTCCGCACCTGCTACACCGTGTAACCCATCGATACTCGACCACGATGAATGGCGTTAGCTCCCTGTTCAAGTAGACGGATTCCCCGCGACAAAGCGTCCATTAACCGACTACAAGAAATAGTCAATATTAAATAGAAACGAGTCCCGTCTATTAAGGTGTTATGAAATTTTGCGAATTCCATAATCACGCGTTAAAGATTCAAATAATTTGATGTACCCAGTTTGGAGATAAGTTTTATAAATATTTTCACACATAAAATGACCCTTTATTTAAAAACACCCCTTGAAAATCAGAGAAAACCATCCATTATTCCCTCTTCGCCTCCACGTCCGCTCGGCCCTCGAGCCCAGCAGTCGGATCCGTGGTCGACCTTTACTTATTCAAATCTAAGGATTCACCCTCGATCCCGACTCGTTAAATGCTCGTGGAAATCGGATTTATCGATTCGACCGCGAGCGCCTTTCTTTTCCGGGATACCTAACGCGATTCCCTCTACCCCTTTTCCCCCTTTCTCCGGATTCCCTCGGAAGAGACGAAGTAGAAACATCGACAGGCCGACACGCCCTGTGTCTTCGTCCCGACGTATTACCCCGCGATTCTTTCACCGAGGTCTCGGCAGATCAGGACGTCTATCCGGGGCCTTGTACGCTGCAGGGGGGAGACCTCGACGCCCGAGAAATCGGGCGAATTCTGGAGAACGCGCAAGAAGTATCTTTCTTTCCGGGTCCGCGAGGTCTTTCCATGGTGAGGTTTTATTCTCTATATGGGGCCGATCCAAAATCCAGCCGGAAATTAATTTGGCGCGCGTCAAAGCGATTCCGGTCGCTCCCTCGTGTCGGTGACTTTACGCGGGGTTTATCGCCGATCGGCGTCGGAATTGCCCTCGTACGTTAGGGGGCGGGGGCAAGGGCTGCCCCCATGAGTTAGCTGGTTAATGCTCGAATCAAACTCAAAACTGCCCGACCCACCCCCGCGAAGCATGACGGACGAGCCCCATAAATCCCAGGGAGCTCGCATCGTACGTCAGGCCCGGCCGGTACGCGTGAGTCGAAACGTCATGACGACCTCGTCAACTCGAGCCCGGGGTTGACCGATGTCAAAAGCTGCCATGGGAATTGTCACCGGGTGTACATACGGAATATCCGGGATATTCTCCCACGGGGACGCGCAACGCCCTCCACCCCCCGCCAGGGAGGAAATCTCCGGGAATTCGCGGCGCAAATAACGGCCCCGTTTTTCACCGTACCTTGGACTTTGAAAAATCCCGACCTCCGGGATATTTTCCGAATATCCGGATTTCACTACCCTAGCGTCCTTGCCCGAAATAAAAATGCTTCGACTCTGTACTCCAAACTCGCGGGCAAACTGCGCTCACTGGGGACTTAAGGTGATATTAAAACGGCGGAGGGGTCAATCGTTGTTCAATGAAACTTTTCTCCGATAAAAGTGAAATTCGCGACCCTCGGATGGCACGTTCGAATCGCCCTAATTTCTCGATTTTAGAGAATTCCAGATGAGGTGGCCTCCGAGGGAGGACCGTGCCAGTCGAATCGGGGTGCAGGTTGAAGATGGTGTCGATATTGCGTGCACAGGGCCGAGGAGAGGGAAACGGAGCTCTCTAACGAGGGGTCGGAGTCGACGCGTGGGCAGAATCCGCGAGGACGTCGCGAGGGTGGCGTTGACGCAAGTTGCCCGCCCCCAGGGGTGGCGTTATGCAACGGAATGATTTTCCTCCCCCACAGCCAGAAGGCGGACTGCCTTTGAGGATTGTAATTTTAACGACGTGTAATAACGACGGCTGCGTCGATACGTTGGGCGGCCGCTTTCGTCGTTCTCGTCACTTTCGTCTCTTTCTTCCGATGCGTCGCCGACGTCGACGCGTTCGCCCCGATGGAGGAAACTCGCGAGAGGGGTGCAATCGCCGGTCTAATAAACACGTCGCGAACCGGCGTCGCGCATACGTCACCCGGTAACGTGAAACGGAGCGAATTAACGGGAAGGCGAGGAGGCGCGTGCGAGGAATCGGCGACGACGTCGCGGCGCCCGGGACGCCGGGGGTGGATTTAGCACGGTGCATTGCGCGATGTACTGCGCGATGTACCCCTGCATATTTAAGCCCTCTCTGAGATCGCGGAGACGAGGAATCCCTCAAACGCCCCTTGAACGTCGTCAGCAATTTTGCGTCGTCCTTCGTCCCTTGAGAATAACAAGCGGTGATTTTAATTCTCACCCCTTTTTGATTTTTATTTCCAGTTCTTCTTCCACGTTATCGTCACCCACCCCTCGGGTCTAACAGCTAGAATTGTTATATCTTATTTATCTGGGATATTTATTTCCACTCTTTCACAGTTGTCTAGGGTGTGAGATTTATCGGGAGCGTCTTCGGAGAGATATCGGCGGGTGGAAGCGCGTCAAGGGAGAGGAGGTCCTCCCGGTGACTTTCTCGAGCCCGTGGCTCATCATCCCCGTGTTTCCCGATTTTCCGGGGTCGTGGCACTTCTACGTTCCGTCTTGCCCCCTCCGGGCTGAGAAAATGTCGGATTGGCTGTCGACCCTACAGCCAATAACCCCGAGGTATTAATCGCGGCAACGACTCCTCGACTTCTCTTCCGGGCGAGGCAGACCTACCTTTTAGCCTAGACTCTGTTCCCGGTGATAATAACAATGGGGAGAGAGGGAGAGGAGAGAGAGAGAGGCAGCGATCCGGCGCACAGGGGAAAGCGAAGAACGGGACACCGAGACTCCGGGACTCGATATGAGAGTTTAAATGACTCGAGGGTACGGCCAAAGAGGAGTTAAAAGAGCCAGACGGAGGGGCCGAATAAACGAGGACCCCGGGCGGGAGGAGGGAGACAAGATGGCGGAAATTAAGAAAAAGAGAGATAGAAATGGAGGGACTAACAGAAAAGCTAACCCCGCGCCGCGAGATAAGGAATTTACGCTCGAACTTGCTCGGCTCGACGTTGGCCTGCTGTTGGCTGCCATTGTTTCGTTCACAGCCCCGATTGCTCGGAATTTTCCAAATCTGGACGCTAAAAACCTGGAAAATAAGCAAGACATCCACCGAAGTCAATTTCTCCCGATGGGGAAGTGTCAGATTTACGTCCACGTATTTCAGAATCCTATTCGAATCGCCCCCGAGGTAATTGCCGTCTCGAGACCGTTCTCGTGGGTTTTCTCTTGAAATTCGAGAATCGTCTCATTTTCGAGGAGGAGAAAAAGATTTCGAGGGCGGATAAGAAGGAACCAAAAGAGCCGGCGGAGAAGGAGGGAACGCGAATGAGAATAAACGGGGATTCGGACGAGGGAGTCGAGGGAGGTGAGGAGGTAAAAGCAGGGATTGGGAGAAAAGTTAACCGCGGTCTTAAAGATAAGGAAGCTCCGCTCGAAGTTGTCGGCGGAAAGTTGGCGTGCGCCGGGCCGCCATTGTTTCGCTCATTGCGGCGATTACCTTGAAATGTCGAAATTCGCGTGCCGGGGCGTGTACCTGCGTGCACGGGAAAGAGGTAGTTCGCCGCCGGGGAGTAAAATGCGGGACTGCATTTAACGAGGGTTCGAGCCCCCCCGCTATCGCTTCCTTGTTTAAGGCCAGTTTTCACGAGGCCTACGCTCGAGGAACGACGTCGATAAAGCCGACGTACGGAGCCGAAAGTCGAACCTGGTCGAGTGACCGATAAATAAATAAACGTATAAATATATAAATAAATAAATTCCAAGGGGTAGTATCCTCCCTCGTCCTTTCTCGGATCCCGTTTTCACGGGCTGGCGCGCGCGGATTGCGGCGAAATTCGGGAACCAGACGTTCGGGGGAACGAGGGGGACTCTCCAGGAAAAGTAATGCAACCAAGGGTCGTGCCGACTCCTGGGGGTGGGGACTGCATTTAACGGGGTGGGGACGTTGTGCTGCCGCTGCTCTCTTTGATTTAAGGGCGCAGCCGAGCGGCCCGTTTCCATGTGACGTAAATTTTCATGAGTCGGGCCACGGTGCCGCCGGGGTCGCCGCACATACCGGGGGGTTGACGCCGAAGAAGGGTGGTCCGGCATCCGTCTTTCTCTCCCTCTTTCTCTCCCTTTTTCCGGGGAAAACGACGCCCTCTCGAGCAACCCTTAGCTCGAGCCAGGAAGCACGAAGGCGGACCACTCGTGCGTAATGCGTATCTACGGACGTACCCACGTGTCACGGTTTCATCCGGGATATCCATGGGTGCCTTCAAGGAGCACCCGGGGGGAAAAGTACGGCCGAAGGTGCACGGAACTCCCGGCTACTCTTGGAAAAGCCGAGGGAGTATATCAGCGATCTTGCCACCCGAAGAGCAATGGCCAAACTTCGCCAAGACGTCCCACGCGATTGAAAGGGACACCGAGGGCGGAACTTCCCCATGAAGAGGCCGTAACGTCGCGCGATCTACATCCACCCTGAGACCCGAGGGGATGGGCCTCGTAACTCGTTGCATTAACGGCGGAAAATTGGGGCCGAGATCCCAGGTCGGCCTCCTAATCGCGGAATTGCAATGGTCGCCCCTAAAGGCGTCTTAATCCCCGGATTTATCGAGACCGAACCCCGAAACCGAATCCGACGTTTATTCGCGGCATCTCTTGGATTCGATACATCGACTTTCCTCGTCAAGGACCCATCCGGAGTTTTCCCGGAGATTTCGAAAGGATTCCGGAAAGCAATGGACCGTTCCCCGACTGCGTTTCCTAGTTTGGCGAGACGTCGACGTCGCTTTCCAGGCACAGCTCTCCACCCGTCGAGGCGCATCCGCCAGTGATTTCGAGAGGACATAAAGACTCGTAAGGACTCTCCTCGCTGCCCGATGAGGATCGACGAGGACTCGCTCGCGAATATCTACGACTCCTCGGAGCCATTTTTCCGAATTCGGGCCGGATGTGTGTTTTGTGACGCTATACCAGCTAATACGAGCTCTCCTCTCGGCCCGTTCTATTAGGGCCGGAACACGGGCGAGAGTTTATGGCGTCGAGGCGTGTACACGTCGGGTGAATCCTGTGGACATTCGCGGGCCACAGCCCGTCGGGGAGGATACTCGATATCTAGAAGCACCGCGAAACACGAAGAAACGACCCGACCGGCGAAACGCCTCCGACAAACGCGACTTCGCAAAGTTCACGTTCCTTCCCTTCCGGAAGGTCTTTGAACGCTCGGTAATTCCGAGATATTTTCATTGGGGTATTCCACTTTTTGCAAGACGAAGAGCAATTTTGCATTTAAACTCAAAAATCGAGGAATCGGCTCTTACTGTGCAGAGCGCGCGACCGTTTTCCCCGGCGCTTCGGAGTGGTCGAATTTTATTTATTTCCTTTTCTTTTTTTATGTTGTTACCAGTTTTTCTCGGTTACCGGGAATAATGTGGGGCGCAGGGAATTGGACGGTCCGATTTCGTCGGGGGTCAATCTCCGGTCCCGTGGACCGGCGACAGGGAATCTGGTGCGGCACAAAGGGACCGTCGATGTCCTCTCTCTCTCACTCTCTGTGGCGGACAGCTGAAAATGATGCGGAAAGTTTTGGCTAGAAGGGAGAGACCGAGAGGTTTTCCGAGAGAAAGAAAGGTCCAGGGACAGGCAAAGGGTTCGCGGAGGAAGGGCAGGGATGTCGGAAAACAGTCGTTAAAGCAGTTGCAGTTCCTTCTCTCCCACGAGGGCCGTCAGCTTCACACTCTAATTTCTTTTAAGAACTGTCGCAATCGCTCTCCTTCCCGCTAGCCGTCCCTCTTAACTTCGTCTCCTCTTTTCTCTGCCTTCCGTATATTTTTTTCTCACTCGGCTCTCTCTCTATTTCTTACTCCCTTATGGAGATTTATGTCCCCAGAATATCTCCAGGCACATCCTGAGAGGCGCGAAAGTCGCCATCCATCCGGAAAATCTTCCGAAAATCGTAAAAAAATAGCATATGAAATTGTATACCTCGGGAACGCACTCCGTGATATCCTGGTAATATATATGTATATATTTTTTAGTTTTATTTCAGGATTTTCAAGATTGCCAATTATTACTGTAATTAAAGAGACCGCGTCGGAGAGTATTTATTATTCGAGGTGGCGTCGTTAACGACGTCCCCGATGTCTCCTCGGCTTTGGCACTCTTCCCGTCCGCATGCGGTGCCTTTCATCCGCGATGTAATCGGCAAAGAAACGCGAGTGCGGATCCGCCCTTAACGTGGGGACTGAAGCGTCCTTCATGGAAATAATTCTCCGCGAAGGGGCGGCATACGTCGACGCGAGTCAGCCTCGCGGACGTAACGCGCAACGTATAATGCGTTACGTATGGCGTACACCGTATAGCGTACATAACGTGGCCCAGACTTGCGCATGTCGCGGGGTTTTAACGTCGGCTTAAATCGCAGCTTGCACGGCCGACGCGTTACGAGATCGCACCGAGAGCGAATATATACGGCCGCGCGTAAAACCTTAACCTAGGTTAACCTCTGACCCATTATACGAGATGGCGGACCAGAAAGGGAGAGAGAGCCAGCGACCTCGAGAGAGGGGCGATTAAATTGAGATACCTACGTTACACAAATATCCATGGAAGGGAATTTTACATTTATTATTAATTTGTGCCATCCGCGGAGTGAATAGGTCATGAAACTATTCTCCGACCTGGGTGTACCGAATCGATTAAAACTACGACTTGAACACGGAGGCTATAAGAAATATCTCGATCCCTATAAAATTTTAATTCCTATGAAAGTAAATTTAGAAACGGCTGTAAAGAAATTTGAAAAAAATTTTTCACGGAATTTACTCGGAATCTGAGGGGACTCTTTCCCGTGCTCCAAAATGGCGGACTAATTCACTCGGTAAAACGATCCGATGCCCCGCGTCGAGTCGGTGCACCGAGCGGAGTGCGTTTGCAGCGTGCAGCCCGGCCCGGAAATGCAGCCACGTCGGCCGGCAAAGTTGGTGCATTTACGACGAGACACTTAATTAAGATAATAGACGGGCAACGACGTCTGAATGGCGCAACGACATGCAGGGGCGACGAGGACGAGCCTCGTTGCAATTGCAAATGGTGCACGCGAGATTCGCCGGGCGCGCTGCACTCGCGGACCGATAAGGGCGGAAGGGCCTCGACTCCCTTTCGAGACCTACAGGATCGAAGTATCGGAACTGGGATCGAGATCGACGTCTTTCGTTATTCGAGGGAAGATACGTTATCCGTGCCCTCGTTGCAGCCCGGTGCACCGAGGTTGCATCGACGTTGCATCGGGGCGTTCCACGGGAGGTCTAGTTACGAGGTCGTCCAGAAAGTTATCGCGGCTTTTGCTGTTCAAAATCTGACCCTCTGTTCTCAAACGAAGTTGTCTTTCCAGATTACTCCTCACATCTTGATAATAACTATTGTGACTTAAATATTAATTTTTTTAAAGTGTGTTATATCAATTTTTTCAGTGTCAAAGAAATATTCTTTGGGACTGTTTTCTTTGGTACTATTCAAAAAAACGCTTTTTTTCGGTTCGATGCATTTTTTTTAGCGCGGTGCCCTCAGTTCCCAGCTATTTTGGCATCGACAATGAAAAGTTCCGCGAGATAGTCGGTCCCGACTCGCGGATGCGCTAACGAGACAGCAGCCGGACATCCCAGGACTCTCCCAAAGGAGACGCGGGATAAATAAATCTGCAGGTCGCGGCACAAGGGATGAATGATGGAGCGGGATATAAAATCGTAAAAAGTGGTTAAAAATGCAGCCGCCTCGTAGGGGACGCCTGGAAGACCTCGGAGGATGTTCTCGGTGCACTCGGGGCGAGGTCGTTAAAAAAAGAAGCGCGGCGTTCCTGGATTCCCGGGGGTCCCTGGGGACCCTCCGCGCCTCGGCCGATCGAATCGGACGGGGACGTTATTTCGATAGCGGCGTTACGGGCCGGCCTCGAATTTCCGGCAATCCAAGTTGGCGGCTGACCGAAAATGGCCAGTCGGTCCCTCTGACCGAAAACACGATCCATTACCGAGAGCGCATCGGAGGCCCGATATATGCGACGCCTATCGCGGCCATCGCGATCGGCCCCGGCCCGAATGCGATTCCCAATACCGGGCACTCGGTGAAAATCACGCCGATCGCAGCGTGCGGACCCCCTGCGACGCGTTACACCAGATGGACCATTCCGGGGCCGAATGCCGCGCACTTCGGGGGGCCGATCGGCCGATCGCGAAAATTTCGCCCAAACTGAAGAGAGCCAGACCCTTTCGGTGATTGCGCGACCGACGTCGACACGGGTACTTGAGTCGAAAAGGGCCAAGTGTCAGGAAGGTATCGCAATCGACCGAATCGATCGATTTTTGACCAGGACCCCTAGAAGGGTCCACGTACGCGAGAGGTCTCAAGTCGACGGCGCTCGCGTTATCGTTTCATTAGACGAGCCATAAGGTGTGTATTCAGGGAGGGTCCGAGAGAGAGTGGCCCATGATGGTCCCGATAGTTTAATAGTCACCCCTAACCCGACCCTTTACGTCCCCGCGGGCTACCGCCGGGTAATAGACGTATTGAGAGTCCGTACGTCGGGGACGCACACTTGTACGTACAAGTACGCTCCTCGGTACGTGCGCGCCCGCGCTGGCTCCAACAATTACGCGCCGAGCGGCCATTGGCTTAAGGGGTAAAGTGGCAGGGTGGTTTACGGTCGCATTAGGGCCAATTCCGAACGGAAACCTTCCCCGAGAAGAGATTTCCGGCGCGGCGAAAAATCCGCGAGAGACCCTGAAGAGATGGCCCCTCTGCCGGGGGGGTGATTTCCATCGGGCGAAACGCCGATCGCTCGTCTTCCACCCTCTCGCCCTGGGAGGCGGGGGCAAGGGGGACCGACAGAGATGTGCACGTTCCAGATCCGGGCGGCGAACCTGCGCGTTCGCGAGTATCGCGTCGCGTTATCGATCTCCCCGTGCCCGAATCGCAGCGGGTTCGAATTTCGAGGAGTCGCTGGGGAGGGATGGGGCAGAGGGCCTGGAAAAGTTTGGAAATACTCTTTTCTGTCGAGAGATACCTAGGAGGGGCCCAGGGCGCACCTGGATCCTGAGGGATCGACCCAGCGGGGATCTCTTCAGGGCGGAAGTCCGATCACGAGAAAAGCCAACCCTGGGAATAAAGTTGTCGAGTGGTCGTTAATTAATATTCCAGAGCGCTTATATACATCCGCGAGCTCTGACGAGATGGTATGGCGAAGTTCCGAGGGACTCGGTAGAGAGAGATGCCCTCCGCGATCCCTAAAAAGCGAGATATCGAGACCCGATCGATCGAGAATGCGCCGCCGAAGATTCCCCGGCGCCCCCCTGCCCGACGAGGTATCGTCATCTTGTGGGGGCGCTGCCGATAATTACGCCCCTGACTTTATACCCCGACCCCCTGCGAGTTTTTCAGGCCGACGGGGAAATTGCCGCCCTGCGGCGAGACTCCGAAACCGGGAAAACACGCCGGAATCTCAGGAATGGGATTCAAAATGCGGAAGAGAAGGGCTGCGGAAATATCCGAGGGGAAGGGCCTTTAGATGGAACCGAACGTTGCGTGCGCAATTATGCGTGAAGTGCAGGAATGGGGGAATAACTTTTTGTTATTAATTCTTGTAGATTGATATGGACTATTGGGAGCGCGATAACAAATCGTCCCTTTAATTGGAGTTTTTAATTTTCTCGGGGGATTTTAGGGGACTCTTTTGGTTAATTCGAGCCCCCCTCCCCCGTTCAAACGGCACCTGTTTTATGTGCAATTACGAGAGACAAAGGAAGTGGATCAGAAGAAAGGGGCGATAAAAAAGATGAAATGCCCGTTCGATAGGGGAGGCTGATGAAGTCATCAGGCCCGGTAGTAAGGATTTACGACTGATTATACGATGGGGTAGTTATGGGGTTGTACTCCGAGCGCACCTCGGGGTGGTTCATCATGACCGTCGAAGTGACGAAGAACGGGAGGAGGCGACCTTAACCCCGGAGGTAATAAACTTTAGGTTTCCGCAGAAATCCACGGTGGCCACAGAGGGTTGTGGCCACGAGGGGGTTGAAAAGGAGTTCCGGGTCGAGTCGTGACCGAAGCGGAGTTGCGGCTGTCGCGTGCAGCCTGCTCCCTAGGGATTTCCTCCCTAGGGGTTTGCGCGGCCCCGCCGACACGAGTGATACCCCTTGCGCAGATTTGCAAAATCCCGCAACCCCGGAACAACCCCTGCTCCAGTCTGGTAATTTCCTCGAATTCCCTCCCTTCGACTCGAAATTCCTCCCCCCTCGATCCAGGGTGGCCGCCGTGGAATTAGCTTTTTCCCTTTTTCATTCCCTAAATTTTACAGCGCAACGCCCGGCGCCCTATCTATCGATATCTATTCATCGACCCTCCATCGACGGAAACGCGAGTCGGAGTTTCCGGGGAACGATTCGCCTTAACGCGATTACTGAAATGCACCACCCCCGGAGGGGGATGAAGACACTCCTACCTATTTCTCGCGAGTAGAATGAAAGTTTCACGCGGGTGATTGTCACCAATACCTCGCAGTGATGAATAATCGAACGACCTCTTGCCGGGTCGAGGGGGAGAGACAGGGTTTCCTTTTTATCAAAAACCTCCCTTCGGTTTAAATAAATAATTAAATGAGTAATGTCCTCGTCCACTTCGGAATTCCAGTCTCCCTTCCGAGAGTTCCTCGTAAGGGTGCGTTTCCGTTGGACCGGCCAATGGCGACCGACTTTCCGGTGGAGTCGCCAACTCAGTCCGAGTCGCCGCTGGCGCTGGCGCAGCTAACGAACAGCCCGGCCGAGAGTACACTCTGCTGCTTTAATTTTTACAACTCGCACCCCCGCACTTCCGGGGTAGCATTAACCTTCCTTCCACCCCAGGAACCCCTCGTTCTTTTTTCCACCCTCCTTTCCCTCCTCCCCTCTCTGGCCGGGGTTTTTGTCTTTGAGAAATTACGCCCTCCTCGGCGCGTCGGTTCAACGGGGAGGCCTGGAAAAGGTGTGGGACGGTTATTGTTGGGGTGACTGTAATTGCTGCGGAATTATGCTCGAGTGTAGAATCGCTTCGACGAGTACACGAGATCTCGGGTGGAGCGAAAAAATACGCGGTTATTTATTTCGTGGGTATTTTGAGAAAGTAGGGTAAAAAGGAATCGATTAATAATGCCGGGCCGAGATGAAGGCAAGGGATGACGGCTCTCCTGGAACAAATCCTGCTGTAAATACAGGGTCAGCAAACGGAACGAAAGCCTTTCGGGAAAGCGCATGAATTATTTCTCGAAATCTTGACCGGTCGTCGCGGACCCGCGGAAAATCTGCGGATTTGACCGGCGCGTTTTACCCCCTTAAAGTCTGGGGCCGGCTTTATCAAGCCCCGGTAATGGCTCGAACGAACGGATTTTTTAAATAATTGAGCGTGAATATCTGCGCCCCGATGTGAAATGCACGGTCGGATGTTTTAATGAATCGTGCATACGCCGCACCGCATGCTTCCCTCCCCCTCTCGCTTTGCGAGCAAAAATCCACAACGCCCTCTCCTCCCCCGATATTATTTCCGGGAACGGTTCCCCTGAATTTTGCAGGACCAGTTTGTAAAACGACGACCCGACGTGGGGGTGTCGAAATCCACGAGGAGAGACCAGCGGAAACGAGCCGCTTGATCTATTTTTCATGGATTTTTCCTCGGATTTTTTATATTTAAGGATAAATAAAATTATACCTAACAGCGTCGGATAAATTCCTCGGAATGGCACCTCGTTTCTTTGAAGGACCAATTTTCATCCCCCGGAGAAGAATTTCCTCAAGAAGAACGTCTACCCCCGAACCGTCGACGGACGATGAGACGACGTAACGCGATTAATTTCTGTCACGCAGTCGGTAACGAAGGGGAGGCTAATTACCCGACATGGCCGGATCGGGACCCTTCTTGCACCCGATTAACCGTGAAATGTTCGACAAATTATTTCGGCCCGGCCATGGCGGCTTTTCGCGCCCCTCTCGCGTTCTAAGTCGACTTTGACCTCTTAAGGGTGGGCGGAAAAATGTTTGCCGAAGTGTCACGGGAATTAAAAAATGAAAAATACGAAAGGAGCAAATAAATATACAAATCGTATAAACGTTGTTTCGAGAGGGTCGTAAATGGGAGGGTAAGGGTTTTAAGTTAGAGTCTGGAAGTCTCAGAGCTCAGGCAAGAGATGCTCCCTTCTCCGGGAGGAATCACGCGCCTCGGTTAAGGGTGGTCTCGGAAATCGGACACCTGCTTAGCACCCTCGTCAAAGGTAATGGCTCGTGAGGCCGAGAGGGAGTAAATGAATTGTGATATCGAAATCTCATTTCGGCCACGAGCCACCACAAAGCGCGGAAAATCCGATTCCCATTATTTCTGGACGACGGGACGCGCGCGGCCTCCCCGGCGTCCGGAGGGTAGTTTCCACCCCGCGATTCGGATCGATCATCGCGGCCCTCGGCGACTCCTCGCCGATGAAAACGCCGGCGCCGTCATCGCCGAGGTAATTGCATTTTTCAACTTTCCTCGCGCGGGGGCGAAATTGATAAAGCGAGGGAAAAAGAGCGGACCGCGGCGCCGGCCGCTGATTTGCGGAGTTCCTCCCTTCGACCCCTTCCTCTAGGGCGAGGAAGGGTTGGGGAAGGGTTGAGAGGCGAAAGGGAAAGCGGGTAGTCGATCGAACGCGCGTTTCCAGATCTCGATCGTTTTGCCATCCGCGCGGCAGTTCGCTCGCAAATGATACGTTGTAAACCTGCCTCATTATTTCGCATGGCTCGTAAAACTCGAACTACCGCTGCCGGAGCACGCTCGCCATTGTTGCGGTACTTATCCTGCGGGACTCGTGTCCTTCGACTATTTTTATAGGGCCGTGTTCCCGCACGACTTGGCCGTGCCTTCAAATTGCCACCCCCGACAGGGGAGGCACGCCAACGCGCTTTAAAAATATACACGGGGAAGAAGGAAGAACTCGTCCTCGTTTATCTCCTGTATCCTCGGAGACCTCGATCGTTCCTAATGGACGTCTCCAAATTTATGCCGTCTCCTTTGGACGTGAAACCGTGATATGGAAGAGTTCACATATTTTTCAGAGGTCCTCTAGTACGGTTGTAGAATTTAGCAAACGGATCAGGGAGTTTCTTCTTATGCGGAAACATGATAAGAGTATGCGTATACTTACAAGTTCTCCGTACTATCGTTCTTTCGGAATTTTAGAAAAATGCCAAAAATCTTGCAACCCAAAAACTCCAGGGACGTTTCTCGCGCCAGGTGTCGCGTCCGCTCTAGAAGGTGCTTTCTTGCACCTTCCCGTTCTCTTATTTTTCCCTCCTTTTCCTTTCCTTTCCTTTAAATTCCCCGCCTGGCGGGATTAATTCTTCTCGAGCGACGAGGGCCGGGGCTTTTTCCGATCCTCGAAGCGAGGCCGAGGACGAAGTCGAGGACGCCCACGCGGTGGAGGAGGCCGACGCTGAAGGAGGTGCTCGCGAGCGGTTCCGATGCGGAAAAGGGGCGCGGGGAAATTGAAAGAGGAAAATCCTGGGCCGAGGTCCTTGCTCGTGCCGGAAGACCGGATTATGAAATCTGGCTCGTCGGGCGGCGATTTCAACGCCGGCCGGCGGGAAGGGAAGAGGAGAGAAAGCGAAAGAGACCGGTCACCGAAATTCCAAGTCCTTGACCCGCTTCCGGGGAAATAACTGCGAAAAGCTCGCGCCCTTTTCAAAGGCCTCCCACGCTGACCTCAACCCCGGGCGCCTCATTGTTTCCTTCCGGCAGGAGGTGGCCGCGCGTAAAAATGGAATTAATTCCCGCGGAATATCGCGCACCCGAATACAAATTGCGGGAACCTCCACCCGATTCAACCCTGGACCGTGGAATTCGGATTAATCGGGAACACCGCGACTCCACCGCGTGACGGATCCCGGTCATTTCTCAGAAGACGGTGTCATAACGTAATTAATGCCGGCCGACTCGCGAAGTGTCCAAGGAGTTGCACTTAGCTCGGAGAAACTCGGGGACAGTTTAGAAGTTCCCAAGCTCATTTCTACTCGTCGGAACTTTCGGATACGGAAAGCCCCGAGAGAAAGAGACTCGCCGGGGGACGAGGGCAGATATTATATCCGCGGAGGGGACCGATGGTGCCCGGTAAATAAACATAAAATTCAATTATCGAATTGGCAATCTCGGTAAAGGCAGATGAAAAGGACAATTCCTCGAGGGGTAGATCCACCCCCCGGGCGAGTTTTGCGAGACTTTTCTCTCGTCGTCGAAAGTTGCTCCTATTGGAAGTAAACTCTCGGCGAAATCCACCTTCATTAGGCCGGCCAATTAATGTCAATCGGCAAGAAGTTTCGCATTAAGTCGGCGAGTCTGCCGATAAATCGAAAAACGGGGACGGAATCATTGGGGCCGAATGGAACGGAGTAATCTAAACTATTCCACCCTTAAGGACACCACCGGGTATCTACCCTCGATTCTTCCCTCGTACCGAGTTTTATTTAATTTCTTGATCAATAACATAAGAACAAAAAATTGTCAAAGCGCCTTAGACCGAAGAACCTCAATGACAGATTTTTCATCATCGGGTTTAATGCGCCTCCCTGGAGAATCTCGTACCTTGATCTTTTTTCCAGCTTATTTCATGGAAGAGACCGATTCATCGTGAAAACTTGATGCGATAAAAAATTATCATTGTCTCAGAAACCAGTTAAAATTTCGTTGCAATTGCTTCTTAAGTTGTTCTTTAAAGAACTGCAATGAGATCCTCCAAAGAAATTCGTCCATCGCCATGTAGATCTCACCCCGCTCCACTTTTAAGATATTCCCCGTGTCCTGAAGGAGGATCCCCAGTTACGAAGTCGCATTATACCGTCGTAAACTTCAAGATGGTACGTAGTTGCTTTTCTTAATCCGAAAGTAGCTTCTTTCAGCGCAGCCCTCTCTGCCAAAGATCCACCCAAAACGGTCGCGCTTCGACGAGCGAATTATTTTTTTTTCCTTCCTCTATTTCGCGTTCCTTTGGGGTTCTTCGGTCGTCTTAAGAGCCGGATAAAGTGCGGGGGTGGTGTACAGAATTATCGAGCGACCAGGGCAAATGGAACGAACGTAATCCGAGCCATTTCGCATTAATGGACGTCGCTCGAGGACCCGCACTCGCGCGAGCACTAAACTCCAGGCTGACCCCTCATTAGAATCGGCGAGCAATGTGCGAAGACGCGTAAAGCGTGTATAAACCAAGTAATTATTCCGCCCGACGACTAAAATCCGCGACGCGGCCACGAAATAATGCGCATATTAATTCGCGAAGCTGGAGAACTCGAAGAGAGGACGCGACTCTGAAGAGGCGGCGAGGTCTCGAAGAGAGGACATAAGTGTCGACGAAAAGACGCGGATCTTTGTCAATTGTCATCAAGGGGAAGTTCCAGGCCGTAAACGTAGAACCGTGAAATATTAAATGTGGAATAAAAATTAGAAAAGCACAAATTAGAAAATGTCTAAATACCCGTACCATCTTATTTTATATCCGGGGTGGTGGCGTTTAACGCCACTTTTTCTCAGTGTATCGGCTTAAATCGCGCGAAGAGTAATTCAGCCTGATTCGTAATCCGTTTAACGGAAATATTCGCTGGGATTGGATTTCCCACGGCGAGTTGAAATCGCGGGCGATCGGGCCGGGCAGATTTTCGATTGGCCCGTTTCCCGATAAATTTTCAGGCCAAGTGATTACGCCGGAGTAAAAATGCGCCCCCCTCTCCGAGGGGCGAATTGTAAATATTATATTAAAAGCGAAGAGTAATCGTATTAATGGACGCCAATTAAGAGCGCAGGATGTTTGCTCGCCCGGTCGACGCGGATTCCAGGCCGAAGGAGGAAAGGGAGGAAACGGGGGATTATTTATGGGGATATTAGCGATTATTGAGATGCGTGGCGCCGTTGTTGGTCTTTTCCGAGTTTATGCAGAGCCCGCCGAAGTTGTTTAGGGGTAACGTCTTCATCCGATTACGGCCAGAGTGAAATAGTGCGGAAGCACGGCGACATCTTGCAGCGAGCCCGGCTTTCGCCCCTTCTCGGCGGAATGTAGAGCAAGGGGTGGAACGAGACGCCAATAATGTTCGTCTCTGTAATGGCGAAGAATAACAATGGCTCCCCGTAATTTGCATTCCGCCAAGTACCCGGCCAAGCCAGTCATTTCTAATGATTATCTCCAATTTCGCCCGTTCCCCCGTCCCGCACCCTCTCGTGGCCTTGTTCTCGTGTTTCCCCTGTTTCTTCGCGACACGGGTCAATAGAAAAGGGTCGAAAAGTAAAACAAGACGGGAAAATAGAGAGAAAACCCTAAGATACGCTCGGAAATAACTGTGAGACTTCGAATACTTCAGAATATATGCGGCGAGCCTTAATTCCAACCTCCTCGTCCCATTTCGAATCCTTTTTCGTGACCCCCGACCTCCGATTTCGGGATCCACGGCTCCTTATTGAATTCACCGAATGAAAATTCACCGTTGAAATCGCGACCTTCTTGTCGCGTCCTTTCGCCTTTCCAGTAACTGAACCGCGGATTTATATTAGCCATTGCTAAAGGTCCCGAGAAAAGTGGCCGCGATTAATCGTCGCGGGGATTCCATGTGTACCGGGGGTGGAGGAGGACATTAAGGGACGTCCCCCTTTTCCGAGTCGCGGGAGTGCCCGTCAACTCGGGGAAGCGTCTCCTGGGGGTGGCAGCCCCCGAGGCACCTGGAGGCATCTAAGACGCCGCATTAATTTCCCGCATCCCTACCTGCGGGGGACGGGGGCTGCCAGGTGAAAAAGTGGATCTCGAGTCCTCCACCCCGAGGAGCCTGGACCAGTTGCACCTCCATTGAGGGGCAACCACTTGGGATGATTTTCGCATTTCCCGAGGAAACTAGCGAAAGACTTCCCGCGGGAGAGACGTCCCCCTTCCTCGGAAAAATCGAGGAAAAATAACCCCCTAGATGGCGCACCTCCCCCCGAAGAAAGAAGTCCCCGAAACCTCCTTAAATCCGATTTTCTCCGTCACCCCAACCTCTCCAAGGAAAACGCACTCCGCATGGGCGATAATTCGCGGGGGGTAAATTCTCGCGGGGTAATTCCACCCCCACGGTCCTCCATCGATTGTGCTTGTAATACACGGGGCTGCGTACTCGAAAGTGACATTAATAGCCCGTAAAGTGCAAATGCCGTGGCGATTTGCCGCCCTATGTCGCAATTAAGCCGCTTTCGCGGCCCGGCCGCGCGCGTTTGCGGCCCCCGGTAATTGCGACAGTTCACTTCGACGATTTTATTAATCGCGAGGGGGGTGACGGTATAGAGGATCCCCTGATCAATTCAAAAGCCTCTTAACGATATTCCGAGATATCGAATGGCGCGTCGATCCCGCGGCGTTTAAATATTTTTATCCATCTACCCACCCTTGTCGCTAAATATCGACATCCCGCGAAAGAGGGAGTTATTTAATTACGATGAAAAATTGAAAACGTTAACGACGAGTCCGCGTATAATGGGGGATTTGCAATCAGACCGCAGCTCGGCGCGAATTATGCAGGGCGATTTCGGCCATTCCGGCGAAACTTTGATCCCAGCCCGTGTTTCCTGCACTGTGACTACCAAATGGGCTGGAAGTTCTAATCGAGCTTGAATTAGAAATCGCCGATGAACGAGCTATCGTTAGAGTCGGCGTCGACGGCCGAAATCGACGGCCATCGAAGGGGTTGATCGCGCGGTTCGCCGATCGGCCGAAGTCCGGGAAAAAGCGGCGGAATTCCGACGGAAAAATTCCGAGTTACGGACGGACGCGGCGTAATTGCGGCAGGGGTTGCGTCGGAAGGACCCGGGGTCCCGAACGAAGTAATTAAAACCAACGAGCTAATTTTTCCTCCCCCGTGTGTTTTTCTCCCCCTTTTTGCCGCCTCGAACCCGCTACCCCCTATCGGGCGCCGCTTTAAAATAGTTTCCACGGGAACTCACTTTAAAGGGATCCGTTCCATTTGTTGCTAACGACTTGGCGGGAAGTGCAAGGAATCTGCATTCCGCGGAATTCCTCGGCAATCTCTCGATTTAATTCACCGCGTGCAAGTGGGAGGGGACGGGAGGGACGCAAACGTTTGTCCCCTTTTGATGGACCCGAGTAAATCTGCATAGAGCCGGTGAATAAATCAATTTTCTAGAGTTTACGGAGCCTAGGGAGTTTTCGGAAATTTAGTGCGGCTCCTGGGGGAGCTCGATAAGAAGCGGGCTTTTAGGAGCTGATAAGGCGGAGTCGTCCGTTAACGGTTAACTGGAATTTAATGGCGACCCCTTTCCCTTGGGATATGATGTACATATATATATCCGTGTACACGGGGGTACCCGTAGGTGTGGGTTTTTTCGACGTACTCCAATAAATTAGAGAAAGTCTTTGAGCTCCGGCGCGCCCCGGGCGGCCGGGGCTTAATTTCGAGGCCCCTTTGAGAAGGTTTGGGAGGCTGGGATCTTCGGAAAATTCGCGGAGGAGGAGCCGTTCATCAAATTCTTTCCCGCAATCGGCTGGCCGATCGATCGAGCCCTGCGGAATTAATTCAAAGGCGGAATTGTCGCCCGCGTGCCGCGGCCCGCGCGGAGGAATGCGTTTATTACATAGCTCACCGCGAGACGTACCGATCGTTCAGGAATTCCCTTCGATTTTGGCGGGCAACGCCGTTTACGTAGTAATAACGGTGCGCCATGAATAGTTGCCTTCGATTCAAGATAGACACTTGTAATCGAGAGCGAAAAGGACCGCGTCCGAAAATTCTAAACGAGAACCCCAGAATATGGTACATGCTTCGCAAAGAATTCCAAAATTTTCCCGACGAGTTCTAAAAAAATGTAGAAACCGTGCAATCTAGCCAAACGACGAGTCGATCACCGCTGGGCATTTTAAGAAGTCCTTAACCCGAGGGATCCGCCTCGAAGAGGCTTTCGAAGAGGGTCCTTCTTCGCAGGATCGAGATGCAAATGAGGTCGATCGCGTAAAGACTGATTGCGACTCCAGGGCGGACTTACGGTCTTGGCCGAGGAAAGCGGGGCGAAAACCGAGGAGACAAAGAAAGAGAAAGAGCAAGTTCGGGGGGAGGGGGTGATTCCGGCAGGTGTGGCCAGAAACACTCGAGCGGGGCGTTTAAGCCCTCCCGAGTTCCTTTGAAGTATTACCATGTTTTTACCCCCGCGAGTGCTCGCAGAGTTTTCGTAGGGCAAAAAAAATCCGAGAGGGGGGTTGGGGGGCAAAAAAAAGGAAACGGCGGGGGAGGAACGCGGAATCCATTAAAGCTTTGTGTACCATCGCGGGCCGGTACTTTCGAAGCCTCCTTTATCTGGCGAGCTGTCGCCAGCAGCGAGTGCGCTTTCAACCCCCGCCATCCAGACGTGGCCCTGATGCATGCACATGCACCTGCACCCCCGGCTGCACTTCGTTGCGTTTCGTTGCATTTCGTTGCATGCCGTTGCACTTCGCTTCTTGGCACGCCACGGCGGGGCGCCGAGTCAAGATGGCGGGCTTCGACCCCCTCTTGGCTAGGACCACCCTCGGGGCTGTTCCGAATAATTCCCCGGGGACTACGGGATGGGGATCGCGATGAGCAATCGTTTCCCGATTTAATCGCTTCCCGGGATCGCCCCCCCGCGACCGTTTACGATTATTTTCGCATTTTATCCGGTATTATTTACGGTTACCTGCGCGTCCAGGTACGGGCGTTACGTCGGGGGGCGGGATCGATTGCCGCCTCGTTATTTCCCCGGATTATTTCGTTATTGAATTCGCCGGATGGAATGCGAAATTTTCGATTTTAAATCGGCCGGATTGCGTTAAAGCGAACGCCCTCGTATTGTTCCACGTCACTCGCCATGTCGAGGGGGCGCGTCCACGGTTAAGTTGCCCGTTTCCCCCCCTCGTCGGAGCGGGACTTAACATTTGCTATCGGCTCGCCGTAAATTGATCGAATCGCGCGTTGATTGGCGCCCTTGTTCGTCCCCCTGAAACGGGACGTCGGCTCGACGGGGAAAACACGGCCGAAATGAAAGCGGCTCCATCCCTGGGCGAATACGCTCCGCTTTCGGGGCGAATCGCGAAGGCGAGTCACGCCAGCGGGAGCCAAATTTCCAAAGTGCATTGCAAATATTTACAACTGGCGCGACGAGCGCGTCCGCCGGATCGAATCGGCTGGTCATTCGAGGGTGACCCCTTTATCCGGACCGTCCCTCTTAGTCTCCGACGGGATAAGGAATTACCGCTCTCTTCTTTTTTAATCCCTCCCTGCGTGCTCTTCGGGGGACCCTTCGCCGAAGTCCAAGTCTTTTTCTCGCCGCTCTTTTAAATCGAGGAGAAACTCCCGAGTGATACGGGGACGTGCACCCCTGGGCGTCGGGATGCACTTTTAACGCGCCGAAGAGAGGAGGCCGCCTCGACGCGGGACGTCACGCCCGATGAATGCTAATCCCCCGGTCATTCATGAAAATTCATCGGCGCCGAATAAACAACGAATAACGTTAACGTAATGCGTCGAAGTCACGTCGGGGCCAGGGGGGTGGAAGGGGACACGCGTGTCGATCGGTGCATTCGCGTGTGCGACATGAATGCCAATGCGTCGCGTCGTATGGGGTGCACAGAGAGAGAGAGACGGGCCGAGGTAGGTGACGGCGATATGTACATATATGTACGTAGGTATCGTAGTTACCGTATAACCGACCCGGGGGACAGAATCGGGGAAACTTTTTTGCGAGCACTGCCGGTAGTTAATTCATGCAAATTGCCGGGAAATTTATATGGGGTTCTCCAGGGGGTGGGAGCCACCCTCATCAGGCCTGGCAGTTGTTGGCCATGCGGCGATTTTTAATCGCGAGACCGCCTAAACGATTTCCAATCTGCTTCCGAATTCGTCCCACTTCGTCCCTGGAATTCTCGGCCTGAATTCCCCTCGGCGAACACCGCGTTCCGATACGGAGCCGAAGGGATGCAGCGATGCACCCCTCGGTGGCATACACGGGGTGCATACGACGCGAGGGATGCCCGACATTGATCGAGAGGTCTGTAGAGCACTTAAGAGGGGAAATAAAAATGCCGAGCGGGGAATCGTATTTCTTGAGGTGGGAGGGCCGTTATATGGAACGTAACGAGATGCGATTGCGGGAAATAATTATTTAGGGTCGATTGAGAGAGCATCAAAATGGAACCGTAGAAGTCGAGGTGCAATTCTCGCGGGACGTTGGAAGATAAATTCTCCGAGGTGCAACATTCGGGCGAAGACTTCGCGGAACCGCCTCCATTATTACCTCATAAAATGTCTCTCGATATTTGCCGGAAATATATATACGTAGGTATATGTATACACCGTATATGCAGGAAGTACCCACGTCTCCGAAGGTACCTCGAAGGCGAACTTCCTCGATTTTCCTGAATTATCGAAGCGAGTCCCGGTCGCAAGGACCTTGCTTCTAGCCTCGACACCGTCTAATAAAAGGATAATTGTCACCGAGCGATTTATCACTATTCCACGACCCCGAGACGTGCATTAGAGCCGCGATCGCGAATTCGCGGAGGGTCGCGCTCTCTCCTTCCCCGCGAGCCCCTCGGAGTAAATCGAAAACCCCGCGACCCGGATCCGGGGATTTCCTTTTTTTTTTTTTTTCTCCAGTGCCGCACGTTTGATTTCGGAATTCCGAAACTGCGGGGAAAAATCTGAAAAGCGAGGAAATTGAGGGGAAAAATCAAGAGGACGCGGTCCCGGGGGTGGAGAAATACGCATTTGATGTACCGCCGAGCGGGGCGCAAAGTCGCGTGCTCGATGAGCAATGCGGAATACCGCGGGGCATGCCACCCCCGGTTCGGTTCGGAGTGGCGAGCAGGGGATGAAATTTAATACCCAAGTTTAGGAGTGGCGGAAGGGGCGGAAAGCCATAGGATTGTCATTTCGCCTCGACGTTCTTTCACCCGGTGAGACTGTACAATTACTCGCGCGACACGGCCACCCTGTGGCCCGGGGCCGAGCTTTACATCATAACACCGAATGAAATATTTAAACCCGGAATGCGCCCCGGAATTCTCCCTCTTCATCCCCTGTCTGGCCTCTCGACCTCACCCCTTCCTTCCCTGCTCGCCGGACAGTGCACTTTATGTCCGCGACTCTTTCTCCCTCCGTCTCAACCTGTCCCTCCGCTCTTCCCCGGGGTTGACTCGGGGACATTTCGCGAAATTAGGTGCCCGAGGTGTTTCGTGGAAATATATTTATCTATGACGTATCATCCCTTAACCCGCGCACGTAGCGATACGTACCAATTGGGAAATTCAAATTTAATTACACGGGAAATCTCCGGAGAGCCGTTTCGGGGTTTTCTTCCCTGCAGGGTTGACCAGAGGTGATTTGTCTCCGAATTTCAGGATATTTCCCCGGAATCGGTTGTTCTCGGCTGTTTATGAATGCTGGTGCGTGTTTTACCTTTGGGAACCCGGGGTGGAAGTCAGGGAAGCGGATGCACCTGACGTGGGGTTGAGTCGTTGGGATAGGTTAAGGGGATGCTAAAGTGGCATCTGACGGTGCGGTCGTTCGTGAAACTTTTCTCCGAACTGGGTGTACCGAATCGTCTCAAACATTACAACGCGAATACGGAGGCTATGAGGAAGGCCCTAGCATGCATGAAAATCAATTTTTTATAACATTCAGAAATTTCTGTACACAGATTTTAATAAACTAAAATGTCAGGGATGTCGGAACATTTCTTATAGCCTCTGTATTCACGTTGTAAAGTGTGATACGATTCGGTAGACCCAGGTCGGAGAAAAGTTTCGTAAATAAAAACGGACCACTTTGACGTCACTTCCACGTCATCTTAAGAACGATCTCCGCGGACTTTGGAAGGTGGGCTCGAACTTGGGCTTCGGCTTCCCTCGAGCTCGAATTATTTCAGACAACCGTTTCGCAATGGAGGTAATATTGTTCTTCCTCGAGCAGAAGACCACCGCTCGCGGGGTTCTCCTCGAGGAAGTCTGCTCCATTATGGAACGCGTAATCCTCGACCAGCTCCACCACTTGGACCGGTTCCCTGTATAAATTAAGAGGAGAAGAACGGACGCGACCACCCTGAAAGAGCCGAAGATACTCGAGGAGGTGCGAATGCGTACCAAGACGTTTGAAATGGCTCGAAAGTTTCAAGATTTCTTCGCTGACGAGGACTCCACGCCGCGTCCAAGATGGCGCCGGCCGGTCCAGCCGCGAGCTGTCACTGTCGCCCGCCACTTCGACCGCTAAGTGGATCTTTACTTAGCGCCGCGGGCCGTTCACGTTATTTTCATTATTAATGGAGAGCCTCGAAAATAGGCGCGCCTCCGGGCGGACACTTTGTCGATAACGCTTCCGCCACCTCTGAATAATGCTACCCTTCATTCAGGAAAATCGAACCGCGGGGCCCAGCCGCGAGATTAAGTGCCGCCGAGCGCTAAACAAGATGGCGGCCCGCCCGGAAGGAGCCCAGCTCCTTAATTTACGGGACGATTTTTGGGGACCGAGACAAGGGAGAGCAGTGGGACATTTTTCACAAAGGTAAAACGTTGATATATTGCGCTGCTCGAGTTTTTGCAAAGCGAGAGGGAGAGCGAGACATCTTATGAGATCCTTGGGATAAATGTATAGGAACGGCGCGGTTTTTGACGCTTTTTCGTCGCGAAACGAAGGAAACGCGCAAAGGCAGGAATCGCTTTGGCGGAGCGAAGCTGGCGTGCCGCAATTATTAAGCCGCGCGAAACGTCTGGCGCGCTCCTGCAAAGTTGGACGTGCACCAAAATCGTCCGAGGGGCCCAAAGGAAATCCGCTTACCGCCAAACAATGGTAATCAACGGCTAACAGTGTACATAATTTGAAACTTTTCCCCCCGGCGATAACCGCGGGCGCGGCGCGCGTTGCGAGGATTCCGCGCGGGGCTGCCGCCGCCAGGCTACGTCTCTCGCGTGTACGAAAACATAATTCCTCTCGAGCTTTTTCCGAAATATATCCGCCGCACGCTCCTCGAACTTTCGCGGCGGCTGGAATGTAACTTTCGGCCTCCGTTTTCAAACGAATCGCGTTTCAGCCCCTCCCTTCACTCGCCCATTTAATTCGAAAAAGTGTCCGTTTCTCTCTGGGATTTTTTATCTATCGGGGTTCGCGGGCGCGGGTGGAAGGAGTGTTTGAGATTCGTTGACGTAGCCGATAACGCTCTGCGACGAGAATGGATCCGAATACCAGATGCTCGATATATATTCTCATTGTTGAATAAATTTCCCCCCCATTTCGAACAGCGACGCGCTCGTGGCGCCATCTCACGTCGCGAGTGCGGACCCTATACCCAAAAGTACGAGGCGATCGAATACTCCGCCGCTACGCGGATAAAGAAATTTATAAAATTCATCCTCACTTAATATGCATTTATCATAAACTTCTAAATATATTTATAACGTTATAACATTAAGTTACAACCTCCCAAGATTGTGCAGGAAAATTAACACGGGCACCGGAGCCGCGAGATATGTTACAACCGTTACAAATATACCGAACCTGAACAAGACTTTCGACGAAACGGTCATAAAAATAGAATATCCTTTTTACGGTACACGGTAGGAATCCAACGATTGCTTTCCATTCGCGCGATCGCGGCTTGATGCCGATTGTCATCGGCACCCTCCACCCTGAACCGATGCGAAAAAGGAAAAAGAAAAGAGCTTTGTCCCCGAACCTCTCAACGGGATCCAGACTTTCGACGAAACTCGAGGTTCGACCTCGTCCAAATTCCCCGGGATTTCCGAGCTGGTCTTGAATTTTCGATAAAAAGGGAAGGCTTTAAGGTACGCGGTCGCATCATGGGCTGGCCTATGACTAAACATGCCTACTGCGAGACTCAGGCCTCGTCCTACACGGGAACTTCTTCGCCGCCATCGTCGCAATGCGGCATCGTCTCCACCAGGGCCATCCCCATGTGCGCGAACGTCCTCTCGGCCGCAAAATCATGTCTGAGGAAACGACTCATGCTCACCGTGATGCTCTTCATTGTCCTCCTGTCACTTCTCTACTGGGGCATCGCCACCAACCGAATCAAACGGCGACCCCTTCGACCGGTACAACGAAACACACCTCCTACCCCGCCGACCCTACAAACCCAGGGAAATGTTGATTCGCCAGCGACCCAATAGATTTCTTAGAAAATCTCCGCATCATGCTAAGTACGTACGTAGGACGTACAAGCAGGAAATGGGATTTGACTCATACAACAAAGTCGTTTAATTGGTTGCATTTGGTTCATCTCAACTAATGTGTAATTAATAATTTTATTTTTTAGCCAAATCGCGTCGGCGAACGCGTAAATTGAGGCCGCAGTCCTCTTTGAGTATTTCCTGGACAATAGTGAAGAAATCAAGGGGACATCGTGCAAATTATTGTATATTTACTAATGTAGGTACGTGAGAATAGAAGGCGAAATATATGTCGCCAAGTAACGACGTTGAAGAACAATAGAGTGTACGTTTCCAGGAGGAGAATTGATGTTTACACTCGTGATTCTATTGCGGACAGGATATTATCTAGGCGTTCGTAAGACATGTCCTCGTAGTAGCCCGCCTTGAGGAGAGCGTATTCCAACTTTTTTTTAAATTCCTGTTGCATGAAGCTCGTGGGAATATTTGAATACACGCTTCGTAAAGCTTGAGTATATAAATTTTGTTCGACGACAACGTGTGACCACTCGGTACTCGTAGAATTAAGAAAAATCACGGAATACAAGTCCACGAGAGGCGAGCTGTATCTTGCCGACTTCCAGTCGATTACTTTAACCGCCTCTGGAATGTTCCCGTTGTATTTATACATCAAGTTGTCTCTGGTGAAGTTTCCATGGCAAATGGTAAAAATGTCGTTTTCGCATTCATTAAAAATAGGACTGTAATGACCATAGATGTCATCCATGTTCTTACTCTCGAGGAGCTTATCGATACTTTTGGCTATTGCGCCAAATTGCGAGTGACTATATCGACTCGTCAGATATTTTTGTAATCTAAAAAATATAAATTGAAAACCGTGTAATACCAAAAAAACGTTCTTTCGCTTTGGCGAAAGTCATCTCTTCGGGATTGTCTCCCCCTTGTCAAACATAATTAAAATATTAGGAATAATGGGAATAATATTAAAAATTGACATACCGCTTAATGCTCCCAAGAGTGGTAATCGTATACATTTCGGGAGGTATCGTAGTTAATAATTTAGAAACGTGTCTAAATTCATTGTAATTATTATCTTTGAAGCTTAGGCCCTTTCCGTGGATTTTGGCTATAGCTTCGAGAGCAAGTTTCATGTGTTCTTTGTCCAACCTTCGCGACTTCACCACCTTATACCCCTCGGCTTGCAAATCCTCCAAAATAATGTAATTCAACCCTTGATCTTGATATTTTCCCGTCCAATAACATTTCGGTATACTCGTTAATCCAAGTTTTGGCGCTATCTCTTTGTAAAAGCAGATCTCGTTCTGGATTTTAACGCACGAATTGGAGTGATGCAGCACCTCCTCTTTTATGAACACCGGAAATGTCTTCACCTCTCCGGAGAATTTTATATTTACTTTTCCGCGGTATAATTTACAGACTCTGTCGTATGAACTCCATTCAGATTTAGTCTCCTCGATCTCGATCGAATCTAGCTCGATAAACTCACGCGAACCGGGCTCGCAAAAGACCCGCTCGTTCACCAGGTGTGGGACGAGTTCCTGCTTAATTTCTTCCAGCTTATTCATTTTTTGCTTCCTTTTCTTTTGGGTTTAGCCAATTGAACGCGACACCCCGAATACTTTAAAGTTACTGGAGTTACTGTTAGCTCTCGGCGTCCAAGCAAACTACTGAGCCAAAGAGACCGTCGAACTTCCACGTCCCGATTAAACCGTTATCGCAAGCCTGTGATTAGACGATGTCACCTTGTTCTTATTTCATACAAGTAGACCGGTGAACCCGTTTCGAGTTCCAACGCCGACAATTCGATTGCCCTGCTTAAGTCGAATATTTGTCACCGGTGGAGAGTTAATATTAATTACTATGAAAGTCGTATCATCGACGAGGTCAGCTCGAATGATAAAAACTTGCATTCAGCGCGGGCAATTTGATTCGGCTGGTGGAATAAAATATTTGTCCCCAGAAGGAAAAAAAAAAATGTATTCCTATGAAAGTCGTAATTATTAGACGAGATCGGTAAAAATGACAAAAGTGAAGCGGACGATTTTCAGGTCTCGGAAATTTTATCTTTTTATCCCTCGGAGACGTTCGTCCAGGGGAAAAACATGAGGAAAAATGTGATAGACTTGAAATAAGGAATTGTTTCGGTTTCTCGCGTTTTGGACGAACGCGATTAAAAATTCCAGTGATCATGAACAGCGAGAAATCGGGATTCTCAGCGGAGAACCAAGGATGAGAGCCGGCGACAAACGTACGAAGTCTCTCTGCCCGTTTCTGAGAGGAAAGCCTAACTTTTTGCAATGGTCGCAGGCTGGATACAATGTCCGGTGAACTCGATGCCCCAGATTCCGCCGACGTGTCAAAACGTTCTCGCCCAAACTAGCCAGAACAACATTCAACAACAGCAACAGTTTGGTCCCCAGTCCCACTCGGGTCAAGGTGGCTTTTTTCCGAACAATCAACCAGGTACGGTGTAGGTTTTACCCCGGGCGAAGGAATCACCAACTCCATTTGGCTCGTTATCGTAACGTCTTCTGTAGGTAAACGTGCTAGACTGTAAATTAAGTAAGTCATGCCAAACCAATTTCCCCGAGAACAAGAGATTCCTCTAAAAATTACCATTTGCAAAAATTACCAAATTGCCACGAGTAAATAATTTCGCGTAGAAATAAAATTCTTCGCTCGGGGTAAAAGGCGATTTTTCGAGCTCGCGTCGTGCACCCTATCACATGATTGCACCTTTAGGAGGACCGATGCAGAACCCGTTCTATCAGCCATACCAACAAGATCAATTTGCCCCAAACCTTCAACCAGGGATGAACCCATACCAGGCAAATCCCCAGGTTCCCTTCAACCCGTACATCCAAATGGGTCAAAATCAACCCCCATGTGGACCGCTTCCACAAAACGCGCTGGACCAGATCAGAGCGTACATAGGGAACCCAACACCCATCTTCATCCTGCCAAACAATTGTCCCAGCCAACCAAGTGCACCTCCCCAGCTGACCCCGATGACGATACCGCCACCGATGATGTACCCACCCATAATATACCCCCCAGCTCCCCCATCGCCCTGTTGTTCCAACCCCTGTTACCCATTTGCGTTCCCCCTTCCCGTGCTGGATCCTTTCGGAGCTCAACGAGGAGGAAAGGAGAAGCAGGGCTGCGGATGTTCCCAAAAGCGATCCAATTCTTCACCCTGCGGAACGGAGAGATCACCAGGAAGCTGCTGTTCTTCCTCGGACCATGAAGACCACAGTTGCATGGCGGGACCGGATGACACGATCTGCGCAAAGAGAAACTGCCCATCCTCCATCAATCTCCAGGCTTTGGCTTCTCAGCTTCTATCGATGCAGGGGATCGTTCCTTGTGCAGCCACCAGATTGGTGTTGAGGAAGGTGCCCGGCTCCAACGTGAACACCACCATGGAAGAAACCGTCGAACGTGCCCAGAAGTCGATCAACTTGCTGAACAAGGACCAGTTACTAGCAGAGGCCAGGAATGCCCAACAGGTGAACGCGCTGATCAACCTGCACATGACGGCCAATCCCCCGCCAAACGTGGTCCCGGTGTTGACCACTATTCAGTTAAAAGTCAACGTCCTGAAGGCGCACGTGGAGAGTCTGGTGAACAGAAGACTGATGGAGTCGCAGGGGGTCGGCGCCGAGTCGGGGTGTTCCTTGGACCCCGTGATCCTGGCACTGAAGACGGACGCCGAGCTCAGGGAACTACTAGCCTCTCTCAGGGACAAGGAGTGCGAGGAAAGGGTCAACCTGAACTTTGCTCCCTATCGCTCTCAGCGGGTGATAGCCGAAGCCAGGATGAACAACATCAGGAACAAGATCTGCCAGGTGGAGGAGGAGATGGACAGACGCAGGTGTTGCACCCTCCCCAGGACCCCCATGTGTCCCCCGATAGCCCAGCAATTTGCTAACACCCCTTTTCTGCACGGGCAGGGTTACCCCGATATCCAAGCCACCCCTCACGGCAGGTGCCAGCCCTATGCAACCTCTACCCAGGACTACGACTCTCCAGACCCCTTCGTCCTGCGAATGCAACAACCCAGGAGGTTGAACCTGAAACCCTGCGTAGGCAGTCCCGAAACGACTTACGACAAGCCCGACGACCAGCCCAAGAAGGACCTCCAGGGGGAAAAATCCAGATGCTGCGAAAAGCGACCCGATCGGATAAAAAATCCTGAGTGCTGCTCCTGCGAGGACGACTCCGGGGAGGAAAGCGTGGACGAGGGTAAAAAAAAACTCCGAGGACCTGGAGAAAAAAGGAAAGGTAGTCAAAACGGAGAGAGTCAGGGAGAGGTGGTCCTGAAACTGCCCCCCGATGTCGTCCTCGTTATTGACGGAGGTCAGGGCAGAGACGAGGAAACGCCGAGGGGGAGGAAAAAGGATGAACAGGACCTGCCGACTTTTAAAGAGGCGATAACGTGCCCGGAAAAGGATGATACGATAAAAGGAGACGAAGTTATGGAGGTCGAAGAGGGAAAGGAAGTGTGGAGCTCGGCGGAGGAGCTGAAAGGGGAGGACGTCGAGGAGGATGGCTCCGCCAGGTCGAGCACCGCCTGCGGGGTTGGGGGGTCCTGCGAAAAATCGAAATGCGAGGAAGACGAGCGAAATGTCGGGGACGAGGGGGGAGAGGACTGTCCTGGGAAACGACGAAATCGTTTTACCGAGGGCGGGGTGACGTTCATGGCGGACGTTAAATTCGAGCGAACCCCTTTCAAGGACGAGTCGAATAAGACCCTCGATTTTGGAGAGACCGAGAGCGAGAGGAACGTCGTTGCCGACGAGAAATCGTTGGCAGTTGCTCATGACTCCGATGGGAGCTCGATCGAGGGAAAGGACTCGATACGGAACGAAAAGGACTGCGATGAAGAGGAAACTCAACGAAAAGGAAGCCTGAAGAGATGCTCCGAAAGTGTCCTTTCCTCTCTGAAGAGGGCGAGCACGAATGGCACGATCGAGGGCCGGATTTTTTCCACGATCTCAGCCGAAGAAAAAATGCTGGATCCTTCGGAAATCGACTCGAAAAAATTGGAGATCACCGATAAGGAGAATTGCTCGGAAGTCCTTGAAATTATTCAAGATTCGGTGCCATCGAGGAAAATTCTGCCGGGCAAGGACCCTCGACAGAGGTCAGCTGTTTTGGAGGATTGGCGAGGATCGCAAAAATTTCGACGTAAGTTACCCAGATGTTGATCAAGATTCGCCTTTAAATAACGAGTTTGGAAGGGAAATGTAAGATGTGCGACGATTCAGGAAGCAAAATGTAAATCTGCAGATATCGAGAGAAGGGGCAACGCAGAAGAACAAGACGCGGACGGTGAAATCTTGAGGGTGAAGGGAAATCTTTCGAAAGGGTCGAGAGAGGACCATAAAACCAAAGTCGAGGGTCAGGTGCAACTTGCGACTCCCAGGTGCAACGTGGGCTTTTTCTGGGACCTGTTTTCCACGATCGGCTCGCAAGCAGGGTGCTTTGGGTCCTTTATAGAGAAATTCGCAACAACGGGGTCTTGGAAAAATGGAGAGTATCCAAATGACGTATCCTGTGACACTTCGGACGATTTTGAGGGATACGCGGGAAACTCGCGCGGAAAGGAAGAAAGTTGGTACCTGAAGTTCTCAGCCCTGGCGGAATCGGGGAATAATCGAATTTTCGAAAAGGACGGAATCCACGATGCTCTCATGTGTGCAGGAGTGGACGGGAGGTGCAGCGTCCTGCGAAGAGTCACCCACGCGGTTTTGGAGGATCCCGGGTCAGGAGGAAATTACGTTACAATAAACGAATCGTCCCAGAGTGATCGAAACGAGGATCCACCGGCTCGACCGTACAAGGTCCGGCGAAGTTTGTTGATACGAAGTCGAAAAAAATCGTCGGAAGTTCCCGAGAAAGAGGCCGCGAATCCTCTCGAAATTGTCAGGAGTCCTATCGACGAGGAAAATTGTCTGGCCCTGTTCTTCGCCTCGAAGAAGCCGAAGGAATTCCATCGTCCCAATAAAACTCGCAAGTTGAAGAGCAGCGAAAAGTTTTGGACGCTCCCTTCGGTAATGGAGGTCGACGATGAGGCGAAGAGGTCGAAATTCGCGGAACTTCGTTACGCGGACTCGAAGAGAGACCAGGACTCGATGCGATTCGATTTCGAAGAGCGCAAGAAATTAAGGCGATCGTCGGAGAGAGTGGAAACGCGTCAGATAAAACTCCGGGATGACGTTAACTATACGGATGTGTTCTATGGGAAGAACTACGTAGAGCGCACCATCGAGTCGTATAGTTCGACGTTGATAACGGAACGCGAAGATGTCATTAATATTCACGAATATTAATATCCAACAGAGCCCGCGCAAACGTACGGCCCTTAGTTTAATTCAATTGGCGATATATTTGTCATTTCATATTAATATATATTAAATTTCTTACGGTCTAACGGGTCGATTACAATGAAACGGGTTAAAAGAACTCGCGTCGCGGGCTACCGGGAAGTGGCCGCGGACGCGCCTTTACGAGGTCGTTATATAAATAGTTAAAATATACAGTCGTTAAAAGAGACGCTGCCTCATCGACACCGCTGGATGCGACGTCGAGCGATGATCCAGGACGTAAACTCGAGAGAGAGAGATAATTATCGGTGTAACGCAATTATTGATATCGACCTTCCATACTCTCGTGTTTCCGCGTGCGTAGCTGCTCTGCGTTTAAGAAGGGCGAGGGGATTGGCGGAACTAAAATAAAAATAAACTAAGAGAGAGAAACCACGCTTAGGCGCCTTTTCTGGATACGTTTCGATGCAACCAATTCGAGATGCTCGGTAGCGAAGGTCGGTGATACAAAACTCGCGAGTCGATTGCCCCCGATGACGCATTCGTAGAAATTCTTTGACTCCCGGTAACACACATTTTGGTAAATACGTAAGATACGTAACTCCTAAAACTTAAAACAACATTTGCACGTGCAATAGACGCGGGAACCGTCCTCTGGAACTCGTGTTCCCTGTCGGCGATAGAAAACTCCGAGGCCTTTCATCCCTTTCACCAACGGCAATTTCGATTCCGCCGTGGCTGAGGAGTCAAGTATAACGTTGGTACGCCGTTCTAGACGGTACTTGTCGCACGTAAGCGATAATCGAACTTACTGAAGTCAAAACTTAACGATTAAGGTCTGTTCGGCGGGTGAACAGAAAAATGTTCGATGTAGGTAACGTAGCCCTAAGGAAGACGAGTATATTTTTGGAACCTTGACCCTTTTACGCCCAGGAACAATGTCCTTTCGATAATTACAAAGAGTTTCGACTCCTCTCCAAATTATACATATTTATCTCCTCGACCGTGCATCGTTACAATTGGCGGAATACGCCTCCAAAGTTTCAAAAATATATTCGTATCGATGTTCGATCGTCGATAGGCTTCCGTCCCGTGTCGAACTTACGTTTCCTCGAGAATGGACGCACATATTTCGTGAATCGCGGATACGATAGTTCGCCCCCTTCCGGTGATCAGGAAAGAACTCGATCACTTGGATAATGGAAGTGCTCGTGATAGATCGGATCTCGAATGTGAGCGCCTTCGGTAAATGGACGCCTTTGATAAACCTCTAATCGGTGCGAATGGGTCTCGGAACGGTTTCCTTTTAACGGATAGATATATACAAGATATATACAGTTACGTACACACCGCTAAGGCGCGAACCTCCCGAAACAGGATTTAAATAATTCTTAGCTGCAACCGCAATAATTTAGTTAACGACAAACGCTTACTACAAAGAATCTTTAATTGGGAAGCTTAAGAGCCTACGAGACATTTTCGCGTCCTCTAGTTGCCAAGAGACGGATCCGCCTGGATCCATTGGATATTATCGCAAGGGTTTACGATCTTATCACCGAAAGCGATATCGGAGTCGCCATTTATTAAACGTAACTTTCGCTGGTTCAGAGCGAAGTATAGTGTATAGTAGATCGCCGTTTAATCGGACCCCCGAGTCCCAAGGCGCGTTCGTTTCGCGTGTTTTCTGAAACTCAATTTTCGCGACTTCTTCAAGCGGAAGCATTAAAACCGGTAAGACCGTTGTATCTAAAACATCGAAACTTTAGAGCCGCACAACAGGGATGTTAAGCCGATTACGTCGTGCCATATAGCGTAAAAAGTGCCGGGCAGGCCTTACAAATGAGTAAAAAAATATAAAAGCGTATCGGCCTCTATTGCGGCTGGCGGTATGGCGAACAAATATTTCATTGCGTCGCAAAAACGTTATCGGACACATACGATCGAGGCCACGGGTCTGTGAGCGATCGCTTTTGTATGGCGAATTAAGATCTGCAACTTATCAGGCTGCATGGTCACTGCGAATGCATTGTGAGAGAAGCTAATAGCAGCTGCAAACGCTCGCAAAATAATTAGTTTGTACTCCCTCGTTTTTTTTTTCCCCTCTATTTCGTCTTTCAACAAAGTTCTCCTTTTGGGAACATCGATCTAAAGAAAGGCACGATCGATATACGGAAACGGTTTGTGCACAAAGATAGCCGTCATGTAAAATCAATAAAACCCTCAAAAAAGGCGAACTAACGTTACAATAAATACAAGCAACGCGAATACTACGTTTATACAATGTACAGTCGGAATCGCATCTTTGTCTTCTCCTAAGTCCGAGTATTTAGAGCCGCTACCTTTTTCCCTGATTATAAAAAGTTACCTCTTAGACCGATCAGTCGCCCTTTGTCTTTTGTCAACGCGTTCGATCGCAGTCGAAGCCAGAGACTTCTCTTCAATTCGCCCCCTTGGTGCACTCGGCCTTCAGTTGACCGAGCTTCGCCTTGATGTCGTGGAAAGTTGGTCTCTTCTCGGGCTGCAGATCCCATGCCTTAGAAAAAAAAAAAATATATTATTCAGTCCCGAGAAATATCCAAGTTGCATCGACATTCCCCGCCGACGTTACTTCCAGTTGCGCATACCTGTCTCATTATTTCATAAACCTCGGATGGACAGCCGTCCGGTGGTTCCATCTTGTACCCCTTTTCGACGCATTTAACGACATCGGCTAAAGGCTGAAACGATCATGGAATTATTCATTAAGAGCTGTCGCTAACGGATCGCCGGACGACAATTGAAACTCACTATTCTAGGGTAAGGTACACGTCCGAAGGAATAGATCTCCCAGAGCAGGATTCCGAAGCTCCACATGTCGGACTTGTTAGAGAATTTCTGAAACGAGTAACAGTACTCCACATTGTCTCGCGTCATTATCGTTACATAAAGTTAAATAGTTTCAACCGGAGTACTCACATTCTGCTTCAAGGCCTCGGGAGCAGTCCACTTAATGGGCAGCTTGCCGCCGTCGAGGGAAAAATTCTCGTCCCGAGCTAGACCGAAGTCCGAGACCTTCGCGGAATTATCCTCCGCGACGAGAACGTTTCTCGCAGCCAAATCTCGATGCACGACATGCCTGGACTCCAGATAAGCCA
The DNA here is from genome assembly GCF_000612105.2 of Orussus abietinus. NCBI lineage: Eukaryota > Metazoa > Arthropoda > Insecta > Hymenoptera > Orussidae > Orussus > Orussus abietinus. The sequence goes on from NW_019396012.1 coordinate 3,413,410, forward strand.
TTCCAGCGCACGTGTCGCTTTGGGAGAGAAAGAAAGAAAAACGGATATACTTTCGATATACTCATAGGATCTCGCGACGGACGTGGATCCGGGGTGAGCACTCACTATGCGAAGTTGATCTGGTCCTTTCTCGAGACGTGGAGTCTTCCCCGAGACCTCAGATAATCCACCAGGGATCCTTTGCTCATATACTCGGTAACCAGGTACATATGTTGATTGTTGAAGACAAGACCGAGCAGCTTAACGAGGTTGTCGTGAATCAGCGAGGTCATCAAGCTCGCCTCGGCCAGGAACCTCTGGGCGGCCTCGCTGTTGTCCTTCAGCATCTTGACGGCGACCCTTTCGCCCCGATACACCCCGAGGAGGACGTCGCCGAACTCGCCCTTCCCTATGCACTCCCTGAGCTCCAACTCGGTGGTCTGTATCACCCACCCCGCCTCGACGAAGGCCTTGGGGTCGACGCAGAAGTCCTGCTTGCCCTGCTTTGGCAGAGACTTGGTCAACTGCGTGCACAGCCCGTCCGCATCCTGCTCGTAGTGCTCGACGAGGAGGGCCAGGTTCTCGAAGAACTCCTCGTCGTCGATGGTCAGCTGATTGTTCTTGTACTTGACCCTGTAGTGTTCCACGCGGCCTTGGTAGCACACGCACAGCGTGTAATCCCCGGGGAAGTTCGTGGACTCCCGGACTAGGAACAGGCCGTCTTCTCTAGGCCACAGAAGTCTCTCCGCCGTTTCTCTGGATATCTTGCCGTGGAACCATCTACGACATGTACCTTTGCGTTACATCGAGTCATGAAATGGTACATCAAATATTCCCCCAAGTCATCTATCGCAATTAATCCCTCGTTACGGATAAAAAAAAAAATTCGCAGAATATTATCACTTCTTCGAACGAAAAGCAAATATTTCCGTAGATCCAGGAAATACTCACGGCATGGCGTTGAGTTTGACCTCGTGCCTGGGGTTGACCGGCAAGGTGGTGCCCCCGGTATTGGTGACGTTCGCCGAGGGCACGGTGTTAAGGGTGGCTCCGATATTCTGAGACGAGACATTCAAGTGCGTGGTCATAGTCGGGGAAATCGGGTGGGACGGAATGTTGGACGATGCCGTCAGATTCGGGGCGACGTTCTGGATAAGAGCATGCGACGACGTCACGTTTGATGGGATGGTATGGTGGTTCTGGTTGCCGTCGAGTTTCCCCTGCCGGGCCGGGGCCGACACGTTGGGGTAACCACCGCCGGCATTGTGATAGGTCGGCATCACTGCAGCGGTGACGGTAGGCTGGATTAATCTCTGAAAAGTCGCAAACATGTCGTAGGTCAGTTCCAGGTGCTTGTCAGCCAGAGGCGCCTTGGGGTTCCTCTGTGGTGACGGGCAAAACTATTTTTTTTTTTTAATACTAAAAGTCAGGTTTGAGGACGAGTCATGGCGTTGGTTTCGCAAAATGTAAAAAAAAAAGTGCAAGGATCGCAAAACATGCAGAACCAGCACCAAGACCGATTTTCCTCGTCGCTGCTATCGATACTCACTAAGGTGGAGTTTTGCAGATTCTGGCTCATTGTGGGCGCCGGTGCTCGATCATCGTCTGAAAGCAACAAAACGTCCTCGTTAACGTCCTCGTTAACGTCCAGCGCCAGCGAGACTGCGACAGCCGGCTCGCGACAAAACTACCCGGAAACGCGAGTTAATCGTCGCGATGGTTTCGCTACTCGCTTTATCAGCCCTCGCCTCGCTCCTGCACTAACATACGTATTTCCCCAAGATCGGAGTAGGCCGGAAATCGAAGGTGAAGGAGAGGAAAGGAGGAGAAGGCTCGGCGCACCTTCTCCGTCCGGTGTCCTGGGACCAAAATGGATCTTCTTCTACGCGATGCACAACATGACCAAGGGGCAAATCACTGCAGGAGCAAACATTGAATAATTCAACCGGAGTCTTATCCTTGGACGTCGTCCGCCCGACGAGTGCGTCGCGTTATGTCACGCGAAAACGCATAGCCGCGGCCGGACATACCAATACGCGGATAGGCCTTACGTAATGTCAACTGGCCAGTCCTCGCTTCTTTTTCCGAGACCTTCGTCGGAAATTATCCACCTCGAGGATGAAACGGAACATTCGGGGTGCACACATGCCCCCGGAAAATTAATTTCCTAGTTTAAGCTGGGGATCACCTAAGTTGAAGTCCACTCCGCGGAACGAGTACTCGTACGATCGGTCTCCCCTTCGATCGCGGGTAAATCGCGGACGGATACGTCCTTAAATTAATTAGACCGATAAGAAGTCGGTTTTACATTTATGCGACCCTCTCGTCGGTAGGCCTCGTCTCACGTGGGCCCACTTCGACCGGGCATCGGTGCGCCGAACGAGGCGGGCGCCCGCGAAAGTATGCAAAAATGGCATACACAACCGGGCTCGCGCACCGAGCATCGGAATTATCATGCGAATTGCGCGGGGGGAGCGATCCGCGGGGATAAAAATAATTACGCCGCCTCGTCGAAACAAGCGGGCCGAGAACTGTACCTGGGCGTCGCGAGATCTCGACTGCGATTCGCGATATTTTTCAACTCTCCTCGCTCGACTCACTTTTTACAAATAAATTCGCGGGTTAATAAAATCCTTCTTCCAAAAACATTGTTGTAATCTTAAGTTGAAAGTACTTATTTTCCGAGCATTTTGACGGGAGGGTCCCCATAATAAATCCTCGCCGGACACCTCGGACAGGGGACACGAGCCGTAGCCTCGTGCACCGCTGATAAATTGTTTCGCGAGGGCGTGCGCATTGCGAAAACGGTGTTTCACCTCGACGCGATGCTCCGAAAAGCCTTGCGACACGTCCCCCTCTTCCGAGTCGGCAGGAATCCGCGACAAGATCGCGAAGAAAAAAAATAAATTAAAATTCATACACGAGAATCGGAGCCTCGTGGTTAACCGAGCTTTCCGCGATGACGGTTGCGAAGGACCACGTGCGGAAAAATATTTGACACGAAGACCGCCGCTTGAGCGCGATTCACGTGTGTCATCTCGGTGACATCACTCTCCTCGTCCAAGGCCGAGCTATCGAAGCGAAAAGTCTGCATCGGGGATCTCCTAAACGACCGTATCACCGAGATTTCCAATAGGCAGGCAACGAATCGAACGCATCGGCTCGTTAATGGAAGCCACTGCGAGAAGCTTAAGCCATGGGAAAAAAAAAAATCTTGAAAATGGTCTTTCTAACTTTCCAAGTAACCTCGAGTGGTCCGGAAAATCCGAATAATTTATTATCTAATCTACCTGGATTTCCTGATCGCGCAACTCCCGAGAGGGAAACGAGAGGTGACCACTTTTCCGCACGGTGATTCCATTTCGACTCGACCTTGCGACGTAATTGCGTCTTACTTGCGCTCGTGATTCATTGCGCTCTCCCGGCATTGCGGTTTATTTTCTCTCCTCTAAGCGCCACTTATTTCATTAAAAACCGATCGGAGGTGGAGGCGCGAACGAGGGGGCGCCGCGGAGAATGAATACAGTTTTTTCCGAGTGATATAGAAAGTTACGTCGGAATCGAGTTAGGACGGGTCGATTCGGAGGAGAAATCCCCTGCAGGAAGCGGGTCGTGGCTAATTCCTTCTCGACGAGACGTCGAAAGCCGCTCGAGGAAGCGACCGAGATAAATCATAGGAAGCGGCGAGAGGCTCGATGAATGCGCGCGTCTTAAAGGCGCTTTTAATGGTCAATGCCGGGCGTGTTTAGCGAGTGAAACGGAATCGGGCACATGCACACCTCGTAATCTTCCCTCCCTCGGCCTCGGGGAAAATTAATCGCACGCGATGTAAAACGAGCCAGGGCCGATCGCTCGCCGGAAGCCGATTCGAAACGCGCGGTGCGCTCGTTTCATTTATTTTATCATCCCTCGCCGGAAAGCCGAAGTCGCCCGCGGCGACAAATTTTGAAAGAAGCTATTGATATTTTTTTTTTTTACACACCCTCGACGCGCATTCCTAACACCCGTTCGCGATGCACTCTCCGATGCACTTCTGAATTTCGACGCCACTCCGGGACTCTCCTCCTCCCGGAAGGAGACCCAGGGAGCGGGAATGACCGTGTCAATAAAAGCGGGGAGTACAAAAATCACCCGCAGATTCGCTGAATGTACTCTTAACAGTACACGTTACTGTACCGTGACCTGCCCGTTTTCCATCTGGCGTTACCCGGCGAGACTGGGCGCGATTTCGCGCTCAGCGGAACCGCAAGAGTCGTCCCTTTGAGGAAGCTCCTCGCTCTCGCGAAGACTCGAGGTCCATACGTATCCGTTGGCTATCAAGACCTAATCAATGAAGCTATACCAAGGACTTGTCATCGATAATTCCCCGAGACTAAAGGAGCGCACCGAGTCCGTATTCGAGGCACATTCGAGCCACTCGGAAAGCGCCGTCTCAAGTGGGCCATCGATCTAATATCGATCCCTCTCGTTCCAGATAATCGGGGAATAACGAGCGAAGCCGTCCCCGAGCGCGGAAGGAGGAAACGAGACGGATTTCGGATGCGGAGGAAGCGAGAACTGGAGTAACGACGAGGCCTCGTCTTCGTCGTTACCGGCCAGGTGACATTAATCGCGTCTCCGGAGGACGTACAATAATTGCACCCTTTTGCTCTCGCGGGGCAGGAAGATCGAGAAAACGGGTTACGTCCGCTCCGATAAAGACGAAACTGGTTTCATCTCGAGGACCCCCGAATGCTGGCGAGCGAGGGCAACGTTAAAGGCCGATTCAGACATATCCGTACGATATCCACGGTATATCCAAGTCCGCGCACCGATGGAAATAACGTCTTCTTGGATTTACATCGGGTTGTTCATACGTCGAAGTGATACCAATCGTCGAGCCGAAAATCCGTCTCGAGATCGATTTCGAGAGGAATCAAGAAAAAAAAAAAAACGCCCTCGCTCGGCTCATTATCCGGAATTTGCGTGCGCCAATTATCGCGCCGCAACTGCCGTAACCCGAGGCGCTGCCCTATCGATATCGGCGGGGGTTTGTTCATTAACGGCGCAATTTCAAAGTTAAACGAGATCCGGCGTGGCATCGGTAATTCGATCTTAATTGGAGGTGTATATCGCGAATTCCAGGAGTTCGCCAGGCCGGGCCGAGGTGGAAGGCACGCAGGACTCCGTGGATCGGCAGGATGTACTCACATCGATTTACGCTTCCGGTTTACCCTCCATCGTCCTCTTCCCTTCTGAAAGCAGAAACCAAACGAGTCCTTGAGGCACGATAATCGAGTCCCGGCCATTATTACCCTCCCCGCAAATTTACGATTCAACATTGCGCATCGTCGAGGTGACCCACGAAACATAGAAAAAAAAAAAAAAAGAAGGAATTTACCGCTTTTTAAAATCATCCAGTGTGACCCGTTATTATCAGATTACTCCATTATTCCTCTCATATGCCGAGTCGAGATACGTCAAGGCAGAGTATTTCTCTCGCTCGCAATTAGCTCTAATTAATACTGTTAATTCAGCCTGGGGGATGATCGTTAGACATAGGAAGAGGATCCATCGCGGCTCGTTGTGCCGGAAACACCTGCGGACGTTTAATCGCAGGTAAATCGCGTCTAATGACACCATGCTCCGAGTTGGCGAGTCCCTTAAACGACCACGTTAACTTTAGGTCTGAATCATGCTCTGAGAAAGGCTGCTCTCGGCGGTCTAGATCCATGATCTTTTCAGCCCGACTCCACAGGATGCGAGGTCGAGATGCTCGATTAGACCGAGAATGCAACCAGTGGAGTGTGACAGATAATTATCGTAATTAAAAGGGAAAAAAGGGAGAAACGACGTTTCATCGAGATCATCCGCTCGAGGACCACCGCTGCACCTGGTCGAACGTGCAGTCGCTGAGATATCTTATCGGGACATTCGCGATCGAGAAAGAGGCGAAAAATTGGTCCACTTCCCCGGCCGCGAACGATCGGGGGACCTGGGAGGAAGAGCTCTCCACTTGCGGAGTACAATCGGGCATTGTGACTGGATTACTCGTCGGCGTGCAATTAGCCGATTGCTAATTGCCCGAGTTCGCACGGGTCGCCAATACGTATCAGCGCGCGACCGAAGATAGAAGAGGCACGCTCGAAAGGAACCGATAAAGAGGCGCCAATAAATCCACTTATTAATACAAGGAGATATCGACAGTGCGCGAAGAAATCGTTGAAGAGAATCGATTCGCCCGTGTAGAAAAATTGGAAAAAGACGACCGCGGAAACGTAGAGGCCCAGGAATGCGCCCTGGTGGAATGCCGCTGGAGAGCGCCGAAGAGAGCATCCGGCGAAAAGCTCCTACTTTTTTATCCCCTCGGTCCTTTTCTCGGCATGGATATCTTTTTCTTCTTCCCTTTGGCAGCGGCACCTTTCCGGCGACCTCGCGCATAAATTCGCGGCGGAGTCGCGAAAGCGCCTCGCCGAAAATAGACCCCGGTCAGTGGCACTTGCTCGCTGCAACGGAGGAAAATCAATCTGCAATTATAGAGCTCGAGTATGCCGAGATACGAGACGTCACTTCGGAATCTGATAATCGAGAAACTCGTCTCGGGATCCGGAGAAAAGTATAGAAGGCTAATAATAATTTCACGATGAAACACAAATTGACATTAAATGGCTAAATTGATTTTAATTTTATAAGGCTCGTAAGGAACTCAGGACGTTTGAAGGATTACAGCCTCTATGCGATCGTATTTAAAGGACTATATGAATTTCAGAATGGTGCGAAATATTCTTCAACATGGTTTAAGGTTATGTTAACGTCGAATTTCTTCCTCAAAATTGCTACATCGATAAATAGATTCTCGACGAATAGCAATAGATTCAAATTGGATGCATGCCGATTACCACCACTCTTCGGAATCGATACCAGAAGATTCATTACCGCTCGCTGCCAGTCTTGAACATAACATTACTGGCACGAGTTCAACTTTGTTTAAACTCAACGGAACATTGACACTGCAGGGGATGATATTAGCTACATCTCGACTCAATATCCGTATCCCTATCTCGATAGCTGCCAAAGGCAACTCGTCGCAGAACCAGAACCAAAGAACATAAACCATAAACACTCGCCATTGAATCTAGGATACAAATTACGATACATAGATATTAAATCAGAAACGATGCATCGGTTCAAAGTAAACCAAAGAACTTGGTCTAAGCAAGATTAACTTCTAGAGAAAGCTGTAGAGCACTTTGCCTAACAGAATCCATCGACTGACCGTGAACGTGTCCGTTCAATGATCTCGAACGATCCTTCCCCGATGAATGTCCACTCTAACAGGGATCTAATCGACGTATGCCACAATATTACCTGGAATTAACTGGAAACAACGTCTGTTGATTTAAATACATTCACATCTGCCGCCGAACGAGGTGAGAGGGTTACTCGCTGCAAAGTGCCGAAAGCTGCAATCCGCGTTATCAAGACGTTGGCGTGCCTATTATAGATGCAAACCGATGACAAACATGCTTCCGAGCAACCTGGCAAGGGAATTGAAGAGGAATCGGATCGGCTGCCTCGACTTTTCACGTACCGCAGCAGCCTCGACAACAATCGCCTCCTCGACGATGTGCTCGCATTTCTGAATCTCTGAGACCCACCTGCAGGCCGTTAGTCGATGCCGTTGAGTGGCAACGGCGACGCGATAATCGGCAAACGGCTGTCACCGCGTCGCGCCAGGGAATATTCACGAATTTTGCCACGGAGGAACTTCACAAACACAACACCCTACGGAATGTCACGCACTCACTTCGCTTAGGCGGCCATCTTGCTACACATAACTCGGGAAAGGGAAAGAGCAAGAGAGAACACATCTCTTCCAATCGGAGAAGAGGAATGCCGCTAGTTTCTTTTTCCCAATGTGTTCGGCACAGTAAATCTCGACGATCTACCATTGGCTAACGAGGCTATGGTGAAATTGAAATGGCCAATGAAGTATATTTGTGCCGACACTGAACCATGCTGTAGCTATCCGAACAAAATGGCGGACTATTTGAAATTGAGTAAAGTACACATTCTTCCATCAATGACGTTATCGTCCCGAAACTGTTTAATATACTCAAAGTGGACGTTAACCCGACAAATAACGAAACCAATTTTTTTATTAATCTTTTTTCTCAATTATCATACACTGCACAGTCAATTATTGACATTTTTAATAAATGTACACGTGTTGCGTCCCAACTAGTGACTCCCGGTTCACCCCCCCGTCTAATTAGTACTCGATGTAAGTGTTTCGTAAAATACCAGATTTAAGCAGCGCGAAACAATAGCCCTTGCTAGTATCGAACTGGCGGCATTATTTAAAATTTAGTACAATGCCTCCCTGTTGAACACTGAAACTTTCATTCTGACCGTAGCGTTCTAATCAATTTAAATGGGTTTAGGAAATCTCTACTGAATGAAACATTTCGTAAATTAGGTAAATTTATCAGTCTTCTGCAGCTTTTTAAGAAAACGAACGAGGAAGGCAAGAACGCAACGGCCTCACTTAACTCGAACGAAAAGTATAAAAGTACGGTAGAAATGGTTTATACCGCGAATGTCAAGTATTTTACTAGCTACACTTCCCATCGACTACCTAATCCCCTGCTTAATATCTAGACTTAATCATACATAATGGCCAAATTTTCGCTTCCACGTAAGGACACAAGATAGAAATATTCATAAACATTTAAGAAACCATATTTTAAATGCATATAATGTTTCAGCATTGTTTTACTCGCGTATATTACAAGTTATACATCTATCGCACCATTCGTTTCTTCCCCACTGATAAAATACTTTTGATTTAAATAATCCACTAATAAATCTGTAACAAGATTACACATAGAAAAGTCAAATTTCAAATATCGACTCTCGCTTAATTCATTTCACCCTATGGAAGTGTCTTTATTTCTTTCGAGCATTTATATTAATTATTCAATGCCTAGAATGTAAAGGATGCGTCATGGACGTCCTTTATTACCCGCTAATATCCCTCTGCGTTTGAGAGTCGTTATCAGAAAGTATACGCTCAATAACGCTGTCTGGTTGAGAAATACTTTCCAAACTTTTCGTTAAAGTTAGTTTGTTGGATTTAGCCTCTGTTCGATTACACTTAGGAACCTGATCGATAAGATTTGGATTCGAAGTGGAATGTAGAGAAATATTTGGTTGAGTGGACGTCGGCCTTTGGCACGAATGCAACATGAGCTCAGGCCCTCCGCCGTATGTACTGAGGAAAAATTGCCAAAGCTCTTCAGGTATTTGCCCGTAGTCAGAACCTGAGAAAATTCAACTATTTTAGGTTTTCTGATTGCTGGACGATAAATATAGACTTACCGGGTTTTAAGACATTTTGTCCGTTTTTGTTAATAACGATCGACGAGTTATCGATTGGTCCAGGGGGTTGGGTTTCTTTACCCCTGACAAAACTCTGCCACTGTCGTAGCCATGCCATTGCCAAAGCATAAATAGCTGTCGGATTATCGGCATTGTAGTTCAATCGCAGAAACACTTCCATTTCATACTGCATCCTCTTCTGCAAAGACTCGTGTTTTTCTTCACATACAGGACACTCGTACAAATGTGTGCAAGCCGGGCCTCCGCCGAATCTGATCATATAAAAGTATAAATTATTTATTCACTTTAAATACCAGTGTTTAATTTTTATAGTGCAGAATCAAGCTTACGTGTTATAGAGATACTCCCACACAACCTGCGGGATTGGCATACTGATCTTGTCTACGAACTGAGCTCTTACAGGATTAACTCCACCATGCGGGCATAGAAAGTCCTTATTGTCAATAGGCCCAGGTTCCGAAAAAGTATTAAAGCGATTTATCCATTGTCGTGACACAAAGAAACTCAAATCGGATGGTTCTCGGGATGATATCTCCATCAGTTCTACCGCTTTATCGCGTAGTTGAAGCATTTCTTGGGACCACTTTTTGTAAAAGAGCACGTAAGCTTCGCAGTTCTTAACCGTCTCTGGTGATACTTGCGTTACGCACTGATCATCGAATTCAAACCATTGATTTACATCTGGATTAAGAGCATAACACGTGTAATGACCACCGCCTGCCGTTCCATGGTGGCAAATGATGGATATTAGATCATACGTTGACACTTTTGATACACATTCTTTATGCAAGTACGGTCTCATATCTAAACCCTCGAGTGGAAAAGATACATAGTTTGCTATCTTTGAACTAAACATTAATTCATGACGAAACCTCTTCAGGTGAACGCACAGTATTTCTGGCAGTTCTAGGACTTTAGAAAATTTAATACCATTGCGAAGTTTATTACATTTTTCACAGCTGTACATATTATCGCCCTTCAACTCGTCAGCACTAAAAAAGGCTGATAAACAATCATGCAAGCTCACCACAGGACCCCAAAACCAGGATCGCATCCACTGAAAAAGCCATGTAAGCCATCCTGACTGATTAGTGACATATACAACATCGGAACATGGACCTGCTTTCTGAGGAGTCAGTGAACCCTGGTGCAGCATGTCGATGTGGTCTCGACTTGGAATGGGCAGCGATAAGTCTTGGAATGTCTCGACCCTTGTCGAAACCCTGTCACAGGTTAAGCATTGTACGCTGCTTAAAAGCTTCCCATCAAAAATATCGCTGATAATACTTCTAGTTTTCATTTGTTTTTTAGTACGATGCTTTACCGGTGAGTTTTGCGTGGACCGCTGTTGCTGCGTAAAAGTTTCTTCAATTGACGATTTTTTTATATTTCTACTAGTGAACATACTCCTTGACTTTTCTGCCTGCAACACCCGTGAATATTTTCTCTTTGTACCTCTCTCACCTTCGTCGCTTAAAGAGCTTTGCTCGCTTACTCCTGAGTCACACGTTTCATATTCGGCATCAGATTGACTGGAGCCATTTCCATCGATCTCGGTTTCATCCTCGTCGGAAGAATGATCTCCTAAACCCTTTAACCTCAAAAGAATATCTCGGTCATCCTCGATGTGCTCCTTTAACTCCTCGTGTAATTGATCCATGAAACATCTTAAGAATTCTTGGGTGTCATGTTGATGGTAACCTCTGAACATTGGATGAACGGTCCTGATGCCATACAAAATGCCATGTGGAACTACGTATCCTCTGGTTTTCCTGTTCCAAATATCCTTAATTAAATTAAGGTAGTTCAAGCTCAGTCCAGGCTTGCGATCTTTTGCTATGTAGCTGACCATAAGTCCACAATCCAAAAAGAAGTGCGTTAATGGAGGTACATTGGACAGTGCTTGAAGAGCGGCATTCATGTAACAGGTATTTCCAATATTCTGAAGACCGACCAAGCCACGTGGTTTTCCCGTAAAATCCTTGCACTCATCCGAATCGGTACTATCTGGAGAATCTCCAGCCTTTTCGTGTATCGTTGTACCTTTCTCCATTCCAACTCTATTTACAATTGCTCTATTATATCTACAAGAAAGAACGGTATTATATTGCCATATTACACAAACCTGTCCACTCGTTACCATATCGCCTACCTATTGCTTGAGGACTGTTGTACCTCCGAATTATCGATCTTGCAATCTATGTTGACCGATGCATCTCCAGCAAACATATTACCAGATTTCAGGTCAACTTGAGTCGGCGACACCGGAGGAGATGGGATGTGCCTGGCAATAACTTCCTTTTCGCACGTGTGACACCAAATATGATTTGTAGTAAGATTCATATGTACACAGTGTGTCGAAAACACAGCGTACTGGCCAGGGTTGTGAACGAGGTGCCTGGAACAGCCGACCCAGCGACATTCGGAGAAAAGACATACCCACAAATTTGGACCTTCGCTGTTGCAAACGCTACATTTGCCAAATTTCTCCTTCTGAGAAACCACGGACTCGACGAACGAGAGATCACCGTGGTTTCCTATATGCGTACAGTTCCTTGCAACCAGAGGCATTTACGTGCTGCGATCGTCTCTCTAATCAGGTTATCACTGGCCGCAAAAATGCGAGATTTTGAAATTCATTTCTCGTGATAATTATTCAACATTTATTTTCAAGTTACCCATGTTGATGTTTCCTCCGACTTCTAACCTGCGCCGATGAGTTCAAGCTTTCCTAGAGTTCCATGGAGATATGACAAAGTGAAGCTTCGGCATGTATTACCAGGGGGGGTCTATTACGTATGGTAGATTAAGTGAAAATATGAAAAATGAGCAGCTCGCGGTATTACAGAACTTTCATCGTGGTGAAAATGTCAGATGATTCGCGTGAGGCTATTCGACAGGAAATTCAGTGCCTGTGCACATATCCTCTTGATTTTTGGACCATGGTGGGGGGTTTGCATAAGGGATTTTTATAACAAGTGTTTCTGGCAGCACTGACCGCACTGACTGCAACAGTCTGGAAGCGCTCGTTGCACGGGTTGTTCCGTGGAAGTGCACAAGGGTTATTTTATACGTCAAAATTATCAAAACACCTGGTATCCGTACAAAATTAAGTCCTTGACACACAGCATGATTGAAAGTATTTCTTCGAACAAGAAATCAAAAATTTAATTGAAGAGTTAATATTAGGAATAAATACATGAACCATCGGAATATACTTTTATAGACAGGATCACGGATAGTCAAGTATAGAATGGCATTGATTCGTGGATTACGTACTATATCCGAAAAGGTCTTATTTCCGCCTTTTAAAAACGTGTCTCGAGCTATCAATGCTGAGAGTTCCGTTGCCCCTCTCGTCCGAACAACCTCCACGATGCAACCTCTTTGTCAAAAACAAGAGTAAGTCATACATGTAATCCATAGTATGTATACAGTTATGCACTTGCAAATTCTGACATACCATGATTTATCCTTCAGAGTGACAGTTACATTTGTTAGGACTAATGGGGAACGAATCGAGGCAAAGGGTAAAGTTGGAGACACTTTACTCGACATTGTTGTTAATAACAGCGTCGACTTGGATGGCTATGGTACGTTGAAGTATATGTTTATATCTTTAGTGTATTATCATAAATATCTCTATAGTATTGCACTAAGCATGTTCATAACAGAATATATATTATAGAATTTTTTTGTTATCAGGTGCATGCGAAGGTACCTTAACATGCAGTACTTGTCACTTAATATTTCCAAAAGAAGTATATGACTCGCTTCCAGAGAAACCAACTTTAGAGGAAATGGACATGCTTGACTTGGCATATGACCTCACAGAAACGTAAGACTGGTACCAGTAATATATATCACTTTATAATTATGTAATCATTTAATAAGCTAACAGATATTGTTTCAAGTTATTGATTATATTTAAAGCAGTCATCTTATATAAGTTTGCTATTTGTAACTGTAGGTCCAGATTGGGATGTCAGATAACGATGACAAAAGAACTCGACGGACTCGAAGTAAGAGTACCAGCAACGATAAATGATGCAAGATCTTAGCAAACCCGTTTGTAATTTCCGGGAAGTAACGAATAACACTAGAATCCAGCTGTACAACGTATCATAAATGGGCAGTGCCCATTTATAGGTGAATTTCTATCAACGAAGGATATAGGACTGAATCATTTCAAAGTGGATATAATATTATGTACATACTGAGTCACTCTTTTAACTGCAAACCTTATATTTGTTTTATCCACTCTTTACCATGCCAGCTTAAGAGATATATCTGTACTAAAGATACGTTTTAACGTATATTTATCTATGCAATATTGTTAATAAGTGCCTACAATTATAGGAAAGGTATGAAATGTTTGTGGCATGGTGTGTTCACAGAATGTTTTGACAAATCATGTCCTATCAGGTGCATGGATGTTGTATAGACTGAATAGTTTTTGATGCAGAAGTGCAACTATGAAAAACTAATTCTAAAAAATGATTAAACAAACTAATAAATTAGAAGAAAAGTATGTTTCATTTTTCAATCACTTTTTTCCCTTCCTATTTAAAAATGTATAAGTTTGCTCCATTCATTGATCCAATTACTTATTCAATTATTTTGTCAATATTGTACCCAAGAGTAAAAAAAAAAATAAATGGAAACTAAAATGAGAAAGTGCAGCTTTCACTATTGACATAACGGTACAAGGAAGCATTTACGCACATTACGTATCAGTGAAAACTAACGTAGGCTCGGGTTACGCACGGAAGAAAAAAAATTGTGAATTACTTAATCAGCACGCATGTTATCTAACACGCACTTATCAAATGCACTTTCTACGTACGGTCGAATTTTTGGTACATTTTAAAAGGTACTAGTCTACAAATTTTAATGCGAATCTATTTCCTAGAGTGAAAGCTTATAAGTAGATACAAATTTAAATTAGATCAGAGATAGAATCTGACTGTAAATCCCGAATCCTTCGGCGGGACTTTACCTTCCTACCATGTAACATTATGCATTCACCACAAACAATATGAGGACAGTCAAAGATTTGGATACGTATCATTCTCGCATGACACTTTATTTTGTTAGTAAAAGCCTTATGAAAGCTTCATAAAAAAACCACATTACATGTTATCAAAATTATAGAATTTTAAACTACTATATCGTGAAAGACATAAACCTTTGCTGCTAAAAATGCAGTACATTCCTGGAGTACAGGGAATACATCAAGGTTGAGCAAGGCAACTTTAGCAACACGTACTTCTACATACAATGTTTGCTCCCATGTGAAAAATAATAAAATGCGGATCTGAATACATTACTGCGGGGGTGTAAATTTATACACAGGATACCTAGGAGCGAAATGACTCATAATTCCTAACATGTGTTCAGATTCATTTCGGTCTCTAAGGCTTTTTGCACCATACATTGACTCCTCATAAGATGGTGGAGCTGAAATTTTAGAACAATGAAAATATAAGCATAAATTATGTGGTTAGCACAGTTTTCCAATAAAATGCCTTGCAAATATATGCTTACGTAATTCAGGATATAGATTTGTAGATGGTGCTGGTGGTGCACTTGGTAACACAGGTTGTTCCGGTGGATAGTCTGTTGGTTTAGTTGGGTAATCTTCTATTGGAGGAGCGATTGGAGTTTGATAGTTTATTAATGGGACTGTCCCAATATAGATTAGAGTGCTGCCTTTTAAATTAAGATGGTACCTGTAAAAATTATAAGAATAGTACAGTAGCAATATCAAAGGAAAATTACTTTCAATAAAAATCTTACCATCCAGAAACATGTGCTTCAATTTTCAGATTATACACTAAATCAATTATACCGCAGTATTTTAAATTGGAAGGTGGAACAGGCGGAATGTCAAGGTTCTGCACATAATCTGCAGTTCCACCTCCTTCAACAGGGCCTTTGCTCACTTGCGTTACTACTATTTTATCCTTCTTTGTTTCTGAACGTGGAGAATTAGCATGAAATGTAATTATCTATAAAAATTAATACAATGATATACTTTATGTTTTTAAGCAATTATTTATAAGCTCCTCAATTTTTTCTTACCTTACGAAGAATGAGGTTTATACTATCTACTGTTACACCAGAGAAATTCTCAACGTTGACTTTGACAGGGATAGATTGTCCCGGTACGTACCCACGCACTGGCAAGGATACATTTACATTTAAAGGAGCCGTGCCACAGCATAAGCAGCAAAATGTTTTACTCAGCTCTATTTGCACAGGTTCCTATAAAAATTCAGTACAATACAACGAGCTGTAAACTTTTTAAACAAACTTACTGCAGCTCCGGGTTCTTCGTTTAAATTAAGCATGGAGATAACTGTGAAAGCAGTCTTGACTTCATGATCAAACTTCCAAGGACGGTCCATAATAGCCTTAACCGTATATCGTATGTGACCATAATGGGACTCGAAACTGCTAGGTATGTTTACAGGAAGAGAGCACGTAAAAGGATACACGTGTTCTCCAATGGGCAAATCGATTTCACTATCTATAAAACAGAAAATAAATAGTGTAATAGACTGCCAAAACAATGAATCACTGTATATATTACCAGAAGCTGATCCAACTACATAGTACTTCATACTGAAATACTCTTCGTGAGCAGAAACCGTTTGCGTCTCGTTTTCGTACCTTCCTTCATTATTCTGCTCTTGTTTATCCGACGACCAGCAAGTATTGGCTTGCCCAACTATCTTCACATGTATATCTACAAACAATTAAAAACTCAATCGATCAAATATGTTATGACAATGACATCTCGATGGAAGAGCATATTTTTGTAACTTCAATAAAAAGAGATTAAATACGTCCACCGGTACGATTTTTTCTTACATAGACTTACTGCGGATTCTTTTTGGACTATCCAAAACTACAACAATACGGCCCGTAACCGTCTGACCTCCATAGTAAGTGTTCCATGGGTTATCAAAAACGATTTTGAAATCCTTTAGCCCCATGTTGTCCTCTCTTGAATTTTCTCTGGATCGCTTCTATCTAATCACACGCGAGCAAAGACGAACCAACAACTAGTAGGGCGGTGACACTTCACACTTCTTTGAATCATCGCTGCAAAGAAGTTAAAAATAAAGGGCACAGACGATAGGGCTATCTAGTAGGAACACGGATTAAGAGAAGAGTCACTATACAGGAACGAAGATCGCCGTGTAGTTAGAAGAAGTGGCGCGGAAGTCGAAGGGAATACTTTGAATACTTTAAAGGCGGTGATATCATTGATTAATATAAAGAAAAAAACACGTCCGATGTGACATAACACCTTGAAACGTGAAGAGAAAATTTCCGAACATTTTTAATCGAAGTGAAATACGCGATTCATTGCGACGCGGCACAGTGTGGGGGAGAATCATTCCGTCATTTCCGTCATTAGCTCTCGGCAGCTCTTGATTCGCCAAAGTGCGAAAATCGGTTTGTCGGCCTAACGAATGATAATGTCATAAAGTATGCTTCCCTTCCTTTGGTCGCTATTTTTAGATTAATAAATTAACTATGTACAGGGCTTTGGGACGGCCGGATACCTTGCATTTCCGATTACACTTAAATTCGGTAAATCATTTCAATACAGTTCACAATGGACTTAGATCGATAATTCAAAGGGAGCTTTTCATTCGGGCCGCTTTTCCGTAACTACTTGCCATGGGTGACGCGTACGTCAAAATTCCCTCGAAACGCCAATGAACTATCCCGATCGATGGGAGCAGCGTTTCGAAAAGGTGGAAATCTTAATAATTGAAAAAATCTTAAAGCAGGCCCCGGAACAACCCGCGACCTCTTGCGCTCTCCTTCGGCAAGAAGTCGCGCGCATACTCGGACCTATTGATCGGGTTTCCGTGCGTGTTCTCGACGGAGAGTCAGCGAGTACACGCTGTAAATATCACCGAGAGTGCAAGGCATCCAAAACCGCTCCTGGATACAGGGTCACCACGGAAAATAGCGGCCAAACATGGTCGAGGGTACTCTCGAAGATGGCCCGCTCATCCGACCCGTGGAGTCCGGTGAGTACCGCAAGAACTCGTCCTTCCAAAAGCTTTTTCGGGGTTCCAGAAATGCCTAGCCGACGAATCGGGAAGACGCATCGATCCACGAAGGATCCGGACGTTCTTGCGAGCTCTCCTTGGGGAATAAAAATGGGAAAAGAATATAATCGAAAATCAAAGACGTTGCCATCGATAGTTATCACTAAAGATCGAGTCATTAGAGGACGATACGTATCATTTGCTCGGTCGCTCGCATCTCGGACGGATACTTCCAGCGGCGCGATGAATTTTTCATGATTTAGTCGAGGCGTCCTTCGAGGCGAGTCTCCCGTTCCCCAGAAATTCATGGGAAAGGGAGCGCATTTGAATTTCCTTCGATCTTCCTCCATAATGGGTGAGCCCATATGTTTGACCGAGCCATGCGAGGTGACACCCTCCGCCACGTCATGCGCCAAGTGCAACGAACGGGAAAAAGGAAAGACGGTTAAAGAACTCGGAGAACGGATTCCCGAAATCGGTCCTACCTTTGAAAGGAACCCTAGGCAATTATCCCCCTGATCGTCGCTCGACGAGACGAGTACTTGGCTAACGTCCATGAAACGTTGACGAAAAAATACCTTCTCGATCCTTTCAGTGTCCACGGCGGCTCTGGTCGGGGTGTCCATCGGGTTGGCCTTCCTGGTGTGCGTGGCAGCGATGACTTGGTGGCTATGCCGTCGACGAAGAGAGCACACCAAGCTGAATTCGGACAAGTCCTTGGCATTTAGACCACCCCATCGGAAACCAACGGCAGTGAAATGTCCTGGAAGCACGAGTCACTATTTGAAAAAGAGTCCCAGTCCGACCGGACCGGGGAAGAGTCCCCCGGGATCGGGGGGGCAGACTCCGAGTCCCACGGGCTCGCAGCCTTCGCAGCCTTCGCAACAGTCGAATAATCCACCCTCGCAGCCGCGAACGCCTCAAGGATCCGGCAC
Organism: Orussus abietinus; assembly: GCF_000612105.2. Classification (NCBI taxonomy): domain Eukaryota; kingdom Metazoa; phylum Arthropoda; class Insecta; order Hymenoptera; family Orussidae; genus Orussus; species Orussus abietinus. Next base: position 3,431,780 of record NW_019396012.1, read on the forward strand.
CCCCGCGCAAACCCCACCCGGAGAGATCACCCTGAGCATCGAGAACGAACGCGACAAGGCCGAGATCGAGAACAGCGAGAAGGTCGACAAAGGCACCTCCGGGGACCCGGGCAAGGACGAGCTGGGCCAGCTGGTCTTCAAGCTGCGATACAGGGCCGACCAGAACGCCTTGGTGGTCACCGTCGTCAAGTGCAAGGGACTCCCCGCGAGGGGCCAACAGAACGCCACGAGCGATCCCTACGTCAAGCTTCAGCTTCTGCCCGACAAACAGCACTGGGTCAAGACCAGGGTCCTGCGGAACACCAGGGACCCGGTGTACGACGAGGACTTCACCTTCTTCGGGATCTCCCAGACCCAGCTACAGGTATCTTTTAGGGAAATCTTCGAGAGTCGCGAATCATTGATTTAAAGCCGAAAACGTGCATATGTACCTGGTCGTTATCGGATCCTTGCAGAAAATCAGTCTACACTTCGTGGTGCTGAGTTTCGACAGATACTCGCGGGATGACATGATCGGCGAGGTGGTGTGCGCCTTGTCCTCGGTGAACGGTTTGGAGGTGGCCGATAATCAGCAGATATCTCTTTGCCGAGAAATTTGTCCGAGGAGCTTCAAGGTAGGTTCCGAAAGTTCAAGAGGCATTCGTTAATTAAAATGGAATGGCCAACAGTGACGACAGTGACTCGAAACGTGCCTTTTCCAGATTCAATCGCAGAGCAGGGGAGAACTGTTGGTATCCCTTTGCTGGCAGCCTGCCGCGAGTCGACTGACGGTGGTGGTTCTGAAAGCACGGAATCTACCTAAAATGGATGTGACGGGACTGGCGGATCCTTACGTAAAGATTTACCTGCTCTACTATTCGCAACGCATCGCTAAAAAGAAGACCCACGTGAAGAAGCGCACCCTCAGCCCGGTCTTCAACGAGTCTTTCGTCTTTGAGATACCGAACGGAGCAGAGGAACTCGGCAACATCAGTTTGGAGTTCATCCTCCTGGACTGGGATCGGGTTACGAAGAACGAGGTAGGAGGAGCTAAAATTAATCAAAATATTACCCCGCATCGGTGGAATACGATTCGGTTCGATATCGATTACAGGTGATCGGTCGGCTCGAGCTCGGAGGTTCGAAGAGCGAAGGTTCGGCGTTGAACCATTGGAACGAAGTGTGCAGCTCGCCTCGTCGGCAGATCGCTGATTGGCACAAATTAAGGGAGTAACCCGTCCTAGCTCTCGAGCCCTATTTTCCAAGATTCCTCCCAAAACCCGCCCTTTCTCGTCGAAAAATCTTTCCCAACGACCCTCGACCTTCGTGACCCTATAGAAGCGTAATACATAGAGTGTCAGTTTTGTAAAATCATTAACTCAAATGCATATTAGGCTTGAAGCGAGTGGTGCATCCAGGCTCGAGCAGATCCACGAAGAGGGGAACGCACTTTCTGGGAGGAAGACGAAGAGGGAGTCCTTGGCGGACGTTTTCGGGGAGTATTTTTACAAGGTCTGAAACTCGAGAAGAGATGCACCAATTACGACAAGATCGAAGCGAATAGGCATAAGAATCAGGTGGGAACATCGCGAAGAAGAAGCGACGACAAAAGAACGTTCACAAAGAAGAGGCAAAAGACCAAGTTCTCGAGGAAATCGAGCGAAGAAATTTTTTTCGCCGACTCTGGAATTCAAGAAGCGGTGCAATTGGCTACGTTCGATCGAATTATGATCGAAGCGAAGAAAGCGCACCTTCTAAATGGACGCGATAAGGAAAATCAAATCTGTCTCGAAGCACCTCCCGGAGGCTCTGGATCATCCAGGGGGCCATTGCCGAATTGCAAAATTTGAAAATAGGCACAATTGGTCCTGGATCCTAACGATCGAAGAATCGAAGGCGGATCGAATCGTCGACGGATTTATTTGGACCTCGGGGGCGATCACCTCCGAGGTTCGGTTTAGTATTAGGAAAAACGCGAGCCGAAGCCGTTTTTCCCAGGTGGCAGGGTACCGACACCCTGCGAAATAGCGTCGAGGAAACCCACTCTTTTCTGCAAGGCGGTCGGATGATTCAAATGCGAATTACCTCCCGTTAGCTCGTTGCTTGAAAGCAGTTGGTTTCGTTGTTATACTTTCGTGCTTTTTGCGCGATCGGCGATGCGTTAAAAGGGGTAGTTTTCGCAATGCTCGCGGATGCGCATCCAGTCGATATCCCAAATGGAGAAATTGCGGAAAGACATACAGAGAGTATACGTTAGGTCGGGAGAATCGGCAGTTTGAGAACGTTCAAGCATTTTCTGGGTGTTAAATAATTTTAGGGAGAACGAACAGGTGCACCAGGGAATGACTACTACTTCACTTTTTTGGCACGTCAAATTGTCATTCACCGGTGGATGGACGGAATGATTCACGCGTTAAATTAATTTAGCGGTGTATAGGAACGATTCGTTTAGTTTCTCGTCAGCGCTCGTTGTCGTAGGCTTCTGAGAAATTCGAAAATAGAGATAGAAAGCTCCCGGAGAACTCATTTGAACTAGACCTGCATTTGCGAGCGTTCGGAAGAACCTGGAGAGGAAAACGGAAGAAATCGTTTCTCGAAGCTTCCATCTAGATTTGCGTTGTTGAAGTTTCGAGGAAGCACGACGGCAAAGGCAGGACTAATTACCAGTTTTCTAGGGAAGGGTCTCGCGAAACTCGGAAGAGTATCCGGTCGATCGCGATTGAGGATACGAGCTGATTAAGCCCTATCTCATGATTGTATATATGTAATTGATATGTCGGGAATAATTACGAGGAGCTATCTTTATTTATCTCTGACCTAATCATGGCTTGAAAACTAAAAAGGAACACCGAAGGTTACTAATCTGCGAGGACGGCTCGATTAACGTCTCGTTTCGTCGTAATCGTATCATCGCGCGATGCCCAGCCTTTTGGCATAGTTTTTAACAAAAGTGATGTTGCACGCCTCAGATCCGCCTCATTGTTCTACCTTCAATGATGCATTTAATTCGCCTGACTTCAAATTAATTTCCGTTTGCGGTGGAATAATTTAAATTACTTTCACACGTTCAGTATTAGACCTACGTAACTTAAATAAGAATTCGTAGCGGAGAATCATTGCTCTAATTCATGTGCTCATCTGTGACTGTCACAATTTTTTAATACCGTCGTATTCGTAAATAATCTCCCAACGCTTAGCAATGGTACTGAAGATGTTCGCGTTAAATGACCGTTTTCCTTTATTTTCTTTCAATCAACTCGCTCTCGATTTTACAAGCAATTTCTTTTTCCGAAAAGGAATAACTTAGGAAACTCGCAACAAGTCGCATGCGAACCGCGGCAACGAATGACAGTGATAATGGATCGATATCGGAGTTCTTGCGACCCGACGATATGGTAATTACGGACACCAAATACTAATCGAAAGTACACGATGTATCACAATATCACACGAAGACTCGAGGGATACACCGAATATTAACGATATCGTTTAACGAACACAACTCAATTAACGAAAATTGTAATCGAGAGTGTCACGATATTTATTTAATTCCTATACAAGACATTAACGATCTAATGAAACGATTATTATAAGTAGTAACGTAGTAAAATCATGCTTCTTCCTTCGTTTGTACGAAGAGCGACTTGGAAAAATGTAGTTTTCCCCAAGTTAGAACTTCGTGGAAACGAGGGATTCGCTGTAATATATATATATATATATATTTATTGTCAGAATGAACAGTTAAAAGACATCGTTAAGCCGTTCAGCTTCAAAGTATGACACGCTCGACGTTCGGCGAAAATATTTCAGCTAGCGACTTAATCATGTTTTTTCATACATTTTACTTCGACCCGTTCGAAATGAAAAGGCATACTGCGTGCTGTGTGTGAAACAGATTTTAAGGCTGTGCATTCAATAAAATATTGAAAAACGCTAATGAATTTCTTTTTTCAAGCCTTGCAATGTAGAATAAATAGAATGACCGAGACGGTATATTCGAACATTTGAATCGATTATCGACGAAATAAGAGAAGCTACCTAAAACGATTAATATAGGTACAAAAATATTTTATTTAAATAAACATTACATCAAATACCGTGCGACGTGTCAGGTGTCATAGAAAAGTGCATCAATGGGAATGCAAAGTCGAAGTATAAGAATGTAATATATATAACGCACGGTATGCTCCTCTGTAATGCTTACCGCAACGCTCACAGCAAAATGTGGTAGAAGCTAGGTAAACATGATTTTCATAATATAATAAATAACTATTATTACATCATAAATACCTGAAAGACTCATAAAACACCCGATCATTTTCCACTTTCATAATATACAGTGACACACTTCAATTTCGAAGTGTTTCAAAATGTACTTATGCTAAAGACCTATTACATACCTAGGGACTTTTCACCAAGATAATTGTCCATTGAATTTCCATACAGTAATTGACAAGTACATTGACTATTCGACCGTCGCCTTCAAAGTATCAACGACAAGATACAGACATAATTATTGTAATATAAATACACATCTTGTGGAGCGTAATCGAGTCACGATTCTTCGGCAGAATTGGGGAGGACATTATTTAAAGCTCGTGTCGTTTCCGATAAAGAGGACTGAAAATCAATCCTAGTTGAGGATGAACAAGCGTAGATTTAATTAAAGTACTTGTCATAAGAGCAGTAGTGTGTATACTATCCTCTTATCACTGGCACTCCTTTTCGGTTTAGTCAATTCTCGTAAGGCTTAGACTTCAGGTACATGCCAATCACTTTGAGGTATATTCGCTAGAACGTTTCGGAGACACGAATATCAAACATTGGTACATTAACCGATCCTCAGACTCCGCGGTATAGTTTGTACTGGTAGGTTAATAAAAACCGCACTACGTTATATCCTGAGGGCGATATACATTATTAAGGGTAAAGCCAAGTTATCCACTTGGTCAGTTCTCGCTTCGACTAGTGAGGTTCCGATCACTACCAATATGGTTCGAAGCAGATACCATCCACTTGGGATGAATCCTGCACAAATATTAGTATCCACCGTTCATGAAAACGACCACATACTTTGAATAATACTGTTTTAAGAAAAGTAACTTACCAAACCATAGCAATCCGTATATTAAAATTAACTGACTGATGATGCAAGCTGCTGTTCCTTCGAATGATTTATGTGAACCCGGCCACTTATGTTTACCCCATTTATAGCCAATCGTACTAGCTGCAGTGTCACCTACACCTACTGTTAATACTCCACTCAGTAGAGGCAGCAGCTCGAGATTATCTGTAGGCATCCACAATGGAAAGGACAATCCACTCAAAAGGTAAAGTGGAGTCAATGCCACTATTGAATCTTTTTCATCGACAAATGAACAGAAGCCTTCTTGCAAGAGTTCTCCTAAAGGTGGCAGATTCAAGATTCTCATCAACTAAAATTAATATTTAATGATTAATATTAGAGCATCACTAATATTTACGTGTACGACAAAACGACTTCAACTTTCCTACATTGAACATTGACAATATGCTTACTTCGAGTAACACGAACAAGGCCATTATTACACCACTTGCTAAATAAAGTAATGTCGGTTCCATTATTAATCCTGGAATATAAACTGCCACTGCCAACAGGTGAAAAGATTTTCTTGCCGATGTCGAAGCATGAATATTTGAAAGAATTCTATATGTTATTGCGCTAATTCCCAACAATAAACATAGTGCCCAATACACTATCATAAATACCTGAAATAGTTTTAACCATAATTTATCTATTACTCATAATATATAATAGTACACAAATTTTACAATTGTTAAATATTGTATAATTTACTCACTCTTCTCATATCGCCAAAAGCAAAGGTGAGTACCCAAAAAATTGCATTTTGATCTAGTAAATTGTACAGCACTGGTAGTACAACAAGTAGTACCATACTCAACGTTGTCACGTAAAAGTTCTTGGAGGAACGTAGTTTAGAAAAATATCTGGTCATCAAGCAAAGCATCATAACAAACAAACCTCCTACCTGTGTCATAATAACGATGGAATTCAAGTTATAATGGTAACACCTAAGTCCAGTTGTCTATAGAGATCGATAATCATCTCTGGGACTTACTTGTAAGACTACAGTAGCCACATCGTCGTCGTGAATTGGTGGCAGGTGATATCTAAATGGTAAGTTGGATGCAGCAGAAAGTAAAAACAAAATGCACCCGTGAGTAACAACCGTTGCTTCCCCAAGAGTAAAACATCCAGGGAACAGTGACATTGCTTGCACAACACCCCACGTACTGAGTGTACCGACACTTAAGCCCCATAACACACTTGTTAGTAATCCTGCACTTAATTAAAAATTATATTTATTTTTATTAAACATCAAAATGCAACTAGAACTCAATTATCATTTTATCGACTGAGATAAAACAATAAAGACAAATTGAAAATGACCAAAGGATGACGTACCTTTATTCCCTAAAATAACATACATCATAGATGTTATCATCGATGGTAAAAAGTAAACCAATTGAAAATCTTTGACCATTTTCATGTTCATCGACAATCGGGTGTAAAGACATGCACAACTGATAATCAAACCCAGCCCTGTAATTCCTAAAAGTAAACAAACTTCGGAGTAACTGTTTTCTTCTCCCAGGACAGTAACCATGGTACTGATCGCTGCTAGCGAGCCCAGCCATAGTCCAGAACTACTGTCTTTTCTAAAAATAAAAATTGTTGTTCATAGTTAGTAATTGTCTGCATGATACGACGAGAAATTACAACTGCAGCAATTATCTTGAGTTTAGAAGATTGTGATTTACACGTTGCACCGAAGTAATGCAGAATCAACTCAAAGGGAAAACAGTTAATTCTCTAAATTAAAATTATTAATGATTGATCATCGCTTCTGAACGAAACGAAAACAATACAATGAGTTCCGGTTTAAAAATAACACGGGACAAAAGAGTAAATGTTTCCATTCTAGGTTAGGTCGTGTTGGAATAATCAAAAATATGGAAATTAATCATTAACGTACCGATGAATTATACCGTTGGATCTTAGGTTTTGCAGTATTTTTCCCTCGAAAACTTTGTAGCGGTCAATGAGGCACTCCATTTTTCAATTTCGATCGGAGACGAAACGTCACAGCACTGGCAACCACACCCCCCTATTTTATCAATCAAAATACAAAGATCGAGTGACTAATCTTTGCACAGTGATGATAACTCTCGTTTATACGTGAAAGGTAGAACTCTTTTATCGAGGTGACAAGCTTCTGGCGGTTGCACTCAATCCAGTTTACAAGAAAATATACATACATGCATATGTATGATGAGTCTAGTCTCGCATCTTTGATAAAACTGGAACGCGCCACTTTTGCGCGGCATTGCGACCGACTGCGACGTTACGCCTGGCAGGAGATACAAAAAAAAAATGGTATATTGTATCAATTGTATTCAGCACATGCTTACAGATCAGACAGTTTACGCAAACAAAAATGAATTAATCATTACGAATAAATAATTCACTTGGAACCACTGGACTTTAATTACAGGTATAAATATTAATTAAGGTCAGAATATTTTCCAGATTGTTAAAATAAAATAGTCTGAAATAATGATTTCATGATTTTTTATCATCACTATAGGATCCATTTATACATTAAATGGTTTAATATAAATATTCAGTTTGAAAAGACTTACAAAATGGATAACATACTCAAGAAACATATAAAAAGTCATGTATAAACTGAATACACCGAACAAATAGGTAAAGCAAAAATTATCACACTTAATCATTAAATTTAAGTAAATATCTAAGAACAAATTTGTTCGAGCTTCATTTTTTAAAATTACTGTTACTATGACAACACTTTGTAAACGTTTACATAGACAAAATAGACACGGATATAATTTAATACTCACTAATTATATGTAAATAATATACGAATGTCTACATTTATATATAGTACATAAAATATAGTATGACAATTAGGTCACTTTACGAGTACACAGGGTGACAGGACAGGTCAAAATAAATTTGGTTCTGGTTCCATGGAGTCACAAAACTTTGCAGGGCACATGCAAGTTCGAGTTTTCATAAAAGAGACTAGGCCATTTGTGGAAGGGGCCAGGGATGTAACGGATCGGTCATGATACAACAATGGTAATATCTTCGTTGATAGCTCTTTTCCAAAATCATTGCTAATGAATGAAAAATATACTTATGAACTATTAGCTTTAATAAACGCGATTAATCCATTTGTAGAAGAATCATGACTGGTGATAACATCATTGTTGTTCAATTCAGGTTCAATGGCTTTGGCCAATTGCTTGCCTAATTCCACGCTGCATATAAGAATAAAAATTCATTAAATATCCCATATCAATTTCCTTCATGCAATTGTAGAAAAACCATTTTCTTTGTTGTATGAAATATAGTTCAACTCACAAAGGTAAACTAACTAATGGCAAAAATAGGTTTGTAACTGTTACTTACCCCCATTGATCGAACGAATTAATGTCCCAGATTATTCCTTGCACAAAGATTTTATGTTCATACATAGCTGTAATAAAATAAAACATTAAAAGTTAATGACAGTATACAACACCATTAATACATGTAATACATATTAATAGCATTAGGGAGAATTTACCGATCAATGCTCCGAGAGTAAATGGAGTAACAGCTTTAACAATAATACTGTTTGTGGGTCGATTTCCTTCAAATACCTTATGAGGTAACAATGCATTTACTTGCTCAGGGCTTAATCCTGATTTTTGTAGTTCATCTTTGGCTTGCTCTTGATTTTTTCCCTTCATCAAAGCTTCAGTTTGAGCCAAAAAATTTGCAAGAAGAATCTTATGATGTAATGTTCCTTGAACCTGTTGTTAGATATGAGAAAAGTTTAATTCACATTCTATTTAGTTTTTATAAAAACATTGGGACGAATCTTTTCTTTTTACTTTATTGTGTGACAAGACAGGAGCAATGAAATCTGCTGGAATTAGTCTTGTGCCTTGATGAATTAATTGATAGAATGCATGCTGACCATTAGTTCCAGGCTCTCCCCACACAATCGGGCCTTAAATACAAAGAATAAACAAAGAAAATTGCAGCGTGATTCTTTAAATTAAGCAGAAGGGGGATGCAATATCTGAAGACTTTACGTACCAGTTGAGTAATTTACAGTTTCACCAGAACGAGTAACATATTTTCCATTACTCTCCATGTCACCTTGTTGGAAATAAGCTGCAAATCTATGTAAGTATTGATCGTATGGTAATAACGCATGAGTTTCAGCCTTATAAAAGTTATGGTACCAGACCCCTAATAATGCAAGAATAACTGGAGCCTATGGAACCAAAATTATTTTAATCAATTACTGAACACCCAAATATGGAGAATACCTTTTAATTGAAGTACTAACATTTTTTTCTAAAGGAGCACTGCAAAAATGTTGATCCATAAAATAAGCACCACTTAGTAGCTTTTCGAAATTGTCAAAACCAATTGATAACGATATTGACAGACCAATTGCAGACCATAATGAATATCGACCTCCTACCCAGTCCCAGAATCCAAACATATTTTTTTCATCGATACCAAACTCTTTGACTTTCTGTGTATTAGTGGATAAAGCTACAAAATGTGATGCAACTGCAGCTTCCTATTGAGAAAGAAATATATTTATAACAAGCAATTTCCTCGAGCACAAAAAATCAGATTTTAGTTCACCATGTACTAACGCTTTTTAAATGTTCCAAAAGCCATAGTTTGGCTGATGTAGCATTGGTAATAGTCTCCTGAGTGGTAAAGGTCTTTGATGCTATTATGAAAAGAGCTGTCTCTGGATTTAGTTTTTTCAAAGTTTCTGCAATGTGAGTTCCATCTATATTGCTGACAAAATGAACCCTTGGACCAATATGATAGGGTTTCAAGGCTTCGGTTACCATCAAGGGTCCCTGAAGAAATTTTCTTTTAATCATTTTCATTTTGTATTTATATTTTAATATCGTTCTTAAAAAAATCAGCTATCTTACCAAATCGGAGCCTCCAATACCAATATTGACGACATCTTCAATTGGCTTACCGGTAAAGCCTTTCCACTCTTTCGTTATGACCTATTCACGCAATACAATATAAAAATTGAAACTTTAATAATTTGTCAAAGAATTAACATACCTGATTGGTAAATTGTTTCATATGTTCCAATACAGCATTGATATCCGGCATAACATCTTTGCCATCGACCAATATAGGTTTATTACTTCTGTTACGTAAAGCTGTATGTAAAACGGCTCTATTCTCAGTAAAATTAATTTTCTGTCCCGAAAACATTGCATCTCTTGCCTGTTCTATTTGCCGTGCAGTTGCCTACAGAAGCATTTATAAGTTTTCAAGAAAATAGAATCCATTTTTAATTTTAATAATATGTAATAACATGAGTCTGATGCAATATCTATCGTACTCACCAATTTAATTAAGAGGTTTAACGCTTCCTCGGTAATTCGATTTTTAGAGTAATCGAGCAAGATTGATCCATCATTTGGTGTCTCCAATGTTAAACTGTATCATGGAGTATCATTATATGTAGTACATTAACAGGTTATCAAGGTAATTATAAAGAAAGCTCTACATCGTTTAAATAGGCTTTATGCAGAAAAATGATACGGTAAAATAAAATTTTAATATTTGCAATGATGCAATCAAGGTTCAAGGCAATGCTTCCGTTTAATGTACGATATAATGATTTGAATCTAATAAACAATGTTTATTGATGGTACAGTATTTCCACGTGTACTAAAGAAATTATCAACGTTTATAAACCTCGAATTATTTTAAGTGACATTATTTCGCGCCCTTCGGAAGGTCAATTCAAGGACAAGAGAAAGAGGCATTGATCACCTGAATTTCTCGAAGCGGTTTGGATTTTGGTGAAACAGTTCGTTAATATTTATTTGTACTCCATTCTTGTCAAAGTATGTCTGGAGTTCGACCCAAGCTGGCACGGTATTTAATTTTGACTTGACTTCCATCTCCGATCACTCTCAATCTGTATTCGCCGGAGCACTCGTAAGTGTTCGTAACACTTGCAAGGTTCAAATAAGTGATCCGCGATCCGGTCACCCGCTCACATGACGAAAGTCACATGCCGCAGAACTGAAAGCAATGAACAAAGAGTAGCAGAGAGTACCAATATCCACCAATGTAATGGAAGCCGTAGTCTATACGTGTCATACGTGCTAAGCGAGGAGCGGTTTCAATACACCGCCGTTAGATGGCAAGGGTACTGAAATAACTGTGGAACGGGCATCATGGCCATTTTTTACCTTCTCTACAAGAATCGAGGTGAAGTAAGGAATTGAAGAAACGAAAGGAAGTTTCGAATGAAGGTATAACCTCAATTTAAACCGTACCGAGATGTCTCGAAGCATTATTGAGTAACGAAGTATTCATAAGATATTAGAAATGTCGTTAAGTCGAATAAATAAGCGCTTCTGCGCTAGAGTGCTGCCTGTTGTCGGACATACTGCTCGAAAATATATTTCTCCAGCAGTGGAAGAAATTCAGTCCTCCAAAGTGCCAGAATATCCTCCAATATTGGATGTTTCCTACCTTGCACAAAAGCAGAGACAACGCGAACAAGCTGCAAATGAGGTTAAAGTTATAAAAACTGTAGAAGAAAAATTGTTTAAGTTAAACATCCCAAGATACTATGGTTGGAATACCCTTAACTTAGAAGAAGGAAAAATTTGCTATAATTCGCTACCTTTTGCCCAATATATTACAAGAACGCATGTAAAGAGTGATTCGGATCTACCATCGTGTTACAACGACTCCATTGAATCCGATGTATTGAATGTTCTTGTTGATGGAATTAAAGACAAAATTAAAAATGCAATTTTATTTGAGTACACTGAACGGCGGTATGTACTGCAAAGTATTAATTTACAGAGCAATCTCTGCTTCGTGATGCTTTACAAGTAATTTTGTTATAGGAGAGAGTCAGAGTTAGATAAAGATGTTTTATTAAGTCCTTCAAAATTGGATGACGTTATGGCAGATGCTGTGGTTCGACAAATTAATAGGCTCATTCTAGGTACTCTTTCAACAAAGTATCCACATCTGTTAGAAGTGCAAGTAGACTATGAGCCACGTATTGAAGCATTTTGGAAAGTAGGTGGGATAGTACCGACTAAGGGCTCACGGAGTGCAAAAATAAATAATGAGTTTTTAAAAGAATATGCTGATATGCCGATAGACAGATGGTTTCAATACAATGGAAATCCGCTGTTACAGTTAAGACACGAGTTTCCTTTGAAGGAAATCATTCCGTTAAGTGATTCGGAAAACACAGATCTTAACGTTCCTGAATTTAGATACGATCCTCGAGTACTGGGATACAGTAATAAATTACAACACGGCACATGCATTCCTGGATTTTGGCCAGGTGATCCAAGCGAGTTCGGTACTTTGTCTTATCATAAACGAGGCTACATGGCTGAAAGGCCTGCAACTTATGATGATAAAGATGATACTCTTATTGCACAATCGATACTAGCATCCTATGGATGGCTTTATCCGCAGGCATGTTATCAAGGTAACTTTCCGACTTGTAAACGTAAATTAACATTCAGTGTTTCTTTGAGTTTGAATTTTTTTGTTTAAAAAAAGGGAAAGGTCATTAGCAAATATTTCATTCTAGGCTTTTCAACATTTCAAGATGTAACGTACCCATTAGTAACGCAAACTATTATATCAAATGGTCAATGGTGGACATTCTGTGTGTACCAGCTAAACACAACGCTTCTATATAGTGAACATATAGATATTAATCCCAGGCGAAACATATGTTGGGCCACTAAACCAATGAAATTATTTGAGAAAGTTGAAGAGAAACAGCTTCATGGATTTAACGAAGAAGTTTTGAAGCTGTTAATTAAGTTTTATGCCAATGTTCCCATAGAAAGAGCAATAAACATGAAACCGTATCTGGGAGAAACGGAAAAAGTAATAGCAGATATTGAGGATCCCGAGAGAAGAGAGTGGCTAGAGCATAATTACAAATATCTGGTTTCCAAGAGATCTAGGCATAGGTGGGATATATTTTATACTTTTATTTTCTTAGTGGTATCTCATGAAACAAATATAGATTTCAAGTATGTTTTTATAACAAATTTTAGATTAATGCCAGAGATTTATAATTGGGAGTGGATTTATAAGATCAACCATAAAACCCGTCCGTTGGATAGGCGGGACACAAAATGGGAGCTTGGAAAGCCTATAATAAATCGCAGATTAGATGACCATACACCACAATATATACCAAAGGCTTTAAGGCCAGAAGGTCCGAAAAGCAAAAATAAATGGGCCAAGACGTATTATCCATAAACAAAGTGTAATTAATGTTTTACGTTATATTTAGATTTAATCACAGATTCACTCTGAAGTACAGGCAGGTAAAAATTTGTTTTTACAGTTTTGCTATGGAACCTGCAGTTTATTGTATAATTAATGGCTAATTTATGCCAAATGTGTTAGGTATGCATTCATTTGTATACTACTGTATGGATGGAGTATGGTGGTAACATTAGGTTGATATTGCCCCTTTCGGAGTCATTGATGCTCACGTTCTGTGGCGTACTCAGACTGCAACAGAAATCCATTTCTCTTCATTAAATTTTCATAATATATGTCATCTTCAATCAGTACATAATTATCGTTAACGTACGTATTATAGACGATAGTCACGGTTTCATTTTCGGGCGTGGTGAAAGCCATGGCTTTAATATCATTATGATTTGTGATATCCACCCGAGTTGATCCTCGTGGGATGAATTTGCTAAAATGCGCGATCGCGTAGAAAATAGGCTGCTTGTAAAACTCGTCCTTCTCGGCGTTAACGATGATAGCAGCGTCCGCAGCGTTTTTGGCCCAATTGGGACCACCTTCCATATTCAGGGCGAGATTCCAATCCACCCAACCAGACACCCAGTGGTTAATATTCTTTAACACGTCATCATTGATAATATATATTTGACATAGAAATTTATTGAGGAACCAAGATCGATGCAATACGTACTTGAATCATGTATAAAATGTAGTATTCCGCTCGTTCCCACGATCCCAGGACCACTTTGTTGTAGTCCAAAAACGGAACTATACGAGCAAAGAGAATTTTAATACGTATCCAAAGAAAAAAAATTCTTCAACCTTGTTCTTTCGCTAAAAATTATACGTACCGACGCATGATTCTGTCGTAATTAAAAATTTGTCTGGAAATTGATCGTGGGTCCAGTCGAGTAAAATGGGAGGAAAGTATTCATCGGTGTACCAATGTAGACCAATGCCGGAGACGTAACTCCTGACTTTCTCGTTTTCGAAGATTTTGCTGATGTACCAAGGCACAAAACACCTTTGGTCATCCAGACCGATTATGATGGTTTCATTGTGTTGCGAGGCTTTTAAGGTTGGTCCCAGATTATTGGCTACCCACTGGGACAATTCTTCAAATGTCCATCCCATACTGTTGAAGGATTTTATTTCTAAGATCGCGTCATTCGGTTCGTTTCCAGTTGAAATGGTCCACATTTTCAATCCATGTGACTTGTAAGCATCCAGGAATTTTATCAAATAATTCGCATATGTTTGATAATACTTCTGCTGGAGATGCCCTGCGAATTTCAATATAAATTGCGTACCGTTTGCATATCTCGGTTACTGGAAAAAAAAAAAAAAATCAATTGAAGCGTCTACCATATCCTACGTATCGATTGTCGACCTTCATCCATGGCGGCGCAGACCATGCCGCAGCGAGAAACTTTAATTCTGGATTAATTTCCAGGGCTCGCTGCATAAGTGGAATTTTGTAAATATAATCCTCTTGCGTTAACGAGAAATACTTTAACTCGTAATCATTCTCGTGGTCGTCCAGTTCGTACGGTCTGAGGGAAAAGTCGGTGCCACCGATCGGTGTGCGTCCTAAATTGTACTCACTGCCATTCTTCCCGAAGTACGACCTGTCAGGTGAAAACGAAATTCCTATATTTGTTCCAGCTATCTCTATCTGTATTACAAAATGACTAAGTGAATTTACTGTAACAAGAATTCTTGAGCCGCGGGTCTGAGACCTTTAATGTTGATGCCGGCTGAGTCGGTGAAGGCACCCCCGAAACCGTGCATGGTTTGATACTTTTTATTTTTATTAACGATCAGAGAAGCTCCCTCGATCGTTTCGTTACTAAACGTTCCATCGCTTGGACTCAGCCGTTGGCCTGCCTTGCTCGAAACGTAATGCAAGAAAGTACCCTCGTTCGGCGTATTTAATTTCGGGGTGAAATCGCAGTGCGTCGAGTTGCACACGCAAACGACACTACCGCTTCCAAAATCTCGTGGGATGCAAGAATGGCCTGTTGCAAAAATTAATAACACAATTTAACGCGTTCATACTTCAAAACCGTTCCAACTTTTTCGCCTAATGTCCACGTGTACTTACATACACCAGCGACGAAGGCGAAAGCAAGTACTCTACGGTACATCTTGTTTCAAGAGCAGGGCAGTCAATGGCAAAACGAAAAGCAGAGTTCTTGAGGTGAGCTGGAACAAGAAAGGCTCGATAAAATCGCCTGATCCTAAACAATGGAATTCATTCACCCCGTAGAAACGTCAGATTCGACCGATATGGCCATCACGAGAATTTTTTAAGTACACTCCGATTGACGTTTCCAGACGGGATACCGTCTTGGAATGTGTCGTGCGAGACCGGGCGTGCACTTTTCGTAGTTTTGCCTTGCAAACAGGGCACTTATGACTATTTAAATCACAGATTGCTTGTCGCTCGGAATATCCGTTGCGGCCCTTGTTGTCGTGGGACGGGCATGACTCGTAAAACGGCCTGACTGAATATTTAGTACGGAGATTGCGCGGGGTGGACGTACCGGCTCCTCCCTCTTATTCTCGCAAAAAGGCCGCGTTTTAATTCCACCAAGTAACCCGTCACGAGACGACACTCCCGCGGGAATGGATATGGGAATACTGACTGTCGTCGGCCTCATCTTCCGAGAGCCAGAGAATTAGCCGCCTCCGCAAATTAGCCACTTGGAACGTTTGATCGCTATCTTGTACAGTGGTTAGTACTTTAATCCGGTAACGGTACCGTCCATTTGGAATAGAAACTGCCGAGCAAGTATTAGGCTAAGGTAGGGTATAGGAGGGTAGGTCGGAGTCGTTCCGATCGGCAGAGGGCTTTGCTGGAACGTCGTTTCCCTGCACGTTTCCACGGTCCGTTCGCAGGGGGGCATCGATGACGTTAACGCGTAAAAATTTAAATTCACGCTCCGCGTACCTCGGCGACGATTATGCAGGTCTAATTTCAGTGGGTATATATGTTAATCACGAGTACACTGACAAATCCACGAGATTCCGTTATCTGTCGGTCTGCTCTGAATTGCGTTGATTGGTGGCGGAGCCGAGTGCGCGTTAGTCGCGGGTGCTCTAATTATTAATAACCGAGTAACCGCGAGAAGTTCCTTCGTTCGGTTTTCGAGGCACTTTTAGCAGCCGGCAAAACTCAGGGAAGGCTTTCACTCGATTGATCGTTCATTTAATGGCACCTCGACCTCTTTTACGTCGCCCGGAACTCACGCTACTTCTCCGGCCCGTATTAAGTCGCTATCACGCCAAAGCTCTTTCGGTCCCTCGTGAACTTCGACGAGAGACTTTAATTCTCGCCTATTTTCCGCGTCTTTTCTTCCAGTCAATTTTTGCGTGGCCTTCGAGACATCGCCCGAAAAGCTATGCCCGTTGCTGTTCGACGATAGATAATGATATCGACGTGATTCTACATATCGTTGTTTAGAGTAGTTCGAGACTTCCGGTCATGTTTCGGTTGGGAAGTGACATGGCTTGGATAACGAATGAGCGGTCAACTTGAATAGAAAATTCGTTTTATTCCGACGATTCTCAATGCTTATTATGAAGTTACATTTTTTTTTCGCGTGAGACGTATCATTACAGGTGCGCCATTTTTATGAATAGAGTAAGGTTGTCAAGGAGGACTCCTTCGAGCGTTGAATCTCCGTATTTTCACTGCTTTCGGGCTTAAACATCGAATTGCTTCGGGGTGAAATGGCGACTTTCTTATGGCTTTGCACCTTCGCCCTTTGCTCCTTTACTGCAGGTGCATAAGGTCCCTTAATTCCTTCTGGGTACTATTGTCCTCTTATCTCTTCCTGAATGCGCGCGGGCTCGCTCTTACGGTCTATCCACTTTTATTGGATTTCGTTCCTCGCTTTCTTCCGAAATAATGACTCCATCAGTTGTGATAATAGTTCTCTCGGAGTTGCTCCGCCCGCTGGCGGGCTCCCTGAGTTGTATCTAAATCGTATTTATTTTATTTCCCGGCAGAGAGAAAGAAGGAGAGACGGAATGGCCGTCGCTTAGAACGAGGTGCCTTTTGCCTTTGCTTTACAAGACTTAACCCAGGCCGGTGGACTAAAGGTCTTCGATTTTCTTCATAAGGCGATTAGCGTAACTACTCTTACGCTAACCCTATTTTACTTAAATGGCTTTTAAGGGTCACTTAACGAGGATTCAAGAACCTCTACTGGTTGGTTCCAGTATCCAGTCATTCATCGAAGTCGCGGCATGACGAATGCTTAAAATTGCGACGACTGATGAGCGAGGGAAATAATGACATCCGTTTTAGAACGATTGCGGATTACTCGATATGGTAATGACCATTAGTCGGCCGACTGGCCGATCGCCTCGCTGGATGCGACAAAGTTCAGGAATTTTTTCTCGTAACCACAACGGGGAACGTTAACACGCGTTGAGAACTCCAGGGGGGTAGACGAGACCCGATGGCCCCGTAAAGCTGCATTACCTTTTCTCTGGCGCATCTCCCCCTCGGGTGGGAGAGAGACCACGTGGAAGATTTGGGGAAGGTGCGAGAGACGGGAAGAACAGGGGTGCATTGTCCGGAAGATTCTTTCCAACTCGGTCCCTTCGAGGACACCGAGTTTTACCTCGGACTTTACATCGGTTTAAATGAAACGCAGATAGCGTTGCTTCAATTTGACCGAGTATCCGCCTTTTGAGAAAGTGGAATTTAGGATTCGGGATCGAGCTTCCCCTTTGCCCCTTCTCGATGTCCTCTCGTAGGCGGGCTTTCGTCGCCAACGTGGCGGAATCTCCGGTTCCCGTCGGGGATCCTCCTTGCACGCGACATTAGGAATATGAATATCGAGGGGCACGAAGCGTTCACCGGAAGTTGGGCGGAAATGCAATTTTCTCTCGGCGAGATAGCGCGGACGTTGTCGCGGGCGGAATGGGGGGCCGGGGGCGAGGGGAAGAGGAAGAGGTCGCGAGGCGGAAGACACGGGGCAGGGATCGAGATGGGAGATAAAGGTAAATGCTTCGACATTTGACATATTCAATTTCCAGGAAACGATACGTCGTCGTCACAGCGAGGGGCTTCAGGCTCCTCGAGGGAGGGCGAGTCCTGGACCGCGCGATGCGGCGTCCCCTCGCAATTCCGAATTCAAGTAACGCCGAGGAGATACGTTTATTGCGACGGTGCGGACGGTTTTCTCGGGAGCCGTAAAGGTAAATTGTTGCATCTAGAATTTTCTTTCCTCGGCTCGTGAACGTAAGTAATAAACCCGATGCTCTCTTCGCGTTCCGCGGAGTCGTGCCTCGTATGAGCGATTTCCCTCGACTCGGCGACCCCTTGCCCATCGAAGTCCGCCTCGTTCCCCGGATCGCCCGGGACCGTACCGTTTCGTCCGACGATGAAACGATACATTAGGTGCGCTCTTTAAATCCGAATTGAAACACGGAATAAAGCAACCCATACCGAGGGAGGAGTACTCGGAGGGGAAGATTTATCGCTCGAGGGTGAGTCGGTTCCCCGCTTCTTTATTTTCAATTCGATGTATATCCGCAGCCAGGAAGCGACCGACTTTATTATAAAGGAGATTTATCGCCCCGCGGAGAGGAGCTTGTCTACTCGTTTCATTCGGGCGCCAGTCGTTGAATTAATCCACTTGTTCGATTACAAACTCCCGGGAAGTCATGCAAATCGTATTCGGAAGTTAAGGAGGTGTGCAACGGTTCCGGGGAAATAAGTCGGCGGTGGGAATAATTCGCCGAGTGGAGTAGGGATATTCGTCGACGCGCCGTCGGTCCGGGTGGTCGTATCGATTGCATCGCGAAGGATGTATTCGAATATAAACACCGCGAGGCGGTGTCCGGGGTGCCGCGGCGCGACACGGAAACCCATGTCGCGTATGACAAACTGTTCGCCGCAATTAGGAATAGGCGTGCGCGGTACATGCTTCCTCCGCGTGTCCGCGTATGCACGTTCGTCCGCTCGTCGAGCGCATCGCGGTTCGGCTTCGTCGACGATCGAGTCGCCGAAACTCAGGGCGGGGTCCATTCGCGAGCACCCGGGGACGAGGGGACCGGTGCACGCGACAGGTGCATCGGTGCACTCGGGGGTGCACGTGGGCGCCGCGGCGTGGCACGTATCAATAAAAAGCCCGCCCCTTTCCCGCAACACAATACTTCGTATCAGCTGCACCCGATCGCTCGTATTCCGGGTTTTTGTCGCGTCGACGACGCCCGCGATTGAGGAGCCGAATCATATTCGAATATTTGCCGAGCATATCCGCGATATATCCGCGATATATCCGCGATATATCCGCGATGGGTTCGAGAGGGCGCCCGGGAGCGCCAAGTGGTGGAAGGAAATAAGTGGATTTCGAAATGAAAACGGAGACCCAGCTTCCCAGGGCCGCGACGCAGGGCGCCGGATTAAGTTCCCGGCCGGTCCGGAAAATCGATCGCGCCGATGCATTCAATTATCGATGTACGGTCCCGTCCATCCTGCCAAGTCCGTGTCGTCGGGTTTCGGGGATCATCGTTTAGGAACCCGGTCCTCGTTGATTCGTCACTTCCGTGGATCGGCTGGATTTAATTAGGACTTATTAACGCGCGGTAAAGTTAACAGCGATAAGCCGTGAAAGCCCTTTGATTAATCTACCGGCGCGGAGGCTTGGGAAGCGGACCGCGTATTCCACGGTTTCTCGAATATCGTCCATTGCGTCATACCGACAATAATGTTATGACGCGGCGTTCGGGTACGCGCACGGAACACATCGAATTACGGGAAATGTTTAGCTAAATGAAAGCGAGCCCCGGAGTCGAGGACGGATTGAATTACGACAGCGCGGCACGGCAAATCCGACGAAATAAGGGCCGAGAATTTAATCGAATTAATGCCGGGTAGAGGACGAACGGTACGTTTCGGTCCCTCCGAAGAAGTCGTCCTGGAAAAGGGCTTTCTCGATTCCGCGTTGATTTCCGTTCGTCAAAGTTAACGCTCCGTGAAAAATGAACGGCCAAACGTAGATACACGGTTCCTCGATTTCTGCACGCGCTCGCGTATACGCGCAAATTGGTCCCCGCCATCTCCGCGACTCATTTAAATTATCCAGGCTTCCACCAGGATCCCGTGCCATCACGGCGAGGTAATTCCGTGAATAAATTTGCGGACGTTAAAAATACTTCCGTCCTTTTTTATCCGTCGGGCTGCGAGGATCAGCGATTTAATAATTTTTAACTTAAAATTCGGTCAGCGAGTCGGCGGAATCGTCTCCGAAATTACGCACGACGCGGCCGAGAATTCCGGGGGAATATTAAAAGTAATCCCATTCGCTCCGCGTAGAAATGCAAAGCGGCGGTAACTCGCGTCGCTTCGAGTAACCCCATTGGTCAATTTTCCCGGAAAACCGAATTCCCTCGGAATTCGCGAGGAGCTCGCATTCTGATTGCCCCTGTAACCGCGCCCGCGCGATTTCGTTACCGGTTACGTTAGAACGCAGCGTTCCCGTTGGTGCGGAATGAATTGCAAATAATCGACTTCCGTTATCCCCGACCGCGTGTAAACGTAATCGGGTTTCCCGGGTGTATACGCGTAAACGCATTCACCGCATACAGTGTTCTCAAAACGAGAACCCCATGATCCAAGTGTTCGTTAACGAGCGATAATGCGGCGTCAGTTCTTTATTTGCGGTCCATCGATAATAATCGGGTGCGCGAAGCGATACGGACGAAAAATCTCCTCGGACACTCTAAATCACGGAAACTCCCTCGCGAGCGTCCCAGGAAGACCCGGAGGGTACGTGTCGGGGCTTAAGGAAAAGTAAAGTGATACGATCCGTAAAATACGCTGAATCTCCGCGAGGATCCCCCTCGCGGGTTCCCTTCCCTCCGTTCGTCCGTACGCAATATTGCAGAACCCACGAAAGATCTGGACGCGGACCGATTCCGCGCGGAAATCTGAGCGAAACGACCCTCGTGCGAAATTTCGTCTGACCCTCGGATCCCGAGTTATTTCTCTTAATGCCCCTTCGGCGGGATTTCCTCGGGGGAAGTTGAGGAAGATAAAGTTCGGAGACTCCGTGGGGACAAGTGGCATCGAGGAAGCGCGGACGCCGAGCGTCCGTCTCGGGTTGACGGGCGACGGCGCGTCGCGTTATGTGCCCGGAAGCTGGAACGACTCGCGCCGACGTTCCATTAGGGGGAAAGAGAATTCGCGGCCGAGGAGCGAGGGAGGCGCTCCCGTAAAGTACTCGCCCGTCACCCGAGGTGTCGTTCGAATCGAGATACTCGACTGCGAGAGTCCCTCGCGGGTCTCCGAGCGACCCGAAGTGTGCACTTCCGAGGGTGGAGGGAGAGACCTCGCGCCGATAAAAATCGATGGAAATTTACATACATTTTGACACGCTTCATAAATTCGGTTTCACATAGAAAAATAGTAAAATGGTAGAGTTACAAATTAGAAAATATTTAAATACCCTTAACATTGTATGTTTACCGTATTGGTGCATTTTTACTTGAAGTTAACGTAGTATTACATTATGCGAGGTGTAGATATCTACGGTCTAAGGGAGAGATCGCCTAACGACGTTTTTCGTTCCGGCAGTCTTAGGGAAATTTCGTTTCATTTTCGGAGCTTGACAGGTTCCCCGGGGAACAGACGGGCCGATAATTGCGCGCGTTTCTCCGGCCAGCTCGGAAAAAAATCGGCCCTCTATTATTTATTAATTAAAAAAAGATCCATCGGGCAGAGCCGAGCTTTGACGAGGAGCCGCGGGAGACGGTAACTAGGCGGTTTATTGGATGTTTCATCGGGAACGTTTCCGGGCCCGGGTCCACGCAGCGAAATTCTCCCTTTATCGTTCCACTCTTTTGATCGTGAACCGGCGGTTACCCTTCCCGTAATATCGGCGTGAATCCGTTGGCTTAATTCCAAGCTTCCCTTGTACGACCACCGGCGTAATTCTCCCGAGTAACTCGGTCACTCGGGCCCCCGCTTTCCGAGTAATCTAGAAAAACCGACTTCGATTTCCCATAAAACGTTCCCCCCTCTCGTTTTGGCCCGCCGCTAAACTATTTTCTATAAATTATTCCGAGGTAAGGGACCCGCTCGCCGGAACGATCCGGACTCGCTATTAATTCTCGCCCGCGGATTGGACCACCCGCGGTGGTTGCCGGTAATTCCATAATCGCGCCCTTTGACGCCCGATTCAAAAACCGCGTCGAAATGTTCGCCAAGTGTGCACTGGATATGCATTTGCCCGTAATCGAGGGCACTCGTTGCGTCACCGGAACCGTTCTAATTCAAAAAGGCACCGGTTGCGAGGGAAGAGATCAAAGGGGAGAAGCGCGCTCGTTTCTAGGCTACTTTACACCCCGCGGAGGTGCCGTTGGCTGTTTCGCCTCCGACTGCGAGAACCGTTCCCAGGTGACGTACTCCGGGTTTATTGCACGGTGCGCGCCTTATTTCGGATGCACTCCGCCGAGAGTGGATTAGTTTTTTCGGCCAGGTACACGAAATTTCAGAGAATTTCGCCGCCTTCTTCGCCGCGAGGGCGTCGGAATTCGAGAGATCCCGACAGTCCTCGGCCGGACAAGACACCTAAGTACACCCTGGTTGCTCGTCGGGCACGTCCGAACATACGTAGTTCGATGCTCGACGATCGACTCGATTGGTCGCAACCATCGATCTTGAAAGCGCTCGTGCATTAACGACGTATTGATTGCAGGTGCGCGGCGTATAGTGGTCAGTTAGCTACCGTGCAATCTATATCCTATTGGACCTTGGCAAATTCTCGATAATTACCTATTCAACCGTCGTCCTCGCTCCAGATCCTGGACGAATTGTGCCGCGTTTCGGAATTACGCGGGTGCGTACGAGGAATGGCCGACCCGACTCCGCGGGTGAGTCGTTAAGCCTTTCGGCAGTTCCCAAGGTATTCGAGGTAGAAATCCACAAGGGATTTCAGAGGTTCGCCGTGGAAATTACAGCGCGCAGTGATATCTAATCTGCGAGACGTTAATTAACGGTAGGCTCCCCGTAAAAGCGCGGACGTTGCGGTAGTTTAAAAAGCCCTTTGCCCATCCGTAAGGGTGAGTTACGTTTAACCTCCACACAGGGTGCACGTACCAAGGCGCGCTCTAAGTCCTGTAAGGTGAATTTTCATGCCCGACCCCCGCTCGTTTCTTGCCTCGTTAAGTTTTAATTAATTCACTTTCATAATGGAGTTTAACGGTGCACCCCGAGCACACATTCCGGGACGCCCGCCGCCCCGAGGAGGACGTTAACAATCGGTTCGCGACCCCGGATTCCGCGTGCGTCGATACCACGGAATTCGCTTGGGTTCTTTTCGGCCGCGTTTTCCCGGGGAATCTTCATTTTGCCGGTCCAAGAGCGCAACGGGGAATTACGGAAGCCGCGTAAAATAAAATACACCGCGTTAAATGCTCCCCCGAGGAATTCCTCGCGAAATTCCCGTCTCGGGCCCCTCCGGCCTCGTAATTCGCGGGAAAATGGCCGCGCTCGCTCGGGCAAATCTCGAGGTGCAATTGCGGCTCCCGCGATTCCCGGTCGTTATTAATTGTACGAGATAAACAGCCGCTGCTCGGGAATTTATAGACAGAGGAAAGTTCCGCGGCGAGGCGCGGAACCGCGATCCCGAGACAACGGCGCGAAGTTGCATGTAAATCGGCGGGCCGAAGTTTTTAATGAAAATTTGTAATCTTGGATTTTCCAAAGGACCCGCCAAGTTCCGGGGCCGCGCGGCTTTGATGAAAATGTTAATCAAATAGGACGCCCCGAGCCGTAAGAGTCGCCCTAAGCCTCGCCTAATACCTTGTTGCCGTTTGCATCGGAATGCCGGCCCCGGACCGCGATTTTATTTGATTAAACTCGTCGCCGGCCAACTTCTTCGGATAGTCCCGGTATGCAGGAATTTGCCCAGATTATTACCCACGGGACCCGCCGAGGCTCCGCGAATTTCTCCAAGTGGTCGGTTTCCTCCGAATATCGGCGAGCAGGAATTTATCCAAATTGCCAGCAGGGGGAAAGACGAAAATCGTGCCGATCGAGGCGATACTCGGTGGGAACCCTCCATAGGGCACTCTTTTGCGAGAGAAAATCAAGCTTCAACGCTCGCCGTCTCGGACGTATTTTTAAGCATCTTGGGTGCACGTTTCGTGACCAGGAGCTGTTATCGTCGATGGTCAGGACTTTACATCCTCGTCCGCGGTACTTAATTATAGCCGGGCGAGTCGATTAACCACGCCGGCACCTATACTTTGTCGCGGTAACATTTTTCGCTCGCGGAAATGTATCCCCGTTATACAAAGTGCACTTCGTGACGGCCGATTTGCTCTATTAATAACGGCCCGTCCTGCGTCTTATCCCAGGGCGGATTATTCGATAAAAAACGAGCGGAGTCGGGAAGCCCGAATCGAGAGATCCTCGTCTCGTCGGGAAGGACGAGGACGCTGGTCGAGGGTGGGACAAAGGCCGGAGGGGACGGAGCCACGGGAGGAAATGCGTTTGAGAAAACAGAGAGTGGCCCGCACGCGTGTCGTTTGCATGTAAATATCCACTTAGAGTCCGTGTTCCTTTATTGGGTTCGCCGCTACATCCCGCCGGCCACGGGTTAGCCCGGTAAAAGGGACAGAAGGGGTCAGGTGGTTTCCCTTGTCGCCTGTTTTCCGATATGTTGTACTCCGTCCAATCTGCCGAGAACAAAGACCGGGCCTCGATTACAAGTGGGATCGACTGGCTCGATTCTCTCGGTTTCCGTGGCCCGAGATTCGGGACTTCCCTTTGCCGATTTCTCTCGGCCCGACACGCCGCTCGTACCCGAACGCTCGACTTACTCGACGGAACTTTCGCCTCCGATTCGAGAATAATTACGACGAAGGTATGGACTCGGGCCAATCGATGAGTTTGACGTTCTCGAGTCGGAGAAGACCGTCTCGTCCGGCCGGCAAGAACGAGCACTCGGTCTTCCCCGGGGACGGAGGTGCACCGAAATTAAATTCAACCGAGACAAATGACGGCGTCCACGACTCGTCCACGCGGGCGAGCGACGACGCATCGGGGGGATTTATTAAAATAATATCGCCCCGGGCCCGGCGCTCCTCCTCCTCCTCTTGCTTAAAATTCGGGTTCGCCTCTCGACCAATAATAAATGCCGAGCCATTTCGAACTGCATTCGCCGGTCCCGTTGGCTTCAATTATTCATTTTGGAATGAAATTGCTCGCCGAGTTTCGGGCTGCACTTTCGGCGGTCCTTTTGTTTCAATTATTCATCCCCCGGGAAAAGGGTCCGGCCGCCTCTTGGAGATTCGCGTATGACCGGATCGAGGCTTCGACGGACCGTCGCCGTATGGCAGGAATTTAATATCAATCCTCGGGAAACCATATACTTAGGGCCGGCTCGCGTCTTCGATCCGCTCCTTCGACCCCCCGCGTTTCCGTCCTCCTCTCGCTGTCTCGTCCGTCCCCTCGTCAGGCTCAACACTTTTCCGACGAGCTTTCAGTGGACTCCGTAATATTTCCCGGTCACGTCCCGGATATGCATGAACTTTAAAAAGTGGCGCCTTCGTGCTTTACAGAATATTAAAGCCATTCGTATTTACCGGAGACTAGATACCCGCTCCGCCGGCAGACGTAATGGGGCATTTTTTACCCGGCGGAATATAATCGCTTCCACGATGAGCGGTTCGCGCTGCAGCTACATCGGGCACGCCTTTCGTGCCGGGAACGTGCTCGGATGCGCGTTTCTAATTTGCGAGTCCTCCGCTCCGAATGACCAGAACGCGAGATGACGGATTCGAGGCGCCACTCGACGTCGAGCCAACAAATTGCGAACACCCGCCGCGGTTGACTCCGACACGCGAGACGATGCATAAATAACGTTCTCCGGCCCCTTGCACTTTATAAGGCACTCCCACGGCCAACCCCTCGATCAAGGAACCCCTCGTGGGTGCGCTCGACGCGTGCCCGTGATCTTTCGGATCGAATCACCCTCCGCGACGAGGCAGACTTTATCCTGGAATCTCGGAATGTCCCGATTAAGAAATTTTCCCGCGGGCAGAAATTGCAGGGAGGAGATACCCTCGATGGGCAGCGGGTCATCCCCATGTACGTAGCCAGATAAAAATGGCCATGTAAATTTACATCGATTTTTATCAGCGTACTCGAAACGATACCGGAATAATGCTCACGGTTTCCTCGGATCACCCTCCACTCGGGGATCACCCTGCATCCTCGCGGCGGGGGTGGCGCGCCTCCCAGGGTGACTTTCCAATAATGGATTCAGAGGGCATTTATCATCCCTCGTCATCAGCGTCAAAATCCTGGCCAAACACGACCATGGAGCCGGCACTCGCCGCTGAATGCCGAATACCGAATACAAAAGAGTGCGCCAGCTGGCTGTGTGTGGAAAGTGTATTCACTGGCGTACCCCGCCGGATCGGAGCCGCCCCTTCGCGATGTTTACCCGTTATTTGTGGCGAGACTTTGGGAAGTGTTTTAGATCCCCGCCCGGGAGATTTACGAGCCCCGCCGCACCCTCGACGCGCCTTCGAGGTCCCTTTCTCGTATGCGCGGCGATTCCTCGATTTGGAATACCGTTCCTCCGGCGGATACGCTCGCCGTTTGCCCGAACCCCCTCGTAATTTCCCAAGGAAACGAAAAGGAAATTATCTTCTTCGGGGAGAGGCCGGATTTTTACGGCGTTGTTATCAGCCGAGCGAAGGTTAGGGGGGAAACTAAACAGGGAGCGGTGTTAATCGATCGCGCCGGGGGATGTACTCGGGGTACCCGGGACAGGAAGCTCTATTTTATAAAGCTCTACGGCTTAATTCGCGTCGGCTGACCGAGGGGGAGAGATAGTAAGAATAATGCCCCGTGATTATAGGCTGGGGTCATGGTATCGCTTCGCCGGCGTGTAACTTAAGGCCCATGGAAAACCGCGGGAGGTTTTCTCGCCCGACTTATCGAAATCTCGGCGCGACCCTCGCGTTACGGGGGAGCTTAAAATCTCTTTCCTCGGTGTCCTTTCTTTTTTCAACTTTTCAGCCGCCCCGCGTCCCTTTTTTACCGCGCGGCCACTTCCACGAGGTTTCTCCTCGAGAAATTCTGTAACTTTTATGAACCGGGAGCTCGCGCGCTTTACGATACCGGATTTACGGCGGCGGGGTCGGAAATTTCACGGGAGGCTCCAGAAGTTCCGCGTTAGTTTTGAGTCCAGAACTCGAACCGTAACTCGGGCTTCTTGGATCGTCGTCTTCGGGGGAGCGGGGCAACGTGCATTCGCCAAAGGCGACGGTAAATAGGTAAATTATTCGACGGTCGGATCGTCTTGGCGGGATTCGGCACTCCTCCCTGAGCGGACGTTGAATCGACTTAAGTGCGTTTGCCTCGCGACATAATTTGCCCATCGAGCAGTTTCTGACAATGACAGCACTCAATGGAAAACGTCCCGGAGTTCCGAGTCAAGGTTGAGAGCCCCGAGTCTCGCAACTTGTCCCCGACAAGATTCCGATATTGCCTCCTGTCGTTGAGCTAACCTTCGCCCAAGTTCGAAGGTTCCGGATAAGAGCAATCCTCCGGAGCTGCGATTTGCTTGCCGCGCCTTCGGATCTCGGGGCAATTCCCCAAGTCCGAGTTTCGATGGGAGTTTTCGACCGCGTGTCTTCCTCCCGACCACTCGGCGTTACTTCGGTCCGAGTAGCCGCAAACTTTGCTCATTACCCGTCCGACCGTTTTCGCGAACACGGGGCGATCCGTTGCGCTTGCCTTCGATTGTCCGATTCACCCCTTGTCCCCGACAGAAAATTGCTCGAAAAAATGTCAATTTTTTTTAAACGGAAACCTCCGAGAACAACCCCCCGTTCTACTCTATGCGGTGATTTTAAAATCTCGCGTAACGAGACGCGACGGAATCGAGTTTACGAGCTGGAAGTGGTCGGCGCAAAAGTATACGTCAGGTTTTCGCATTTTGTTCGCGAAGGGTTGCAAATAGCTCGCGTCGGCGCTGCCGACTGGGTATTCGTTAAACGAATTAGTCATAGAAAAGGAGGTTCTGCCGCTATTTCGTGGCCGAGGCTAAAAAACCTGCCGTTTCATTCTCCTTCCCCGGCGGCGACGTTATAACGAGTCGAGGTGCGTACTTGCACACGAGGCGGTGCAGTTCGTTACGTAAATTACAGTCGGCGTCTGGACAAAAACGTAACAGCGTTACGCGTGTTCACTTTGTTAATTAAACAAGCATTTAGCCGCGGGTTCCGCCGCGACAACGCGGCTTATGAACGTCAAAACTCCGGGGATAATGACCAGGGGCGGACGTCGCGATGTCGGGAGCGATCGATTATCGGAGGCGGTCGATGGACGTTTCGAGAGGGAATCCTCGATCGAGCAAATCGGGAAAAAATCCCGGCGAGCCCTGCCCTGTCGGAAATTTCGCAACGCCCGTTCCTACCCCGGTGGTCGTTTTCGCCACGAGGGTGCGCCGGTAACGTCGTAAATAATTTTTTTCTCTTATCATCGTAGGTATTACCGTCACCCGAGTGCATTACGTTGTATGGGTTAACGCGTTTCCGAGTCACCTTGCATGATAAACTTCTTTACGGAGCGGCAGGGGGGCCAGGGCCAGAGGAAGGGTTGCACTTTATGATACACCCTGTACCCCCGTGGCTCAGGGAGGATTACGATGCCCCGGAAACTTCGGCCCGAGTTCGCGAGGGGTGAAATCTTTGAACCTAAGCATCTGCGAACTTCGGTTACCTCCCAGCAATTCCGACTTACAAAGGCAAGGGTTCTTTTTGCCGATTCGACTTGCTACGCGCGCCGACCACCATTACGAGAGGCTTCTAATTTCTTACAAATTTCTTCCAACCCCGGCAATGGTGCCGTTTAAACCGGAAGATAATTTAATAAGGGGGCGAGGAATTAAGGGGCGCCAAGATATCCCGGACAATCCGGCGCCTCGTTAGCGAGAGTTGCACCGAAAAGAGCCGTCAAAATGGACGGCGAAGGTTCCCCATTCGTTGGCGGATTGAAAGCCGCTGGTTTGTAATTCCGTCCCGGGCGCGATTCGTAACGACCGGGCGTGCGTCAGCGGGGGAACGCAACAATGATGAACTCGGGTAATTGCCAAGATTATGACGGGGTTCTGATGAGGCGGTCCGGCCGGAACGAGGGGGATACTCCGACTCATCGGCGAGCTTTTATAACAATTAGCACCCTCTTGTTCCCGCGGAGATTTGCTCCGGCATGGCGCACTCGGGCAGACCTCCGAGTGTAATGAAATCGCTGAAATTCATCCGCCCACCTAGAAACGTACCTATTTACCTACCGACCTAACTACCGACTTACCTAACGACCTACCTACCTGTTGGAGGGATCTTTGTTTAAACGCGCTCTGCCCGAACCGTACCTTTGCGTTCGCGGCAAAGCTGGGGATGTCGTCACGATTTTCGGGTCTCACCGAGGTCAGGCTCTCCCTCCGCCCGACACCGTATACAGCGAATAACCCACCGGAGGACAAAACTCCATATCTAACACCCCTAACGAAGGGATTGCTCCCCGGTACGGAGTTGACGGAAGATTTGCGGAATTAACGCGGTCCACGGGAGTTGCGACATCTGACCAGCACCCTAACGAGGCGGCACCTGTTGGAGGAATCTTTGCTCGGCGTTCGTCCTCCCGAGGAGGTCTCCTAAGGGGTCCGGGTGTAGCTTTCAACGCGGGAGCTTCGGCGATTAATGCCGTCAAGCTTCGCGTCGCTGCTGCACCGCGGGCGCCGGCTCCTGCATTAATTACTGCAATAACGGCAGGTTATTAATTGCGCCCGAGAAGTCGATCTTCAAGCGAGGGTGTTTCTTCCCCGCTGATGGGCATTGTCGCGAGCGCGCTCCTTAACGATAATTCAAACTCGACGAGACTTTCCTCGCTATAATTTGATAATTTGCAACCCGAGATGACCGCCGCCTCGACGAGGTATATTAAAAATAATTAATTCCCTACCGAGCCAGTTTTCCGGCCACCGCTGGCCTCGATACCTTTCCCTCGGTTATCGGCCGACACTCCCTGGTTATCGATGGCTCCTTTGTGCTACTTCCCGGCTAAGTAGGTTAATTACGTCTCGTCCAAATTCGTAACGAAAATACGTCCGATGCCGATCCCCCCTTCTCTCGGCCGACGGCGAGGGACGCGTGGCTGTAAAGGGTGGCCGGAAAATACGACGATCGCGATTTGGGGAAAATTCATCTCCTTTACCGTCCGCGCCCCACCGACCGGAACCACCCCCGGTGACCCTTCCGCGAGGACGAATCAATCGGTCCGCGCAACGGGGAGGATCGGCCGAAGGACGGAGACGTATATACGCGGAAGCCGATTTCGGAACAAGCTTGCGACGCGTCCGGTTGGGATTTTTTTCCGCGTTGTTCCGCGTTTTCCGGCGATTCCGGCCATTCCGCGGGCGTGCGCGCGTATGCCGAGTGGATTTCAAGTGCGGCACAAGCGGCCAAAGCGGCACGGCAAGTATCGATTGTCGGGCCGGTTAGCGGGTGCCGAGTCCGCGTATATAGTTTCACGCTGCAATTCGCGGCCTGCCCATTCCCATTGTTCGCTAAAAGTCATTCAATGGCCTCGGTTAAGCGTGCCGACGTACCGATCTAACGCGGTCCGCCGGAAAATAAAGCGGCTGAGTTATTTTGTTATTTTCCCTGAATGGTCCTTGATTGAGCCAAGGGTGTTTGCCGACGGAATTTCGTTTGACGAGTCGGAACGCCGTTCCTTCGTCGGAAATTGCGCGGTTCCGCCACCCGCCGTCCGGCCGTGGAGACATCTCCATCGGACGCGCGAAAGTCGCGGGGAGGGTGGAGAAATTAAAACGGAAGGGAAGTCGGATCCTCCTCTGGGTAGCGGGTAAATCGGTTCCGTCATCCTCCGGTGTCAGGACACTCGGGGCAGTGGCCGGCCGGAAGACTCGGCCGCAGGGCGAGCGCGGAAATCCCGGATCCCGGGAATCCGGAAAGTCGAGAGCGAGCGCGGGGTTAGACGGCGCGATTCGCGCGGTTTCAATTTCTCGTGTCAGAAACACTCGTGAAACGTGACGTATCACCCGACCACCCCTGCGTTCCGGGCCGTGGCCGACTTTTTATTGCCCGGACCCGGAACAAATTGGGCTCGGCGCCCCCGCACGTATCCACCACCCATCGTCAGGGGTGGACCCGTGCCCGCGGGATCCAGGGCGTTTTCCGCCCCTCGTTTGCCGATTCGGAAATCGTCCGAGTTTCCCGTCGACCCCTTTTCGGCCTCGCTGTCCTCCCGTAACTCTCTCCCATCGGGACGGGAGACTTCCCGAGTTTATCCGCGAGTATCGCTCGTCCCGGGATTCATCGGCCAAGTTTTCTCATCGTCCTGGCGACCGAACGATGCCATTGGCCGTTCGAGACGTCGTGCTCGGTCCCCGAAGTCGAGACCTAGGGTTTCCGGAATCTTTCGCGGCCTATCCGCACCTCGTCCCGCGGACGGATAGGCTCGTTTTCGACGCCGCTCTCCCGAATACGCATCCTCGGAATGGCTTATGAATATTTGACCATCCCCAATAATCGTTACGGCAAGTAACGATATTCCGAGGTGCATCATGCGTTTTTCTTCTTTCGGGGAAATTCAGTTGCAGGACTGCAGTTTCATCGAATTGCGCAATCAAGGCCGTAGTTGACGGGAAAACGCGGCATGGCGGAGGGACCGTGCCGGAGGTAGCCGATGGGCGCATCGATGCGGAGGGTTGATTTTACAAATCGACGAGAAACGATTGCATTTTCCGTGAAACGATCCTTTTACCGTAAAGTGGGTTAACCGGCGGCACGTTTCTAATGCAAAGCCACGAGCGTACCGGCTCGTTCAAAGGTGAAACGCCCCGTGGAATGTTTGTTCCCCGAGAGCTCGAAAACAACATGGCCGGTGCGTGGGAGTACCGTAAACGGGATGGAAACTGCTTTCGCGAATGCGAAATTTTCGCCCCTGGACAAAAATCCTCGCGCCCATTAAATTCCCGAAACCGATACGTCGGATTTCTCCCGAGTCCGCTCGCTCGAATAGTTTCGGAGTAACGAAGTCGTCGAACGTGCCGAGCGATCGCCGAAACGCGATCGTTCGATTAATCGGAACTCGGTCTTTTCCATTTTTTCCAGATATTTTCAGCCGATAGGTAGACGCGCCGGCAAAGGGGCGCAAAATTTTCCGTGAGACCGCTGATCGCGAAAACTGGCGAAAAGGCGAGAAACGCGGAAACGCGCCCGGGCCAGGTCTCGTCTCACCTTGCTCGTTCAATTTAAGTTAGCGCGCGTCTTCCTTTTTCTTCCCTCCCTCTCTTTTTTTATCGCGCAACTCCGTTTACGCGGCGAAACTTTCATTATTGCGATACTTCCGCGGTTTTCTCGCGGACCCCCGGTTCTCGGGCTTAATTTCATTTAATAATTACTCGCTCGTGGGAGTCCTCCTCGGGCGCCGTAATCGTTAACCGTGCCGGCTTCGCCGCGACCCGAGTTAAGTTAACCGTTCCTTCGACGTCAGCTAGAAAAAGCGATCCACGCCGAGCCGGATAATCGGCCGACTTCGTTACTCCCGACGAGTTCCTCGATTTTCGCCCATTCAAAGGAGGACCTCCACCTCGTCGAGGAAGGTCGCGATTCTCGCCTCGGCAAGATGTCGAGGCATTGATAAATCGGGACGGCATCGCGAGCGCGTTTCCGGGCGACCCTACGCGAACCGCGCTATAAACTAAACCACCCCGTCTGATGGATTTATGCCATTAAGCCAGCTCACATATTACGGTCTTATGGCCCATAAAGTAGTCTGGATAAAAGTGTAATATGCAAAATGTGCGCAGCCGAAAGCCTTCCGGAAATATCCTCCAAGGATTCCCCAGTCATCAGCGTTAAAACCGGAGGGTGTACAATGAGGGAGGGTTCGATCGCACTCTGGCGGTTTAACGCCCGGGAAGAGTAACGCGAGTCTTGGGGGCAAATATCGAGACCCCAGGTGGGCTGCCGGCTTCCTTTCCAGGTCGCTTGCCGGCTCGTTCGAGCTAATTCGCCGAGAAGCGAAGATTTGGCAAAGCTCTTACGCGCAATCGTAGTTTCGTTAGGGAAACCGCACTCGCGGATGGTGTAACGCGCGCCCGGCCGAAGTTGCGCGAAGTCTCCGCGTTAAGAACCATTTGCCTCGGCTGGCTCCACAGAGAGTTAATTACTTTAAGACGTCGCCCTTAATTACGGGCGTACTCGAAACGTCAGGTAACTAACTACTGTCTCGGGTAGCTCCTCGCTTCTTCGCGTGCACCGGCTGACGCGGCTGCGCCCGACCCCGACGACCCGATTACGCGACTTCGGGACGGTACAAAGAATGCCATTATGTTTCCTCCTTTCATACGGAATAATAATTTCCATCTCTCGACTCCGTCATTAGCCGCGAGCCGCAGCTCGCTCGAGTTTCCTCGGGGCGGCGACGACGCAGTTGGTCGCTCGCGCATCAATTCTGATATTGCGCGTCCGGGGGGAGCAATAATCGTAAGTGCCATCCAATTTTCCAGAATTCCTGCGTCCGGTCAGCGGACACGCCGCGGGGGGATCGCGCCGTTTTTCCGGCCCTTTTTAAGATACTCGCGAAACGCGGCTCTCGACAATGGAGCGCGCCGGCGAGAAATTCCGAAATTTCCGCTCTCGAAATGCATCGCGGCACGGCAACTCGCTGGGTCAACAATGGACGCGGGATTTTCAGTGGTTCCTTCAAAACGCTTCCGACTTCGACCGGTCGGAGTTACGGATTTTTTAACAATTAATTTTTTTTTCTTCCCTCGAGAACGATCGCGTGCGCAAAAATCTGTTCCGCGCAAACACGTAGCTTCCGGCTTGTATCGCGAGCGTATATATCAAGCGGCGAACAATAAAGCTCACTTTTCAGCTGCCGGAAAAGATCACCGGGAAACTTTTTCCACCGAAAAACCAGAGAATTTATGAAGTTCGCACCAAGCGGATGTTGCCGTTCGGCGACCCACGTACCATAAGCTAGTCGTGTAACGACGTGACCACGGTGCTCGCCTCCTGGCGCCGTTTCTAGCTCTCGCCGCAATAAAATCCCTAGATGGGCTATCCGCGGCCATACATCATTCCCGGCTCGTTTTTTGCCTATTATTTCGACCATTATTTCATCTCTAGACCGAGGCTCGACGGGACCTTCCGCGACTTCGCGATCTCTCCTTTCGGCTAGCCACTTTGCACCCGTTGTCTTCCGCCCTTCGACCCTCCGGAACCAGAGAACGCGAACATTTTCGGGGACCCTCAACTTTTATTTTCCGACACGTATCTGTCGTTCCTCGATGCCCCATTCATCGTAGGGACCCTCGCCCCTCTCGCGAAGAGTTAGGAAAAAGATTGCGAGACAATGGGCGAAACTTTAGCGACAGCTAATTCCGATAATTCCGTATCCGTCGCGCGTTACTCTCTGCACCGCGAAATCATCGCGGTTGCATTATTTGTCCTTTTTCCCGGCCCCCTATAAGCTTTCCGCGGGCGTACATTGTAACCCTCTTCCATTCGGTGTATCATATGCATCGTGTAATTTCGCGCGCCATTAGTGAGACACAAAAGGCCGAAATGCGTTTCGGCGTGGGCTTTTTATTCGATTCCACCGACTCGCGGCATAATCGCCCGCCGACTTGTGCACCGAGGCAATATTGGAAATTCATTTGGGGCTTTCCGCGCGCGTCCACGTCGAGGTGGTTGGGCTGCCTCTTCCGCTCGCTCGCGACTGCCGGTCCTCGGTCGTAAGACCGGGAAGGGGAAGAATGGACGAGGAAAGGCCGCAAATCGATCGAGTTGCGGTTTCGCTAATTCCGCCGGACTCGCCAACGGTCGTGGATTACCCGCCCGATCTACTTGCCCGTTAAGGGGGCTTCCACGCCGCAAACGATGCGTTATTGTTCCGTGACGCGGTGCATCCTCGCGTGATGAATGGTCCTGCGATCATCTTTAATGGCCAGACATAAATATGAATTAATAACCGGACGAAAAATCATTATGATCTCGGCTCGCCTAGCCAACGGCCGCGCGGAAAACGACTGAACGCGAAACCTGGCCATCAATTTTAAAGGGCATCGAGCTTTTGTGCGCACTTTTCAAAGGCTCTTTCATCCCATCCGACCGCGGAATGATACGTGGATAATAAAAGATGTGAAATAAAGCCCCCTCAACGAGCCGGCTTCGGGCAGAAAATTTCCGGCAAATATCAATATTTCGTTAACGAGTGTCGGATAAGCCGATTTTTACTCGAATGAACCTCGACCTGCGTGCGTTCGAAAAGAACCCGATCCTCTCCCTTTTTTTTTCTCCGATCGATTTCAATGCCTCGTCTCCATTTGGCCGATTCCCCGGGAGGCGAATTCCCCGTGGAATTCATTCACGCCGCTGGATGGATCCTATAATGCTTCCCCGAGGGGTGCGCTCCTCTATGGTTTTTAAGCGAATGTCATTCTTTCGCCGGGACAAAGTCGAGCGCAATCTCGCCCGGGTTTTCATAAATGCCTATAATTCTCGATCTACCTTCCACCCTTTCTCGCTTTCGTTAACGCCGGTTCATTTCCCCGGGCATCGTTGAAGCGCGATTAATCCGGGGAAAATCTAGGGAACCACTATTGGCTCCGGGATATTTTAGGAGGTCGACGAAAAAACGGCGTAATTCCTCGATGGCGTGGACTCGTTCCATACCACACCCAAGTCGAAGATACGCATCTCGGTCTGCGATTCGCGATCGAGAATCTCGACCCGAGGTGTGCACTCGGTGGATTTCTCCGTTTTCCCCCGAAACTCCCATGCTCGATACCGCCGGATTCTTCCATTCGTCTCCTCGAATTTTTTTTTTTCTTCCGCCAACAGTCTCGAGGTCGTAAAATTGCACGTGAAATGTATTCTTCCTCGATCCCTTCATTCGCGGCGGAGCGTTTCCTCTCCCTTTAGCAGATTCCCCAAGACGGTTCTCGCGGAGTTTATTCACGGGCCCGGAAGAAGCCGTAATAATTCCTCGGCGTCGCGAACTCTTCCATCGCGATTCTCACGCGGCAGATATTCCTTCGTTGGTGCGAACGCGAGTGGAAAGCTTCACACATACGTGCCCGCGCCCCGTCCCCCTATCCCGGAATCCCCCAGAGCTTTTCCCGGGGATTCGCGGAGACTTCCCGCGGGAGCCTCGCGAGTTTCCCGGAGAATTTCCCAGTACGGCCTTTCCCCCCCGAATCACGGCCCGAGTGTGCCCCGTTTACGAAACCGACCGAGAATCCGCGATCGAGGAACATTTGCAAGCACGGTGGCCATTGATCCTCCCGGTAAATCGAGATCCTTCGAGACTTCCCTTCGGGACCGGCTCGGGTTCGACCGAACGCGCGGAAAGGAGCTCTCGTTTAAAACGAATCCGCAGAAATCAATGTCCTGGCAACTTTCGTTTTTAATTCCGAGGGGACTACTGGCCGCGAAGGGGCGCTCAAAACTTCGCCATTGGGAATAAATGGGGTAATTTCCTCTCGTTCCGTTATTTTCCCTTCATTTCGTCGGCGTTAATTTCTTCCACCTCCCGGCTCCGGTGTTCCCGCGGGTCCTGTCCGGGGATTTCTGGAAGCTTCCCACGGGAGATTTGTGAGTTTTCCGGGGAATTTTCCCGTACGCCCTTTCCGGCGAATCGCCAGATCCAACGCGCCGACCGAGGAATCTCGACTCGTCGTTTCTTTTAACGGCTCTTAAGTGTCCCTCTTGGCTCTCCCGTGAGGTATCCATCCTCTCGAAGCACCCCTCGAATTCGTTCCCATTTACGAAACCGGAAGTGCGAACACGGCAAACACGGGCGAGCTTAGGGCTGCACGACCGGGCGAAAAGCTCGATCCTTCGAGAGTCCGTACGACCCTGAAATCTATCGCGTTGGAACAATGGCCGGCAAATGAGATGGCGAAGCCAATTGACCGAGTTTAAAACGGACCTTCCTGTATTTACTCCCACCTACGTGATCTCCGGGAGCGCAAACTGTACGGAATTCGCAAACGCGAATCGTCGTCCCCTGGGAACGAGTCGGCCGAGCCAGCTTGATGGAACGTTTCGCCGATTCGCTCTTGTATTCCCTTCTTTCCTCCGGTTGTTCCTTTCGCTTCCCTTTTCCTCTCTCCACGGCATACCCGATTGCAGGGAGCGCGGTCTTGGGTTTATGATTAATTAACGTTGTTTCGCGTACTCTTCGTCCCACTATGGTACCCCGATGACTCGTTGCACCGCCCGTCGACCGCGAATTCCGCCCAAAGTTGAAACATCGCGTACAACGCGGAACTCCCGTTCCCCGGGAAAAGTTACCATTTTTGTTCGAAGACGGGAACAACGGGGGCGCGAGAAGTGGGAAATAAATCAAAACAAAATGGCGGCCGCGCTCATAATTAACCGCGGTCGAGTGAGACCTTCGCCCGTTTCCAGTTTCTCTTTTTTCAGCGGTCGCAACAAGCGAGCTCGCGGTTCGGCAGTAAATCACAACGGAGCGCGTCTGCGCTTCAGCGCTCATTGTCTGATTTTTGATGAATCTTCCTTCCGCGGCCCGGGGGCGAAAAAGGAACGCCAACTTTCCACATACATTTCCATAAATATTTACCCGGCTCCTCGCGAATAAATTGCAAACCGCCGAAGGGAGGGAAGAGGTTTGGAGATCGACCGGTCGACGCGGAGATAGTGGCCCTCGTCCTGGATTTCGGCCCATCTCGACTCGGGCGCTTGGGGGAGATCCTTATCCCTTTTTCTGGCAGAAGGAAAAGGACACCGAGACCGGCGAAAAATTCCGCGCGCGGAATGCGTTAAATTAATTGCCTCCCGGAGCAAAGGGCAAAGAGAATCTCGAAGTCGACTCGGAGGGAGGCAAAAGAAATCGCTCCTCCTCGGTTTCCCTTCGTCCAGGTGGGCTCGACGATCGCTCCCTACGTAGACGTAACTCGGGCCGGTAAAACGGCCGCACGTAGGAACACGGAATCGTGAAACCGAAACGTTCCGGGGAGAACACGCCGATGCGGTTCGTGCCCGCGGTACGAATTCGCTCCGCGGATAATTCGGGCAAACACCGAGTTCCCCTTCGACTTTCGGCCAGGAAAAAAGCCTTTCCAAAAGTCAGCCGCTCCCTTCGCCAGTTTCCCGATAGGTCGAGGGTCCCCTCGCCCCCGTTGCGGTTTTGCATAAAATTCCGCGAGTTCGCACTTCCTCTTTCCTCGCGAGGTTATGCAGATTTCGAGTCTCCGCAGGGCGCGCGCTTAGGTTCTCCCAATTTCGGAATTCTGCCCCGCGGCTCGTGCCCGCAAAAAATTCCCGTAAATCAGGAGCCGCCATGTCGGAATGTAATACCCCTCGTAATTTTCAACCCCGGCTCCTCCGAGGAATATTTTCAGCTCGCCTCGGCCGATCGAATTAACGAACCGGGATATATCCGAGGATCGATCCGGACCCGATCCGGACCCGCTGATATTTTTCTCGATACGAGGTGCAACCCGGTATACTCCTGCGAGATCGGCGATGTTCCCCTGCAGCCACTTGCCGCATCTCCGAGGAACTTCTCTCGGGGAGGAGTTACTCGAGAGAGCTGTATCGGCCTTAAGAGGATTTAACAATCCCTTAAGTCTAGGTGATTACGGCGGATCGAGTATCACAAATCGTTCCGCGGTTTACTAACGGGTTCATCGACGTCATATCGAGTTACTCGTTAACTCGTCTTCCCCGCGAGCGGGATAACCGAATCCCGTTGCGAATACCAGGTTGGACGTTTTCAAAACCACGGGAATTAATTAACGCCGAGAAAAAAAGGTGTCTCGAATTTTTACGGGTTTTAGCTCGGGCTGCCTTTCAAAGGAAGACCCCTCGTTCGCGGGTTTGACGAATTCATTCGCCCGCCGTTCTGGAAACGGATGACGAAGTCGTTGTCGCCGGTCGATACGGTCGCATCTGGTAAATCGAATCTCCCTCTCCGTCCCCCTAGCTTTGACGGGGATTTCTGATCCCGTTCCCGGGCGGTTGCTATTTCCCGTAAGAGTAGCAAACAGCGTCGTACTATAAGATGGTTACCGGACGGTCCCCGGCAATATCGTAAATACGATACCCACTCGGAGTCGGTTCTCTCAAACCCTCGACAAGCTTTATCCTCCCCTCTCTCTCTCTTTAGCTCTCGTCCCCCTCGGCCTCCACGGGCTCCATTATTCGGTCCCGCGTTTTATGCTCGTCCGATCGCGATCTCATGAAAATCGGGCCACGCTTGATGCCTATCGCCCAACAAATTATCGCCCCGGACCCCTGGTCGATCGGGAATCGACCGTCCGTACCGCGACACGCATCCGCAATTAACCGTCCGCGGAAATATGCCGGGATTACGATGCCAAAGAGACGGAAGCGTCCCGTCGACGGTGAACCGCGCAGCATCCGGCGTCGACGCGAATTTTCGCCCCTCGGGGACCGATTCGAAAGAACGACCGGGTCTCCTCTCCTCGACCTCACCTGCAATTTACTTTCCCGCTCAGACGTTTGACTTTCAACGCGGCGCGATTCAATTACCGCGGGGAGAACGCTCGATTAAAGCATTTAGCGATTCGGCGTCCGAGGACGTCGGATCGAGAGGAGGGTGACGGAAGTTTACCCACGACTCGTCGCGGTGGGAGCGGACGGCGGGGGTGAGGGGTTCGAAGTCTCGCGGCCGACTTGAGAAATTAAGGAAATTAAGGGATGACGAAGGCTCGGGGAGAAATTACGTAGCTTCCGAATTTGCGGAGCACGGCCGCGCGTCGGAGGGCCGGGGCATTTTTTTCCCTTCCCGGGCAAGTTATTCTCGCGCGAGACTCCCTTGATTTATTCAGCCATAAATTACGTTAATGCGTACTTTCTAGTATCATAAGGGAGATTTAGGTGGAGAAATGAGACGGGCAGAGGACTAGGTCAAGCAGCCGGGAGGGAGAAACACTCGCGAGCGGGACGTAAGTCCTCGAGGGAGAATAACGAGTCGGATTCGGGGGACAAAGCGACGTGAATTTTCGACGGTACAGGGACAAACTCGCGTCTCCACGATCGGCGCTTTCGACTCGGCCGGGGCCGTGGGTGAATAACGAATGAGCGAGAGACGGGCCCAGAAATTGGGCTCGCTTTTAATCACGCGGTTTATGGGCTACTTTATCGGCGTCGCGGGGGCGCGGTAACGACGGCGCGACCAGGTCGGGAGGGTGACTTTTATTTCCGAGCAGGTTCGATCACCGGACAGGCTATATTTGACGTTTCGGGGACGGCGCTCGAGCGGAAAGCGACACGATGCGCTTTAATTGACGATGCATACGAGACCGAGTGCCCGTAAAAATACGTGGGTCAGGGGAGAAATAGGTGCGAGGATACCCATCGATTCCGGAATTCCAACTG
This sequence comes from Orussus abietinus, assembly GCF_000612105.2. Taxonomy (NCBI): domain Eukaryota; kingdom Metazoa; phylum Arthropoda; class Insecta; order Hymenoptera; family Orussidae; genus Orussus; species Orussus abietinus. Next base: position 3,472,602 of record NW_019396012.1, read on the forward strand.
AAACCGACGTACACGCGGGAGTATTTATTTGGTGCGCCGGTTCAACATAGGATGTGACAGATGTACGTCACGCGGATGCGATCGTTACCGCGTCGCTTAACTCGACAGTCACCTCCCGACCCGGCCGACCACCGCATTACATCCTAATTACGCAAATTATCCCATTCCCTTTCCGATTTTCGCGGTCCTCGAAACTTTGGCCGCGCATTTGTATAAGTCGGCCCGATTCGTCTCGCGATCGGCCGGTATTTGTCGCGGACCTCAACGGATATGCGTTATTCCGGCGTGCCGAGAGGGCGAAGCCCTTTTAATTAGGACCATTAAAATATGCCCCTCGATATGCAGATGGATGCCGGGGCACATCGATTTCGGAATTTCACCTGCGACAACCGTCCGCGCGGGATTACGCGTCCGAGGGGTGGGTCGTCGAGTGTTTTGTCGGCTTTGTTGTTGCACGTGCGGTCGTTCGCGGAGCTGCATCCTCAAAACGCACGAGCACCCGCGAAAGTAGCGCATCGACGTGGACGCACATGACCGACGAGTGGTCGAATCATCCCCGCGTTCCCGGGTGACTCGAGGATCTCGGAGCCGAGGCGTAAGGAGGCTATCGAAGTATAAAAGTAATGTAGGTCGGCGGAAGCAAACGAGACGGTGCATCGATTTCAGGGTCTCCGGGGCGGTCGTATTTGTTCGATCGGTCGGCCATCGTAAGGCCGAATGATAGATGCGCGTTACACAGAGGCGACGGCTATCATATGTTTGCCAAATTTCCAGCGGGCGTGAGCGACAAGTATAGAGACCGAAGCCCGGCTCGATGCACGCGGGATAAGCCTCCGTAAACAGCGACATTAATTGCCTCACACCGCCTCCTATTTGCATGTCATTATTCAGAATAATTGATGACCATTGGCCGTTCCGCGCGTCGAAACTCATTAGCATGCTCGACCCGGGCGCGCGGCTTTTCGAGCTCGTCTCCCTTTTCCGGGGCGAGAAAGGACCCCGAGAAAGACGCCGCGACTCCTTCGTCCTCGGAAGACCCGGATTGCCCGGGGGAGCGAAATTCATCGAGGACGTTGCTCACACCCGAAGAATCCTCCGAGCGAACGGCGCTCGGAGGTCCGGCACAAAACGCTATTGGTCAGGACCGATTGGCAAGCCTCCAGGAACGTCCTGCCGAATTAAAGTATGTCCCGACCATTTATTCCGACCGGCTACGAGTCCTCGAAACTACCGACGAATCGAAGGGATTACCTCCTACCCCGTCCTCCTCCTTCGGCTCGTTTGCGGAAGGTCACAAGGTAATTCTGCCGCCGAGAAAAAGCCTCCGCCTTGCGACGACCCGATTGGCCCGTGGCAAGACCAATTTTCTGCCTCCCTTGCCCTCCGTGTCCCACACCGGAGAGAAAATACCGGCTGAGAGACACCAAACATTTTCGAGCCGCGTTTCCACGGCCCCTGGGAATTTTCCGTCTGTTTATTGCTCGGAGAATTCCGCTTCGGAAAGGTATGGGAATTTCGGCCTCGAAATTAGCGACTTCCCAGGGCTCGAAAGAAGTATCTCGCGGGAGCCTTGCGGGGGTTGTCGTATTATTCAATATTAAAATGACCGTCTTAAGAGCTTCCGACTAGGGCGGCTCGCAGTGGGGGCTAATAAAAGAATGAGCTCGACCCGCTTTTCTCGCCTGGCGAAGGCACCGACCCCCTCGCGAAACGAATCTGAATAATGAAATCGCACCCCTTGATCCTTAGGCTCGAAGCTTCCCGTCAAACGGGAATTAACTAATTTTAAGGTTATTTGCGGAGAGGCAATTCACTCGGCAAGGAACTTGGATTAAATGCCTTTGGCGGGAGCCCGAGACGATTCCGGGAGAACTCCCCGGAGGAGCCCTCGGGAGCCCTTAAGTATCGGGAACCTTATTCGTTCGTTGCCGAAAAGACCACCCCCGAGGAAACTCGTCCTGGCGAGAAGTCATCGGCGCTTCCGCCGTCGGAAGGTGAACGTCGCCTTTATTTTTTTCGACCCGCCGGGAACGCCATGGTCTTTTAATCAAAGTCGCCTTAGCGACGAGGCGTAATGAGTTTCATTTTTTTTCCCGGTGGAGGGAAATCCCGAGGAACCCCCGGTCCCGGCACTTTTAATTCATTTTTCCAGCGTTGCGTTGCGTTCCGAGGAAGCGGGGTATCGTTGTTCCATAAACGAGGGCGTTTCCTTTTACGGAGCGTCCCGTCGAGGAACAAGAAACCAAGGGAGTTTGCTCTCGTTTCCGGTGTAATAACGTAATACCACTTAATTATGCGTTACTCGCGTGCCTCGCGACGTTACTTTCGGGGGCGAAAAGGAGGATGGTGCTCGAAGGGAGAGAAAAAGGCACGGGGGAAACGAAGGAGATAAGTCGATTTCTTTGCTTCCCGATAAAATGGCTTCCGCCCTCTCGAGTCTTCCCGGAGGACCTCGGACTTCAATGGCCCCATAAATACTAAATACCTCTCTCCACCATGAGGAAGTAACTCGCGAGGGTTCGGCGCTCTTTCTCGGTCACGAATCCGCCGAGCGAGCTCCGCTCAAAAGCCAAATGGCACCCCCTGGGGAGGGACGAGTGGAAGGTAACTAACCAGCCGAAAGGATGAGATTTACGTTTCATTCCCGGTCGTCGTCGTACATATTTCGCCGAGTTTAAAAAAATATACAACCTCACGGGCGAGGACCGTCGGCCGTAATTTGCAAAGTTCTCTCTCTCTCTTCCCGCCAGCGGCCAAGAAATATACCCTCGTTCCTGAAGTTTCATTATTACAAGATAGCCGGTCCTCTGTTTTCCGAATCGCCGTCGGGTCTCCCTCTTTCAACCCCCGGGGGGAACATTCGAGCCTTGACACGTAAAATCTCGGAGTAACTGGACACTCGGCGGTATCTCGTTAACCCTGGTAATGCAAATTCTTCCAACAAGTTACTTCTTCCCCAAAGGAAGCCACCCTCGCCTCTCCAAGTACGAGGAATATTTCTTACCCCTGGTCCTTTATTCCTCTCGTATAAATTTACAAAATCTTCCGTTCCAGACGTGGAGGGATCGCAGTCAGTGGTCACGGTCGATCTTGGTCGGACATCGTTCGCGCCGAAGGAGTTATCTCCTCAGCGAAATGAAAATATTATCGAAGCCCGAGGCGCGGTGGTTCGCGGGCTCTTTAGACGGGTCCTTGGCTGAATAAATAACCGAGATTTTATGTTTTTTATCCGGCCCTTGCCCTCGGCCCCTGCCTCTTATCCCAGCACAGGGCGCGGCCCCTCCCATTACCGCGAGTACGCGCTTTGACGGTCGGTAATAAAAATTCCTAGCAGTGAGTCACGAGGATTTGAGAGCTAATTAAAGTTTCCCGCGAGCCGTAATCTCGGCAAGTTACTCCGGGGGTCGGAGGCTCCGAAAGTTGGCTCGAAGGAAACGCGCGGCTCGATGTCGCCGAGATGCTAAGTCGAGTCCGCGAGTCGAGTATCGAGGCAAACCTATGAGAGAAGTATTGTAAAGGAACTTTTAAACGAGTTCGAGACGGTCTCGCCGAGCCGCGGGGGGGCCTCGTTAAGTCTCGTTGCTCTTGCCCATTGACGAGACGTCTCTTTCTTGTTTCGCTAAAGTTCGCGCCGAGGTCGCGAGGGATGAATCGACATCCTGGGGGCCTCGTCGGCCGAGGTCAGGGACCCGGCCGTCGAGGCGAGCCGCGGGTCGACTTTAAGCAGTACACCTCGATACCGGGTTCGTGAATTCGCCAGCTCGAGAGAATAAATACCAATAAAGGGTCTCGGCCTCGGTGCTCTTTAAAAGTCCACGGGACAAATTGACGGAATTGATCTTCCTCGGCTCGGAGAAGGACTAGGATAAACGGCGCGTCATTTCCCGTTCGCGTGGAATTTTTCGCAAGGAAAGTCGTAATTCGTTCGTACTCCAGAAATATTCTTCCGGCCGCAATCGCGGCTCTTGGAAGTACTCGAAACTGGATTTCCGGCGGAGCCCGGGTTTGACGAGACGGCGGAGGGGGCGAAAGTTTGCGGAAAAATGGCGGAAATTTGGCCGCGGCACCGGGGAGCGCTGTCTTCTTTACTTGTCTATGCATTGGTTGTCCCTCTTAGGGACTCTATTCCCAAGGATAATAAACGCTCCCCCGGAACTTGTCATCCAGGAGCGACGAGCACGTAGGGGGCGTAACACGCGACCGGGTTCGCGATTGAAATCGAAAGAGTTCCCCGGTCTTCGGACAACTCTACCGACAATAAGTTTTTCCGTACATCCCGGGGGATACCGGAAGTCTGCCGCGCGCGACTCGGACCAAGTTTTGATTGGAACGAGCCTCCGGCAGCTTCCGGCTCTCCCACCTAAGTACCGAGTCCGCGATCGAGATTCCGGGCGGGAGCAAAAATCCCGGCTCCGAGTTGAGCTAACAAGTGCTTACTTATGCCGCGGGCGAGAAGTACTTATGCAAAGTACTCGGCTAAAGCGTCCGTCATCTCGGATGCGGCGAATCGGAGAAATACTTCTTAACGACGAGCAATCTCGGCTATTCGCCGCGAATACGAATCGCCGGCCGAGTTTCGAGTAGGTACAGTATTTTCAGGGGAGTTCTCTCCCCGCGACGAAATCCGACGTCGCGTCTCCTCGTCAGGGCGGGCAGGGGTGGGTAATAAACCGGAATTATCGGCGAGGAAAGTAAAAGCTGCTTCCCCGGGGCGGGTCGCGATTCGTCCGCGTTTCCGCCACGCTTGCCGGGGGTGCCTAACGAGAAAACTTTTTCCCCCGAAAATGCGAGGACCGAGTGGGTCAACCACCGGTGGCGGTTCAGTTATCTCGTCCGCGTTATGAAAATAGTGGGTGGCCTCGCGACCCGGGAGAGACGGGGGCGCCTTGGCGCTTTAATATTTCGGCCGCGGTCCCTCTGTAAACGACGATTCGCCGGCGAGCTGCCATTTTCATTACCCTCCCCCGACGGCGGCCGGAAAGAGGCCCGGAACTTTCCCCGGCGATGGCGGGATAAAGGAGCAAATCAAAAAATGAGTCGGCCAGGACCTAACCCGCCGAAAAACCCACCCCCGGGGGAACTGACCCGGTTTCTCGGGGCTAATTGCGCCCCACTTACCCCTCGTGCAACCCTTACCTGCGATCCCGATGCACCCCCGGCGCCTCCACCTCGGCGCTCCCAGGGCCGAAACCAGCCCTGGCCAACTTCTCCTACACGCTTCGCCGTGTACCCGGAAACCGAGTCCACCCCGTGAATTCGGGGCGTCCGTTATATAGGACCGAATTCCCCGGATATTTCTCAGGGCCGCCCGGGGATTCCCGGGGAATAGCGGATTCTGGCGATCGAGGATGTCGTCGTTTGCGACCACCCCGAGAAGGTCTTCCGGCCCCTCGATAAATTCGAGGTGCTCGCCAGGCAAAAGTCCCCGTGGGTTCCGAGCGGATCGGCCGCGTGGCGGCCCTCGAGCTCCCCGGGGCACCCTCGAGAGGTCGTGGGTCGTGTTTTCCATGGGAGCGGACCTGGATGGGGTTGTCGTCACGTTTGATGTCTCGTTTCGCGGTGGGTCTTATTATATGGGGACTCGAGCGGGGTCGGCTGACGGTGGCTCCCCTCGTCCTTGCAAGGGTTGGCCCCCGCGCGTCGCGGCGTTGTTCGCGCCGGAAGTGCACTCCATCGTCCCCGAAGAGTTCCAACAGTCGCACGTAGCCCTTAATTGGGGCGCATGTTGACGCATGATGGAGACGGCCGGCGCCGCAAGTGTCATCGATCTCGCGTGTACACGCGACAAGTTCAGCTCCGCCCTCCCCGGCCGGAAGGGGTGGCTTTCCGAGTGGCTCGCCCGAACACCCCGCAGGCCGTCTTCCGTTTCGCACTTCCACGCAGACGTCTACAATTAGCCGGTTTTACATACGGCGGATGCCGGGACCCCTCTCGTCGCCACCCTTCGCTCGCGTTTCGCGAGGATCGTCTGGCCGGCCGGGAACGACGGAGTCGTCTCGCGTAAAATTAACGACTCCGTAACCTTACGTTGTAACGTCGCCGAACGGCGTGCCGGACCGGCCCTACGACGTTACGTTACGATCTCCTTTACCTTCGTCCTTCCCTATTGCCAACGGAGAATTTCTTTAAGACTCGAAGGTCTTCGGAGGACCGATTCGACGTTGGGCTCTCCGACAAAGAGAACGGCGCGACGCTAAGGGGTCGATTGGCAGTTGCCGAGTCGTTTAACGATACCGGGTGCTAAAAAGTCCGATCTATACGATGCCGGGATACGTTACCATTTTTTACTTCGTACCCTGGCCGACGCGCGACGGGAACCACCCTCGGAAGCGTCGTCGATCGTTCGCACACACGCGAAAAGTTCGAGACCACCCCTCCGACACCTCCCGAATGGTTTGTTTAAATACCTCGCGGGGGCAGCCTCTTTTTTCGCACTTCCTTCTCGACTCGGGAAATTGGTTCCCTTTTTGCTCCCGGGAAACTCGGAGAACGGCGGAGTCGGTCCTGCCTACTTGGGGAGTCGGCCGACTTCACGAATCGACTCGAAAGTAGATCGAGAGAGCTCTCGACTTCCTCTGAATGCCCCTCGTCCCCTCCCTCCGGCTTCCTCGCGCTTCGCTTAAGGGTGGTAGTTTTCCCGATAAGACTGACGTTTCTTGAATTATTAAGAAAATTCCCGCCGGTCGTGCGAGCTACGGCGACGCTTTGGGGGGAGATTTCCAAACGGCGACCGGTGAAAATTGGCGGTTCAATAATAAGAAGGGGGTCGCGCAGCGGTCTTTATTACGGAGGGGATGCGGAATGCGGGGGATCTCGTCATTTGCCCGGCAGAATTATCAGATGCCTCTCTTTTCCCCGACACCCCGGCTCGCCGTCTTCCTTCCTCCCGTGTCGGTTATTAAGCCCTGAAAATGCCGGGCCTGATGTCTTTATCGCGATCGCACCCCTCTTTGGGGGTATTCAATGAGAAGAGGGAGCCGCATAGAAATGCCGACAGGCGGACTATTAAGGAATCCGGGAGAGTTTCTCTTCTTTAATCCCCCTCGGCCTCGCAATTTCCGAATAAACTTCCTTATCGGAAGGGTTAATGCTTCGTTAACGTAACCAAACGAGTCGAGTCGCGGAAGCACCGGAAGAGAGGAAAAACCGTCTAAGTACCGTGGAACTCGGAGAGGCTGGGGTTAAAAGCTCGGAACCCCGAATATGGGCCAGTATCGGCCGCCAAAGCAGGAGGATATTCCCGGTGGGTCACCAGGGCGCGAGTTCCACCGCGGCGTCCCGATAAAGCTCCCCGGCGAAAGGATGGCGGCCATTAAGGGAGAAAAAGCAGAGAAGGGGTTAAGCGGACCGCCCGCATTTCGCGCCTATAAAGATTAATTGGCCATAAACCTTCGAGAATCTTTATTGGGAATTAAGCCGGCGAATGGACTAGGTCCGATCCGCGGGGCGAGCATTATCGGCCGCGTATCGCGCGTTTTTTCACCCGACCTGGCCAGGGGAGGGCCGAAGGGCCTGAAAAACGGCGAAATCGAAAAGGGCGAACCCCCTCGCGAGAAAGGATTCCTTGGAATAGGGCGCGTATATACTCCGGCGATAAACCCAAGGTGACGATAAACTCCACGGAACGGACCCTGCAAGGGACGGGGCGCTTTCCCTTAAAACGGCTGCCAACGATTGCATTTTTATTTCCACCCTCTGACGTCGAGCTCGTCGCAGTATAAGACCGGGGTCGTGGGCGAAGCGCTTAAGGCCACGCAGTTTCCGGACCGAGAGGGCCGCGTTAGGGGTTCTTCGGAAGCATTTCCGGATCGAAAAGTCCCCGGCACTCGACGCGTTCGGTCCGCATCGGCGTTTCCTCGTGCGGTTTTCCATTCCGCGCGCTTTTCCTCCTTTAACGACGATCGCCGTCGGTTTCTTCTCGGCCGGCATTCAGGGCTGCCTCGGATCTCCGATTCGCGTCATGTTTAGCGACCGTCCCCATTACCGGAGTCGTCGAGTCGCCGTTATTACGTCCCCGGACCGCTTTTCCGCGGGCACGCGCTTAACGATTTAAACGCAAAGCCGAGAGAGACAGGAGCGAGGTTGGCATCGCGACGTCGAGCAGTTTGCCTCGGCGACAGCCTGTGAAAAGCCCCCCGGGCCTCGAAATCCTCCCGACAAAGTGCCAAGATGTAAACCCAGCTGCCTGTCGGCGCGAAAGTCGCGGTTCGCGCGTTTTAAATCATCCCCGACCCTTGCCACTTTTCAAGGGTCCGGGTGTCACTTCGGGACGCGTAATGACGCGGAAGTTTTCCGAAACGAGTCGGTCCCGATTTTTGAGGCGGAGATGGATTTACTTTGCCGCCGTTTCGGCAGTTTTTCCACTCGGGGCGAGGACTTGGCCGCGTCGTTAGTGTCGGTGGTCTGAAAGCAAAGTACTTTGCGATACCGGGACGCGCAATAATGCATCGCGTCGTTTCGGAATCCACGTTCCCGTTCGGGGGGAGATACGGCACCGTTTACAGGGTGCAACGGGCTCCAAGTGGAAAGCCGGTAATCGATATAAAAGCGCCGCATCTGGGATCGCGTTTATTCCATCGTTGGGGATCGTCGAGGGCCGAGTCGACGTCCGAAGGCAGCGGGCAACGAGAGGGGAGCCATTAATTCGCCGGGCAACTCGTTCGTCAATGATCGAATTCTCGATTAAATCCAGTCATATTAAATGAGTTTCGGTTGGGGCACAAATCACGCCGGTTGCTCGGCCGTCCTCGTACGTAAATAGCCGCGAATATACTCGAGCGTCATCGGAACGAATAGTAGCCGATCGTAAAAAGTAATGCCGAATCAACGCCTGCACGGATTTCCATGAATTGGCCAAGATAACGCGCAACGGGCGCCGTTTATTCGCCATGTATGACCCGCTCGTCCATGAACGAATATCCGCGGTTAAACGCGGTCATATTGAATGAATTTCACACGCCATTACGGCCGCGCAAATCGGATCAATTATCAAGCCCCGGCATTAACGACCGTGAAATTATTCCATCCAGAAATTAAACCTTTCGCTCCTTCGCGGTTCCGCGGCGAGAGTTCGGGCTCGAGAGGAGGCGGAGAAAAAGTCGCCTCGAACGAATCGCAGGGATCGCAGGGTGGAAGGAGTTGCGCCCATTTAGGAGTTGCGAACGTTCTCGAGTCGAGGCCAATTTTTCGTTGCCGGGGTTCGTTTTCAATTTTTCGAATTCAAAAACTCCGAGTCCTGGGAGTTAAGGGGTTAAGCGGCGGGCAGGTGCAATCGCCGGAACGGCCCATCCAGCCGACTATCGAGATCCGATACAACGCGATTCGAGGTGGGTTCTTCCGAGTCGCGATTTGCATCCGGGGAAGACGCGACCAGGTGCACCTGCGCCGATGCACCCGTCGCGGTTTTCGAGTATTCTCCGCTCGTCGTCGTTGCGGAAAAAGCCAAGGGAGCCAGAAGTAAGCACGCGCCGGGTCCGTCTCTCTCTCCCACCCGAGCTCTTTCTCCGCACTCTCCCTCCTCCGGGTCGATAACATATCGAACGCGTTCGAACCTCGACTCTCCTCGGCATCGACACACCTGGTACACTCTTCTCCGGCGCCCTCCCTCGCCTTCCTCCCCCGTTCTCTTAACGTCACCGCGGGGCAACGACGCGCTCGTCGAAATGCATTTCACCCAACGGTCCGGAAAGACCACACCCCCCGCCCTATCGTCCGCGATACCAGCCCAAGTAACGATAACGGCGTTTCCGGTCCACGGCTTGAGGTGCGCCACTCGCATTTCCCCGGACCGTTCGAAAATTAAAAACCACCTCCCTCCCGCGCCGCGTCGTTTCATTTACCCCGAACCCTTCCGAGCAACTGAACGCTTTCTCCTTAACGCGCCGGAAAGGGAGGGAAAATCGGATCAACGGGTTTTAAGTTAAAAGGTGTGCTCCGAAGTTAGAGGACTCAGGGAGCGATCCAACGTATCCGCGCATCGGCGCAGATGTCGTCGGGGGAAGACGTAACCCAATTTGTAGCGAGAATACCGAGAGCGCGGGTCACGGCGGCGGACGAGTTCCCCAGGAGATTCGGTAATGGGTTTTCCTCTTCCCGAGAATTCGATCGCGCGGCAAGATGTCCGGTTTTGACGGCGGTAATCAAAGTGGGGTCCCCGAGAGGGCGGCCGGTCCCGGGAGGGCCCTCCGTATCGATAACGGTCCGCGTCGAGGGGCGCGTTCCAAAGAATTTTCCTCCCCGGTCGAGAAGTCAATTTTCGCGGGAAGTCGGGAAACGGGGCGTAATCAAAGCAGCGGTTTCCCGAGGCTCGGCGTCTCCGGTAATGCACTCCCGGGGAGGGCTCCCTTAAAACGCGGGGATCCTTAATCTTTTGTCTCTCCGGAAGTGGCCGAAGAAGAGGTTTCCGTCCTCGCGTCGGCTCGACCCTTTGAGCGTGGACGCTTCCATCTGCTTTTTGCGGGCCGATTTAGCCGCGTTTCCGCGCCGAGGCGACCTAGTCCAAGGTGGGCCCGCCGAGAGAATGCAGTTTCGAAGGCGACCGCGTCCTTTGTGCCGCCCAACGAGATTCCCCGTTGTTCCGCTAAGAGGAACGAAGGAGCTCCGGGAAATCCTGGCGGTGCCCATCCGCAACCGGAAGCGCGCGACAGCTGCACCACCTCCGCCCGGAGGTGGAAGGTGGCAACTCCATCTTCCGACGCTCGCCTCCTCGTCGGGCCTCGGTGCTTCGTTTCGGACTCCTTTGCCCCGGTCGCTCCTAGAATTTGCATATACTCGGCCCGAGATCCACCATTTCGGCTTTCGCCCTCGAGTATTCCGCGCGGACCGAATCTTCTCGAGGCGGTGCCTCTCGGATGCGCTTGAAACGACTCGAGCGAACCGATGCGCGCGATTTTCGGTACCTCCACCTCGAGCAATTACTCGGCGAGGGTGCCTCCTGCAAGATGTGGTCCTCCTCCGTCCCGGAAGTGCCCGCCTTACTTCGCATTCCCTTTCGGTCCGCGACGCCCAATCGAATTCGCGCCCTTATGTAAGTGCACCTCGCAGCTAAGTACATTTACTCCGGGCGAAAAGACGCGTCGGCCCTCTCCCCTAATGGACGGAAACAAAGCGAATTTAAAGTGATTTCGTGCAAGAGCCCGACAACTTCGTTCGCACCTGCATCGAGTCTCCGGGCGCCCTCGTTTGCCCGGAAAGTCCGGCCGATCCGGCGAGACGCGCCCGAGAGAACAAGGCGTCCCGACGGGTCACGATTTCGGCTCGTCGATGGGCAAGGCGCCGTTAATTCGGCTTGGGTCGTAACGTCGCAGCTGCCCGCTCGGTATTTATGGGCTATCCGCGCCTGCCGTTAACGATCGTCGCTTTGACGCAAAATCGAGGCCTTGATGAAGTCACCGGACCACCTTTGTTTCCGACGCCGGGCGCCACGACGCGCGCGGAACCCTCCTGGGACATAATCCGGTGATCGCTTAACGGCCTATCTTCGGCTCGCAATTACCCCGCCGTTGCCAAGCCCCTCTCGAAATTACTCCACCGACGGCCCGCCGACTCCACTCGAATTACCCGTCTCCGTTGTTTTTCCCGGCCAGGGTCGGTACTTAGCGGTGAGGGCCCCTCGTCGCCGCGAAAAACGAGCCGATGGAAACGGAGAGCGTTGTCAAGGGCGCCCTGAGGGGAAAACCGTGCGGCTGCGAATATTTCCAGGCCCAGGAATTAATCGAAGGTCGCGGAAATTCGCTCGATCCTTTCCGCCGAACGATCGATGCCGACATCCGAGGACCGACAACGGCGTATGAAGCGACGATCGAGACGATCGAGCTCGAACAAGGGACCGGGCCAATTAATTCGATCGGTAATTGGAAGCATCGGTCCGGAGGAATATCCAGATACTTCGAGCGGCGGTGACAGGTCGCGTCGATGTATCGACGAGTACCCGCCGGAGTGACGCTGCCAGGGGATCATCGTTCCGTCTGCAGGGCGGGGGGATGCCGATTCGGCTACAGTTTGTTTCTTCTCGGTCGTAAAGCCGGTGGGTTTATCGCGCGCGCCGTTAGCGCGTAACGCGGCCGCTGTCGGTGCCCGACGTAAAAAAAAAAAAAAAAAAAACGGCGAAAAACGGGTAACGGCTTTTTATTTGCGCTTCCGCGTCGGCAGTGCATTATACCGCCATGACAACCGGATGAAAACGTTGCGTACTTCTGCACCGCACGCGTGTCCGATGCAATCGGCGGGACGCCGAGTTACGACGTGCATCGCCGCGTTTTTCGACCGGTCGATTGATATTTCGATATTCCGCCTCGATACCCGCCTCCCTCGGAGTTAAGAGGAGCGACAAGGGAAGTTAGGGCGAAAGGGCGGTAAATTCCGGGAGAATCGACGAGTCCTCGAACCGCACTTAGGAACTCGTTCGAGTTGGCGAGTGGCGAGGATACGGGAGCGTCGACGTCGACGAGGAGCCGATACGCCGAGGGATTTGTGACAATTATTCCTCTTAAAAACTGCCACGGGGGAAGGGGTTTTAATAGAAAAAGTTTCGCGGCTCGATTTATGTATCGCGACCATAAAACTCGATAATCGCTCCCCCTCTCGTGGCACCTACCCTATCCCGCCCCTCTTCGCGGCGATCGCCCCGTCCGGCATGGTTTCCACCGCCTGGTTATTATTTCGCGATAAGGAAAGAACCAAAAGAGCGTTTCCCTCCGCACACCGTAATTTGTACATTGGAATCGATCGATTAAACGCGGTCGCGGAGGGAAAGCCAACTCGCAATCCCCGAAGCAAACAGGGAAGCGGCCAGGGCTCTTCATAAATCAATAGACCGAGCTTCGAAAACTAAACGACCGGTTTAGCACCTCCGTTATTAAGCTCTCCGTCCGTTACAACGAGACCGTTTAAACTTTCTTTCCCGTATCCATTTTAATGCGAGGTAATTCCGGGCGATTTTCGCCGGCGCGGCTGCCCGATCCGAGCGCGCCGTACTTAACTCGATCTCTTCTGTTCGACTCGACTTCGGTCGACTCGTTTATACTTATCCCGCGCGGTAATGGGTTTCTTCGGGAGCGAGCTACTTAAACTGCCCGGAAAGTTTCGAAATTTCCCGAGGAGGACGTTAAAGGTCCGCGTCCCCGCGGCAGCCGAGGAGGATTCGGGGGTCCGTCCGGAAGTTATTTCGTGGCTTGCGAGGCATTTTATCCGGAATTTTCTCGATCCGGTTTTCCTCCGGAATTAAAGTAGACGAGCGCTATCGGAAACGTTTTTCGATCGCCGACCTTTAGAAAACCCGAGTCCGGCGCCCTCCTTTTCCGGATTCATTTTGGTATCGGCCCGTCGACGTTTTCCAGCTCGAAAGCGACGTAGATGGGAAGCGGGATATACCGCTGATTGGGGGATCCGGTTCCGTACTTCGATACACCTTTGTTTTCCTCCCTATTGGAAAAGCCGGGTTCTCTCTCGCTCCTCCCTTGTCCGGCTTGTCAAAGGAATGCATAATTGACGCCTCTGCGAAAGAGTGCAATGTCAAGTTTATCCGTAACCAGGGATCGGGGACGGATTTATTGCCATCGACTCGATTCGAGATGGGAATCGCCACCTTCCCCGTTTTCGAAAATCGGGCCAATTAATTTAGACTTCCTCTTCGTACCACACCCTTAATTCGAAGACCCCTTTGCTCTCGCCCCGGATTCCGCAACGGGTCGCGTTTGGTGATCTCCGAAAACCATCCCTCGTCTCCCTGGACCTCGTTTTTCGCGATCTCGATTTCGGCACCGATCGTTCATTCCTCGCACGTAGTCTCCTTGATCCGTCGACGAGACGTATCGCGTTCCCCCGTTAGCAAGCGTTGTTTCGTTAATCTCGACCGGTGACCCGCGGATAAAGCCCGGCGTAGTTTGAAACTACTCGACAGCTTAGGGTCGTTATGCCGACTGTAGCTACCGGGGAGAGTTTGCCCGGAGCCGAGTGCTGGGATGCAGTCGGAGCTTTACGGCACCCCAGGTAACGCCGTCAAGTGTCAGGAGCTACCTGTCGCGGTCGTTAATAATTCGCCACCGAGAGTGCCCTCAATTTTATTCCGTCCCCGAATTCGAGATACTCAAATATTGAATCGCGTCATTGCATGTTAAAGCGGCCCTAATGAGGTTCTTCAAGGCCTGGGAATATTTAGCGACGCGACAAGGTGGGTACACGTAGAGCCGTACACGCGGCGAACTGCAAGACAAACGTCAACTTTCGGGCCGGGTACAATTCTCGAGGGTAAATAGCGCGCAACGCGATATACGGAAGTCTTCTTTCGCGCGTAATACAATTCCGTGGGGCCAAAAATGAAATCCAGTTGATCTTGTTCGCGGCAAACCGGGGGGCAATCTACGTGGCACATCGCCGGGTCAACATCCTCCGTTGCAACTGAACGTAACGTTCTATTTGCGTTTCAAATAAGGACAGTTAGCTCCGTTATAGCGCGGTCTGGGAGAGGACGGACCTCTCTCCGCATTGTTATCTTCAGGTGGGAGATATCACAGGAAGCTCGGCGGAGAAACGCCGCGAATTTCCGTAACACGGGCACAAATGGTCGTTAAAAGTTGCCGAATATCTCCGAGATTTCGGGATCTCGGCCGACGGCCGCAAAGAAACCGTCCGCGAAGCGTCCACGAGTTTTCCCCACTTAATCGAAATTCCATCGTTCCTATCTTGTCGGCCCGTACACTCGCGAGTCCTTCCGACGTCGGGGTCGCTTTTGAATTTCCCGAGGTGCTCGGTATTTTTTTTTTTTTCATCCGGCCCTTCGTATCCTCGAGCGATCGTTAAGCTCCACCAAGAAGTAACATCCCGATAAAGCTACCCGAAGGGAGTGGATAGTGCTTTCTCGTGCTTTGAAAAGGTTTTAATGGCCATCGTGGAGAGGAGCGAGAGAGGAGGGAACTTATTAAAGAGAAGTTACCCTCGTTCGAGTCCAATCTTATGTGCCTTGGCGTGCTCCGTAAACGTGGATAATAACCGGATGCTTGCCGCGGGTAAACTTCGTGCCCCTCTTTGGGACGGTAATCGACGTCACGGTTGTTTCGATCCCTCGAACTCGCCCGGGAAATTCAGCAGTCCCGGTCGCTTGTAAATCTACCGAGGAGTACGTTCGTCTCGATGAACCGCGCGCGGTGCACTCGTGCAGGAAAATGACCGACTCGCGTTTCCGGAGCGGCGGGTACTCCGGAACACTTGGACCGCCTTCGGGCCCGCGGACGTTTGTTGAGCTTCATACAGGGGGCAAACATTTACGCTTTTCCCCGCGGTAACGAAATTCCCAAGTTTGCCGAGCAAATTGTCACCCAGGGGCATTACACCCTTCGGTAAACTCCTTCCCGACGTCGCTCTCCAGACGGTACAAACTTTTCTCGGGAGGAGTGCTATCAATCGTCACCTCCGGTGCGTAGAGGCGGGCGACGTCTCCGGCGGAATCGAGCGATCGCGAAATTTAAAATCTAATTACCCGGAGAAGCCGCCGGTCTCCGGGGATCCCGCGGTATTTATTGGCTCATTACGGATTTCGCATTAAATATCGCGAGCGAGACGGGGCCCGTAGGGAGCGGTATCGGTCCTTATGAATCGACAATGAGTAAAAGAGGATCGTTCAGACCGGGGGGTATAAAGTACGCCGGAGGAGGCTCCTAATTGCATCGATTAATCTCAATTAAGGCGTTGTCTCGGATATTTCTAGTTCCGAGGAGGCAGCAGCGACGCACGAAGGAGAATCCCATTGCCGGCATTTGCATGCCGCGGTACAAACGCCGAGGATCGACCTCTCCTTCGTATTTTTGCTCC
The DNA here is from genome assembly GCF_000612105.2 of Orussus abietinus. Classification (NCBI taxonomy): domain Eukaryota; kingdom Metazoa; phylum Arthropoda; class Insecta; order Hymenoptera; family Orussidae; genus Orussus; species Orussus abietinus. The sequence continues at coordinate 3,488,409 of NW_019396012.1, forward strand.
CCTCGCGAGAAGTTACGTCCCGGCGGTACGTCTTCGGGACGCTACCTGGATATCTTATCTCCGTTAATACCGGAAAACGCGTATCGACGGCGGGCCGGGATTTCCTTACGATCGACGAGGGGTCGTCGATGGAAAACGGACGAGAGCAACCGCCGCCCCGGTTTAGGGTTTCTGAAATAAAATGGCTTTCGATGCTTCTCGCGGTACGGAACGAATTGCGGGGGGAAGAGCGGCGTCCCCGAAGATACGACGCGCGTTGTCCTCGCGGGGAAGAGATTCGGTCGAGACCAGGCTGGAACGAGCCTCCGGCCAGAGGGAACTAATAGATCAGGGAAAATGGGTTAAAGCGGGGAAAAAGAACGGATTATCCAGGTTCGACGCCGCGGGCGCTTCTTCCCTTCCTCGGCAGATAGATCACCTCCCCCAAGTACACTAAATGTCTCTTTTCTCAGTGCCCGTTATTATGCGGCATACCGCGGTCGCCGCATTTTTTATTACGCCGCCGGATGCATTTATCATCCGTGACGTCACCGGCAGGAGGCTTTTACTACGTGACACTCGGCGAAAGAAGGCCACCCCGTCTCCTCCGCGACGCACATTTTTGTCCGGCTCCCGTTCGCGCGGAAGGGAACCGCTCCGATCCATCTTCGAGTTTTTCGATTCGTTCATTCGAGACCCATCGGAGCCGCCTCGCCACGAACGTTCCTCCCGTCGGGGCGATTTACCCCCGGTTTACCCGATGAAACAACGGAGACGAGGCGGGGGGACGTAAAGACCAAAGGATCACCGAAGGTCCGGCTCTCTCGGAGACGCTCGCCGCAATTCAATAAATAGACGGAATGCGCCGAAGTGAGAATCATCGTGTTTGCGAGAGCAACTTTATTGCACTTCGGGGAGAGAGGGCGTAACGAAGAAAATTGCTCGCGGCCCTCTCCCTCTTCCGCATTCCGTCGGCTCATCCCTTTCCTCGTTTCGCGCGCGACGACGACAAGGAGGAGCTCAAGCTCGGTGCAATAGGGCGCGCGATATTTCCGAATTGGGAACCATCTCCCTTTCTTGCCCATCTTCCAGCTCGCGCGATTCGCCCGTTTCCGCAGATACGCGAGTGGAAAAGTCGATATCGATTTTATTCCCCGGCCACGGAAGAGGTCCTCGAGAAGAAAGGCTTTATATCGGAGCCGATCAAACACTCGGCCTCGTACGCAACCGGATAATCCTTGCGGCTCCCGAGGACGTTATTGCGAGGATCCGCCGATATTTCCGATAAACGCGATCGAGGACTAGTTCGATCGCCCCGGCGGCCGGAAGTGGGTCGCCAGGGAGGATTTCGGGATCCGGCGTTTAAAAATTATCCGGAAATCCGGCGGAATAAGTAGTTCATAATGGGAAAATTACCGCAAGCATCAGCCGCGCTAAAAAATTGAGAAAGTCAGTAAAAGCCCCGGATATCCTCCGAACTTATTCGCGAGCTTTAAGCGGTCCATTAACTTGGCCGCTACACTGTAAAAAGTTCGGCGCCCCTCTTTTTATGGAATCGTAAATTAGGATCGCGAGAATCCGGGGTCGGAGGGTCCGAGGAATTCATACTCGCTAAGCGGTCCCGCGTTCATCCCGCACCCCCGCGGATCGGACAGTTTCCGGATTTTCTGCTTACCGCAGCGGAAGCCGATGTTCGCGAGATTTCCCTGGATCTCGGTAAAAGTGCCGATCCGCGATCGCGGCCCCTCGTTTCGCCCCTTCGGAGTGCACCCTATTGGTCGACTTTGCTAATTTATTTTCCGAAAATAGCGTAATGGCCTCTGTGGTCGGCCGGTCGGTGGAGTCGCGGGGGTGGGAGAGAGCGTGACCGGACTCTCCCCGGACGGCGATCGGCTTTTGCGACGAAAGCTTCTCTTTCGAATCGCGCCTTTGGGAAAGCTCTCGAGGCGTTTTGTTCGTCGCTTTCTACGTCGAGTTCTACGTGTCCCGGGGGAAAAACGAGACGGCGGCTCGATACATCCCCTCGTTAGGGGTTTCGGCCCGGCCACGGAGCCTGGGCGCGGCTCTGCGTTTGCTCCGCAGTCATCGTCATTTTCCTCCGATCGATGCGATCGCCTCCGTTCGTCCGGCATTTTGACAACCCGTCGATTCGTCGCCGATTAGGAATCCCAGGATATCGGTGAACGCACGACCGAAACGCGAAAGGGTCCACCGAGGCGTTGCACGGGCGTGGAATATCGTTTTACATTAAACAAATGTAAAACCCACCGATCTCGCATGCATTTATACACCCCCGAACGACGTTAATTACGTTAATACGATTCGATGTTTATACGGCCCGGCCGGGCCGGCCCGCGTAATTTGCATGCCGTACAATGCGGTAATACTAATTAAATCTTCGGAGATGGCGGACGTCGGGGCGGACGCCGGAAAATTTCCCGGTCTTGCATTTAATTAACGAAACCCACGCGTGCATAAATTACGCCGGCCGTGCGCCCTGTACCAACGTTGACGTCTTTCACTCGTCGGGTTTTGCCCGACTCCCTCCCGTCACGTCCGACTTTTAATTGGTCCACCCCACTGGACCGTCGCGCGGAATTCATTTCGTTAATTATTTTTTGTCCGACGGTGATATCGGCTCCTTTGACTTCTAACTGACCGTTTGCGAAACTGCGGAGGGGGACCGTAATTGAATCTTCGACGGCAGCCAGACGCACAGGGCGAAGACAACGGGGGAAACGGAGCCCCGTCTTGTATTTAATTAACGAAACGCACGCGTATATAAATTACAGGGGCGGTGTGTACCCTGCGGCAACGATAACGTCTTTCATCCACCGGCTTTGGGTGTCCCCCCGTGCTTACGGAGGCCGGCTATTAACTGACTCGTAAATTGTCTTTATCCTGTTCGCAGTTAACGGCTGCACCGAGTAAGCAACGAGCCCTTGCACGCGCGCAATTAGTACACTCCCGCCTACGTCGGTGTACGTTAGGCCCGTGAAATATGTCGATCGGATAATCCGATATTCCATTACGAGTCGTTACGAGGCGAGGAAAGGCAACGTTTCGCGGGGGGTCGATCGAAAAGTCCGAGTTTCTCGAAGAGGGAACTTCTTTCCCCGAGCCACCTTACATGTCGGGAGAACGATTTCCCTTAATCGAGTAATCGCGCCCACCGCGCTCTCTAATCACCCGAGCTTCCCTCCTTTCCTGGGAGCGCTTTTAAAGCTTTCATCCGCAATTACGGTCTTATTCGCGGCGAGCCGCGGTCGGACTTTCCATTATTCTAATTGTGCCCTAAAGAGGCGACCGGGACGGGAGATCCTCATAAAATATATTAGTTTAAACGAGGTTAAGAGCTCGCTCGAAAACCGGAAATTAATTCGCGGGTAAGCCCTTATTGTCCCCCGCTCGTCCTTCCCTGATCCCCTACGGGAGGATTTCTCCCTCGCGGGTCCCCTTTGGGAGATAATCTAGATCGGCGAAAACTTCCAAAAGTCGCTCCCCGAGGTATCCCGAGCCACCCTAGCCGGGCTACGTGCGAGCTCGACCCAGAAACTCATTTTTTTTTGGGTCACTGGGATTTTCTTCCTCTCCTCCCGAATCCGAGGCGGCCGCGGAAACGCCGTTGCGCTCGGTCGGCGCTATGTTGCCGCTAACCGGTCCGAAACCATCTGAAGAACGCGAGTCGAAAACGCGTTCGGTCCATAACCAAGCGCTCTCGCGACCGACAGGAGAAGCCAATCCGACTCAAAATTCCATTTCCCGGCCCGTGATCGCGAACCGTTTCTCTCGGGTCGCTCCCCGAAGTCGAGGGCGCGAATCGCGCGCGAACGTCGAGACCTACCCCCGGGCAAATGGCGGAAGGAGTTCCGACCGAGCTCGCCCGCGAAGAAACCCCTTTCAAAAACGCATCTCCGGACGTCACCGTGAAACTTTTCCCGCAAACTTCCGGGAAGAGCTCACCGGGCCAATCTCCCCGCGGATCCCAGGGATTATCCGAGAGCAAACGAGAGCACGCCCTCCGATCGGAGAATCCCACCCCGAAGAGGTTAGCCGAAATTCAGAGGTCCGTTAAGAAGCGATGTCAGAAGTCCGTCAGGCAAGTCGCTCGGGGTGTCCCGGAATAAAAAGCCCCTAAATAACCGACTCGCGGTTCTCCGTGCAGGGAAACGGAGACGGCGAATGTCGACGAGTCCGCGGACGCGGCGCGTCCTCCGGAGGAGGATCTGGAGCGGAAGGAGAGTCCTATAAATCCTTATAACCGATTCAAGTACTCCAAGACGGGTCCGGAGTGGCCGCTTCCGGACCTCGAGGGTGGCCAAGTCAGCTTGGTTAATAGCGTCCCCTCTCTGGAGGGAAGCTGCCCGAAATCCAGCCTGGACGCGTGTTCTCGAGTCCCGAAGGACTCGTCGAGTCCCGAGGACGACCGCGGCAGGGCGGAATGGCTCCGGAAGGAGTTCTACTCGTCGGTGAAGGCCAAAGTGGAAAAGGCTGTACAGGTAATCCGGAACGAGCGTCTCGCCCGGGTATCTCTTCCATCTCTCGCCATTTCCGGTTATTCCGAGCATTCCGGCTCCTCCGGGCTGGAGATGCCTCTTCGGGCCCGTTCCCGGGATACCCTCGCTTCGGCGTCGTCCGTCCTTTTAGCGAGTAACCGGCGTTTTTGGTCCAGAAACACAAGATCTTCCTGATTCGGGGCGACCTGCCGAGGCTGAGGCAGGCCTTGGAGGAGCGCGGCTGGGTCCAGAAGTACGAGTCGAGCCGGACGAGGACTGTTCCGTACGGTTAGACGTCAGAAGTAATACGTAACGCGTAATGGCGCAAATATAGAGTCCTCGAGGCAAGGAGAGAGTCTTTTCCTCCTTTGCAAAAGCAGGAAGCGTCGCGAGTCTGGAGGCCAAGTCCCTGGGGGATGTCAGGAAGCCGGACGGGACGCTAAACGAGAGGGCTCTGATCTTTGCCATGCTGCGGCACAGGCCGCCGAATTTTGTCTGGGACTGCCGGAACGACTTCGTCGAGTGGGACCGTTCCCTCGGGAGTCACGCTCTTCTCAACAGATTCCAAAAGTCCTTCGTCTATACCTCCAAGGTACCCAAAGTTCCCTCCTCGTTCGCCCGGTTTTCGAATTTCTCGCGACGGTCCCTCGGGAGATCGCCTCCTCGGCGGGGAACCCGCAAAGCGGTCGGTTCTCGAAACGTTCGTTATCAGCTCGGCATGGCCCATTTGCTGCAAAACGCTCACTGGCTCTACGAGGAAGAGGTATCGAGCGTGCGGTTCCCGAGGAGCTACAACGTCAGCCGGGAACCCCGAGCCTTCCTCCAGGACTTCCGACAAACCGCGGCGACGAGCTTGCTCAAGTGGTTCGTCGAGCACACGGAGAACGCCCGAGGGATCTTCAACGTCGGCTCCCAGCCGATCCCGGTCAGTCAGCTGGAATTCGCTATCAAACGCTGCGAAGAATTTCTGGCCGACGTCGACCATCGAACGATAGACGGCGACGAGGTGGGGGTCCTCGACGAGGAGTGGAGTCTCTTCCTGGACGACTGCTCCAAGGTCCTGTACAAGGGGAACGGCATCGTCGTGCCTTACGAGGACGCCTTGGAAAGGCTCGAGGTTGCTTTCGATCCCATCTTCCAATTTTTTTTGCGTCGATTCCGGGATGTAAATTCGTATTTGCGTAAAAAATTCCAGAAGTATTACGAGACCGCCACTTCCATCCTGCGGAAACTGAAAGACGTCGACCCGCAGTACGAGCTCAGCGGCACGAGGAATATATGGATCGTAAAACCGAGCGATCTATGCTGCGGCACCGGGATCGGCATCTCTCATAATCTTAAGGATATCTTCCGCAAGGTTGGCAGCAGACCGAAGGATTACTTCATCGTGCAGAAATACATCGGTGAGGCGTCCCTCCTTTTTGGCCTTCCATACTTCTAAATAGTTCTTCCGCGGTTTTAACGTTTCATCCGGGACATTGGATTTTCCATCTTTCGCACAGAACGCCCCTTGCTGGTGCGGAACACGAAGTTCGATATCCGCCAGTGGTACCTCGTAACGAGTACCTTCCCCCTGACGATATGGCTCTTCAAGTACGTTTCGAAAACCGTTACGACCAAGATCGCGGAAGGGGGAGGAAACCGAACCCCGGCAAATGCAAACGACGTAATCGGCATAAACGCGGCGTTACTTCCAGGGAAGGATTTTTACGATTCAGCTCGAAGCATTACACCTTCTCGACGTATCACGAGGCAATTCACATCTGCAATACCGCCATTCAGGAGAAATACGATGACGAGAAGAGGAGGCGCAGAAAGAGGGGCGGTCCGGAGGAGCGAGTGGAGGCGGAATCGATTCGCGATCAGGAATGGGATTGTCAGAAGTTGAACGAGTATTTGAAGTAATTCCCTGCCCTCCCTCCTCTTTGCTCCGCGAGCTCGGCTAGGCGGGGAGAGGTTTTAATTGGTCGATTTCTAAAATTTCGGACCTTGTACGGTACCGCAGGGCTCGCGAGTATTCTAATGGAAAAGTAAGAAAGAAAGAAGCCACCGAGAGGGGCGCGGAGCTTTAGCTCCGGCAATCGTTCTTGCTTTCGTGTTCTCCGAAACGTTCGCGCGGAGAGGCGTCGGATGTGGAGTCCTCCCTTTAAAGATCCCTTCGCGTTTCTTTCTCATTTCGGGTGCCTCGAGGCTTTGAGCTTTCGGGCCTCGAAATGCGAGCCAGCGAAGAGTCTCCATGACACTCCTTCTTTGAGTCGCACAAAAGGGAGCCATACGCGGGGAAGAATGCCTGCCGAGAAGTGGCGAGAGCATCGTCGGCAGTCCCCAGATTTTGTGGTAAATTGGGGCAACGCGGAGGGGTTGACCGAATTTATCGCAAGTAACGTACGCCCCACGAGAAAGGACAAAGTCGGTTCTCCGGAGAGCCCTCGCGCGCCATCGTTTTGGATTCGTGCTTCGTTGATAATTTTCTACTTCCCCGGCGCGACCGTCGCGGTTTACGGTCCCGGTGCATGGGAAATGCCCAAGAGACGTCGTTCTCCCGGGTTCCGTTCCGGCTCGCCTTTCATTTCGGGTGTCGCTCGAAGTCGAACATTTCTACCGCGTGGTGCTCCTTCAGGAGAACTTCCCGATCCGTTTTCTCTCGCCCAGGAGCGCGGGGTACAAAGGGGAGCCTTATTTCGACGAGATATACCCGAAAATGTCGCAAGCGATCGTGCTGACCATGCTGGCCTCTCAGGAGTACATGGACAGACGTCGCTGCAGCTTCGAGCTCTATGGGGCCGACTTCATGGTCATGGACGACTTGACCGTGTGGCTCATCGAGATCAATACGAACCCCAGAATGCACCCACCCAGTCTGAAGATTACCCAGAGGCTCTACTCGGAAGTCCTCGATAGTCTGGTCAAAGGTACACCGGAATCTCGTAAAAACCCTCCCCCATGAAACGAGATATTTTCACTCACCCAGCCGTTAAATCGCTCGTTCTCACGTGGGCCTTGGCTTGACGTTACGTTTTCGAGCATCCTTTTGACATTGGTTTCAAGTGATCCTGGACGTGCCGATCGATCCCACGGCGGACACCGGCGGCTTCGAGCTGGCCTACAGGCAACACGTCCCGGACTTCCAGCCGTATCTCGGCCCGTGCCTCTTCGTCTTCGGGAAGTCCATGAGAGCGAGGGAACAGCCCGGGCTCAAGGACCGGGAGAAGAAGTCCCGAGGGTCGAATCCAGGGGGGAAACAGCCTCGGGCCTGGACCGCGCCGCCCATGATGCCCAGGCTGCGAGAGCCAAAGGTCGTCGATTTCATCGACTACTCGTCTAGCTCTAGTTGCTCCACCACTCGATGAGTACTTGTACCGATTCGTGCCGGTATTACCGGCACCGAGGCCCTTCGTCGGCTTCTCCCGACATTTGCGATAGTTCGCGTTTCGATAGGACAAACGTCGGTCGGAGTTACGTCGCGCTACCACATAACGCGTAATGTCAGGCAGGAAATTGACTTTTCGAAGTGGGTGACACTGTAATTATTGGATGTTGCAGATCTCGCGGAATTTTGGCAGGGCTTAGGCCAATTGAATAACGATTGGTCGTCTGGGGATTCGCGACCGTCCAGCTTCTTCCTGGGAATTGGTATTGCGTTCTCCAACTTGACCCCAGTCACGACTTGGTACGGGGGACACGGTCTCGTCGGTGGGATAACTTCGCTGTGATAAAAAGGAACAAAAAAATTGAAAAAACGTACAACGGTCGGTCGAATATCGAATGAAGACGAATAAAAAAAATAGAAAAAGTGGAAAGCAAGGATTGTGTTAAATTTGCGTCGCGCGATAGACGTTATCGGGTGAAAGCGACGGATACGAGTAGATGAACGTTGTCTTTGCGTTTGAACAGAGGAAGTAAGCTTACGCCTCGAAAGACAATCGTTTTATTGATATGTACATACAGTAAATTTATTTACAATCCTCGCCCCTCACGTCGACCGCCGTAAGGTAATCGGCTTCGGTGTGATATACTTTAACAAAATACTACACTCTTACCGATTATTGCGCTCTGGCTTGATATCGGAAACGCTCCGCTCCGCCTTCCGTCTTCCTCTCTTTGGTCACGGAATTCCGTCGGTGCACCGCGAACGGCGAACCTTCGCGATTTTACCCTGCGCGAAATAATTCTACGGACATCCCGATGCCCGGCGCGGATCTCGTCCTTCTCGACTCGATTTAGATAATCCTCCTATTACTTCATATAAACATTAGGCTGACTAGTGGTAAAATTATAAAACAAGCCGGATGACCCCTCGAATGCGACGTGCTCCCGTCTCCGTGATGCATCGCGGCAGGATGTTCCTCTGTGGAACAAAACCAAAGCATCTCCGTCACATTTCTAACCCTTGCGAAATTTTGAAGTGAGGAAGAATTCCGCTCACCGTTCACCACGTGCACCCGGATGATGCTGGGGTTGGCGTTGCTGGGTCCGCACTTGTAGATGCCCGAGTCGCTCGGAACCGCTTTCTGGATCATCAGCCGACTCGAGGTCTCGGGACCTTTTTCGGTGACCAGACTGATCCCGCCCCGCGGAGAATCGAAGTTGATTTCCTATGGGACAACATCGCGGATTTTAGGACCGACGGCCTCCCCAAGAAGACGAATCGCCATCCGAGGAGGGCTCGTCTCTCGTTGGCGATACAGAAAGTGGTTCGAGGAATGGAACAATGAGAGGAGGAACTTTCAAAGGAATCGTCTCTCAGGGTGGTCGTACCTCCTCGTTGTGGCTCCAAGTCATCATCGGGGGCGGCTCGGGAGCGTATCTGACAAGGCAAGTCAGGTTAATGGTGCTTCCCTTATTGACGAAGAGATCCGGGGCTCCCACTATGATCGTTACCGGTTCTGAAACAGCATTCGAGATACGGCCGATGATAGGAAGGGCAGTAAACCGCGTCGAAGGGGGATCGCATAAATCTTGCACGTTAGCTTGATACTTGGACGCTGACTGCACGCACCATGGCCGGTTAACCAATTGAGTAACCTTCCGGGCCCGCCTCTTTCGACTCTCGACTGCGCCTTTCAATTTTACATCGCTCTTGGATTAAGCGCACCTACTCTCCACCGGAGGAATTTCTACCGGGCGTCTCGTGCTTCTTGGCAGACAAGGGTCGTTACTTTTCCATAGTGCCGCGGGATGGACTCGATCGACGATAACAATAAAGAATGCTCTCGTAAGTGAAAAGCGTTCGTAAAAGCGCGAATATACCCGGATTATTTATTAACCGAAAGGATTAAGTGCGCGATTGCTCTTCCGCGACGAGCGACTCTCTCGCGAGGATTCCGCGGCGATGGGGACACCAGGCAAAAAATAAGGAGAGGATTTGTCGGCGCTGGTCCAAGAACCTCCAATGTCCCGTGGACGTCTCTCGACCTCGAGAATGGGGGAGGGAAATGTGAATTTCCGCTGCTCACCGACTATCGTGAGGTACACCGGGTGACCAATGGGCGGCGTCGTGGATATTTGGCACTCGTAGATCCCCGAGTCCTTGCGCTGAGGATACCGTATCCTTAAGGTCCACTCCTCCGTGTGGGGCAGATGCAGCGCCTCGAATCGCTGGTCGCTCGTGTAGGTGTAACGACCCACGGTGAGCAGGTGGATGTCTCGATGTCTTACCCAGGAAACCTGGAAATCGGAGTCGTTCGGAGTTAGTCCAGAGGCGGAACGTCTCTTGGTTGACGGTACCGAGGTGAGTCTCGACCCGATCCCGTGTACCCAACTAAGTAGCTCGTTTCCAGGGGAGAGTGGCTCGAAAAGTTACGAAGGGAATATATTTTCCAGATTTTATTCTCCGTGGACGTCCGGTGAATCCATAAGGGGCTGCATAACCGCGCTCGCAGAGAAAACGGCTAAGCTGCAGTTAAGCTCGCCTCGTTAGTCGGGCCTGACGTGTACACCAGAGGAGACCGCCATTACCTTCGCCGTTACATTAGCGGTAGCTTCTTAGCTCGTATACGTGCATACCCCCGCGTGCACTTTTACTCGCCCAGGTGCCCAGTTCGCGGCAATTAGCCTTCCATATGCATAATAAATCCATGGCGGAAAAAGTCCGACACTTTTTTGGAGACTTCAACGCCTGGCATGGAATAGACGAGGCGCGCTCGGCAGGTTAGCCGTTGGGGCACTCGTCGTGTGCAGCAAATTAATCCTTTTTTTTTCTACGCCCTTTACTTAGAGCTCGACTCGTTTTCTCGGGGAGAAAAATATGTTGGTACCGGCGACGCGTTCTTCGTGGAAATTTAATTTTTCAGCCCCGCTTCGTGCCCGTGCACATGCATCTCTCCGCGCGAGGGCGATGCGTCTCGCTCGGCGGAAAAACAATGCGAGCAGTGGACGACGCGGCGGATGCCGGCCGCATAAATTATGCACTCTTGTCGCGGTCTTCGTTCCATTTTTCCTCCAGCCTATGCGCCACTAATTTGCGGAGATAATTCATTTCGGGGCGAGACGCGCCCCGGCGAGGCCCGAATTCTGGCCGCCGCCCATCCGGGGCTGTTTTCGCCCTGGAAGACGACTGGCCAGGGTCGGGCGAAACTTTCCTCCCCTTTGTCTCCGAGGGAATTCTTTCGCGCCGGCTGCCTCCCGATGGAAAGGTCGCCAGGAAAATTAGCAAGTTCTTGCCGGATAATAGGGACATTTTATATCGGCTTGTCCGCGCTGGGCTGGCGATCGGAAAAGAGATTCCGCTAATAGAGCGCTTAATGGACTCGGGCGTTTTCGAGGAGTTTCGTACTTTCGGAGCGGGGGGTCGTCGAAGATACCGTCCGTCACGATTCAATTAAAGTGCACCCGGGCGCCGGGCAAATTGAGTCCAACGAGGGACGCGCCGGCCCCAATTCGCGAGGCGCAATCATCGCTCATGCCGGGATTGGTCACTTCTGGTGCACCCGTCAAAGCGCGGTCAAACGGAAGTGTCCCGCGTGGACGATAACTCGTAATGCCGAATATGTGGACTAGGTGAACTATAAATTAGCAATTTGGCCGATCACCCGAGGACGCGACACAAATGGGGGGCAGTCGCGGATCGCCGACGAGCCGGCAGGTATCCGCTCGGAATTGGATTTCGAACACCCTTGAATTGGCGCGTACCCGCTATAATTACGCATCGAGCCCTCTTCGGAGCATCGGGTGCCCTCGACACGCGGAACGTACCGTTCGGGTCCCCAGGTTCTTGACCTTGCACACGAGGTGCACGGTCTTGCCGACGAGGCCGGTGAAGTTCGAGGGCATCGAAGTGTCGAAGTGGGGCTCGGTGCCGGGCGTCGGCCATTCCTCCAGAAAGTCCGTCCGAAAGTTCCGCAGACATGTCCCCGTGCCTGAAAGCGCATAAAACAAGAGGAATTTGAATGGCACATTTTTTTTCGGCCGCCTCGCACCGGAGGTGCGATCCCCCCTCGGAATATGTAATCGCACTCGTAATTCCCGCGTGAGACGGATCTCCGTAACTGCGTTAATGAACTAATTAAATTTCCCCTCCGTACGATGCGCTCCTCCAAGAGCTCCGGGCGATTTTCGCGGCTCTGGAAATTCCTCGCTCCATCCACGTGGGTCCCACCGTTTTACCTTCCTTTCAAAGACCGGCGACGTTTCCGCGAGCTCCGAGTTACGACGGGAAGCGGGGCCGGATCCGGTCCCACCGCGGCTGGGGTCACCGATGCCCCCGATGCCCCTCACGAGGGGGCGATTTATCGAATCACGCGCGATTAAGGAGATATCTCGGGCAATCGGCCCTGTTTACTGGCCGGTAGTTGCGTTTGATAGCAGCTATCAAGATTTAATTTCGGTGGCGTTATCGCGTTCGCCGGAGCGCGTTGAAAATCCGATTGCCGTTGGCCCTTCCGTCTGGCAATATTCGTTAACCAAATTCGAGTATCAGGGTCGTGGAGGGATTTTCGGGGTTGCGGTCATCGATGCGGTTCGCGAAGCTTTTTCTATTGCGATTTCCGTGGTTCGTGCCGAAGGGCACTCAAGAGACGAACCGAATGGTCGCCGTGGAGGGGGCGCGGAATAATTATTTCGTTTTTATACTTCCTGAGGGAGGACCGGAGTTACCGACGACCGCGGCGGCCCATCCGTCACTGAATTTCCGCCCCGGGCGGGACAAGCCGGCCCGGACAGTGAGGGACACGGCGGTTTTCCTGGTCACCGCAAAATCCTATTTCGCCACTCTCGGGAAAGCCAAATCTCGCTACGGTTCACCCCCTAAAATCCCTTCGCTAATCTCCGACGCCGCCGCTCTCCCGGCGCCCTTGCCGCTTTTACGAATTATAAACCGAGGGAGCCGGCAAATGTTTAACCACCCCCGGGACCCGGGGTGGTGAGTTTTCGCACCCTCGCCCAGGCCGAGCCTTCTTCCTTCGATCGAGGGCCGAATCGAGGAACGAGAGCCCTCGGGAGGCGAAGGGACCGAAGGCGCGAGGTAGGGCGCGTCCTTCCGCTGATCTATTTCCGATGCACGAGGTCCGGCCACTCCGGGGAACACTTTGGGGTCTGGAAGCGGCCGAGTTTAACGGCCCCCTGGTCGCCGATAGAGCAGGGGATGCAGTCTCGATAAAAACGATTAGGCAATAACGTCCGTCGCGGCAATATCCCGTCGACGGTCGACACCACGGGGGATCGGCGGTGTACGTGAACCACATTGTGGGCTTCCTACCGGACGCCGACTTGCGGAAACTCGATTTCGGGAATGGTCAGGCGGCGTGCGCTCTCCCGACCAAAATCTAGGAATTAATCGCGGACCCCTTTCGGGGATAATTGCTGGCCGCGTCCAGCGGCTTCCGTGATCGACGAGGCGATGCCCCGATATGCAAATCCTCCAAGAACAACCGTGGCCGACCAGTCGCTTCCGTTTCTACTTTTTCGCCGGACATCGCGGATTCATTCGGACAACCGAGCCCGATCTGGAAATTAATTGCGAAGTCCCCGCGATTTTCGGCGTGCCTGGGCCATCGGTGATCGCATCGTTGCGCCGAGCAAGCCACATCTCGGCAGGATGCGCGATACGCGAAACTTCAAAGCACTTGCCAACGGCTCGGCGTACCACTACCGTTGCACCGAGATCTATTTGAAATTGAAAGCTCGCCAACACCCGGCAGGCGAGGGGAACTGCTCCAGAACTACTTGAAATACTTGTCAACAGCGTCTTTCGAGATGTTCCGCCAAGAGACAAAGTTAGCGCGAATGCCTTTGACTCGGGGCGGAGGTCGACTCCGGGGCCGACTTTCCTCCTCTTTCCGAGAGGGCGAACATTCTTCGGGGGGTGGCTGATATTAATTCCGCAGTCCAGGAAATGCCATGAAGGAACTGAGCTTAATGGCTTGAAATTTGATTAAATATACATTCGAGTTTGGCCTTAATTATCCCGCGTTTAGTATCTAGCCGGGGGAACCGACTCGGCTAGGTGATTTTACTGCCTCGGTTATACTTTATCCCGAACAAATTGAAATCTCATTAAAATCGGGTAAAACCAGCGGATAAAATTGTCCCGAGACGACAGCCGGCGACGTGGATTCTTTATTTAATTGGACAGGAGGAGGAAGAGAAGCGGTTACCGCCCGGTGAATAATGAAATCGAGTCGAAAGATGCTCGCCCGACAATGTCTGGAACGGCGACCATATTTTATCTTTAGACGATGGCGCGCGTAACCATTTCCCGGTCCCGGCATTTTCCGATACGCGTTATTTTTCTATCGACGCTCTGATAAAAATAAAGGATCAGCACCTCCCGCGAAATATGGGTTACGTGCAGCCAGGAGGGTTATTTATTTAATTGGAGGAGAAAACACGGAAACGGATTCCCCCCTCGGAGGAGAATAATGGCGTTACTCCTGCTTTGGTAAAACATGGCCGACGGTGTCCAGGGTTATATATTTAATTCTGGGCGAAAAAGGGAAGGCGGGGGGCGGGGAGACGAAGGAACGAAGGAAATAACATCGCGCGACAAGAGAGTAAAGGTAATGACATTAAATCCTTTACCCTCGGGTCTAGTTCCTCTTTTTGTAAGGCCACGAGCGACAGCCTTTGGCCGAGTTTTTCCGGGAGGTAATGCCGGCCTCTCTACGCGTGTCAGAGGCCAGAGAGCAAAATCCTTTACTGCCTTTCGCGAGGCGCCCCTGTAAAATTGAGGTGGTGACTTCAAACGAGGAGAGGAATCAAGGACGCTATTAAGCGATACGCGAGCTCATTGCGTTTTCGCCATCGCGTTAAAAAGGTACACCCCCCGAGGAAGAAGAAGGCGGCGCCGGTAGCGGGAGAATTTATAATAAAGCGACGCCGGTCGGTTCTCGTTAAAGCGGAAACTTAGTTCCCAATTTAGCGCCGTCTCGATAGGTTGGGAAAGTGAATTTCCCTGCGGGGAACTCCAATTCGATGTTAACTGCCTAAAAGATACTCGCGCGTGCGAAGTACGCGCGGTTAAAGGGTTGTTAAATTACGCGTCCCCGTGCAACGCATATCGAAGACGCGCGACCCGATTTGCGCCAATAAACCCAGAAAATCGTAGCTCCTGCCGCGGCCTCGTTTTCGCAAATATATCCCGCTGGAAATATCCGATTTATGTTCCCGCCGGGAAAGAGAACCGCCGGACTCGCGTGCCTCGGTTTCGAGGGATGAAGAGTTAAACGTGCCCATTGACTTCTGGATCGTTTGCCCGCGACGTTAAATTTATCGTTAAAGTGGCTGATCATTTCCAACCGATCGGGCTCGATTTCGCAAGGATATCGCTTGGGCGCGAGGCAAGTAGAGGATTAAATTTCCGGTTTCGGTGTATCAGGTGTCGAAGAGACGCAACCTTTAAGCTACAGACATTCGACGTGCAGCTCTTTCCTCCGCCCGGGGAATATCGATAATCGATAGGGTATCAAAATGTTAATTCTCCCAGAAAGCACGAGAGCTCCGAGGGTCCCATTTAAGAATTTCCGGTTTCCCTCTTTGGCTCGACCGGCGAGCGAAACACCTCGTTGGGTTTGATGAAGCGCTTCGTATCGCCGGGTAGGGGTCTCTTCCAGGGGAGGTTTAAAATTGAAAGGGATTTACTAACGAACCGAACTTCTTGCCGGTTTTGAAAGGCTCCAAGGGGGGCACGCTACCGTCGAGCACCCCTTTCCTTACGGCCTCAATTTACATTTAATCTCCCCGTTAACGCGAAGGCCTTCCAGACCGTTAAAAAGGAAGCACAAAACTACCCCCTCGGAGTGAAAAATGTTCGACCGTTTCCGAGATTAGATATTTCCGTTGCGATTCTCCCCAAAAACTCAAAAAATTCCGCGATCGACTTCTGCCTCCCGCCTTACCGTGAAAACCCGTAATTTTTGTTTTTCGATTCAAGCCATGAATGATTAAAAACGATGCAGTATTTTGAATATGCGAAAATGGTGGTGCGCGCCGCGTAAAAAATGCATCCCTCAAAGAGGGAACGTTCCGCGAGTCGGTGGCAGGGTCGATTTCCAAGTTGGAAACGGGAGTTTTTCGACCGCTCCAGTTACGTGCTTCCAAAAAATTGTTCCCGGAAGTTTGTGGGCCGCGCACGTTTCCCGTACGGAGGGTAAAGCCGTATCTAACGATAAGTTAGAGGCGGCCATTTTTCGCAGGCCGTGGAGAACGGACGCCCTCGCAAATTTCGGGCGTCCCCTCTTCGCGTACTTACCAAAAGAAAGTATAAAACAGATGAGTACGGGAAGAGAAGTAGACATCGCTTTTCCGGGCGGAGCGTCTTCACATGCCGGTGCACTCTTTGGGGTGCATTCGCCCCTCGGCGCGTCCCTTCATGGGACGTCTCCTCAGCGGCTCGAGGCACCCCGAGACATTCTTGGATTAACTCTGCAGATCAGGACATCTCGCGGCTCGCCGAATGTCTCCTCTCGGAGCCGTGGAAGGAGACCTCCGCGGAGATCCAAAAACGTTTCGCAACTTCGCCGGATGGGCCGTCGGCGACTTCCTTCGTCCGATCCCCGAAGTCCGGTCAAGTCCCGTGCCAAGTTTCACCGAGCGACACGGAACGTGGGTTCCGATAAACGCCTCGTTAAAGTCGTCCTCGAGACAAGGTCCTTTTCTCCCAGGACACGGCAGATGAACATCCTCGCAGCTTTCGCCAGTTATTTCGCGGCGAGCAATCGAGGAACCGGCAAACCGTGGCGGAAAGTTTCCTCGAGCACGGCTCGGTGTAAACGGCTTTAATCCACGCCCGGGATTTATGCTCCCATCTTCGGGATTGCCCCGGTCCGGAAGCTTCTTCTAAGACTCGGTTTCGGAGGTCGAGCTCGTCGGTGCCTGCTGGTTACGCGTCGATTAATTTTTAAACCCGCGTTTAAGGTACATCCAGCAGTCTTCTTCCAAACGAAACCTACGTCCCGTTCGAGACCTCCGATTACGTTTTATTCTTTATGATTTATCTCTACGAGGAACCTCGCATGTGGGACAAAGAGCTTCGGACTCGAAGGGTACTTCTCGAATCCAATAAGAGCCGGGCCCGCGACCCTTAAATCAGGCCGACTTCTCGAGAGCCTCGTTTCTAAATGTAAAAATATGGCAGTTATCCCAATGTTCCACTTTAATGTGACGAATCCAGGAGAGGGAGCTTTAATATCAAACTTTCAGTTTCCGAGCGGCGACTTCCGGCTCGCTCGGGACACTCTCGCTTCCACCGACGTCTCTTTTAAGGGTCGACGTCGGAGTCGCGATCGTTAGCGTTGGGTCTCGTAAATCTCGCTTGTCCTCCGGGTAAAATGCGGTTTCGGGTTCGATGCCCACTCTGAAAGGTGAATCGTGGGTTGGGCTGGCCGGACTGTGAACGGGTCGAGCGATTACCGTCCCAAATCGGTCGCGAGGAAATCCTCGGTAATCACCGGTTTCGCGTCCCCGATCATCGACGTCGCTTCTGCGCGCGTCTCACTTATTCCCTCGTTAAAATACACCGGTTGCAGGCTGAACGACTCTTGTTTTTGCGTCCCCTCGTTATCCGAGCGATGCTTCCATGCGTCGATATGTGAGTTTCGCCGACGAAACTCGTCGACGCCGGACACGTTAGCGTTCCAAAGTTTTCCAATTAAAGTAATTCCGCAATCGAGCGACGCCGCGTTTTGGATTGTCGCCTGTGGAAAATTCTCCTCTATTCGACGAGGGACCCAGAAATCTGGGAGGGCGACATTCCATTTCGCGGAGGCGGCGTTTCTACCTTATCTTCGCCTGCGTCATAAACAGGCATCCTGGCCATTCGCCAAATAGCGGAAAAATATCCCTTTTTTGTTCCGGCAGTTAAGTAGTTACCCGGTAAAATTGCAATTCCCCCGGTTAAGCCGTAGCACTGGCTTATTTATTTTCAAGCGAGGCGACGCGGCGATTATTCCATGATTTTTTAAAACGATTTTCGGGGGCCATCGCTGCAGCTCGCTCGAGGATCTTCAAAGTTTAATCGCGAACGGCTAGCCGAATGGTTTTTGGGATTTCATTCCGCGTTGTCACCGCCGTTTTCTCGATGGTTCCATACCGCTCGTTGGAGGCGTTAACGGGTCACTTCGAGCGGGGCGTTTCGCAGTTGCAACAGCTACCGCTCTCGTAATCGTCACTTGGGCCCCGATGATAACGGGGTTCTTGAAATTAGACGAGGCGAAGTCTCGAGTTACGCCTCACTGGGGTTGTTTCGTATTAAATTCCCGTAAACCGATTATCGCCGCCACCGACGAACTCCCGATCCACCGAAGGCGATCCTTCCATTAACGGCTAGAACACCGCATCGACAGGTCGACGACTTTATTTTATCTGTAGGAGATGGAAACCATTATCGAAAAGCGTATAACCTGAAGTCGGACCGATCGAAGAAAGATCCAAAGAAAAATCCCCCGAATGCTCAGCTTCCAGCGTAGTCTTCGAAACGTTGACGGATTCTGCGGTCACCGAACGGCGGGTCGTTCACCGGTCATGAAAATGGAGCAACTCTCCGACGTACGGATACATCGTGAAATGTTAATTCACAGGGAGAAGACAGGCTCCAGTCTCCGACACTAGGCACGGCCACTGACGGCTCCTCGATTGCGACGCACTTTGCCGAACCACTAGGAAGTGGTCCGAGTCCGCGGAGTCAATCGTCGACGAGACAAAACTCGCAGGCGGAATGGCCTCGAATGGCTACGCGATCCGTCTTCTCGTTATGTCACGCCTGAAGGAATTCGGGCAGCTATAAGATAAACTCGACAGCGCCCCAATTCACGAAAACACTGGGAAGATGGGAGTGTAGCGTTCTTTACAATTTTTTGTAGACCAGGTCCAGGTCTTGGGCTCGGAGCCGGCACCGCGGTAGCTCGATGACCGGCAACGGTTACCGTCGTCCTTGCGCGATGTACGTGCGGAATACGCGACGCAGCGTGCGCGATGCACTACCGAGCCGCGCGTGCAGCTAGCGCGGACTGCGGCGGGTAGCGGCGGGTAGCGGCGGGTAGCGGCGGGTAGCGGCGGGTGGCGGCGGGCCGCGCACTCGTCCCGAGGCCGTCCAAGGTGCAAGGCGGGTCTCGAGGGCTCGCCGAGATTCCGGCGATAAGGGCGATCGCTCCAGCAAGGTAAGGCGCGAAAAAGCACAGGCCGAGGGTGGACTCGTTCGAAACGAGATGCTCCCGCGTCAAAGATATCCGAGGAACTACATTGCGCGAGCGCTGCTACGTCGGCCGACACGCAGCCGCCCTGAGCACGCGACGTCTATATATCCTCGACCCCCTATACTTCGACGCCTATATAGCTACTGTATGGCGCGCGCCGTGGAAGCGGTGGAACTACCGAAGGATCGCGGAAATAAACCGGGCTTCGGAGAAGACGGGATTTTTCGGTCAATGGGAAGGATCGAGATTTATCGTTCCTGCTCCTCGCTCGTTCGGGTCCGCGAGAAATCGGGTGATCGCTTCTTCCGGGCTTGGGGTAAGAGTTTCCGTAGGCGGAAAAAATCGGGAGAGCGGAAGACGCGCGTTGTCGCGGTAAGAGGCCGCTCGATGCGAGAGGTAATTGCCCCCGGACCGGTTGTAAAGTGAAACGTTTCGCGGGGGGTCGCCTAATCAGAGGGCGAGAGATGGGCTAATGAGATCGCCGGCTGGAATTTCGGCCAATCGGGTCGCGGAGGCAGCCGAGTGCACGTCCGTGCGACGTTTACGCCTCGATGCGTGCTCCCGGCTCGAGTCCCTCGTTCGCGGGTGCAATCGCGATTATCGCGACCCTGGATGGATCGTTTCGCTTCGTCGACCGGGTCGGAAGAAAGACGCCGATCGCTAATTCGGTGTATTTTTCCCGGGTGTGAGCCGGATGCAAGAGATGACTGCATGCCCTCGAAAATCCGAACCCTTGCGAGGGTTCTCCGGCGCGAGATTAACGTACTCCAATTACTCCGCGCTTTTAGGGCGCGATGCAGCGCGCGATCTTGATAGCGAAGCACCCTCGGTACGAGTGAAGAGTACGGGATCCGCGTCGGATAATTCCTCCGCCGTTAATCCTCGCGAAGTAAGCGATATTTCGGACGGTAGTCCGCGGAAGATCGGGGTGCGTCGCGGGGTGGCGAGCCGTACACGGGGAAAATCGATAAGTCCTCCGGGTGATTCCCGAGAAAGTCCTCGGCGCGGCGCGAACTGGCTCGAAAAGAAATATGCGCTGACATGTTCCATATGAGAGGGCCGACATTGCGTCTCGAACCGCGCGCCGCGAGGTGCACGTAGACGCGCCCTCCGGGGTGTGGGTGCGCGAGCGGGAGTTCATCACGATTCAATTTAAATTCGAGACGTCGCGTGGCACGTACAGTCCTCGAAGGAAGTCCAGGAGGCCGATTTTCGATTTTTCTGTCGCGCGGAGGAGAGGATATTCGTTTCGAACTTAACGCTTAACTCGACGGATTCGGAGCGAGGTCCAAATGGAGGAAACGGCGGGGTGGGTTCGATATAGAAATATACGGGGGATCGAGTTAAAATCCGCCAGGACCGACGCGAGTTCCTCTAAACGGAACGCTCATGGGACAGAATCGGATATTCTTGCGAGAGGACGAAGGGGTTTTCTCGGAATGACCCTTTGTGCCGCGGAGTCCTTCTTCCGACTCGGGTGTGTCAAAGAACCATCGCCGAGGTGGCCATTTTCCAGGACGAACCGCTCGGCTAACGATCGCCCTCCTCGGAGGGGGAAAATCCACGAGGACGCGGCCCCGTGTAATTTCCATCTAGAACTCGATCAATGGCTCGCGCTCTCGCGGCGTTTTCGGCGGCCAATCGATCAGCCCTTGGAAAAACATCTTCCCGCAGACGAGGTGGCTTCTTTCGGCCTCGCGGGATAAGTAGCCCTTCTTGCGGGGGTGGAAACTCCATTCCGGAGCCCCGGGAAAAGCGGCGAAGGTAAGGGAGGCATCTCGGCTGATTCTATTCAAATATTGACGCGCCAGGGGAGGCTCTAAAGGGAAATGTCTTACCTTCGCATTTCGTTACTTCGACGCCACGCTGAAAAGGGAAACGCTTAATCCGACGTAAACAGGAAGAGGGAGAAAGCGCGTCGGGGAGGGAAGAGGGATCCTGCAAAGGTTCTCCCGTACGCGAATCCTATTTACGATGCTCCTTTTTCCTCGTTGCACCCCTCCGATCTCCCGAGCTCCCGATAGAAAAATCGGCTCTACGGCTCGGGAAATTATACGGAAATCCTCCGTCCTCTCCCCTCGCCGAGAAGAGTCTACTTCAACGGGGAGAGGGCATTCGGTGTCGTTGCCTTCCCGAGGGGGATCTACGGTCCTCCCCTACGAGATCCCGGAAAATGCCGATTGTCTCCGAAGGAGGTGCGACTAGACGCGAGCGGAGAAAATCCGGATTTCGTATTCAAAGATGAACGTTTATGTTTATATGCATGCAAGAGGCCACTGCAGTGGGGAAACAAATATCCTCAGGAATTACGAGGCTAAACGGAAATCCGTCGATACTTTTCCCCGTTCCTCGGTAAAGCGGAAAGCAGGGAGTGACGGGAGAAAGACGTCGTTTGGCATTCCCGAATTCCGGAAGTCCCATGGGAGTGCAGTGGCGGTGCTCCTAAAATTCGGAAGAACGTCGTCGTCGCTCGTGCCAAAGTGTCTACCGCGTAACCCTTTCCTCCTCGAGTATTTCGTGTCCCGGAAGGACGTTTCCGGACGGTCACGACGCCGGAACGACGCGGCGAGCGCCCGAGAGATCTCTCCCTCTTCCTCCGCCGATTAAGCCACGGGAACCGATTTCGCCCCGTCGACCGTGAAACGGAAAAAAAGCCGCATTCTTCCCCCGCGCGAGAAAGCATCGACGCTGCGGTAATAAGGAAGAGGGTGTCGAAAGAACCGGCGGAGGCGCTCCCCTCCTCCTCGGGAACGTAACTCTCCCGGCGTAAACAATGTTTCTGCGAAATTCAAGAGGGGGAACATTGAAAGACGTGTCTGCGGAGAAGTTAAGGGGAATAAGGGACTATCCGCGCGCGCAAGGGTTGAATGGAAGAGCGCGGCGGGGTGCGTCGAAGAGGACGGGGAAACGTCGGAGTGCGCTCTCTGTCTGGGCACTCGCAAAATCACCGGGGGCGATTGCCGTCTCCATATCGGTCCGCGTAATAAAGAGCCATTATTCCGAGCAGACTCTTATCCCGGAGTAGCCGGGGGAAAATAAAGGGACGCGGAGGAAGCCCTCGTCCGCGCTTCGCGGCGAGATGCTTAGGAGCCCCCGAGGCTTCTATAAACATCGGCGGAGAACCAGCTGATGAGCCCACCGGGAGATACGTTTGTAGCATCCCCGACGTAAAGGCACCGCGTGCATTATGTCCTCGACCACTCCTGCAACCGAATGCCCGGTCGACGCGCCGACCGACCCCCGCGAGGGTTACGCGCAATCCCCCCGGCCGAGGGGAAGGAAACCGGGAAACCGGGAAAAGTGGATAGCCGAGAACACGGCGACGATAAGAGCTATCGCGCCGGTACAACTTGTAGTCGGCAGTCCTGGCGTCGCGTTCGCGTAAATAATTAAGGGCAGGCACGCGCAAGAGGGAGCGCTCAACGGCACGATTTTACTTAGCAGGGGTGAAACGCGAACGAGACTGTGGGTCGCCGATGCACGCGTCGGACAATTCGTGCCCCGTTGAAGAATCGTCTCCTGAGAGAAATCGCCATTGGTGGGATCGACGACTTTGATAATTCCGTCGCGATAAGGGTTCCGTATATTAGCGCCCATCCCCGTTACCGACTTTTCGCCGATATCGCGGTGACGCGCTTCGCAAAACGTGCAGATAATGCACATCCGAGCTGGAATCTGATTCCGCGGATGGATATTTTATTGGGATCCCGGGAAGGGGGTTATCGATATTTTATTGGGATTCCGGGAGCAATACGGATTGAAATCGTGCGAAATCTCGCGGGTCGGCCACCGGGATCGATTTTCCGCGGATCCCCGAGATCGGCGCCCTCGTTTCATTAGGTATTTGGGTTATTGAATTTCGGGGGAAAAAATTCCTGGTGGAGGGTCCTTCTCCTTGGGAAATGGATCGCGGCCTCCGGGAAAGGGGTGCAATTCCGTTCGGTCGCCCGACACGTTCGGAATCAATCGAATACGCCGCTCCGATGGAATTTATAACCGGGCAAAGTCGCGCGTGAGATCACGTCGCTTTAGACCAAACCGGATTATTCCCGTCGGGCCGTACGCCATTTTAAAACGAGATACACGCCGCCGACCAAACGTCGACGCGAACCTGTCGTTTCGTTTTACGAAACAATTCCTACGAGCCCCGCATGGGAAATGTTCAAGTTACCCCGAAAGTCCGACGAGCACGCTCGTGGTAATTGTGATCAAACTCGTTAACGCCCGTGCGTGACAATTACGGGGGCCCGATGCCCGAAAAACCATCGAACGAGTCCAGGTGAAAGGAGCATCGACGAGGGCACGACTTCTTCGACTTCGAGCGATGCCTCAGGTAAATAATTCCTTTTCACGTAACCGAGACTTCGTCGGACGACCGAAGTTCCTTACTTAAACGATCCACTTTTCTCCCGTCGGCGGAACCGCGCGAAACTTTGGCGAGTACATCTCGCCAGGCCCCGAAGGCCAAGAAAAATGATTTAAAACTATTGAAATTGCTCCCAGCTTAGCACAATAGCGACAAGATGTTCCAAAGAGCATTCAGGCCGTCTGGATGAGTGCCAACTCATCAGTAACCGCGAGAGACAACGTTAAATCAAAAACCGCGCTACCTTCGACCTCGCCCATGGGCAGGTTTCGAAAAATGATGGCAACCCCGAGAGGCGATCCTCGAGAGAGATTATCGAGTTCCTCTCCGCTCCCCATCCCTCGAATATCGATATTATGTACCCGGCGTTGCACGTGCCTTTACTAGATTTCCACGGATTTTCAGAAATTTTTATGACCGCGAAAGGAGCCGGGAAGGACGATGTCTCAAAGAGTCTCTGTAAATCGTGAATCGGCCACTTATCACTCTGTCGCCTTTTATTCGGCCCGGGTGCCTTTTTGTGGGCTTGCACTTAAAGTTAAACTCCTCGAGCAAGGGAATAAATGCCTCTTTTCCTCCCGGCCGAGGTGCATCTTTCTTCGCCGCCCCTTTTCGACAGCAATCGTAAAATCTATCTTTTCTGCTCCTTCTCTCTCTTGAAATCGGGCTCCGCTCCGGGAAAAACGCTCGGTCGACTCCGCAGCTTTTTCCTGCACTCTCTACCTGGCGAACCGTCGTCCTGGATTCGACGGTACCAAGAATCCGCCCACCTACGAAACTGCAGCTATATCGCCCCTTTTTCAGCTTCCCTTCTTATTCGCCTCTCCGCGGAGTGATAGATGAGCGCGGTTTATTTTTTGCTAGCGGGCCAAAATCCTCCTCGTGGCCGAGAATTACGCAATCCCTTTCTTGCGCTTTCAAAGCGAACTTTGAGAAACGAAAAACGCTCGGTCGACTCGGCAACTTTTTCGACCGCTCCACCCCGTCCCAGGGTGGGATTTAATTGAGTTCCTCTTTAGGAAGTCGCGCGCAAACTACTCGAAAAAGGCTCCCCCTTTCAATTTCCGGTCGTTTCGGGGCCGTATTTCGTCAACTCCGCAGCTTTTTTCGGTACTCGAGTCAGAGATCCAGGACTCCGAATTGGGGTCCTGAGATCTCGGAGGATCGTTTTAACGCGTCGATCCGTTCACCGGGACGGAAGATTTTCAAAGTCCTGCACATCCTGGTTTGCCGCCACTCTTTTCCGCGGGGCGCATCCGCCCGTTTTGCAAAGAGGCATGGAGATGAGAGCGAAAACTCCATTATGTCGTGGAAAGTGGCTTCCGCCGTCGGAAGGCCGCCGCGGGACTTTCTGTAAATACGAAGGAGTGAAAAAGCGCGGATGCATAATGCTCGACTTTAAATGGGATTCGTAACCTCCCGACGAAAACGTAATTTCCCGGGGAGCCCATGTCACTTCCTCTCTTCTCTGAAATTTCTTTCCTTCATGCCGCTACTCGCTCTTCAAAGTGGCGGCCATTCGATTACGCGGTTACGCGTCTCGGTGTGCCGACGAGCTGAAAGGTGTACTCGCCATGGATGCGTCGCCCTCAAGGGGAACCGTGCTTTTCAACCTCGTTACATCGACAAGGAAACGGGGACCTAAGGGCTTCTTCTTAAGAACGGAGGAACGAGCGTCGAACGTGGGATCGGCGCCCACTCGAGGAGTCCGTCCTAAATCTCGCTCCCCCGAGGAAACTCTCGTCCAAAAGCACGCGACCCATTGGAAATATAAATCGTTCCGACTTTTGTTCCCGTCTACGCGCGGAGGATGCACCACGAGCCAGACGCCTCGGCGGTGAAAGGATCCGAGGTACCCCGCGACATTATCCTTGCCGAAGATGAATGGCGGACTGCAGGGCAGTCTCTAAGAAAAACATTATCCTGAAGGATGACAGGAAAAATGTTTAAACCCTGAATACTAAGTCTCGCTTAAACACGATTTATGGGCCTGTGTTTATTTCAGCCGCTTTTTAGTCGGTCACCGTTGGCAAGACCGCGACAGGTTATGCAGATTAAGCGCAGTGATTTCGTCCCTGCGGATGACGTTCAATGTTTAATTTATATCATAAGCCAATGCATACGATATCGAGGATGGCGCGGTTGAGCATGCATTAGCGACGTCCAAGTCGGCCATTAAAACGATTGCCGACGAAAGGGGTAATTACGGCCTATCGTGGGATCGTCATTGCTTAAATCGAATTACGAGCCGAGTCGAGGGGTGAGCAATGGTTCCGGTCACTTTTATTTATTAACATGATTGCCTCGCGAGTAACGGGGCATTTCCTTTCGGAATGGCGACGGTTTCTCGTTGCGGAACCAGAAATCGAAAACCATAGTCCAGAGGTGGATGTTTACGGAACGTTGGTTCGCGTCCACCCGTTCGTCTCGAATGTACGAATAGCCAAGACCGCTCCTTTTCTCCCGGGGAGGTTTTTCCTTGCGAACTTCCTGGCAAAATCCCTCGTCCGGCTCCACCCTCGTCGTACCTTAATGCGTGCAGAATACCCTGCACTCCCATTTTTCTCACGCATTTTGCCGTAGACGTCTCCCGGCATGATTAATGCTCTCTACCTTCCTCTAATCGATCCTCGCGGCGATTTTCATATCTCCCCTCGAAAGTCCTCCACCCCTCGCAACTTTTGAGCGCGCCTTCCGTCGTCGCGCGAGTATAAAAGGTACTTTAAGTGCATTACGCTCTTCGAAATAACCTCAATTAAATCCAGCCCGTGCCATTTCCCCGCCTCGCGAGTTCGCGAGTCCCGGACGAGGCGAGGGGGATATTATACAGGCAAGATGCCGGGATCGTTATTAATGGCGGACAGATTCGTGAGCGTCCAGTCACGGCGATATTTCAAGCAAAGTGGCGTCGAAGGGGTGGAGGGCCGCAGCCTCTAGAAAAGCAAGGGGGTGCACCCTCTCCCTTCGACTCGTCCTCTCCGTCCCTTGGTCTCTCCCTTTCTTGCGCCCGTCGCCACCCACTTCCGCCTCCCGATTCTGGCTCTCGAGCCGTTCACCCCGAACCCGCCGATCCTTCTTTGCGCGGCACACCTACGCCTCGAGTCCCCGGAGGGTGATTACATCGATCGTTTTATGGAACCAGCCTTGTTACGCGATCCCGAAGGAACCTTAGAGCCGGCGTTGCGCCGCCTCTCGCAGGAGAGACCCCCGCTCCCGGATTCGCGGCCCGTTAACGCCCGTTTATCCGTCGCGCAAGATTCCGTCCAAACGCGATCCCTACCTGGCCAAGATCTCCGGAGAAAAATTCTCGACTTCGGAAGGGACTCTCCCGGCCGGGAGGAGGAGCGCTCCAGGTCGATCCGACGTTCCTGGGCCGGAAAGATAGATCGACGAGCGTCGAGAAATTGCCAGGACATGGTAACGCATCAGGATATGCAACCAAGCGAGGCGGCGTTGACGCGCAATTTTCCGGAAAATCGAATCCGACATTTACGGTCTTTTTACGGGTGATGCCCCGATCGTGCCGGGTGCTAAATTCATGATAATAGATCGCCGCGACCGCAAAGTGTCTCGCTCGGGTGTTCCTCCGCGGTATTGTAGATTCCTGCCTAACGGCGATCCTTGCGCAAGCATTAGGACGTGCTCGGCATACCGTATTGCCGCGATCGCTTAACCGATCGTTAACTCGGCAGTCCCACGGTAACGAATGGGTTCGGTCCGGTGAGCTAATGGGGAATTTCGCAGTTAAGGAAATCCTTGACCCCGGAATATCTCACGCGTCTCCGC
Organism: Orussus abietinus; assembly: GCF_000612105.2. Classification (NCBI taxonomy): domain Eukaryota; kingdom Metazoa; phylum Arthropoda; class Insecta; order Hymenoptera; family Orussidae; genus Orussus; species Orussus abietinus. Next base: position 3,515,663 of record NW_019396012.1, read on the forward strand.
CGACCCGCGAAAATCACCGGGACCCCCGAAATCCCCGAAGTCCTTTAAATCGAGTCGGACCGGCGATGCGTGCTGGTCCCCCAGAGGAGTCGAACGCGAATCTCCTGCGCGATCCATCGATTTCTCGATTTGACCGATCTACTTCGAACTTCCGGCTGGTCCACTGACGATCGCGGGTGTTTAACGTAAATTCAACTACGGGGCGAAATTCCGGGGAGTCGATGTCCCCTTAATTGAATTCCGAGCCTAACGGCGGATATTATTCGACCTAACTGTCCGATTAATGGGACGTGCCGTTAAATCTTCGTAACGTATTGGCGAAACGTTGCAATTTTAATCCGCCTTGGTCGCAGCGGAGAGCGGAAGAAGACGTCTTCGAAATAAAATCGCCTCGCGTGACACCCGCCGTTACGGAATCGTTAGCTGGCCGGGACTTAAAGATTGCCTTCAAGCTCCTCTCGAAGTTTCGCCGCTTTTTCTCTCCGGGAGCTTTTACCGTTTCTCTACTTCGCCGGAAGTACGGAAGGGCAGCGTCGGGCAATATTGCTTCTTCTTCCGTTCGAGCTAGTCCAAGGGAGCCAAGCGATTTTCTTCGCTCGGCGTCGTGGACCATCGTAATATTCCGCATTCTAACGGCAGTCGGCGTTTCCGTTTTTCTTTCCGGCCCGAGAGAGAATAATCCCCAGGAAAGGTCGCCGACGGAGTCATTCATCGACCTCTTCTCCTGGCCTACATTTGTTCTCAGGAAAAAATTGACGCGCATTCCCCCGCTTTTCGCTCCCTGCCTCCTTCCCGTCCCCGAGTTTTTCCCTTTCTTTCGTCACCTGAGACCTCTCACCGCGACAGGGTACCTCCGTAAATAAATTCGACGATCGTTAAGCGCCTCTTCGAATCGTTTTGATTCGCCTCGCTAGGAATTCCGAAAAGTCCGGTTTTACCGGCGGCATTTCGAAATTGGAACGACGAATTTAAAGTGCACCCTTGGTACGTGGCTCGATCCGCAACACGCGGAGTCAAATCAACGCGAATAATACGTTTCAAACTATTTTCGCTCCGAGAGCGAGTTGGACGCTTTGAGGCCGCATTCTCTTTTCGGATTAATCTCCGTTTTAAATCGATTTAATCCCGATCTTCCTTCCGAACCCCGGTTGACGGATAATCGGAGAATATTCGATTCCGACGACTCATTGGACGCTAATTGATACCATTAAGCCGGGAGGGCGCATTCGACGCGGATTGCGGGGGCGATAGGAAAAATCGGCCGCGAACCGCAGACGAAGGAATTCCCGGTGGAGGAATTTCGCTAGCGCAGCCGATTTGCGGCGGGTCCGAGATAAAAGGGGTAAAAGGGCGGTCCCACTTTTTTTTTTGTGCAGAGACGAACATCGTTAATTCAATTCGTCGGCATGGCCGGTGGGGTGGATATCGAGAGGGCGATTTTCGTCCCGGCGTTCCGGAGGAGCGGGGTGATTTAAATTGCGGCAACCGGATCCCTTATGATAGCCGAATGCAAATTTGTCGGGGAGAGAACAAAAATCCGACCGAGAACGCTCGCGCGAGTTCTCCGGTTTCGAGACGATTCCTCGTGCTTCCGGATCGCGAAAGATGATTCTTTTCCGTACGGAAAAACCGCGGAGCCCGGTGATATCGTATACGTTCGTCTTGAGGAGCGGATAAGAGCGGTTCGGGAAGCCCTCGGTTTCCGGCGATGCCGGAAGCAGGAAACCACCCCTACGGGCCCTCGAGTATCGACTATTGAATTTTCCTACCCGATTTGGCGCACGATTGCGAGGAGCCGCAAACTTTCGATTTATAGCGCGCCTCGAATAAAGTTCCCCGACTTTCCCCGTACCACCGCCCTCCGACCCTTTCGCCCTCCCACCCCCGGGAGCCGTCGTTCCTCCGGGGTGGTCGGAAAAATGAGCGGAAGCGCGATTCACCGTAAAGTAACGCGGTTTAGGTAAACTCGACTGCCGTTGAGTAAGCGCTCTCTTAAGGGAAGCCCTCCGAAAAGGGAGACCAAACGAGCGGGGTGTCTGAAATATGTTGCCCGTCGGCCGACATCCGGCTCGTTCCGCGGGAGGTGGCTCCTCGAGGACGGGCCGATACCTCGCAGCTTCTTTAACGAACCACTTACCCACTTGGACTCAGCTTCGGAGGAGCGCTTTCCAATAAGCTGCCTCGAAACTTGGACAATTTATCTTTGATGTTTGTTGCCGGTTTTGGATGCGAGGGCGAGAGCCCCACCGAGGGAGCGCGGCGGAGCAAACTCTGACGGGGTGGCCAATCCATTAATTAACTTAATTAACTGGAGACGCGTAACGGGCCGCGCGACCGGGGCGCCAAGTACGCGCCGATGTCATGACGTCGAGGACTCGCTCCTTCCGAGGACCGATCGCCGCGTTCCGTGACGTCGCTCCGAAACCGGAGTGGAGAACGTTGTCGTCGTTAGCTGCAAAGCGCGACCCGATCGGAAGCTCTTTTACGGACGTTCGCTGCCCCCACCGCGGGCCCTTCCGATGGACGTCATTCCGCGCACCTCCATTTACTCACGGCCATTCTGGGCGAAAGGACTCGGTATCGGCGGCAAAAGATCCGTCCGACCGGCGATTAGATTTCCCCCGAAACCCGATAGCATGGCCCATCCATTAACCGAGTTAATTAACTTTGGTCGGGTTACGAGCCGCCGTACCCAGCCACCGAATCTTGGGTACCGTGCCTCGTCACGGATTTGCCAAGATGGGCCCCGCGTTAAGGAGTTTCCTTGCCCACCTCCGGGCGAAAAGCTCGGCATTTCGAGATTCGCTAAATTCGAGAATATTGGAGAAAAAAGGGAGACGGCGTCGACGGGACGGGGAAAGAAAGCTCGCTCGCGGTCGTGACCCAGTTGGGCGTTCTCGCGTTTCCTGGCCTAGAAAGAAATCGGGTTGACGTAACGAATGGTATCGCTGGGCCGCGTCAAAGTTTCCTCGCGAGGGGCCGGGAGACTCCTCGATTCTTCGGGGCAATTAGGTACGGCCGCGCCGTGAAAAACATCCCGATGAAGTCGCGAGGACGCGAGATCGCCCGAGGATGTGCCGGGGCGCAAACGTTCGGAACCGTTCCCGGGTTTCCGGATGGAATCCCCAGTTCGGACTCACCGTGTGGGAACTCACCCCGGGGCTGCCTCTTGAGAGAGGGGATCCAACGCGAATTTCGGAGGCATTACGTCTAGTTAAGTTTCTTGCTCGCTGACGTACCGGTAAACTAGTGAGAACCTTGTGGCCGGTGTCCGGAAAACGTCTCCCCCTCGTCTAAACGCGACGATAAGAAGAGATCGCGTCTGGACATCCGGTCGGATGCCTTCCCTCCTGCGAGGACAGTTTTTCCGGGGAGAACGGGATCGTTCCCGAGGAATGCATTCTGGCGCTTTCCGGAATGCTAAATGGGAGTCTAACTTCCGGCACGACGTCCGACCACTACGGGGGAACTAATACGAATCTCTTGAACATTATGCCTGGTTAAGTTCCGCGCCCGTCGACGGATAACCCGGTGGCGGGAGTTACGGTTGAAGTTCAGAAAATTGCATCCACCTCCCCTTCGTGAAATTCAGAAACCGGGTTCGGAGTTGTTATTGCGTTAGAAACGTTCAATCGTGGCCGACGCGAGCGCACGTTTTACTCCGCCGAACTTTTCCCAACCGGCGATAACATTGATTTCCCTTTAACCTATATCTCCTTCCTTCCGAGTCCGCTGACACTTGGGTTAAATTGATTTCGGCGAAATTCGATTTTTTTACCCGAGGCGGCGGAGCTCTCCGGAGGTTCGCGAACATTACCTCCGATTAAATCGGCGATTTACGATGATTACGAGGCGGAGCTTGAAAATTTCGGAAGGGAACGATTGGAAAAGTGGAAGAGGCGAGTATCGCGGCGTACTTAATTTTTATATCGATACGATCGGGGCGATGTCCCGAGCACCCGGCCATCCGTGGCAATTCCTGCCGTTAATTTCGACGCAAGGTAAAACGGAACGCTCCAACTGAAGCGGAGTTTCCGGGCGGGGCCAGGGTCCGTCGGACGCGGGCAAAACCTCGAGCTCGTAGCCGCTTTCCTTTGTGTACTTCGAGCCTGGCCACTGTGATTTAGTGGTCGGACAGGCCAAGCCCTAATTAAATACGCGCCTCTCAGCGTTTAACTACGCAAAGCTCGCCTTTAACGAAGTCCAGCGTATCGAGATCGTCGGAGCCCTTCCACGACCAAGCCGGGTAAGCCCGATCCGATCGACTTTGGCAAACGTCCGACCCCTCCGCGCCGAAGAAGACGTCGCGTCGACGGAAGCGGTTCTTGATGACTTAAGAGCGAAGTTTGCCCTCGGTTGGCTTCCCGAGCCCTTACCAAGGTACACGTACAATAATTGTCGCGAAACGCCCCCTTCTCGCCGAAACTGCCAGGTGGAACTTAAACGGTAAAACCAAGTCACGAGGAGACTAGCCAGTCGTAGTCGCCGAGAGCCTTTAAACCCCTTGCGAAGTTCCGTAGGTCCCGGCCCTGTGACATCCGCTAAGGGGCTCATTTACGAGGGGGTCCCGGATCTTGCACGGGGCACTTTAAACTTACCCAAGGCTGGCGAACGTCCACCCCCGGTGAGTAGCGAATTTCCCGGAGCTCGAACGCGCCTTTGCGGCGAAAACGTCGACGGGAATTTTAAAGCGATCGACCCGGCGGGGAAGGCCGAGGCGGCGAAAAAGGAAGGAGGGTCAGAGGGCGAAAAACTCGCTGCTCGCTTTGCGGGAATTCTCGGGGGTACAAGAGAAGCGTCGTCCAGGGGAAATCGAAGCATCCGGAGACGTCGGACGTCGCGCTCGCCTCGATAGAATGGCGTAAATCGCAGCGTTAAGCCCGGGGGTAATTTCCGTGTATCGTGCCCTGCGGAGGGGAACGCGGTCGGGTCGAGGGGCGCTCTCGAAATTCCGAGTTTTCCGAGGTGGAAGCTCCGGGCTGTATAATCGCTTTGTAACGATCTACAGGGTGGCGCATTTTGACGCCACAAAGCGGCGAGCGTGGCCGCCAAACGTCAATGCGTAATGAGGTCAGGCGTTACCGAGCCCCTGGTGTAGGTACCACCGTCGAGCACACCGTTTACCAGGCCGAGCATTGTGTTGCAAATTCGAACGGAGCCCGATTTGTTTATGAATGCCGCGCGGCTCATGCATATTTATTCCGCGGCCTCTTCCGCACCGACCGCGTCATCCGTCAGGCGGGGAGATAATGCGTCTTAATTTCGACGATCGCGGCACCGCGACTCCGAAACGATGATCTCGTCCCCGGCCGGGAGGGGCTCCTCTTTCCCCGGGAAATTCCGCATTCGCGAGGAACTTCCGTTTCCGGACTCCGACTTCGCCGTAAAGGTGCATCTCTTTGCAATTTATTCGCGACGGATGGCGGAACGAACGAGCCGTATTGCCCGGCTTTCCGCGCGGCGCCCTTTTCCGCGGGCTATTTCCAGCGGTTTTCACCGGCCTATAGGGAAACGGAGCGGACAGTTTTTCCAGGTGATCGAGCGATCGCAATAACTGTTAAACGGCACTCGGCCTTCGCACGGTCGAGGTATCGATTTGCGTTTTATCGCTCCGCAAAGTTTTACGCTTCCCAAGTTTGAGTACTGGCCCGTGTGTCGCGGAAACCGAACGGAGAGCGAACGATAACGGCGTCTACGGTGTTTCTTCTTCCACGGGTTCTTCCCGACCTTCGAACTCGCGACTTCGCGGACCTTCCGACTTTATATTTTCCTACGTTTTTCGCCGCTGCCGATCGAACGAGGTTCGCGACCAGCTCGACTTTTTTGCCGCCGCGAGTGGACGAGTTTTCCCTCGCACTCGGGTAATTTGAAATATTATTTTTCGCCATATTTGCCGTGGCCCGTGAACATTTCCAATTACTTCGATGTCGCTGGGGGAGGTCCTTTCTTTTTTTTTTCTCCTCCGGTGCAAAGGAGTTAGCTCGGCGCTCCCTCGGGACTCCGTTCTCCGCAGCCTTGGCGGAGCTTCGGAGGAGAATCTGCGGGGCTTTAATTTACGTTTCACCTATGGGAAAACGGATTTCCGCGGCTCGAAGAGCGCGAAATAAAGGACGGGGTAGTAAAACGGAAGCGACGGCGGTCTCGTTTATCGCTCATCGTTTGATTTTTCCTCGCTTTACGATTTATCGAGGGAGTTGATTAGCGCCCGACGTGGCGTCACCGGGGCAAAGAAGGCGCGCCGTCCCGAGGAGCTTGCACGTGACGCTTTCGAGATTTTTCTCCCCGACGAGTTCGCTTCCCCTCCTCTGCTTCCCGAGACCTTAAATCGCCGCGTTCCCGGGCGTAAAAACTTACAAAATCGAGAAAAACCTCGGCTCTAATTAAAATTGGAAATTACCGTCTCGCCTCCTCCGAGATTCGCCGCGGAAAGGGGCAGGCGAATCCTAAGGTCGAGCGCGGCGGTGCATGGTTCGACTCCACCACGGCTGTTGACATAATCCTACAACATTGGAGGGGTTGACGTCGCATAAGTGGAGGCATCACCCATTCGTAGGAGCTTACCGATGTCGGAGCTTCCTCGGTCCGACTTACGCGCGAAATCTGATGCGGAGAGCTCGCGTGCATCAGCGTGCACTTGGCGCATGGATTATACATATAGACGTCGTCGGTATACCTCGCCCCGCTGGCAGAGAATACAAGGTTCCGCGGCTTGCCGGATTTACGCGAATGCATGATTTATTTATATCGGTTCTCGGGAAAACGTAGTTTTATAGAGGAGGAACTTTACGATCCGAGCCGAACTTTCGCCCGGCTTGCCCGAGTTTATTAAGGGGAAAGAGTTTTGCCTTCGAGCCGCGCCTAGGGACTTTGAGCGATTCAATTCTTCGGCGCGATCCGTATGTGCGGGATAGACGCGAGCCGAGGACAGACGTGGACGGAATCGGTTTCGTGACAATGGCGTATCGTCCGCGTCCCGGATAGGAACTCGGTTTTACGTGAATTTCACCGGCTATTCCGAGAAAGAAATTTCCTTTTTCATATTACCGAGGGCCGAGCGATCCTTTTTCCTCCTTCTCGACGATCCCCTTCCGGTAATTCGGGGAATGCGTAGGCAGCGCCTCGGCATTCCGGCATACTCGAAGATGTATAACTGTCGCTCTGTACATTCCTCCCCGGACGATTATGTGGAAAAAGTGGGAATGGAAGCAGTTCGCAATTTTTCATGGAATAATTTTCCCTCGAGTGCTCGCGTCTTCGGCATTTTCGTCTCGCGAACGGTGGCTAGAATTTCTCGAGAATTATCCCCGCGCTGGAATTCCCTTGAAAAGTGTCGCAAACTTTTACTTTCCCCCTTTGGGTTGTTCCCCCTTTCGAGCTGTCAGTGCCAACGCAAAGGATCCCATTCCTGCTTGTCGCGAGCAGACGATTCTCCTCAACGAGGACTCGACGTTTACGGTTTAATAAAGGGAATCTCCGCGACCCGATATTCCGTCGATTTCGCATCCGGTATAATCCGCAATAATTTTTTCCCACTCCGCCCAAAAGACCCGTGACCTGGGAAGATGAAGTCGGATCGTCGCATCGGAGAAAAAGCCGGATCGACCTTTAAGAACCCCCACGAATCATCGATTAACCCGTTAAAAAGACGTCCCGGGTAATCCCTCTTGCCGGTGGGGATGAACGCCACATAGACCGGATCGATCGACATAACTCGAGAGTGCACCCTTGACATTAATCCTGCCTGCCGACAAGGATCCTCCAGGAGCCACGGTTGCCCTATCGCAACATTTCCATAGACCGTCGCGCAATAACAATACTATAAATGCATCCGCGGCCGTAAATCGTATTCGTGCATTGACTTCCTCGTAACCGAGGGTGGTTTACGAGGGGCGCCATCTCCGTTGGGCGGAATCGCTCCGCGGATCTCGGGGACGCGCGCGGACGCCTGGGGGTCGCGTCTCGCGTTCGGTCCCTCCTCCGCGTATGCGAGCCATTTCGGGGCTGTGCTCGGAATGTAACCGAGTACCCCGGAGCGTCGCCGCGAAACTTGCCCGTTTCCGCAACTTCCCTAATTCGCCCTCTTGCTCGCCTACGTTTCTCCCAGGGCGAGGCACCTCCTTCCCGCGAAGTCCCGCCACCGAAAACCACTCCCGCCGGGGGCTGCTACCCGTGATTTCATTTGGGACGACGCACTTAAACTCGGCCCGATTGCCCCCGAGACGCTCCTTCTCTTTCGTCTCCTTCCTTCGTCGCGGCGACCGCGTGAATTCGCGAGAATTTCGGAAAAACGCGATTGTCAGCCGGGGCCGCGCATCGGCCATCCGATCGCTTACCCTCGGACGTCTCCTTGCTCAAAGGGTTACACGTCGGCCGAGGGAGACGTGGGTCGCAAACTAACAGTCGGAGGGACGCGTCGGTATCGCCCTGGGACGCAGGTAATGCATACTAGGTACATGGCGTAAAGTTTAATCCAATGAATTAATTATAAACTACGCTCGACGTCTCGCGCCCGGCACCGGCAATTACCATGAATATGAACTACGCGCTTTCCTCCTAGCGGGACGGTTCGCTTTTCGGGCGATAATACCGATAATTTCATTTGCGGCCTTGCCGTTCTCGTTTTCTCCGGGAAGATTTTTTCACTTCAATCGCGGGGACGAGACGCAAAGTTTAGCGGTCGGTTTCTTTGTACTTCGGCTGATTACACTCCGGAGACCCCTCCTCGCGTCTCCCCGGTCACGTCCTCGCAACCGCGTCCGCGGCGCAACGGGGACACCGGTTAAGTAAGGCATTACGCGTGCGTCTCCATTTTTGCAGATATGAGAAATAATGAGAAAAGTTTCCCTCGGAGGCGCGCGGCTGGCTTACGTAAAGGCGGGGCGAATTACGAGGCGCCGCGGAAGGAGATTGTTTCGTACTTATTCGCAGATTGAGCGAATCGTTTTCCCCGAGTCGTTTCTCTCTCGCGGCTTTGTGCCGGTTAACAAAGCACCCGCGAGAGGGGCCGTCGAGCTCGATTTCGCCGTGGAATGGTCCGAGGAGTTGTCGTTTCGGCTTAGAGGAGCGCGGATCTTCCGTTTTCTTTCGGTACGAGGGAGGACCGGGAGAGGATCTCCCGAGGGACTGTTATGAGATGCAACATTCGCCCGACCGACGCGCGGACGGAAATCCGGCGCAAAAAAGTTCCCGTCGGAGATCGCCTTTCCGACACCGGGCATCGCTCAGGAATTTCGTTTTCCTCCCCTCGAGTCGCAGGGGGACGAGTTTCCGGGTCTTATTTCCATCGTCGCGGTTAACGAGAGGGCCAGGAGGCGATATTAACCGGGGATTCCGTAACGCACGTATATGCAAATTCCGGGGGGTGGCGGAGGGTCCGAGGGTCTCGCGACCCCGAGAGGCATTTTTAATGCGGAAGAAAGCGAATCGTTCTCTCATCGGCCGTTCGCGGATCTCCGGGATAGAAGAAAATGCCGGACCACTCCGAGGGGGAGTCGTTCGTCCCGAGACCGAAAGCTCCGCTCCGGTTCCATTCGAGCTCGGCGCTCGGTCGATAAGCTCGGCCGCGCTATCGGGGTTTGGCCATTGTCGGGGCTCGAAGGACACAACGGCGTGCCGGCTTATGTGCGCGTCATGACTGCTTTTGCCCCGAACGGACCGAGTCTGTCCGAGAATTCGTTCCGTTAAAGAGGAACGTGGAACGCGACGTCGTGACTCGCTAAGAGGAGCCGGGGCGTCCCGGACTCGAGGTGGGCGTACATACACCTGTCAGGGGTTGCGGCTCGACTTGGGTCAGCCGTGACCGGAGACGCGATTTTCGAAGTTCATCTCGCGTCTAACGTAAATAGATGGGATCTCCGCCCGGAGGAGGAGCGCCTTCGAGAATCGAGTTCCATACTTGGGACCGGGCTCGGGCTACCGATTTCCTGATAATTCGCGGATAAATCCGAGCCGGGTCGAGCTTCGAGATCGACTCTTAAACCGAGCCCGGTGTCCACGCGGGTCAATTGCACGGTTTTGCGGTCGGTTAAAGCAGGACCAATGGAATCGCCAAAGTTCAGCGGGATCTCTCGCATGTGGGATTATGAGCGCTTAATCCGCGCGGCACGATTAGCGCCAAAGCCCGTGTAACTTCGGCAAAATGGCCCGATAGCCCCCTCGCCGAATCCGACTCGTTAACACGCGTTTTCTGCCGATGGCCGATATTTCGGAGGATTATTGCTTGAAATTTGCATCTCTTAAAGCCTCATTATGATCGTCCCCCCCAAAAAATCCATCGACATCGGGGACTTTTATCGAGGGCGGGTTGTCGACTTATCGACGGGAGAAGTAACCGCATCCAGCTGTCGGCGATTATTGCTCGCGAGTAATTTCCAGTGATAAATGGAATTAACGCGACACGTGGCATCGTAGATTGCAGCATCGGAGTCTGATATACTCGTCGGTCCATTGTATCGAGGAAATTTTGTCGCGCACGCGCGCACATTTAACGCGTAATCTGGAAATAACATTGTTCTCTACGTTCATAGGGTAGGTAATCTCGTTTGCTTCAATATTAATCTTCGCCCGGGTCGAAATGATCCCGTACTCGCGAATTTCCGACTGCAATTTCGAAAACCGCACCTCCGCGTCTGGGTTCGATCGGTCGTCGCGTACATTGTACGCGTTGTCATTTGCACCAAAGGGATGGATACACCGGGACGAGGGGTTTGTATTTTATTCGATGACCTGCACCTCTTTCGACTCTTGGCGTGCGGAATTTTATTTTTCGGTCAAATGTGCGTTTTCGACCAGGAGCAGACGCGACGTAAGAGCGTGAAGGGTTAAAGCGGGACGGTGGGATGAAAAAATGAAAATGAAAAATGTGGATACGTTCGCGTCCCAATTATTTTCGGGGAAAACTCGGGTGAAGTGTAATTCACTTTGTGCCGCGTGCAGTTTATCTATCGGTTTTCCTCGCGGTCGTCTGTATGGAACATTAACAACGTTGAATCATATTTTCTCGAACAACCGAAACGTTGCTCCGGTATCGTTACAGCGTACCGATGAATTTCGGAAAATGTAGGTAACCGACTATGGGAAGACGAGTCCTGTCCGTAAGAATAACACGGAAAAAATAATTACGGGTTCACGGGGCAGCGGGCAAAGTTTGGGCGAAACGCGCGCTACCGGAGCGCATTTTTATCGGACGAGTGCAGGCTCCTCTGTCATGTATAATCGAGGAACGGCGAAACGATTATTGACAATTCGTGCCGAAATATCGGAGACATGGCGTGCGGCTCGTATAGCGAGCTCTCGTTAAATATTCCGCGTTCGATCGTACCGAAAATTACGCCTCGTGCGGCCGGCCGATTGGGCGAGTTCCGCATCGTGCAATTTCGAATAATAAAGTGGTTATTCCGCGGCCGAACGTTATTTCTTGCGTCGATTTGGCATTCGACGTCGATATCGAACCGATTAGCGTCATGCCGTCACGTAGGCGACGCGGCCAAATCCCGCGACCCGGGGTTTTGTCGTTTTTCCTGCGGAAAATGAGGCGTAAAATGAAAATCCCGTAGAGTACGGCCCGGCGCGAGTCGGCCGAATCCCTCGTCGGTCCCTCGCCGGTCCATCGCCGCACTTCGACCGAAATTCGAGGGCACTCCTGCGCACCGGCGAACATGGCGGCTTTCCGGTGAGGTGGCGTGAATTTGGGTTATTGAAAATTCTCCGGGCGGCCAATCGCGAGCCGAGACCCGAGCGCGCGCGTCCGCCGAGCCGGCGAATTTTCCGAAAAAAAATCCATTTTGAGACCGGAGAGTCGCCGAGGCTCGACTTCGACCGTATCACTTTTGGCCGGGCCAAGTGGAGCCTGACATTCGCCATTACGCCTGTCCGATCAATTATTTTCGCGGGCCCTCCCCTCTTTTCCGTCGAGAGCCAAAAAAACAACCACCCAGAAAGTGGAACGATAATGTCCTCCCTTTTTAATAACGAGATTCTTCGGCGATCTCTGTCGACTCGGGAAATTCGCGACGTCGACGGATTTTACACAACGCGCGCGGAAAAGCTTCGCACCTCCCCGTGTCAAAAATGCTTCTCCATTCGTTTCGCCGCTCCGTGTTGATTATTACACTCATCCGTCAAATTTCAACGGGAGGCAATCGAACGAGATCCAGTTACCGTAAATATTTCAATAACCCGTCAATTTCATTCCAGAGCCCACGCAGGCGTATTAATTTCAATAATCCCGGGTGTATTTATTTTTCCCTCTCGCCGGTACCTTTATATATTTTTTTTTTCAAAACTTTCGAGCTTATAAACCATCAAATGGCTGCGAACCGTCATTACTTGTAAATGAAAACTGTTGATTTAATTTTCCAATCACTGGCCGGGCTGCTCGCTGTTTACTCGATGGCTATTATCAATAAGCGGCAACAATAACGTTATATTTATGGCAGAGATCGATGCAATGCCGAGCACGTGTCGGGCGCTTCGCGAACGTTTCGCAGCGTGTTCGCGACAGAATCCTGATTTACGGAGCCGGGGGGGAAGTTTGCGACGGGAATCGGCGAATGGCCGAAGGGTTTAAACGCTCCTTCGCGCTCGCCGGACCGCAAAGTGCGACCGAACGAACGAACTCGCATACAAATTGCAGCGGAAGAGAACGAGAGCCAATATCTGGGAAACAAAGCGGACCCGAATGTGTTCCTTCGTCGAACCGACGACCGGAGTCCGGTTTTTCGAAACGAGTCACCAGGTTCGGTACCCGATAAAGGCGAACGGCAATAAACCGTAAACGATATTCCGCATTAAAGTGGAATAAATGAAAGCCGAGGCCGATCGGTGACGGCGCGGTTGCGATTTATCAAGCGCCTCGGAGGGCGTCGGGGGGTGTTCCCCAAATCCGGAGAAGAACCACCCCGGTAATGGACTCCAAACGATGATTCACGGCTCCTCGCCTGCCGTTCAATGACTGCTTTTCACGGGGATTTATTATGCCGGCGTCCACGGGCATTCACGGCACGCCGTCGAGGGGACCGCTGCCAATTTCCCTCTTTGCTATTTAACGCGATTTCCTTCGACACCCTCGGCCCCTTTTCGACCCTTTCTCTTTCTCCCTCTCTCCTGTCAACCCCGTGTTATTTCCCACTCTTTCCCCGGAAGCAAGTTAAACGCGAAAGAGAACCCTCAGCCGTTTTTCCTCGCGCCTCCACCCTTTGCTCCGCCATTATAAAACAGGGGTTGCCACGCGGCTTTAAAACGCCTGTACCTCGCAATTTATCTTCCGCCGTTCTTCGACGACTGATAGGAGCTCTCTGGAGAATGACGTCTCCCAATTAAAGGTCTTTTCGAGTTTTCTTATTTTTTCATAGAGCTGGGTGCCTCCCAACCCTTCGGGGTAGCTCCCATCGACTTGCGGGAAAAGAAAATCTCGGGCTCCCGATCGGGACGATGCCATTAACTTATTTCACGTAACCGAGATCCCTTGGAAAGAACCCAGGTGCATTCGAGTCGAGGGAAACCTTTCTCAAAGGTTCCATTAACTTCCTCGTTCTCTTCCTTTGATCGGAAACCGAGGAACGCATAATAAAGGAGGGGTTTAACCATCAATCTCGTATCCTGAATATTGCACGGGTTCTCCGATCAAGGTGCCGGCTGAATCGTAAAAGTTCGGGCACCTCCACGATCCCGACTCTGGTAGAATTTCCAGGAGGGCCTATACGTGGCACGCGAAGACCCCGGAACCGTTTCCCAGCTCGATCGAACTACCTATTATCTGGGAGGCTTTGGGCAAACCTTTGCCGAGTTATCCCATAACACCGCGCATCAATCAGGAGAGTGGGTTTTAAACTGGATGGCTTAACGTAGCTTAGATCGAGTGAGCACTGACCGCGACAGGGTATTCCACTCTTCCCTATTGAGTGTCTCGTGGTCGATAGCAACGCCACCGCGGAGGTGCCGCCAAGCGGACGCGGATCGAATTTTCTGCGAGATTTGCGAAGGACCGACCGGGCACCGTTCGTTCCCAGGGGGACGAAAGTGTGAAAAAAGAAGATAAAAATGTCCGGGGCCCGCAGTCGGACTCGATAAGCGGATGAAGCAAATGCGAGGACTGGCGGCATCCCGACATCGAAGGCGTCCGAGACCTTTGCCGGACGAAGATCGTTTCCTGCCCTCTTTATCGTCCTCTCGATCCTTCCGAGGATTTTTTTCGCGACGCTTCTCGAGGTAGCGACAAAGGTTATTTCTCTGCCCTCGGGCTGGGAGTTTCCGGATCTGCCGTATTTTCGCGATATTCGCTGTTCATCCTCCGGGCGTCTCGCGTTCAAGGGAAACGTCACCCCGTTGACGAAGCCGACGGCGAGCCCCGTGGGCTCGGCGAAATTGGCCCCTCTGATATCCCTCGTGGTCATCAATTTGACGTCCGTCGAATCCCAAAAGTCCTTCCCGCTCGCGGACACCGAGATTGAAATTCCGCTCGTACGAAATAAATCGCACGACTCGAATCCCCGGAAACGGTCGTCCCTCTTGGGTCCCGAGATAGGAGACTGCGGATTTTCCGCCGTTAGGTGTCGTAGGCTCTTTTCGCTTCCAGGGATCCGGAGAGATACCCGACGCCGAGATTCGACCATCGAGCCCGTTCGTCTTTGTTTCCACGTTGCGGCATCGGTTGCCGATGGCATCGCGCACGCTCAATGGCCGACGCTCTCCAAAGTGAAAGGCCGAAGGCCCTCGTCGAAAGGGACGCGGCCGCTACTCTTGGAATTTATGTTTCGCTTAAATCTCTCGGCTTATCGCCCGTTTCCGACTTCTGCCTCGGCCGACACGAAATCTAAGTGGGCTTTATGTTCTAAGTGAAAGCGCCGTAAGTGGCACTCGGCGCGGACGAAGGCGCGATTCGAATCTCTTCTCGCAGCCTCCGTCGGGTTTCGAGCCGGAATATCGGAACTTTAATTCGAGCCGTCGATATATAGCGGGGAACGGCTGAAACGTCGAAAACTATTCGACCCGCGGCCCTGTTTTATTCGGCGAGCGACCGTTTAAATTCAGCCAGGTCAGGGGGGCGACCAGGTGGAAATCGCTCTTTACAGATTTCGGCGATAGGTAAAAATCGTTTTAATAACTCCGCGAGAGTTTCGCTAGCGGGCGGCGGTAAACGGCGTCGAACGAAAGTCGATAGATTAACACGTCGACGAAAGCGTTTTAGCGCGAATGAGAAATAATAGCCGGTCGAGTAACAACTGGCCCCAGCTGCTGGAGGAACCCCCGGGAAAATTCCAGGAGTTAATTAATGATTCCAATGAAACCGCAAAGCGCGAGGCGATCGTTCAATTTCTAATTACGATGCGTTCTTATTCGGGAGCGAGATCGCCCGTTGAAACGCGGCCGTAATTTATCCCGGTGGTTGAATAATATTTAGACGTACGGCGGATTCCTGTAGCGTGCATAATCCCGGCTTCCTGATGCGACCACGGCAAATACTTGCGCAGCTTCCGAAGGCAGTCGGAACGCGGGAGAGAGAGAGAGACGCCCGGAGGTACACACCCCCCGCAAAGACGGAGACGGAAGTCGAGCAGTATTTACTCTGACCGCTTTAGCTACGCCGGAATCTACACCGCGAGATTACACGCAAATCAGCAGAATTTTAAGTAGATGCAAATTCGAGGTTCGACGCGGGGAGGGCGGGGGTAACCGCATATCGAATCTCGACATCCGGAGATCACTCGGCGATCCGCAATACCGGATAATAACATCCGCGAGCCCCCAAGAAATCCGAGGTATTACCAGCTCGAGGAATATTTGCGCGGAGACTCGCTTTGGACGTTCGAAAATTAATTTCGACGGCCGTGCCTCGTCGACGTCTCGAGGGGTGGCTCGGGAGGGTCGGGGTCCTTATCCAAAGGGTTGCCGATGGAAGGGCCAAGTGGGTGCCTACGTGGTCACCCTGTCAGGGCGTCGTAATGCGACGCTATTGCCCCGAAGTCTCCATTAATTACTCGGTATGAAATAGCACCCCTCCGCAGCCTGTCCGACCCCGAGGTGACCGGACGTCGCTCCGAAACGCACCTCCGCGTTCGGACGGCGAGTCCGTTCATTTTCGGATAACGGGTCGATTTAAATGTCCCGGATCGAAAAACCGGACGCGCGTCGCGTCGAACTCGAGTAACGAGTTTCCTCCTCGGAAAGAGGGTGCATATGCATGCCTCGGCGAAGTCGGGAGAATATCACGCGACTCGCGGTAAGTACGCATCCGGCGAGTAAGTTCCTTCCTGTGTAGTTCGAAAAAGTTTCCGCCTCTTCGATCCTTGAACCAGACTCGGAGGGTGCCAACCCCGAATGCGCGTTTTCGAAATGGGTTCGTATTACGGGGGTACCGAAACACGGCCTTCGATGGACTCCAGAAATTGTATCCATCCCCGTTTCGCCACGTACTCCTTTAACACCCCGGCCCGCAACGCGAACTTTTAAATCTACATTTATCCTGCTTTCATTGTTGCCACCTTTGTAGCGCCATCCGATTCCCCGCTTAACAACCTCGATGAAAGCGTTAAAAGAGCCGCCGACAACCTTCCGCATTTTCTTTTTAATTTCGCCCCATTTTTTCCCGCACCCCACGCTCGCGCAATACCTCAGCCCACATGCTGGCATGTTAATCCGTGTACGCGGGACTTTTATAACCCCCTCCCTTCGTAAACGCGACCCACCGCCCCTTGGCCCCGGCTCCCGTTTTCCGACCCCTTCGGTAAAAGCGTCCGAATTATGCCATCGACGACCCTCCACCGGGGAATACCGTATAACACCGCGTTGCCGGCCATATTATGCGTTCGAGCGTTATTTGTTTCCCCTCGCTTCGGAAATATGGGAAAAAGTGCCATTCACCCTGACGGCCTGGCGACGTCGCGACAAGGGATGGCAATGCTGCCGGCGAAGTGGCCGAACGTAGCTTTCCGATGCAGATGAATAATTCGCATTCGAGGGGGGGCGCTGCGATACGTTAAACTAACAACTGTAAAGGGCGGATCCGACGTCGCGCTACATACGCACACCTGAAATCCAGGTTGTCGGCTGATTTATACTCCGAATTACCCTTCCGTCGGCTATGCCCATCCACCAGTCACGCGAATAACTCCGGTTCGTTCTCGCGTGAAATTAATTTTAATTGTTCGTTAATTAGTTCGCTCGAACAATGTGCCGCACAGGGGAGCGATCGGGCCGTCGAAAGTGTCGCGATTCCGCACAGGGGGTGGCGTTAAGTAAACGTCGCGCGTCCGGACCGCTCCTTCGACGTTTCCGACGCCGTCGGGGGGCATTCCGCCCCTGACTCCTGTCCGAGGGAGAACGCCCTTTTATCGCCTGCCACCTCGACGATGCCCGATCCTGAAAATCCTCGTCCCGTGTACGACAACCCCTGACGTCGCGTCGATATCCCGATCGCTCATCCGTCGAGAACAAAAATTCGTCCCCTCGAAAGAATCGTCCTCCAGTTGCTGCGCGAGAGGACTCTACCTCCCCCGAGAACTTCCGCGGGCCTCCGGATGAGGAACTTTGCGAACTGACCCGTATTCGATTTTCATTAATCGCGGTTTCCCTAGGGAGCGCTCGCATCCGTTCATCTCTCGGTTGTAACGTCGAATCGGTTCGAAATATTTCATCCGATCGGTCACGATCGAGATTAATTTGCGACTCCGGAGGGAGAGAAAGCCGGCGGATATCGAGAGAGTGCGAGCGGGGAGCGAGATCCATAAAGGGCGCGGACGCGGTATGCGCGGCCCCGTGATGAATGCGTTTTAATTCCGCGACGGAGCCGCCCTTTATATTTATTGGCCCTCGCTGCAAGAATTGCGACAGCCTTCGTCACGTGACGGCTTTTTCCGACCGCGGGAAATTTGTCGTTCGTTCAATAAATTCGGAGTGCGTGCGCGCCGATCGACGTGCCGACTCGATTGTTCGGAACGATTCGATCGCTGGCCGCGGGGTACTTGCAATTACTTTGGAGGAAATGCGGCCTGCAAAAAGTCGGTACAATATGACCCTTCAATTTCCTGTCGCATTCGGTTCGCGGTGCGTGCCGGGTGCTCAATTAAAGGTGCTCGACTACGCGAACCGTGACATCCGCCCGAACGCACCGTGTTCCATTCGCGCTCCAATTTATTTAAACGATCTTCCAAATAAGTCGAGTGTTCGCTCGAGCCTCTCGCGACGATCCGCACGGTTTGCGCCCGGACGACCGCTGTGCACTTTTTGCTGCACTCCGTCCTAAAAGTGCCCATATGGAACGCGCTCGGACGCTCTTTTGTTCGTCGGCAAAACCCTTTGTGAACACCGTGCAGCATTCATAGTCAAATGCATCGTAAATGCCTCGCGTCGGGGAAGAAAAATGTCTCGTCTTTCAATTACGCCACGCACGTCGTAAATACCCCCGGCCGAGCCCCGGGGAGCGGATGCACCCGGGGGGCGATGCTCGGCTCAATTGTAATGAAAATGCAGAGGGAACATACTGGCGGACGGTTATTAAAGTTTTATGCCCGTCTTTTTCGGGGACTATAATGGACCCAGTGTTTACGCGTGCCGCCCTCGTAAAAGTCTCCGTATTACCTCCGCGGGATTAGCATAATAATATTCGAGCCGTATATTTCTGACGGTCGCGAGGGGGTGGCGCCGAGTAATTCGCTTAACCACTTAGATTTAAGTGCCCTCCGACGTGTAATCCAATGAATCGTATTATTATAATTCAGGGGAGGTCAGGCCTGGTTATCGTTTCACGCAGCTTCCGTTCTCGGGGGATCGTCGACGCAGCGGCGGTTCCTCGAGGGGGATGAAAAAGTGTCCCGATGCCTCGACGCGATTCGGATTTGGTCGCAACGTTTCCTCGAATCCGACGACCGAGCTTCCGTTTAACGGCCCGTCAGGATACAGAGGTATATCGCCGCGGACGGAAAATTCACTTTGTGGCGGCACTTTGCCTCCCCGGTCACGTCCAGAGACCTAGGTATCATCGACAAACCGAGACGGACGCGACCTCGACGGTTTTCTCGGATCGACGTCGACGAGGGTGCAAGGGGTGGAGGCGGCGGGTGGGTCGCGCAAATGTGGAATATTTGATTCGCTCCGTCAACTTCGGTCTAACCGATATTGGCCGAGGAGCTCGTTTCTCTTAACGGTCCCAGGTCGTAATCCCATTACGATTTTCCACACTCTCGGCTCCGAATCTCATATCGTTACGCGTATCTGACGGTATTTGTTCCCGACAAATAGCTCCGGGCCCGACATCTTTGACTCGTAGCGAGTCGAGGTAATCCGGCCTTGAGCGATATTCCCATTTGCCCTCGGAACGTTTTCCGCGATCGGAAGTATGACGGGACCGAGAGATATCCGCGAACGTCTTAACTTTCCAATCTCATCTCGGAGACCAAAAAGACCGGGGACCCGCTCGCGAGACGAAGTCGCGGTAACGAAGGCGAACTTATTTTTCGAGCGATTCGCTCGGAAGCCGGACTCCGATCGCGGAGGTAACTTCTTCGAGGAGGAAGTCCGCCCGAGTCGGTCCTGTAGTGCACAATAACCGCATAAATCATCTTTGCACAGGACATCCGCGGGTAGTTGGGAGGGACGTGGGAACTGACCACCTCCTTCGAGGATTTACGACGCAAACTCCGGCCCATCTGCTTATCCGAGCGGATCCGAATATTCCGCGCCCTCGCGAATATCCGAATTATCCACCAATAGGAAGAAGCTTCGATCCCCGATTTGCCTTATCGTCCGTCGAAACGTCGCTCGTATCTCAATCCCCTTCGCGTCGACTCATCGTCGGGTCGATCGGTTCGGTCCTAATTGCGCGCGACTCGTTAAGGAAAACTCGGAAGTGGATCAACCCCGGGTAATGTCGCGTAATCCGTCGACGGCCGCTTAACGGATCAGCCGAAAGCGTCCTTCCTTCGTGCCGAGGCGCGGGGCCGATTAAAAAAGAGCAACAAGGTTAGGAAAAATACCATTCGGTCCCGATCGAAGTCGGAGAACTTCTGGATAATTTCTCGTCGTCTCGCGTCATCCATGCAGATCCCCTCGTCACCCCCCGTCTCCCGGCAAGACCGGACCGACGTCGCCCGAGCCCTTCTCCGGGAGAAATCAATATCGGTTCAATTTATCCCAGGAGAATCGCCGGCCTCGTCGCCCCTTGAGGTGATTCCTCGGAAAACCATGCTTATCCAACTTATTGAAACTGGCCGAGTTGGCGGAAGCCGGTCCCCGGCCGGTCGAAGTCGAGGACGCATCGATCCGGGGACGGTCGAGGCTCCGTCGAAATCTTAGCAGATCCCGGCCGACCCGGTAACACCCCTTCATGGTCGGACGGGACGTCTCAGGGGGGCCCTCGTCCGTGTTCTAAGAGGCCGTTTATTTCCTGTTCGGGAGATCGACGAGGGCTGTCCCGGTCGTGTCGGCATGTCGGACATCAGCGGGGGCCGCTCTCCCTGGCCGCGGACTCGGCCGAGCAAGGAATGGGAGGCGAGAGCTCGACACCTAGTCCTCGCCAAAGGGTGTAAAGGCTCTCCTTTCGAAGAAAAGTTGCCGAGTCGCCGCTAATGGCCGTCTTTTAACGGACACGACGGGACTGCAAAACCCCGCAGGTGCGAGGGGGTGCGGTTTCCTCCGCCGAAAAAAGCTAACCGCCCTTTCTTTTGGATAACCGGTACGTGGCCTTTCTCTCCGGTCCGCGTCTTCGTCGGAAATTAAATCGAAAGGGAGAACGAAAGGAATCGGTAGGGGGGAACCGTCCAAACACCTCTCGACGTCCAAATCGAAGAAAAGGGAACCGGTCGCGACGGAAGGCGTCCTCGTACTTCGATCGTGGGAGAAAATTTCGGTGATCGTCTCCTTCGTCGTCGGGAATAAGTTTCGGCAAAATGCTTTTCCTATCCGTCCCTAGAGCCGACGTAACGAATGGATGCGATAGAGAGGAAAGCAAGCTTTCGCCTCCCTTACCCCGAGAGTCGGTATCAACTCCGGAGCCAACTATTCGCGGTGGCATCGCCTTCCGCTCTCCCGTCGGGTGGAATACCGATCGAGTTTTCAGGCGGCTCGTAATGGTGAGAAATTAATTCCAACTCCAATTAATATCCACGGAATTCCAATTAACAACGCGGCCTTTCCCTCGCGCCCGAGGTTTTCCGTCCGCACTCGTCCCGTTGTATCAAACGTCCCGCGGCCCCGTGAACGCGTTCTCGATAGAGAGGGAGCCTCGGTGTTTGATGTCACCCAATATCGAAAGCTCTATCGACCTTCCGTCGAATCTCGATTGCACCGCCGAGGCGCGAAAATATGTGTGCACGGCCGGCGGCGACGCGAGGAGCGTCTCCAAAGGATCTAATAAATCACGCCCTTTACCCGGTCAACCGGGACCTCGAAGTAACTGCCGACAGGAAATTCGCCCCAACGGGGGAAAGTGACCCCGTGAATGGCAACGCGACGCCCATCGACCTTTCATTTTCTGCCCACGTCGGGGCCGCCTTAACGCGGTTATCAAAGAACCTTGTTACGAGACATCGATCGGGAACCCTTTGATTTCGCCCTTGCCTTCCCGTCGACCGAGAGGGTGGGTCGTAATCTAAATATTCATCGCTCCTCTCGGGAGCGGGAAGGGCATGAATAATTTTTTAATAATTCGGCACCTACCCTCCGCGACTTTCCACGAACGACTGCCGGAAAAGACTCGACCAGTCGATACCGCCTCGCGAAATCCTCGGCCCGGTCCCTTCTTCCCTCTTTAACGCGGCCGCCGTAATTGCGGGGCTTGCGAAAATATTTGTCCCTGGACGAGGGCTCGGGTCGGGGGTTCCCTCCTTTGCATGGCAAAGCGAGCGTAACGCGGGCGTTTAATGCGATTTGCGCGAAATTCTTGCCGGCGAAGAAGAGATCTGGCTTTGAGCTTTAAGGGCCTCAGGCGTTGGCCGTGGAATCGCGGTAGTCCGGGTTGCCCCATCTTTTCGCGCCCCTCCCACGGCCGGCTCATTTATCAAGCTGCCTTCCATTAATATCCGACAAAATAGTACGGGAACGCGACATTCCATGGAACTCGAGCCAGTCCGTCTCGTAGCGAGCTCGTCGACTGCGGCCTCCCCAACGTGGTCGAATGTGCATGTGCACCTACACGTTGTGGACGTTGCAGCGACGCCGCGCGTTATTTCCTTTTTCCAGAGGCGAAAAGTCCGTCGGCGTTTGACGGGCAGGTGGACTACTTTTTTCGAAATGATATTTTACTCGATACCTACCCCCGGCCGCTCCCTTTTTTATTTTCGAAAGTCCGCTTGGATCGGAGAGCTCGAACGTGATTTATTCTCCGGAGAAAAAAAGCGTTTCGTTTGCATTCAGAGGAGCGCCCGTCCGACGTCCCGACGTCGTCTTTTATCGCGGCCGCGATTTTTTCCGAGCCGCGTCCAGCCTTCGATCGGATATATTTCCGCCCCTCGCTCTCGAGCCTTCTCTCGATAAATCTCGCAATTACTTCTGGCTCGGCGTCGCGAAAGGGACCCATTATCAGGGTTTCGGGAAGGCGCGCTCTCTCGGAAAGAGTTAACGACTCCGCCCTTTCGACGGGGTCGCGAGCGACGTCCTTTGATCTCGGGAGGAACGGCGAGATTTCCGGTCTTCTTTCTCGCTTCCCCCGACAAGTGAATCGGACACGTCGGAGCCCTTTGCTTTGCTCTTTGTCGACGGGGCCGCGTTGTCGCACCGGGATTCGATGCTTTTCCGAGATGACCAGGAGGCCGCGCCATTTTGCCGAATCACGGAACGAGCGTTGACCCTGGTCATGCCGTGTTCGGGGCCGGATCGTCCAACTTCCGGCGGGGATTACGAGGAGCGGAAAAGTCATCGCCGTTTCGTCGAGTTTTCAGCCGGAAGTTGTAGGGCGTTTCGCGCCGAGTCGACAACGGCCGACTTCCCGGGGGTGCGCTTTTCATTACGCGGACGTCGACTTCGGGGCCGAGAAGCCTTGCCTCGAGAACGAGGCGAAAATCCTCTCGCGGGACGAGGTTTTCCAAATATCGGAACAAATTACTGCGACGGAAAGGTGAATAACGCGACCTCGCGGCGTATAAATGCACGCAGTAACAAGTCCGCGTGTCCCGGGTCGAGGGCGAAGATACTTCTGAATATAAAGAGCCGTGAATGCGTACCGACTTCCCTTCTCATCGCGTTTCCACGACGACGCTGAAGACGGCGGCCTGAAAAGACTCTGATGAGGATCGCGCGATTCGCGGAGTCGACGATGTTCCGATCCGAGTTCCTCCGATGTAAGTTAACGAGGTGGTACATCGTCGCCTGCGTACCGTGAGTCCTGGAATGGCGAATAAAACTAATACCCATCCCGGTGACGTACGCGTGCCCGACGTCGACGTCGTTCCGCCGAGAAGCACCCGCTAGAAGGAGGGCCGAATGAAAAGGTAAAATGGACTTCTTCCAGACTCCCGGTGCACTTTGCACAATTTTCTGGGCGTAAGAAACCTCGACGAGGGGGAGAGCTCTAACGATCGTTTTCGCGAGTTCTCCAGGTCGGACAAATCCCTAGCCTGATCCAGGAAGAACCAAAAATTTATACGATTATTCGACGCTCCCATTACGGGTCTAACTTCAGTCGAATCCTATTCGAGACGGTCTCGATTTCATACTTGGAGCGCCGAGTGACAAAAGCGCTCCGATTTCCAAGGAAATGCCTATAATCCCGGAAGCAGTTCCGAAGTCTAACCTGGCCGAGAGTTCGCGCGATCCTCGAAGGAGAAATGAGAGAAAGGACGAATCGCGCGGAATTTACGCGCGAGGGACGGAATCCCCGAGGGTCGCGAGAAGAGACAACGGGGTAATTCTCGGGACCAGGGGGACGATTTCGAGGAATCGTTCCTCGGACGCGTCATGAGACTCTTGGGGGGTCTGACGATGAATCTCTGGATCGCGGGGATTTTTGGGCGCTTCTGGGGCGTGATCGAGGAGGTCGAGGAGGTGGCCGAGGCCGACGACGACGCGGACGTCGAAGAGGTGCCTATGACGGAAGCGATCGCGGCGTCGAGCGGAAACATCAGCGAGTCGACGGAATCCGAGGAGTCCGCGGAGCTCGCGGACCCCGGCTGGGACAGGAAGGGGGCGATCCGGGACGTAGCCTATTTCCTGCGCGCCCACAAGTTCCGGGACTACGATCGCAGGTACTACAGGAGCGTGGAGGACAGCCCTTGGAGGCTCTTTCGGGACTTCCCGAAGCCGAGGCTCCGGTCCTTGCACTGGGAGGTGCACAAGTACTGCGACCTGGGCTTCGCGAGGTGCCTCAAGTATCTCGAGGACATGGTCGCCCAGACGGCCCTGAGGCGCGAGGACGACACCGTCACCGTCATACGCCGGTTTAATTGGAACCAGGCGAACCACTCTCGGCAGATTCTGTCGGCCCAGAAGGACTGCGAGGCCGCCAAGAAGAGGGACTCTCGGCTGGTGGAGCCCTTCGAGGGACCCATCGGTTGGTGCGACGTCCTCGGCGTCGTCGAAACGACCCGGGCCTCCGTTCACCCCTGGTGCACTTTTCCAGAACGATTCCAGTGGCGCACCTCGGCCAGCTACTATATGTGTCGGTTCACGATGCTCGGCATCCCCGACTTGGCACACTTCGGCGAGTCTTGCGCCAACCACGCCAATTGTCTGGACGAGTACGGCGCGAACAACCGCGACCCCAGGGCCGACGACTCGAAGCCCTTCGCTTGCGCCCTTTACAGCTTCTGTCCGGATCGCTGCTGTCCCCTGATGCACGTCTGGTACACGAAGGACTGCTCCCAGTCGACTCTCAATCCCTGCTACGATGGGAATCCTCCAGGTGCGTGGGAGTCATCTCGGTCCCGGGGTGTAAGAGGATTATTTATATTTTCCTGCTTATAACCCCCAACTCGAGTCGACTTTTACTTCTCGGGAAACGGGGAAATTAGCTGAGCCGTCCAAGTCGTCCCGTCCCCGTTCTTCCTCGTTAGTTTTCACCTTTTTCTCCTCTTTCGCAATCGACACGTTAATCTTCCCGGTTGTCATGTCCCATATAGGTCGTCGTGAGTGCATTTTGAAGCGAGAGGAAAATCAGAATTTTGCTTCGCTCGCGTTGAACCAGATCAACGTCACCTGCGAGTGTCAGCAGTCGGGATATGAGTGGTCTTCCAGGTACGGAATCTGCATTGACGTAAACGAATGCACCAGGGAAAAGCATAATTGCTCGCTAGCAGCCGGTCAAACGTGTTTCAATCTGCCTGGCACTTACGCGTGCATATGTCGCCTGGGATTAGTGTATCATCCCGAAAAGAACTCCTGCGTGCCCAGCGAAGCCATCTTGAAGGCTCTCCAGGAGGTGGAGGAGGAAAGGAACGACACGGAGACAAAGAGTCTGCTCGCATTGATCGTCGATGCGGTCACGA
The DNA here is from genome assembly GCF_000612105.2 of Orussus abietinus. NCBI lineage: Eukaryota > Metazoa > Arthropoda > Insecta > Hymenoptera > Orussidae > Orussus > Orussus abietinus. The sequence goes on from NW_019396012.1 coordinate 3,541,075, forward strand.
GATCAAAGGCCATCGGCCTCCGGGTCGGCTTCGAGATCGCTCCGTTCCTCGCGGTGGTAATCCTCGGATTTTATTCGTTCTTCCCTCTCTAGGCCGAGTCGTCTCGGTGTAAATATTTTACGAGAAATCTAGGATGACGACGACGTAGTCGCGTCCGTGAACCTCGTGATTGCGGTCAAGAGAAGCTTCGATAGGTCGGAGTTCGAGATGCGGAACGTTACATGAACAATTTGTGCATCGCCGCGTTCGTGATTGCGTCCTTTTTATCGTGTCGTAAAACCAAAGGTCTAGGCTAGGTGCGCGAGTGGATCATCTCGCTAGGATTTCCCGTGGCGAGCTCCTGGCGGGAAATGTTAACGTCGGAGGTAGCGATAACAATTTAGAACTTAATTCCGTCGAGTGCACGTTACATCTCCAGCTGTTACTCGATGTACCGCGGCCGAATAGGTTCTTTCCCCAAACGGTTATTCTCACTTCCACGGGGAAACTCTGGTAGCCCAGATACCGATTGCTCTTTTGCATAATTCCCCGAGCAGCGGATGGTTTTCCAAATTTCCTTTCGCTTTCCTCGCGCGGCCATTTCCGTTCATGGCAACCCGCGCGTTTATCGCGCGGCAATTACTTTGGCGGCCACGTTCGCGCTGTCGGTGTTTCGGCGGTTATTTACAAAGAGAACTGCGAAATTACTCGGATATTGTCGCCGCGCCGCGTCGGCTTCGGATCGTGCACTTCTCCGGATCGGAACCGGGGCGTGCGAAATCGCCTGCCGCGTTTCATTCGCCACCCTCCCGGTGGGTACTTGGGGGAAATTTCACGTGCGAAAAGGTCGAACAGGATCGACTCCCGTCAATATTTGCCTTCGGCTCTTCGCCCGCGATCCTAATTTAAATGCGATTTGTGGTACGCGGCTCTTCGGCCTCGAGCCCTCCGAAACGCTTTGCGAGTAACTCGACGTAAACATCCCGTCCGGTAAAATATTCAAATTTATATGGACACCCACCCACGAAATTGTCCCCGCTAGCCAGTAAATCGGAATTACGTTAAAAACTAAACAAAAGAAGCAAAATGGAAAAAGTACCCCAGCCGCCACTAATTACCGGCGAACCGTGAATCGTTTTCTCGGTACGTGCACACGACCGGGATACTCCTCGACGCGTGTTGCACGCGTGTTCGAACCGCGTTTTTGACGTAGCGATTATTCCGGCAGATAACGAACGGTTTATGCAATTTCCGCCATATCCATCTATTTACGTAAATATTTCAATAATATGTATTACTCGCGAGGGGTCGCGTGACACTCACGTTTTGAAAACGTTATTTCCTCGTTCGACGAGGGTCGTCGTCGGTGCGCAATCATTACCGTTAATGGGATCATTAGCGAATCGATACGCGTTTTTACCCAACCGGATATGCGATATGCGGCGAGCAACTGCAACGGATGATCTCTTTCTCCGGCCTCCAGCCGCGTCGGTGAATACGAGGTAGGCATTACGAAACCGAGATTAACGAAGATCCGATCCCAGCATCCGAAACTCTCCACGCACCCTGACGTAACGAACCGGATCGAGAGTGCAGTTTAGACCGGTCTCGATCGCTTTCAAAATCAACGCGAAAGCAGGCTAGAAGGCGCCGTATTCGAGAGTGACCGAGAAACAACTTTTCACAGAATTTTCCACAGCCGGCGACACTTTCTATTTCCCTTGCGTTCCATAAACGAACTTTGCATGTATTACCCCGCGTTGTTCTCTAGACGGGAAATAAAACCAAATGCGAGTTTCCCGATTTCCTTTCCCCTTTGCATTTCTGCGAGTAACCCCGCGATTCCGTTTCCGGCGCTCCGCAAAGTAGCCGGATCCTCTTTCCAGCCGCCGCAAAATGTTGCCCTTTTTACAATCCGGCAGCGATAGGTTCCCAGGGGCTTTCCAATTGTACACACGGCAAAGTAGCAATTAGAACTTTTAACGATCCTACGGGGTGGAGCCTCGGCAGCAATCGTAACCGCTGGTTGCGTTTAAAGAGCAAAACGCCCATCGCCGTTTCCTTTTCCGAGCTACGGGGTTGCGATTTCGTTCATAAGGTCCGAGCGGCTCACCCCGCGGTATTAAGTGAAACGTTAAAAGATCATATCCGAAGTCCAGCAGTCGCATGACCGGCGCCATTTATGATTTTCTGCGTGTTAACGAGAGCTGCGCCCACCGGAGGTAACGTAAACTTTACGAGGTCGGGATGTGCCGATTTCTATGGCTGCGGCTTTACGGGCAGGGATTTAGATTCGAGATAAAATGTTCAAAAATAGGTCCCACCGCTAAAAACGCGGATTCGCTGCAAAGTCATTATTTTATTTAACGTATCCCAGTCGTTTGAAACAATATACAAGTAGGTACGACCCGAGTTACGAGTCTTTCCCTCCCGAAGAGCCACCTCTCGACCGTGCGTAGATATATCCCGGGGAATATACGAGCGATCGAGCAACGCGATTCGCTGGATAGACGTTGCAGCGAACGTTCTCCCGGGACCCTCCTCGTACCGAATCTCGTATCCCCGCTGTATCGAGTAGCGAAATCGCGGATCGCGTTGCCGGTGTTCCGCGCGCTGCCAGTCGCGCTCTTTTCTTCGCCGACTCGCGACGCACCTCCGTCGCACCGTTCGACGGACTCGCAAATCGCTCTCCCTTTTCGCCGATTCTTCCGATCTGTCCCGCAAAAATCCCTCGGTCGTCGTTACTTTTCGCAGATGCGAGGACAGTAACCGATCATGTCCGTGATCGAGTGGTACGCGGATCGCGAGGTGCTTCTCACGGGAGTGACCAGCACCTTGGGGAGGTCGCTTTTGGAAAAGATCCTGAGATCCTGCCCGGATATTAAGGTGCACGCCGTGTTGAGATCGAGGCACCACTATAACAAGGATGACAGGATCAAGAGGATCTTCGCGTCGCCTGGGTAAGGCGCCCCCGGGGTTTACGACGGAGTCACCTCGTTTATAGGGCATCCATTGCGTTAATTGCATCCATTATTCAATGATCGCTATGGTGGACAAAAAATGCAAAGCCGTGGCATTCTTTGACTTATCGAGGTATCGCTCACGCACTGTACGTCGTCCGGTTGACCTGCACCGCGAGATCACGGTTAACGTTCCCTTTCACCGTCGGACTTTACCGGCGTCTACAATTACAAAATGCTAGTTGCAGCCACTTTTCACCGAACTGTACACTCTGGCGGTGAAAGTCGCGAAACGAGCAAAACCATTTCGTTCCGATTCCATGGCGGAGCCCGAAATCGTGTTTACCTCGGCGGCAGGAATTTGGCACCTTTCGGAATTGATGCGTTTCCTTTCGTTATTCCTAGACTCGCAAACTCAAGAGACGTCTCGAGTTTCGCAATCGAGCGCAGTCCCGTGCTCCGATAAAAAATTGACATTTGCTCCGCCGTCACAATGATCGTCACGTCGAAGGAGAACCAACGGATCTCCTTTGATAAAAAGAGGTTTCTCGCGATACGCGAAGAATTCATCATCGCGAAGGGAATTCGATGAATAATCGAAGACTCTCGGCCCGAGAGGAGGCACCTTAGGCTTAGGACCGAACGCGTCTTTTTGCGATCCTTTTGTGGCAGTCTCAAAAGCGCCGCCCGTCCGATATCCTTCGTGGAACTCGAACATGGATTTCTTTTATCCCGGGAAACCGAGTGGGGAAGTGTGCGCGAGGAAAGGAAAAAACTTTTAACGATCTCCAGAGGGAGAGAGAACGACAGAGGGCGGAGGGCGAGAGGGGAAGAAAGAGAGGAGCGAATTCCCCGGGGATGATAGCTCCAAGGTGGACGTTCTCATGAGCGTTGCTCAACGTCTGCGTTATAAAAAGAGTCGAGCTCGCGTTACGACCGGAAAAATACTTTTCCCAAAGTCGCCGAGAATTTTTCTCCGTCGATCGGACGAATGCCATGGAAACGTAACGAATGGTATTGGATATTTTATGCCATTTCCAGATTCGAGAGGCTGCGCCAGAAGTACCCCGACGCGATTTCGAGGGTCAGGGCTTTGGAGGGAAATTTGCTCTACGAAGGTCTCGGCCTAAGCAAGGAGGACCGCGCATCTTTAAAAAAGGTTAGCGTGGCTTTCCACGCCGCAGGACCACACGACGACGTCTTCGATTTCTGCCAGGAGCTTCCGGAGCTCAAAGTGCTCGCCGCGGCGTCCAGCGTCTTCAGGTACAGAGGCCAACTCACGGAGGCTCTGCAGAACGAACAGGTGCCAGAAATCCCGTTGGCGTTGGTGCGGTTCCCCATTCTGAGTCCCGCCCTGGTGGAGCCCATGCCAGGATTCGTGGAGGTCCTGAACGGAGTCACTGCCCTCATGGTGGGCGCGGGATTGGCCCTGGGTCATCCAGAAAATCCTGCCGAACTGCTCCCCGTCGACCTGGCCGCCAATGCCCTGATAGTGACCGCCTGGGACCGAGGAACGAGGTGAGGCGTCCTTGCGTCATCGTCGTCGTCGTCGCCATCGAAAGTCCTTCGAATTATTCTCTTCCGTTTTTTTTTTCTCAACTTCTTACACAATCGACATTTGCACGTCGGCAGAAATGTCTAGGAAACGATGGAGGGAATTTAGGTTGAGAGGTGGAAGGCTCGAGATCGAGGCGCCGTTTCCAATTCAGCGCCGTTAAGGTCGATGCGGCGGAACTGGTTCAAGATGACACACGCGCGTCCGGAGCTCGCTCGTCGTGTTATTAGCCAAATTAGAGCGCCTTTTCAGGGAACGCGGGGAGGATCTTGCCGGGCTGGTTTTTTTTTTCGGTCAATTAGCGGCGTCTCTCGCGAGGCAGTTTACGTCAAAAGCCGCGAGGGAAAGAGGGACGATGCTCGGCGAGTCTTATTGGAGGTGTCGGCAAGCCCGGGCGTTCAAACGGCAGCTGCCTTTTGACGCGGATCCGCCGCTTTATCGGAGTTTCCTTCCCTCCGTGGATCGTGCTCGATGATCCCCATAGGTGCATCGGGCTCGCATTGATAAAATTATTTCCAATCGAGACGCGTGGAAGTAAATCGCCTCGTTGTATCGGCAGCAATTAATCACCGGGATGATGTTCAATTTATCCGACGACGGCCTTATCAAAAGGAATCGGGTTTCCCGCGATCGATCCGACCGCGCTCGTTAGCTACGATTTCACGAAGCAGGGTGTTTCAATTGCACCGCGTGGAGGAGAAAGCGAAGACGAAGTTGCGTGCACGAGTCGCCTAGCGGAAAATTTTATTACACAAGTAGCCCGATGGGGGGCGAGGGACTCTCGCGATTGCTCAAGTACCGATTGCGGGCTGACGCTAATTCGACGATTACTTAAGGTCGGCGATCCGAACGATATCGAAACGCGACTCGTTTTGACGGTCGGCCGGATTTCGGGATTCCGGGTCGAGGTACGCTTTCCGTCTCACTTTCCGTGTACGCAGGGAAGTGTCCGCTTTGCCAACCGGCTCGCGAGAGTTTGCCCCGGTGCTTGCCCCTTGGCCCCCAGAAGAATTAAGTAAATAAGTTTGGAGTCTGCCGGGGAAGGATAAAGAGCGCGGCGAGGTTGCCGCAGTAACGCGAAACTTCTTGCAGAAAGCACGAGTTGATGCAGGACGGGCGAGCAAATTAATTGGCTGGATGCACCGCCACTGCGAGTGCACCTTACCTAAGTGGTTTGCCATTGTGCATTAATACGTTCCTTTGATATGACGTGAACGTAATTACTCCCGGGCAGGCTTATCATTAGTCCGTTTCCCGTCCCCTGATATCGCTCCGTTGCCTTCTCTTTTTCAGGGAGCCGGGTTCGAAATTGCATTTTTTCCGATTCCTTTCAGGGAAAAAACCGATGCGCCGCTCGTGTACAATGCGCCGAGGCTCGAGTGTACGTGGGGCGAATTGATCGAAAAGGGTCACAGGGCCAACCGGAAGTTCGCCTACCCGACCTTCGGGGTGCGCGGAATCACGTCGATGGCGATGCTCCATTGGATGGCGGTTCTGCTCCTCGAATGGCTGCCTTCGGTCCTCTGCGACATGATTCTAAATCTCGGCGGTGGAAAACAGAGGTAACGAAACGGGAAGACTTCCGACTCGAGAGAACGCCCTTTCCCGTTCCCGACGTACTTTTCCTAATAATCCCGCTCCGGCCGGCGCAATTTTTCCCCAATTTTCCGAGGCCGGCTCTCCATCCACTCGGAATTCTAAACGTCGAGGTAAGGTCTCCGCTCCGATTTAACGTCTCGAAAAACGAGCAAAAAAGACTCGCGGCCGAGGTGCCCCGGCTGGAATTTGCGCAATTCCGGTTAAGCACGATCTCGCGTTTCGCCGGGCGTAGATCGCATTCTTCGTAGCGAGGCTCGACATAACCGCGTGATTGGCGGTACGTGACGTAATTCCGCAAAAGTTGGAGTAAAAGTCGGCTGGAAATTGCGGCGAGGGCACGCGCCGCGTAAACGGGTCCGGGGAGGCGCATCGTCCGAGCAAGGGAAGAAACCTTAACGAGGGGACAGCTCATTTTCATGGGCCGCTCGTACCGGCGAAACGGAGTGTCACTCGCGGAAGATACGGCCGAGGGAATTAAGGGCTGTCGCGATTTTTAACGATTAATTAATTTCATGGGACGTAACCCGCTGCTCGGCCGCCTTTTCGCCTTTAATCCGCCCGCCGACGAAACGAGCTCGTCCGTTCCGGGCGACGTGCTCCAAGACGGCGTCCTCGTTTTGCAAAAACCGTCCCTCTCCTGATGGACCACCTAACGACAAAAGTCGGACAAACGGAGAACGAGTTAATTAAACGCCACGGGAGCATCCGCCTTTCTCGATCCTCTCTCCCGTGTCGTCTTCGCGCCGACTTCTCTGCATGCTCCCGAGGGCGAGCCGCCGTTACGTCGTTATCGAGAGACGGCTTGACTTTTTCCGAGGAATGCCCCGGAGAGTCCCGACGATACAAACTTCCTATCGCCCTCTTCCATTCTCTCTGCCCGTGTCTCCAAACCGCATCCTCCCTCGAGACGCGATTATGCCGATTCCGGGATCATCTCGGTCCCGGTCGTGTGAAATAAATTCGTCGGCGGTTTTCAGAATCCTGGCGGAGCACGTCAAGGTGCGCACCGCCCTCCGGTCGCTGGAGCCCTTCCTGTCCAAGTCGTTGTCCGTCAGTAGGAACCGACTGGAGCGACTTCGGCAACGACTCGGCCCCGAAGACCGAGAGGCCTTCCCCATGTTCCCGGATATCGACATCGAGGCTTATGTCCTGTGCGCCGCCGCGTCCACTCGGAAGTACTGTGTCGACGAGAAAGGTCGAAACCTCGTCAGGAACTTCAAGCGCGTTTTCGCGGTCTTCCTCCTCGTGGCCGTGCTCTTCTACTTCTTTTTCTAGCTCGTCGTCGCGAGCGTCGTCCGCGACCCGGCAACGCGGAACCGACGAGGAGGGTCAGGGTCTCTTGTCGAGAAGTTCACTCGCGTCTTCCGGGTTTCCCTCCCTGCGATCGCGTTTACTCGTTTACTCACGGCCAAGAGTGTACCTTCTCTCGGAAGGTGCTTCCCGTTTCCCTTCCTCCGTCTAACGATAAACGGAAGTCGTGTCGTACGCGTACGCCGGTACCGGCGACAGCTTGTACCTTCCGTCGACGGTAACAAGGCGGCGAGAGTACCCGGTTTCGCGATAAATGAAGTTACCATCCCGTATCTTTTTTACGAGTACACATTTTTCTACGATAGTCATAGCGGAGAAGGCTTAGATTTAAAAACGGATGCACTTTGTAAAATGCGCGCTTCTGGTTTCGCCGGGGACCAGGAAATTCGGTCGCTAGAGTAGAGTATTTACTCCTTCGCGGCGGTCCTCATTTCGGAGCAATGAAACGCACCAAACGCCTTTTTAAGCCGAGGGTGTAAGCATGTGTGCAAAGATTTGATTTGAACAAAGAAGCGGAAAGGGAGGTGAATTTGAGTAGACCGAAGTGCGCTCGAAGTCGAAGTACATCGCTCGAACCAGGCTGGGAGCACGAGTAAGTGTACCGAGGGAGCGTATCGTCGAGAAAGCTTCGTTCGGGGGGAAAGTTCTTAAAGCGACATGCCGCTCTCGTGGATGTACCGAGAGCGGCGTGTACCCTCGCATACCCTCGTCCCGAGCGTTGGCCTCCGTGAAAAGTTAAGCCTCGAGTGGGAGCTCCCGAATTGGTCGCGAATATTTGATAAGGCGAGGATGAGCATCGACCGTACGCGCTCGGGCTCAAAGAAGATTATAATGGGAGAGGTCGCGTAAGCGAGCGGACAAAGGGGGTAAGGGGCACAATAAATGGAGAATCACACCTTCGAGAATTGACATCGACCCCGTCGACAGAGGGCAGAAGAAGGATGCGACCGGAAGAGGCGTTCAAAGAAGAGGGGAAAATTCGTCAAGGCGGAGATAAGCTTCGATCGGGAGGGCGAATCGCGATAACGAAATACGGGGCGAGCGTAGGACCCGTGGACCTCGGGACGCATAGGTCTCCATCTTGAAATGAAAATACCTCCGGGCCGAAAGACAGAGGAGTGGATGAGAAAGAGGATGCTCGGGAGGGAGCGAGATCGAGGGGCGGGCCCGGCGAGAAAGAGAGGAGAAGGGACTCGCGGGAAACGCGTTCCTCGTTAAGAAAGTACAACTACTTTGGTTAAAAGGATTACGTGCTCTAAAAAGTCGCGGGAAATCGCAGGGGCCGCGACACGCGAACTTCTTTCTTAACGTTCGTCCCTCTCGACGGGAGCCACTTGCATTTCCGAGTTGCATTCTCCGGGGATGTGCGCTCGTTGGGAGGAGTTCGACGCAATGGTGGCAATTAAATGTTTTGATAATCTCTCGTTGAGAAAACGAAACCTCTTTCTCTCGTCCACTTCGTCGAGTTCCCTTGTTCAGGCTTTTTTCTTCCATCTCCTCGTTCCTTTTCTTTTTTTTCCTGATGGGCTACAGATTTAACTCGCCCTGTCGCATCGGGCCGCATCGCGAGGCAGCAGCGCTCTTCAAGACCTTATTATTCGCGACGAGTCCGAGGATTTGGTTTCGCGAGGAAATAATTGAGGCACCGAGGACGAAGCTGCAGGTAGGTACCGTTCCATGGATAATTGCGAGGTGGGCCGTTTTTCGCGAATACTCGGACGAAGCCGGGAAAAAGCGGGGAGAAGAATTGCGTGCAAATGAAGCAACGAGCGCGGCGAAACGTTAACGCGGAAGGACTGGATAAACATTTGGGATAAACGGAGGAAGAGGAGCGGGCAAAGGGAGGAGATCCCCGGGACTCTCGTTCCCGGGAAAATTCTGATGCGTATTTTGTCCAAAAAAAAATGATTATTCAATAATCGAAGGAGCAAAGGTTTCCGAGTGACTCGGTTATTCATCGTTAGGCGAAGGTGAAGGCATTCCGGTACGTAGGACCTATTGTACCCCGTGTACTGTATCGAGTACCGGCGTCTCCGTAAATCCCGGCTGTCGCCGGAGCTCTCGAGCCAGGATTTTAATACCCCGGGGCGATAACTAAGGCTCGCGAGACGGCCGGGTGAGATAACTTTAATCACGATAACGTCCTTTCGCCGAGTTTACGCTCAACCGGCGTATATATCGCGTGTCTAAAGCCGTAACGGTGCATCCACTGCAACGCCGGGGCATTTCCCCGGTGCATTCCTCGTCGAGTACGGCCGATCGAGAGAGTTCGCGACGACCGGGGGCCTCCTCCGTATCGCATATTTATCCCGATCGCGAGGTGACGAAGCTTTATGAGCTCCTTTGAGGAGTCCTCCCATCCTCCGGAAGGTGCCCTCGATCGGCCTCCGTTCGCGACCATTATTTTCCCTCCGGAGCGACTAAGTGATTGCGCGCCCTAGACATCCGGGCTCCTTTGGCCGGCGATTTTCCGCGACACCTCCCGAGGGCTTCCGGGCGAATCTAATTTTCCCCGAGGATTTCCTCGTCGCCCGGGGCAGCCGGCAGATTAGCCGCCGCCGCTATCTCCTTTCCGAGGGTCGCCCCGAAAAACTACCGACTGGCTTAGCGCCCCGGAGCTCACTCTTTGGCCCTTTTATCATCCGCGGCCCCCCGGCGTCGAAGGGAAACGCGTCGCGGGAATCGAGGGATCGTCTTCGGAGATCGATGTCGAGCGGTCGGGACGGGTTGCATCGGCGTTCGACTCGCGGTGCTGCCGGAAGGTGTGCTCGGGGACGATCGATTACATTCGTAATCAATTACGGTGTCAACTACAACCCGCCCGGTACGCAATCTCCACATGACGTTCAGGGGCGTCGGGACATTCGCTCGACGTCCCGGGAACGTCCAGGGGAAATTCGGCCCGTCAATTCGACCCAATACGGCCGCTCGCTTGTATCCGATCCGGAATTCATTATCCGGTTATCTATAATTGAGAGCGCGGCTCAAAAACGATCTCCCGCGGCAATCGAGCTCGCGAGCGCTCGACCGTCCGCGATTTTCGAGGACACTCGTCGACTGCGCGGTTCTCCCTGCATTGCCGAAACCGCTAATCTCCACCTTACAAATTGCGTCCCGTCGATCGTCGTTTCGAAACCTCGTCACTCGGGAGGTCCCTCGGCGTCGCGACGCGCGGCACGCCCGGCCGGGACTCGGTGGTCTCGGGAATCCTCGAGCGATTTCGCTTAATTAAGCGGCAACGGAGTCTCGGTGCCGGGGCATAAGTTGCAGTTTGCGTCGCGCGCAACCCCCCGCAAACTCGGGGGCGTCCGCAGGGGAGTCACGAGTTCGCGCGGGTTCCGCTGGCGCGCCTAAGCGGCTTTTCCGCGATCGCCGCTAAGGGATGCGGTTAATTTATTCGGTCCTCCCAGGCTCCTCGAGGTCCGAGCCTGCTTTTACCGGCTCTCGCCCTCGAACTCGGCGACTGCCTTACCGTCCCGCTTTTACCGACGCCGCGCCAAAGCAGCGCTCTCTGGTTCCCGTTAACGACAGCAAAACGCGCGGCCGATGCGCGGATAACTGCTGCGCTTTGCGGTGCCGGCACGTCGGGACGCTACGCCGACGGAATCTCTCCGGCGACCCCTCTCGATCCTCGTCGAGATCGACGCGGTTTAGCAAAACCTCTCCTGGCATTTTTCCTCCCTCCCCTTTCCTCGGCGGAAATATTTCCGCGCGATCGTCGAATCGAGCGGCCGGCCTCTCCAGCGGATGAAATAAATCGAGACCGCCTCGGAGTACGTTTCTCTCCCCTTGACCCAATTAACGCGGGCTTAATGCACAATGGCGATTTCCTCCGCCAGCTTCTTCCGCGCGCGCGACCCCGTTTCGCGCGAGGTCAAGGCGGAGTTACGACAACCCCGAAGTGCCGGCGCGGATCAATCGTCGACGTCGGGACGGCTGCGGTCTCTCGACGCCTCTTTAGCGACCCGTCGAAGACCTCGAGTTCCCCGTGGAAAGTCCCTCGGCGACTCGTTTTCGACTTTAACGGTTCGACGCGTCCCCGTTAAACCGTGCTTCCGAGTGCGATCCGCGGATTCCTTCGGGTTTATCGAGCCATCGAGAGCGCGTGTCGCGGGGAACCCGCGATCGATTTAAGAAGCGGAAACGTGCGTGTCGCGTCCCTTTCGTCCGCTGACGTCGGCACGACACCGTCCATCCTAATTTTCCAGGGTGCATATCCCATTAGGGGGACCGCTGATAATCGGATTACCGGATTTTTCAATGTTCGCGTGATTCCTTCGACGCGAGCGTCTACGCCTCGGGGAGACATCGGGAAAGCCTTCGCGGACGGTAATCGGATTTTAATTACGACTCGTTCGAGTGGCCAAACACGCGACCAAAGGAACGCGACGCGAGAGTTAACGCGCCGGCCAGCTGCTCGGCAATTGGTAATCGCTAAGTTAATAACCGACAATCGCTCGTAACGGGGTTACGGTTAATTCCCGTGCCGCGCAACGAGAGACTGGACTCCGCGAGAGAAAATCGCAAATCCTGCAATTTCTTGGCAATTGCGTCCACCTGCCAGGAGATACCTGTCCGGCCGCGAGACTATTTCGCGTGACCGCGTCCGTCCGCGCGTTTCATATTGCGATCGCGCGACTCGATACGGATGATGGATTGGAATTCGGTGACGGAGGTACCAAAAATGGGGGAGCAATATCTTCCGTGGAGAGCCTGCGTTAAGAATATTAGATCAGATTCGCGCGATCTCGAAGCGGTCTCCTTTTATGGAATTAAACGACGGAACTTCCATTCGCGCCGCTCCCTCGGGATTTTCGAGACGCTCGTGAATAATCTCACATCCGTGCCGTGAGAATGGATTATCGGAAACGATTCGCGGCTGGGAGCTTCGAGGACGTTCGGCCGGGGAGGATTTCCACTTCGACCTCTCCTACGTTTCGAAATTCCCCCGAACGACCGGCCATCGACTCGAAAATCGGCGAAATCTCGTCCCTTCGAAATCCACGGGTCGACGGAAAAGACGATAGTTAAAAGATTATCGCTAAGTATCGACTACTCGGAAATCGTCGGCCTCTTTTGGCATTTCTCTTCTCGAAAGGATTTCGGCTCCGTCTCGGCAAGATTAATTCGAGCGATCTCGCATCTCGCCGAAGTAGAGGCCGGGGGCCCTAAATAGCGGGAGAGGGACGTGCGTGCATTAAGGGGAGGAGGGCCATTTGTGCCGCACGGAGGGACCGCGGGTCCGTCCTCTGAATTCAAGCCGCGCGCCATGTTCTTGCAGTTCCGAGGGCAATCTGCGCTAAATATTACGGCGTTGCACTTGTTACCGGGCAGAATGCGAAGGTAACGGCTGCCCGCCCCCGCGGCCGGTGCATGTACACACTTAGAGCAAAAAGGCGGTACTCGTAGCTGTACCTCGGATTTATGGCGGCGGTCCCCTTGAGCGTACCAAGACTTCTCGCTCCGCGCGGACGTTTGCGGCTATATCTATATATATTCATACGTTTTTACACGTACCGTTCCTTGCTCGCGTCGATGTAAACTTCCCGAAGAATCGAGCGCGGCATTCCGATACCCCAGCGCTTACCTTGCGCTTTCGCGATCTCGCGAACGATGCGAGGCCGAGAATCGCATCGACTACCGGAGACGTTCGACGAATCGACTCGCTGTCCGACCCGCGGGAGAAAAATCTGCCCCTGGTTATTATCGAGACGTTGGAGGCGCGTGTACGCATTCGCTGGCGCCCGCGAAATAAGGGTTCGTTAGAAAAAACGACGAGACCTCGCGTCGGTGCTTTTCGTGGTGGCTGCCGGGGGAATCGGAGATGCGGCGCTCGTCGCGGCAACGAGGCAAAGTTTCGATTTTATTTCTCCTCTTAATGCCCGAAGAGGAAAAATGCTCCGCAAGGAAATCGTTCCCGGCACGATTTCGAGCCCACAAATTTATGTCGTGCTTCCCCTATCGAATGTTCTCTCGAGGAGCAACGAGGATCGCATCCATTCCATGAGACGTTCGACGAATCGACTCGCTAGCCACAGCGGGAGAAAAATCTACTCCGGGTTATTACCGGGAACGGGGGTGGAATGGATTATCGAGAATCACGGAGCGGGTGTCCATTATTTTTGGGAAGATCGCGGTCGAGGAGCCGAGTCGGCAGTTCCTCGGACGGAGTCGCAATTTCTGGACGCCGCGGAGATGCCGCGATGCCTTGGAAGTAGCATTCGTTTTCCGGTCAAAGACGATAGGAGGATCGAAATGGACTTCCTCCGTGCCCCGAAGGGCTCCCGGGGGAGTTCGATGGCAAAGAGGAGGGATTCGTTAAAAACCGTAGGCGAGCCATGAAGCCCAGAAACGGGCGAGGCCTTTGACAAGGGAAGAGAAGGGCCCGGTTGGAAAAGAGGATGGTCTTTGATCCGGTCCACCTACGCAAATCTAAAGCGGTCGACGTTGTTAAAGGGGGAAACGAATCGATCGAATTTCTCCGGGAGGGAGGGAGGGCAAGATCTAGAGCGGTCCGGGAGGGAGAGGGACTCCGACCGAGGCGAACTCTCCTTGGGAGGAACCCTCTTTATCGAGCATGCCCACATACGTTAACGTGTCCGGATAAGGTACCAAGGTACCAAGGTACCAACTTCGGACGAGCTATCTCGCCAATCCGCTCCGCAGAGCGCGGAACCTTAAGTGGGTATCCATGTTGTACCTCTGTTTGTGCGGAATCTACGATGAGACGGGACTTTGCCGATAACCGACCGCACCGTGCCCGCAAAAATGGCACGGATCGCGAGATCCTTCCGAGTCCGTCACGCGATACGACCCTCTTCGACTTTCGGGAAACTCCTCTCCGGGCGTTTCTTCGGGGACCCGATCCGTCAACAACGATTTCCGGCTCGGTTTCTTTCTCCTTTTTGACGAATTCGCTTTCGGTCCTCCGCAGACGTCGAGTGGCGAAAGATAAGCGTCACCTCGGCGAGCGAAACTCGCCTCGAGTCCTGATTAGATGCACAGTCGTAATACGTCATTACACGTCCTGTCATTACCGAGGTCTAACTCGAGTTCAAAGGCGTCCTTCATTAGTAACGTTATTGGTTAATCAGCGCTCCAATCGCGTGGACGGTCAAATTGATCGGCAATAGGGCGAATGGGAGCTAATGGAGCTTCATCGGTTTCCCGACGCTTTGTTCGGGATTCCGCGTTTACGTTTTCATCCGTGCCATCTTTATCGCCGCTAATGAGAAAACTGCCGTCGTCCCAGCTGCGTCAACGTCGAAACGGCGTCTATTCGGAATCGACGAAAGCGATATCGTCGCGCTTCTCGTATCAGTCCTTTTTCCCATCGTTGGGATCAACGATCGCGATCGAATTATCGGCACGTATCGATTATCGAGCCATGGTGTCCGTGCTCGGATCGAACTGGACCGTTCGAGGGATCACGGACCGCGATACGGCGTGCAAGTTAAATATCGAAAACGTAAGAGCTTTTAAATCTACCGGGGTCTAAATTTACGTCCGTGCTCGGGAGAACTAGCTCGTAAGGAGTGCGCGCCGAATACGGAATGGTGTGTTCCGTATGAAATCCTGGCTCGGTTGGTTGCCCAAGGACATTGTAATGGGAAATTGACTGAAACCAGGTGCTTAGGTGGAAATTGCGTTGCTCCCAGGTCCCAGGAGGGTTCCCGGGTGCAGCAATTTCCTAATGATGGGCTGGAGGAACGGGTGGTTTTCGGAAATTGCGCCGTAACGAAAGCACCGATTCGCTAACAGCTGCGCGCGTGGTTCCACTCGACATTTTTCCTTTCGCGAATTACCCTTAAAGCATTAAACCATTAAAGCAATTGGGGTATTCGGGAGAAAGTGCCAAGACCCGGCTGCCTCTCGGCCAAACTTGGTTTTGCCCTGGCCCGATGGAGCTCCCACGAGGACGACGGGCATCGGCGTAATTCGCGATTAAAAGCCTGAGAGCGTTCGGAGGTTCCCGACTGTTTAAGCGGTTTATTGGTCCTAGTCAGAGCTCGTTAGGGTCAATTAGTGAAATCGAATTATCGGCACGTATCGATCATTTGCGCAGCCGGTTAGCGAAGGGTCGCGCGAAAGCGACCGCATTTTCGACGTTGCACTTCGCCAGCGGCGCGTTCAAAGGAATCCCGAGAGCCCGGGGAAACGGGCCACGTCGCGATCCTTACTTGCCCCGGTGGCTTGCCCGGTTGGCGGTAAAAAATATAAATTACTCAATTTGCGGTCGATTGCACCGATCGAGTTAAGACGTACTTCTAGCCCGTAATTTTAATACACGGAGTCGAATGCCGCGGCCCGAGCAATAACGTCGACCGTTAATTGAAGGGAAATCAATGACCTGGATCCAATCGTTAAACCGCATCCAAGCTGCCATTACTATGAAATCCATTTCCAGGTTGTTAACGTTTAATTTATTGCGTCAAAAATGTATCCACAGCGGACGTCGATAAACGATTTAATGCGAATTAACGACGGGCCGTTCGTTTCAACCGCGGACGGTCGATCGAGGGCATCGGCTCGTCGAGGGACCCCGAAAGAAAAAAGGGCTGTCATTGGGCTCTTTCGAACACTCGATTTCTGCAAACGGTTAACGGCGCCTTATTCTTTCAAGTGACGTTACATCGAAGCCGAAGCCCGGCCACGGTGGCCCGTTGCAGGCGATAAAACTAAAACTACCACCCGCGATAAACCCTTCATCAATGGCCCCGCGTGTATGGCCGCTCCCCGTACGCCCGGCAAACTTGGAGGACATCCACTCGGAGCCCCGTAAATCCAACTCGAATTGCGTCTTTTCACTCTCCACGCCCCGAGTGTTTCGCGCCCGGGGAAGGGTTAAGCGGCCCGGCTGCGATAAAGTTACGTGCCCGAGATCGCGGGGGAGCAGCCACTCGATTTGCGAAAAGTGAAAAGTTCACGGCTCGTCTTCCCCGGAGCTTTGTTCCACTGACCCGCTTTTCCCGACACCCGCTGGCTCCTTTACTCCCTCTCCAAGTGATTCGAGCCAATTTACCGCGAGGCTCGTTAACCCAGCGGACTGCATTCGAGTCGCGAAGGTTTCGGAATATTTCGAACGATACCCCCGCCGAGTCGGGGGATGCAGCGGGCACTTCATGCGGCACCGCGCGGTGCACGCGTCCATTGATTACCGCGCAAAACTGAATTTAATTCGAGCCGATCGCGCGGCTCAGGCCGACTCTAATGATTCCCAATACAGCCAGATAGAGCGAACTTTGATACGTCCAACGTTTCGTATAATCGGGAATTGGATTCTCGCGGGACGCCAGGATACTCGTTCCCCGTGAAATCGCGATCCCGCGATATCGACCCCCCTCGCGAACGGCCGCGGCCGTATAACGGTGGGCGAAAAACCGAGCTTTTTGCGATAGGAGGACCCGGGGGGCGCGTCAGCGTCCCCGGGGGGAGCTAAATACGACGAGCGTCCACCGAATGGGACCCAAGTGTCGGGGACGCCGGGAAAAATCCAGCGTTTCGACGTGACTCCTTTGTTATTTATTTCGAGCCCTCCGGGGTGAGAAGCGAAGGGGAGCTTTGGCGCGCCGGTGGACATCCTTGGCGCGGGAATTATGGCCTCGATAATGCTCGCTGTTTATGCGCCATGAATTTCCGCGCTTGATTTTCGAGCGATCGTTTATCCCGAAATGGCCAAAAATCACGGGTCGCGAGGGCACGGGGGGTCGTTTTTAATATCGGGGTCAATGGCCATATCTGGGGCGCGTTTCTCGCAAGGTGTCGGGCTCACCTAGCGAGCCGAAACGAATCTCCATGAGCATTTCGCGCGCATCCTTTGTCACTGTGAGGAATGTCTCGATAAAGCTCGGTTTTACAGCCGTGGCTTAAGTGCTAAGGCTGCTCGCGAACGGCGAATCGCGCCCGGCTATTCGTCGAATCGGCGATTAAACCGCGGCCCGAGCGTCGAGCCGCGGCGATAAAACTCACCCCGGGTCGCATTCATATTCTCGGCCGATTCCTCCCCGAGGTGGGCGAATTCGGGGTGATTCATCGCGTCTTAAGGGGATTAAGTAATGGAAAAGGCGGCCCCGGCGCCCGCGAGATGCCCGTTATTAATATTTACATTCGGTGACTCGCGTCTCCGCGAGCCCATAAACGAGGATCGACGAGCGGAATAATTCTCCCCCGATGTCGGCCGAGCTGCCCGCTACGTCTTCTTCATAATTCATAACGAGCCAAGTATTTGCCATGCGGGAGTCAAACGCGAAGGAAATTCTTGACGAATTCCAAATTTCCGAGTCCCGAGAACCGCCATTGGCTCACGTTTGCCCGGGATATTCTTGTTTGCGGAGTCTAGAACTCGGGACAAGACTCCTGTCCCCTTAGGAAATTTTCTTTAATCCGCCGATGGGCGCGTCCACCCTCTCGCGAGACCGCGCCCTGTCCCCGACTCAAAGAACGGGGATAAATAAATTAAACGCAGGAATTTCGATCGACGATCCAGTGACCTGGTTACGTGACGACGCGTCGCCGCGTCCCAATTCCACGGGCTATCGGCAACGCGGGCGAGATACGTCGGGAAAAAAATGACGAGCAACGACGTCGGGGTCGACCAAGATTGGGACTCGTCAGGAGCGCGACGGAAACAGGGAGGAACGAATATCTTCCCGATCTGCTTACCGTATGCATTCTTACTTGAATAATTCAAAGGACGGGCCCGACCCGATCGCGTCGTCGAATCGAATATAACGTTCGGGACACGCTTCTCTCGAGATTCATCTCGCGGACTTTTCCGGGTTCTTCGGAACGAGAAGCTCGGAAATTGCGTCGGGCGTTCGTTAAGATTTCCGAATTTCGAGCGGCCACGTCCTTTCCCCGTTTCTTCGCCGCCCTCCTCTTCCTTCGGGGGAGGTAATAGGCTCGCGGAGAAGGCGCCGTCGCGGAAGTCGAGCGTAAAAATCGGCGGCGGTAACTCATGATCTCCGGAATAAATTGTCGAGCGAGAGTATAAATCTTAAGGAGAACAGCTCGGCAGTCCAATTGACGGCGCTAATAGAGTCAGCTGACTTGCGTTCCGGTGGGGCGCGGGCCGGCTCCAGCGGAAAAGCCAATTCCTATTGGCACCTGGGGCGCGCCGTCGAGCTGACAACGATTAATTTTCGAGGTGGGCTTGGATGGAAATTAACGCTTTTCCGGGACACGAGCAGGTGCCGTGTAACGCGAGCGAGTTACCCGGGAATTTACACGAGTTAACGACGACGCCTCGAGATGGATTTCGATCGGCAGTAAATCTCCTTCGGGACGGTGAGCGACGAGACCCCGTCAAAATCCTGCTCGGCGTCTCTCGGAACGCGGCGCCTCTCCATAGCGATTCCATTGTTAAAATTGATTTGCAGCAAATATATGGCGATCCGGTATTTTTGAAATAAATAGACGAGCCTTCCCTCGGAATCCCGGTTTAAGAGAGAATCGCCCCGAGTTTCCGGGCTCCTCCCTCTTTCGGGGCGCGGGGCGCCATTTGTGCTTATGCACCCGGATGGGTATCGCGGACTCGTTAAATTACGCGGAACGCTGTTGACACTAATTTGCATACACTCCCATTTGCTCCCTAGCCATTCCGATTCTCTCGCGCCCACCGACCACCGGGCGACGCGTACGCGCGTTCGCGCAGCCCTTGTACATTTTCCACGTCGTAAGAATCCGCATTTTACGTCCCAACCCTGGCAATCGTAAAGGTTCGACGGTGCTTATACGACTCCGACGCGCTTCGCACTCCGTACTTCTTTTATGGGGTGCTTCATCAGCGTGATAACGGAAGCCGACTTTTATTTCATCCACCCGCTTCCGATATGGAATTTAGGAGCGCCGGAGTGCTCGAGGGTTTCGCGGCTCCACCCCTTCCGCGTAATTTTATTTCGCCGGTGAATTCGATGCCTCGGTGATCGCTCATCTCGGGAGCTCATTGTTCGCGTCGGATGACGATCCCGAAGCCCGCGACGCCGTCTTCGCGCACGTAAGGGCGCGCCGAGGTAAATCGCATTAACGCGCCCTGAGAACGCGAGGCGTTCGCGTATGCCGCATCCCGTCGAGGCGGAATTTCATTCTACACGCGCATCGGCCCTTCCCCGCGTCTCGGGAACAAGCCCGCAAAATTCCGCCCAGGAAATCACGGAGCTCCCGCGAGGCCCCGAAGAAACGCTCCCGTTCGGGGTGAAAACGGGATGGACGCGATTCCGCGACGTCTGGCGGGTTCGGAAAAGAGGCGATCCCATCGCCATGTTAGGTGAGGTGCTACAGATGCCAAAGAACGCGTCAAAGCGAGGAGGTCTCAATGGTCGGACGAAAGGCGGAAGCGCGTTAGGGGAGACAAACGGCGTCGTCGTATCTGTCGGCGGGGGTAAACGAGCTGGCGGCACGAAGGGTCGAGTGAAAATATTATTAGAAATTAGTCGGGGTATGCAGTTAAAAAGATAATAACCGCGGACGGGGCGTCGAGCGGAATGGCCGGAGACTCGCTCGGGGGTTGGTGGAGAATCGTCGGTATTCTTTGAATTGCTCAAGATTACGTTCTGCAACCCTCGCAGTTCCCGACTCGGCGGGCCTTGATAAATGTTCAAAAAACGAGGACATTTAATTTTTCATTCGCCGGGAGAGCACCGGGTACTCGCTCGGAATATCACGGGAAGAAATTCACGCCTTGATCCGCGGAAATCTCGCACCCCTAACGACCCGATTTCGATTAAAGCGCGGCGTTACATCCCCGAATCTCCGTCCGAGCCCGAATGTCCGGATGCTCGTATTCCTCGAACTCGATAAGACCCTGGCCGTTGGAGGCCCTGCGAACTTTTCCCGATAATTTGCCCAAGGTGGCGAGGACCGGCCGTAACGAGATACTCGTCCACTCGACGGGCCGAGTTCGTCAGGGGCTCGATCGATGGCGCCTTTATGATCCCACCGCGATCCCACTGGAGCGATGCACGGAGCAATTACCGACTCGCCTTCAAAGGCTAATGGCCGCCCGGACGAGGATGTATTTACTTCCGAGCAATTTTCACGACTTCCTCATCCCCCATGGAAGGCCTCCCTTTTATTTCCCCGTCTACGCCGAGCCCGTCATCTCGCTCCCTCCGTCCGACGCGGGAAGAACGTTTTGTCGAGCAAACGTCAAAATTTCCTCCCCTAACGTGGCCTCGGACCCTTTTGTCGCTTCGCCTCCGTCCTACCACGTCCATTTTCCACCTCGGTCGCCCCACCACCCAAAGACTCGCCGCGAAACGAGTCCTCGTCCCAAGGCGAATTTGTTCGCATTAAAATCCTGTTGGACGCGTCTCCGGCGCTCCGCTTCGCGTATGTTCTGAATTTTTCAGCTTCCTCTTGCTCGTCGCGGACCAAATCTTCTTTCTGCCCCCTGTTGCCCTTCTTCCTCGCTGCTACTCGGTTCCGCTGGACGTTCTTCTTGTATCGCGACAGTTTTCGTAATTTCGCCCTCTCGTATAATTCCGGAAAGAAACGCTTCCCGAGTAAACGGACATTGTACTTTGCAACATTCCCTGCCTCTCGTGTTCCTACTCTTGCGATCCATTTTCCGCAACGTCCACCCCGGGTGGTATATGCCGAGAGGACTCGTGCCCAAAGAAATTACGTGGCATCAACGTCTCCGAAATTCTGGCCGCTCCAGTAAAAGAACGGCGTCCTCGAGCGACGCCAATTGCGAGTCAACTTCCATCCCCGAATGTTATCCGTCACCGGGGGTTTCCTCGATTCCGCGAAGGCTAAAGGGTCGAAGAGATCAGCCGTGACTCGCTAAACCGAGGTATCGACGTATCGATCGGTTCGCGGGCAGCGAATTCGTCGCGGGTCGGCCACAGACAATTCGCTTCGTTTAACCCCGATCGGCTTGCCTGGACGAAGGCCAAACGATATCAAATACCACCGTTTTGCTGCCCTTTCGAACGTTCTTTATAGGAGGCTCTCGAATTGCATCAAAGACGATACAATGGTCTTCTTTATCCGAAATGCGAAGACGCGAAGCGCGACGAGATACGGACCGGTCGGCCGTGCGGCCTATCCGCGCCGGAAATGCCGGACGTTCTCGGTCCGGGCCTTCGAAAGGGCAGCCGTCTTATTTCCTTCCACCGGATGGAACCCAAACGCACGATCTCCGATTTCTCCTCGAAGCCCCCGAATGGCGACGTCTTTATACCTCGGCGGGAAGACGCGCAAAGAATACTCTCCTTTCCGCAAACGGGGAAATCAGGAGAGGAGATACGCGAGCGAGGGTCAAATGCCGTTTCGATATTTTTTTTTTTGGGGAAGCAGGATAAAAAAAATATGTCGGCAACGAGGCGCTTTGAAATTCGGGGGAGGCAAATACCGGCGGAATCGCACACCGTTACGAACATCGGTACATCGGGAAATGAATGCGATCGCTCGTGAAAGCCTTCGGAGTCGCATGGACAGCGACTAACGACCCCGCCGTCGAATAAATTCGTCCCGAGGATTTCCGCCCTGGCGACGACTCGACGACGCGACTTTTCGCATCTAACGACAATGGGAGAACGGTTCGCGCGGCGGAGCGCTTCGAGAAATACTTTAAACTCGAGTTTTCGCGGATACGGAATTCGTCGTTAACTTCAGCGGCGTGCTTTTCCTTGCGGGAAGAAGTCGCGACTTCGCGTCGAGTTTCGGCACGCGTTGTCGCTCGCGGCCGGCAAAGGCGAGGAGTTTACGATTCTTCCCGCGGCGCGGGGCGAACTTCCGCAGCCAGGGGCTCGTCGAAATTAATCGCTCCTCCTCTCCAAGTAATTACGAATTCGTCTCGGCGAGTTCGGGCGCAAAGTTGGGCGCTCGCGTGTAGCCGGCCGAGAGGCACGTAGCGTATGTTGCCGCGAGTACCAACTACCGGCGATCCGTTTCCGGAAACTTGCCCCGCACTCTCCTCTGCGCCGTTTCGCTCGCGTGCCCGAATTTCGACGGACGGATTTTTTTTCGCCAGTCTCCGTGGGACCGGAATTAACGACGACGTTAATGGAATAATCGCGGCTAGAGGGAGTCGTCCCGGAAACGGCCGGGCAGGGGCGCGAGGCGGAGCGCTCCATTCTTTGGGGAAATAATTTCGGGGGTCGCCCGGACTCTTCGCGGATAATCCTATATGCGTGCGGTGTTATGAAACGGTGCGCTGTCCATAGAAAATAAATCCAGCTCCACTCTAAATGCTAATGAGATCTCGTCGCGAGCGACACCGCGCTCCGCTCCTTTTTGGCCGCGGGAGGCAGTCCGAAATCGCGACGCATCGGCGACCCCGGTTTCCGCATCGCGATCGAGACTTTCCGAGTCGGCGGTCGTTAAGTCGCGTCGCTTTGAAGAACGAGGCGAAAAGACGCACCCGTCTGCATCGGGAATTCGACGCTCCTTTTAAAGGCTTTCGAATGCGATTCCTTACTCCCTTGCTCGAGAGGCGCGAAAGACGCTAATAGTCGGTTGTAGCAAAAGTCGCCATTACGACGCGAAAAAGTACGACGGCGTTCTTGGAGCGATCGGTCGCGCGTTCCAGAAACGACCTGGTCATTGCCACTTTTTAATGCCCAGCGGGGCAGCAGTGCCGCCGAAAAGAGGACTACGGAAAACAGCGCGAAACGCATTTAGCGGTCCACTTTGGCGGATCCACCTGGTCTTTTTTCGCGCGCGGAAACGCCCCTTCCGTCGGCGGGGCTCTCGAACGAAGCGTCGTCGCTCGGCCGATAATTAACCGACGTCGTCCGACGGCGTAATCCGCCGTTTACGAGTGCGCGGAAAATGCGTGGGCGTCCACTCGCGCGACCTGCTAAAATTGTTAGTAGACCCGCGACCCGTAAACATTTCCATAACGATGTAGCCGCGTTACGAGCTCGTCGCCTAATTGATTCGTCCAAATTGGACGTGTAAGGTCGCGTTTACATTTCGTGCGCCGTTGCGCCACCAACGGCGTGTACGGGCCGGAACCGGGTTCGTTAATTATTTTCGGAGAAAATCACTCGCGGATCCGCGATCGATCACGGCGCGTCGCGCGTAATCGGCGCGGATAAGATACTCGGCCGGAATCAGCGCATCTCGCGAACCGATCCGATGAAAGATCAATTTTTCCGCGATCGGACGTACCTAGCCGGAACGACGAAATTATTCCTTGCGCGACCGAGCGCGGGCCCCACGTAACCTCGGTCGACACGACTCGCCGAGAAAAATGCTCAATTGCGCGATGGAGGCAATTCGGCGATGCCGGTCGCGTAGGTGCAACCTTTCCGGCACGGCAGAGTCGGACCATCGATCCGGTGCCGACTCGATCGACTCGAGGGTATCCACCCTGACGCGGGGTCGACGTGTAATCAAACGTATTCCCATCCTAGAATTCCAATAATTCGGACATCCCGTCCTCGGAAAAGAAAAGATTAAAGTCCGCTCCCCGTTCCCCGAGCGTCGCCGTACCCAAAAACGTCTCGGCCGAAACTCCCGCCCCGTTCTTATCCCGAAAACTTCCTCGGGAAGAATTTTTCCCTATCGGGTCTCGCCGAGGGAAAACCGTCGCTTAACGCGACGGTGCGCATCGCATGGGAGTATTTCACGGAAAATCGACGCGACGACGTTGCCGATGCGGTGGAGCGGATGCGAACGCGAGCTCTTGTACGTATAGGCGTAGGTCGTCAATTGCGCCAAGTCGAGCGATTCGGGCTTATCGACGTAGAGACCTCGAGTCAAAGGTGCGATTGACGATCGACGGCGCGACGGCAGGCACGGCCATTATATCGTTGCTTTCCGGTCCTCGAAGTTCGAGGCCGCTAATTGGCAGAGCGAATGCGGCCCGGTAAATCGAGACCGGTCTACGTTCACCGGCGCGTCAAGACTTCGAGTAATTCCACCCTTCTAATGCGTCTCTCGAGTCCCAAGTACCCACCGAGGGGGACGATCGTCGCGTTTGGGTCTCGATGACACGCGAAATGTGTCCAATTAACGTCGGCCGGAGGAGCTCAAACGAGGAGCGATCTCTATCCGCGATTTTTGGGAAAGTAGGGAATTTCCGTTGTCCCTGACAATTTCCGTTGACCCGCAAAACATTGGTACGCGGGTACGGCACGCGTTCATGGCGTAACGATTTTTCCATTGAACGCGGAGATCGGAGGCACGAGGAGATGAGCGCGTATGCAAATTCATGAATCGCAACCGCAAGAGAGTCGGGATTCAAAGGGCCCGACGCGTGCCTTAAGTACATCCTCAGTGCACGATCGCGTGCGCTTACGAGCATTCTCGATTACGCGCGAACTCCCCCTGGCGAAATCGCGCTTTGATGCGGTAAGCCTACCCACGGACTCCGCTTTACGTCGAGCCGAAACTATCACTCCGCGGTTTAAATTTTACGGCCGAGCAATCGTCGCCGCTCGTCCCATTTGCCTTTTTAATTCGCAAAAATGCCGGGACGAAACGCGATAAAAATCCGGTAAAGCAAAAATAGCCCCACACTTTGCGGAGCGGACCTCGGCGGCCCGTTTTAACGCAAAACGCGGCTGTTTTGAGGCAACGTCCGAACACGAACGGAACACGCGGAAACTCGCACGGTGTAGTAACGAACGCATCGGTGTTCTGCATATTTACAGTTTTACGAGCAGTCGGGAAAAAACGCATTGGGAAAAAAAAAATCAATGGTTACCGGTCGATCGATGCAATATCACGGGCAGGTGCACAAAGCTCGGCGGCACCCAAGGCAACGAACTTTGACTTTGTGCCGGCATAAATAATCCTTTCCGCGGAATGACAAAAGACTCTCATGAATATGCACTTCGCGGCAACGTCCGTAAATCCGCTTAGCCTGCAGCCCTTTCTCGATCGCGGTCCCGTCACCCCGACAGGGCCGGTCCGTCCGAAACCTCGACCCGGCGTAATAAACACGTCCATCCCAGACGTCGGCGACTCCGGTCCAGGGATCGGTCTCCGGCACGGTTCGATAATACGTCCCAGCTAACTGGCAAACGCAACGTTAGACAATTTCCAGCTTCCCGATTTCCCGATTCCAGGATCGCCGCGAGTCTCGCGAGCGCCATTTGGCCCGCGGATTTATCCGCGACCCCCGAGAAGTTCCAGCTTCCCGTGAATCTTCCCCATCGCTGGCTTACGCGTATTTCATGGACGCTTCCGTACGCCTTAGGTATGCGATCGGGTGCAGTAAATCTTGGACATTCGCGACCATACGTCCGCAAGGCGGTCACGTGCCAGCTCGGTCCACGATATATGTTTCCACCGCGAGAGCCATTCCGCACACGAGCGCGCGTTCTTCCCGCAACCACGTTACGGCGGGTAAACGAAAAATTTTTAGAGACCGCCCTCGGCGCGATTGATACACGGAAATGGCATCGAAAGGATAGATGGTAATCCGAGAGAAGACGGGTCGGGAGGAGTGACGTATCCCCTGTCCGGATCGCCATACGTATCGCTGACAGGGCTAAGTACGATTTTACGCGACAGCGAGGAGACCGTATTCGAGTCCAAGGGGAGGGCAAACGAGGGCGGAAGAGGGAGCGAAAAACGAGCGAGGAGGGAACCCGCATTATCCGAAGATTATTACACATTCGTCCGGGGCGACGTAAATCCATTTTTCCTAAGCCTCATATGCGAAAATATATTCCAGGGGTAATAGTCGTACCGGGGTAGAGGGAGTGCCAACCCTCTACCTGACTACCGCGTCAGAAAATCATTTCGTCGTGCAATTTTTCATCCCTCGAACCGTTTACGAATAATACTTTATTACGTCGAGCCTAGGGGCCGCGAGGACCAAAAAAGCGGATGGCTAATAATCGAAAACGAACGTACACCGTCGTCCTTCGTTATCGCCGCATTTACCCCGTTTTGCTCACGGTTGCGGCGCCGTCCATTGGCGAGCTCGTCCTTCCGCGATCGCCGGGAAAAGTCCGACCCTTGCGAACTTTTCCCGGAGTCTCTTCGATCGAGCCCTCGAACGGCCGATCCGATTCGATCCGATCTTATGCCGGAGGGCGGAATCGGGAGCGGACGACTCGTGGGGGCGGATTTGATCGTACGCGGTCGGTAGATGGCGGGCCAGAGGGGCGGAGGGTACTGGAGGTGGTAAGAGTTGACGGCGGTGGTCGGGGGCTGATATCTAGCTAAGCGCTGGCGCAGTCGGATCGCGGTCGCCACCACGAGAGCATTTCGCGCGGCACGGCGGGCCGACGCGGTGCACGCGCCTCGCACGCGCCCTGCTCGGCTGCTCCTCGGATCCTCCTCGCGCAGCCCCCGTGGGCGATCGTCCACTCACCGAGGATGAACGACCCTCGCCCCGGGAGGAACCTCGCGACCCGCGCCAGTCCGCGCGACTGCGGATAGTGCGCGCCGGAAGCGTCCCTCGAGCGCGACGAGTCGCGTCGCGACGCCCTAAGGAGGAGCTATGTGACTCGCCTCGTCGGAGGTGAGGCGAGGGACGTCGAGTGTTCGGCCGGGAGTGAACTCTTTTTCGTTTCGACGGAGAGGCCGGACCTCGATCGCGATTTTTGATCTAAATGGCCAGCGGAGAATCGAGGGAAGAGAGGGAGTCCTCGAAATTCGACGGCCCGCAAAAATCGAGTTATCGAGAGAGGGAGAGAGCGGCTCTCGACTCGGGATACGTCATCGAGTGAATTATCGAGTCGTTTGGTTTTTCGAGAGGCGCTCTCGCGAGACGGGGTCGAATCCCGAGAGGGATTCGTCGAGCGGGTCGATTCCTCGGGGCGAGAAATATCGGCGGCGATCGGACGACGACAAGAGTTTATTAGGATCGACGGCGATTACCGTCGAGTTACGGCTTCGCCGATTTATGGGCCGCGCGCGGGGGCGACGAGGATATCTCGAGGTGTTGCTTACCCTGGCAAGTGGCACGACTCTTTAAAGTGGCGGAAATGACATCTTTCGCGGCGGTACCCGCGGGGTGAAACGTGGACGTAAAGGAGAGGTCAGTCGCCGGGAGTGAAACGTCTCGGGCGAACGACGTTCGAGGAGATCGCTCGGCTCGTAACTATCGACCTCCGACCCCGGACTCGTGCGTCATCGATTAAATCGTCGTACGTCTTCGTTCGCCCTTTCATTTATTTCTCCGCCGCGTAGTCGCCCACCCTCGCCCCTTTCTGCCCGTTCTCGACTCCGGACGTCCGGAGGAATTTTGAAATCGAGCCGCACCGGTTGCCCGCTTCTCAAAATTGGGCATCTTTCGTTGGATTCTTCGAGGCGACTCGTTACGGAACGGCCGTGAGTTACGACTCCCCCTCGTGTAATAAATTCGCGTTAAGTCGTCTTCCTTTCCCCGAGGTATGCGGACGTAACATCGGCGGTTCTTCTCGTCTCCGATTCGGCATTTTATTCGCGGCGTCGCGACAGGAATACTTCGTCGGCGGAGCCGAACGAATCAACAGGCCGGTGCGACCTCTCGACGCGTCCGTCGTCGTCGATATTCGACGCCGGAACGGACGCGCGATCGCGGTCGCCGCTGATCGGAACTTCGGCCGGAGGGCCGTCTTGGCCGGCGAAATTCATATCCGAGGAGCGCCCCTGCATCGAGAATTAATTCCGGCATTAAAATGATTTGCGGCCAGGGTCGTTGCGGCTGGGCGTGCCATTACGCGAATTCGATCGCGACCGAATTACCTTTGCCGCCAATTAAAGCACCCGGGCTCGCGAGAGGAGCCCGTCGATGGACACGAGAGCGGCCAATCGATGAATGAATTATCGACCGTCGCTCTTAATTACGCGTTTCGTCGCGACTTTCGGACCAAATGAAAACTTCCGCGAGCTTCCCCGGTCCGTTAAACTCGGGGGAGAAAAATCGGCGCCGAGGAAGGGGACTCGGAGTGGACGAATACGTCGGCGCGCTCGTTGCCCTCGGCCATCTCGGGATTGACCGAACTCCTCGAGGGGAGGGAATTTTCCTCCCGAGAGTAAACTTTCCTTCTCGCCGCTCCACCCGATCGTTTGCTCGTCCACTTTGTCGACGTCGGGGCGTGATCGTCGATCGAAAATTTATTACCGGGCCTAAGTAGGCTCGAGTCGACGCCAAGTGCCTTTCTTATCCGCCCCGGCGTTCCTTCGCCTCCCTATCGACCTCGCCCGAGACCGG
Organism: Orussus abietinus; assembly: GCF_000612105.2. Lineage (NCBI taxonomy): Eukaryota > Metazoa > Arthropoda > Insecta > Hymenoptera > Orussidae > Orussus > Orussus abietinus. Next base: position 3,569,585 of record NW_019396012.1, read on the forward strand.
AGATACGCGAGCGATCTTCTCGAACGGGAATTTCTTCCGCCGTTCTCCCATGTGGCCCCTTTGCCGATGAATCGATAGGTCGGGAGCGTTTCGAGGGATGACAAGTGCCATGGCCGATCTCGAGGAACGCGTTACCTGAGAGGAGGCCCGGCGAACGATACACCTGGGAATCGATGTACGATCGATCGATCCCGACGGTCTATGAGATGTCCTGGAAGAGTCGGACTCCTCTGCCGGGATCGCCGACCGATCGACCCCGTGATCGCCACAGGAATGGAATCCCCGGACTCAACATGATTATGCTCCTTCTCCTCTCCACGTTTCTTTTCGGTAAGTCGACGAGAATCGAGCTGGCGCGGAAAAACCGACAAACCGAATCGATTCCGGCGATATTTTCGTCGCGGGGAGATTTACGACGAAACTCGATCTCGCCTTCCGGCCGCGTCGGGAGCGAATCGAGCCAAATCGCGAAATTCCGTGTCATGAGCGGTCGGCTAATTCGCAATGCCGACATCGACGAGCCCTTATCGTTTCTCCATTTCGGGGGCTCCATTAGGGAATTGAAAACAGGGGAGCGGAAACTCGATGGCGATTGGTCGAAACGCGAAACGGACGATCGGCTCCGAAAGGGAAGAGTTTATACGTCCGCCCTGGCCCTTCCCCGTCAATAAATCCGCCGCGTGATAAAGCGCAACGACGATATCGCGCCGAGACAGGCAACCCCATCGGCGGGGGCGACCCCGCCCCCAGAGCATCAAGTCGGGCCGGACTTCTCGCGGGTCGAACTCGACGCGATCGGGCGAACTCTCGTAACTGGGGCGCGAGCTCGAAAAGCTCGGACCCTGATGAGCTTATTTGAATCCGAAAGCTCGTCCGGGCCGACGAGTCCGACCCCGGCTAACTCGGCATTATCCGCGCGATTATTTATACGCCACCGCGGCTTTCGGGCGTAATCGAACGTATTTCCAAGAGGGATCCAGATCGGACGCGCGGAATTCCCCCGCGACCGGTCGGCCGCGGATCGATCCGCGGGGCTCAACCCCCGGACGGACCTCCTTTCGTTTAAACTCCCCTCCGGAATATTTTCGGGAACGGCGAGAGAGAGAGGGAGAGAAAGAGAGTTCCCCGGAAAACGGCGGCATCTCGGCCGCATCGAGATAGCCGGCGACTTAGGAAAAACGCGGACCAAGTTTGCCGGTCTCGCAAGCTGGGGGCGAGGCTCGAAATAACTCCGAGAGAATCCCTTATTCTTTGGCTCTTGCAAGGAACACCGTAAATATTTATGCCGGGGCGAAGGATGGGGCGGCCGCGGAAAGAAATTACTCCGAGCTCTTCCTGTGACCGGCGACGTCTCTGGTAAATCTCGCTGCTAACGCGGCTTACGTTTGACGTTTCAATTTCCCTTTGATCTACGGTCGCGGCGCTGTTCTTGCCGGCGCCCGATATTCAAATAGAATGAATAGATTTTTCCGAAAGTTGGCGAATCCGAGCCCGTATTTCTCCGGCTGCAGTTTTATCTCCCGTTAACGTTTAATTTCGCAAAGTGGATTTTAGGTTTCGTGCTCCCTTCCGCTAGCGCTCCTCCTTCGCCGAGCGTGGACCTTTATTTTTATCACTCCCAGGCCCTCGGGGATGAAAAGGGATTGTCAAAGCGCGGCGCGCATATAACACCCTCGAAAGGCGAATAAAACCATGACTCGAAAGGAACGGGAAACCGGCGCGAACAGCCGGCGGATTTTTCCAAAATTCATACTTTCGGACGTTTGCGCGAGATATTGCGATTTCCGCGGTACGTCTGTTACCTCCGAGCCGAGAGGGGGTTCAAAAAATTCCAGGCGCTCTGAATCGGAGGGCCCCTGCCGGTGTAAGGAACAAAGTCGAGTTTACGAGACGCGCTCGGGAAATTTTATTCACCGGCGCCATGAATTCGAAACTGAAATCTATAAAGAATTTCCCGGGGAATTTCCGCGCGAGACCCGGAAACCGACGAGGCGACCGACCCTACTTCCACGTCGTTCTGTAAAAACTGATGCCCGTTGAATCGCGCGGACGTTTATCGTCTCGCGGTTATACTTCGGCTACGGAATCGATCGTTCCCGGAGAGTGCGGTGCGGGGAAACCGCAAATACTGGCCGGGTGCCCCGCCATGATGCGCCCTACATGACCACGCGTAACGTATAATCGGGGGGCTACTTCGAAACGCGGCTCTCGGAATTCAAAGGGTTAACGTCGAATTTAACCGAGGACACGACCAAGTGGGACTTCCTCGCTTCTGCCGGATGCCAAAATAAGAGGAACGGACCTCTCATTTTTTTCGGGTCAAATTCCCCATTCCTGCCTTTCGTACCTCGAAACGAAGTATTTTCCGTCTGCGTCGTCCGCGCAGGTAACCCGCCTGGGGAAGTACCCGGAACACGGCTTCTCGACTTCGGCACTCGCTGTTACTTTCGAGAATGGACGCGACTACAAAGAAGAAAATCGTGGTCGCGACACCGAGGTACTCGTCGTTTCTCGTTTCACCTTTTGGCGCCTTCGAGGTGGCCGGGGCTTTTGTGCCGCACCTCGGTTAGAAAATCGGATTCCATTCGCCGCAACCCACGCATCCGCGCAAATGCCCCGGAGCACCGGGGGATGCATCTCCAGAGTGCATTTCCCATAGAATGCGGAGTGTAGGGTATATGCGGAGACGTACGGCGGATATTTTGCTCGACGGTGGAGACGTCCCTTAAGTTCTTAATTAATCCGGGTCGCGTTGATTCGTTATACCGAGTCAGTTAGTCGGCGTTGAATCGTTCCTTCGAAAGCCGGCACCTTGGAAAATAATCGGACGACCTAATCGAGGCAAATTCCGCGTTCCCTCCACCTTGCGTCCCGCAAGCAAGCAAGAGTTGCGTCGGCATTCTTCATCGCCCGATTTCCCGCTTACGGTTCTCGTTACTCCCTCGAAAGCCGTAAACCGTGCGCGGTTCCGAATCCTTGGGGGGCAGCGGGCCGATCGCGGGGGCGAACCCCATCACGGGGTGCTTCGTTTCACTTAGCAAATAGACCGTAAAGTCGTTTTCAACCCCTTCGCGGGAAATGGCGTGGGCGCGTCGCCTCGTTTCGCGTGTCCGACCGAGCTCCCTCTCGTACGTACCCGTAATATACCCGAAAAATAGGAGGAAAGAAACAACGGTCGATCCATCTTCCCGTTTCCGGGACATGATCGCCTCGGCGGTATTTTATATCGGGACCTTCGAACGGGGACGCGTTTCGCGAAATCGCCGCAAAAACAGAGAAAAGGTTCCGCCCGAAAGCGCACTTTCGAAGGAAAGAGTTAATTCGTTTCCACTTTTCTTTTTTTTTTGTTCGGGAGGGTCGCAGAAGGGAGAGTCGAGAACGCGGCAATAATTCCGCGATTCGGTAGTCGTAATACGCGGGGCGGATACCGCGAGCGCGGACCAAAACGCGGCCGCGAATTCCTCGAGCACAGGCAACGGCGGGAGCACCGTTGAAACTTTTCGCATTCCGCGTCACATTCTCAGCGCCCCTATTTTCATAATAGTGGGGATATGAAGTGGAAATGAATTCTAAAAAATGAACTGAAATACGGGATATGGAAATGAGTTTTCGGCAGGGCGCGGGCGGAAACTGCGCGCCCGGATTTTTCCCTCGGGAATATCATCCGTCATCTCGCCGGCCACCGTGCGACCGTTGAAAGTGCCATTAGCGAATTATTTTTACGATTGTCTCGGCAAAGCGAGCACGTATACGTGCACACCATAGAACGTACACGGAAGCGGGACATTAAACAAAATATAAAATGTAAAAGTTGGCGTTTTCGTTCGTCGTCCCCTCGTCCCTGGAGCGGCATCGCCTCCCTCCACCCACGAGCAAAGTCCCTTTGACTTTTACTGCTCGCGCAAACAATCCGTACGTTTAACATCCGTGTTTACAGAAGCTCGTCTACCTCCGGTGAGATTTCTTTGGATTTTATCGCTTTCGTTCGGATGCAGTTTTGTTACGGGTTATCGCAAAGTGCCCGTAAAACTCGCGGCGAGGCACGGGGCGAATCCAGACTCCGGAAACGCCGCGCCTCGCACTTCACCTCGACACGCGTGTTTTACCTCGAAAATGCGAAGCGTCGCGGTGGGGGGAGAAAAAAAGGAAGCGAGGAAAACAGTCGAGGTGACGGGACGAAAAAAACGCGGAATTCCGAATGGCGCATCGTTCCGGAAAAAGCGTCGCTCGTGAATTCCCGGGTTTTTCGGGCGGGATCCTTCTCTCGGCATTTTGGTTAATAGAATTCGAAGCCGGAATAATCGGCGCCCGCGCGCTTCGCTCCCGGAAGGTTACGAAGCGTTAAGCTTTTTGTTATCCGTGGCAAAATGCGATTTCAACCGTTTCGTCGTACGTCATCGTGACGGCTCCGCGCGCGCGATTTCGCGATTTCGGGATCTCGCAATTTAGGTTGAGCCTTATTCGCGGCAATTCCTGAGAAGGATCCCTTCTCCTCGTCGAATTACTCGCCGGAAGTGCAACGGTTACATGCCAGCGAGCAATGAGCATAAAGGGATTCCAATCCCGGGGTAATGAAGTCGCTAATAATTAACGGGCCCTCGCCGGGTGGGCGTTCCGTTCGATCCCCTAAGTTCGTCGAGAGTACTTGGCCGAAATTTCAGCCGATGTATCGTGCGAAGCCTTAATCGAGCGCCTTCGAAGTTAATTACCGCACCAACGCATCCGGGAGCTACCCGGCAAACTCGTTTTCCAATCTCCTATCGTATTCCCGCACCCGAGAGCGAGTCTCGAAACCGGGGTGACGCGGAAGCCTCGCAACCCGCGGACGATCAAAAGTCTCGTCCAGGGAAAAAGGAGGAAAGGTAAAATCTCGGTATTTCTCGCACGTGCCCGGATGGCGCGCGTTCTCCACAATGGCGACGAGGTGCACCCGCGGAGCTCGGAGTGGACGAGGCCTTGGAGCGCCAGTGGTAGGGAAGAAAGGACGTCCGACCAGAAGTCGGGAACGACGGGAAAAATTCGACTCTTCTGAGATCGATTCCCCATACCCGGGGTAAATTAACGGAGTCAGCCGGCCGCACGGAAAGAGAGAAAGGGCCGGTGGTGGAAAACGGCCGAAGCGGAAGGGGTCGAGCGCACGCACGCGGTTATCGATTGCAATCCGAGATGGAGTCGGCTCGCGAGCGCAACGCCTCCGCACCCGGAGGATCGAGATTGCCGGGAAATGGGTTTGTTTCTTGTTAACTGGCGGCACCGGTAATCGCGTGCCAGCAATTTGGCATTCAGTCGCGCACCGTTATCCGCTCAGCCCCGCGACGCGCATTGTCGCAACGGGGACGGAGCGCGACGGCGGCGGAACCGGGTGCACCTATCGCGGCGACGCGTCGTCGACCTATAAACTCCCATCGACGACGCCGCGACGAACAACGACTGCGAGGGCATTCGCCGATGGGCCCGACGCCTCGGCGCCCTCAAAAGACGCCCATTTACCCCGACGAGAGAGTAAAAAAGATCCCGATCGCGAGCGTCGCGTTTCCGATTCCGACACCGCCCGACGGAGGTTTCGCTCGGGAGCCGCACCTCGCCGGGCCAGAAACGCGCGCGCGGGGAACCCTACCGGCCGACAATGAGCGGAATCGAGGCTTTTAAAATATTAATCCTCGGTTTCCGTCGTCCCCCGGGGCCGCCGTCTTCCTCCGCCGACGGGAAAGGCGATGCACTCGCAATTCGCGGAACGTCGCCGAGGAGGCACGGGATTTGGGACGCGGAGCGGAAGCAATATTCCAAGTAGTACTTCGCCGGGCTATTTTCCGCGGGACCAAACGCCGTTCGAAATTGCGTTTTACCTAGACCCGACTGCGGAGGCGTGCATTTTCCATGGACGCCGAAGCGCGCGGTACTCGGCGCCGGGGATACTTGGCGGCCGAGGGGAGGGGCGTAGGTCCACCTATGTAAATTATTTCGCCGTGCAGTATTGCCGGCATGGCCTAATTATTCAGCCCAAGCGCGGTAGGTGCGTTCTCGGGCACTATACATCCGGTAGGATCGTAAAGTTCGAGCCGGGATGCCGAGTTCCCGGAGCGGGATACTCTTTGGGGCTCGCGGTCCCTGATTTATGCGTCCGATATCGGGGTTAGTTGTGCGGCTTGATGGATTCCGGGGGCATCTATCACTTGGACTCGTCAACGTCAAAATCTCGGAGCGATCGCGAGTCCGACCGGCGACCCCGCGCGAAACTCGGGGGCGGGTTGCAGCCACGCACCTTGTGCCCTTGCATCGTTGCTCGTGTAGCGGCTGCCGGCAGCATTGATGGATAAACGTTATTTGTGCCGGGGATTCCGCCGAGCGTTTTCGGATTCCCGAGACTTCGGGACAAGGTCGGCGTCGGATATGGCGCGCGAAGCGATGCGTCGAGAAGAGGCATCTCTATCAGCCTTCGACCCTCTCCAAAAAATTAGAGATCCGTCGAGCACCTCGGCAGGGTTTTTGTCAAATTTCCAAGATCCTCGGCAACTTTTTCGCGGGACGATTCAATTTTTTTTTGTCCTTGCGGAGCTCGTTGCGCGGTCGCGGGACGAAGGGCGTACGTTCGCCGTCCGCACGAGATCATATTGGTCATAATTTGGCATGTTACGAGAGGCCCTCTCGTAATAACGAGAGCGAACGATGCTCCGGATTTTAAGGAAGACGTTTCGAAGTAATTCCGCCCGGTAACCCCGAAAGTCGTTCCTGGCCCGTCCCCGGATAACGCGCTGCCGTTTACGAGAGGATACTCCTGGAAAATCCGAATTTCGCTCGGCCACGGGATATAATGGCTCAGACGAACGAGTTATCTCGCCGACGACGTCTTTCGCACCCCTCGACTTTCGATCCCATTCGTCCTATCCGCGGGGTGGATCCACTTCACCCACTTCCCCACCAGTGGTCGTTTCGAAATTCGGAACGCGCCGTGGACCGAACGTAATGCGCCCTCGACCCATCGACTAGATCAAAGCCGGATCCGAGATATCCGTGGACCTCGACCGACCTTCGGTTGGCTTCTTCATCGACGCCAGCACTTAAATTATTTCGGGCACCCTCGGTCGCGAGACGAGGGGAATCGCGAGGTCCTCCTCGGCGGACGGGACGCGGACTTCCGGTTCGACGAGACGCGTCCACCTCCTCGTTCGGCGAACGATCGCGACGCCGTTACCGTCCTCCGGAAAAAGATGGCGGTCGTTAACCGCGTGTCGACTCCTCGTGAAAGTCCCGCGCCGGGTTGACATCGATCGTTTCTCTCGCGGAGCTTTGATTCGGGGCAGCGGAGCGTGTGACGCCGGAGGGAAGTCCGGTGCACGGAAACGAGGGGAAAAACTCGCGGCACCGGTGGGTCGCTTAATTAAAAGCCAAAGCCCTCGAGAAGCTTAAGTGCCGGGCCTATTCAACTTCTTATCGCTCGGACACCTTTCCGCCGCTTTGCCTCGCGCTTTCCGCTCCCTTTCGCTTTCCTTTCCGTTCGCCGCCAAGAGGCGGAGGTCCGGCTTCCGGCCGGAAGACCCTCGCGCAATTTCAAGAAACGCTCCGGCGATCAAATTAATATTTCCCGGCCACCGGATATTCTAGGATCCTCGAAGCGGTCCTCCTCGTCAACGGGGAGTCATCTTTTCGCGCACCCGGAGAAGTTGCTCCGACTCGCGGGTTCGAGTGCCGGAAGTCCCTGACGTTCTTTAAACGACACCCGCAACGAAAAGTCACCCCGAGGAAGGAGACCCTCTCCAAGAGAAACGTTTCCTCGCCAGGTCGGAAGAAAGTCTCCGGAGAGACTCGCGAGCTCCCCCCAGCGATCGGTCGAAAGCTCTGCATAAATTCCCGCAATTCCGCCCAATTAAATCCGACGGTCCTCGAACGTCCAAAGGCCCCTCTCTCGAGAGCTTCCACCTCGGGAAGCTTTTCGGACCCCTGTCGGTTATTTAGCGATCTTTCCGGAACGGCGGTTCCAGGGAGGGTTTCGAGCGCGCCGAGATGGTGTCGTTTTTCCCTATCCGAAAATGGGGACACCGCCCGACTCGTCGACGAAGGGTAATTTGTCTAAGACCCCCGGTTGAGGGCGTCGCGGGGTGCGACTTTGAGTTTCGAGATCGAAGGGAAAAGCACCGTCGAAAGGTCGATCGAATCTTAGAGAAAATCAAAGTCGAGCCGAGAAACGTTCGACGAGATCGATCGAGACACCCAGGACGGAACGGCAAAAGACGCATCCGCGAAGAAACGAGGGGAAAATCGACGGGGTAATTCCATCAAACCCGAGAGCGATCGGATCGGGAAGTTCTTCCTACGTCCATAAATATGTATCGGAGAGTCGAGGCCGAGGGAAGGACGGACCGGCAGAGGGTGATCGCACAAAGAAAATCGAATAAGCACGGTTTTCTTATTTCCCGGTTATACGAGGCGACTGCTCATTCGCGAGGAAGGAACGAACTCTCGGGGCGGGTTAGGGTGGATCAACCCCGAAGCCCGGGGTCGTTTGGGCTCCTCTCGGAAGGAGCCCCGCCGCGAGGGTCCCGAACGTCATCGCGTCAAAGAAAGGAACTGCTGGATACAGCCCGTAACGCGCCGCGGTGGTCCGTGTTCGCACGAGGGATGCCGCCTCACGCTTTCACTCGCCCTCCATTTTCGCGCGAACTCATCGGATAAACGTGCCCGGAATCCGAGATTCCGCGGAAAAATCCTCGCCGCGTCCGGCGACGAGATGGCTTCGTCGAAGGGGCTTGTCTGTCGGGACTCGCGAGATCTCTTTGAATAATCCAGGTCGAATCGAGAATCGGAATTAGAATTTCCCCTGGGAAGGACGCCGCCCCGGGTAGTCGCGACTTCCGCTTAATAATTGGGGTAAAAATAGTGGAGAACGTTAGTCGCAGGGACGACGCTCGCGGGTCGTCCAGGACCGAGATTCCGCTGCGAGATGACCGCAAATTACGCGGGGCGACTCGAATTCCCAGACCGAGACAGGAAACCCGTAAACGCAGGAGACGCACGCGTGGGCGACGACCAGGGTTGGCCGCGTTCGCGCGGTAAAAAGGCAGGGGAAAAAGAAAAATGAAGGGAGAAAAGCTCCAAGGAGCGGCCTACATTTTTCTTCCGCCACTCCCGGCTCTGCTTTTAACCCTTCGTTCTCGCAGCAGCAATTATACGGTTTTACGAGGGCGGGGAACAAGGTCTCGTTCCGGAGGTGCGCCACGTCCCGATAATAAGGGAACGAACGGCATCGCGACGGACTGCGGCCCGTGATTAGAATACGGCCTGACGACCGAAGTTATCGAGACGATCTGGCGGCGCGGAAATTAAAGTTCCTTTCGGGCGAGGCCGTTGCGAACAAAGGGGCCCCGGAGTGGATCCGAGCGCGCGGTCCCGAGGGACGACGAACTTCGCGATCGAGGAGCCCCCGAAGGACCCTCGTCCTCGTTTCGCGACTTCGTCCCCGGGGACCGGCGGGTCCCGTTTCGAGGAAGCTCGGATGTACGCCGAATCGCGACCGCCCCCTGGGCTTCCGTTCTCGAGTTCATCCGGATTCTTTTCACATACGAATGTATTCGCAGAAAAGAAAAATTTGCATCGTTGCGATATCGCGTCATTGGTCAACATTTGAAAGTCGTACGCGAAACCGTCGATTTCGCATGCGAAAGCTGATCGGATGAACTCGAGAATCGGGTCCCTGAAGACCTCCCCCACTGGCTCGCTGACGAGGGGGCGAAGACACCTTTCCGAGGGAACCCCGGAAATTGAAACGCTCTTTGGCTCACGCGTGAGTCTCCGCTCTCGGGGGATGCTCCAGTTAACGATATTTTAATGATATACCAGGACGTCGCGACCGAAGGCCGTAATTACGCGGCGCGGCGTCGGAGAGTACCCCGGGGACGAAAGGGCGTGGGAGAGGTCTTTAAATTCTCTCGCGTGCCCCCGGACAGTTCGGGGTGGAAAATGAGGCGGCTTTTAATTCGTCGAGTGGAGTCTCCGCGATCGAAACCGCCGGGGAATCGTTCCAACGCGTACTCCGACCGACCGGGGCGCGACAGAGGACACCCGCGGTACGTAAAGACTTCGGATAATCGATCCCGCGGCCGTTCGGAAATTCGAACGTGCGGTTAATCGGGGTTTGGATAATCGGGGCCTCACCGCGCTCCCTGCGGCTGCGGTCGGGAACTGGTGTTAACTCGACGACGGGTTTCCACCTCTGCCTCTGCGGACGCGCTCCCGTTCGTTAGCGGCATTTTTTCTCGCGGCCTCTTTTCGCCGCGCGTACTCCGCGCGGTGCTTAATTCTCGAAATTGAAATCTCTTTCACCGAACGAGGGAGCGGGGCGATCGGCCGGTCCCGGAGCCGTCCTCCGAGAATTCCCTCGCGGAGTCCGCGTCTACTCGCCGAGGACGCGAAACGAAATAAACTACCGCACAAAATAAACCGATACGCAGCGGCGGCGGCGTCGAGCGGCACGAGGCTTTAATTAATTTGACTTCGTTAAACGCCCGGAGGCAGGGCGACGTCCTCCGTCGGGAAGTCCGGAACGGATGAATAAACCCGCGGAGAAGACGGAATCCGGATCGAAGGTCTCCCCTTTCGGGCCGGCGACGCCTCTCGCGCCTCCCCCGACGTCTCACCGGCGCGCTCGAGTGGCCCCTCTCGGGGGAACACCTGTAAGCTTCGGGACAAACTTTGCCTCGCACTCGGCCGCTCATTAGCCTCGCGAGGGTTCTTTGTGCGAAGTATCGCTTTTCCTTAAACGTCACCCGCTGCTTTCCGCGAGTCGCGGGGGCGCGGCGTTCGACGCCGTCGAGGGCGAAGGACCCTCTAGATTTTGCCGATGCGTCGACTCGAGGCCTCGCAACGGGTCGCCCTTTCTTCGATGCGCTTTGAATCGACTCACGATTCCGCGACCGAGGGATCCTCGAACAGTGGAATTAACGTAGAAATCGCGGGGGGTCCGGGCGTCCTCCCGATGGCGACGGCGCCGACGACGCGACCTCGACGTCAGGAAACGAAATTCCCTCGGCCCTCCGGACGCGTTTCCTATTTCCCCGCTTTCCCCGGCTCACGAGCCTCTCCTATTCGCTGCCATAATGAATCGAATTCCCTGGTCCCCTCCCCGCCAGGCGGGGCTGGTCGGAAAAATGGCATTATTTCGTCACCGCGAGTATTCCCAGGCGACTCCGACGCGCTACTCGTCGCGTCGGAACCGGGTTAAATGCAAACTAGCGCGACCGTGTTTTCGGGACCGCTGTGACATCGTTCCGCCCCGAAATAATTCGACCGACCGCATCGTGGCGATAACGAGCTCGTGGGCGATATCCGACGCGACGGCTCCATGCGAGTCAATGGGGTTTTTGAGACGGGACCGAAAAAACGCGACAAACGTTCCGGCGAGGAGGAGGCCTCGAGTATTTTCCCACTTTACGGTCCGCGATGGCCCGCTCCGCGCGGAGGAAGAGGATTCGCGAAGAGACGCGGATGCGGATGCATATGCAGAGGCGGGTCGCCGGGTGCACCCGTTCCCTCGGCTCGCGAAACGACCCAAAAGCGCCACCGACGCTTCCGATAATGCTCACCAACCGACGACACCTTTGTTTCTGCCCGCTCGTTGCAGCTGCACCGCTGAAAGTGCAACGCTTATTAGGATTCCTCCCTCCCCGCCCACCCTTTCCCTCCACCCGCCTCTTTCTCCGTGCCTTTGGGTCCCGATATGGTGGCGTTTTCGCGAACGCGGCCTGTCCGCCGCGTGCAGGACGGCGCCGATCGGGGGAACGATGCCTCGTTCTGAGAAAAAATTGCCGTTCCACGACGTCAGGGCCGACATACGTTATCACCAAGACATGCCCGACCTTTGGCAGGCAGGATGGTCGAAGAAGCTTCCCGGGGAAACGCGGTTCACGAAGGAGAACATCTCGGTCAAAGGACCGAAAATACTCATACCGCGGGCGCGTCGAGCACCGCCCCGTCCTCGTATTCCACGCCGTGCTCCGGGACGTACGTACCGGACGATACTCGTCAGCCGCGAATACCTTCTCCGGTAGTACCTTAAAGCCTCCTCGAGGCAATAACGTCTCCGGCAAGATATCCCTGGACGACGACTATTAACCCGGTCCTCGGTGCAGTCCGAGCCGCGTTCCGTGCCCTTACCTCGGACCCTTCGCCCCGGGGCCGCGTTTATTTCCAATGCAATTTCCGGCTTATCCGTCTCGGAACTACCAGCTACGATAGTATTTTCGTTGCGGCAATCTTCGCGAGGAGAACAACGGACGTCCTTGTCCTCGATCTCTCGCGGAGACGCCCGTTACTTCGACCCGGAGCTCCCGGGCACCGGGAATGGAACCGTGGAATGCTTCCTCGCGATGGTCCGTTTCCGTCGCACGAGCGATCGGCGAATACAAGGGGGATCGAAAAGCGGAGTAATCGGTACGTACGGGGGCGCGCGCGATAATCCCCTTATCCGGGCGTTCTTGGGGTGAAAAATGAAGCGACGGTGCATTTAAGCCGTCCTTTGTCGGATCTCTTCATCGATAACGCTATTTCCTCCTCGGAGTGGCGCGGGAGGTCGAATTTCGCGCACGACCCCGGAGCGAGCTTTCAGCCCTCTCCGCACCTTTTCAGGCTCCACTCGGAGGAACACTCGCTCTCTCCCCCTAGGAGGGCACCTTCTCTCAAGTTTTTCTTTTCCGGCCGCTCGAAGACTTCCGGCCCTCCTCGGCCAACTTCCGACCCGGTCGTTCCGTCCGCCCGAACGACGAGACGAATATTATTCCCGGACCCCGGCTCAATCCCTTTGTCCGGGGAGATACCGCACGGAAAATAGCTACCTCCCTGATAAAGACAGCTTTTCGAGGGGCCGCGGGGGAGTTCGCAAACAAATTTAGGAGGGTAATGCCGGCTGGAACGGGTTAATCTCGAAATCCCTCCGCGATCAATTTACGCGGCTAAGTTCTCGGCGCGAGGGCCGAGGAACTTACGGACGAAAAGAGACGGAGCGCTCGCGGAGGCACTTACTTTGTCGAGAAGGATTATACTCGATCCCGGAATCTGCTCGGCGTTGTGCCCTCCTCTTTTTCCTCCCTTCGCCCTTCCACGGTCGAACGATTGGCGTGGCGCTCGAGAGCGCTCACGAGTCGACGTGGGAAATTAGGGAAGTGGAGGAATTAAGGATCTTCTTCGATACGTCGACGCGGAAACGCGCGGCCTGGCCGCGGTCCAATTCGCTTCGTTTGCGTGTCCCCACCGGTGAATCGGATATCGATTCGTGGACTCTTCGAATTCCGCGCGGCAAAGAACGGATACCGAGGGCCGATCGACTGCCGATCGCGATTCGATCGAACCTGTACCAATATTGGACCCTCCCCGAGTCCCGCGACGTTGATTTCCCGCGAATGCGCGACCGCGCCTTCCATTCGCCTCGACGAAGCCTTCGAGGAGCATATTTGGGAGGTACGCTTTCAGGGTACACATCGCGAGAAACGTGGGTACGCTTCTGCCGGAAAGAGGTTCGAGAGACATCTCGAGCGAGATATCGGTCCGATCGAGAGCTCGCAACCACGGAATCCGGCGTTTCCCTTGGCCAAAAACTACCCCCGATCCACCGGATAGAGTCCGAACGGAGCCAACGTAAATTCGTGAATGCAATGTCTGTTTCAGAGGGAACGGCGCGCGGGTCCCGTCACTTCAGAACGGAATTCCTCCAGGAGAAACCGACCCCGGATTCCGGGCCGTACTTCGACGCCACCGGACCCTCGCACGTCGTGGGCCTGGTGGGCAAGACCGTCCACCTCCTCTGCAGGGTCAAGAACGCGGGGAATCGCACCGTAAGTCGGAGACTTCGTTTCCCGATAACGCGCGCACGATGGGAAAACTAAGGGATTACCTCACCTCGGGACCGACCCCGTTGCCGTTCCTTTCCCGGCGGCGGAACCGCGAGCGGAAATGGTTTTAATCCCCCGGCTAGTTCGCATGCAAAGCCGGACTCGCGAGCTCTCCGGTCGAACCTCGGGCATGTACGCCGCTTAATATGTTTCGTTGATACATTTGCTCGAGGGTGGCCGTGCCGTTATGAATAAAATTGAGATTCCTCGGCGGAGAAGCGACCCGTCTTCCGCGTTAACCGGAGCGCCGGACGTGCGCTCGGAGGGGAGACGCGAGTCCGTCGAGGAGGCTGAGGAAAAATGTCCGAGGAGGGCGTTTAAAAATTCACCAAATTCTGGACTCGCGTTTCGTCCCGCCTCGACCTCGTCTCTTCTACGTCCGACGTCTCTCTTTTCCCCGGGCTCGAGCCGAACAGCGGCGGAGAATTCGGGACGAAAATTTTCTCCGGTCTCCCGCGAGGATTCTTTTATGTATTCGTCTTCAACGGAGTCGACCGTACGAGTCTCCGCATCGCGGAGGATCGGCGCGAACGCGGAGGCGACGCGAGGCGATTCCAATGGAACCGTCGCAATTGAGCGGGGCGGAATTCGGGGCGTTTCGCGAGCGTCGAGAGCGGGGGCAATTTTGGAAAATGTGCATCCTTCCACGGGAATCCGGCGAATTCATGAATTCATCCCCCGGGTGCTCTAGCTCCGAATCACCGTCTGGTTAAACGGTCCTCTAATGCATCCAGGAATCGCGTCCGGGTTTCTTCCTCTTCTTGGCGGGCGCAGACGCGATTAGTAGGAACCCGATGTATTAAATTACGGGCGCGTTAATCTCCCGTGAACGCTCGTTGCGATTACGATTCCATCTCGTTTGAGCATAACGGCGCCCGGCAAGGGGATGGGATCCGTCGCGGCGTGGCGGGTGTCGGACGCTGAGATTCCGCTCCGTATTGCCGATTATCGATAGGCCGAGCTTAACGGTATCGAACGATTCCATTTCCGGCGAAACCCTCCCCTAAATCCCGCGCCGAGGAGCTCCTCTCTGTCCCTCTCCCTTTTTGTCAACGACGCGACGCGTTAGGACTTCCCAAGGATGCTCCGCTTAACGAGCTCGATCCAGCCTCCGCCTCTCCGAGGGATCCGCGCGAGTCGATTCCCTTTCCCGTGAATTTTCCGAAGTGATGATTGATACGAGAAGAAGCGTATCAATTTCCAACATTCGAATTCTGCCGAGAATCTCCCTTCGATAAAACTTTCTTTCAAATTTTTATAAAACTGTCAGCGGAGCTCTCTTTCTCTTCCCGAGAGCGGAATACGTCCGCGAAATGTCGATCACGTTCGCGAGACATTTTTCTTTTTCCATTTTCTGCGCGGCGCCCTTTCCCGCGTTTTTCCTCTCGAGAGGGGCCGAGAGTCGCCGGGCATGTAGATTTTTTCCTCGGCGTTTCAAGGCATTCTAATGCGGAAACCGTGTAAGGTCCTCTCTCGCGGAGGACAGGTCTCGATTCACGGTTTAACGCGGCGGCGAGAAAGGGGTAAGGAACGAGAGGAAGCTGGCTTAAGGGTAAAAATACCGAGGAATCGGGCCACGATGTATCCGGCGTGCTCGTAAACCCTCCGGATAAGAGAAAGAGTGAGAAGGCAGGGCGCGGGCGGAGAAAGGTGGAGCATAAAGTTTTATCGTTCAATCATATAAGCGACGGGGCGTGAGCAGTGATAGCCACCGATGTGGCCTCGGAGTTTGCGGATATATACGCCGGTATTATGAACGAAAGCGTATTCCGTAAATTGCGCCTGATGAAGGAAGTGCCATTCGTCGGCCGTCATTCGCCGAGACGTCGTCGGGCTTTACACGCGACGAGTCCCCGCTTCCCTTATTTCTCACGAGGGTGGATAAGCGAAATAACCCCTGCTCGGATATACGCCCTCACGTCCCGGTGAAATCATGCGATGGAATAATTTTAAATAATTTCCCGCGCGCGGACGAAACGGCGACCCAGATCGAAAAGGCCTTTCGACGAATCGGTCGTCGAGGACCCCTTTAATCGTGGCTCTCGCCTTTCCGTCCAGGTGTCGTGGGTGCGACATCGCGACATCCACCTGCTCACCCTAGGAGGGTACACCTACACCAGCGACCAGCGTTTCGAAGTCCTGCACGCCCCGCACTCCGAGGAGTGGACTCTAAGGATACGATATCCTCAGAAGAAGGATTCCGGCATCTACGAGTGTCAGATTTCCACCACGCCACCCATTGGCTATCAAGTCAACCTGACGGTCGTGGGTAAGTTTCGAATACCGAAGGGATCGATCCCCCGGATGGACCGAAGCACGACGTGGAAACTGCTCTTCGGCGAATTTCGTGAATTTCATAATTTAAAATTTCAGCCGGATCGTACGTTCGGCACTGCCCCGCGTCGAGCGGCCGCGTGACTCTTCTCGTTCGACTTTGCCCGGCTCTTTCCGTCGACGCGCAGCACCGGAGAATAACGAAATGACAAATGGGCATTTAGTGGCATACCTCTAAAACGGCGTCCCAGCTCCGAAAGGAGTAACTCCGGCATGCATTATGCGGTCGGTTGCCGGAGCTATCCTTTACCGGCGCGAGCGGAATCTTGCCGGATTAATATAAATAATGCTTCGGCAACAATGCCGAAACAACGCCGCTCTCGACGGGGATTCCGGTACTCGAGACGTCTCGTTAATTTCCCGAGAATTCCGCGACTTCCCAAAAATCCCCGAGAAAATATGCCGCGCCATCCTCGATTCCTTCGGGGCCGTTTTCCTTCCGTTTCCTCGGGACGTTTCTTATCCCGTCGGCGTCGTCGTTCCCGTGACTTTGTTCCGAGCCGCGAACGCCGTATTCGCGTTCCAGCCCGTATCGAAAACGAGGGAAATTCTTCCCCGCTTCATTCGGTTTAAAGTTCCTCCATTCGAGTGAACTCCGAGGCTAAGTTTTCACGCCGTGCAGCCGGAGACGTAATCATATTTTGACTTGGAAACGCGATTACGGACGCGCCGTGTTGTGGTTCCGCAAAATTACTTGGCGGGGGTAATTTCGTGAAATCTTGGCCCTCCCTTGTTCCGCTTAAAGTTCCCTTACGGAAGTCAAGACGATAAAAATGGCATCGAGACTTCCGTCAAGCGGCGGAAAGCGAGAGGGAATCTGGCAACGAAACAAATATTGCGTCTTCGCCCCGGCGGCTGCAAAAGTGCCCGACATTTTTACGGATTAACCCGCACGTACGGCCAGTCTTTTGGTAAGTTCGGAGCTCGCCGGGAGCGGACGAGACCCGATGCTCCAATTTGGTCCACACCTCCGGCAATTCGGAGACCGAGGGTGGGAGAGCGGCCAGCGGAAAAGATCCGGAAAAGCAGTCGTCGAGGGAGGGAAAGGGGAGCCGAAGTTCGGAAAGTGAAGACCAGCTGCCCCGGCTGACGGAAGCGATCGTCCTCCTTTTGTTACGGCAAACGGACTAGATCCCGAAACGCCACGTAGATCCCGAAGTCCTGAAAGTTGCGCCGGAGATGGAGAGAGAAATCGAAAAGGAACCCCAGGGACGAGGGAGGGGGAGACGAGGTGGCTGCAAAGAGACGAGGCCCCCCTCTCTTCCTTCAACGGGACCCCGGCCCGGTTACCCTTTTCGGAGCTCTAATAAAGGAGGAAATCCTTCCAGCCCGGAAATACTCGAATCGATTCTCGTTTTGCGAGGCATTCCTCGCGTTCGGGACCCGTCAACCTCCGCGGAAAGAACCGGTCCGGATGGATCGACAAATTGGGCCCTTTCCGTTCCTTGCTTTTTGCGCCGACACGAGAAAACGCCTGGTTCGAAGACCGGAAAACGCTTCTCCCGAAACGTCCCGGTTTCCTCGGGCGAGCAAAGCAAAAATGTCGCGTCTCGATTGTTCCGATCTTTGAGCAGTCGTCATTAGTGGCGAACGTAACGCGCATTATGGTGTCCAACTTCCGAAACGCGTTCACCCTTTCTCGGAGCTCAAACTTGGCTTGTTACCAGAGAGCTTTGTTCTCCAACCTTTGTACCGCGAAGCCAATTTCGCCTTTTGACCACAGGAAGTAACGCAGGCCCGGCGAAGCTTTTGCCTAGAGCTCCGTACCGCGCGGTACAAATTCATTCGCTCCTCCTGCCCCGAGAAGCGCGCGCGTGGCGCCCGACGAGACGAATCTCGATCGATACGAATCGCTGTGCGGGTTGCCGACGCCATGACAAATTTGCCGATTTAACGGCGATCGAAACGAAGAAAATTACTCGGGCGTCGAAATCGAGAACATCGGGTGCGGCCGCTCGCCTGGCTTTGCGCGGTCGAATTTTATATCGCACGCACCAAGAGAGTACTCGCGCGCGGTTCACTAATTCGCAACAAATAACAAGGTGGATAATTGCAGTAAAAACCATACCGGTGGCGTAAAGTTTCATCGGCGCGATATGGCTCCAGAGTCTGGCCAACGGTAAACACGATTTCGGTATCACTCGTCGCGCGCAAACATTTTACCGTCCGACAATACGCGCGACATCGATTCCGCCCAGCGTTCGCGCCAGCCGAGTTAAAAACGGCAAATTAATTCAAGAGGAGGGCTCGAATCGTCCATTAAAGGCCCGCGCCGAGTCGAGAGCGGGCGGCTTGTCGCGCTTCCGCGCCGAAATGCTATCCGCTGCGGGAAATGCGGACGCGGCCGGAAAGAGGACCGAGTTCGCGAAAGCGCAAGAGGAAGCGTTATCGTTAAAGCCAATTCGCCGACAAAAAGTTATGCCAAACCTTTCGATTCGTTAGTATCTGACAATATGGTGTCGAATAATTTGCAACCCTGGTCGGACGCCAGGCGTCTTTTTCGATTTTCGACCGATTTAAGGGAGACATCGGAGGGCAAACGTATTGGCGGTTCTCGGTCAAGTCGGCCCCTTCGATCCGCTATACTTCCAATTTCCGGCGTATTCGTTAGACTATCCAATTTTGGAATGGGTCGGGTCCCGGAATTAGGCGAGAGCTCCTCGAAGACGGTGCTTGTCCATTTAATCTAATGACCCTGTAGTTCCGGAACTTCGGGGAAACCGCCGATAAGTTTCACCGCCACTTGATAGTACCAGTCGGGAACTATCGCGTTCGATTCGATACTTGCAATTCAATTTGTTATCTCCTGGGTGCCTCCGCTCGGGTAAGGCGCTTGCTCCTTATTAACTTGAGTGCGATCACGTCGACCGGAAGTCGCGTATACAAAACGTCGTTCCTAAGCGAGTTGTTTACGGACCGGGACAAGAGTCACGGCGCTTCTCCGGAGCCTTCCCTACGTTTTTATCTCCAATTTCGTTAAAATCCATATTACTTTCCCGCGCTTTTCCCGATGACGGCGGAGCTCGATCGATCTCTCGACGGCTCGTCTTCGCGGAAGACCTCCGGATTGCTCGGGCACGGAGAATGCAACTTCCCAGCAGATTCCGTCCCGCGACTCGTCGCGATTTCCCTCGAACGGTTCTCGTTCCGTAGTTTCCGCAGTTCGGGTGGACGGCGGTTCCGGGGCGAGGGCCCTTCGACGACCGTCCGTCCCTTTCCGCAGGGAACGCGCATCCACCGGGCTTGATCCGGGATAATTTCAATGTCATTAATTCCCATTGTAATAATTCCCGTAATCCCCGAACGCGGGATTACCGTCGGCGCGAATTGGCTCGTCAGGGGCCGCATAAATGGCGGATTGATGCCGCCGTCGTGCCGTTCCGTTTCGAGCTAGAGGCTCCATCGGAGGAGAAAACCACCTCGATTGGATTTCCATTTGCCTGGACCGACGCTACCTGCCACTTGCACGGAATGATTCGTTGGCCGTAATTGCGACGATTCGCGACGCATAAAAAAATCCAGCGCGGTATTAGATCCTTCGGACACTCGATCCAGCTGGACGCGGCTTTACGGAATTCTCGTTTGCCCGATTCGCGGATGCCCGCCAATTACTCGTCCGTCCCGGCAGCATCGCGTAATTCTGCGCGCGAGAATAAAGCAACGGCTCCGGCCAATTGGACGGGATGAAAAATTCGCGACTCGCTTTCCTCGTCGATTGTTTCTCGAGCGTCCTTCCATTTTTGGGGGTTAAAAGGTAAAAGGCACGCGACCGAGGCGGTCGTTTTTCCAATTTCCATGGAGCCTCGTCCTCGTCGAGTGCGCATGCCTGCCGCGATATGCAAAGGGCCGAGATGAAAACGCCCCGCATTGCTCGAATATCGATAGGGTCCATTTTCGGCCGAGAGAGGGAAAACGGACGGAGGACTCGAGGGCTATAAATTTCCACCGAGCAATGGAGCGGGGCGAAGATTATTATCGTCGGAGGAATACCCTGCCCGGTGCCAACCGTGGGGACCCTCCATATCTAAGGGGTTCGGCACGAACGGCTGGTCGCGTGAATCCGGAAAACGCTCGATCCGTCGACGAGGAAACGTCGCTCGGTTCGTCGTTTAATCGCGTGCCAGCGAATCGGGCTGACGTTTACACAGGTGCCCGGTAACTGGTCCACCTCTCCGTCAGGGCGTAACGCCTCTGTACGTCCTCGCGTCCGTTTAACGCAGACCACGGTCGTGCGGTACGTCCGTCGCGCTAAGTTACCCCATTATCGCGCTTACGAATTACCCATGCGGGCCTCTAACGTCGCACTCTTGTTGCCCCCATTGCATAGAAGTGACCCCCATTCAATCTCAATTTGCAGCTCGGCCTGGTATATGTGTCGGCTAGGTACGGTAGATCACAATTTGGCCCCCGCAAGGATACAAGAGATACGCTGCAGGCGTTGCACCGATGCATGAAGGCATACGGGCCGCGAGTACATGCATGGAGTGCATTCAAAGCACCGCTTCGAGTATTCCGGATAAATCCGAGGGATATATCGAAGGCGCGCGTCCGCCTTTCCCGTTCCGACCCTCCCCCGTTCCCGGGGAATCTGGCGCAACGTCCAGGAACGACGAACGAAGCCGGAAAGTCGTAAACGTCTCGAGGAGCGACTTTAATTTTTCCAAATTTACTTCCGTCGATCTCAATTCCGATCGGAGCTGGTCCTCGGCAGGAGTAGATCACGGTTTACTCTGGAAGGGGTGGAAGAATGGGGTCCTGCAGGCGTTGCACCGATAAATAAACTCGGGCGAGCCGCGAGTCCGTGTACGGGGGTGCATTCAAAGCACCTCTTCGACCGTTCGGGATAAATCCGAGGGATAAACTCTACACCCCCAAGCACTCCTTCCGCGGAAGCTCGCACGCGTTCCCGGGACACGTTGCCGGAAAGCTCCGTCTGTCGGGAGAGCCGGAGGACGGTGCGAGGGAGTGCTCCTTAAAATTTAACGCCGAAAGCTCGGGAGCGGACCGACCGTTCCGCGGAACTTTGTGACCGATCGCCTTGACACCCCGAGAGGACGTCGGCCCGCTGGGGAAACTCCAGGGGAAAATGGGGATTTATTTATCCGCGCGGCCCGCGATAACCCCGGTCGTTACTTTCGCGTAATACGCCGAGTGCACGGCGCGGTCCGCTCCCGAAAATACTGCAACACTTTCAGAAAGATTGAATTCACGTTTTACCCCGGGGACGTCGGCCGTATGCACCGACGGTCCCCCGTTGATTTCCTAGCCCCAACGATGCGCGGATTCGCGTACAACTGAAATTGGAAAGAATTTACTACGTTAAGTGCCACGATGGTTGGCCGGAAACTCGTTTTGCCAGGAAATACGTAGTATTCCCGGGCCGCGTATAGAGATATACGCGTACGCCTCCGCTCGCTTGCCAACTTCTGGCGCGATATCAAGCGGAAGTAACGACCCGGTCAACGTTTATGGGCACCGGGTGCTTAAATCGCGACGGCTCCAAGATGCCGAGGAGGAGGACCGGCCGACGCCCCGAAGCATTCGATGCGCGGAGTCGACTCGTTCCAGCGACCTAACGCCGGTTATCCTTTCTCCTCTTACAGAACCGATCACGGAGATCGTCGGCGGGCCGGACCTCTTCATCAACAAGGGAAGTACGATCAACCTGACGTGTCTCGTGAAATACGCCCCCGAGCCCCCGACCGCCATGATCTGGAGCCAAAATCAACAGGTGAGACCGCGGGTCCCGTCGCGATCAAACCCCGTTCTTCGTTTCGGGATATATTATTCCACCGCGGGTGCCCCTCTTTGGACTCGTTCTCCTGGACGAACCCGGCAAAAGCCTTCGCTCGCCCCGAGAAACAGGCCCGGGTCGCGGAGCCTCCCTTGGCGGGAGGAGAGCTCGATCGCGGGGGGCTTCGCGAAGCTCTTCGGACGGAAATTAAGTCTCGGCAGAGGAAGGGATTATTGTCCTCTCCTGGAGATTTACGAGTCGTCGTCATCGCGTGCTCGGGAGCATTTCCCGAAGACCGTGAAAGGCTCGATCGGGGAGCGGGCTCGTAACGAGCGATTTAAAAGTCGCTTCGGAGTTACACGCGCCTCCCCGAAGAGGATCCCGACTCTCTCGAAGCACCCTTTCGCTCGAGCCTTGGGCATCCGCCGGACGTAAACGGGACGCGGGGATCTCTCTCTCCTTCTTCGTTATTCGCAGGCGATTAACTTCGACTCGCCCCGAGGAGGCATCAGCCTGGTCACGGAGAAGGGACCCGTCACCTCGAGCTACCTCCTCATCCAGAAGGCCATCCAGAAGGACTCGGGCCTCTACACTTGCTCGCCCAGCAACGCGAACCCCAAGAACGTCACGGTGCACATCCTCAACGGTAAGGAAGCGCCGACGATTTCCGGAGGTCGCAAAAACGACCGGTCGTTTTCCCGAAATCGCGCGCGACGGCCTTGGCAAGCGTCCCCCGGTCGAACGACGTCGCCGTCACGACGTCCCGAAGAGGGCCGCCGTGAAACGGCATTATAGCGCGGTATTTGTTTCAGAAGAACACCCAGCGGCGATGCATCACGGTGCCGGTGACAGAACGACAGCGACGCTGCTTCCGGTCGTCCTACTTCTTCGGACGATGTTCTAGCTGGAACGAGGGGTGGACCGGCGAACGCGATTGGCCTCCCTCCGCCGGGGAGCTCGAGAGGGATAAGGCGCTATCCTTTTAATCCCTCGAACCTCGAATCGAGGCCGCACTTATATCAGCCAGAGACCCGGGCGACGAGGAAAAGCGGAAAACCAACGAAACGGCGTCCCGGGGTGAACGAAGGGCGGGACGTTCTTAAGTGACCCTTGAGAATTTTTTATACCGAATCGAGATAGAATAAAAGTCGCGCTCTAGGCATCGGACGGTGATATTTTAATAACGCGTCGTCTAGGGATGGCCCTAGGGGGCCGAGAGTCGTTTAGTGCAAACCCATTGTAAATAAGTTGCGCCATTCTTGTACATATCACTCGATTGCGTAGCCGGTAGGGCATGCCGATGCCCGACGACGGGGTGAGCGTCTCCGCGGAGCCGATCTCGGACGCCGGAAGGGCGTCAAAAACACAACCGACTCCGATTCGGGCTCCTCACGACCGTGACTCGACAAATCTGGGAACGCTCCGGGAAATCCGAACCCCGGAGTCGATTAACATCGGATAAAGTTTTCGGTCGCGACGCCGAAACGCATCCAAGAGTTCTCGCCGTCTTCGAGTTTCTTTTAGCTGCAGCTGCAACTCTTCGCCCGGATTTATTTAGGAACTCCCGCGAAGAGGCCCCCCCGTTTCTCTGCGGTGGCGCGAGGGCGATTCGCCGATAATCGAAGTATCGGCCGTTTCCACGGTAACTTTGGATACGGACGCGATTAGCTCCGACAAGTGTACAGAAATATTTTATATTCGTAAGGTAAGTCTCGACTCTCCTCGAGAGCACAGCCCCTAAATTTCACGTACCCGTGGCACTGAATTACAACGACAAAAGGGCAAGTTACCCTTGCTACTCTCGTTTCTATCCCAACCACGTTGCCGGCGCGAATTGCCCCCGGAAGCCGTGTCGGCTCCCGCTCTTACGACCGCGTCGTCCAGAGGAGGAAGCATAACCGTAATGAAGTAAAACTCGGAGAGGAGCTCGTCCGGCGGATGCCTAAAACGTTTTCCAAACTGCTACGCTTGTTGTTGAATGTCGGCAGTGGATGCATTCTGGATGTACCCGATAACGATAGGGACTACTCGAAACGATATATAACAAATAAATATATTTCATAGCACTGTGCATTGTTCGTCGCGCGTCGACTCGACCCGCGATCGCTTATTTCTTTCCCTCCCTATCCTCCCTTGGAGGCGCTTTTCGGAGCTCCTGTCTTTCTGGCTCCATTAGGAGGTTACGGCCCGAGCTTAAAGACGGACCTCCGTCCGGGACGCGGGGACTCCGATAACCGGTAAAAATGTTCCAACGGGTACGTCCAACGCGCGAACCGAGAATTAATTGCGACCCCGTTAAGTTACCCGGAGCAGGGCGCATTACCGCGGCCCGATGTCCTCCTCCCCCTAGAAGCCCCGTTCGTGACGCACCGCCGTGAATATTGCTCTAATACAATTTCAACTCTAAATGAAGTATTATTTTTAGAAAGCCCTCGCCTCCGGGTCCCTAGTTAAAGTGCTCCCTCGAAAAGGTAGCCGTCCGCGCGGCCCTACCGCCGGCCGGGAAACTTTACGAGAGAGCGCTTCGGTTACAGCGCGAGCCCGATCGTCTTTGGAGAACGAGCCCCGTTCCCTTCCGAGTCGCCGTAAAACCGTCCGCCTTCCCTCCCGCATGGGCTACTTTTTACGCGGGCGCCATCGGCCGATTAATTCGTTTCCCCTTCCGGGCCACGCGTCCCCCGAGGAATCCTTTCATCTTTTTTGAGGGATTTATAGGCACGCGGGTGCTCAAGGATACACGTCGCGTTCGAAATCTAACTTGCAAACTTCGGTGCAGGCAGGTGGGCGCGGGGCGCTTACTTACGAGGTCCGACATCCAAAATTTATCTCGCGTATTTTCTCCGGTTTTCTCCCCGCGCGAGACACCGAACCGCGTCTTTGAATAAAGCCTCGCGGAGCCTGGTGGTATTTCCGTACAAGTTCTCCCGGAAGGGAGAAAAACCTTTTTCCTTACGCCGTCCGGAGCGTCGCGGTGCAAGAAACGCGAGACGCGCGTCGGCCCGGAATTGTTCCGCGACACGTCACTAGTTATTCCGCGCACCATTGTTCCGAATAAACGAACAAACAATGACTTTCATTGTACGGGGAAGCCGACGTAAAAACGCTTCTTTTCCCCGGGTGGAAACAATACCCTTAGACGAGGGCTCCCCGAGTCCCCCGGCCCTCCTCCTTCTTTACCGAGGAACTTTCCCGGGGGAGCGTATTTTCGGACCGCGAGGAAATTACGCGCCTTTCGGAGAACTCGCAATTCCTCCCCGCGCCGAACCGAAATCGTGGTCGAAAAAATTCGTTATTACGACTTCCCGGGATCGCCACGGTTTTACTCAGCCTCTGTATTTTAATGGAATTACGTCAAGTCGGGAACGTTCTGAAATTTCACCCTTTGCACTTTCCTCCCTCTTCCTTTTCCTGCCGTCTTCCGGCCCTCGCGAACGTATAATTATGTGTACCAAACCCACGTTGAAGTGAAAAAAGAACTGGCAAAGGAAAGTGAGCAATTAGAATTTGGGTTTAATGAGTGTGCATAAGCCATGTTATTTCAGCTTGAAATTCTTGTTGACTCGAGTTGTCTCCGTTTTCCCTGAAAGTTCCCCCGCGAGCTACGGATGTCATAATTGTTACGTTATAATATTCCCCTGTCGAACGTCGCGATAAAATATTCGTTATTTCTCCTTTCCTCGAAGACCTCGTTGAGTAACTTATCCCCCTTTCTTCTCCACTACTCTATTTCTCCATCTTCCCGATTCGTGGCCGAACAATTATGCATACCAACGTTTTATCGAAAGGGAAGCGAGAAATTGGCCGAAACATGAGAGTTAACGAGCGTCGTGTTTTTCTGCCTTGATTTCGGTTTTCTTCGGGCCACCATTACGGTTTTTAAGAAGGGTCTCGAGCCACGTTACAAAATTCCACTGCCAACGCTTTTGATATGGTTCCACTATCTATCCGAGGTCGATTAATTCCGTCGCGCCATTTAGTCGTACAACTCGGCGAGTCTCTCGCGAAAGCTGTCCCTCCACCGAATTGCATTTTCATCAGGCAAAATGGCCGGGATGTCTGGCTTAATTGTTTTATGGAAGCATCGAGCTAAGTGGAACATGCCTCCTTGGCGAGTCGGGTCCCGAGGGAGTGGGAGAAAAATTGCAGCCTCTGTCGCGGGTTAAGGAAGGAAGAGAGAGCGAGGAGGTGACAGACGGGAAAAAGTGGATGGAAGCCACGCGGAAGAGAACGGAGAAAATAAGGGAAAATTGCCGGAGGTTACGTATGACTTCCTCATAGAGACGCATCGGTGCCCCGGCGAGATACATTCCGCGTCCCGGAGGTACGCGCTCGATGGCGGGGGTGATTAATATTAATATCACAAAGGCGAGGGGCGATGCGGATTCCCTCGACGCGGGGCCAAAGCGCAGTCGGCCGAGCGAGGCAAGTGCGCTTTAATTAATACGTCACTCAGATCCCGCTAATTATTTTTCAGGACGTCGGGAGGCTTCTCCATTTTTCACCTTCCTCGGCCTCCGGATCGAGCTCCTATCCCTTCCCCGACCGCGTTCGTCCCGGGGAGACTTAAATATTTTTAATAACGCCCCTAACTTTTAATCGTACCCGTAATTCTTAATTGCCCCATTAAACTTCCGCGTAAATTCGAAAAGCTTTCGGCGAATTTCCGGCGGGATATTAACGGCCCCGCGGTGGAGCCGGCAAATCAAAGCCGAAAGTAAATGCCTTTGGGCATAATGCACGCCGCGCCGAATTACCGAACGCGTAATTCTATCACCAAGATTCGATGGTACCGCCTTTCGTGCCGCATGGAACCCATAACGAGACCGGACGGGGCCGGGCTCTGCAAACAGCGGGCCAACGAAACGTCGGCGTTGCACGCAAAGTGTGTAAATTCGCCGAGGTCCGCATCAAGCTATGCATAAATCTGATTGATCAACGGTTCAATTATCGGTGGGTTTCGATAGGATCTGACAATATATGGCGGATCAAACGGCATAGTATATTAGCCGGTTAGTGCGGGGTTAATACCGAGGGTCGGTCATCGCAGGGCGATATATCCACCGCGTATGCCGCGTCCAGGCGTTCCTGCTTCGTGTCACGAAATCCCACCGGTTAACGTTTCCATCGATCGCTCCTTCCGAGCATTTTCGCTCCGGGTGCTTTTTCGATCGCGAGATTACGTCCTTACGCCCGAAGCATCGGCGTCTCGACTCCGGCGACGAGCGCAGGGACACCGCAGACCTCCGAAACGACTGCCGAAGGCGATCGAATTTAGAGAAGTCGCGATCCCGGCGAATATATGCACGAAGCGCGACGAGGGCGGTCTCATTTGTTAGAGAAGCCCGCAGAAGGTACCCCCTTTCGGAGAAATTGGCCCTCGAACAAATGGGGGTTGCGGCTTAAGGGGTGCCATCCTTAAGTGGACCGTCATTTGCGATTTGCCATCTCGATTTCCTCTCCTTCCTGCTCCCCTCGAATCGTTTCGGAAGAAATCCGGCGTCTCCATCGTTTCCTTCGCGTGGTCGCGCCCCCGACGATCCTGTCCCCTTTTCGGCTAAATAAATACATTTCCTCCCTCTCCGCTTCCCTCTTCCGAGCAGCCGCGTCCTCGATAGCTGATTACGCCCGTTAACGTCCTCGTTACCTACGTCGAGAGTTCTCATTTCCGAAACTCGTTATTACGCGTGCACCTGGGACCACCGCGGCGCATATCCTAGGGGAAGAAAAAGAATCTCGAAGAAGCTAACGACTCGGAGTTCTCCCGGGAACGTCCTTTTAAAGATAAGTCCGAGAAACCGCGCGTTTCGCTCGTGTGCGTTCCTCTTGAAGATGATCGAACCCGACTCCCGGTAATGGCGGCCGGTGCACATGGATGCACCCGCCCTGCAATGGAACCGGACAGTCGTGGTCACCGGTGATCAGATTATGGGATATAATGCCGTGGGCATATATCGTAAAGCCTGGGTTGCAGCTGAGGACACCCAAGAACTCGCAGCGGACCGTGGCAAATATTATCCAACCGACTCGAAGCAAGACGACGATTAAGGGCATTTTCCATCCGTACGACCCTCGGAACGTTACGCCGAGGGGCGGGTGCGTGCGCCCCGTGACGCAACTCGTCAAAAATTTATCGATCATAGAGCCCGCCCGAAGACCTTGCATTGTATAATGCGCGGGGAAATAGCTCCCGTGTAGAAGCTGCGTTATTGCCCCATTTATTGCGCGCTGCGTGCCGCATTCTTATGCGCTTTTACGCGCGATAGATTCCGCCCGGAGAAGCGCGGGCACCCCTCCGGAATTTCCATGGAAAATCTATGCATCGCGTGGTCGGGCCGCGGCGCGAGGAACAACCAGAAAAGTCGAAATCTACGGGAATTAAGGAAACCGTAAAACAGGTGTCGACGGGGCATTCGTTTCCCCGGAGATAGCGCCGTTTCCTTTCTCCGAGGAGATAACGTCGCTTAACAATCGCGCCGGGCTCCGCTATCTCGAAGGCTCGTGGCACATGTCCCAGACGTACGGCCTTACGACGCAGTTATGCGAATCATTTTTCACGAACCTTAAAATGTGCCAGCGAATTCCGCTCTGGAAGATGTGCTCGCAAGAATCTGGAGCAAGTCGATAAAGGGGTGGCGTAAATCAGGAAGTGCAGCCGTGGCTGGAAGGGGAATTCCCTCTGTGAAAGGTCTCAAATTCAACCGACACTCGGCAATGGAACGAAGCGTCCAATTCTTGGGAGGCCCGAGATCGGTTCCGATTCTCGCCAGTTTACGGCGAACCCTTCACCCCGCCCGAGAACAAAGTTGCTCCCGCTCGGGGCGAATCGCCCAAAGGAGGGAAGGCGCGATCTCGGAGAACCCGCGAGAGGACTTTGATCTATCGGTCAAGGGGCCAGTTAACTCGCGTAATGCACCGCTCCCGGTGCCGGATGAATCTCGCCGTCTTATATTTTTCACGTCTTGCCGGCTCAAAGGCTTCGTCTCTCCGTTTCTCCCTGAGAATTTCCCGAGTGCAAAGTTCCCGCTTTTCAGAGCCCGGAGGGAAGAACGGAGCGGAGAGAAATGCAGGCCTCGACGTGGGAGTCATCGCTTATTCGACTGATTAATGACACGTAACGCGCAACTAATTGACCGACGACCGGCCGGGCAACCGCTGCGATTCCATTCGGCTCCAAACACTTCGCCGACTGCAAATCGAATCGGAATGCCCTCGCGATTCCGGCATTCGCGGAACGCGCGCGCGGAAACTTTCAATCAAATTTCAACTTCCGCTTTATGTCGCGACGTACCAATCTCGTGAGTAACTCGAATCCGAGCGGGTGCATCTCTGGGTAATACGGAGTTCCTCGCGTGTACCTCCGAGGAGATTTCATCGCGGGAGCACTCTGAAAGCGCACCTTTTCGGATCACCGATTTCCGCTTTCCTCGTCAAATTACATGCGAAGTACCTACGTACGGAGGAGTCCCCCTTGGCCATCCCGGCGTAAAATTATTCCGTTCCGACGTTCCCGGAATTTCCGGGGATAAATCGGTGATTCTTTCGTTCAAGGACGATCTCGCTCGAAAACCGCGGCCTGAGCAAAATCCCGACGCAGAGGACTACGAGTTTGACGTACGACTTCGCACCGAAAAGATAAGTTTGCGCGGTCGGATTTCGTCCATCCATCGAAGTATCGGAGTTTTCGGCGACTCTCGAGTTATATACCTTGGAGGCGAAAAACGTAATGACCAAATGGCGGCCGATTCGTTGCATCGTCGACCCCGCGAGCGGTATCCATCGCGGTCCGAATATGTTTGCGGCGTTAAAATATATCGCCTCGTAATTTATAGGCCTCGGTGCCCTAAGTACTGGAGCAACGCGGCGTTGCGGGACTCAACGATACAGATATCTCGGCGGGACCCGCGGAGAGAGACTCGTTACCGTGAATATAGCGGGACGGGTTTTATACCGCGACGCTGCAACGCGACGCCGTTACAAAGAGACAACGAAGGAGGCACTTCCACCCAACGCGGCTCGGTACCCCGTAAATCCCGGCTCGTTTCCTCGCTCCGCCCCGTCGAACTTTGCGCCCCTCGCGGGCCCGCGAACCGACAATGGCTTTGATCGTTGCCTTAAACAGATATCGCGGCGTTATACGGAACGCGCGCTCGGAAATCGGACCTCTAAACCCTGATTCATGTTGCACTTAACGCCCGCGGAGATGCCGAGCGGATAGGGACACGCCGTCGCCGGCTCCACCCGCTTTAACTCCCAACTTCCGCAATTTTCTGACAAACGGCGGGACTTCCGCGACCGAGGCGGCTCCGCTCGTTGACGACGGAAATTAAGACGCGTTTAATTAAATCGCCGTCGCATGATAAACGACCTCGACCGGCGAGGATTTTTAACAAAGTCGGTCGCGAGTCCCACGACCAAGGCCGAAGTCTTACGAATCGAGGAAACCAGGAAACCAGGATACGCTCCGGTCTAACGATCGGAGGTCGGCAACCCTCTCGCTCGTCCGCCTCGGTTTCGCCCCCCCCCCCCCCGAGATAACTCGTGGATTCGGACAACGAAACAGGAGGGGAGGGTCGGCGTGCGTGCGCGGCATTACGGGCCATCGATCAAAGGGAGTTCCCTCCCCGTATCGCCGATCGGCGTCTAGGAGCACAGGTGGGCACCGGGTCGGCCTAGGTGCTCTCGGAGTGGAAACGATGCGCGTACAGGTGCGCCCGATCCCGGGACGGACTCTCCCTGTCCGCCCAACTTGCTACTCCTTTAACGAGGTTACTTGCACCCGGGCTAATTACTTAAGCGTTGGGGGCCGTTTCTCCTAGGGCCGGTCCCGCGGGCCGGTGGTACAGCGGGGGCGATGAGATAAATTGCGCGGAATAATCGGGGGTGATCCGTCATCATCAGGTCGACCCGAGCCGGGCCGAGCGCGTGCATATCGTTCCGTCGCTCTCGGTCGGAACGAAAACCTCTTATCGGGTCGCGTAACGCCCGATAAGGTTTACTCCCCCGTAGCCCATTATACGGTGCGAGCGTGCGCCCGCGATAGTAAGCCCCAATGGTAACAGCGAGGCGTTTCGATATTGTCCCTTCCCGCCCACCCTCTCTGTCCGATAAAACTGCACGCGCGATTTCGCCCCTTAGCGGCCGGCAGCGTCGAACGAGTACGTCCACGAGGACGGGCGATTCCCGCCGGAGAAATCAATGTCTCCGAACTCGACGAGTCTCGCCGACGTTATCGGGTGCCATCCTTCCGTCGCGAGCGTTAAACGAGAGGTTTTGTTCGATCGTTTCCCGCGCCCCCCTGACGGGGCAATCCGTCAAAGTCTGCGTGTCGCCAGTGCGCGGTCGAACGGCCGACTTATATCGGCCTCGACTTCCTTCAATTTTCCACCCGATAAACCTCGCGAAGAAGTCGGCGACTGCACGAGGCTCGAGTTTGACGACGCGGCGTCAAGACCTCGTCGTCGGTGCTTAAGACGAACGCTAACGCGACTTTCCTCCCCCGAAGGGAGGCGACGAACGTACCTTTGACGTTCCCCTTGAATTTCGCTCGAGAAAAGAGAGATCGTCGCCCGTAACTTTTGTCACGCGACCGAAACGTTATCGCTCGGAGTCGTCGATCCGTCGTCTGGTCATCGGCGGCGAATAATTCGTCGAATCCGCTTCTCGATTTCCGACCTCTCGCGCGTCGTACATTCATCTTCCGGGCGCACGTATGCCTCGTTCGAGGTAGCCGAGAAATTGCGCGAAACGGGGAAGTCCGATGAAAAATGATAAGAACGTCGAGTATTAACGTCGTCGTCGATTAGGATCGTCCGGCGCGAAAAGGGGCACAGAGGGCTCACAAAGGGCCAATCATTTATGGATTAGTCTCTCTTCGGAACGGTTGCATGTCTTCATTATCGGCAGGCGAACCTCGAAACGGCAGTAGGTGCAACCGTGGCGGAGTCGTCACGTAAACCGAGCTCGTGACCGGAATCGCGAACGCACTCACGACTACCGAGTACCTATCCGTTACGTCATCGAACCCGACCGAATGCAAAGCGCGCAACTTCTGCCGAGAAAAGGGCTGGTGGGAAGTTACGTCTTCCTCCGCTAATTACCGGGAGGGAGCGATGGAAAAGGTGCCGAAGGAACGTTGAACGTCCTCCAAAGAGGGGTTCTCTGCCCCTAATGTCTCCGATGCCGGGTACATCCTTAAAGAAATATACGCGTCGACTCTTTCAGATTCCAGGTGCGGATCCCGTGTCAAAGGACTCTTTCGTTACGTCACTTGCCCCTTCCCTGCTCGCAGTCCGAATGCAGCGCTTCCGGGTAACGTTGCGTAACCTTCGGTTATCGACGCAAAACCAAACTCGCTCGGTTTTTTAACATTTTGTCCCGCGATGCGATTCGGCGTCGATTAGCCGTCGCGTTTCCGGTCTTCGCATCCTCGGTCCATTAGCTCGGACTCGGAACGGCAGGTAAAAGTAAAGGAACTCGACTCCCATTCCCGAGGTATCAGGGGAGCGTTCCCGGCGAATACGCTTACGTGTTATTCGAGCGGAAACCGGCGGAGAATATACCGGGAGACTTTCGCGCGGAGGGATTCTCCCGGGAGCGGAAGTCGGCGGGGCACCGATCTTCGAGGCGCGACGCCGCCGGGCCGTCGAGAGACCCCCGGAGACCGGCAATTCCCTGGGAAATCTAAAATGCAAGTAACGCCGTGTTTGCCGAAATTACCATCTATCTACATGAGAAGTCGGAAGATGGGGCTGGGTTAAAGTGGCCGTCCCTCTGTCCCCGCGTTCGATATTTATTTCGGACTCCCATCGAGATCTCGTCAGGGAATTGGTGCCCCGCGGACCACGCGGACATCGATGGACGGAGTAGATTTTGTTAAAATTTCCATACGCGAGGGAGCCGGGCCGGAGTCGATCGAATTTCGCTTCTTAGCTCGGGGCGGTGGCCCGGAATCGCCGAGCTTCGTCGAGCACGTTTTTTGGAGGGGAAATTTATTTCCACGGGAGACGACTTTCGAATAAACAGGGCAAGGGGCCGTGCTTCCGCTCGTTGTTAATCAAGGTACCTTCCGGGGCTATTCGTTTCTCGTCGCGAAATTCGAACGTAAAAGGGTCGAAGGTGAATTCGAGCGCGTGGCGAGATCGAAGGGTGAGGTCGGCGTGGGTTTCGGATTTCTATGCGGTAAGCACTTTCCTCGGATAAAAGGTCCCTATCCGGTCGAGCTTCGATATTTCAGACGTTCCCTCTCGCGCCCCCGAAGCTCCTCCCTTTGCCGCGATTACCGGGTGTCGGGTGAAATTTACGGAAAAAGGGTGCTAATTTTAGGACGCCTCCGTGCCGAAGGAACTTCGCGACCATCCACCGACCCGACGGAGACCCCACGATTTGCCACGAAGTCGAATCAAAATTGCCATCGAGAGCGACGGAAACGAACGGTCGTCGCATCGTCGACAAATTTCAGAGTAATCGTTATTTTCCCAAGCCTGCCAGATCGTCCTCGGCAGGACGGCGGTTGCGTTTT
Organism: Orussus abietinus; assembly: GCF_000612105.2. Classification (NCBI taxonomy): domain Eukaryota; kingdom Metazoa; phylum Arthropoda; class Insecta; order Hymenoptera; family Orussidae; genus Orussus; species Orussus abietinus. The sequence continues at coordinate 3,603,048 of NW_019396012.1, forward strand.
CCCGACGAACGGGCCATTTTCAGCGAGTTTCCGCGCGACCGTCTGGCTCGACGTCAAAGCTACCGAAAGCCGAGTTTAATTCCGAAGTTCAGCGTTATAAAAGTCGTTAATTACGGGGAAGCCCTGAGCGGCCCCGTCCAGTCCGATGCTCTTTCGCTGCAATTAAAGTGGCCGCGCCCCCCGTCGCCCCAGTCTATCGCGCGAAAGGCACTTCTTCGCGTGCTGAAACGCGAAAGAAACGTCGCCAGGGGCGCGCATCCGATCCAACGCGTCGGCCAGGAGGGTCGGTGAAATCCGTTAGACCGTTCCGTTGTATCGCGTTTCGGGGATCCGCATCTCCGCATAATGCGAGGGTGGGGAAACCCGGCGATGTAATCGGTATCGCGTAAAAATTAGCAGCGGGTCGTCCCGGCATCGCGCAGCCCCGTAATTACAATGCCGCGCGATGAACAACCTTCGGAAGTGCGGAGCACGTCGGCTGAGCCGAGGGGTGGCTCGTCGAGGGGTAGCTCGCCGAGTGGTAGGCCGTCGAGTGGAGGCAACTTACTTTATGTAAATTCGCTGAACGCGTTCCACGCCCTCGTGCCGAGTACTTCATTGCCCGATGCCAGAGACCGGCCGGGACATTTCCACTCTCTTCTCGCTTCCTCGACCAATGGCCCGACTCGAGTCGAATTATTCGCCACAAGTGGTTATTCGAACAGCGGTAATAGATTATTCGGATGCGTTCGATTCCGGGCACTCCGGATGCAGCCGCGGCAACGGGAAGCCGCGAGTGGAAATAAATTTTAATGGTCGACGCGAAGGCTCCACTCCATTCCCGAACGTCTTCGTCGGCACGGCTGGGCGTACCCGCGACTCGGTTTCCACCGGGCCATTCTTTAGGGTAGCCGTCGAAGGAAATAAAACCGAGTCGGGGATCGTCGGAACCGCGGCGAGCGTTCCAACGACGAGAAGAAATCGACAACCCCGATCGAAGTCGTATCGAAAAAGTCCGACGCCGCGGGACCGTACATCGTCGAGGTGTTCCGTCCGCTTCGAGGGGTCCGTTGAATCCGCGGCGGGACAAAGGGCGCTCTCCTCGAAATCAAACCGGAGGTTTCGGCCCTGGCCGGGGCGGCAGAAGCACGCTCGTCGGCGCCGCGGGAGACGTCGACTCTGTATTGCACCCCCTAAGGCGCTACCCGGGAGCGGCGTCGAGGTAAGTCAAAGCGCGAAAGCGAAGGAAAGGGAAATCCTAGTCTCGACAAAGAAAATACGGCCCCGTCTTGCGAGAACAATGGCCTCTTTAAACTGAGCGATTTAACGGCGACGCGGCAGGAAACTCATTCCCGGTCTTATTAATTACGCGACACACCGCGAGCCGGTGACGACGCGAGGGCACGTACGTACCCGCGACGCGGATTCGTGCCGCCGCTGTGCCACCCGCCGACAAATTTAATCGAGTTCTGCCCTCGTCCGCGCCCGTACTTGAGCGGCCAGGTGCGAAGTGCCTCCGCGCACGCATAATTGCGTGCACGAGTCCCGAGACGCTCGTAAGGAGTCTCGAGCACGACGTAATGGCACGCGTACCCGGACCGTCGGGTTCCCCGGATAAATCGCGCGCCCTGGGATCCATTAGCCAATCGGTGCACCTTCCATTAGCTCCTCGAGACCATTGATAATGGATCCGCGCGAGGAGAGACTCCGGGAGGTTAAAAATTGTTTAAATCACCGACGCACCGAAGGACGCGATCGTAAACGACGCGATTCGTGCAACGTTTACCAGCGGAGGGGACGGGCATGCATTAACGCGAACGCGAAGACCGCGAAACGCCACCGAGTGATTTATCGCGAAAGGAAACGTCCGTTCGCGGTGGTTTCCCCCGTCGAGAAGGGACGACCGGGACGCGCTACTGGCCGCTGCAATATTCGCCCCCTGTAAATAATGCGGCCGCTCTGTGTTTCATATTCCGACATAATGCACCGAGCGGACGCTCCTCCCCGCCCGGGTCCGTTGTGTCCCGACGAAGGTTCCTTTCGCGTTTTACGCGGATACGTTCATAAGCGCACTCGGGCGGGCCATTAATCGCGCGTTTCGACGGTTCGACGAACGCGCTAATTGAATAAATCGATGCCTCCGACTTATCGAGCTTATCCGACCTGCAAACAATGGGCCGCCATTCCCGCATTCGTTAATGGCATTCCGCGGTACGCGCATCCGAATCTCGTCGGGACGAATTTCGTTGACTGCGCGCCCTGCACCGCCGGTACGTCGCGCGAAGTGAAAATTTACATTTTTTCGCGATTCTCCTAAGTGGCGAATTTTTTCCGACGATTCCCTCGAACGAGGTCCTCCTCCTCGGGGCAAGTGCAGGTGCGTCCAAGTACTCGGCTCCGCGTTGCCTGCACGCTCGGAATACGCGTACTCGCGTGCGCGACGCGTTTCGAATAGCTCTCGACGGACATTAGCTTAGAGAGATGATTAATAACGGTGGCCACCTCCCGCGCGTTTGCTCGGAGCAATTACCAGCTCCGGGGCGGTTTTATCGACTTTTTCTTTCGAGAGTACAACTCGCGACCGTATCGATTCGGGAAGTGTCGCCGTCATTAATCACCGATCGCACGGGTGCACTCTGCAACCGCGAAGATCCCCTGGATCTGTCCACGGAAAGAGGTGAAAAAATCCCGGGAATTCGAGGCGCGGCACTTCGGTCGATCAATTGAGAATGAACCAGCGACCGTTTCAACGAGTCCTTCCGTCGGGCACCCTCGTATCGCCCTTCCGACCGGATCGGACCGCTCTTTTTTCGAGGGGATTTGTCCGAAAGGGCGCAACGGATCCGGTTCCATGGATGTTCTCGGCGACGCGTCGTCCGTTCGATCGACCAGCGGAGGTGCCGGTAATCGCGGCGTTTGCTCGTAACGACAGGTGGGCGACGGGAAAAAGCAAACAAATGCGGCGCTCTTTCCGGGGTGCTCCGCGGGAGCAGCGGGCGGGCGAGTGGGTGCAGTCATAACGCAGCGGACAGATAAGGTAAACGAAATGCGGGCGGGCTGCCGCGGAGTCGGGCTCTGGCTGTTTACCCAGCGTTTACTCGCGACCGAGGTAATTACCACAGAGGGCAACGAGGTGGAGCGGCAAGAGTGGAGCTCGCGGGACGAAACGCCTTCAACATCGATCACTTACGCCCCCGCGATACGGCCGATGAGATACGACCAACGACCACGCGAATGTATGCTCTCGCAAAAACCGGTGCTCGGGTCCCCGCAATTTTGTCGAAGTAAGAGGCACAGGGGGCCATAGAGCCGTCCCGATTGCGCGGAAAAAATCCCGGAAACGCGATACTTGATCGCGGTCCCGTTTATTGGGTGGCGGTAATAAATGAGCGGGCAACTAGGCTGGTTGCCGGCCAAAAAGGAGGAGAGTCGCGGCACGATTGCGCCGAAAAGACGAGCGTCGGTTCCCATTGGCCGGCCGAGCTCTAAGGTCTTCGCGGTCGAAACGGCGAAAGCGCATCGCGGATCGATATCGGGCTCGGCTGTCCCTTGCAGCTCGGGTTCTCCTCTCTTTCTCCCTTTCCTCCCTGGAAATCTCTCCGTTTCCTCTTTTTCCTGCTTTTTTGGGACGATCTGATCGCGGAAGAAGTTCGGCGTGGGAGGCTCAGCCTCGAGATAAGTAAGCGCCCGTAACGCCTGCACGGAGGAGTGCGCTGCGAATGAATAACGGACAAGTTGGAGGATAAAATGCTAACCGAAATGCATTATTTACAAGGGAGAGGAATAATTCATTTTACTGCGCAAACGTAAGAAGGAACAGGAGGGAACCCTTGTGCATTGTAATCCCGAGAGCTGCAATTTTTCGGATGGATTCATGGGGAAGCCTTCGGCTTGCGGGAAATCGAGTCGCTTCCGTATCGCGCGTTAATGCACTTTCCGAATCTCGTTTGCCCCCGTTTAAATTGCTCGTTGTTTCGGCCGTGACTTCGCGTGGGATGATTTTTTATTCGAAAGTAAGCGCCGAGCTCGATCGTCGGGGGCGAGCTCGAGTTTCCTCAAATTTTCGAAAATGGTGTCCCCTCTAATTTTGAACGCCACGCCCACCCGGGTAACTCGATCACACCCGACAGGACATGCCTCTAATGAAGGATCAAGGCCCTACAACCGGAAGGCCATGGGACCTTAATGAGTAAATGTATCCTGTCTGCGTTCCGATCGGTCTCCGGGTCCCGGACATTATAAACTAAATTTCTCCCTGGACACGTTACACCAATTGGACCAGGGTGCGCGAAGTTGCGGAGGTCCCTGGACTCGGTATTTCATTAGGGGGACGAATCGAAAACGGCCCGTGGCTTTTCTGATCAAATTCAACGAACAGACGATTTTAACAACGCCCCGTGATTCTCGCCCGAGCATTTAACCATTTGGAATAATCCACGGCCCGCAGACAAGTTTCGGTAATGGTCCGTGATAATGGAAGACCGAAAGCACCGATGGTAAGCACTTTGGTAGTCACCGGAACGAGCTGCAAGGCTTAACCGGCAAAAAGCTCGGCCTTCGCAAATCAAGCATTAAACGTGTCTCCGGTTTTGTGCTTTTCTCCCCGTCTAGCTCTCTTTCCGACATTCCGTTTTTGCCTCGTTTTCTCCTTTCGCGCAGCTTAATGGGGCATGAGACCAGGTTTGGCGTGTTTGCTCCGAAGACTTCACCTTCCCTTGGCGCCCTTTCCGCCCTTCCTGCGACGACCCATTTTCGGACTCATCTCGTTTCTCCCTCCTATCGAAATCGGACCGAAGAGAGAGAGAGTCGGTAATCGAATATATTTTCATTGCACTAACTCGAAACGAAGAAAGTCGTTATCGAGTTCGGCTCGAGTCTCGATAATCGTGCGCTCGCCTCCGAAACGAAGAGCCGCTTTCAAACGAACTGCCCTGGACCTTCCGGTCAACTCTGCGGCAGCGGATCTCGCGACCGAAAATTACCGCATAAAGTTCCGGAGCGGTGTCCGTACGAACTTTAATGGCCGTACAAATCTCGGGGAAACGGAGACTATTTCCCGGGGATCGCGTTTCCGCTCCTTATTCTCGACTCCTTCCTCGTATCGTCCGCCCGAGTCCTGGCAGACGAGCGTCTTCATCCCGCCACTTCGTGACCCACATTTATTTCCCGCCTAAAAAGGGGACGAGATAAATCAACGTCCCGCTCGCATTAGAGACCGCGTTTCTCTGATAATATTCCTCCCCTTTGCCCGCTCTCGTTACACCGCCACTATTCCTTATCGAGACCGAGCCTTTCTACCGTGCAGCGACGTTGATTCGCATCGTCGTGCAAGCACGGCGGGGATAGCCGAGATTTTGATCAGAAGTGAGTTATGGCTCCGTAATTATATTGTATAATATTTTCCGCGATTATGGAACGCGTAGTTATGAAATATTTGCTCATTAAAGGCAGGAAAGAAAAAAACGTGAACAGCGGCAGGTACGGACGCACCCGATTGCAAGAGTTGTGTATTAAACCGAAAGGGCGTTTTTCTACAGAGAGGAAGGAATCGTTAGCAGTATCCTATGTGCTCGGCTGCTCCTTTTTTAACCCAGCAGGTCTTCGGTTGCAAAAAATGTAGGCATTGTGCAATGTCGGAACTTCCGTTCCAGGGCTCTTGGAATAAAACTTTCTTCGGAAGGAAAATACTGACCAGGGAAACCGTTTTCCCGTTTTATGTTTTTATCGATCGCTCACAATGACCGCTTTAACAAACAACCCGTGAAGATTATATTCCACCGCTCTGAAATATTTATTCTGCCACAATAAATATTTGCAACGATAGCCGACTTAAACTCTTTTTCCGGAGGAAATTCAGATTCGCCTATAATACACCGGCGATGCACCACGCTAGGAAACGGTAAGATACGGCGGTCGTCCCGGCCGTCCCGGGCAGTCCCGAGAAAGGCTCCCATAGAAAATAATATAGCGATGAGTTGAGAGATTCCTTATGGGCTGGCTCGCGCGAATGCATTTGTGCTGCCCTCGGTGGAGAATACAGGCGGTTCGGGCATTGCGATCTGATATCGCCCAACGACGGCCCAACTCGGTAATCCACGTTATCTATGCATCCTTCTCTCGGCTCTTCGGGCCGCGATCGTTGGATTTTTCCAGGCGGCAAGCGCAACAGCTGGAGAACTCTTTCCGTTAGGTTCGGACCAAAATTCCTCAATTTTATCTACACCTCGAGTATACTGTGCGAGGTGCAGCTGGATATTCAAACAATATTCAGAATTGCTAAAATATTCTGTCAAATACGCTCGGCATGACTTAATACCATTCGGAATATAATAAGTCGGTCTGGAGAAATCCGGACCGACGAGGACGGATTCAGCGTATTAATTTGCATCTTGATCCGCTTGCGACTAAGTTTTCCTGTTTTCCGTCATTTCGTCCGCTAGACGAGGCATTTTAAGGGAACGCGTACAGCTGACCAAGGAATCCTAATGTTCGCGCAAACGAGACCATTTTAACGGTTCTTACACGGGAAATTATTCCGCGACGGGATTCTTAACTATGGTCGTTAGCGATGCTCGAAGCGACGAACGCTGCATAAGTTACAGTGGCTAATTTCTCGACTCAATTCCTGGCTCGTCGGAGTTGTTAACCGGAAAAAAAGTTTAAGAACGATGGGACAGTTTCGCGATGTGGATTTTCTGTCGGGCGGTTTCCGGGGCGAAATAAAGTCAAGTCCCTGTGCGAACATATTTCTACGCAGATAGACCAAAATTAAAAGCACGCCTCCCGTTATTCCGGCTTCTTTGTCGCTGTGGCAGGTCGCTCCTTTTTTCCAACGGGACCTGGCACATTTCTGAAACGAATGGCTTAACTCCAGAAAGTACCCGGAGATAACGTCGCGCATATACTATGAGGACGATGTCTCGGTGCGCGCTCCCGATTTACCGCTGACGTTTTCTAATTGTGGGGAATACATCGATGGCTTCGAACTCCCCTAAAAACCGAGTGAACGCGCTTTTTATCCTTCACGATGCACTTCTCGATTGTCGTGGAATACGAAGTCTCCTGTCGTACATCGGTCAGACGCTTCGTCTCTCGATATCGCATCCTCCCGCGAGATTTCGGCGGGACGCGCGTATAGATGAATTTTGACTGACATTTGTTGGAAACTTAATTAAACTTTCATCGCGTAAGAAGCCCCCGGAGGTGTCTTGGGTTCGAGTTTCACGTAAGTTTCAAAAGTGATCGCAAGTTTAATGCAGTCGGAGAGCAGTTACATGTCTCGCGTTTGATAAGGACGCGGGTGGGGCTGGGGGCAAAACGTCAAATTTCGGCACGTCACGGTGTCGCGAAACGTCCCGACACGCAACAAGATCGATCGCGGCCGAATCCGTCCGCGGTCCGCGACAATACGTCGAGGCGTTTTTGTTCGGATATCGATATTTTCCGGAAATGTGTGCGCGGGTTGTCAGGAGGCCGTTTCACGTCGATCGCCACGATACTCCTGACATTCGAGCAAAAACTATGGCTGAGCAAGCGGCCGCGGAAGCGCGCTGATGCGCCGCGATATTATGGCAAAATTTCTGCCTCTCGTTTTTGTATATCTTTATTTTCTTACCGGTGTACGTTATCACGCGGAGGCTGGGGACGGCGAGAAGGTCGAGTGTCGGGGTAAGTGTCATCGCCTACACCGCCGGTCCGCACCGTGGCGATAACAGAAATCGTCAGCTTCCTCGAACTCGCTCGACGCGTTTTTCCGTTTATCGCAGGGCGCTACACCAGGGAGGCTCAGCCCGAGGGTAGTTACGAAATCGTGGTCCCTCGAAAAGTGAAATCCGACGGAAAATTCGTATCCCATCAAATACCTCATCATTACAAGCGGTCGCTCTACAAGGGCCGGCGAAGAGTGGACATGACACCGGACGACGCGCTGCACTATCGGGTGCGGATCGACGGAGAGGAGCATCATCTCGAGCTCTATCCGAACCATCGATTACTGAGTCCAGGGGCGGTGGTGGAAAGACGAGTGCTGGACCCAGGAGAGCCAGCGACCGACGAGGGTTTCCTCGACAGTGCGAAACTACGACGGCTCAGGGACACCGAGTGCCACTATCACGGGGCGGTTCGAGACCACCACGAGAACAGTGCCCTGTCCGCTTGCTACGGTCTTGTTAGTTAGGAACGAGTTAGGAACGAGTTCGGTAGGGATGGCCGACGCACATTTTCCGTAAAGTGCTTTAATTTCGCTGCACGTCGGTAAAGGAGTTCCCGAGTCGTCCATCCCTAGTGTCCAGGATTAATTTCGATACCTCGAGAGTGAAGCTCTCATTGACCTTTCAGGCCGGATATATCAGAACCAAACGATCCTGGTACATGATCGAGCCACTGGCGGACCACGACTTCACCAAGGATGTGGAACATCCGCATATCGTTTACAAACGGAGTCCCGATGAATTTCAATCCAAAGCCGATGCATTGTGCAACGTCACCGATAACTTGGCACGCAACATTGCCAAAAGAGCCGCGAATCACAAACCTGGTAAAAATGAACCTAAATCCGAAGTCAAGTCGTACACCGTCGAACTGCTGGCCGTGCTGGACAAACCTATGCTGGACTATCATAAGGATTTTGATGTCGAGAATTATATACTCACGCTGTTTAACATGGTGAGTAGATTAAAAGTTACAACGAGTCGATGGATTCGGATGTAATTGGGTTTGCATACTCTGTTCCGTTCTACCAAGTGTCGACATCCTTGGAAGTACATTTCCTCGGCTCGTAGATTTTACATTCGGATCTCGATTCGTCTCCTTCTAGGCGACTTCGAACTCTTGTACCTTGGGATTTCGGAAATAGTGATAAATTGTTTTTGGAGATTGCTCTCGGGACCGGGGCGAATTGATTACGGGCTCGAAAGCGTCTTCGAAGTTTCGATTGAATGATACCGTAGAATCAAAAGTATCCTGGCCGAATGTCGCATAATTATCCTCTGTAATTTTTAATATTCCAGGCTGGAGGACTGTTCCATGACGTCAGTCTCGGGGTGGAGATGGAACTAGCTATAGTTAGAATCATAAGACTCGAAGTAGAGGAAGACGGAGTACGTTTGCATGTACTCAGCGACGCGAGAAATCTATCGAATGTCGTTAAATTAATTTTGCTTAACCGAGCCATTATAAACCCGATAACGTATTGCAGATGAATTTATCGGTGAACAAAGACGCCGATGCGACCTTAAAGTACTTTCAGGAATGGCAAAAGAAGATGAATCCTGGAGACGATTCCCACCCGAATCACCACGATTGCGCCATTCTCTTGACCAAGTACTCTACCGACTCATTTATCGCGAAAATTGATTTCCGTCGAAACGCGCGTAACGACCGATAATCCGGCAGGACAGAAATATGTATGTCCCAGACTCTGTGTGCCTTCACGGGGATGACTACAATCGCCGGGACTTGCGACCCTCTAAAAGGTGCAGCAGTCGTGAAGGATAATGGCCTGGAGACGGGATATCACATAGCTCATCATATAGGCCATACGTATGATTTTCATTATCGAATCGATCGACAGGGAACGGAATTTCTCTTGAATTCTTTCAGAATTGGCATGTCTCACGACGTGGAAGAGGAAAACGGTTGCTCCGGAATAATTATCCATCCAAACGGTTACATAGAGACTACCGTGATGCATCCCGGGAATTTTTACATAACCAAAAGATGGTCCAAGTGTTCCCAGAGCTATGTCAAGTTGTATTTGGAGTAAGAACATTCGAATTATCTCCTCGAGTTCTATTTCGGACACGGACCCGTTCCCCTATTGTTTCACTTTTCCGATTTAGGGCCGGCTTGGCAACATGTTTACTGGACGAAGCCCAGGATCATCAATTCCCGTTGATAGAAATGCTCCCGGGTGTAATGTACACCGGGGACGATCAGTGTAGATTGCGGTATCGACAAGACGTCCGGCAATGCGATATAGGAATTGTAAGACTTAGACTCTTTACCTTGAATAATCTCCATAGAAAAGGCATTCGATCGCTCTCGAACAACGTCGTTGCGTCTCGGGCCGCCATTTCTCCAGACTGGAGGTTAACGCCATCTGGCGGTCGCGTCTCGAGTCCTCGCGCGAGCCGACCAGAGATCTGCCTTATCCACTCGCTACCTGGCTCCGGTCATTTCGTACTTTTCAATTTACTTCAAAAATTGCTTAATAATCCGGTTAATCCTTTATTTCAGACCTGCGAGACGCTAAAATGTGCCGTGCCCGGCAAAGGGTGCATCTCTGGGAAAAGACCTCCGGCCGAGGGAACCGCATGCGGGGAAAAGCGGGTAATTTCATTAAATCTTCCGCAAAGTTGCCGCCGAGCTTCTCGTCAAAAATGCTCGTCCTAATTTTTTTCCTCCTCCATGTAGAATTAAGAAAATGTCACGGAAAAACGACCCGCGGTTTAAATTTGGTACACGACGTACGAAGTACGGTTTCCTTCGGCTTTTTAGGCAATATCGACAAATGGGCTTCCACGGATCCAATTTGGTCGCGAATTCGACGTCCTATCGAGCGGTGCTACGGGGCACTTCATTTTCGGCGTGACTGGTCTATTTGCGAACTCATTTGCAAACCAAACAGGTCCGCGTGCCGTTAATGCACTTGCCCGATGCAATCAAGTCGGATTTGCCATAAGACTCCACATGGGACCGCACGGGAAGGGAATTTTCATTGGCAAAGGGGAATTCCTCCGTGTAACATAATTGCGCTCCGACGTGGCCTCGTATCCAAATATTTCGCGAATTCGCATGACAGTTTTAATGGCTTGGACAGAGCTTTCATCCGCCACGGTGTACGAGGACGAAAGTCATTAGCGCTCGCGTACGCGCGGGAGTAAACGCATTGTCACGCATTGGCGACAATCGCGTTCGCGTACCAACTGCTCATCTGTGAACATCGCTAATAGGCAATCTCTAATTGCTCGTGTCGAGGTGCCGAGGTTCACCTAGAACCACGGTCATTCCGCAAAATGGACTCGCGAATTTTCCTTTGCCTTTTCCCCCCTTTTGACAGATTGTAGCGACGAGCGGAAATGCCGATCGGCCGAAGCTCCCTCGTTCGCCTCGCTAATTGCCCCCTTTATTTTTCATTTTTTCCACCCCGCTAATCTAGGAAAACAATTGCCTGCTCGTTGGACGACACTCGCGGCTCGAATGACGCGTACCTCCGCGTAATTGATTCCACCGACTGATGAAAATCCTACTTTTTCGGGATTTAATCTCCGCTCGCGAACCGCCGGTTTAGCCGTGGCACGAGAGAACGTAAAATATCCCTGTCACCGGTCGGCGCTTTTTTAGTGGTGCTACCAAATGCGGTGCTTGATGATCGGAGAACGACCCGGGGCAGTGGACGCGGGCTGGGGACCCTGGTCGGCTTGGAGCAGGTGCTCCAGGACCTGCGGTTCGGGGGTCTCCTCCTCGATCAGGAAATGCAATCATCCCCAGGCATCGAAAGGCGGAGATTATTGTCGCGGCAACGCGAAGCGTCACAAGATATGTGCCACCGATGTAAGCGTCCGGTCGAAAGAAATCCGGCAGATACGAATTTCGAGGATCTGACTCGTCTTGGTATCTCCGCAGCCCTGCGAAATCGGCGCGCCGTCCTTTCGGGATGTCCAGTGCGCAGAATTCAACGACTGGATCTTCCCCGAGGACGGGAAAGTCCATCAGTGGGTGGGATACAACCTACCGGAAAGTAAGAATTACAAATCGTATCGCGCCTTCGATGATTGGTACAGAGGCACCGTGTAGGAGGATGTAGGACGTAGGATATTAATGAATCAAGATGGCCTCCGATAGCTAGGCTCGGAGTCAGCGGGCGTTTCGACACGTAGTCGTCAATTTTAACATCACCCTGTATTTATAACTCCGCTAGAGACTATTTGTGAATATGATTATTTTTGCTAACAAATTTTTTCTTTCGGTGGTAGGCTTTTGGAAGAATCTACCTCGGACCTATGCATTTCCAAAGGAAAGAGGTTCTTGCCGAATTGTACGTGGAAGTGGATGCTGCCCCAAATTAACACGATGATTTTTATTTAAGATTTGAAGGCCTCGGAGAATCCTTGCGTCCTTTTTTGCCTAAGCGAGACGAAGTTGTTGACATCCTTGAAGCCGAAAGTGGTCGATGGAACGACGTGTTACAGAGGAATTCGTGATATCTGCATAGGTGGGATCTGCAAAGAAATCCCGTGCGATCTGGACATGGAATCTCAGGCAGTCGAAGATGTATGCGGGGTGTGCAAGGGTGACAGTACTTCCTGTCTTCTGAAGGAAGGAACTTTGGTACTGGGGGAACAAACACGTTCGTACGATATTTTTGCTTTGGATGAACCCACGCGTGGTCGGAAAAAAATAAGGAATGCGTACGTTCTCAGGATTAAAGAAGATCTTGGACGTGCCAGCAGGTGCGAAGAACGTTCGCGTCGAGGAAGCTCAACCGACCAAGTCAAGAATAGTCGTTAGGAGTAAGAATGCAAAAAATGTGTTAATCGACGGGTAAGCAGTCCATGACGTTTTCGAGCCGATTAAGTTATTGGACGATGTGCAACAGTATTGGGTATAAAGCCGCAGTGCGATTATTTCAGTACCCGTTTAGGGATGTTCGATGTGCCAGGATCAAAGGCCTGGCTTGGCATGATACGAGCGAAACAGGAAGCCCTCAATATCCCGGGACCGATTACGGAGGACTTGGTCATTCTGGTAGACTTAAAAATATCGACGTCAGTTGGGTTCATCGTATTGCGTTAAAAAAAAAAATATTTCCTAGGTTTTCCCGAAGGAAAACGTTACGCTGAAATTCTCCCTGGGACTTAAGCAAGATGTTCCAAGAAAAGGAGAGTTTGATTGGGATTTTATAGAGTGGTCCAGATGTAACGCTCCGTGTGGTCCTGGGGAACAAGTCGCAAAGCCTCGATGCGTGGAGAAGATCGGAGGCCAAGTCGATGAGATATATTGCAGAAACATATCGAAACCAGAAATCAGAGTTAGGCCTTGCAACCAGGCTCCCTGTGTGCCCAGGTGGGAAAAATGTCAAGAGCCTGGAATTGCGTTCAGAGATGACGTTAGATAGAAATAGAAGAAGTGTACATATTTTTTGCAGATGGATGATAGGCGACTGGCAAGGTTGCGTACCTTGTTCACCGGGTTGCAGAAAGACGCGAGCAGTGAAATGCATTCGTCCCGTTGGTCACGGAGAACAGGAGGCGGACATCATTTCTGATGTCTACTGTCAGGGTCCAAAGCCAAAGGAGTCAGAAAATTGTAATTTCCGGGGACGTCGAGATAGTTCCTGGTGGGGTTATTGGGAAGATAATGAGGCCGGAATAGAGGATGACGCCTTAACCGACGGCTCTACCATTGGACGAGGTCTACAATCGAGAACCAATCAACGGAACACCGGTGGGTTCCACGATCACGTAGAAAACGAGATGAAAGACATTGGTTTCGCAAAATGTGAAGATGCAGAGAACACGTCATACGATGAAAATACTTTCGATGAGGTGGATAAAATCGGGTCGAAGATGCCTCGTAGAAGCACTTCCGAAGATGGCCAGAGATCGAAGAGGAACCAAAAGCATACAAATGCGCTGGCCAAAAAGAACACCGATGAATGTACCGAGAGACCAATTGAGGTCCATAAAATAAAGAAGGGTCAAGTGGTCATCGACAAAGAGGACATCAAGAATCTTACGCTGACCATCATACTCGAACGCGATGAGGACAACAACATAATCAACTTCCCTAAAGACTTTAAGCCACAACCGCCAGAAAATGGGACGGATTTCACACTGGCCGGCTTGGATGCCATTAGATATATCCAGAGGATACAAGAGGAGGGAAAAACGACGCCGGAAGCGCCTCCACCATGAAGATTGGTCCTCGAGATCGTTCCAGGACGCTTATACTAATCGGTCGTATGATCGACCACAAAAATGTACCGTGCTACCTATTTCATACGGAAATACTTTGAGGAAAGTTCATTTTGCCGTATGAGATTGATTCAGCCAGGGGCTCGTCAATAACGCGTTATCCCATTTCCTTCAGCCTTTGCGTCTTAGCCCTTTTGGGATAAGAGAGAATTTCGGTTTCCCCTCGCGTAGGAATCGAGATCGTCACTAGTGTATCGCTACTCCTAGATTACGAATTCTATTTTTACGATCAAGTCCGTCACGGTTCTTCCACTCTCGTCATGAATATGTACATACTTGTGGTGTCGTGATTATAAAAAATATAGCTAAACGGATTAAAGGTGCTTTAAATCGGCGCAAATTAAGTTTTATTCTCAATCTCATTACATCGTTGAAAATCTTACGCTTAGCGAGGCGAAAGCTCTAGGATCAGCTTTCCCCCCCGAGTTTTAGGTCTCGGTTTCGGTAACCGGGGTCGTGGAGCACTGTTTTCCAGTGGAAGATGTATTATCCCCTCCTCCAGTGGAATTGTGGTTAACCATTTCTCCGATGAGCTTGATGGCTTCCGCGCCTTTGTAGATCTTCTCTTGTTTCGTGTCAATGGCCACGGGTGCAACGTCGCCTTCCTCCTGGAAGCCTCTATCCGACATATTTGAGACAAAAAATTCGTCTCTGATAGGTGCGACATACAACCGGGCACGGTCCGGTCTGATGGTATCCTTAACGATGGTCCCCGGCTTTGGCGTCGTGAATTTCTTGCCCTCGGGGCACTGAGTGCTTCTCTTGCGCTTGTCTTCGGTGTTTCTCACCCACTCTCGAAGTAGCTGTCGGAAATCATCGGCTACATCTCGTTTCTCCGACTTTAAGACGGATCCTCCGAAAGACTTTTCCAAGTAGCGTGCTATTCCCAAGTCCACAACCTTGTCCAGCATTTGGCGCTGTTCCTCGATAGTCAGGCCTCGGCTGTTCTCCAGATCCTTGACGTCTTCCGTTTTCGACTCGCGAGTTTTCTTTGGACACTTCTTGCGGCAAGGTCTCGTGCCGACGCATTCCTCTTGCTGCTTTGGCACTCGACCTTTGCATGCGTTCAGATTCGCTTGCACGTCATCGCCTCCGGGATGAGCCGCTGGTTTCACGCATTGCACTTTTCGACGCCTGATGCCTTTCTTGCCGTCGCAGGCATTGCACTTGCTCCATTGACTTACTCGCCACCTGAACAAAAAAAAATTTAAATAGACGTAATTCCAAAATTTAGCTTGAATTAAAAAAATCTTGTCAAAAAATATTCGAGGATACTTTTAAAGCAGTGGATTAACTCACTTTGGCTGACATGTTTTTTCGTTGCATATTCGACTCTTCGGTTCCGGTTTCGGAATGGATTTACAAAAATTAGGCGTCACTTTCCCGGCTTGCTGTTCCACGCAGGATGCTTCAGAAATCTGTTAATATACGCGGACAGTTTCTTAACGCAATTATTTGCAATTTAATACAATTGTAGAACACCGTGATAGCGCGAGCAATTATTTTACCATTGTACCACCACCGCATTTCGCACTGCACGAAGACCAGTCGACAAACTCCCAAATGTATTTCGGGGTATAAGTCGAATTAGTCGACTTGACATAGTATTTGTAGTGTATCCCAGGATTCTCGTCTGCTTTGAAGAACACGTACTGCCACAATTTAATACTATTAAAATCTATTCTATCTTTACTCCGAAGTACGAACGATCATTCGATGGGTGGTTTAAGAGTTTCTAACACCTGGCACAAGCTGTACCTGTACTTGAAGATCTTCCTTAATGGGTCCTTTTATTTCGATCTCCTCTTTCTGCGGTAATGGATGCGAGTATATAGCCAAAGCCCCGACGCATTCGTACTCTCCGTTTCTTTCTTCCCGGCTGAAAAGATCGTGAATATTTCGAAAATCAACTCCGCAAAGAGACGAGTGCTCGTTCCGCCTTTCATTTACGATGAATAGAGAACGGTGCCGGAGACTTACAAATCCGCGTTCAAGCAATATTTATCTCCCTTTTCCGGCTTCAGTGCCAAGCAGTTCATACTCTCGTCTTTTTCCGATATCGTTATACTTCTGCTTCCCTTCGGAATCGTCACAACTTTGTTGTAACCTGTTGAATAATTTCACCTCGTTGTACATGCGTTACGTTAACGTATACAGTCACGCGTTTAAATGATCGATATCCAATTCTTTGACGATTCATCTTCATCGACGTACTCATTTTTCCCTTATTTTTGAACGTCCCCTCGACAGGACTGCACTGGGTGCCGTCGCCTTTGCAGATCCCGCATTGATCTTCTATCGCGTCCGAATCGATTACCCAGTCACAGCCTACCTTCTGAAAATTAAAAATATTAAAGCACCAGTGCCGAGTATTTAATTTCCTCTTGGGTGGATACCCTGCAAGCCCCGGCGAGACACATATGATTTGTTCCTCCTTTACACGGTGTAGCGTCTTTCGCCGTTGGTGACAGCTTCACATAGGTGTTCCGTTCGTTGATACAGTACAGAGCGCATACGTCTTTGTCCGACATGAGATAAGGGGACCAAGTGTGCAATCCATCCGACAGAACCGTCTGGTTATTGTACTCCGCGCATTGAACTGCACGAAACGATGGTTTGTTCGGATCGCAAGGCTGGATCGAGAATTCCAGAATTAGAGAGTAGATCTTTCCATTTGTTAAGTGGTTTAGAAACTCGTGCTCACAGTCGTGTTGCAGGTAGAGTACTTTTTCCGCTCTCCTATGCAGTACCTGCCCCCGTTGGCCGGAGCAGGCTTATTACATTCCCTTTCAGACGTTTTAACGCCACCTCCACACGTCCTGGAGCACTCGCCCGCAGGGTTCCATTCGCCCCATCCGCCGTTAACCGCTGCTGGTCGCGAACCCGCTTCCACGCATTCCTGGTGAATGCACCACTGCAGGCAAAACGGAACAATTAACGAGCATTTCTATTTTCGAAATCCGAAAGGCTACATGGAAGGCACGGTTTAACGAGACCTTGTTTTCGCCGCACTTTGTTCCTTCGGCGGGTGGATCGCCTTTAGATTTACAGGAACCGCCCATCCGACACCAGAGTTGCTTGCAGAAATCACCCTGAAAAAAAATTTCGGTCGCTGACCACGGTCCTGGAAAATTTCGCACGAAGGAAGGGTTCCTGCAGTCACCTGGCCCAAATCGCACAACTTCGATCCAGGAAAACCCATGTCGCACTGATACTCGGCATCGTACATCGCACCCGGCAGCATCCCTGGGTACTTGTACTTCTCCGGTGGATTTCGGGGATCGTCGTTCAAGCAATCACCGAGACCGCTCCTACGGTTGGTAAAAAGCACAATAGAAGAGGCACGTCAAGGAGAAGGCAATTGTCGTGCGCGAGAACGAGGATCTGGTACTCGAGGTACGAGGTGATGAACTTCCTGCTGCAAGCCGACCATCTCAGCGTGAACATCCCGACGTACGGCGACATTATAAATTGGCTGCCATCCTTGTCTTCGGGCTCGCATCCGCTGATTTCTACCGTATCGTGGGAACACCCCATGCTACGGGGCAGAGGAACGAGTGATCAACGCGGCACGTAGGACGGAAACTACTTCGGAACTTGTACGTACACGTGGCCGACTTCGTGAGTTATCACGATGCCCAGGACAAGCCCGGCGTCCTCGTTGATGCAAGCTGCTTTCTCCGGATCGCAAGCTGCAGCCACGTAAGCCAGACCCAGGAGGTCGCAGCCGCTGTCCGAGGCGCATATGTCGTATCTGTCAAAGGAAACGATGTAATCGGAATTCGGGGTCCGGATAACATCCGAATTTCCAGACCCACCGGGTAACCAGAACGGCAATGTCGTGATGATTCGGATGATCGTGATCCTTAGGATTCATCTTGTTCGACCACGCAGCGAAACTGTCCAACGTTTTCTCCGCCGCTGGGCTAATGTGCAAGTCTATCTATAAGCATATTGCATCAACGATCGGAAGGTGGGGCATCTCACGGACGAATGGTGGAAACTGCCCCATTATTTTTTCCCTTACTCTCGTCGTTGGTGGATTTCTCATTACCTCGTCCTTCTGGAGCTCCAAGTAGATCACTCTGACTATGACCACGTCTATTTGGTTTCCGGTGGAGCCGTCGTGGTAGAAATCCGACGCCATGTTCATGATCGTGAGGAGATACGACTCGTAGTTGGTTCCATTGTGGTAGTCCAAAAATCGTCTGTCGACGATCAAGGCGACTTCGATGTATCGATGAATACTGTGCGTCCCGGATGACGGCTCCTTGCGCTTCAGAGCGTTTGGGTTATTCTCCAAAAGTTGTTGCCTCTTGGCCAACTGTTCGGCCCAAGCGGCTTCCCAGTTGTCTGTTAACATCGGAGTCGTCAGCTCGTACCGGTTCCGCCGAAAGAACGATAATTCGGGCGCGCGATTTAAAACGTGCGAAGAAAAGCTAACCGTCCGTTGCGCAATGACTTCTCCGTTCCCTTCCTTCGGTCCTTTCGTGAGGGGCTGATCTCTTATAAGCCATGTGAACGTGTTGGCCGTCCGCTGCAGGTTCCGCCTCGCTTATTGGCTCGATGAAATATCGTCCTTGATTGGTCTGTACGTAGCCGGCCTGCACATGCGATTTCATTACTAAGTATATCGCTTATCCCGCAATACCTCTGGCGGTGCGTTACCGCAACCGTTCCTACGCTTTTCATCTTATCCGAGCTCTCTGGTTTAAAATTTATTTACCACTTACCGTTGCCACTCCCATGTAACGACATCAACCGCGGAAATATTCAATATTCAATATTTTTTAACGTTTCGCCGTTAATTATTCTGCTCTGTCTACGGTTTATCGCGATCACTCGTATCCGACTCTCTTAGCTCCAATGGCGTTTCACGGGGAGGGGACAACAGCGTATATCGGGTTCGTTACGTGCGGACACGTATCGATCACCTTGCTTAATCGATAGCGGTGTTTTACTGCAACAATCCCCGCGTTATTCATCCTATCTCGTTCCCCGACCCGGCATCGGCATTCTCGAGCGGGGACCGCGGGAGAGACCGCGAGGAATTTAATCTATCGCTCAAAGACTCTCTGAAAAAATCCGTGAATAATCGCTTCGACCGCGGATGCGTCCAAAGGCGACGATCCGCGACGTCTTCGCGCGAGTCGTCCTCCTCGACCAGGGTCGGCGACCGACCGCGCCGGACGCGTCCTACGTCTAGCGAAAATTATACGGCGGATCCCATCCGTCGCGTATCGATCGTCGCGCTTAATCGATATCGGTGTTTTACCGCGATCGGTCCCACGTTTCCCCATTCTCCGAGGCCCGCGATGGCGGCGGGAGCGCACCCACGCGGTGCGTCCCTGCTCGCGCGTCCCCCGGCCGAGCTCTCTAAGCGAGCCTCTTATTACATCTTAAACGCATGCAAATTAATAATTGCATTTGCATATAGATCGAGCCGCGTTGCTCCACAATGTCGCCGATTTGCCGCGGCGAACGATCGTAAATCGCGGATTAAAGCGTGACGGCAATCGGCGAACGAGCTCCGGTCAGATCTAGAAACTCGACCACGCATTGGTCTGCCGATGCGATTAAGCGATACGTTCGAATTCGCTCTAGAATGCGCGAGCGGAACGGCTCGTTGCCATTGGTCGGGGATTTTTACGGAAGGCAGCGGGTGTGACTCGGTCTTGGCTCTTGGCCGAAGACTCGATTCGATCCGCCCAATCGTTGCGAAATCGGGGGCGCGACGAGGGATTGCGAAACGCGGACGAAAGGTCTACTAACGACGCCGTCGCAGAGGGACAGGGCCGCTCTGGAGTTGTCGTGGCCCCTGACCACGCCTCTATAGTGGCACTGCCGGTCGGGCAGACTCCTGAACGCGACGGCGTCGTTCAGGTTGGCGCCGTCGAGGGGGGCGCTCCTCGTCTCGACCACCGCTTTCGGCGAGATGAACTCGTGGTGAGGCTGCAGCTCGACGTGGTGGTCCATTCCGTTGAACGGCAGCACGAGGTGCAGCTCGTCGCCCCTCTGCCGGTCGCGATCCTCCTCGGAAGAGGACCTCTTCTGGCGCCCGACCACCTCCCGCCGGTCGTAGAACTCCGGCAGGACGTAACTCCGGAAACTGCCGTCGTGGAAGACGCGCCGCGGCACCAGGAACTCCGGGCTCTCGACGTCTCTCGTGTATCTGCCTTGGAGAAAAAACGGAAACTTTTAATCGCCTCTCCGGATGACAAGGGGACTCCGGCTCCGGCCCGGCCGGTGAGAGGAATCGTTCCTCGAGCGAATTTCCTCGAATGGGACGATAATAAGCTCGCGAGATATCCGGAGGGTAACTCGGGCGGAAGAGGTCGGCCCGTAAAATCTTTACTGCACCTTCGATGAGGAAGCTCGGTGTTCCAACGATCGACAAGGCCGAATTGCCTGGAAAATGCCTTAGCGCTACTTGCGCGAACTTAGATCGAAGGATAAAGGGATTCCGTTGCGAGTCACCCTGGATAAGGCTTTGTACTCCGAGCATAATGCAAACTAACTATTCGAAATTACACTTTGTACATTTTCCGCGACGCCGCGGAAGGGGATTTCGAAGAATGTGCCTCGCCAACTTTTACCGGCTCTTCCCGATCGCCTGGAAAGTACCGCCGACTCCTGGAACATCGAAGGGATCGCGGACGAATTTTTTCACTCGAGAATCCTTCTCTCGCGATCCTTCTTCGGCGAGTTCCCAGGAGTTGGCGAACGTGGCCAGGCTCGATAGGTCGTTGGGAATATAATTAACAGGTAGATAGTCAGTCAGCGCTCGTTTTAAGGGGCCTTTTAGATCCGGACTGCACTCTTCCTGGCAATAAATGAAAGCGCGCGACCTCGTCTTTACGACACCTGTAAAAACGTAATCGGGGAAGGTGGAGGCCCCTTCGATCTCTCCGGGAGATCCTTCCAGGATCTTGAAATCTCCCGTTTCTCCTCTCCACCGCCGACCGTCGGTCCAGGGTTCCGGTCGCGCTCCGCGTCCGCCATAGACGCGTGTACGCGAATACGCGCAAACTCGTCCATTGACCGTTCTCGGTGGTAACTTTGCAAACACGGGGACGAGCCCGTATTAACTTTCCCGGTAAATTGTTTAGGACGGTTCCCCAAGTGCTCGATGTAAATTTAATGAGCGTCCCTTTACTTCCTACTTTAACTCGCTTCCCCGTGGAAGTACAAAGTTAAGAACGATACGGAACTTCACCTTTAGAGAGAAGTTCCGCGGATCCGTATCTGGATTCGCCAGATGTCGAGGCGACCAGTCGGACGTGTAACACGATTCGCCGATTCGTCCTCTCCCTCGTCGGTAAACTATTTTCTCGGCATTGCAGAGAATCGGGAGTCGACTCGTCGGAAGAGGGTCTACCGAGGACGGGCCGCTTCCGTCCTGGGGGAGGTGGCCGATGTACCTCTGCGAAATCGCGCTAACGTTCTTGTTTTCATTTAATTTCAACTCCCGGAGGACTTTCCACGAGTTTTCACATTACAAACGGTCCGACCATCGACGGATGAGGAAACCGCGTGTCCCAGGGAGACGCGTTTCGGGTTCACCCGGTGAGACAGAGGGGGGCCAAAAGTTACGAAAGACTGCACTCGATCCTTCAGCGGAGTAAAGAAATCATTCTCGACGCTTAGAAGCCGATGGAAACTCCGCATCCGCGGAAATAGGACGACGCGGGGGAATCGACGAGACGTGGGTTGTCGAGAGAAGGATTTGCGATGCGATGCATGCCTACGTCGGGGTTTCGCGACGCGATCGACAGTATTTTGGCACACCACCTTCGGAAGCGCTCATCCTACGGGACGGGTGAGCGGTCCAATTTTCGGGAGATACGTGGAATTCTCGTTCCGAGGTGGTAGAAGAACGAACGAGGCGACGAATTACCAAGGGAAATAACGACGGACGACGCGGTTTCGTTCGGACGGATCGCCTTCCCACTTACCTACCATGATACACGTTGCCCGGCTTCCGCTGAAGTTCATCCAGCATACTGCCGGTACAGCTAATTACAAAACTAGAGGATATCAAAAGCAGCAATCTCACTTTCATAACATTAATCTAAACGGTGTTTATGCGCCGCAATCGTCGCGTGAACAATGAAACGTCACGAGCCGCGAAACGCGCGTTTCGGACGGTCGTCGCTTCTTTCCGGAAGGCGCGCGATTCATTTTTCCCCCCGAATCGCGAGCCACTCTAGAAGGCCTCTGCAATTTCCTTCGTACAGGGGGTATAATTAGAACGATTTAACGCGATCGAGTAGCGAACTCTGGCCATAGGTAAATCGGGTCGAGCGTCCTCGACGATGGTCACCGAGCGTTCCGCGATTTCACGAGCACGTAGGCTCGGATCGATGCGGTATCACTTGTTGCACTTAATTCAATGATATCGGCAAATAAGCCCCGAGTGCGAGGGAAGTTGTTCGTTTGACCGGGAGATATTTAATTTAGCGGCGCGAATCATAAATAATCCACTCGCTGCGCCGCATCGAATTTCGGGTCGGAGGTGCACGGCGAGCGTTTAATCCGACACGGATCGCTCGCCGATGCCTCGCGGGGCGTTTTCAGGAGGGAGCCAATTTCCATCGTTGGGCGCAACGAGTTGCTCGTTCCTTAAAAGCGATCGCAGGGACTTTCGTTTCGACCGCCCTTGACTCCTCGAAGTTGAGACACCTGGTGATAATTTAACGAAGCGTGACGACATAATCACAGCCCCTCGACGTAACTCCGACATCGCACCGAAAGGAAAAACGGTGTCCTCGAAATCGACAGTTATGCGACGCGCATAAACGGTCATTAAAAGTCACCGGCTGAATCTGCAACGTGTAAAGTCTTACATCGCGGCGGTAACTCCGCTCGAAGTCGAATCGAGGCAATCGCCGTTGGCTACGCTCGCTCGTAAATTTAGGTTCAGCATGCTGAAACGCACTCGAGACACGTTTAGTGCATTTCGGATGTACCTAGTGCGAACGGAAACCCGTTCGGCGATTTTAACGCCGTTGGGACCGACACCGTAAATAAAGCTTAACTCGCGATGCACTTTGTTTTATGGTAATGAAAATTGGCGGCGAGGAACTAACGAGGGCGAGTGGCGAGTCGATTAGCAGCGGGCTCCGATTCGGCTCGCCTTTTGAGATTCAAACGAGGCCTTTTATTGGCTCCGAGTTACGCCGCCTGGACGCGCCCGTTGTCGCTAACTCTATTAATGATTATTTAAGGCGCGTTATCGAGCCGCGAACCACCGTCCACCTTGCGAATAAAGTTGTTCGTTGCCGGTGAAATCGAGCATAAGACTTCACACGTAGCGAGCTTTAACGGCGCGTTTTAACGAGCGCTCGCTCGCGCGTACCAGCGTCCGAGTCGTGTGCCGGTCTCGTCGGACACGGCCTGTGGCCTGTTTCAAAAAACGAAACGTCGACCTTCCCCGTGCTCGAATAATGACACGGTGCACCCGCCGGCTGTACCGTGTGCACTTTTATTACGGACCGCGAAGGACGCGTAGCTGTAAAAGTAATTTCGCGTTCGAGCGGAGCCCTACTCCGACCATTCGTAACGCGGTCGCGAGGAACTTTCCCGCGGAGGGCACCGTAAACGGAACCACCCGGAAATCGGTCGTCCCCTCGAGAAGGGACCGTACCTCGGGATGGACGGAAGAAAGGACCGAGCTCGGGATCCGCGGATTCGCTCCAGGACGCGCGCCGCGACGCAGCTCCGAGGGGAGCTTTTTCTCGAGTCCTCCTTCCGGCGACGCTTCCTCCGAGACGTCGATCCTCGTTATTTTCGCATTTGGCCTTTTATTCGCGTCGCGTCGACCGCCGGTGATTCGGGTACGCGCGGCCACGTGCGCCGGTCCTTCGAATCTCGTTCGCGGGAATAAATTGGCGCCGATAATAACGCTCGACCGATCGGACCGGGCCCATCAATTCCGTGGGCCCGATGTAGAAAAAGTGGCGTCGGCACCTCAAAGCGATCCCACGTCCTTTTTAGGGGGCACCCGACGAGGCTACTTGGTAATAACGCAAAAAGTCCCTCGAAAGTAAAGGCTTCGTACAATGTATTTCGAGCGGGAGACGTACGTGTTTTTAATTTTCTGTGCGTACGTGGAATGCAATAACGAGGGTACGTATCGAGCAAACGTCCGCTCGGCTTTGCGTACACGCGTATCGAGGAGCGAGCGCATGTCGAGGTACATATCCGGACGCGGATGTGCACAGAGAGCGCGCGTCGGTGTCCGTACGCCCGAGTATATTTGCCAGGCTGACCATATATGGCCTCAATCAGCCCCTGGATTACATGCACGCTATGGGTCAATCGTGGCGGACTTTTTTCACGTGCCGCGAGTACGCGCGCGTACGTACGAACAATTGCTGCCTTGTTCGACGACCAAGGTTCCGCGGGCCGAACAAGAGACGCCCTCGCCGATCGATGCCCGCGATACTCCCGGGGACGGTCTCTCGAGTACGCGTATTTACGACAGGTGCACTTGGCGTGGAACGACTTACGTGAAAAATGGGCGCCACCGTTGTCACGCGACTGCCATCCGCGTCCGTCGATCGAACTTCCGGAAATAAATATTCCGTCTCCGCTCCGAGGCCCGTCAAGTCGAGGTGGAGACCGACCTCGAGGAAGTCGTTCCTCGACGAGGATCGAACGGGACGCGTCGACGAGAGTTCGCATCCGAAAGAATTAAGCGGTTAGATGGACGTTTACGCGCTAATGGGGAATATTTGCAAATTATCGCGCGCGTCACCGCCCCCTACATCAGCCGTGGCGAGTGCCTTCCGCGTGAATTATTTCATTAATAATTACCGCCCATAAAACGATCCCTATAATTCTCGTATCTCTCCGAGAAGCCGGGCGGGTATCTTCTCCGCGCCGACTCCCAGGTAACGACACTTATAATATCCCGGACCCCGCGAGCTCCGCGCCCAGCAAAGGAGCGGATTAACCGAACGACAGTCCGGCTGAATCGATGTTAATGGTGTCGTCGGGATCAATGGGCGCAGGCTCGGTCTAATTATAAACTATTTATCCCGGGCAAACCGCGGCTAAGCGACCGCTCGGTTTCTCCTCTTTGGTTCGACGCTCGTCGAGGTGAGATACACGCGTTTCCCAGGCGATCGGTAATTGATCGCCGCATAAATTACGTTTATCGTGTCACCCAGGACTGGAGGGAAGATGGGGGACTCGAAAAAAGGACGAGGGAGAGGGGGACGGGCATTTATCAGGATCCAGAAAGACGGAGGATACGAAACGCGCTCTCCCCGCCACCATCGGAAGTGCCGCTCGCGGTGCCACTTGCGGTGCCCGTCCAACGACTCGGATTCGAAACGAAACGCTAACCCGAGCGCCGGGATGCCGACGTGCGGCCAATTATCCGTTTCGCGAGACGACGACCGTCGATTTAATCCTTCCCGTTATTTACGGCCGTAACTCAGCGAGTCCCCGACCGAAGATCGGCGGATGCGCCGATTTCCCCGGCGCCTCTTCAAGGAAGGGAAACCGATCGAGCGGTTTCCCGGGAGCCGTCGGCCGTGGCCAAGGATCGGTTCGGCGAACGGTTCGTCCTGGAACGCGGTTTAAAGGCCCCTCTGGCAGTTGAGTGCCCGAAGGCGTGGGAGGGAGAATTCAGGCCCGCGATGTAAATTGTACGAGTCTTTTATGTCACTCCTACGGACGGTGCTCGGCTCTGGAAGTCTCGGCACCGGGACGGTATGTCTCGCGAGTGTTTACTGCGCAATGAATCGCCGCATGCGGTTCTCGGCCGAAGATTAGGCGAGATCGGAGCCGCGAAGAGGCCTCCTCGGTTTACCGCGCGAGACCGGGTCGCCACTTCTTCGGACAATTTCATCGAGATCCGGCTAGCTCGGCCTTTCGCAACGGCCGAACGAGACGCCTGTATTTCGATCGGGTCTAACTCAGCCTCTGTGTCGATTCGCGCTGTCCGCGACACGCGGCGATAAATTCATTTTCCAGTCCGGAGTCGGCCAGCGGGAAAATGGGAAATAACCGGGTGGGTAAATAATCGAGCTGTTTATCGAGGCGCTCGTTACAGTCGGTTGATCGCCATCTTGCAGTTCGGCTACCGTGTGCGCGAATCCAAACCCAATGCACCTCGCGGGATACGCTCCGCTAACTTGGCCGAAGGTGTACCTACGGTGTCGGCGTTGGGTGCCGGTTTAACTTTTGCTTCGACTCGATCGTCGGGAAGGAATCGGACGCCCTCGCCCCGTGCAATTTTCCCTCGTCGTTTCCGTTCGAACGAACGACACTCCGAATTCGATTCTCTGGTAGCGTCTACTCTTAACGACGCTGCGACTAATTAACGCGGTACGGCGTCGGTACCGATCGGGACGTAATATTTTATCCGGATAGATCCTCCCTGTCGATTTGATTCATCTCGCTAATTGACTCGTTCGCAAATAAACATTCGCCCTTTGCGGTACACGCCGGCAGGATGTAAACGAGCGGCGGCGGAGAAAAGCTCGGAGATCTCCGCAATGAACACCGGCGTTTTATTCGCGCGTTTCCATGCGTGCTCGCGTACGCGCGTGGTTCCGTGGAACGGCCACGGACAGCCTTACAATCTCATTAGACTATATCCGAGCGATCTCTCGAGGAGGATGCACGACCAAGAAGACTCCGGTTTTCTTCTCGCCGGTGCCCACTCCGGCGGCGATAAGAACGGGCGCCAACATACAAGAGCAAAACGCGCTCGAACAAGGTGGCTGCGTCGGACGGAATACGCAAACGGTTACGGAAATAATTACACCGACCTTTGCTTGGCAAAAAGGGAGCCCATCCGTTCTCCCCGCGGAGAAGCGAACGGTCGGTCGGGGAACCCGGTACGATTCGCGACTCGCGGAGCCACCCTCGGGTCTTCGGCAACGATGGCGCGACGCTCGCGAGAAGCTGCCGTAAATTAATGGTCTAACGGAAAGATCTCGAGAGCGACTCGGTGGACGAAGAGCAACGGACGGGTCGTTACGCTTTCATTAGACCGTATCCCCGAGATCTCTCGAGAAGGCTGACCGTCCTAGAAGAACGCTTCTTGTTCCTCTTGGTCGTTCTTTGCTTCTCCGCTGGTTCTCGAAGGCGCCAACATGGACGAACGACACGCGAGGTGACGTCGGATGGACCCGATAAACCCTGACCAGCCGGACAAGCCGACCGCGGCGGATAAAATCGGATCCTTCGCGTTGTCTCGAGAAGCCTCAATGAACCAATCCGGTTTCTTCCCTTCGCGAGTCGGTATTCTCTCTCGCTAACAAGGGCCCTCCGAGATCTTTCTCGGCGATAACGGTATCGAAAAAATAATATCGGGAGTTTCAAATCGAGCCGAGGGCCCGCGAGCAAAAAGTCGGTCCCGCGAGGTGGCTCGACCGGACTTGGATCGTTTATTCCCGATGTTGCGATCGACGGAAGTCCACACCCATGCATCGATCATCGGATATATCGCGGGTCGAAGTTAAGCGCGTAACGGTGAGTTACGGCGGCATTGTCAGCGGCTCCAGTAAACGGCACTTCCCGATGCGCTGGTATTTACTCTCATTACCAGAAGCGTTCCGCTGCATCTGCAGCGATGCACTTAACGCCAGATTTAGAACGCCGTAGATTGGGTGCTCGCCGAAGATATATTACCCCACTGACGGTTTACGTGATAATAAGTGCCGGCCAGCTTCACCGAGTTTCTCGACGCACATTACATACGAGCGTGGGCTGATCTACCGATTTTACAATAACTAACATTATCGATTGAATCGAGTCGCTGCGAATCGCCTTTTGCTTTCCCTCCTCCGGCCGGTGATTTATACACCGATTCATCACGCGCCATCGATCTCGTTCGGCTTCCACATCGAGGAGCGCGTGCTCGCTTTTAACGCTTGCATCCAACGATTACGAGACGCGCAAAAGATGGCGAGCGCTTTCCACGGTGGAACGTTCCGCGGAGGTTCCGGACGCCCGAATAACCGCGAACCTCGCGGGCGAGCTCCGCTCCCGCGAAGAAACCGCGCGTTCCCTAACGAGAAATCCCGCTGGCGAGGTCTTCCGCCCTCCCGCGATACGTCGGCCTCCTTCTCCATCGGTGTGTAAAAAAGCGACGTCGATTTCGCCGAACGTGGAGTCGGCTCCATCTCGTTTCCTGAAAATTCCCATCCTCCCGGTACCGCTCCGGCCGTCGTTCCCCTTCGCGGTTCTCCTCGCTCTCCCGAAAGCCTCCTTGCCGCCTTCTCCTGCATCGCGTAATTAATTCCAGGTGCGGGGTACGGTGCGAAATAACGTTGGGTTTAAAAATAGAACGCAAAAGTCGTCGAGGGTAGGACCGTCGAAGACGTCGGAGTCGGTCGACGCGTCCACCTACCCCTTCGGATCGCGGATCACCTTCCGGTGCTTAACCTGGACAGGTCGGTTCGCCGAGACCGCGAGCTAGGTGGACGCGTCGCGACGCCTTCCTACGATTTCCACACCGTCAACGGACACCTGCTTCCCGGCGACTTCTCGAGGATTTCTCGGCCACGACCAGCTCTCGGCGCGCGTACTTGTCCGCGTGGGCCGGCGGTCCGATTTTGGAATAGTTAGGCAGAAGGTGGTCTGTCCGGATCTTCGATTCCACCTCGACTTTCCCTCTCTTTCCTTCCCTCGCGTAACCTCGTTTCCAGGATCTCCCTCTCGCTCGCATTCGTATTTAATGCTTACCTTAAACCGCCGCCTCGAGTCGGCGCGGCGGGAGAGAGACGCGGGCCCACGGCCTTTGCGAGAACGAGTTCGCTTCTGCGGGACTAGTCCCACCCAGGCCTCGTTTGCGGGAGCGAGAGAGCGAGAGTGGCTCGAAGAGCAAGGAGAGACGCCGTTGCTCCTTCCTTTGATCTCGCGTCGATACCGTTTCATCGAGTCGGCGTTGGCCCGCTGTCGGCCGAACGACCGGCAGATGCCTCCTTCGTCGCGGCGCCGGACCTCTGGTCCCGTCCGGACGAAGGGCTCCTTCGCCCGAGGTGGAAGAAGTTGATCGGCGTTAAGCGTAAATCACCGACGAGGGTGACGTCTGCCCGAGTCCTCTGGCGCCGGTTATCTCGAAAATTAAGAAATTAGCCCATCAAAGTCTCGTTCGAGTTTCAGCGGGGACCGCTCCCGAAGAAGCGAGCCCACCGAAATCTCGCTCGTAAAGCGGAGGACGAGGTAACGGGAAGAGATCGGAGATAGGGGAAAGAAAGATAACCCGTCGTCCGTCGTAGGACCGTCGAATTCTCCATTAGGGTGTACCATAAATAGCTATAATTTTGGAGAGAGGACTAGGTGCCCCCTTTGTCCGGGGTCCACCTCCTCGGGGAACGGCTTCGCGGCCGAAGTTTCAGAAGTCGCAGCCTCGGAGAAACTCGTCCGCTCCTAGGTAACTGGTCTCACCTAGGTCCCGGCTGCGGGGGAGAGAGAGAGAAAGAGAGAGGAGAGACGCGGACCGAGGAGAGAGAAGGAGAAAAAGAGAAAGAGGGAGAGAACGAGCCGCGTACCACAAGAAGAGCGACCGCCACTAGTGTCGCGACGGCGAGCGTGCCCGCCAGAAGGAGCCGCGCGCCGCAGTTTCGGTCCCTGCGCTCCCGCCTTCCAGATTCCGGCCCGGGAACGGAGCGAACGCGGGGAGGGTCGGACGAGGACTCGCGGGACAAAGAGAGGTCGGCGGGACCCGAGCGCGAATCGGCCGCGGCGTTACGTAAGGGTCCGGGAAGCGGAGCCGGAGTCGCAAAAAACGAGGCGAGGGAGATCGGGGCCCGCGACGTCCTCGGCGGAGGCGCCGTGAGGCCGGACGCGGCCTCGGGAAGAGGGAAGGTGGACCCTCCCGCGGGAGAAGGAGCACCTTCCCGCCCTCGTCGGCCGACGCGGCACGTGGGGCGCCGCGCCGCCGTGCTAGGCGCCGATCGAGAATCCGCCGACGCCGCGGTTCATTCATGATTGGCCGAGCCGACCTCCCTGCGATCGCCCAGTCCGCCGCGATCGGCCCGATCGGGATCGCTCGAGTTAAAGACGGCAGTCTCCTTGGAATCGCGGACCGGGATCGGAGGTCCGAGCCGATCGCTCGCGGATGCGCCCCGCACTGCGGATTTTCTCTCCGGATTGCCGATCGAGGAGCGAGTCGAGGAGCGAGTCGAGGCGACGGCGCCCGGGTCGGCGCGGAGCTCCGCCTCGAGACGAGCAGCTGCCCGAGGAAGAAGTAGCCTCTTCCCGCTCGACTTTGGCAACGGGGAGAGGGGAAAGCGTACGTCGCGGATCGAGTGCGTCGTTACTTTCCCGAGTCGATGTTGCCGTTGATAGTGCGTGGGAGAGGGAGAGCGAAAATGGTCGCCACCGTAATGCCTCGATCGAACCTCTGGTTCGGACGAGGAATCGCTTCCACGGGGTCGATTTTTGCCGTTCGACGAGGTTTACGCGTTACCGATTTTCCTAATCGGATCGACGGAGCCAAAGCCGGTGGGACGATTTGGAACGCTTCCCTCGGTCCTCGCAGGAACTCGTAACGACCAAGGATTACGCATCTCGTAACGACTTTGTAAAAAACTCGAGCGGACGTGCAGCCGCGAGAACGTCTCTCGGCGGCCGATGCGAACCCGGGTTCGCATTAGCATTGAAATTCGTGGAAGGACGGAATTCGCATCGGACGGGGGAACATTTGTATGGACGTCGGCTCCATCCGGAAGCGAGGCCTCGGTCGACGATGTCGCGCGGAATTCCGCGGGTCCGGGAACTCGACGTACCCCGGCCAAGGCGACGATGCGCTTCTTCGGTCGTTACGATCGCGTGTTCCGCATCCTTGCCGTGCGGAATGTAGGCTAAACCACTTTCTGCGCGGAACGCGAGAACGCGAGAACGCGAGAACGCTAGGCATATTCCGGACCGAGCCCGTCGGCGTTCCGTCGCTGCGTAAGCGCGAAATCGGGAAAACGTTGTGCCGCTTCGGCGAGCGCCTCGAGTTATTATTGGTGAGAAGCAGGAATCGCCGATAGGCGCCGTCCGAGAGTATTTCCAGGATGGCTTTCATTTTTTATCGGCTATTTTTAAAGCCCTCGATGAAGCTAGAAATCGTTAGGATGGTGATTTATGTACTCGATGTCAGGGGGGTGGAACGATCCCGAACGCTATTTCTGGGTGTCGCTGGTTCTTCCCGTGTCCTCTGATTTTCATGAAAGCGACGGCCGAGTATCGGCGAGGATTCAATTGCGAGATAAATCTTGAGACCGTCGGCTCTTGTAGGTCCGCGTTATCGAGAACCCGCGACAGACCCTCCGGACAAAGTTTGCCGTTAAACGTCAAAGCTGCGGTTATTTAAATCCGAAAGAAGTCGCGATAAAACCCCGAACGGTCGGTCGGCCATCGTTCGGTATAAATAAATGGCGTCGGTGCATAAATTCGTTCTGACAGGCGTTCGCAAAGTAACGCGACTCGTTTTTCTACAAAACGGAAAGTATCGCCGCAGGATACCGGACGGACGCGTTCTCGCCCTGCTTTTCGGTCGACATCGAAACGGAGGAGTTCCGCTCGCAAAGGCAGATAAAACCGGCATTTTCAATCGTGTCCCCGTATCGATGGGAAGTCGCTTCTACGTCGTATCCGCGAACCGAAGACCCGTACCGCGCATGTAAGCGAAAACGCGCCGCGAACGATTTTTAATTCCCGACCCTCCATTTTCCAATGAAGCGTCGAACGTGGACATCGAGCGTTGCAGAGGTGAAATCGTCGGGTTCTCCCGGTGAGAATTTTCTACCGAAACTACTGGACCGAAGGATGAGCCGGGTCGATTATTATCGGGACATAAAATCGAGATGACTGCAATCCGAAGTCGTCCAATTCGAGTGGCGTCGCGTGCGGCGAGATATTCCGGGATTAATATCGAAGCGTGCCTCCCGATGCGATCTCGACCATCGAACCGAGCAATTTTTCGTTATCGTTTTCGTTCGCAGTTTTGGGAGGCGAGGAGGAAATCCGGAGTCAAACGCGAAGCGATCGGCCTCGACCGATATAAATTGCGCAACGCGGGACAACTCCGAGATTAAAGTTAACGCGCAGAGAATTTCCCGGGACGACGCGTCAAGTATCTCCTTCGAAGAGCGGGGGATCAGGGGGCAACGGCGCCTTCCTTGCATGCCAAAGTACTCGACATAAATCATGCATAAATATTTACCTGACAACGCGGCACCGTCTAATGCGGGGATCCACTTACGATCGATCCGTTATTTCATACTTTTACGACGTCTCGAGCTCGCTCCGGTTACCGGCGAGCTATGCGGCTCTCGATCTTCCCGATTTATTTATGCAAAACGCGCCGCGAAGAAGGCTCCGACTTGGCCCGCCAATCGAGCCGAACGCGCGCCGAGATGCTCCTGTTTATTCAACGTAATGTCCTCGTCTACCGTTCTCGCGATGCTACTTATCGATACGAGACTTCCCCGATCGGTCCGCGGGCGCGAGGGAGTGGGTCCTGGATCCATATAATAGGAAGCGTTTTCTCGACGCCTCGCGGATCGCAAATGGCATCGCGTCGCCGAAGGAACGTCCATTGTTCGCGGCAACTATAAGTACGGAGTCGCAATTACAACGGGAATCGCCCGAATGTAGATCACCCTTAAGTGATTCAGCAACGGGTTAAGAACGTCGTTTCATAAACATGAGCAGGGACCGGCGAATCCTAGACGGGCGTATTTTGATGTCTCTTTGAGCAATTGGCGGGTTTTACCTTGGGTGAACGAAATGTTGAGTCCCTATTCTTTTTTTTTTTTTTTTACGGTTGGCTGACAATTTCCTGCAGCTTTACCGCTAAGGGTGGTTTTGAATTTTTTTTTCTCGCGTCTTCTCGATCTCCGGTTTTGGGCCCTAGGCGAGGTGGCACATCGGGAGGGCGCGTGCGATCGTTATGCTTGGTTTGCCCCGAGAAGGCAGTAAGTCACATTCCGCGGAGATCGGTGGTTTGCTAAGGGAACAAATTCCCCTACGGTTGTCAGCTCCAATCATTGAACGGCATGCTCGAACGAGTTCTGATTACTATGTGCGCATGGCCGGTAAGCGCAAATTGGCGAACCATGACGACCGGCAGCATCGGCGAATGCACTTTGCTTACGGCACCGACGATATCCTCGCCGAATCAAAAATCACCCCGACAGCCGCTTCTCGCGTCGAATTTTTTTATCGAAGCCGGGATGAGAATTTTCACGGTTTCGGATACTTTTTGGCCAACCGGAGATGCGAATTGAAACGTTGTTCGTGTTGCAGATGAAAGGGGCCGGCAAATAGGAAGGCAGGACCGAAGCGGACTCTCTCGCGAACGGTCCCTCGCTGGATGTTGCCGATGTTCCCTGGTATTTTTATTTCTTTGAAAACGCGAAAGCTTGCTGTACATCGAACGGCATCGAGCATGTGGTACTTGCTCATCCTCCACGCCGCATTCGTGCATTCCAGCCCCGCGATTCAACAGCGTCGTCCCTTCGTTAAGGGTGAGTCAATATTTATTCGCTACGGCGACATCGCGTTAATTCATGAAAACCTTCCCGAAGAATTGCATTTTACTTTCCACCCCTGGGACGGCGATTAGTTGTATCAACGTTGGTTAACAAGGTTCGTTATAATCGGCGCGGTCCCCGGTACGCGACGTTTATATCGGTCATGGTTCGTTGTGCCAGGCGGCTGGTAATTGCTACCGTATCGGTTAAGAGGATTAACCGTAATTGCCGTAATCAACGGCACAACAAGTGCCATATAGAAACTGCCGCCTGAAAGCGTACCTTAACTTGATCAAGGACGGAGAGCGTAACTTTAGGCCAAGTTCTCGTCTTGCGACTTACGGGCCGCGTAATGCCCGTTTCATTCACGGTTCTCTAATCCCGGGGGATTGGTGCAGGCAGAAGAAACCTGAGCACGATCTAAGGAGGATCGATGCGAGAATAATGGTGTCTTTTGTCAAGCAACGGGAAAAATGGTCTCTCCGGCCGCCGAGCACGCGTAGAAACTTTCTAATCCGGTAAACGCAATATATTATGGCGTCGTAACAATTACGCGAATGAAGACAAATGGACTCTCTGTCAATGATTCCCGGGAATCGCGGTTCGTGGCTGTCTCGAGGCACTCTTTGAATTTCAAGTACGAGCTTCCGAGAACGATCGCGTGTTCGAGAAAGGCCTCGTTACGTTGTTCGGACGAGAAATATCGCTGCGCGAAGGAAAGCAATGGGCGCAGCATCATTTGTCCGCGTAACGTGTTCTACCAGAAGAAGGGAATTAGTTTGTTCACCGTCAATCTTCGAAGAAATTCGAGAGGCCGAAGTTGCGTAGCTTCCGGGAGAGGGCCTTTTTGAAATTCTGAAATCCAATAAAGGGCGATAAAACTCGAAGGTAAGCGAGGGAAAACTTAGATACAAAAGTTACAACCACGATACGGGAAGCCCTCGCGTCGAAGTCGTGGACGGCGTTTGGCGTCCTGTCGCATGCAAAGCGAGAGGTGCGAAATTAAGCGAGAACGACTTTTGGAAGGGAAATTCAAAAGAAGGAAAAAAGTCGTCGAAAGGTCGCGGGGTCCTGGACGAGCGGAGCGAAGCGTTCAAAGGAGTCGATCAAAGAGGAGCTCCGCGAAAGGGAACCAGTTTTGCAAATCTTCCCAGACGCCACTAATTTAGGATCGTTCTCGGGCACGGTCCTCCCGCGTCACGTTTCGAGTCTTCCCACGATGCTCGGGCTTCCAGTAAATATTTATTCCGAGGGTGGATGCGACGAGAACCGAGGAGAAGACGAGTAAACGCAGCTCGCGAATTCGCTCGTGGCAGGCGTCTGTCTCGGCTGCGTCGGCTGCGTCGACATCGTCGACATCGTCGAAATCGTCGCGGCGAGCCTGCCGATTGGCAATTATCGCGATCGAGGAAATTACCCGCGTGGGGTAGGAGTTGCGTGTTCACGGACGAGAGCGCTCCGGAGCGCAAGGTAAACGCTCGCCGGCAATTTGTCCGCGAATAACCGATCCTCGGATATCCGCGGCCCCCCGGCCGCGGAGTCATTAACTCCGCGGGCGTACGGTAATAAGACGGTATTACCGTCATTTTCCCGGGGCCTGGCCCGATCGCGGTAATTCGGTAATTAATGCGCCGCCACCGCGACGGGGTGGTCCGTCTTCCGAATGACGAGGCTCGTAATAAATAATCACTCTATTACTCGGCGGTACCGTGTAATCGCCGGACGTTCGCTGTTCTTTTTTCCTCGAGTCGAAATGCCTGCCGGAGCGGATCTCGTCGGACGACGAGGGCGGGACGCCGGCCGAGGAGATCCCCGCTCGAGATAGCTGACGGATTTATCACCGATTCCAGTTCCGATCTCTTTTCGGAAGACCGGTCCGCAGCCGCGACTCCTCGGTACGCGGTTATCGAAGCGTCGGATCCCTCTCGGTCGCACACGACGCGACGCGCGCCGGCTCCGAGAGACGAACGGAAAACGCGGGGTCCCTGGTGGTTTCGCTCGCGTTCGTTTAACGCGTTTCCACCTGGGAGTCGTTGGCGTTTAAGCGGTGCCGACATTTATCGACGTCGAGTCGCTCTCAAAACGCGCGTCGGAACATCGGCGACCGAAGTCGGACGCGGCGACCGTCCGGTCGTTTGATCGCGAACCGCCCCGGCAAGATTACCATCCATTTCGGGAACGAGACGGTCGTTCGGAGGTGAAAAACGCGCTCGTTTGCGTAACAAAGATTCGCGCGCCAAAGGAGGACGTTCCTCGGTGTGCCAATTTTCCGGAGGAGCCGCGCTCGTCCTCGCGTGCCCGCTTCGGCGTTTTATCGCGACGATTCCGCGGCCAATAATTTAAGAAGCGTCGCCCACGAGAAGCACGCGACGATACGGTTTAATTCCCTCGTTTCTCCGGGACTTTTCCCTCCGCCTCTCGGCGGAGTCTCGGGTCTCTAAAATAAGGAGACACGCAACGACCCGGCATCCTTGAGGCGCCTAGCGGGTTTGGCGACGCGACGGCCAACCCTTGCCTCCCCATTCATGCGGACCTGTTGAAAAACGCCCGGCCGCATTGTGAATAACTGCGCGGCGTTGCGTGGGCGTGTCGCAATAAATAATGCATACGCATACGCGTGACAGCGGGTGGGTGAGCGTGGCAGCGCGCGCGTGCACACCCGCGTGGGCCCGCTGTCAATGGACCCGAGTCGCTTGTCCTTTTTCGCGCGTCAATGGAGGATGCACCTTCTCCCTGCCGCGCGAGACGGGCCCGTCCTCGCCGGCACCTCGAGATCTTCCGGCGGGCCCGGCGAATCCGGGACGGGTCGACCCAACGACCGCGACGACCCAAGGTTTGGCGGACGAGTCGTTCCGCGCGTTACGCCTCGCCCGGGAACCGGTAATTTGCCGGTAAAAAAGACTTTATCGCCCGCGAATGCAAGAACCGTGCGGCTCCGATGACATTCGATCTCTCGAGTCCTCGGAAATTTGGATCCAACGGCCGACGAGGACATCCGATCCTCCCGGTTCCGAGAGGACATCGGGGATTAAAGTCCATCGGGACACCCGATCTCCTTGATCCTGGGTATCTTGGAATTAACGGTGGAGCCGTCGAGGGTCCGGATCGGACTCGTGTTACCGATCGACCAGCTGTGCCGCGCAGAAATCCGAAATAAAGCCGCAAGCTTGAAAAACGAGCGAGGACCGGTCGAACGAGTCGTCGCCGATCGCCTTCTCAAAATCGACTCCAGAGGCGCCCGCCTCGCGGAACCTCGAAGAATCGGACGCGATAGATTCCGCGGACGTCGACCGACCGATCGTCGCCGCCGGTGAAAACGCGCGTCCGGAGTGCGACTAGACGAGTAAAGTCGCTCTTACTTTCGGTATCGTCGCCGCTTCGCGTCCAGACGGGGACTCAAACCGACGAGACGAGCCAGATATGGCGTTCCGCGCCATCTCGTCCGCCTCCAAATTTGTCGAGTCACCGGTTCCAAAAGAGACGAGCTCGGTATTTTCCATTGGGGCGATTCCTCGATAAATGCAGGCAGAGGAGAGGACCGCGCGACGCGTCCACTACCGTCGAGTCGAATGGAGTCGATCTCTCGCGACGAACCGAATTCTCTGCCGTCCCATCCGGCCACGAATTTACCGCGTCGACGCCGCGGTTCTCGTGGATTTTCCTCGGCGCTCGTTATCGCTCGGATTTCTCGGTTAATTAATGTTTCCACTGCGTCGTTAATTTCGTACCTCCGGCGGGAGTTCGAGCCGCGGTCCAAGACGCCGAAGGATTTCCCACGCGCTTTAAACTCGCGTATTTATTATATTCCGTCGGATCGTTAAGGATAAGCTCTTAACGTCCGCGCATAGTAAGGCGATAAATATTCCTTAAAAATAAAAAATGTCCTTCCCGAACGACGAGGTGTCAGCGTTAAGTCTTACGCATCACCCACCACGTGGGAACGTTTTCGCGCGGTGAGATATGGAGGGACTCTTTCCGCCGGCTCACCTGTCCGCTCGCGGCGAGAACCCCTTCTCGAAAGAAGCTCCTACGCGATCTTCCTCGGATAAGCCGTGATTTAAACCGTTTCTCCAAAAATCGGGCCTTGACCCGAAGCGTCGATCCCAGACTCCGGAGCCGCGTCGAAAGTGGCGTCCCCTCTTCGGCCCTGGAAATTTCGATTCAACGGCGAGTGAGTCCAAACATCCCCTGATTGCGACAAAGACAAGGAAAGCGACGAGGGAACGAAAAACCTCGAGGGCTTTCGAGCGGGTGCGAGACGTGCCATCTCCTCGAGAAGGCTCCGCGTCTCCTTTTTTGCGTGGGCTCGCTCGTTATTACCGATCGACCATGACCCACGCAAAACTTCGTCTTCGGCTTGTCCGCCCCCACACCGGCG
Source organism: Orussus abietinus (assembly GCF_000612105.2). Lineage (NCBI taxonomy): Eukaryota > Metazoa > Arthropoda > Insecta > Hymenoptera > Orussidae > Orussus > Orussus abietinus. Next base: position 3,640,871 of record NW_019396012.1, read on the forward strand.
AATCGGTCACTCTTACAACTGGGGGTTCCACCCCCGCTAAACGAGGAACAATAGCGGATGTATTTCTCTCCCACCCTCCTCCCCGCCCCGCGGAACCTGGAAGGTCGATTTCTGTCTCGCGATAGAGCCGGAGGATCGACTTTCCGGACCCTCCTGCGCTTCGCCGACTTCTTCCTCTTCCTTCCCTCCTCCGTCAAAAATATTCCCAAGAAAAATAGCGCTCTCGCGGTCGAGGGAAATTTTCCTCCGTTTTCCCGGCCGAGTCCGATCGAGTCGCGATATTCGAGCGAAGTCGATAACGACATTCCGAAACTCCGCCGGAACGACTCGCTTCGCGCCGCTCGGCCGGCACGCCTCTACTCGAGTCGGTCGCGAACGCGGGGGACGGTAAATGGAACGTGTCGAATGAGATGCAAACCAATGAAAATTATTTGAGAAAGACGAGCACGGCACCCACGTGCTCCGCGGACGTCAACGGCCCACGCCTCTCGGCGCTGGCCGGAAACGCGACCGCGACTCCAATTGTCGCGCCTCGGGCCCCCGATCGGCGTCGAGGAATCGAATCGTCGACCCCGAGAGTCGGTTCTTGCGAATTATCGAAACTCTCGTTGAGATTTGAATTTACGACCTTTCCGGACCTGGATACGCCGCGATCTCCGACGAGTCGACGTCGTTAGCCGATTAATCGGGCGGATCGTCAACGATGGACAACGTCGGCGGAATTACCGGGCGGTTTCGATCGCGTGTTCTCACGGAGGGGTGTTCGCCATTGTTTCGCCGTAATCGACGGCGCCAAAGCGCTGTTTTGCCAACACTGTCCCCGGGTTGACAGCGCCGATTAATGGCGCGTCATGACATGGCTCGGTTACGCGCCGTGTCCGACGTCGTCTCGATCGATCTCCCCGCCAAGGAGCGCTCGCGGAGTCTCTCCGGTCGGAAAAGCAAATTTCGCCTCGGTGCGGTCTTGTCCGGAATCGGAACGGAAGGGTCGGCAAGGAAAGGCTCTTATTCGCGGCCCTCGCCGATGGCCACGGCGAGAAGGGAATCGTGAAATTGCGAATTGGCATTGTGCACTGGACAGGGATTAACGCGTCGCTGCTTAGCATTAACGTAACGCCGAGCCGACGTGTAATAAATCGGGCCACTCTGCAACGTCGAGAAATGATTAAAGGCTCCGCCGGAGCGGAGTTTATGATGTACTATTTGTTATTAATTTCCCGCTCGCGCGCGCCGAGTGCCTCGGCACGACGCTTTTCTGAGCTTGGCTGAAAAGGGAACGTTTGTTACTTGAGTTTGACTTCCGCTGTCGCGGTATTTATCCCGTGGCATTTGGTCGATTGAATAACGCGGTTGACCTCTTTTGTGCGGTCCGAACCGTAACCACGTTAAACTATATTTACGACATTATCGAGACGTCATCGAGACACCGCTCGTTCGCGCTGCTTTATTAACCAAGCACCCGGTTCGGTCGCGAGGAGGCTCCTCGCCGTGACGGAAGTCGAGCGAAAAGAGGAATAAAGTCCGTCGGAAGTTGGAATCGTTCGAATCGTCGCACGTCTCGTCTCGAGCCGAAAAGTCGTTCGACCGCGAGGTTCGCCTCGGTCGCACTTGACGTAAGTTTCAGCGAAAGTATTTCTGGCTGTGTACGCAGCGGACACGCGAAGGTATACATATTTCATGCGGATGCGTGATTGCGCGCCGTTGCGTGCCGCATTTGCAAGAAGGTGCGGACAATAATTAAGTTGTACGCGGTGATTAATTGTCCTTTCTGGTCGATACAGGGCTCATTCTTCGCGACGTCGCGTCGGACCCACGGCGGAAAACCGCGCGATACGCGATGAACGTTATTAATAGACTCGAATGAGCGGCGCATAAATCGCGGGGACGTTATTATTGAAAGGAACCGCGGGCGCACCTCGCATCCGGAAATTAACGAGCTACACGCGAAATACCGAGCGGTGGCATCGCTCATCGGTTCGAGCACCTGTCCTCGAGGTGCGAGCTCGAGGGCAGAAATTTCGCTTTCGCAGCGATGCAAGGATTTTTCTCGTCCCGTCGAGGGGAGGTACGTTGCGCCCCGTAATCCCGATTTAAGGATATCTTCCGCTTCCGTTCACGGGGCGATTTGACCGAAAGTTGGCGGAAATCCGCAAACTCGCGAGACGGTTAAGCGTTCCCGACGGTCAGCCTGGAAGACGGCCGTATGCTAATGCGAAATATGCAACCGTATCGCAAAAGGAATAAGATCCCGACAAGGAGTATCGGGCCGGGATGAGTCACTCGGGAAACTGGTTCCAGGGCGAACCACTACGCCGGGTCATTCATGAAATTTCGTCCGGTCGGTCGGGGATACTTGCGGATTCCTCCGCGTGGGAGATCGGTCGGCGAGATTCACGCCGGTTCTCGAAGCACCCGGACTAAATCCGCCGACGTTTGCGTCAACGGAATGCGCGAACTCTCAGAAGTCGAGGAGTGACCGACGTCGGAAGGAGCGGCAGCCGGTGAATTACGCGGAGGCACTCGAGATCTCGTCTTCTCCCATCGCGAGTCGAGCTCTGGTGGAATCAAAGAGAAGAATTATGAATCCAGGGTGGGCGCATAAAAGCCGCGAGAGGGTGCTTTCGAGCTTTTGGAGAGCGCGTCGTCGAGCCGCGCCGAGCAGCGTCTAATTAATAGCCCCCCCGCGCATAAGTCCCGCGTAATTATGTTAAACAACGATACCGCGTATCATCGATTACGTTATAATTGCGAGCAGCGACCACTACCGACGTACACGCCACCGGCCTAACCCACATAGGCCAGCTCCGACGTATAGGAGGTTCGCGTTACCATCTAGGATCCTCCTGCAGTTAACCCTGAGTCGTTCCCGGAGCGAGCTCATTGGTAGATCCGCCATTTTTCCGCGTTTAATGGTAATGGGATAATGGTGATTATACGCCGGAGAGCTGCCCCGTCCCATTCGCTGGTACACGCGTCTTGCGCATCTACCATTACGACCGTATGTCAACCATTAAAGCGCGTAAAGCGAACGCATCGACCATTGTACCCGTTCTCGCGGAAAGGAGCATCGGTTACTTCGGTGGCACCTTCGAGCTCTCTATCCGTCCCTCTCGATTTTCAAACGATCGGAGATAACTCGATTCGCCGTCTACTCCCAAAGAAGCGCCATCGAGGGGCGCCGAAATTCGGGACGCCCATCGGACACGGGTCGCCGCGAGGAATTATACGAGTCCCCTATAACTTGCGTTCAGTGCCTATATCGTGCACGGTTAATGGAAGGGCGGATACTTTACGGCTCTATGGAAATCCCAATTGGAAACCAGTTGTAACTGGCCGAATCGGAATCACGCTTCGATCCGCGAATCTCTGGCAGGGGCTCATAGATCTCGAAACGCTCGTGCACTCCCTCGAGACCCGAATTCGTCCGAGCTCGATTCATCGATGTCCCGTCCGGTCGGATACTCGGAGCCTTCTCGAAAAGTGCGACGGAGGACCTCGTAGCCGATAAATATACTCGAGTATAGGATGGGAAGGTCCCAGGGCGCTCTAATGGGGATCGCGAAGTAACGAGCCCTACCGGTCCCTATCGATCGCTCGACTCCTTATCGCCGATCCGGGAGAAACGGCCCCGGTCGGTAGGAGTAACGAGGAGTGGGGGTAAACGGCGACGGAGCATTCCGGTTAGTCGTGGCAAGATCCAACGTCACCCCCGTGTTCTGAAATCATTACGCGAGAGGTAAACGACCGGTCCGTTGCGGGCTCGGCCGATTATCGGTGGCCCCGGACAATGTTATACGGGATCGGTCGGGGCGTAAAGTATCGGGCAAACGATATTACGCGGATGCCCGGTCGCAAGATTGCAGCTCGAAGAGCGTATACCATCCACCGGGACCGCGACCGAGAGCACTCGTTAAAGCGTCGTCGAGCCGAGTCGAACGAATCCGGCTCGTCGATATCCCGGAAGCGATATCTCGTGCCTAGGTACAGGTAACTCGGTCCCTTAGGTGTTCGCGCCGTTCGTTAGCTGGCTACGCGCGAGTCGAAATCTCCGGCGTCGAGCGACCTCGCCTCTCCCTTTTATTCCGCGGGATGATTTATTGCACCCCGCGATCTTGACAAATCATCCGAAAGCCCAACGCCGGCTCGATTCGTCATAGTCATCGCGATAACTCTAATGAAGTCCACAATAATTTCGTCACGAGAGGCCACGGAAAATCGATGCCCCGAGGTGGCTCCGACGTTCCGCGTCCAGGCGAATCCAGGGAGGCGATTTTTATCATTCTTCCGGTGATTTAGAGATTTCCCCGTTGCGCGAGATCCTTGGGATTTACGTGTTAGACGTGCTCCTGATCAAGGGAATTTCGTGCTCGGCACGACTCGCTCGCTAGTTTCGCGTCAAGGCGCGACAGGTCGGATTTATTAAACGGTCCGAAATTACGCGATTAAGAACGTACTCGCTGACCGGCGAATACATTTATCGGCCGGGCGTCCAGTCGTTTATAATCCGACGCGTGCCGCTAAATAAATCACGTCCCACCGCGATAATTACGAGCGTTTATCCGCGTGGATTACAATCGAAAGGACGCTTGTTTGTTCTCGGGCGAGCATCGATGGAATCGTTGCGAAACCGTGAGCGATGTTCTACAAATACGTCCATTTGTATCCATCCGGAGATTTCGATCGCGAGATCTCGAATCTCGGGACGACGTCGCGATCGTCGATAACGCGACCGAGAACTCCTCGCCGTCCGTTCATCCCGCCCCGCGGCGCTCGACGTCCTCGCTCGCCGTCCCAGCTCGCCGTACTAGCTCGCCAAGGGATTGCGCACTCGAGGGATTTATTCCGCGAAGCAGAAGTCGGCCAGGTGGGTTCCCTTCGGCCAATGTCGGACGGTCGCCGGCACTCGGATAAATCTTAGGTATGCCGATAATTAGCCGGGCATTTATCGTGCGCCCTCCGCCGCTAATTACCGTAATAACATTGTAACCTCCTCCTCGGGCGAAATCGACGTATCTCCCGGAGGAGGCGCTGGCGCGTACGCTCGGAATCCCCGCAATTAAAATAATTGCCGCGGTAATTAGCACTTTATAAAGCATTGCCCTCAGCGGCAGGGCGAGTATCGATCTCTCGGCGGGAGCCGGTCGCTCCCCGTTGACGCGGCAGGACGCGCATAAAACGCCGGCCGGCCCGATACCGGCACTTAACGAGTGCGCTAATTGAATGGCGGACACCGCCGGTCGGCCTTACGCGCTATCGTAATTCACCGCGAGGCCGGAGACACTAAATCAAGGGAAAATTAGTATGCCCATTGTGGACCGAGCTCTCGCCCGTTCCCGGACCTCCTTCGATGGCCTTTCGGCGCGTTCCAGAGGGCTCGGCATGAATATGCACCGAGTACCGGGAACGGGAACGCGAACGGGAACGCGAACGAGAACGAGAACATTTCTCCGTATCGAAAAGGACGCGGACGAGCTCGCTTCGAAATCGGCACGTGGGACGGCCCGGCGAAATCCCGGTTCCTTCTCGGTCCCGTCCGAAACGGCGAATCGCAGCATTATTAGGAGACGTTATTAACGGGCACCGCCTCGGTTTAAGGTCGCGCCATCCATTTATCTCGGCCGCATAGCTTGTGCGCGAACTATACGTACGGTTAAAGGCGCCATTGTGGTAGGCACGTCCTGTTACCGCAACATCCTGCACCGGAATTACCGCGCGAAGGTGGCCGAACGCGTTTCGATCGGCGCCCCGAGACGTTCATCGTCCCGGCGTCGAGACGCCCCGCTTTGTGAACGAAATCGCGGTCCCCGGGTCGACGCGCGTTCCTCCCCTGACCCTGAGCGAATCTTTTGATGCGTTTTAGGGCTGTACACGTCGCCGAACTATCCTCACCGCCACGAGGTGGTGGTGCCGCGGAAGGTGACGCCGGAGGGCGACCTTATGTCCCACAACGTGACCCACCACCACGACCACGACGGCTCGGAAGTCCATTACAGGCTGACGGTGGCCGGGACCGAGTACCATCTCCAGCTGGAAGCGGTCGATGACTTTATCGGGCCGCGATTGGTGGTCGAGAGACGGAAACGCGACATTCACGTTCGCGGCCCTGCGAAGAGTCGCTCCAGCCGATGCCATTACCGGGGCTTCGTCAAGGATCATCCCAATTCGCGGGTCGCTCTTTCAGCCTGCAACGGTCTGGTGAGTGTTGCGTCCTCGACGCCCCAAAGTACCCGCACTCGAATGCGAAACAATGCCGGATCGCGTTTTTCGCGCTTCGCGGCCTCCTTTCGCGAGGCGGAATCGACGATTCGCCGTAGCGAGGCCATTCGCGTCGACTCGCGTCGCTTCCGGGTGCTCCGTATTAACTTTCCAATGGGCACGCTAACGAAGAATTAACTAACCGAAAGGGAGAGACTCGGAACGTCGATGCCGCATGGCATATAAGGCCGTACTTCACCGACTCGCATCCCTGCGCATTTCGCGGTAGGCGGAATTTCGTCCAACCCTTCTCTCGGAGACGTCGCGATCTCCGGCGAGATCTTTAACTCCCGAGTTCCCGCGGACGTAAAATCGCCCGAACGTTTCGCGGGAGATGAAAGGAAAAAAATGAACGGCGGGCCCAGGGAAGAGGGGCGGGCATGCATCGGCGCAATTTGCTCGCAGCTTCCAGATAATGATTTAATTTGCCACGGCTTGGCAGATTTATGGCGGCGCACCTAGTCGCGAGCGCATGCACTCGCGTACACGCACGGGAGTGTACGCGCTCGCCCGCGTATTTATGGTACGGCAGCATCGCGTTGGGTGTCCCATCGAGCGGTACCGGCCGTCCGCTACGTTTGCCTTATGGACGCCCGGCTCTCACGCAATGCCAAGTAATTGCTCAATTTTCTCCGCGAAACTCGCGGAACTTGCATATCCTCCGGGGTAATTGATCCTTTCCTCCCACGTGAGCCAACCTCTGCTCTCGCGACTCGCCCCTCCGCCGTCTACCCGCTTCGGGCTCCGTTGAGCCGATTCCGAACTCGGCCGGCGCGAAAGTGGGTCGGGATGCGGCGACTTCGTTTTCGACCGACTCGGAGAACTCGACTTAAACGCGATTACGTCGAACTCGAGGAGCGTACGCCACGCGCGTCTCTGCCAGTCAGCGCGGAAAAAGCTAAATTGCTCGGATGAATTATTTGTTTGTCTTGTCGCGGATCGGCGGAGACGAGGACGACCTCGCCCGGCAAAAAGTCATCCGAGGAGCTGAATATTTATTCCTCGCTTCGACCGTCGCGCGTCCGCGACGAGTTCGAGGTCGCTCCAAGAGGTCGGCGAAGCTTAATTCGGTGCAACGAGTAACCGGTAAATTCTCCTCTAACTGATTTAAGGTCCGGTCCGCCGGTATCCGCGGAAGGACGTTTCCGAGGCAGCTCGTCCGATAAATCAGTGGTCGGTGGAACGGAGTCGCGGTTACTTTGCTTTAACGGACATCGTTTGCGCCGAGAAAAATGGGATTCGAAGACCCACCGGACAGTCATGGAAGTTTGTGCGGCGAAGCGTGGGGGATTTCGTTCCGTAATTGAAATTTCCTTGCTCGTAACGGCGCTGCCGACCGATCCATCGCGAATCGTTTTCCGACGTTCGAGCGGAGCCGAAACGTTCGCGAACCGGCTCACCACCGACCGACGACGCTTTCGCGATACGACGGACAAGAATTTTCGTCGCTTCGACCTGAACGTGCCGGGCTCGAAATGCTTAAAACGGCGAAATCACCGTTTATTTGCGGAATGCCGATAACGCTTGCCGAACTTCCGAAACTCATTTCGGTCGCCTACGGGTAATTAAAAGTCAAGGGAACTGCGGCAAATTCCGCCAATTAATCGATTCGCTAAAACAATCTTTGGCGGTGATTCGCGTTATTCGAGGAGCATTATCGGGGGAGGGCTCCGCAAACGAAGGTGCTAATCGCTTGGAGTGGCTTTGCGCAGCGGTTGCATGTACTTTGGAGAACGGTGGAGGTGCAGTTGCACCGATAGGCACACAATGCAGGTTCCATAATGTCGCCGGTTGCCGGATAATCCCCTAGGGGAATTACCGGGAAAAGGGAGGAGGCGAAACGGTTATTCGCAAGCTGGCTGCGTTACCTGTTTCCGCGTTAAGAAAATTCAGCGAAAAAATATACTTTAAGAGCGCGGCCCCCGTGGTTCGGGCCAACTACCGCCGCTATCTGAAATTTCTCGCTACGCAAAGCCGAGTGGAGGCGCCAGTTCCCTCCAAATCGAACCGGCTGGACGGTCGTTTCGGAGGCGACCGAAGGGGAGACCTCACGCGAAGTCGGCGCTATCGGTAGAGGATCGAGGATGCGCCAGTTGGACGCGTCTATTAATTCTTAAGAACGATCGCTGAAGCGGGATACCTCGCGAGTCATGGCGGCAGCGAAATGCACCGCAGCCATACGTCTTCTCGCGTGATTCATCTTAACGAACACCTTCGAGTAAGGTCTTAATTTCCCTCCGTCACGATCCTCGGTCCTACGTAACGCGAAGTAGCCGCATACTTTCCCCGACCGAGAACATTTCGAACTCGCGGAAGCGCCCGTACTCGAAACCTTTCTCCCTAATTGCGGACGCGCGGATACTCGAAGACCTTCGAAAAATTATAATCCTCCCACGAACCCGTCTTTCGAGAGTTCCGAGGCACTCCGACAGGTCGGGAGAGAAATCGGACGAGTTCGCAAGAAACGTCGGGGCGATCGTCAAAAGATTGAGACGTCGAAGATGGCTCTCGACGTTTACGAGCTCCCGATCGCTCTTTTATATTCTTCCTCGGGACGCGATTCCGCGGCGATCGGCGACGCCGAGGCATCGCGTTCTTCCGGAGACGTCCGAATCTCGTTAGAGATCCGCTTAAAGGACCGCTCGAAGCTCGTTTGGCTAGTTCTCGGAGTCCCGTCGGTCGGTGCGCTCTTAACTGGCCGATTTTACGGCGCGATCGTCGACTACGTTTTTGCGGGCCGACTTGGGGCATCGCGCGAGGAAAACGCACCGAGGAGCTGGTAGCGATAGTTATGCACCGCCCACGCGGGAGGTCCGCGCGACCATTCCTAATGACGGCATAAATCACCGGCTACCCAGGAAGCATTTATCATCATCGAGAGTCCGGCCTCGCGTGACTTCGACTTTCGTCCGCAAGGAGCGTCTCGACGGCCCGGCCCGAAAAAACGACGCTCGGATCCCGACTCGAGATCGCTCGTCTCCCGCGATTGCGCCTCTCGTTGAAGGTATAACTCGAAAGTAGGGAAAGGTCGCATCTTTGTCGCGTCGCGACTCGTACGCAATCCCGAAGCGGCCGCGGTCGCATCGGCGACATGTATAATGCATCGAGGGTTTCTTTTGCTCGAGTTCTACCGCGCGAAATTGGCAAAATAAGAAAGCAACGAGGCTTCGGTTTCCTTCGAAGGTGAATTTTGATTAGGCCGACCGGTCACGGGCCGAAATCGATTGCATCGGTGTCGCGCGTGATCGATCCGCGGTTCCTCTCGCTCGACGTCGAATCTCGAGCCATCCCCTCGCGCCCACGCGCCGCGTCACCGGTGCCGCCAAAGACCGACTCGAAACGCTCATTAGCATAATTAAGGTTACCATTATTTATCGGGATGTTGATCGCGGCGCCGATCGAGGCGTAACCCTGCCGAGTTGAATCTCGCGGTAAGCGCCCTCGCGCGGACGCCTCCGAGCCGTCTTCCTCTCCGGTTTTCTCTTGGCGCCCGCGCGTGCCCTCTCCGCGAACGTTTGTCACAGCCGTGCCGCCCTGCGACGCGATAAATTATTCTTCCGAGCTTCCGCTTCGTTATTAACCGACTACCTTGGACGCGTCCATTGGAGGCGCCGGCGCCCTTTGAAATTCGACCGCGGAGAAAATCGTGGCGCTCGTTGCGAGATTCGAGACGAAAGCCCAGCTCGAGGACGGTCCGACGCGCCCGACCGAGGTGGGTCGACCAATGGTCGAGTTCTTCCTCCGATTAGGCGATATTATAAAATTTCGCGGTATACGGTTATTACAGGGCCTACGTCACGCGATCGGCCAGCAGTGATAATGGAACTGATTATGTTCTCAATTAACTTTTCAATTAAATCCCGCTGCCAAAGTGCCGTGACGGCGTAATTACCTCCGCACGGTCGGGCGCAGTTTCTGCTGGTTTCTTTAGGAAATAAAACGTCGGAAAAGAAACGAGATTATAGAGCCAATGGGAAAGAGAGCTCGGTCGCGTTTTAATCGAATCCCGCGGCGTAATTCGTGCACTCTGACTTTTTCGCGAGAGTCCGCCGCGAGGAGCGGCGCAATTACGAATCCGCCGTTTATATCCCGAATCGTTAATCGCCGTCGCGTTCGCCGAGTCGACCCGCCGGTCGAAAAGGGACCGCGGCGCGATCTCGGAGAAACGTCCTTCTCGAAACCGCGGAACCGCTCTCTCGCGCCGCCGTCGAGTTGCGACATTTCAATCAGCGCGAAAATCTTTAACGCTGAATATGCTAATGCGTCGCGACCGATGCGTATCGTCGGCCGAGCCAAAGGCGCATAGTGAACGCAACGCATGAAACATGGGCGTTAACTAGTCGCAGTTAAGACCGCCCATCCCACTCCACGTAGGCCGCGATAATCGCGCACAATGATAATTTATTCGTGGTCGGTCGCGGGAGACGGGCGTATCACCTATAAGAATAACGAGAGTCCGCCGACCATTAACCGAGTCCGACCGGCGGAGACCATCCGCCTCGAGTTTTGCTCCCGGCCGGACTCCGCGTTACGCCGTTTCCCTCGCGAAGCGATCGGCGACCGACGGGGCTAATGTCTCGTTGTCACGGAGGAAGAGCTTTCGGTGATCGCCCCTTGACTACCCTCCGACGCGACCCCGGAGCCGACGATAAGGACCGCGGACGACTCGCGTTTCCCCGACGTTTCGAGTCACGTGCATCTTCCCATCGTCCGGGGCACTCGTGCGAAATCGAACCACGAGCCTGCGCGACACGGATGGAGAAAAAAATTGGCGCCGGGGTCAAAATCGATATCGCTCCCGGAATCGACTTTTCCGCCGGCGGGAAATTTATTTGCCCAACGGGCGGCGCGCGCTCGGGTCGGGTCGAATGGCGGTCGTTGTCGCGGCATCCGGTTTCGATCCGCAACGTGCCAAGGCGCAACAGACACCGATATAGGCGATTGAACTCTTTTATCTCGGTTGCGGTCACCTCTTCGAGCATTCGTCATTCTCCTTGTCGCAAGGGCCCTCGAAAGAATTCCTGCTCGCCATTGTATCGCGGCGCGCAATCGCCGTCGATCTCGCGCCTTCCCCGAGACGATCGGGCCACGATAGCCTCTGGAAACGACGACGTTAGAACGTATTTTATCCCTGGCATTTGCCATGGAAGAATTTCTCTCGCGGTTTCTTAGCCGCGTTCCGACCCGAACGCTGGAACCGACGACCCCGTCCGCGTCGGCGGCATTGGCGCGCTCGGGCCGGGAGCCCCCGGACAAAGGACCTCGGTCTCGGAAGGACGACTCCTCGTCGTCGGGCGTCGCTTCTAGGTGTTCGCGGACGGAAATAGCTCGTCCTTAGGCCGGTAGCGACGCAGCCTCTGGGCGGTCGACGGATCGCGCGAATGATCGAAGTTTATGGGCCCGCCGGGAAAAAGGAGCAAAATCGTCCCCGGCGGGTCCGCCGGGGCAAGCTGAGTCAGTCCTTCCTTTTACTCGGGACCTTCGGCGAAGCCTCGCTCCTCGGCGGCGCCATGATTTTTCACGGTCGACGCTAAAGGCGGCCGGTCGAAATAGCGAGTGCCACCGAGTCGTGCCCCGCTATTTTTAACCCTTTGTTTCCAGAACGGCGCGAGCGACTCGGCATGCCGGACGGCGTCCCGGAGCGTCTCCGATTCCGGCATTTTTCCTCGGGGCGGTCGTTCCCAGAGGATATCGATGATAAATCCGTCTGGGCGGCGCGCGACCGCGGGCTCGAACACGGGCCGGGTAATCCGAGAGCGCGGTTTTGTGTTTCAGGCGGGCGTTCTCCAGGGGGACCACGGGGAGTTCTGGCTGGAACCGGTCGCCGGGACGGCCGCGGCGGCCGCGGCGGCCGCCGCCGGCCTACCGGACGGTCGCCCGCACCTTCTCTTCCGGCGCGAGGCCGCCGTCGAGGTTGGCGCCGCTCGCAGGCGCAGGCGAAAAAGGAAGAAGAAGCACGAGAAGAACTGCGGCACCCGCGGTGAGACCCCTACGCGCCGAGACCGAGATCGGGATCTCGGCCCTCCCCTTTCGGCGAGGAGTCGGTCGGTTCCCCCTAAGAGCTCCGGCAGGAGCAGGAGGAAGCGAATCGTCCGATGACTTCCGTGCCGGCGTCGGTGCCGCGGTGGGGAAGGTTGCCGAATATTAATCGACGCCCGCCCGCCGGTAATGGGAGGTGCACCGCGGCCGGAGAACGGGTTAAAAAGAGGCGACGTATCGGTCGAATCCTATTATTAGAGACAATGAATATCGTTCGGCAGGTTGCCGCGTTTCCTGGCACGTCGGGGCGATCGATCATCGCGGGCAAATAAAATATTAATTGCAGGCTTGCCCTCCGCCAATCTGCATAAATCAGTGGAGGTGGGCCGAAGGAACGTCCATTAGTGCAATTTCTAGTTAACGATTAGTGGCGAACGCGAAACACGTAAAACAAGTCGACGGAACTTAAAAGCCGAACCTTCTCTGCCGGCGGCGCGCTCGATTAATATAAGCCAACGTTAAATACCTCGTTATAACTCGCGTTCGTTACGAAGATTTAGTGCAAACCGCCTCGTCGTGCCCCCCGTCGAAACGTCGACCAGCTCCCGAAACGTTGCAATTTTCGACCAGACCCCGCTTCTCGATCCGATCGGCGGAAACGACGATCGATTTTTCGAGCTCCCGTTTTTACCGCGTGACGACTGCCGCCGCAATTAGGCGCATAGCGTATCTCCCATTTTACGAATGTTTTCGACTTCACGGTAGAAAATTGAAATCCAATACCGAGGTTAGAGATTTACCGCAGACTGCGGTTTCTATTTTAAATCATCCGCAGTTTCCGAACAATACTTGTTGCCGAAACGGCAATATCGTCGTGCATGGGAATCGCTTTCGATTATACGCGATCGAGTCGGCATGTTCCCATTAACGACGAGACGATCAGCCGTCCGGGACCGGGCTCGAGAAAAAGTCTTAAAAAGCGAAGCTCCGTTGCCACCGTTTCGCGTTCGTTAATTTTAATCGGCGGCTTGACTCGATATCGTTGTCATCCAGCTCAGCCATGTTTGCAAAACCACCCGTCGTGGTGCGCGCCGTAAACTATCGGTAAGCCGCAAAAATTGCGACCCGAGTTTAATTATCCCACCGTTGATGCGGTGCATTCCGGATACGGTATTACGAGGTTGCAGTCTAACGTAACGTTCCGAAGGGCGGTTACGTCCCGTTTAACAGAGCCAAAATTAGTTTGACATCGATCCGTAACAGACGCTGTAATTTAATTAACACAGAATGCACGGAATATTTGAAATTAACGCTGGCAATGGCCCTACGGGCACGCGAGAGAAATTCGTTTCGGTGATGGAAATCCAAACCGCCGATGTAATCGTGCAACGCTCCGCACCGACTTCATTTTCGTCGGACATTTCCGACGTGGGGATTATGCGCCAATTTCGTTTCCCAACGTCAACGTAATTCTCATTTAAAGAAATTTCCACGTGCCGTTATTTCGTTCGCGTCTGCTTCCAGAGCCTCGGCGGTTGACGGAAACGCACTTGGAGTGGCAAACGCAGCCCGGTCTCGTGCAAGTGCAAGGCCGTGGACGGAGGAAACATCCGGCAAAGAAATGGCAGAGAGCAAAGAGATCCATCAGCAGACCGAGGCATGTGGAAGCGCTCGTCGTTGCGGACACCACGATGATGGCCTTCCATCAAGACGGCGACGTGGAGACGTATCTGCTGACGATCATGAACATGGTCTCGTCCCTGTACCTCGACCCCACCATCGGCAACTTTATCAACGTCGTCGTCGTGAGGATCATCCTGATGGAAGAGGACGAAGCCGAGGTAGAGTAGTCAACATCGTACCGGTTCGAGATGCATCGGACGTCTTCGAATACGGATCAAACTTAATTGAAATAAACCGAAAATGGCATTGCTCGCCATTGGGACTCGTTCCAGCAAGGACTCAACGTCACCGTCAACGCGGATAAAACGCTCTACAATTTCTGCAAGTGGCAGCAAAAGTTGAATCAGGGCGACGACTCGCACCCGAATCATCACGATGTCGCAATTTTGGTAACAAGGGAAGATATATGTTCAAGGGCCAATACTCCTTGCAGCACCCTAGGTGTGGCACACGTGGCCGGGATGTGTCAACCGGATCGCAGTTGCAGCGTCAACGAAGACAATGGGATTACTTTGGCTCACACGATTACGCACGAATTAGGCCACAAGTAAGCACGACTTTCGCGCGCGTTTTAACTTCGGGTTTTCTCGCGATCTAACCTTTCAGCTCAGCAGCGTATTGTCCTTTCGCTAGCTTTGGCATGTATCACGACACGGAGAAAATAGGATGCAGTAAACGGGACGGCGACACTCTGCACGTTATGACTCCAACCTTTGAAGTGGATACGGTAGGAGTTGCTTGGTCCCGATGCTCCAGAAGGGACATCACCAACTTTTTAGAGTACGTCGAGCGAAGCACCTCGTATCGCGATCGTTCGTTGACTCCGTAGTTTGCCTTGCGATTAATTTCTCGGTTCATTGGTTAGTCAAGGAAAGGGCGACTGTCTCGAGGACGAGCCAGCGGACAACGATTACTCCTACCCCGATCTGCCTCCTGGGGCGATGTACAATGCGGAGCATCAGTGCAGACTTCAGTTTGGGGTCAGAGAAGCTTCGGTGTGCTCTCCGTTGGAGGAGGTGACCGAGACGTCGATCATTTTCGCGACGCGCTAAACGGGCTTTACAGGATTATCGTTTTCTAGATTTGTTCGAAACTTTGGTGCATCGTGGATGGGTCCTGCACCACGATGCTGCATCCCGCTGCCCCTGGAACTCATTGCGGCAAGCACATGGCAAGTGGTATTCTTTTTTTCTTCTTTCAAAAATACCCTAGACCGATAATTACGCGTAAGGTGCTAAAGACGATCGCTCGTTCAGTGGTGCCAAAATCAAGAATGCGTCCCGATTGCCGATCGACCGAGTCAGATCGACGGCGGCTGGGGCGAATGGGGAAACTGGAGCGAGTGTTCCAGGACCTGCGGTGCAGGAGTTTCGATCATGGAAAGGAAGTGCGATCATCCGGAGCCGGCTCACGGTGGGCAATTCTGCATCGGCGAGAGACGTCGTTACAAGATCTGCAACACCGATCCGTGTCCGGATGGCGTTCCGAGTTTCAGAAGCGTCCAGTGTAGCAGCTACAACGGAAAGGAATACAAGAGGAAGAATTATACCTGGCTGCCGTATTTCGACCAAAGTAACACCCGCCGTGCTCCTTTTTCCTAAAGCAGATTTACCAAATTCTCTGGGTGTCTCTAAGTAATTAATACCGATCCCCTGAACGATTCTTCAGCGGAGCCTTGCGAGCTGTACTGCACGGATTCGGAAGAGCGAGTTATCGTTCCATGGGGCGAGGCTGCTCTCGACGGAACGCCCTGCAACGTTGGGACCAGAGATATGTGCATCGCCGGAATATGCAGAGTAAAATATCGGCCTCCCCTAAAATATCGGCGATATCGCCGGCCTAGCCTGTATCTCAAAAAATTTCAGAAAGTCGGCTGCGACTGGACGGTCGACTCGGACGCGACGGAGGATCGCTGCGGAATATGCCACGGCGACGGGACTCAATGCGAGACCACTTCTGGGCTGTACGACAAGAACGAGGGCCCGGGATATCAAGAGGTGGTCGTGATACCCATGGGCTCTCGAAACATCAAGATCGAGGAAGTGGGCAACAGCAAGAATTACATAGGCATCGGGGTGCCGGGATCGAACAAGTACTTCCTGAATGGAAAACGGTGCGTAGGTGCCTGCAAATATTAGTTCTCGCGACGGGACGTTCGTTCCTTCCCAAACCCGTCGGATCGAAAAGGAAAAAATATCGCCGCTTAACGCACGGTTTCCCTCGGACAGGCAGATTACCTTAGCAGGAGAGTACGAAGTCGCGGGAACCCCTGCATTGTACGAACGAGACAGGGACAAGGAGAAAGTCCGGATACCCGGACCTATCAAGGAGGACATCGTCGTTTACGTAAGCACAGGATTAACGAGATCGGTGGATTCGTTCTTCCCTTAAATGTAATTAATGGGGCCAAACGTAAGGGAAGCGTTAAGTTCGTTAGCGATGTGGAGCAAGTGACCGCGAATGCATTATCGGATACGGTCCATCGTTCGTTGCGGGAATTTCCCTCAAAAAGCGTTCCTCCGCCGCTTCCCTTCGATGCAATTTACTCTTCAACGAATAACTTTCTCGCGTGATCGTAGTTGATCTACAGGGGCCATTACCGTAACTTCGGCTTGCGGTACGAGTACACCGTTCCGAAAAAAGAGCCCGACCGAGCCCCGGAATACTCCTGGGTGTTCTCGGATTGGTCCCTGTGTACCGTCACGTGCGGCGGCGGGACGCAGACGGCCCGTCCTCTCTGTCACGAGACGAAGAGCGGAGTGGTCGAGGACCAATTCTGCGAAGATTCGAAGAAACCAGAATCCAACATCCGAGAATGTAACCAAAACCCGTGTCCCGCTAGGTAAAGCCCAAATTTCACCCGACCTAGTCCGGCAACCCGTTGAACCGTCGACTCGATTTCGCAGGTGGTGGGTCGGCCCGTGGCAGATGTGCCCGGTAACCTGCGGAGAGGGTGTCCTGCGCAAGCGGTCGGTCATGTGCGTCTCTTCCGGGAAAGGTCCCGAAAAGTCCGACTTGGCGCTACCCGATCGCGACTGCGACAGGGACGCGCGACCCGAAGAGTTCGGGCCTTGTCCGGATCTGCCGGCCTGTGGCCCGTCCACGGGGGCGCCCCTCTTCGTCTACGGAGGCAGTAAATACGCCTCGTTCTACAACATCAGCTCCAACGACCACGACGGCATCACGATCGTTAACGGCTTGACCCCCGAGGAGCCGGAGATCCTGCAATTCGACAACGTGGTCGATGGGAACCCGGGCAATTCCATGTACGACACGAAGTCCAAGTGGATGGTCTCCAAGTGGGGCTATTGCTTGGACGGAAAGAGGAGCAGGAAGGTGTCCTGCCCCATCTCGGGGGATTGCGACCCCGAGAACAAGCCACCGGCCACCGAAGACTGCCGCGGTGGAAAATGGATATCCGGTAAGCTCCGCTCGGCGAGCGAGAGAAAAGGTGGACGGATGCCCGAGTGGCCCTGCGAGTCCTTCGTTAAAAACAAAGAAAAATCTGGAGACGAGTCGAGCGCGGTCCGATAACCGCGAAACGTTTTCCAGGGAAATGGGGATCCTGCAACGCCACCTGCGTTTCCAAGTCGGGAGTGAAACGCCGAGAGGTCCTCTGCAGAAGCAGGGCGACCAATCTGTCGTCCGATGATTGCAATCCCGAGAGGAGGCCGCTGGACACGAGGCGCTGCCACTTCCGGAAGCCCTGTACCGAGGAGAGACACGGTAAAGCGTCCTTAGCCAAAGAAACGAACCGCTAATGACCCGGTTAATTAGTCCATGGGAAATATTCCGGTAAGAGAACTCGGTCTAGTTTTAAGGTGCTTTACTCGGGAGTTTCCTTCGTATTTCAGACTGCCAGGACATTATGGTACCCGTGTCGATGTGCTCGACGTACAGGCGCATGTGCGACGTGTCGTCGATCGTACGAGAGAAATGCTGCGCGACGTGTACGAAGAAGATGCGACACGTCCGACACAATTGGCGTCATCCAGCGGAAAACTGATTCGCGGAACCATTAAGTTGTCGTCGAGGATTTTCTCGACGTCGCCGAAAACTCGGATGGAAGATGCTCCGTTGGAAAAGTATCATCCGATTCTTTCGAGAGCCTCCGAGTAGACTTCGTCGGGTGGTTGCTCCCGATGTAATTTATCGCGTCTTCGGGGCGCAGGAGAAGAATGCGATCGCTTTCCTTTCTCCCATTCATCGTAGTATCGTTAATATTCAAACGGTTCATCCGAACTTTGAAAACTCTCCGATGGACTAAAGTTGGATCCGCGAGACGCATTCGTTGCAGGATATCCCTCGCGATTCGTCTTCAGGGGCGAACGGCGAGAACGATCTCTTCTCGACGGCAAATCATCGCTCAGGTAATTTCCATTGAAAGCTTTTGCGATCGAACGAAAAGCCGGGTGTCTTAATCAACGATGCTTGAACTTTCCTCTATGAATCATCCGAAACGCCGTCAATGAATTTTCTCGTCGGACCGATCGGATCTCCTCCCTGGAGATGCACCGAAATGCTACCGCGTCACGGAACCAACGTAAATCTTTCAGACATTTGTGCGACATTTGTCGCCAAAGTTACATCACGAAAAGGTCTCACCTACTTCCCGTGTATAACCTCTTACTCTACACGAGACCCTCAACATTTCCCCTCTGATGCAATGAAGAGAAATTGTGCGATAAATGTCAAGTGCAAGGCATACTTTGCAACGCCTGATTACGTACCTCACTTCGTACTTTACGGTAAAGACGATAATCTGACTTCAGATGCTTCCTCGGTTAATTTCAACGGGTCTCGTCGAGTCGATCCGATTCATTCGACCGAACTCCTCCCTAGAATTTGGAACTCGGAAACGCATCCGACGGAAAATTCATTGACACAATGCCAGCATCGAAACGTTCACGTAGGATGTATATAAATCGTTAGAGCCCGTAGAGACGGATTTAACGTTTAGGTATCGCTACACTCGTTGCTCAAGTATATTTGGACGTTCTTAAACATTGCAAACGAACGTTCGGCCTCCGGTATAATGCTCGAAAACTTGCGTATCTCGGTGATACGCGTGTTGCAGGAAGTCGCTTTTATTGCCAAAGTCGAGTCCTGCTCGGTCGCGAGCTTATGACTTCTGCCTCTAATAACGGCTTAACGATAGACGTTTTCGAAACGACCCGACGTTAAAACGGCTCCAGTTCATCGTCGCCTTATCTTTCATGCCGGGCTTCGAATCTATTATCGTTAAGGCATCGATCCTTGACATAGAACCTGAATCGCGTGAGAAGCGACGTCGACGGTCCGACGATCTTTGACCGATCGAATCAGTTCTCGTAGGCGCGTAATTGATTTATGCCGATCGTTGTACGAAAACAATGTCGACGACAAGCTGGCACCATCCATCCCATTTTCTAAACGTACAACCCGCGGAATTTCCGAGTAGTTGATGCGTATATACACCTTTGACATTTGCTTCTCTAAACTCGTCTCTGGGATTGTCATATTTCCAAGCCAGATTTTGTATCGCGAACGTGCCTTATGCCCGTTACCACTGCTCACCGCAATTGCAAATGTATGTGCCTCGTAGTTGACTAAGTTTCCTTAAACGTCTCCGTTGAAATATTCAATTTAACCCCGTTTAAATTAACGTTGTAGAGAGGCTACCGAGGATAACTCTTGTGATAACGGCTCTGTTAATTTTTGTTGCCCTAATATATTTATGGTTAAACGTTAACATCACTCGCCACCGTTACTCGCAGCGAAGGATACTCAGGCTTGTACGTATGTAACTGTAAGACTGTAAAAATTCCATGCACTTCGCTTCTCGATTGCTCGCGCGCCCGCGCGATGTGCCACATTTACTAATATAATACAATACTTATAATTTGTTGTAATAAATTTCATTTCATATTAAAGGAAGTTTAATTTAATTGTCGATTCCTCGACGGTTTTCGGTATTCGAGATACCGTGGAAACTTGCATTCGATCGCACCTGTTATTGGTCCGTTCAGGAGGAAAATCCGATTTGACTGAAACGCGACATTGTTCGCAATATTCACATCGAAGAGTACATTAATTCACTTACAATCCCCGGGGTGTTCGGGCTTCGAGTGTACCGTTCCAATGATTTAAAACTTCATTATCGAGTCGATTGTAATTGCATCGGCAATTTGTAACATTCTCTTTCAGCGGAATCGATAATTTCGGGAGCCAACGATCGGATATTTTAAAACCTGCCAATAGACTTTTTTTACCTCGCCCTTTTATCTGGGCGACAAGCGGCAATCCGAAACGTTCACCATAACGAATTAAAATTGGTAGTCCACATAATTTAATTCCAAAGCTGGCCCGCCTATCTAAAAAAAAGTAAAAGTAGGGAAAGAGTTTGGAACGTCGCGGCTCCGCGCCAGCAATTTTGCGGGTGTATTTTGCAAGGTTGATCGTAATCTTTTGATTTGGCTTTTAAGCGAACATTTCCTGTCTAACATTGACCTCAATTCTCGTGACGAACCACGACTCTCTAGGCCTGCGGTGGCCAAGGCTGTATGAATAAGTGTACCGCGAACGAATCGCCGACGATATGCAGAAAAACACGCGTCCACGCCATCTTTAAGCATACGAGTATAAATCGCGCTCGTTACATTGTACAGTTGACTTGGCGAAAGTCGTCCGCGTCCGATATTTCAACCGAACCGCGAAGGTTGTTGCGACATGAAATTTGGAACGCGCATATTCACAAAGAAAAAAACCGCATTCGCGTCGCCCTCCGTCACGACCGATGCACGACTCATACGTGAAAAAAATACTAGACTTCGCTGAACCTCTCATCTTTGCGACATCGTCGGTCCGTATCGTGCCCTCATTCGCGCGAGAAATTCTCTATCGTATCAACGTATCGCCTTCGTTATTCCTCGTTGCAACGATAAAAGGATGTTTATCTAGGATCGCCAAAGAGGGACACCGTTGTTCATGGATTCGAGTCCATTTAAAACGCGACGCTGGTCTCGGTGAACGTGATTGATATAAAGAGGTGTCTCCTGGTCTCTGTTTCTACATCTGGCAGCCAGTTCGTGCTCGGCCATTCGACGTAAAACATCGTCGACTAAACTCTGCCGCTCGCTGTCGCGTAGTCGTCATTTGACAGCCGAGGGATGCCGTTTTTCTCCACGGCCGATCGGTCCTAGATTTGGTAACTCTACGCTTTGCCCGGTGCGCTTTCATCGACTATAATTTTCGATTTGAAAGGAGAAAATCTAGCTTTTCGCGAGACCGCTTCGAATTCTACGATAACCGCGCCTCTTTCATTTAATCGTTTATCGTTCCATCCGACGGTTTATGCAACGACTCGTTTTAGCACGCGGAAAAACGTTTATGTAATGACAGCTCGGTGGTGCACCGTGCGCGGAGTGTAACGTTTACGATACAATTGTCCGATGCAACTGTTGGTCGCAATCGTACACTCGGTCCCAATATATACTAAGCATTCGAAGATGCGGATACGGATGCGGTAGCGATTATATTACGCATTAAATTTAAAAACGTGCATCTATCGGTTTTCCTCCGCCGGCATAGACGTTTGCCCTCGTCGCGTCTTCAAGGTATACGGCTGCTATGCAGCTGCAACCGTAATTCCAGTGAGTCATAATCCTTATCGGTGATATCGGAGTAGTTTTCGAGCTCGTGCTTCGATCTCTCGTAGGTTGAAACGAGTGCACGTGGCGGGGTAATGCCGCACCGAGTGTTTCCGAAAGAGCGGACACGGGCAAAAATTTGTCAAACGACCAGCGATTACTTTTATTTTTCCCGTGCATTAGCCATAAACCCCTTTTCTCGCGATCTTCCCCTCGATGCTATTTCCAGCGAGAATTTCCCGCCCGTGGAAGCGAAAACCAACAATTTTGACTCGCTCCCTGTTTCTGATTCTCTTTCGGGGTATTTGGAATATTTCCAATCCAACGATCAGGGGGAATTAGCGTTTGGTAAAACATGTGGACGTTCCTGGCGAAATGAATAAAGGATGATGGCGCCCGAATAGGTGCAGTAAAATCATGGAGAGCGACAGCGATTGGCTGACGGGGGTGTCAAAGGGTGATTTTCACGACCATTACATCCTGGGTGATGTCATTGGCAGGTGAGAATTCGAGGACAGCGATATAATCGACAATTCCATTTTTGTTCTAATCGACTTTCCGTCAAAGGGGCTCCGTTTCGACCGTTTGCAGCTGCCTGTACAAAGGCAAAAAGAAGTACGCCTGCAAGATAATACGAAAGGTAAGCGGTCACGTGGTCGGCCATCGCGAATAAGGAAACTGCCCTAAGGCTCCGAAGTACACCGTATCCGAGTGATATAGCTCGCCGATCCAAGGCTCTCTTCTCGCCAAAACCGAAAGCGAGTCGAGTCGATCGAGCTCCGTAACCTTTCCCTCCTCGTTCGCAGGTACAATCGAGCAAAGTCGAAACTCGGGCAAGGATCCAGACTCTGCTGAGGATACGTCACGAGAACATTGTAAGAATCATTGAACCTCCGGTCGAGCGTTCCTTCGATCGAAAAGAGGAGATAAAGAGAACGGACCGATTATTCGAGCGGGTGAAATGACGCAGGTGTCGGTAAGGGAGGCATACGACGACCCTCAACGCCTCTACCTGGTGGAGGACCTGGCCGCCGGCGGAGAATTGCTGGAGAAGCTGGCATCCCGAGGCGGATACTCCGAGAAGGATGCCGCCGACGCCGTTCGAGACGCCCTCTCGGCGCTCAGGGTGAGCTTCCGTCGCGAATCAACCGATAATGCACCGATACGTATGCGGGACTCATCGGAAACGCGTATTAGTTCCGGGACACCTTTGACGTCTGATTTACGCGCCGAACTTATCACTCGTAAACTCGGCCAAGTCGCATTCGAAGCGGTGCTCGGCCGCGATGAAATATTATAGCAATCCGGCCAAACTTCTCTCGGAATCGATATTCTTGCAGTATCTACACGAAATGGGATTGCACCATGGCAGCGTGAGACCGGAAAAGTTGCTCTACGCGACGGAGGACGAAAACTCGAAACTCCTGCTGACGGACATGGGAGTGGCCGCGCCCGTCATCAACTGCTACAACGCTCTGTATTGCGGTGAGTCGCTCGATTTCGCGGAGATCCTCCGAGCCGATGGCAAGCACTTCGCGTTTCCTTGCGAAGAGTCGCGGGACGAACGATTGAGCGGAAGGCGGTGTCCGATTTCAGCTCCGGAAGTGACATCCACGCGCTCGTCGAGCTCGGCGTCCGACATATGGAGTCTGGGAGTCGTCATTTACATTATGTATGCATCCTGCCATCCTTAACGAGCCGCCGGTATACTTAAAACGCAGCCGCGCCGCGAGTTCTACCAAGGTGAATCACTTTGATGTTCTTGCTTTCAGGCTCTGCGGTTTCGAGCCGTTTCGGGAAATGCAGGAAATATTTCCTGCTCCGTACTGGGACGACAAAACGGACGAAGCGAAGCACCTCATAACTCAAGTATGCAAATCAACTCACTGGATAGGGGAAAAAAAACGCAATTTCGCGAGAACTCGGCCAGCTATGCGATTCCGCCCCTTCGATGGGCGGAAGGCTAAATAGAAGTTCCGCTGAAAGCGCGGAATGCGAAGAAATCTATTTATTTTTTTTTCTCTCCTTAATCGCGAAGACGGGGATCGATTCGGATTTCCGCCCGAACGAAATCCTTCGACGATAGCTAATCGGCAGTCATGACGGTCGTGCTTGCAGCTTATGCAGACGAATCCCGAAGATCGACCCACGGCTCAGGAACTGCTGCGAGATCCTTGGGTGCGTGGCGTCGACACGGCGAGACATTCCATGACGGACGCGGCCAAAAAATTGTGCGAATTTAATGCTCGACGAAAGTTTAAGGTAACGCGCCTCACCTCCTTACGTCGAGCGAAACGTGCGCGATCCAAGAGAGGGGATCGGTGTTCTAACGAACGATGTACTTCCAGGCGGCTACCCATGTCGTGAGAGCTGCACATCGGGCGATAGCATTTTCTCATTTCCACGAAGAAGGAACGTGATCGCGTCGATTCCGGTTGGACGTGCATAGCTCACGGAACCACATTATCCTGCTACCGACGTCGCTTCCCGAAGATCTATCTTGATGTAACGTTAATTTGACTTTCGCATAAAGTTTGTCGATTCAGCTCGTGTAACTTCGTTCACGATTTATTCGGCGCAATGTCGTTCGTGTTTACTTTAACGGTAAACCCTCAATTTTGTGATCATTCGATGGGAGTTCAAAGGTATCGTTGAGGTATCACGTACCGGTCGGCAATTTACGGACAAGGTATGGAAAGGTGTGAACGGTATCCAAGGCGGATAAAGCGGTCTCTCCTTTGGGTAAGGTATCGATGGAGCGCAAACTCGCGCAAACTCGCGCAGAGCCCTGTACCCTCCCTGCAGGCCGCCCCGGTCGTCGATAAAATTTCGTTCAGCTGGACACGGACTCGCTTCTGCAGCCGGTAATGCCAGCTACGAGTAGAAACGCATTACCGTTGGCCAAGCGCTGATCACGGTCAACATTGATCCTAATTTTTAACCGATCCATCGTCATTATTGCGTACAAAAATTTCAATATATTTCCTTGATATGACAATTTCTAAACTTCCAAGAGGTACGACCGATTTTTCCTACTTTTCGTTCCAAGACGAATCTTCGTCCCCTATAAACGATCGAATTCGATCGAGGTCGAACGAGCGCTATATCTAGCATCGAAGTCTCTCAAAAAGAAGTCATCTCCGTACCTACCCGACACATTTCAAGGAAATGGGAAATAAGGTAGATTTCAGGAACAACCTTGAGGGGTAAGATTCCATTCGGCGGATTAAACCACCCTCGTAAGTCCGGGACGCGTCCAATACCTAATTGGAGTTTCTCCCCATTCGCTTCTGCAATGAAATTCGAAGGAAGCGCCATCGCAGGAAGGCTAGCAACTCGGAACGTCGATCTTCGTCGGTTCTCAACGTGGCGAGGTGCCCTTCCAGACGCAAGCGTATCAGCATCAATTTTTCATACATCCGTCCTCTCCTGGAGCGCACATATTTGCTCGAACGATCTCATGCCTACATGAGCAAACACCCTCGAAATACATGGCCGAATTTCGCTCGGAGTGAAGCGTTACCGCGCACACGAACCGCGTCCACTCAAAGAAGCGTACTTGACTCGTGGTGCAATATTTCCCGAACCCTATCGTCGCCGTTAATATTCCCCCGCAATTCGAACGTTCGCGAATAAAATGTATCGCGACGTAAATCAGAAAATTGGCAAGACGTATTTATTTTATAGAGACGATTAGATCTTTGTTAATCGACCGGTAGATTTTTTCAAGAGTCGCGCCTCGGCTCTTCGTCTCCGGCCGCGATCGACTCGGCACCGCGACGTCCGAGTCGAGCATCCTTTTTCCCCTAATTCCCAAGGTAAAGGTAGCCGGGCGCTCGATGGCCCCGCTCGGTCCCTCCGGATAACGGTATGGGTAATTTCCGTATGCGCCCGCGAAAAAAGGAAGTCGCGGAGCGGCCGACGAGCACCCCGACCTCGATTGTCGGAGCCCCGCGCGGGGCTGTTCCTTTGGCGGCCGGTAGGGGTTGGCGCGATGGGTGGATGTCGACGAGCTTGCGCAATGAGACCCGCCACGAGAGCTTCTGGGCTGTTCACGAAGACGAGGTCTCGGCACTCCGACTCGTTTCGCAAGCCCGTCGCAAGCTCGTCGCGACCTCCGAAGTCGACCGCCGCGACCATGAGACCGGAGGGCGGTGACGAGTCGTCACTTTCCTCGGAAGAAGTTCCAAGTCACGACCTCCTAAAATTTAGTTTCTCCACTCACTTGGAGCCCTAGGCTCGCCGAGCCTCCGTCCCGCTCGGTAAACAATCGGGAAGCGGTCGGGCAGCGGTCGGGAAGCGGTCGGGAAGCGGTCGAGGGACGATCGGGGAGGAACGTCCGATGAGGCGTATCAAACGGGTGGATCGGCTGGCGTAAAGGGGAGGACGGTATCGCCGGATCTCGGTCCTGCGAGCGCGGGGAAAGCGATAGGTCAATTCTCGGCACGCGGCTCATTTTTACCGATCGACAGAGTAAATTGAGGGAGGAGTGAGGACGCGAGAGAGAAAGAGAGAGAGAGAGCGAAATCGAACGAGTCACCCAGGTATCGTATAAAGTTCTCATCTCAGCTCTCGCTTACGTTGCGCTCGTTCGCCAGTCGCCGCTCTTCTTTGGCACCCTTTCTTCCTTCTTCTTTGTGGCTGTCGCTCGTTTCGACTCTGTCCAACTTCTTCGACGCGTGACATTCGCGTTTCCGAGCCCGAGGATACTCGAAGACGGTATCGAATCGGAACAATGGAAATCGAAATTCTATCCGTGCCCTGGTATCTGCATAACGCGGTTTGAACGTACCTTCTTCCCTTTCCGGAGAAATGGACTCTCTAGACTCTCGATTGTTCGGCTCTTTATCTCGCTCTATTTATATGCAAAGCTACGAGATGGAGGAGAGTGGGTATTTCGTTTTGCCGGTTCTTTCCCGAACCACGGAATAATCGTTAAAACGAGACGAGGTACCGAAAAACGGAACTCCCTTGGAAAATGTATTTAGCCAAGATTTCTTTGTAGGAAGGGTGTTGTTCCCGTGATTAATTTCGCACCCATATTTTATGGTAAACTACTTTTTATATTTTAGTTTCGTATTTCATCAGGGTAATGCCAATCATCGATTACAGCATATGCGCTGCAACCGACTCGGTTTAAAATACACGGCTCTTATGAAACTGCACCTCGACTTTCCTCACTTTTCTCCGATTAAACGAGTCGAGCCGACCTTTTCCTCTCGAGAAACTCGACTCCCTGCTAAACTGTCTTTTACAATCCAGCTATTCTGTTTTTCCAAGTGCCCGTTTACGGTCTCCGAATACGAATAAAACCCGCGATCGTTAAACAAAACTTATTTCTCGAGAGTTATAATTTATTTGCAATATCGTGTCAAATTTAAAAAACCTTTAAGAATTCCGTCTGTTCGGGACACGGTAGACGCAATGCCCACTACGATTATCACTTAACTCCGTTACAAAGGAGCTTTCGGAACTCATACTCGGGAAACCGCTTTGAATTTTCCAAGCTTGGTAATTATTATCGACATAGTGGATTTAATGCCCTTGCAAAAGAAGCCCGGTGCTCGGCGTTTTTCATTTCCCTCGTACAAATTCCAATTTGCCGAGGCCCCGGAAGAAAAATGATAAAACGCGATTCTCCGCAGGCTGGAAGCCACGACTCTTACTCGTTGCCCGAGCTCGGAAAATTCCAAAATAAAAATCTAAGAAGAGATCGATTCGGTTAAAGAAAATTCTTGTGTTCTTTCCGAAATGTTTAAATTTTCCGCACCGTACCCAAGGGAGTGTTTAGAAAGCGATCAGAGAAAATGCTGGCTGAATTTCCGGAAAATATTTCGCGGATGGTGAAAAAATGACGAACGCCATAGCTGCATTTACCAGAAATAATATTACCGACATTCGCCGCGGCGGTAAGTTTCATTTTACGATAGAAAAGTCGTAAGGAAGGAAACACCCTTGATACGTGAAGATTACTTAAAAAATGAGATATTCGACATTTTTCCAACAAGCGTTATTTTAATCAAGGTATACGATTACGTGCACCGAGTAATTTTCCTTCGTGCGGAAAAATCATTTCCATCGTAATTCACTTCTTGAATAAATCGATTATACGGTAGGGAAAACCAATCAACACCAAACGAGCGATAGCTGCATTTAACATGTATCGTGGGGAGGATCGGAGATACCTGTTGCAAATGTTACGACCGCTATTACGACGGAACGACAATGGCATAATAAAACGACACGCGTTGCGATACCTATATGCAATTTCATTCAATTTCTAATTCCTTCATTTGCAATTTTAGGGAATCCTACCGATCGTTTGCTGCTATCCATCGTCGATCAACGATCATGATCAGCCCGAAGATGCAAAGAACAGGTAAATGTTTAGTGTCCGACACTAATTAGAATATCATCGTTGTCATCGACGCGGCCGATGTGCACGATATAATTGATCCGTGATGCGACATAACGTTCACCGAGGTTAATCGATTCTTGAGCAATAAACACGCGAATGCAGAAAAGTTTATTCTTCCCGAGTGCGGTTAACAAGACCCCGATTTAACTTCGTTCCGGCTCGAAAGTAATCGAAGCGTTATCATCGGCCGAAGTGCGAACTCTCGTAAATTCCTATTTGCACAATTTCTACTCCTATGTTTTCTATTAACGCGGGCTTCATTCGCACGTTTCGCAGGAGGAGCACGGATACTCGGCAAACATTTTTCGAGATCAAAGAGAGCCTCGGTAGGCTCATTGCCATTTGCATAAAATCTCCATCCGTATGACGCTTTTATAAGGGAACGCTTTGAAAATGGTGGCCCTGGCCTCTCGCGGTATCGATCGCCTATGCGACAACATAATCGACGAAATATTACGTTTGTTCCAGTTCGAGTGAACGATGCTCAGCTGGTGATGCTTTCGGAGAGGGCCCATTACGATCACTCCTTGGCCGGCCATCTGTACAAGAAAACCGCGGATTCGGCGAAGTGGCAACTAAGATGGTTCGTCCTCTACCAAGTGAGTCCAACGCTTCGATTGGCAATGCCGCTAACGAGTGCCCTTTGTACAACGAGATTTCAAGCACCGCGACGCGTACGCGAGACGTATCCTCGTCCTCGAAGCGCAGGACCGCCTTCCAGCCATCGTCGAAAAGCGTCAAAACGTTTATCAATGGAAAAAAATGGAATTAAAATTGACATATACATTTTCTATAAACACACTCGGGAGTGAACCAACTATCGAGTATCAGCCGGATAAGCGAATAATTGGTTCGGAACGTCAGCCGGAATTACGACGCCACCGTGTTCGGTGCGTAGCTGGGGGGCGGTATTCGAGCTCCGAGAAGAAAAATCCCGAGGGAACTCCTCGTTCTTAATATGGCCGCCGGTTGCTCGGATAAAGTTCAAAAGATTGCTTAATCCCTCCATCGTGCGCTTTCCAATTTTTCCGCCAAGCCTATTACGCGTCCCCGGAGAATTCCCGTCCCGGAACACGACTTGGCTCTCTCCGATGCATTTTACATACGAGGCGAGTCTTTGCTTATTTAGTCTTGCCGTTAGCCGCTGCGCGAATAACCGACTGCCGAGATTACGGGAAATTCAACGGCTGCAAAAATAATGCACGACCGAGGGGAAAATCGGTGCTCCGGTGTCTAACTTGGCCCTCCACGTTGACCGGATCGATGAGGGGCAGTTTGATTCCCCCTTAAAAATAACTCCTTCAATTTTCATCGCAGTCTCCCGATAATCGTTTCCTATCGTTCACTCGAAATCGGCGAGCTTTGTAACAAGATTTCAACCCGGGGTGTTTCAGAACTTGCTCTTCTACTACGAAAACGACACGTGCTCCCGACCGAGCGGCGTCATCTTGCTGGAGGGGTGTTACTGTGATCGACTCATCACTGCCAAAGGCAAGGAGCCGGACAAACAGGTGCGATATCACGGGTCAAATAACTGCGCGAACAACTTTCCGCGATAAAAGACTAGTGGGGGAGAATAAAGATAATCCAGACTCCACCGGCAACTCGTGCACTCGCGTTCCATCGATCCGCTCGGCTTTGTGCATCCGGATTGACTTTCAAAGCAGGTCGATGTTCAATTTTGTGTTTGCCCATCTGGATTCCGGAGACTGGTTTCGAATGATTTCTCGAATCGCGGTGCCACGGTCGGCGTTAACGATATTATTCGAAAACGACGTTCTTGGCCCCGGGGTTGGGACCGGAGCGCGATTACAAGAGTGAACAAAGTGAACAACGAGGGAGATTAAGACGGGCCTTTGCAGCGGACCCAGGATCGATATGACGATTCGTCCCCGGTGACGTTGGCGACGTCGACGAACGGATGACGTCTCCTCGAACGCGCGAAATAACGACCGGCAAAAATCGCCACCGATCGCGTCTTCTCCCGGCGTTCTCGGTCCTTGATGACGCCATTGTTTCTCGACCTTGTCTCGGAGTTTCGCTCGGCGATTCAAGCAGGAGGGAGGGTATCCCGAGGCTGTTCTTTCCTAAGGAGTTAAACCAAGAGGGTGGAAAAGACAGAGAAGGAGAAATTGAAACGAAAAGACCGAGTGAAAGAGCCTCGAGATGAGAGAAACATTTTACCCCAGAGGTTTGTCCCGAGGCGTTGCCTCTAAGAACATCTTTATTTTGCCTTAGCAAATTAATTACTCGAGACAGGCTCTACTCGGTGAAGATTATTCGAAGCCCTCAAGTGAAATAAGCAAGGACGGGCCGCGCGTCGAGGATCGATTTGGGAATGCGGATTAGAGATATTCTCCGGATTTAAAGGGAAAACGGCGCCCTTCCGTTTTCAAGGGGTCCAACTTAACGGGGCACGGCAAGAGGTTGACTTAGAGCGAGCAGATTCCGAACGAAACGAAATTCAACAAGTTGCGAATCAATTCTACCCTCTTGGCCCAGAGAGGGAGGCTACTTCGGAAAAGCAACTCTTGACGAAAGAGACAGAAAGAGAGGACGCGTCCGAGGGAACGCTTAGGGGAAGGAAATTAAATTATACCTAGGATCGACGTCTGCCTAATGTACGCGTTACCTTTGATTTCAGACTCCTACGTATATAAAGTGCCCCATTTAATGAAAACTTGAGTACAGGCTGCTACCTCGACCGACCCCATTCACCTCGAATACAAGAATACCGTTCGGCCTTGTCAATTATGAGGAAACCATAGTCTCGACGGCTTCTCTTGACTTTTGATCTCATCCGAAGTACGGTCCTACGCGACGCACGGGCCAGAGAGAACGGAGAAAACGCACTTTACGGGAGAACGAGGGCATTCCGTTCTCGGCGACTAATAACGCGAATTTAACGCGAATTCAACGCGAATCGAGCGAGGACGAAAGTTCGCTAACGGGGCCCAATTAGAGCGAGCTTTCATGCGATTCGAAACTCGAGACTCGAAACTCGAAGCTCGGGACTGTCCGCGGTCGAGCGTGTTACGGCTAATAACGATTCGATGCGCGTATCGGTGATTTCGACCCTTCGACGTCTCGCTCGATCTTCCTCGCGGGAGCGATCGGCGGACCTATCTCCCGTCGATTTAGGACCCCGGTAGCGCAAACTTTTCAGTCGCGAAATTGCCCGCAAATCCCAGATGAACTGCTAACGAAAACCGCGGCGTTTAAAACGTTTACGACGGGAGCCGTTAAAGGCAAAGTGCCTCATCGACGAACGGCGGAAAACGGCCGATTCGGCGCGTTTGTCGCGCTCACGCGTTTCTCCTCGGTCTCGGGGTGAACGAGAGCCCCGTAAAAAGTGGTGCGCATAAAAGGGCCGCCTATCTGACCGAGGACAGAGCCTTCTCTCCTGAGCTTTACCGTCGCAGCGAGGAGCAACGTTAACTCCGTCTCGTCGCGAGGTTGCCTCGCGGAAATGCTCGTTTCGCCCGAATCGCTTGATTCCCGCGAGTAGGCTCGTAAAGTACGCGGCGAAAAAAAAACAGATAAGAACTGATTTCGCGCTCGAGGTACCGATTCTTTAGGGGCGACGAAACGACGCGCCGGGCAAACGATACGGGAAAATGCGGAATATAACGGCCGGGCATCCTCGAGTCGGGAAAATTTAGAGTGACGATCGAGAAGGGCCACTCGAGACCCATCGATCGTTCGCTGAAAACCCGGAAACGTACGGGAGTATGGGGGAGTACGGGGGTACACGGGGGTACATGGGAGTACATGGGAGTATACGGGAGTATACGGGAGGACGAGGGAAGAGCACACCTCCCAAGAGACGACCTCCGACTCGCTCTTCTCTCTATTTCTGTCTTTCTCTCGCTTTATATATAGCTTCCGCCACTTGATTCCGAGCGTTACGAAAACGTGAACGTAACGGGGTCCCCAAGTCGAGAATATTTTTATACAATCGATAACATCGCGGCAGCCCCATCCTTGAGTACGGACCGCTGGTGTCCTGAAAAATTGCATCAAGGGAAAAAGTTCAAATGGCACCTCGAGAAGGATCGAGTTCGTCCTCTGCGTACCGTTTCGGCTCTCGATCGATCGACTCGTTAATAAACCATAAGAGTCGTGGCTAAAAGCGTTTCCCTCCGCTCCCGAGGAGCGTACCTTGAAACGACGCGTGAGCTCTCTTCGCCGATAGCGAGAATGGGGCGAAGAGTACGTAAACGGAATATTTCTTCCGCAACGACGTTTCCCCGTGGGAAACTCATTTAACTTTGCGACGTCGTCCAATTCCACGATCGGCGAGGGGCGTCGCGACGCCTCGAAAGTCGACCGAGAGTCGGGAGAGCGCGAGGACATCGTTAGGCAAAAATCTTACGGCCGAAGCGAACGGACGTAAAAAGAGAGCGGGACGCGGGTAACGTGCATACTTGACTCTAGATGTCCGAAACAAATGACAATAATAATAACGGGAGAAACAACGTCTGCCAAAATGTTCTCCGGTTCGTTTCGGCGAGTGAAGACAAATTTTCCACGCGCGCGGTCGTTTTACGTTTCTCTTTCAGCAGGGTGAAATCGTTGAAACGTTTTCCGCGGAGAAAGGTGCCCCCTTTCCCACGTTTATCTCCGCAAATGTCTCCAGCGAGCGAGTAATAACGTTGATGACGGCGAGAGGGCGGATTCTGTACTCGGAAGTAGAGACGCGCGCATACTGCCGGAAGTCACTCGAGGGTACCGACAAACCACGCAGTTCCAAATTCCGCCGACGGCGATTTCCCTTGCAAACATTAAATTAATTAAATATCATGCCGGAATCCACAAACGGGGGTCTATTTAACGAGTGAAACTTTTTACGCGCGTTTCCGCGTAACGCCGCGAATGATCCTTTTGAAGCGAGACCCGGGCAGGTCTCGCGCTCCGAATCCCGCGGAAAGGGACGGCCGCATCTCGAGGAAAATCCTAAGCAACCTCCGCGATCGCGTTCCCTGAGCGTCTCGATGACGTCCCGATCAATTATCGATTCGACCGAGACCCACCTCGAGTCCATCCTCCGCGAACGAATCGCTCTCGAGCAAGTGCGGAAAGGCTTAACGGAGTCGATGCGGAAATTTCATTGAAATGGACTTTGCGCCGTGCTCACGGTCGAGCGACAATTCCTTCTCCTGGATTCCGCGATCGATAGATTCCACGGATGCCGCAGCGGTAATCTGCATAGGACGACCATAGTCGGCAAACTACGTAACGTGGTCGTGCGTGGTCTGCGGGACGCGCCACCGCGATCAAAGACTCGAGCCGGCCCTTCGGGACTTATCGTCGAATTGGCAAGTCTTCCTTCGAGTTTCGTCGATGGATCGAAACTCGTCGCCAGCCTCGCTCCTCGTCGATACGCGACCTCGAGACCCTACCTTAGGAAATCACGCGCCCCATTGCGGAAACGCTTACGAAATTCGCGACGGCCCTGACACGAAATGGAAATTCACCGTAAACCGGATATTGGCGATCGGCGAATGCAAATTTCGAGGATAAGGCGAACAAGGGGCTCGAAATCGTCGACGACTTCTCAAAAAGCCCCCCCGCTCGCTTCTTCAGAAATGCATCGGATGAGACGGATGGTAACTAGGAATTCATTCGACTTCCGTTCCGAGATAACCCTCGATCGCCCCAAAAGTAAGCTTCACCGTTTCCTCGGAGCGAGCCGGTGAGTCGTTTCGGGCTCGGGTCTCGTTTAACGAGCGGTCCGAAAAAATTCGCAACTCGACCGGAATAGAGCAAGGGTTTGAAGAGTCCACCAGAAGGGCGTTCGGAGTGCTTTGCCGGCGTCTCGTTCGGTGCACTCGTGAGCGCGGCTTTAGCGTCGTGCCCCAGTTATTTCCGGCTTTAAACCGGCTGCGTTCGTCCGAAACGAAAATTCAGAAGTTAAGTTTCAGCAGGAATTAAACCCTGGGCGTTGACGAACCTCGGGGGAAAATTGGTCTAACGAGCGGACAAACCACCACGGAGCAACCAATCGAGGGATCGACTCCGTTCGAGTCCGCGACCGCATCCCCGCAATGGGACGTTTACGGAGGCAACTCGGGCGGAAAGAGTCCGAATTCCGCGTGCCTCCCGGGCGGCCGCGAGTGCGTCCGCGTCCGCGTCCGCGTCCGCGTCGGCGTCGCGTCCGCGCCCTCCCTGGGCACGGGTTTAGCGTCAACCCCCCCCGGTATCCGGCGCGGCAGCTGGCATAGCATCAGAAGGGATGAATCGATTCTGTTTCGAGCTAAAAATAAGCTTCTCGCCGGAGCTTACTCAGCCGAGCCTCGTTTCCTCGGGTCCCGTATCCGACGACGCGACGAGGAAGCGCTCCGCGCGCCTCGCGGCTAATCCGCGGAG
The DNA here is from genome assembly GCF_000612105.2 of Orussus abietinus. NCBI lineage: Eukaryota > Metazoa > Arthropoda > Insecta > Hymenoptera > Orussidae > Orussus > Orussus abietinus. The sequence continues at coordinate 3,675,203 of NW_019396012.1, forward strand.
AGCCGTACGGGGTCGGCGCAAATCCGATTGCTACCCCGCGGGATTCTTACGGCGGAAACACCTTGAACTTTGCGGCAGGGCCGGCCCCGCGTCGAGCGCCGCACCTGGACCGGTGGCGGTGCCCGGTGCCCGGTGCCCGGTACCCGGCCCAATCGATACAACCTGGTCAGAGAGGGGCGGGCGGCACTCCGCCGACCGGGACTCGGCATCGAGATTACGGATCCTGGTCTTAGGGACGAATCGCTCCTCCGGAAATAACGTCCATCCGCGTCGTCTTTCTCGTGACTCGCGCCTCGGCCCGCCGTCGACCTCCTCCCGCTCGAGCTTAAAGGGACGCGACGCGAGTCGGCGGCCCGAATCTTCGCGGTCGGGAGGTCGGACGATTTCCGAACTTCGACTTGCCGTCGCGGCAATGATGGGATTCGAGCTTCGACGAGCCGCGTCGAATCGATGCAGGAAACGCCAAATCGCGTTACGTCGGGGTAATCGACGCACCGCCGATTTTCCGTCCTCCGCGTACCCTCGACGGGAGTGACGGCGCGGCCGAATAGTCTCGTCGATCCGAAAAGTTGGACGTCTCGAGAGGAAAATTAAGACGAGCCGCACCTCGGGTAACTCCGTAAAGAAGTTTACCTCCCCGGTGACGGCGCGTCGCTTAGAAAGTGCACGTGCCGAAGCACGCAAAGTTACGCCATACCACAAGTTTTAGTATTCCGGACCGCAGGTGGGCGGGGAAAAATGGAAAGAACCGAGAAAGGTGGACCCAAAATTGGCGGCGATAAAAGCAGCGTTTGGGCGGCTCGGCGTTAAACTCTATTCGGCGACGAGCGGGGGGCGAGACGTTTAGTCTCGCGAAATAATATTTATTTAGTCTCCGGCATAACGCGCCGGAATCATCTTTACCCGTCGCGAGAGGGTCGTTTCGCGCCAACGGCAACATTAAATTCGCCCCCCGTGCTGCGGGGATTATTTTCCTTTAATCCTCGTCAAATATTTATCGCGGCCATCCACGCTGGGATCCGCGAATATCCCTAGAGTGCGACTCTGTCGGGCCACCAATTTTTCTCATCCTCCCCTCGATTTTCACCCTTCGTTTGCTGGAATGCGGAATTTCGGCAGTCCGTTATTAGTCGGCTGCGGTTCTCCCCGAAGTCCCTTTGTATCTCGATGTGTTTCCGGGTCGAGATCATGTACCGTGAACATATCGGAACCGATGTTTGCCCGTCTTCGCTGCTTCCCCGGTTGGATTTTCTTCGGATCTAATTACTCGCGCGTCGTCAAAGGAAAACGTCTCTCGGTCGGAGGATCATCGATTTCCCGCGTGCTAACTCGAAATTTTCCGGGGTTCCACCTTTCCCGTTCGATTAGTCAATTAATGATCCACGTTTTCGCGTTTCATTTTGGCGAATCCAATTTCGGCGATTATTCAAAGTTACGCGTGCTCCGGTTGTAACGAGCGTTTAGATGTCGTGCAACGGAGTCAAAACCCATTCCTTAGGCGCACTTGCGGTGATTTACGCGCACCGACAACGACGCGCGATACGATTACGACATTGTGCGATCAATCTCTAGGCAGCATTCGGTGGAATGTCCGGGTGTATTCATTGCGCGACATGCAGACGACGTTTCGTACAATGTTTCGCATAATCGTTGCGAAACACCCTTCGGTGGTTTGTAAACGTTGCTCACGGATACGATAAACGGGACTATAAGGCACCGTGGGCGTTATTTCATCGTTAAATAATTAAACGTTGACTCGCGCGCGATCGGAAATGCATAGCTCCAAAATTAATGTCGCGCTAAAAGGAAAAACGTTTCTCGATATCAACATTTCCGGGCTATCCTCCCGAGCGTAGAGTAAAACGACGATTCGGTTTAGCCGGATTTCACTTTGTAACAGCCCCGATGGGATTCCGGCTTAACGTCGGTTAGTTACGCGTTACCGGGGCCAACTACTTCGCTCTGCTGTTTCGCAAGCTTCTACGACTTCCTAGTCATTGACGACGTATACTACGAATCTCGGGCTCGGGATACCCATCTATCCACGGATAGCCCTTTCGGTCGGGTGAACCAGATCGGATAAGGATTTCGGTGTTCGACAGCCCGGAGCTTCCCGGAGGAGGCCGACGTTGATATCGAACAAACCGCGATCTCTGTTTGCGTTAACGACCCGATGGGTGGAGCGTTTCATCCGAGGCGATAAAGTCCAAGATCCTCCGCGAACGGTGAAAAGTGCCTCCGCGCCTAACGACTCCGTTCCAATCTGCATTTCGGTCACGCGGGTAAATGCAGTGCATTAAGGCCATCTTCATTTCATCCCCAGTGCTTTGCTTGACTCGCCTGCACCAGCTTTTCCACGTCCTCGAGTGTAGGCTTTAGACGAGTATTCACTAAAGCCTCCCAGCCCATCCAGAGGTAAATGCATATGTAGTTGGATGCCGGGTACAAGGACGCAGTTGGTATTATTGCAGTCGAGCAGACGACGTATCCTGACAGTCCTTTGAAACCGATTATAACGTAGTTGGCTGCCCTTGCGGCATTGTCTTAATGAAATTACACGCAGACCGACGAAACGTACGTACCCGGTTCGCGAACGGATGCAAGATTCGATTTTAACGGACGGATGCTGACCTAAGGATGGCACGGTCGCTGCTTGCTGGCAAGTTTATAGTCAAAGGATCGCGACTTAGGTAAAGGGAATAAAAAGAAGTCTTCTCGCCGAGTCGAGACGAACGCAAAGCTGCGTCGTCGGATGGAGTTGCCACTGGCCGGTTGTCCCGACAATTGGTGACGACAAAGTGGATGGAGCGACACCAATAAAGCATTGTCGCGGATCCATCACATCCCCTGAGATCCCTGACCAACAATGGCCGCCATCGTCCCTGAATGGCGAACACCCGCGACAATACCGCCTAGCGTTACCGAGAAGCAGTGCACCCTCCGTCGCCTCGGGGGATGATGCTGCATACTGCATAGGTGCTCTCCGAAGGGTGGAGGACTCTCGCCGAATATGGGCCAAGGTCCACCTTCCATGATCCGATCGATTTTTCGAAAGCTTCTTGCGGAACGTGAACGCGCTTAAACGCCAGCCACTTAGCCGTACTTACTCGCTCGAGCAGGTGAAAAGACGGAAAACGACGCACGTTTCTCTCGTTTGCGCGCCTTAATTCGCGACGAAAGCTTACGGGGAGCTATGAGGGAGGATGGTTACGACGACGCGTCCGTGAAACAAGGTGCACCATTTCCTGTAATTGCGCTTGGAATGCAGGAATTCTATTTTTGGGTCCAAGACGACATTGCACTCGTTGGGGAAAGTGCAGAAACTTTCATTATCGGAAGTAGTTGCAACTCGTTTCTATTAATTCACTGAATGCCCATGGAAGCGGTAGATCCTCGAGGGGCACTTTAACGCGATGGTCCGGAATTTCAGAAATTTCCTCTCCTCCGTGGAGTCTCCGGCAACAAGCGGAGATCCTCATTAACGAGAGTTCCAAGTTCTCAAAGTAAGTTTCCAGAGGAAAAAACTACATTCCCAACAATTTTCGACTAAGGAAATAGCTTCTTTGCAACAACTATCCGCCGGTATGGAATACCTTGTTCGTACCCTTAACGGACTTTAGGTACATTCTTCGCCCTTCTCCTGAATTTCACTCTCAATTGGCTCGCGCATTCTCCGATGGCGGAATTAAGGGGAATTCTATTCGAGGGAGGTAAAGACCTTCGAAGGTGGCGGGCGTCTTATATCGGTCTGCCTTGTGGGTGGGCACCGTTAGAGCTGCTTTTCCCATTCTCTCGAAAAGCCCCGTACGACGCTTTGGTTTTCTTTGATAATATGTACACACCACACGTAAGGGAACCGTTGCGTTTCTTTTTGATTTTCGACCTCGCCATTGTTCCGCGTTTCCTTCCCGATGTAAGCCGAGCGTTTCTAGCCCGGAAAGTACGATCGAAACTGATGCAATTTGCGATAGTGCCACCCGAAGTTGCCTTGGCACGATTTAAGGCTTTCCATTAATGAAACGTTGACTTTAAGAAAACGTTCGCAACGCGCGGCCTAAGGCGTCTAAGCGACCCCGCGAAGCACGATTTCGCCCGAGTCCGATTTACCGCGGCCGAATCGAATGCCGGGGAAACGGTTTCACGGACTTTTCTCGGGGTACCGGAATCCCTTTAAAATTCCAAATGACTTCGCGAACGACAGCGAAGGGTCGCGTGTGTCGCTTCGACCGGCACCGCTCTTTTATTACCGGAAATTCAATTCTGTTGCAGCATTGTTTCGCCGTATCGTACAGAGGAGAAAACCAGCGGCAGTACGAACTAAAGGCGGCCTCGGAAACTGACTGTAAAACTTGGATCGACGCGATACGAGAGGCCAGGTAAGACGTAATGGTGCTTTCGAGCGGTTACCTCATCTCGGACCCACTGTCGTCAACGAGAAGGCTTCTTGCCATCTGGCGGTGCAACTTTAAAGGGTGTTACAATTTTCGACACCGAGATCGCGCAATTTACGGTAGAGCGCGTTATCAATTTCAACAAATTCTCACCTCGTCAACGAGTTTTCAATATGATTTATGACGCCTTCTGGCGGTTCTCGGTAAGATGCAAGTTTCACCGAGCTTCTAGATCCTGTCGCGGCAAAGTCTCCCGTTTCACATAGTTCATGATTTCACGGCGCAAAACTCTCTCTCGCTTGCACCTGCAAGCGATTTCCTGCGAAGCCACGAGATTTTCAACTAATTACAGCTCAGATTTCACGGCATTAAGTACCGAGTGGTGAGGAATTAATCAAGCTACCTTCCACTGACGGTGGCAATCGGAGGTACGCTACGAGCAGCGACGTACATTAGAGGAGGTCGTAATTACTCCCCGCTTCCCAAACGTTTCTTTTCGCGTATTTGGCAAAGAAAACAAATAATTTTCAGTTGATCTCGATCTCGCGGTTTGATCATACGTCGCGAATCCCTTTAAGTGGAAATCATCCGTGATCGCTTTGATTCCAATTTAAAGGGAACGATTAACGTGGATTACATGGAACGCGTTTTACTTTCAGATACTCTCGGCATTGCCTCCTCTCTTTTCTGCTTACAGAGAAAATCGATAAGTTCTGCAGTTTTATAGGTACTCGCCGATTTATAGTGTGCCGCTTCAAGGAAGGGAGAAAAATTAAAGTGGCGCGGCGACATAGAAACCGGGTATTGAAAGTGACATCCTTTGACCGAGATTAAATATTAACGCGCTGCAAGTGAATCGTCGATTCGAAAAAGAGAAATATCAAAGTGATACGTAAGAAAGGGTGACGTCGCGTGGGAACGCGTCGTAGCTTCGACAAGCGACCTCCTTTTGCAACAATGCAGAAGGAGGTCGAGCGGAAGCACCTGCACCTGTTGCAGATTTTCGAGAGGAAAAAGGGAGACAAGTAGAGGCACTCGGGAACGGAGGGAACGAACGGAAAAAATAACGGTCTAATTAAATGAGACGCATCTTTAAGAAAAAGCGATTCTCCGTCGATACCAGAATTATTACACGTTTGGGGCCGATTTGGGATAGCCGGTATAGCCGGTATAGCCGGTATAGAGGGCGAGTCGTCGTCGTCGCCGTCTCACCCCGTTGCCAGCGAATGGCATGCACGAACGCTGCACGAATTGCCACCAGTCACAGCATCGAATTGCCCTCTTCCCTTTTCCGTAACTTCCACGATGTAATCATAAATTCCCGTGCCGCGCGATCACGGGAATAACGAGTAACCCTCCCCTAGCGAAACTTTCCGAATATATCATTTGACATGGCACTCGAGGATTTATGAAGGGAGGATAGCGAAAAGTGTTTCCAAACGGGTCACCGACTACGGACTTGTTACAGCTTCAATAAGTTGCTGCTGCAGAAGGAAGAGGTCGAGCAGAAGCATCTGCACCTGTTGCAGATCTTCGAGAGCGAGAAGAGAGCCAAATGGCAGTCCATCCAAGAGTGCGAGGAACTCACCTTGGAAGTCAAGGAGCTTCGTGCCGAGGTGAGACGGGAAGACAATAAATTGAGCGGAATAGGTAGCTTCGGGTCCTCGCGAGCTTTCCACGAGTCTTGGGGGTTTTCTCGAGCGTGGAAGACCGAGTTAGCTCGCGTGGAAAAATAGGTTGCCGCGATTCTCTCGACCCGATCTTTCGATCCTCTTCGTGGCAAAGCATTTCCCGAAGATTTAGCGTAAATCGAGGATATTCCTCGGTTTATTCGAAGAGTCTCTATTCGTAGTATTCGTATGCGCGTACCTACATCCACCGTACTTTTCACTACCTCACGGCTCGAGCGCGAAAACGATGATCGATGTGCCGCTGTAAACTCTCGTATCTCTGCCTCATGGTAGGTCGCTCTACGCCGAGTAGGCCCCCTGCGCCCAGCTTCGGCAAGTCGCACGTCTTGTGCATTATTTTTCCTTCTTTCCTGCCGTGACAACGTGCCGTCCGGAATCAATAAGACACCCGTGAAACCGAATTACGGCCGGGGAGTCCCTCCCACGAGATTTCAGGGTTTCGAACAAATGAATACGTAACTTCGTTTCACCCTTTGAATTCCGAGTGGGTCGGAATCTAGGCATTGAAGGAGCGCGAGAATGGTGGTACCGTCAAACGGAAAATCTTCTCCGAGGTCGTACATTTTCCATCGTCTTTGTCTCGGCTCGTTTCTCGAATAGAAAAGTTCCGTGTCGAGCGCACGAGTAGACAATTAGAGCTGTCGAGCGTTACATGATTCGCAGGTTGGGTCGAGTATGCACATCTTTCCGACGAGAGTCCATGGAAAAAATCGATCGGGCGAATACGTAGGAATATCGATAAATCCAAGAAAAAAAAAAAACTGTCAAGAACAACGCGTTACTTTGGCAGGTGTGCTCGCTGAAGAGGGAGCCGCGGCTGTCGACTGTGGCGCCTATGACGTACTCCGGTACAGGCGTCGAGAACCTGAAGAGCCTAATTCAAGGCATGAGCAACTATGCTCAAGATGCGGACGCCTTCCCCTCGGAATTCCAAGGAAACGGCGCGACCGGTCAGGGAAATTCATCGGGGTTAAGGGAAATACCCGAAGGCTCGGTCGAGATGAGGAAGATCAAGAAGGTTCAGAGCTTCTTCAGGGGCTGGTTATGCCGGCGACGGTGGAAGCAAATTGTGGAGCAGTACATAAAAAGCCCTCATGCCGAGAGCATGCGCAAGAGAAATAGGTAAGCGTTTTCTGCGGGAAATTGAAGACGGTTTGACAAATTTGTCATCGTTCTCGATCGATAACTCGATGCTCTCGAGTACGTTCGCAACGGACGATGCATCTTGGTCGATTTACAAGAATCGTCGGCGTACCTTGACTCGGAATCCGCCGGAAATATTTTCTCGGATGATGCAGTGCCCGCGTTGGACGCGAATCGATAGAACTCGGGTGTTTTACGATGTCGTTCACGGTCCGAGTTCCGCGCGGGACATTCCGTCCCGACACTTGGCAAAATTTCGAGAGGAAACCTTTCGTTTGAAAGGAAATATTCGGTCGCGCTACCGCATTACGCTTTGGTCCCGAATTCGCCGCCCTCGTACGGTATAACGGCCCGTTGAACGGGCGCATCGCGGTAAAAGCCTTTGCGAGAACTTTCCGTTCTCTCGGTATGAAAGTTTTCGCGAAAGCCGCAGAAAAAACGCCCGTTCCGCAGCTTGGTCTTCCAAATGGTGGAGGCCGAGGAGGAATACACCGAGCAAATGGAGGTACTGGTGAGCTGCTTCCTGAGACCTTTCAAGATGGCCGCCAGCTCGAAGAAGCCCCCCTGCAGCCACGAGGACGTCAATAGCATTTTCCTCAATAGCGAGACCGTGCTCTTCCTGCATCAGATCTTCCTCAAAGGCTTGACCTCGCGCATGGACAGCTGGCCCACTCTCGTTCTAGGTAACGAGCAGATTGTCCGAGACGAATCGACCGAAACTCGCCAAAAAGGGATTCCCGCGACCCGGTTAAATCTTCTTTTCCTTTCCACCCAGGAGATCTCTTCGACATGCTGCTGCCGATGCTCTCGATTTACCAGGAGTACGTGCGTAATCATCACTACAGCCTGCAAGTCCTCACCGAGTGCAAACAGTCTTCTCCGCAATTTGCAGCTTTGCTCTCTCGTCTCGAGAATAAGCCCGCCTGTCAGGGTCGCTCCCTGGAGACGTTTCTCACTTATCCTATGCATCAGGTAATCCAATTTATTTCCAATCCTTCCTCTGCACCCGGTCCAATTTATCGGTTGCTCCCTAAATAGAAGATTTGCGGCGTCTCGTCCTCGAGGCACCCCTATTACTCGATGTTCATCCGTCCCGTCTTTCCGCGTTATTTCGATGAATACGCCGAGGGGAGAAGTCGAGTCTCCGAGCGCGGGAGAACTCGAAAGGATCGAGACTCGCGTCATTCGCCGACCATTCAGCAGTCGGTGCCGTGAAATTACGTCCTCTCCTGAGAGATCGGAATTTTATCTTATAATCAGTAACCGTATGATTTATGGGCGTTTATCGGCGGAGCGCGATTCGAAACGACGGGGAATCCGCGCTTTTAGGGGAATTAAGATTTACTTTCAGCGGAACCCTCGTATCACCCATCGCGGTGCCATCTGAAATTCTAACGGCGGCTCGATTTGGCGTCCCGCTCAATTTATTAAATCCTTCCAGATTCCTAGATACATCATTACTCTTCACGAACTTCTGGCGCACACCCCGCACGACCACGTGGAGCGAAAGAGCTTGCAAAATGCAAGGCAACAGCTTGAGGATTTATCGAGGCAGATGCACGACGAGGTGAGCAACGTGCTCTCGCATCCGAATCAGTATGAGAACCGGCCATTAAAAATCGCGCCATCGGACTCTAGGTCAGCGAGACGGAAAACCTGCGGAAGAACCTGGCGGTCGAGAGAATGATCGTCGAAGGCTGTGACATTTTGCTGGACGTCAATCAAGTATTCGTCAGGCAAGGTGAGCTTATAAGATCGTTAGTCGTCGGCGAATTATAAAAATGTTCCAACATCCTGCGAGTACGTGTCATTTCGTTTCGATATATTTTCTGGAGTACGTCTCAACTCCTAGCCGATGAAACTCGTTCCTTAGGCCGCAGGGAATTCGAGCGATCTCGTCGGTTTCCCTAAACTATCGACGTCGGCAAGCTCGCGAGCTTTGCGTCGAAGGAGTTCTGGTCGGTAAGCTGAATAATTCAAGACATAGTTCACCGTCTTCGTCGGTCACTTTGCCCTGTTCGAAAACCCTCTCTCGCCGTCGGTAAAAGCTCGACGGAAAAGCTCGTCTTTACCGTCACTTCCGTGGGGTAGGAATATAAGGAACGACCCTAAAGCCTAGCCGAACGGGCGTACGCATGCGTTCCGGCCGTGCCTCGGCCGGAATCGATGAATCCAATACCTATAGATATACAACCCCTGTTCCAAGTCCCCTTGCTCGTTTTCGATCCTGCGCAATGGAAACTCATCGTTCAGGGCCGTGGTTTAAGGAAAATTGAAAAGGCTCCTTACAAAAGTCGAGAAAATCACTCGAAGAAGGGGTCGAGCAATAAAAGGTGCCAAGGCAAGATGTAGAAATATGGTACATCGTCACGGAGGCAGAGAACGATGCTAGCGAAACGCGTAACCGATGAAAATCCCTGGTCTTAAAGTTATAAATATGTATTCCCGTTAAACAAAATTTGTATTCGATAGATGCAGGTTCGTTTGCCTGTCCGATTCAGAGCGCGAGTTGCTAAGTGAGCCACGAGACGTTAAATGGACTTGAACGTATTGCTATTGAACGCGCACTCCTCTTACTCGAAAAACTCGGAATGCAAAGTTACGTTCTCAAATTCACATACGAAAAATAAGAAATGCATCGTAACGTTTCGAGGTTACCTGGGTGGTATCGAAACGATCGCGCTAGGGAAGGGAGTGGTGACCCCCTGGGAAACGATTCCCTGAGACGGCCCTGATATCGCGCTCCTGATATCATGCCACATGGTTACCACAAGAGCCCGTCCTGCTTCTCTTTTTCCCCGCATGTGGCAACAACCTCCGTTTCTAAATTCATCGGATTTTCACTCGTTGCCTTCAACATTCGTCCGTCGTGTGTAAAGAGTTTTCTGCGATTTTCCAAGTTTCCACCCAAAGCCCGCGACCGTGTTTCCGACGAGTAGGCCGTTGGGGTTGGTAGTTCGAAGTTGCGGAGGCGTTCCATGGATGAAAACAACGCCTTGGCTTAGGTGCCATTTTGATATTCGGAGTGTGTGCGTATACGCAGTGCGCCTTAAAAAAAGGATATCGACAGCAATAGCATCTTAAGTGCACCCGGAGGAAATGTCGGACCTTTTCTCGATATGGGGACCAAAGAGTGCAAAGTGTTAAATACGGGGACCAAAGATCGCGAATAAAGGAATCGAGTATTCGTGGTGTCTTGCCCGGGGTCGTACCGAAATCCTTCCATTTACTGACGGAAGGACCATCCGAAGGATCAGGTACCTCTTTTGAACCCTTAATATCGCTTTTCTGATCGCGCGTTACGCGTTTTCGTTGCTAATCGGATTCACGAACGTTCTGACATTTGACATTACCTCGCGAACACGAGTGATTTTACGAGCACGTCTAATGAGGTATACCAGGGATCTGTTCTTCTCCATGACGAAGGTTCGAAGTTCATTATTTATAACCACGGGGGTTCGTTGGGTATCGACGGACGAACCGAACGATCGAATGTTCTAGAAAATAAATGTTTAACAATTTCTATTTTTTAGGGGCACTTATACAAATTTCGGACAAACCGAGGGGGGCTCGCAGCCGTCTCAGTGCAACTTTTGGAGGAAAAGGAGGAGGCGACAAGGAGACCGTGAGGCAGTGCTTTCTGTTCTCCAATCACCTGATACTGGCGACTCGACAATCGGACGACGACGGCCGTCTGAACCTGGTACCACAAATTGGGAAAATACCGCTGACGGATGCGGTGCTCATAGAGGACCCCAGCGACCAGGGCGTCGTGGACGATGACGGTACGTCAAATGGCAATCTCGCGTGTTCGATGACGTTACGCCCGCTCGCTCGTTAACGTATTCACCTGAGAATATGCGTCACTGCCGACACTCGGGTGTGTGCAACGTGCGTGCACGCATATCGCGTACGCGAGCGTTAATCGGCGGTCGAGTCGGCAAATCTCGATGCCGCGATTTCACCGAGCGTCCTCGGTTTCGTTTCGTCGGGAAAGAGAACGTCAGATGTGGAAGGTTTTTTTTTTTTTGACAATGTGTCACGAGGGTCGTCGATTGCTTCCAGAACTGTCGGTGTGCTCCATGTCGAGTGGAATTAGCGAGAACAGCGGCAGTGGCAGCGGGGGTGGCGGCGACAAGCTTCAGAATCGCGATTTTAAGATCATTTTAGATGTAAAGACCGGGGGGCCTCCGGTTGCCGTTCACCTGATAGCTTCGACCATGCAGGTAATTCTTTGCCGGTCGAATTTGCATGCAACTGCCAAGCGGGAGCGTCGCAAGGTTAAACTTACACGGGATCCACGCGTTACATGCATTCATGCATGATGAAAACGTTACATGAAATCTTGTAGGAAAAAGCTGCGTGGATCAGCGACATCAGTCAGTGCATGGACAACGTTCGCTTCAACGACCTTCTCCATGGCTCGCTGTCGGATACGAGCTCCGTGACGATGCCCCAGTCGATCCGAAACGATCCCAAACTGTTCAAAGACGACGTGGACATTAGGTTCAGTCGGACACTGAACTCCTGCAAGGTCCCGCAAATTCGCTACGCCACGCCCGAGCGTCTCCTTCAACGACTGACGGATCTACGCTTCCTCAGCATCGATTTCCTCAACACGTTTCTATTGACGTATCGAGTCTTCACCGACGGTGTCACCGTCCTGGAAGCTCTGAAGAAAGTATTCTACGATGCCGAGCCCCCGGACGCCCAACCCGCGAGTGGTTCCCTCGTGTAAGTATCGTTCGGAATACGCGGTGAAAGATTCGTGAGAAGCTAATGTCCCGAACTTCCGAGCTCAACGCGCTTTCCTCCGTTTTAGGTCGTTGGACGCCCTTGGTAACCCTTCCGGGGACCATTCGCAACACGTGGACGAGCGTCGAAGAAGCAGCGTGTCTCTCGGAAGAACCAGCGTCGCCAGTTCCGTTTCCGGTAAGCCATCGATCGACGTTTCCCTCGAGTACCGCTAGCTTACGTAGATTCTTCGCGGATCGATTTGACGGGCGCGAGTCCTCCGACCGAATTAAGACCCGTGAAAGCTCCGACGATTTTGATGTTAAAGTAAAAATCATATTTACGCAAAACTGTGTACGTGTAGGATACGTATCGGAGATGAGCGATAGTCGAGAAGCACGGAACCACGGGTGTTGCGAATCCAACGTGAACGCTCTGACCCCCAACGCAAAGCCCCATTGGCGGTCTGGCTACCGAAAGTGTGAGCTCGTATAACTTTTCTCCAATCGGAATCGGACGGTGTCACCCTCGACTCGAAATACCACTTTATCACCTGCGGAATTACGGAAAAATAAAGAGAGATCGGAAAAAACTCGGCGCTCCGCGTATTCCACCAAACGAAAACTTTAATGTCTCGGCCATGATCGTGCATCCTTTCCTTCATTTTCTTAAAAACGCGAACGAGACGGAGTTCGCGTACTTACGCGCGCCTCTTTAATGTTCAGTCGAGGAGGAACAGCAGTTGAGTCTGATTTCCGAGGCTCCGCCGATCATCAAACGTAGCCCCACTTTTCAATCGCAAGGTGCATCCGACGATGGGCAGTCGCCGTCGGTGCAACGAAGGGCAAACGTTCGGATGAATAATAATTCCGAGGATGACGGATATCATCTCACTATTCCGTCGTCGATCGCGGTATCCTCGAGTGCCGAAACTCTCACAGGTAATCGGTGAAAATCTCCATTTTTTTTCCCGACCCTTGACCGTAGCGCCTCGTTCTCGTCGGGATAATTATCGTTTAACCGCAGATGCAACGGTAATTAGTGCACCGTCATCGCCGAGTAATTTAAGTTCCGTGACATTGGTCGGTTCGACGGGATCTGGATCGGGATCGGGATCGGATCCTAGTCCTCAGGATGGAGGTTCGATTTCTAGAGGCGTTTCCGAGGAAACGGAAGACACTCCTACGGCCACGGATGCGAGTTCAAAGGACGGTCAGCACCCCATTTGCGTTTTCACCCTTGATCACCCTTTCGCCTTAGAGAACGGTCACGGTTTGTAACGAATTTAGAATACCGCATTTTCAGATGTGCAGTTTGTCTACGACGACCCCCCTTCCGTGTCGCCAAAATCTCCGAAAGCCGATCGATCCACAAAATCTCCGCGATCTACGAGGGGCAGAAGAATACACTCCGACAAAGACGATCAAGGGTGGATCGAGGACGAGAGCAATGCTTCGGTTGAATTTTGTCATCATAACTGTCATCACGTTAACCTGCAAGGTCACCATGCATCCGAACATAGGGCCTCCGTAGTTTCCGCGCCACCGACGTCTATAAGGAGTGGGTCGATTTCAACTATTACCGGAGTACGTTGATGCAAGTTGACAAGAGTAATTCATTAAATCGGAGAGGAAAAAATGTTAAACGAGAGATAATCGTTCCTTTAGAATTACTGGGTGGGCAGACGATCCATTCAGGACAGCGAGGGAGGTTCTCAGCAGAGTTATCAACACGATGTTCAACAAGTGTCCAGTAAAGCTGGAGTGGTCATTACCAGTTTTCGCCTGAGTCATCGAAGGTTGGTTTCGGTTGTCGCAGTGTTTTTTCCGTTTCTACCGCTAGTGTCATATTTGTATCGTCACGAATCAAATGTCGCAATGACAATTATTTCTTAGGCATGGACGCTTCGTCTTCTTACTGAACCGTATCTACATACTTTTCTACGACTCTATCTTAGACACTCCGAGTGCTTAGCGTTACGAAGAAAAAAAAATCAGAAACGGGAAAATAGTTCTATCGTTCTTTTCGATTAAAGTATATTTCATATGTTGTTCTGGGTCGTACATAGCATTGGACACGAACCTTTATGGTAAGTAGGTGTGGTATCCGTACTCTCGGTATGAGGTAGTATTTGTGTAGTGCACGAACCGTGCTTCTAAATACGTACACGACTAAAGCAAAAAGTAATTGGTAAGATACGGCATTGCTTAACAGACTACAACCTTAAATGGCACTCCGATGGCAAAGCATGGATGATATTTTCATGTAGATGCTTAAATGTCTGCCCTCCACCCCAATATTCGATTTTTTATTTGTTCCTCGGAAGAACAGGACGACGGGATTAAAATATTCATTACTTTCCTAAAAAGGTTTTACTACCTTTCAATAACCGATCGGTTTGAGAAGTCTACCTTCAAGTGAAAGAGACGTGCGAATGACATTTCCAATGTAGCAATGTGCACCTTAGATTTTAGGTTTGTGGCGCTATATCAACCGTGGAGAGCAGTTCATACACCCCTGTAGTCGTAAATCATAAATCCGATAGAAATGCAAACACGACAATTAAAAAAGATTAATGTGCATCTTACAACCATTAAAAAGGCAAAACTAATACGAGATTGTCAAAGGCCCGATAACGAATAAATGGGAACGCATTGAAAATGTTCAAAAAATAAAATAAATAAAAATTAAACAAGTGGATTAGATCAAATCGCTGCACAACTTGAATACAGATATAATGTGGATTTAATTTGATTTTGCGAACTAGGAGCAGCACATCTGGTGCAGCAACCGCGTTTGCTATAGCAACGTCAGCATCCAGCAATCCCCCTGACATGGCACCTGGAAGAGGAAGCGTCAGCGATGGAAGCAACCGTAGTGGATCGTGTCGCGATAAGAACAGACGCAAAGAGTCCGTCATGTCAACGGCCGCAACAATGAGAGTACTCAACGTTCTCAGACACTGGGTATCGAAGCATGCTCAGGATTTTGAAATGGACCAGAGACTGAAAAACCTGACCATTGAGTTCCTGGAAGATATCATATATAGTCCAAATTTACTTCCGGCTGAGCATAAAGCCGCTAGTCAACTGTTGAGGCTGATAACGAAAGAAGAACCCGAAAGCAGTAAGGTGGACCTGAAGAAGTTACTGGCGCCATCTGCGGTAAACTTACATTTTATTGCCATTGCGAGTTACTTAAATTTTTTCCATTTTTAAACTTGTATATTTTTAGGTGCAAAGCAAGGAAAGCATCGAGGCGCTGTCAGCTCTGGAGATCGCCGAGCAAATGACCTATCTAGATCACCAAATATTTGTTTCCATAGCTAGCGAGTCGGTATCAATCCGCTCCTCGAAGTTCGATGATCGTGCATACGGATAATCATTAACGAAGACCGTTTCCTTTCAGAGAATTCCTCGGACAAGCATGGAT
This sequence comes from Orussus abietinus, assembly GCF_000612105.2. Taxonomy (NCBI): domain Eukaryota; kingdom Metazoa; phylum Arthropoda; class Insecta; order Hymenoptera; family Orussidae; genus Orussus; species Orussus abietinus. Next base: position 3,690,594 of record NW_019396012.1, read on the forward strand.
GAAGGCTGACAAAGCGACCCGGGCACCGCACATAATCTTAATGACCAAGAGGTTCAACGAGGTCTCGCAGTTGGTAGTTTCCGAAATTATTCGCCGATCCAACATGTCCGCCAGAGTGGCTGCAATCGAAAAGTGGACCACGGTAGCCGACATCAGTCGGGTTTTTCACAATTACAATGGGGTATTACAGATCTGCGCTGCCTTCACGAACAGCAGCGTCTATAGACTCAAAAAAACCTGGGAGAAAGTTTCCAAGACCGTGAGTTCTTCGAAGCGCTAAAAAAAACAACGTTTCGTTGACATAAAAAATTATTAAACTACCTCTGTAATTGATTTCCAGACTAAACAAACTATCGAAAGACTACAAAACATCGTTTCTTCGGACGGACGCTTCAGAAACCTAAGAGATGCTCTGCACCGTTGCGACCCACCCTGCATCCCTTATTTGGGGCTTTATTTGACGGATCTCTCCTTCATAGAGGAAGGCACTCCGAATTTTACAGAGGATGGACTTCTCAACTTCTCCAAAATGCGAATGGTATTGAATAATATATATCTGTGGATAAAACGTGTAAATGCAGCCCTTTACATATGAGAACGAAACCGTTGCCTTTCAGATTGCCCATGTAATTCGAGAGATACGACACTTCCAACAGACCCCTTACAAGATCGAGTTAATTCCAAAAGTTGCAAATTACTTGTTGGACACGGCCCTTCTACTCGAGGAGGAGGATTTATATCGAATGTCTCTGGAGATCGAACCCAGGACCTCCAGACTGGGCAGCTCGACGGTAATCAACCTTCCGCCTTCGATCGGTCAACCGACGTTAAAAAATTAATTTCGGGCTATGAACTTTCCAATACAAAAATACTTTTTCGAGACGTTACGTCGATCCGTACGTTGACCGAAAAGTTGCAAACCTTCGTGGCTGCTTACCTTCGTACCTAAACGAGCCCTCTGCAAAGGTGCCGAAATATCGCTGTTCGCTTTAGTCTACTATAGGTTTAGGACTCCGGCTTGTCTTCGATTCGGTTTTCGTTACTTTCGACGTTCGTTGAAACGAAGCAGCAGTTAGAGTACAAGGTTCATCGAATCTTTGATGAACATGCCAAAGAAATCTTATTGACGCGCCGCGATAGGTATTCTCCGAATGATCACGAGATTGTCAACTTTCACCGAAGTTTGATTTCATGCGAGCGAACGAGTCAGTTGGATCGCGAAATCACATTAGCCCGAGCAACTCAGCTGACAGTATTAAAAACTCTAGTTATAAGTTTGTCAGTTCACGGAAAAACCGAACGGAAGAAATTAAAGACTAATCGTAAGACGAATTCAGGCGACGAAGGAACACTGTGTGTTGACAATCAATAGCGTTAAAAGCTGTCACATTTGTCATTCTAGTCACACTCGCTCGAAGCGACCTTCGCGATTGCCAAGCAGAGATTCCCGAAAGTTTGACAAATTGTTCTAAACAATTTTCTATGTCTTTTCTCGACATCGATGAGTTTTATACGACCAACGTGTACTACGTGGCAAATATTTGAATCGCCGTTTGGTGTTTCTCTCATTTACTGGGAATTCGGTATACGTTGATTCGTCGATCAAACCTAGACTCTAAGCTATGAATAGGTATTAGATTTTTCCTCATTCTTCCAATTTTCGTATCGCGATCTTCGTTCGAAACGAGATAGGAAATTCTTGTTGGGTGACGCGGACGGAGTAACGTTAAAAATCTGTGCATGGCATTCGCAATTACGATGCTCGCCAGCATCTTTTGATTCACTTGTGACAGACTGCGACGTATAAGCTTTTGTCGAGCCGGAGTAGTTGGTAAAACATATCAGAATTATTGGACAATTTCGAGTACCTATTTATCTTAATACTTACACGTCTACAAGACTTCTGTTTAACTGAACTATGTATACTATAATCCGTACGATAAGTTAGCGAGAGTCACCGATACGGAGCGAAAGGGGATATTTTATCTCGCAAGCTAAATTGCAGAAGGATGTAAACGTCAAGGTTCTACCATCTTTTCGTGCATCCGGTGTACTTCGGCTATGCGTTTGTTGATACTTCAATACCTCATTATAATTGTAAAGACAACTGTGAGACGAGAGAGAGTAGAAACGCAAGTCTGGGAACTCGAACGTATTTTTCACGATTACGAGTCTCCAAGAGAAGCATATGTAAATTATTCTTTATCCGCGTGTTCATTTAGATCGACTAAGCTTACCGAACTTAACATACGTACCATGAACTTCTAGTACAAAGAAGCAAACAAAGCAAACCTCAATGTGATCGACTCTCCTTAAGATTTCTTTAAGAAACTACTATTTCTCGATTTTCAAGTAAAACCAAGGAATGTCCAAAATTTGTAATCAAAGGGCCGATGCAAATCTATCAATCAAATTCTTCTTTTATAATCAAAGGTTCCGCGTATTATTAAGTACGTTATTGGTGTAGGTAAAACCATTGCTATCCTTCAAAGAAACACCCTATGATTTTCGGAGAAAGTCTGCCCCTCGTCTTCGAGACGAAATTCCAACCTCTCCTTCGCGACTTTCCCTTCTCCCGTTTTAACACGCCCACTAAAAGATAATCCGAATTTGCAATATCACTTTACGCGAAAAGGACTATAGAAATCGCGAACCTGTTGTAAACTGTGAGTTTCTATGGATTAGCGGTCTTTAAAATAGATTTTCCCTGGAGAAATTTGATGCCAAAAATTCCTGTGTGCATCGTTCTCAAAGATTGCGCATACAAACGCGGGTTGAGTTCATATCCATAAATTGCAATGTAAGAACGCGCGTTTGCATGGGCACGTGCACCTCTCTACGTGCAAGCGTAAGGACGTGTACAGTGTACATACCGAGTAATCATTGTACCGTAAAATTACTATATCGTTGTTGATCTATTTCAGCGTACATAAAGAGAACGTACCGTTAAGAGAAGTATTTATTATCAATGTTGCGCCGGCATATATTATTGTATTGCGGCACTTAGAGATTCTAGATGACTCGACTTACGTCTCGTTTGAAATTAGTCCAAAGAAAGGAAGAGTATTAAGATTTTTATAATTCGAGAGGTAGAGTACACTTAAGTACGATGCAGCGCGTCAGGCTCGTTATAGACGATCCTGCACCTGCATCTTTCCGCCGCATTGAGTTTATGGGGCGAGTATATTTTCTTGACGCGTTATATACGTAGCTACTTGGCACAACGGTCCTGGTGTAACTTAACATCCGAAACAAGGAAATATCCATTTTACGGCGAAGGGCACCCCGGCTCATGTGCCAGAATAGCTACACAAATAACGAAACTGTTACTATTGAAAGCAAAGTGCGGCTGAGTCATGGCGGATTCTCATGTTGCACTCCATTAAATCGGCAGAGAAGGCCACGCGATTTCAGCTCTCGGCGACGTAGTACCTTTAATGTTAACAGAGACTTGAGAAAATTGTATTACTCATTTCAGTTGGAATTATTAGCTCTTCGTGCAAAACTTTCGACGAGCAATCAAAACTTTGCCAAGTCCGAGTCTTGCGAGGCTCGAAAAGTTGGCAACGAAGTTTAAAAAACGGATGGAAAATATTTTTCACCAAGGTACCGTTTTCAACCTCGCGAAACGTAGAAGCGAGAAGATTAGGTTCCACGAAAATTCAAACATCCGATCGACCCTTGTCCTGTTATTACTCATTTATTGTCTCACGTCGATCGGCTTTATTCCTATCCGGTTATTCGTGTTTCCTCTAGAATCGTAAGCTTTCTTCTACCGATGCGTGCACGCGTTCAAGTTACCTAGTTATTATAAGTCTTAGAAAGATGAACTACATATATATACAGAATTTTCTATGTACATATATGTACCATACATGTGAGATATATTTTGCGTGCACGGCGCGCGGTTTGTCCCGCCGAACGATCACTGCCCCTTAAAAGCCAGGAATGACATTTTTTCGTACAAATTATACCTCACCGGATACGTTAGCACAAAGTACAAATTGTTAGGTTCTCCCGCACAAATTCGAGGGAAACATTTGATTCCCGTAAACGTCTACCCGATCGTCTTGCAGTTTAACTTCGATCGCGAAAGTGTCGATTTTGCGGGACAATCGACGCGCCTGCATTTATAACGGAATTCTTCGAAATAGATCTTAACGAAACAAATAGATATCGAGCATAAATCATCAGCTGGTTGTGAATAAATGTTAACTGTCTACAGAGATGCAGACTCGCGCAAAGCACCGTTAGAAGGTACGAATCGCTGCACGAGATGCGGTCGAGCTTCGCCGATCCTCGTTATCGAACGATATCTCGACGAACGAAACTGTCCATATAGGATGAGCGCATTTGGAGCGCTCGGGGAAAGAGATCGACGATCGAACCTTTAGATATTCTACCGCAAACGACTCTAGGGCTATTTGTAATCATTTATTCGACCACTCGAGTCACCCGGGCAGATTTCTTGCGAGACTTAACCCGATCTTATCGTTCTACCTTAAGCGTAAGAATGAATTTACAAATGTAACGTCGACGATGCGCTTTGACCCTTTGGGGACGGTATTTTTGAAGCCAAGTTATTCTCATCGGTCTCTACAAATAAATGCTCCTAGTCCTTCGACCATAAAATATATGGCATCCGTCCACGAAGGGTCAATTTCTAGCCGATGAATCCGTAGAAAGGAAATCTAAATGCAATTGGATCCGCCGTTGTCGTTCGACTTCGCCTAACGGGGGAACCTACGAACGTCCGGTCAGCGGTTCGTCAATAGTCGGGTTTTTTTATTTTTTGCGTCAAAGAAAGGTTGCACGTCCCGTTGGCGATATATCGAATACGATGGCTCACTCGATCGCAAATACGATCCAACGGATCGTCCTCGCGTCCACTTTTAATCGACCGCTCGAATCGAGTCCGAACGTCGTCGAGCTCTCAAGACCCTCCCTGTCTCTCGATCTATCTCCCTCTCCGTACCCCCGCCACGGGCTCAAGGAATTGAAAAGGATTACGACGCCTGCCGGAAATCAAGACGAGTCGAACGAAGAGCGAGGCGTTTGCGCAAAGGGGGACTTTACACTAAGCGTTGACCCTGTCTACTACCTATCGAACGTTTTGTATCTCTCACCTGTAAAAATGAAATAGAAAATATTCTTCTGTACCGAGAGAGCGTTCGTCCGACCGACCCCGAGCCCCGCGGCGCCGCCGTCGATTGGCTCAATTAGCGAAACCGCGAGCGCGAGCAACGACACGTCCGACGTTTCCCCGATGCATTCAGGGAGCGAAGGCGACATTTCTTAGCCCGAAGACAACGAGGAGCCCCCGGCTCTTTGCGGGCCTCCGATAAAAGCGGAGCCTCGGATCTTCCTTAGCGGCCACCGGGTCGAGCGGATCCCGCGAGGCCGCAACGGGAACGAACGAGACTTCGGCCGCCGAGGGAGCTCGATAACGCCCGTTAACGAGGCCGCGCTCGCGGCTCGCGGACCGCGAGCTCCTCCTCGAGGAAAAACTCCCATTTGAAGGCACCCCTCGCTCGAGCGAATGACAATTTCGTCTCCGGCCCGACGCCTCGTCTCTTTCACGGATGCGAGGGCAAACGAGCCGCGTCCTCGGCGCGCTTTTAAACTTATTAAAACGATCCATTTACGCGGCTTCTTTGCCGCGCCGTGCGCCCTTCGGCCATTGTGTCGCGTCCCGTCGACGCCTCCGCCGCCCCGTGAATGCGACTCCGGAATTTTAATGCCGCGGCTATCGGAACCGGGACTTTTCTATGGACCCTAACGCGACCCCTGGGAATCACGAAAACCTCCCCGCCCGTTGTTATCATCCCCGCGCGAGAGGAACAATGAAAGCCGACTCGCGGTGAGCCGCGCTCCCTCCTGTCTTCCTCGCACTCCCGGAATTTACTCTGCGGATTAAAGTGTAATCCGGAGATCACGATTCCCCGGTGAATTCTTCCGATCCGTCGAGTCGGCCTTCGAATCCGCCCTTCTCGAAGACGGCTCCGAAATTGCGAAGCCACCCGGACGTCGAACCGGTCCCGGCGGCGGACGACGTTCGACCGATCGATCTCCGGGAAATTGATATCCAGCATGCCGTACGCGTCAGGGATACGCGACCGTCTACCTAATTAGCCGGGACTTGAGATTCGTTAACGAGAGCCGACGTCTCTCCGAGGAAAATATCCAAGAAATTACGAGTGTCGATACGCGAAGGGGGACAAAATTCAGAGAGAGACTAATTTTCTCGGGGGCGCGACGTCCCCGCGTTTCGAGATATCCGTTATCCGACGACGTTAAATCGCGTCGACGTCTTGCGTATGAAAAACGTTACGCTCCCTCGGAAGAAAAATATGTCCTACTTTCGCTTCTTCTCGAATTAACGACGCACGCGCTTCTCCGAGTTCCGCAAGAACCTCGTCGAGGGAAACTCCAATTTTGTGCCGCGACATTAAGCTCGCGGGGTCGTTACCGGAGAAACCGAGAAAACGGTAGGCCTTTGAAGATCGCGACGCAGCCTCCCTGTCGGAAACAGTTTCGGAGCTTAATTGAACACGCACGAGCGCAAATACACGCGAGCAGTCGCACGGGGGCTCAGCCGTGGATACGAGCCGCGAAATTGAACACGTTGGAAATTGCGAGGAAATCGATCGCCGGCACGTATTCCCTGCCGAGAAAAATGTCCGTCGCCTAAACGTCCCTTGGCCGGCCGGTCCGGCCCTTGCGCGACCTTTGTGGGATCCGCATTTATTTACCCACGTTTGCCAGGTGCGGGCAATTTAATTCGAGAGGAATCTCGTAATTAAATTTTACAGGAGCCTGCCGAATGTCTCGGCAATTTCGAGATTACACAAAAACCCGAGTGCGCTTCCGGTAGAATTTAATTTGAGTCCCGGCGTCTTCCGTGGCGCCGCCATTCCGGGGTAAATTTAAAAATTCGAAAGCGTTATTCGGCGCCGCCCGCTCTCTCCGTCTATCTTCCCGTTTCTCCCTCGTTCCGTCCCCCTTGGCCGCCGGTCTGAATACGCGCTGGCTTAACCGCGAGAAACAACCGTGTTGCGCCGGGTCCGTTAATGAGAGGATGCAGTGGACGTGAATTATGCCTATTGCGGCGTTAGCTCGAGGGCTTAAACGCGAACAAATAACGACTGGCGCAATTATAATTTCTGCCTTATTTTATACCGGCTGGAAGCACCGCGGGGCGGGCCGAGCGGAAACAAAAATCCATCTCGTTTCCACAACTTCGACGAACTCGACCGAGCCGGAAGGCCGGTGACTTTTGCGCGCAGCACTCGTAAAGAGGAACGGCAGGGAGGAGGAGGGAATCCCCGGCGACTGCCCGGCCACCGTACACGCGGCTGCGGAAACTTACGCGAACGCGTCCTGCGCGGTGACGAACGAACGGCAGTCGAGTTCGTTACCTGAAACCACCTAACTGAATTTAACCGGCCCCAAAATTAGAGCTCCGGGTAACGACTTCGGTCGGTTGTAATCCAACGACTGCGGACCCGACGCGAACGCGCGCTCCGTCGCGCGTTTTGGAGCGCGACGGTGCAATCAGCGAAATTGACTGGTTCATGAGCACTGCAAGTGTCCATTTCGCGAAAGGACCGAATTGGCCCCGAGTAAACGAGAGGCCGTGTCGCACTTACGCAGTGCCGTTATTACGCTCGACAGCTTCCCTTCTCCGTAAAAGTATCCATCTTCGGCGAAAACGTCCCGCGCGAGAATCACCGCGCCGCGCTCCGGTCGGCCCTCGGACGCCCGGAAATCCACTCCCCTCGCCTCTAAATCCGAATTCCCTAAAATTGAGGGGAAATTATCGAGGAATAAACGCGGGTCGACGACCGGTCGATCGATCAGCGATTTCGAGCGAGGGCGAGGCGCGATTCGACCTCGTCGGACCGAGGGCTCCTTCGCGGAGGGCTCCGACCCGACGAGGCCATTCTTGGCCGCGCGGGCTCCCGGCTCGAGGTCGTAGGACGTTACCTTAATTATTTATTAAATATTAAAGGCTCGTGAGCGATCTCACGCTGGAGACTCCGGCTGACGGCCTTTCAAAGCACCGCGCTCCGAGTAACGACGCCTCGGTGAGGCATGAAATATACGCGTTCCGGTTCGTCGACCCGGTAGAATATACCGCGGGACGACCGAGGCATCGTTTTGCCATTCTCGAGGGGGGCGCCTTTTTTGTTTCTTCAACTTTTGCACCGCAACAAAACGCGTCGCTCCTCTAAACGACGCGTTGCCGGTCTTTGTCTTTACGAACCGACCTTCCGTCGTCTCGAATCGCGGCCGTTGTCGTACGCTGGTTACCGCGGACCGTAACGCGAGGTATGCGTGTAAACGTAAAAGGATTCCGTTATGCGTCCTCGACGATAACCACGTGCGTATACAGTTTCCGGCGATGACATCGCGGTGCTCCATTTCGCGCGCGTCAATGCGCGGATCCTTTTTACGATGGCCATGATTCAACGCATCGAAGCGTTCGATGGTATATCTCCTCACGAGTCCTGCCTCGTACGACGGTAACGAGCTTCCCAATCGTAAAGCGAATCGTAATCTGACGTTATCGATGACTTGTGTATTTCCAACGGCGTCCCTATCGTTAACGACGACGCGAAAGGGAGCGTGCAATTAAACCGTCATTATTTTAGCGGGGCATTTTCGCGGACTGACGGGTCGAAAGAGATTTTTGCGCGCCGAGTCCCGTCGACGATGACATCCGTGGAAACCGGGACTGCCACCGGAAACAACGCTGAACCCGCGCTTCTTCTTATTTCCGGGCCAAATTGACACCCGCCGTTTGAATTCTCGGAGGCCGCGAGCGCTGACCGAGTTCCGAAGCGTATCGACGGCAAATTCGGTCGGAGTTGTTTGCGCCGTGCATAAATCTACGGGAGACCGAGCGTGCTTTTTATCGCTCCGGGAGGGGGCTATCGTAAAACCAACAGTTTCGGCCAAATACAAGATCGAACGATCGCTGATTAATGCTCCGAAGTCCTCGACGCGAAGTATCCACTCCGCGATTCCACCGGGGCATCGCGGCCGAGCGGACCTCGACGTCGAAACAATTTTGGCAATAAACCAACCCGATATGTCCGAATCATCCGTTACCGCCCGCGCCCGACAACTACACGAGAAACCTTTCCCGAGTTTTCCGAGTCAAATCTCTTCCCCGGCCGACGAGCACCGGCGATCGTCGAGACGCGATTCTCGAACCAATTTCTGCCCCAAGGTTTGCAAAGATCCTCCGTCAAAGGATCACCGGAGTGCCGAGCGTCGATACGGTTTGAAGAATCCCAACGGAGGTACTGCGAGCCAAGGATTAAAGAGAGTCGCGCCGAAGGCGGCTCTTTTGCATCGGTAACGACCGCGTCGGCGTCGCCATTCGCGAGTCCTCCCCTTTGCGCGTCGCGACGCATCGTTCGAAGGCGAATTACGAGGAAGCTAGTCTCGGCGAATTCCGGCGACCCGGCTGCACCGACGAGGGGTAACGAGACAAATTATACTATCGCTAGGGACTCGCGGGCCGGGGTAAGTTTTAATGAATCTTCTTTTAATTAGGGCCATAATTACGAGCCCCGACGAGGGGTTACCCTATTTTCCGCCGTTTCGCATCTCCCGACCGCGCACCGCGGACTTTCGCGCGTCGAAGGCCTCGAAGTCGCCGAGGGTCTCGATGTGCCCGTTAACGAGCGCACCGTGTTTCCTACCTCGTCGACCTTTTGTTTCCGGACGCGTCGCAAGGAGGGACGATTCTTCCCCGCCTTCGAGAAGAAGAAGAAAATGACGGGAGCCTGGGGGGTCGGCCTTCGAATCGGGATCGTCTCGGAAGGAAACGTGCCTATACCGAACTCGCTCTCGCGACGATCCCCTTTAAGGTTACGGAAGAAAATGAGAAGGAGAGCCAGAAACGAGAGAGATAAGGTCTATTTATTACCAGACTATCTAAATGCTAATTGGTTCACCCGTTTCTTTTCGGGAAATTGCGCGCGTACCCTCGTTTATGACGGCGTCGAGGTCCGTCATGCGTCGGACCTGGCCGGAATGTTCCGAGCCGACGCCTACACCGACAGATCGCGCGAATCGACGAATATATTAATCGAGCCGCTGCGAGGGAAATCTACCTTGGACGAAGGACCGCCGAGACCTCGTCCGGAGACGCGCGAAATTTGGGATTTCCCCTGAGTGGTCCTGATTTCGCGTTTATCTTCTTTTACGGGCCCGCGTGTCATCTTCGCGACTCCTCGTAAAATTCCACCCCAACGTCCCGCGCTGTTTAAGCCCCCTCGGTCGACCCTGAACGTGCTCGCGCTGTCAAGCGACGCCATTAAAAGACCTCGTGCCAACTGGAACCATAACGATTACGGCATTTCCTGCCCTCGCGGAAAGGAAACGGGGTGCCTCTCCGGCTCTCGAATTCGCGTTGCCTCGGCCGTCGACGTCGGAAGAGGAGTCGGTCCTTGCGTACGAGTGGAGTGGGGCCTCTCAGGAAACAAAGGTAGGGACAATCCGAGGCTTCCGAGCGGGCGCCCTCGAGGGAAGGCAGTTTCTCGTCCGTTAACGCGGATGTTGCCGGCCTGGAATTGCGCCGGATCAATCCCGGGGCATTGGGGTTCGCGGATCCGTTATACGCCGTGTTTCGGGCTGACCTCCATCCTGTCTCCGGCCGCCGACAACCCTCCCGGCTGGTAGAACGCGATGTTAAATATCTCGGTTAAGGGGCGCGCGCGTCCGTGTCCTTTGCGGTCCGGGCTGACAAAAATCGCCGGTTTCCCCTCGCCCCGTCGAGCTCCCCGACCGGCGCGAATCGATTCGACGGAGGCGACGATCGCGAGCGACGCGGCTCCTCGCAAAGACCGTCTTATGGACTATCAAAGGATAGTAGCGGCGAAACGGCCCCCGCGACCCGGAGTGGACTCTCCCGAGAGCTCTCTCCGAGATATCTCCCGCAATTTTTGTGGAAAACTGGCGGAAAGGGGCGCGTTCTCGGGCAAGAAAAATCCGGAGAATAGGAAAGACCGAGTAAACGAGATGAATCGCGAAGGGACACCGGAGCGATTTACCGCAACTTCCGAGTGGGGCGGCCCGTTAAAAACCCCGAGGAGAGCTCGCGCGGTAGTGAAAAGGTAAAGTAGTCGTGAAAAAAGGGCAGGGGCGTCAAGGGTCGTTGAAAATCGGCACGCCGTCTTGTAAGCGCCCGAGGGTAAGATGGCGGAAAGATGATGCAGGACTTAGGCCGGCCGCGTCTTCGCTTTTATGTCGCAGATAGCGGGACGGCTATCCATAAATCCGACCGCTTTCTCCTCGCAACAAAAATTTTATTTCCGCCCGGAAAAATGTCGCCGCCGTCGCCGGGGCGTTTTACGGTTATGCTCGCGTTCCCGCAACAAGCGAAGAGAAACCCCCGAAATGAGAAACGACGGAATATTCATTTTGCCGCGAGGCCGAAACCCATTTTCTTCGTAATGCCCCCGGCCTCGGAATTCTCGGGGGGAGACGTTCCCGACTCCCGGACGTCGATGGAGACCGAGGAAACGATTCTCGCCCTCCCACGGGACCGTCGCCGACCGGTCTCCGTGCGACGAAGCTCCGGCCTGCGTTTTCGACCCAAGCAAATCCGATTTCCGTCGTCGGCCGACCGCGCGACAACGCGTTTCCGATGTTTTCCCCTGCCTGTGTCGGGGCCATTCACATTTTCCGTCGGCCGGATTTTTAAGTAGAAGCGATCCACGGCGGTTTGCGCTCGATCGTTCCCCTCGCGAGGATAAACGCTTCTTCGTCGGCGGAACGCCGAGTGGATTAAAGCGAGTCGTTCGTCGATATCCCGGGACGCCGCCGCAACGAGCGTCGTCAACGCGATGGCATCGTGCAAGTCCGAGCATTATTCCGCCCCGAGCGGGTAATCCAGCCTCCCTTTCCATAAAACCGCATATTTCACGTTTTTGCAATTTGCCTTCCGCGTCCTCGCCACGCGCGTGCGCGCGCGCGCGCATCGGCGTCCCTCGATAACGCGGGCGTTTCGATCGACGCGGAACCCACGGTGGACGCTCGTTCCGCTCGGATTTCGGTACCATCGAGGAAATTTCGAAACGAATAAAGGACCGGCTCGAATCGGCATCGTTACGTCACGGGGAAAGATTTTGCTGTTTAGAGACCGCACCGGAATCGCGTGGAGAGAGAGCGAGCGGTGCTTACGCGCTGCGAAATAAACGTTACATGGGATTAAAACGATGCGTGGTTACGGCGCATAAGCCCCTTTTCCATCCAGGGCGAGTAATCGTCTTTGCATTTTTAACCAAGAAAATATCGACGCAGGCTCCGCGGCAAGCCCGCTAAATATTCCGTGTGCCGTCATCCCAGGAAAAATTACGCGGAGGGGAATTTATCCGGCAGCTCGCTCGAACTCGCTTTCCGATGGAACTCGCGGAGAGGATTTGCTTACGCGCGTTGCCGGGAACGCTAGTGATTTCCGATGTCCCGAAACGACGGCCGGGACAATCGAGACCCGGAAGAGACGAGCTGGAGGAATCTCCCGCACCTCCGAAGACGTTCGCGTCTGCCGGATATCGGGCTAATAAAAACGCTCCGAAGTAGAGGGAGCCCGGGAAAAGAGAGAAGATAGAAAGGGTTCATCTCCTTCTTATCCTCGGGAAATTTCCGGCGCAGGAAATGAGCCCGATCCATCGCGGAGCGATTCCGCCCGCGGTAGCGGCGCCGTTCCGGCCGTCCCTCGGGGTGGGTGCGCGTTAGGAACGTGCCCGGGCGGAACGGATCTCGTGGATTCGGGAAGCTCGGGAAGCTCGCGAAGCACCGTTTCTCGGAGACTGCTCCTCGGCAGAAACGAGTCCGCTTCCCCGCTTCTGGGGGAATCATTTCCATTGAATTTTTCATGAAACGGAGACATCGAGCAGCTATTTCGAAAGGCATTTCCCACTCCACGGTCCCCGAGGGGCGCCGAAGTCAAAAATAAAAAGCGTAGAGAAACTCCTCACCTGGTTTCTGCCGGGTCGAACCTGCGGTCGCCTCGTCGGGGAGCTCGTCGGGGAGCTCGTCGGGGAGCTCGTCGTCGGTGCGGGAGGAGGAGAAGCTCGTTGAGGCGAAAATGGCGTCTCCGAACACAGGCACGGCACTCGGCAAGGGTGTGGCCTAACTACTGTCGCGCGTCGTAGGAGGCACCGGCCAGATATACCGGGCGCGTAAGCGAGCGGATAACACGCGGGGGGCGACGCCGTTCCGTCCGGCGATCCCCTCGGAGAGGCCGGCGGGGTATCGTTTATCGATGGAGGTAGCGGGCCGAGGAACGTCGCTTGGAGGACGGAGGGGGCGAACGACTGCTCCGGGTCGGGGGCTTTGGATACGCTCGGTGACAATGGCCCGGGCCACTTGCGCGGACCGGCATCGCCATTGTGCCCGGTGTTTACGTTCGCGGCCTCGCGAGGCGTCGCTCGCGCGCTCGATGAATCTCTGTTTGTCAATGCGGACGTCCCCCCGGTCGACATTCCTCGGACTTACTTTTCTATAAACCGTCGGTCGCTCGATGAACGATCACCCCGCGAGGTCGCGTCGGGGCGTTTTCGCGAGACCGGCGAGTAAATCCTTAGTTTCTATGGACACGGAGAACCGATGTATCACGCGGTCTATGGTGGGCGATAAATTCATGGTTCGAGGTAGATGCCCTCCACCTCGTTTCTCATACACGGCCGCCCGTGTAAGCGCGCGTAGCTCGCAAGTGAAATATGGCGGTTGCCCCTCGGTATTTTCGAAACCCGGGGTGTACTTACTCCGATTCTATTGCGATCACCCGACCGGCCGTGTTTCGTTATCGAAGAGATCGCGTCTCGACGGCGAGGTCCGTTCCGAGGAAAGGCGCAAATTCCGCCCCGTACCTCGCTACCCGAACCCTGGACGGAGATCGACGTCTATTCACGACCTGGGGACGACGACGACGCCTCTTCCGCCGCAACCGAGGATCCTCGTCCGTCGTGGGAGTAACTTTTCTTTTTTACTCGACGCAACGACATCGCGGGAGAAACCGTAAAATCGGTACTCGAGCACTGGATGGATGCCTGGAAGTACGAAGGAGAATCGATGAGTCAACGACGATGTCAGGTCAGTCTTCCCACAAATAATCGGTATTCTTTTAATTGCCTTATACGAATTCTGGTACAATTGGATCCAACATAATCGACTTCGTCGTTTACGAGTTACTTTATGTACACGGGTAGTACTTAATGATTTAATAACATCGTCGATTAGCGTCGCTATGTGGGTAATACGGTATTATCGGTCGCTCTAACAACTGAACTCGCACAAGGGGACGCTTACCGCTACCAGTCATTCGCGTATCTTAAAACTTAAATTAGGGTGCACTCGTCCTCTCTCGCCTACGCTCGCGAATCGGCTGGAATGATCTCGGAATGTACCCGGGTGGTCTCGAATCGAGCGCGCACTCGCGCGATTCTTTGAAACGTATGCAGGGGTGAAAAGGGATGATTCGTTCACGGTATAAAAGAAGCTCGGCGCGACCCGCGACTCGCGACCGGAAACGCCATTTTGCTCTTCCCCCTTTTCCCTTTCTTCATATTTTTTTTCCATTAGCCGCCTTTCAGCGGAGTCGGCGGAACCGCGGAATCGGGGAGACGCGCGCCGTAAACGCAGTCGACGTAAGCGTAAACCCCCTGACGCGCAAACCTGCATAATTGTACTTGTTGAGACTAATTAAGCTACCGATTGTTCGCCCCTTCGAGCGAACGTGCTCGCTCTTCCTGACCGTGATTCGCGAGGGTCGTTAGCGCGCGAATTCCATCCGTAACCCTCTATCTATATATTTCCTTTTTTTTTCAAATATTTTTTCTTCCCTTCCCCCGTCAGATTTTCCACAATTCTTTCGCTCCCTTTCACCGGGTCCCAAAAACCCGAAGCATTTACGTAGCGTTCACCCTGCGCCACCCCCGCGTCTCCGCGTCGATTCACGGCGCCTTTCTGCGGAGCGTAATGGGGGATCGCGATGAAATCGCGTTTTCATCGGCCGATGAATTCATCCCCGAGATGCGCCCCGGTACCTATGGAAGGGGGATCGAGTTAATTGCACCCCCTTCACTGGAAAGGCTCTCGAGCCGCAATCGTCACTTTTTAGCCTCGTGCTACCGCATTTAACCTGCCGATGAATGCGCGCGGAGACGTCGGGGGGGCACCGGCGTGATCTCGGAAATCGGCCGATTCTCCTTCGACTCCCGACTTCTGGGTCAATGAAATCTCGTGGCGCCGCAACCGCTCGTTGTCGATCTCGTCCTCTCGGAGAACGATTCCCGGAGTGTGCCGACGCCGAATCCGATTTCGCCCTTGGAAACGACGAATCGTGACTCGTCGACGCTCGCAAGATTTTCGAGTAACCCTGCCGTCGAGTCGAGCTACGTTTCGGTCGAGTCGGGTTTATTCGTTTGATATAAATTATATTTCAATAAAATCTTTGACATCGTAACAAGTAATAAAATATGAGTCAATATATACTTCCATTGTACTCTTGCCCGGAAATTAAAGCTCGGTGTAGTTTATTTATCGATGCATTATTAACGTTAACGCAATCGTTGGAATCTCCCAAGATGTAAACGATGCCGATAACGGATGGTTATCGCTTTATTGCATTGTTTAAAAATAATACTAAACGTTTCTCCCGACGAGCACGAAATCGTTAATAATTGTCTAGCCATCGGTTGCGCATTGCCAATTTAAAGCACACCAATCCTACATCGAGCAGACCTTGGTCAATAAATTAATATCGCGTTCTGCACGTGACTCCTACCCTTGCGATGCTTTGCGGAAAAGGAAGGACGACGATTTTCCTCGCCGCGAGTACCTACAGCGCAGAGGTTTAAATTGCACGAAATCTACCTATACGATTGCACGCGTACCTTGAGGTGATGTCTTAATCGATATCGTGGACGAAAGGGAAACGGAAAAACGATCGCACGGAAAATCGTGTTCCTTCTTACGAATAAGCGCAATTTTTGGTATATCCATGCTCGCGTTACCCAAGTAAATCACAGTTAAGCCAAGTAACTATCTCGGAAATTACGTTACGTCGACGTGTGTTCGGTAATTCATCGAGAAATAACGGGCGCTCCGTTTAGAGTGCGTTCGCATGCACGGAATGCACTTCCCGCGGAGCGATGCAGCTACGATTTAAGTACGGCCACTGTGCCGAGGGTTCCTATACGATCTTAAATATTATTCACACAGAGATCCGCGGATTAACCGAGAAATCCCCGGCGAACCCTGCCGTAGTAATCCGCTGATCTCGACTCGCTCCTCGTTCGCGCTGCGGAGGATTATAGTAATCGCTCGTCCTACTTAACTTAAGGTACATATGTACAAGTTACGACTAAGCAAGTCGGACGCAACCACGATTTCCCAATTTTTCCGACACGCCTCGCATCCAGCGACGCGTAAACGTGCGTTGCGTCCGCCTCGGGTATCTATGACGTATACACGAATAGACCATTACGATTATTTATGGGATTAACTTTAAGTATTAACGATACCTCGACGAGGGCCCCCACGTCCGTTTCAGCGTTCGCGCACCCGGTAAATGGCAAGTGGGGTGCGTGAAGAATGTCGGGCGCGATTATCGTTAACATGCGATTGCGCTCACTCGCGTCTCGTTTCGTTCGTTACGAATTGTCGAGTGGGAAAATTAACCGGTCAAACGTTAATTCTTTTAATCAGCTATCGATATCATAAAACATTGACTGTATAATGTAGCCTCGGATACAGATGTTTTGTGATATGGAGAATTAGCCGGATCTAGCTGTATTTAAAAAGTGGAAAAGATAAATTTGCCGAATATTTTAATCCACGGGTACGTTTCCTTCGGGATTGCAAGCGTGATTTCAAAAGCTCGCGCGCGCTGGTTACGAATCGTATTTTATATTCGGGTAATGATATTATACCAATTTACTGCAGAATGTACAGCACTTTGTCCGTGCACTTTGTTCCGCGTTTTATCTCAAATATTCTTGATTGTGCCGGGAGCTATTTTCGCGAGAATAATTACGCGCAAACGGTCCAGTAAGCAAATTAAAAGTAATAAGGTAGAGCAGACGACTGTCGTTGCGTTCATATTATGCTCATGTAATTAGCTTAATCCTTGAAAACTTCACTCTATTGTTTCTTCTCATGAATAAGGAAGCTCGAGTTTTTATGAAAAAGAATTGTCCTCGAGTCTTAAACGTCTAAATACCTCTTACTTCACCCTCGCAACCCTTCGGTATGTACGGCAACGATAACGGAATTGAAAATTATATTTTTTAGCAAGATGAAACGCGGAATCGAAAGATACAAGAATTCTTCGTAACGTAATTTTAGGCCATACGTTTAGAAACTTTTCTCGTCATTTTTCTATAAAGTTATTACCTTCTCGACTACGTCTCGTTCAGGTGGAAGGAGGGAGAAAGGCGAATCGACGGATTTTCCCATCGGTCTTTTCGCGTTCGATGGGAACTCGGAGATATAAAAACGATCGGTTGTCAACGCACCTACGCATATTATCCCACGAACCTCCCCGATCGACTTAGAGGAGTGTACAGATACATATGTGTATATATATATGTGTGTGTGTGTGTGTGTGTGTATTCTAGTAATTATAACTTATAAACTCTATTATAACGTACATAGATATGTGATGGACGCGCAGGTAATTAAATCGTAAAATCCGCACAAGAGAATCGAGCTCGTTCGTCGGAGGTTCCATCGTTCCGATTAGACGACACCGACGACTGCGATTCCGTCCCGGCTTGAAACCACGCTTTTCATCACATTTTTCAGCGGATACCGTTTCCTACAACCGAAACGGGATATGCTATCATTTTCCGGCGATATATTTGAAATTTGATCCCGCGGACACGAGAACGGCTACGATTAAATTTTTCACCGATCAACCGCGCGCGATATGCCCCGCGATATCGCGTTGTAACGATTTCTGGGGACGTTCGTAAGATTCGGACATTAACTCGACCGGTTTCGGTAGAACCGCGGAAAAGGCGGAAAAGGCAGAAACGGGCGCAACGGTCGAAGCTTCGATTTCCGGGTACTCGATCGGAAGAAGGTCGTCCTCAAAATCGACCAAAATAATTTTTTTTTAAAATCGAACTTGAACGAGCCGCGTTCCACGACCGAACCTCCGCCTCGCCGACGAATCTCGTGCCGAGCGAGCTCGATCCTCTTCGGCGAAACACGAGAAACGTCCTCGTTGACGATCGATCGGTAATCGGACTCCCTCCTTCTCTGCCCTCGACGTCCTTCACGTCCGTTGGACGGGCCATTCGGCGTGCTCGCTCGGCGCAACCCGGACGCGGATCGGCCGCATCTCGGTTCGAAGGGAGCGCCTCGGCCGCGGATCTCCCTCCTTCTCGCGTCAACTCGAAAACTCTGCGGGGATATACAAAAAGCGAGGCGCCCGGAACGCGTCGGTGGTCGGTCGAGGTCCCGAGTTACCTTGTCCCGCGCGGGGTCTCCTTCTCGGAGGGATCGGAGAGGATCCGCCTAGCGGCTCTCGCGCGGACGGTCGAGCGGAGTCGCCGGTCCCTGGCGGGCGTCGAGCAGTCACCTCGCGAAAAAGGCCGCGTGGAGGAGCAGCGACAGCAGGGCCAGGGTGCGCGTCGCCGCGCCGCTGTTGCTCGAGTTCCCGTGCTGCATCGCCGCGGGATGCTCCCCTGAAAGCCGAGAAACCCGCGGATCCATAAATTATCGTTGCCCCGCCGCCCGCGCTAGCCGAACGAAAACGCGATACCCTTTTCGAAGGGGTATCGGGCGCATCGGGCTACCTTTTGAAAGGTCATCCGAAATATCGGAAATTATTTCCAATTCCCTCGATCCACCGGCAAAGTTATTCCGGCAAAGAATGGAGAGTCCCTCTGGATCTTTTTCCGTGACCGCGGTATACGTTTAATTCGCGCGATGCCTCTACCGGTCGAGGGCCGGGAAGAGCTCCTCCGATCGGATTAATTTTCCGCCTCATAAATATTCCATTATTAAAATTATCTCGACCCTTGATCGGTCGCGAAATCGGAGGAACTCGGCCGAACCTTATTATCCTCCCTAATGGAGAGTCGGAAAGGTATTCGGGCGCTTCTTTTGCAAAACCCGCGACGACCGACTCGTTTTTGCGGCGCTTCAAGATCTCGGAACCGCGGGGAATAAATCTCTCGAGGTAAGCCGAGGCTCGGATTAATGCCCGAGAGAGACGAAGAGGGGCATTTTCAAGCGAGATGCTCATAGAATCGGAGAGCAAGAACCCGCACTCGAGAGGACTCTTCGTGCAGGTGATCTCGTCTATTTTACGACGAGAGGAACTCCGGGCTTGCCTTCCGAAGTTTCTCCCGACGCGCAACTTCTCCTACCGAACGAGTCGCCTCGAAGTACGCAGGTACGGCGTGGAACTCGATGCTAATTCTTTCCTCTCCCTGTGCATTTGGTTTTAACGTATCATGGAATCGCGGCCGAGAGCGTTTTCGTCGGGCACCGACGTCGCGGCGCCTGGACGTTCGTCGGGGGACCGAGAGTGCCTCGAGGTAGAAGAAGGCGGTGGACCGGTGGAAATATGATTCGTCCTTGGAGGAAGTCGGTATCGTCGCGGCATGTGCGGGGTAACGCGATGCCGGCAGAGCACACCGTGAATGGGGAGGTATTCGTCTCGAAGGAGGAAGTACGACGACGCCCGGAAGCGTAAGTTGGCACGGGAGGTAGGGGAGGTCGAAGGCAGGGACCGAGAAGAAGGAAGGCTGCAGCCCTGGGACGTAGTTAAGTTCAACCCTGGAACGGCAGAACGGCAGAACGGGGACATATACGTTTGCGCGTATACGTCATGGGTACGTATAGGAGGCCGAGGAGAATTCCTTACCTCGGTGGCCCGAACCCCCCGAGGTCGGGATTCGCCTGCACCTGCTCGATCGACGCGACCTCGCCGACCGTCGCATCGGAGTTGCGCCAGCGATCGCGTATTCCTGGACGGTGATTTTTTATCATCGATACCCGCGGATCGGAGGACAGGGGGACCTCGCGTTCCATCGACCGGGCGGGAAGGGAGACGACCGGGTTGATCGAACCAGGGACCTGGAAGAAGGAAAACGCGGTCCCGGGACGTGGTTCAGCCTTGTCCGGATTATCGATTTCGGTCTCACGGAGTTCGAGAGAGCATTGGGTCGCGGCGACCCTAATAATCCAAATAAGGGTTAAATTCATCCCCTGGAACGACGGAAAGGGATATTTAGATATACGCGCACATCCGGGGTGCCCGCGAGCGGCAGAGGGGAATTCTCCGGTCTTGTAGTCGCGTTCCCAGGTATTCCGGAGACCACCAGCGAGGCAAGAGATCTCGAAATTCCAGCATAATACGTAAGTCGGCCTACTTAGGTACCCCGTGCACCTGCACAACCGACGCGGTACAAATCCCGGGTCCCGTTGGAAAATAATGATCCGCCCGCGCCGTTGCGTAATGCTCCGAGAAGGGAATGAGCTCGACCACGTATCGAACAGGTGTTTCGTTCTCATTTTGCCGAGGACGATTCCCTCGTTACCGAGCACGTAGAAAAGGGATTTGTCGTTAGACGTCTCTTTAGATATTTTATTGGCACGTGGGACCCCGACTCGCGAGATATCGGGGGAATCGTTTTCCTTCTCTCTTCCTTGGACGCGCGCGCGCTTGGCCGGGACGTTCGGTGGACGGGCTCGGTCGACTCGGTAGAATCGATCGCCCAGTTATTAAAATTCCTCTTATCGGGTCGGTTACTGTCCGGGAAATCGAACGTTTCACCGGCCGCTTTATCTCGAATCGCGAGCTTATTAAGCGAACCTCCGCGCTGGGCGACGAGGCGAACCAAGCCGTGCGTTTTCGATTCCTATCGCTTTGCAATTTCGTGGCCGGATAAATAAAAACCGTCCGGAAGGGAGGCGGAAACACTTTTGACGAATCCCGTGACGTAGCAAGCTTCCCAACCGATTCGCCCGTAGGAGGGTATTATCGAAAATCCGACTAGGGACCGGCTTTTGCGCGTTTTCTGTCCCACCGATGGAAAATTTGAAAACCCATCGAGCTGCAGTGTATCGCTCGATTTGTTTGCGCGTCCCAAAAATTCTAGAAATTCGTTTCGAAATTCTCCCGCCGTAAGAACGCGTTAACTACGGGCGTCGCCGTCGCACGGGTTCGATCGATACGCGCGTTTCTTTCGAGGAAGATTTCGGTACGCGCCTCAATTCATTCTGGGCGGGTCGAAAATTTGGAAAATCAAATCGGCAGGTATCGATCGCCGGTGTTTTTTCCGCGCCACCGGCGGACGGTTCCGCGAAAGCATACAAAATCGGCAGATGCCACGAACGTTCGTCGAATCTGACATTAATTTCGAAGCTCCACTCCCGGCGGGCCGCAGTCGGACTGGAATATTCAAAAGAATAATTCCGCGAGATCGCGAGGGATCTGGATTAAAACTTTCTCACGGGCGCCGGATAATTGGTTTAGTTATTGGATCCTCGAACTCAATTGCGAACTCAGCGAGTATCGCGTTGCTTTCCCGTTTTCGTCGGGGAGTTTCCAATCCGTGTCTACGACCCTTCTAATCCATACCTCGGCGTTTCCTCCGACGCGATATCGTATCCAGTCCCACGAAAAAGTTCTACCTTTTGCTTGGTCCGTAAACCAAGATATCGAATCGAGCCGTTACATGCTTCTTCCTTAAAATTGGTTCAGACCGCACTCAAAATGCCCTCAAACCGAATCGAGTTTCGCAAACGTTTCTTCTCTTTAATAGAAAGCGATAGAGTGAAATTCTGACCCTGGCGAGCAATTTGTACGGCTACTCCTTCTTTCCAAAAGTTGCTTCTCGGAGTCGTTAATAAATTCCGTCGGGGCGATCGGAAGCTGGAGATAAAGGCGGAGAGCAGAAAAGTGGGCCGAACTTTGGGCCGAGTCGCGCACGGTAGGGCCGATTACGAATGGCTCGAATTCGATCGAAGGAGCCCGTTCGCGCCAATCGTTGAGCTAATTGTCCATTTCTAAGGGACGGACCAAAACGAGCGGGCAGGCGCGATGAACGGATATTTATTACGGGTCGAGAGGTTCGCTCCGGGGGCTCGTTGCTTTTAAAGTCGACTTTGTAGGGAACGGTCACCCGTTTCCGACGGACACCCTTTTCAGGAGACTCTTTTTACCTCTTGGCGTTTCAGCGCCCCCACTTATCGATACCGCGAACAATGGCCGAAGTATAAAAACGGCAGATTGTAGGCACTCTCCCGCTAAGTACCCGTAATGGATGAAAAATTGCTCGGTGACGTTTCCATTACCGTACGTGCTTCCCGCGATTATTCGCGAACAGTTCCGCTTCGCGCTCGCGAAACGTCAAAGCGCTTCCAGATTTTAAGCCGGCTCGAATTCCATCCTCAGGTCCTGGCGCGCATACGCCGAAGACCGTAGATTTCGCATGCGAATCGGAACGTATCGAATATCCGAATGACGTATAATGCGTTTCCCGTAATCGGAACGCGTCAGGAGTCACGGAGACCGCGCCACCGCCTTATTAGTCGCTCGTCATATACGACGCGACGTCCCCGGAGAAAGCGAACGGAAACGAGCTATCCACCCGCAGCCGCCGCTAAATAACTCCCGGAATACACCTTCGCATAGCAGATTTTCGCGAAATTTCACGTTCGAAGCGTCGTCCGGCAACGCGGGTGACCCCGTTGCCCGTAACTTGGCCGACATTGAGCGATCGGTGAAATTTGGAAGCTCCACGCGGAGCGAAGCTACTCCATTATGCAAAAACTGCGAGCCCTCTTGCGCGAGCGGTTGATTAATTTTCGCGCAAACGTTGTCCCGCCAAATTTAATTATACAATTAACTCGGCCATGTCCCCGTCCCTCCTCCCGAGGAGGCTTTTTGATTTATAACGTTGACTCTCGTGCCCGTAAGGAAAGTTCCCAAGATCCGGCTCGCGGTTTCTCGGTGGGAAGTTAAGCCGCCACGCCGTAAAATCCTGGCAATTAGCCACAAATCACTCAGGCCGCGCAGCTGCAGCTGCGCCGGGACCTAGTAAAACGATAGTTCCGCTCGAACAAGATAAACACGAACGAAACGGACGAGGACGAATGGCCCTGCAAGGAGCTAAATTTTATCGTTAACGCGCTCGTAGGAAAGGAATTATGTGTTACCGCAATGGCGTTGAAACGATAAATACTTCCGGGCTTCCCCGCCCACGGAAGGGAAGTCAGAGGGAAGCGTCAGACCTTCGCGGACCCGGGCCCACTCCGACTCCGACCCGGCTCGGTCGTCGACGGACGACGGAAGACTCCGAGTCCGTCGTTTCTTTGGTCGAATTCAATGTAAGCGGCTACCGTAAGCGTCGCCGGGAGTCCGTTGTCGTCGCCACTTAAAGCGAGAAGCCGGCGAATTTAAGCGGCCTTCCGTGGCCACGTCGCGGCGCCGTAACGTAACGTAATCATCCGTCCGTGAAACTTTAACGACGGAGCGTCGCATCGACACCGGCCTGCCGTTCGTTACGGAGAGGGGGTTCCTCCTTCGTCTCGAGCCATCCATCCATCGATCGCTCGCGACCTCCGAAACGTTTGCAAACTTTCCCGCGACCGGACGCGGATCGTCTCTCGCGGAGCTGCGGCGAGGACGGATGCGAAAGATTTATTCCGCGACGTCCACTCGGTCGTCGCTCCGACCACTTCCTCGGGCGCGCGTTTACGACTTTCACCGTTTAGTTTATCGGTACATGCGCGGGATTTATGGCGGACGTAAAGTCGGACTCTCTATTTACCTTCTCCTCTCTGGAGGAGGCTCGCTTTCTTCCCTTACTCGGCCTTCGGCCCTTAGCGGAGGGTGCCCACGGATCCCATCCTCGCGTTATTACACGGCCCGAGTACACCGATATTCTCTTCGAGCCCCCCGCCCCGGGGTGGCCGCGCAAAGTTGGTCCACTCCCGCCGGGGCTCGCTTCCGGGGCTCGCTTCCGGAGCGGGGAGGCGCGACTCACCCACCGTTGAGTACGTGGACCAGGACGCTGGCCGACTCCGCCGTGGAGGGTGCGCAGGTGTAGTTGCCCGAGTCGACCGGCACCGCCCGCGAGATGAGCAGCCGCGACGTTCGGGTCTGCTTCTCCGTGACGA
The DNA here is from genome assembly GCF_000612105.2 of Orussus abietinus. NCBI lineage: Eukaryota > Metazoa > Arthropoda > Insecta > Hymenoptera > Orussidae > Orussus > Orussus abietinus. The sequence continues at coordinate 3,714,756 of NW_019396012.1, forward strand.
CGCTGATGCCGCCCCGCTGGCTGTAGTTTATCACGTGCTCGCCCCGGTACCTGGAAAGTCAACGCACCGGCTCAGTGGGTCGGGTCGCCGGGAGCGAGGCGGGAGCGAGGCGGGAGCGAGGCGGGAGCGAGGCAAGAGCGAGGCAGGAGCGACGCAAAAGCGAGTCAAGGGCGACGCGCGTCAAAGGCGAAGAGTCCTCGATGGGCTCTCGAAAATACGCCAAACCCTCTTGGGCCGATGCGCGGCAAATCGCTTTGTGAGTTTCCAAAGTTTCCCTATTAATTCCGGACTCGTAATCGCGCTCGGTTAATGAGGAGACGAATTCTGGCGGTTATAATCCGCGCGAAGGAGGGAGAGGGGAGGCCAGGGGAGGGTAACGATGGGAATTGCACTTGCGGAAACCCAATTAAACTCACCAGAAAATGAAGGACGGCGGCTCGGGTGTCTGCAGTACGATACAGGTTAGGTTGATGTCGCTTCCACTCTTGATGTACAACTCCGGGTTACCAATTATTTTCGCCTTCGACACTGCGCAACAAGAATCGCGACGTTATCGACAAACACCGGCGAAGGCCGCGAGTCCGCTGAAAATGCGCGCAGTAATTTTTCGAATTATGAAACGTAAATTAAATTCTGGGCCGCATTAAAGTCCGTGTATACCGAAAAAGTAATAAAAAAATCGAGTTATGTCCGGAAATTGATTTGCCGGAGGTAGATTCGATTTCGGACTTGCCGTACGAGAGTGCACGGGTTCCCCTGGCAATTTTTTTTTAATGGAATCGCGCCGAAATGAAAGACCTCTCGTGTCCCTCCGAGACCATTGCTTCGTCGACGAATATGGCCGCGGCGATTCGAATCGCGCCGAGTTCCTTGGCTAAGGTCGGAGAACGCGAAACGCGTACGGACCTACTACGCTTAATTTGTAGGCCAGACTGATCTTGGGCTCGGTGGACACTTGACACTCGTAGATCCCGCTGTCGCGGACCTGGGGCGAGCTGATCTTGAGCGTCCATTCGTCGCTGCCGTCGCTGTGCAGCGATTGGAACCTCTGGTCGTTCGTGTACGTCAGGATCCCGACCGTCAAGATGTGCAAATCCCTTTTTCTGATCCACGACACCTGCGGAAATGCAAATGCGTTAAGTTAGCGAGTTAGCGTCAAATACGGAGAGAGCCGACGTCATCGGATGTCGCCTCGACGGAGTTCCGACGATTAATCGGTTCGCCGATTAATCGATAGGACCATTAATCACTCGACTCCCGTCTTGGCAATTTGGAGGCCGAAGCACCGTGGAACTTCTTCATAGCGTTAAGAAAGGGGATTTAACGGGAGATAATTTCCCGGCCATTTTTCAGACCTCGCCTTCAATTTCCCAAGTTTGTGCCCTTTTGCCGGGGCCGAGCGGTCCTCGCCAAAAAGTCAAATTAAGTCGAGTCTCGTCGCGGCGTAAAGAGGGAAAAGCGAGGAACGGAAAGGACCGGCGTTTACGGAAGCCGCTAGCGGGACGAGCCGATCGAAACGCGAAGCTCGTTCGGCCGGGCGATGATGGCTTTCCGCGAAAATGCATTTCGGCCGAATGTCATCGGACCGCATATTCGGACTCTTGGAAAATAGTGTTTTTACCGTGGTCCAGATATCGCGCTATTGCGAGACAAAAGCACCGTAAACCACCAAACCGTGGTCGAGCGACCCGAATGTTTTGCCATTGATTTTACAGCGCGAGGGTAAACGGCGAATTTGTAGATGGCCCGTAGCTACACCACGGCTAGGAGGGGCCGACTTTGATTTATAGTCGATTACGATCGGTGATCGGACCGGGACGGATTCTGCGCGTCACCCGATGATGCATGGTAAGGCAGATAACCTGCGTAACGCGTCACCGTTCACCCGGGGGGCCTTCGCGCACGAGTCCGCAAAATTACTTCCGGCCGTCCCAGGGACGGCGGATCCACCGCGATCTCCAAATTTGTCCGGCCGTTGGCGCGAAAATTAAAACATATTTTGTTACGTCAACTAGGTGATTTCGGGCCGACCGATCGCGGAGGTGCGGCGTCCACGTGGACCGATGAGCGGGCGAAGCGCATAAACGACATTTACGTTTGGTCCGATTCTCACGTGCCGACCGTTAAGCAGCGAATTTCGCCGAAATCCCGAGCTTTTGACCGTCCCGTTCGTCGGTCGACCGTGCCTCCGGAATCGCGGTTCGATTTCGAGGGCAGAGAAACGATTAAAGTGCTCATTACGCGTCGTTGACGTTTTTAATTTCCAAGTATCGAGCGTCGCGCGGGAGAAGCGGGGGGCCCGGAGGGTGCTGGCGCGGGGGATAGCCGTTGGGTGATTTTTTTATTAGTCGGAGTGCAAGTATTTTTTTCTCCTGGAATGACAACGCGGTACCGCGACCGAGGTACCGCGGGATTACGGACCTATCGTGTGCGGCGCATACCTCCCCACGTTCGTGCGTACGTGCACGCGTCAACCGATGAATATGCAGAGTGCATAAACGAAGTTTACATTCGATCGAATTCTCACGTGCCAACTGTTATCCAACGAAGCGCCTGCGTGAGATTCGGGGTGGACGAGAGGAGCGGTGGGACGACGGGATCGATAGGGTTTTCTTTTCCTTTGCCCCGGGGAACCGAACCCGATGTAATCGTTCGACTGCTCCGAGAGAATCCAGCATTGCCGTGGCCTTCCGGAAAACGAACGATCGGTGGGAAATTAATTTCTCCAACGTGTCCCTAATGCCCGGGACGACGAGGCGAATTCGGTCGATCGCTGATTGGCACCGGCCAATCGTTTCACAAGAGAGCGCATACGTTTATTATCGGGGACGTCAATTCGGCGTATTCCCATGCAATCGCGGCAATCGCGGCAATCGCGGCAATCGCCGATGCAGGAGCGCGATCGCACGGCGGGAGTCGCTAATGCCATTCGGCCAGGGACAACCGGGAATTGGCCAGGGGTTTTCGGGGGAACGAGTTCCGTACCGGCCCCGGAACCTCGCGATTCCGCGCATCGGGCGAAGTAAAAATGAATTATCGAATTTTGCCGATAAGCGGTGCATCGGTTAGAGAAGAGGGTGCAGACTTCACCCGTACTCCTTTCTTTGGAGAAAATTATGGCCTCCGCAAATCACGGAGGTGGACACAGCCATTACCGAGTAATAGGTAGAAATGTCTAACTTTAACGGTGGCTCGAAATGTACAGCCTTGAAATTCGCCGAAGTAAAGTCAACTATTTCCGAGTAGCGGGCGAGAATACGCAGGTTTTCGCGGTAGCTGAAAATATATAGCCCCTGAAATTCAGGGGAGTTACGGCGAAACGGGTAGAAAATAAAGGGTACGTTGCGCCCGATGGAAAGACAAGAAACGTATCGCGAGTCGCGTAGTTCCGCGGAAAAGCCGAATCCTTACCGCGCGATCTCCGAGATTGCGGACCCTACAGTACAAGTAAGCCGACTGGCCAACCGTCGTCGTAGTTTCCCTCTTTGTCGTGTTGTCAAAGTAGGGCTGACTGAAGGGTTGCTCCCAATAGGAAGACGAATGATGTTCCACCACCGAGCCGCCCCCGCTCTTGGCATCGCATTCCCCTGGAACACGGGAAAGAAGATATTACTTTTTAGACGCGACTACCTCTTCGATGTACTTTTTCGACGGTATCGCGTGTCACGGAGACGTCGAACCTTAAGAACTAGATGGCAAAAGTTCGCCACGTTTTCCCCGAAATTTACGAGGGAACTCCTCTCGGCGGCCGCACCGGTTGCTCTCGGCTCCCGAATGCAGCCAGGAAGGAACAAATGCGCGGAGATGGGAAGGCCACATAAATTTCTACCGTGAGAATCCGGAAGGGTACTTTTCCCGAACGCTACAGGAGGGAAGGCACTTAATTTCGGCACGAACCGATAACGCGGATGTGCTCCTGCCCGCGGAGAATCTCTCCTAGGACTCGCGAAGAAATCCCGAAAAGACGTCCCCGACCCCGCCGCGTGCTCCCTCCTCGAGTGCTCGCCAATTCGAGTAATTGGCCAAAACCCCTGCCAAATTAAAGTAAGTATACCGTGCACCCGTATCGCCGCAGCGACTACCGATTCCGATAGGGAAATAATTAAATGGGCAACTAGGAAGCGCCGGTACGATCCGACCGGATCCGCGGCCGCTCGCCATATCCGGGGATGCCACAATTGAATACGCGCGGCACGAGGAAAGAGGGGCGGCCAATTAAATTTATTACACGCTACGCCGCCCGTGCAACATTCTTCCTGATTAAATCGAAAATGAACGAATCGACGAGAGTCGCGTCCAATCGTTATCGAATCGGCAGGAGGGCGGTGGGTGCGCCACGCGCCGTGCTCGGAATCATCGGTGCAACGTCGCCGTCCAGTTGTAATTGATTTTTCCCTAAACGGTAGGCACCGCGTACACCCCGCGCTCCGCCCGTACCGACAATGACGCCAATAATTCAGAACCCGTGTCTCTCCTCGCTCCCGGCAATTCTCTCTTAATGCGCCACTTTATTCTCCCGTTTAGTCGGGTCGTCGTTTCACGCACAGACGCATGATCGCGCTCCGTTAACGTTGCAACTATATCCCGCCCTCCCCAGAAGACGCATCCATCCATCGAGCTATCTCTCATCCAGCCCGTTGCTCCGTTTTCCCCCCTCGGCGCTGCCTTTCATTAGTCATCCAAGATAGACGAACGCGGCGGCGATGCGCCGCGGGAGGAGAAAAACGCGACCGGGAAGGCGTTCATTAATTGCGCGCGTGCACGCCGAACCCTCGCCCCGCACGAATCGGCTCGGCACCGACCGACGTTTCCCTCGTATCTCGAAGCCGAAGCCGCGCTTCTCGAGTGCTTCGAGTAACTCCGAGAGCCCTCCGAGAGTGGAGAGCCGGACGACACTTTTTGGCCCAGAGCCGCGGCGTCGTTTCGCGGCCCGGAACGACATCTCCTTCCTGCCGCTTATAAATCGCGCGATCGGACGAGCGATCGCGATGAACGTCGAATACGAACCGGTCCGAGCGGCAATCGTATCGCTCTCGATACGGGGCCGCAAATGTAGGAATTTTAATACGGAATCGATCGATGCTTCCTACCCCAATAACGGTATCCGCGAGTACCGCCAGGAATATTCGCCGTGCGGATCGATGCTTCTTCTTTCGGTTCTCGCGGAGTCGAAAATTCGATCCGAAGATTCCCACGAGGAAATCCACGAGATGGGCAAATCTTTGCTCCCGGTGAGTTGCTTTTAACGACATGCCCCGGAATTTCTACGTTGTCTCGACACACATCTTCCGTTCGGGGTGGAAAGTCCTTTGTCTAAATTCGGCCGTGTCGGTACGGAATGTTAATGAGCTCCTGGAAAATTCGAGTCCCGTCCCCTCCTTAAAAAAAAAAAAAAATTCAGCTCTTTGTCCCAGGGATTCGAATTTAGCTCTGTCCACCGTGCACCCCCTCGTCGACGTTCTCAATTTACGTTCACCCTCCGAGCGTCCTTCTTCACGGAAGAGAAACCCCGGTCGCTCCTCGGTGGTCGAGTTTTGACGGCGCGACAAAGAATTTCCTGGCAATTTCTGAAAATTTCTTCATCGCCTCGGCGATAAAGAAACGTCTTTAGCGGAAAATTGACTTTGCTCGCGGCTTCGGCTCGAACGAACCCTCGAAGAGACGCGCGGATCGATGTCCTCTTCTCCCCTGATATCCGGCCGACGGAACCCCGTCGGTTGAAAATGAAGGTGAATTTGCCTTTCCCGTTGCGCCGTACGAAGAATTCGGTCCGCGACTCCGTCCAACTCGGGGCGAACTTTTCCACGCCAAGTTTCCTCGACGGCCGCCGACAGAGTTCGGTCCTCCGGTCCCAACGGTGGACATAAATCACCGACAAGGGCTCGAATAGGGAAGTCCGCGATATCCGGCGAATCCGCGACGTTCCTCGGAATTACCATAGGATCAATGTCAATTTCGGCACTCGAGATACTCGGATTTCCGCCATTTCTGCTTCTCGGTTTCATCTTCTCTCGGGGGATGTCTTACCCGAAGCCCGGGATAACGTCTCCGTCTGGACGCGACACGACGGCCGAATGTGAAATGCACCGAGACCGACATAAATTGCACCGAGGAAACTGGCTTTTTCGGCACGGCGGCGGCTTCTTAGAGAAATACACCGGGGTACGTCGCTCGGAGGAGAGACGTTGTCAAAAAGGGAAGAAAAAAATCCTCCTTATCGATCGACCTTTCCCACCGAAACTCCATGCATTTTCGAGGTGGACTCGCGCTCCCGCTCCCTCGCCGGTAGACGGACGCCACGTAATTATTTTTCTTGCCTCGACAACGGTGAGACCGAACTCGAGGCGCATCCGAGAAAAAGTCGACTCCAGAGGAAAGGGGCAGACTTTGCGTCTCGGAAGGAGCGCCACGCGTCGAGTCCGACGGAGCGCGAGAGTAATTTTTCAATCCTCGGCGAAAAAAGTCGAGAGACTCGACGGAGTGACCATAATTTCTCGAGCCTTCCGGGAACTGCGCGCGGAAGTACTTCCGAAGCTTAAGAGCACTCGGTCGATAAGTATACCGGGGAGTCATACGTTTCTTTTATTACATCCTCGATGCGACGTCGCGACGCGCGTCGTCGTACCTTTATTTCGCCGCAAACGTCGCCCCGACAGGACGAAATAAAAAGTCGGCTACGCGAGGGCCGCTCGATCTTCCGTCGAAGATCGAGGAGCCGGCCGGTTTTACGATCCCGCCGCGAAAGCGGGAAACCGCCCCCGGAAAGTGCGAAAAACCTCCTCCGCATCCGGAAGATTGCCCCGGCCGCGCTTTCGAAATACTCTGAGAAATTGCAAAAAGCTCCTCCGGAGAAACGGGGGAACGTGCAAAACGGGTGCTCGTTACGACTCGGAAACAACCCATTGCAAATAACTTTGGGGAAGTACGTCGCGAACAAGGGGGCACGTTTCTAGGAACTGCGCTCCTGGCGCATTTTCATAATCGAGACGTTTTCCTTCTTGCCCCGGTGACCGTTTCAATTTCCTCGCGAGTCCCGCTGGAGCGACTCCGGTGGCTCTTAACGAGGAGGCGTTTATCCGCCGCGAGACGACTCGCGTTCCCGGCGCCGCGTCGCGTCGCCCGTCGCGTACACGTAGTCGTAAAGTTTCGCAACCCGGGGTATAGTTTTCCAATGGCCATTCGGTCACATCCGGAGGAGCGCCGTTCCGGGAGCCTTACGAATCGCGCGGAATTTACATCGGCGTGCCATCCGCGCTGTAAGCCGTTCGAGGCTCTAAATCCGCCTTGGAATCTACGCGCCTTAAACCGATCTCCTGCCGTAAAATCAATCTCGGCGCTTTAATTTATCCTTTCCCATTTCCCTCGAGCCCAGCCGGATGCTCGCCCTTCGAGGGCCCCGAGAGTCCCCTATTCGGGGGACGTTTTCGGAGAGTCCGGGCTATCGAGGACTCGGCGGCGAAATCGCCCCGTCTTAACGCGTTTCCGCCCGTAAAACTAATCTCGGGGCTCCAACCGGGACGCGGGGAAACTTCCTTAAGCGGCCGGTAAACAGCGCGGCATTACGGAAGCGACGCGGCTCTCCTTCCCCGACCCGAGACCCTAGTAATTTCGTCGATTCGCGAAACGGAGAGCAAGGGTGGCGGGGGGAGCAAAGGGGTAAAGAGAGAGCCGGGAACAAGAACTGTCACGGACAAATGTTCGGTCAATTATAAGTTGCTTCGGGACGTGCTTCGCGTCCCAGAGACGAGACCGGGATATCGCGAAGACGTCGCGCGGTCGCTGGAAAGAGAGGTGGGATCCACGGAACACCGAGAGGGCAGCGAGGCCGAGAAATCGGAGAGAACCCCCTGCGAATCGGGCAAATAACTCGCCGGGAACCGAACGGCAAAACGCTCATCTCCCGGAAACCGTCTCCGGGGAGCGTGATTAACTCAAACGCGACAGCGCCGGCGAGGCGGGGAAAACGCCTCGTCGTTCGGAGAAGCGGAGTCGGCACTTAGAGTCTCGGTGGCTCTTTTTCGAAATGTACGTTTGAAATATTTATCACTCGGTGCCGTAACACCGCGTTTCGAGCGAGAGGTGGGGTCGCTTAAACGCGGCGCCAAGACTCGAGGACTCGCGCCGCTCGGCGACTCCTCGAAAGTCCTCCGGGGATCGCGGAAGCGTTACAATGAAAACGTAAGTAAGCCGAAGTAGTCGAGAAGGGGAAAGAGTCCAGATCGGGAGAAGACCGCGTCTCGAAATGGTCGCCCGTCGCCGAGTCGACTCCCCCGAGCGTTCAATGGCCGGCCCTTCGGCAGCCCCGGGCCGGGGGAAACTTTAAGGGACGGGATTCGAGAGATTTCGCGGGCGCAGCCGAGCGGTTCTTCTCCGCCTCCCTCCTCGGCGAGTCGGTAATTGAATCGCGCAGCTTTCATAAATACATCGGGGCGGAAAGGTGCGCGGAGACGTCGCCAGCGAGTCCGCCGCAATTACCCCGTCGGGACGCACGCCCCGCGCCGAGTACGCGCCGACGATTCGCTCTTAGGGACGGCGTTCGCGCGACGCCGAGGCGCTCTCCCTCCAAAGGGACGTCCCGTGAATGCCACGAAAAAGAGGTCCTCGCCGGGAGTCGCGTCGGGCGTATATCACGAATACGTCACTCGGCGCATTTCCGACGCCCAACGGACGACGGCGGACGTCGTAGGTACGCTCGCGAGGAGTCCGTAAGTACGGGCGTTACATCGAGTTATGTATTCAGGCGACGACGCCGAGGGCGGGGGGAAACCTCGGGGTAAGTCGGGCCGAACGTCGTATCTAGATCGCGGCACGAAGAGCGCCGCTTATCAGTTATCAACCCTCGTAGGATTCAAAGTACCGGAGGGAAAAACCCCGGATCCGATCTCTCCGGGTTCACCTTTCTTTTTCCATTACCTCCGCGGAACGCGGACCCCTCCCGCTCTCTCGCTCTTTTATTTCCTGGGGTACTCTTTCTCTCGGGAGAAAACCGAACCGAAATTCGCCCGGCGCGGCGCGCGAGAAGCGAAACCGCATCGCGAGGCGCGCGCGGGGAGCTCGCCGAGCGAACCTTACCCCGGGAGTTCGCCTTTTTCGTCTCCCTTTTTTCTTCTCCATCGAAACCATTAATTCCAACGGTCGCTACGTTACAAAGGGGCCGTATCGCGCGGTCATAAATCACATTTTGTCACTTAGCGATATCTAAAATTAATGACCGGGATCCGAAGTCGAAGAAACGTCGCGGGCGAGAACTCCACTGAAGTCCGCAGAATTTCGCGGACGCGTAAATCGTTCGACGGTCGCCCCGTCGCGCCCCGGGCACCGTTTCGATAAATTTCAAATCCATGTCGACGCGGATGGCGCGACGGATTCGAGCGTCCCGAAAAAGCCTCCTCGATTTGGAGATCTCCGATGGAGCTTCCCACCGGAGAGAAGTGGTTTTTAGAAAACGACCCGGTAAGCCCGTACCCCGAAAATCGGAGTGCGGCCCCGTTGCGGAGACGCGGACAGACCGAGAGGAACGGATCGGTAAGCCGGAAAAAGTAAAACTCGCAGCGAATTCCGGGCCCATCGCCGCATCGATGAAATTCGTTTTTGTTTCGGCTCGCGCGCGCTCGCAGGTGGATTCGCTTAAAAATTAATACCGTCCAAACGAGCTTCCCCCTCTCCCCTCCGGTGGCCGCGCGCACGTTTTCACCCTTGCGCGTATCCGTGGTTGCACCGGGAGTTTCTCACGGCATCGGCAAAGCAGATCGCCTCATGAAAAATCGCTAAATAACCCGATCGAGAGGCGGGCGCACTTTACGAGGGAAGTTCGCTCGCCTTAATCCAGTGCACCCCCGAGCCGAGATTCGACTCGAGACTCGATCCCTCGGCCGGGATCGATCGACCTCTCGCCTTGGCCGTTCGCGTTTCGTTAAGCCAATCGCGCCTTGTATCGGTGTCGAGTCAATTTGCGCGTTTACGCCGTGCCGGGCGTATCCCGCTTTCGGCACGGTCGATAGACCCTCGCGACACCGCGGCGAGCGGCGCCGTCGGAAAGACTCCGCCGCGGCCAGCGGTCGGCGGGTCGCACCCTCGGGCGAGGGGCGGCTCCGCGGGACAAAGCGTCCTTCGCGCTATTTCGCCCTGCCTCGCCGCGGACCGGCCGTTCCGAAATATAGGTTTGGCGGCGCTCCAAGACGAGATCCTCCGTCGAAGCCAGCGAAATTTAACGAGTAACTTACGGAAATGAGGTTACGCGGGCCAGGACCGCAATTTCCACTCCCCGGCCCCTTTGCCGCGCTCCTCCTTTCTCCGGCCGGTCGTAACGAAGGGCCCGCCCTTGCCCGATCGACCGTCGAGATCGCCCGGTCGAGTCGGTGATTCACGGGTCGGCGCGACGGACGAGCCCTCGCGAGATAGGGCGCGCGCCGTATCAGCCCTATCGGCCCGCTCTGACGTCGTCGCTCCACTTCGCGGCCGGCCGAAGTGGCGCGACGAATTAAATCAACGGCTTATCGCGTCCACCAATAAATTCTGCAATTAATTAGCCAGTTAATTAACCCCGATCAGATGGCATACGAATTTAAGAGGGTCGTAACTCTCGAAGGGGCGCGCGTGAGTCGGGGCCATAAGCTACGCGTCGCGACGCCCTCCGAGAAGAACGAAGGAGCCTGCAACTCGGGTCCCGAAGTACCGCCTTCGGTTCTCCCTGCTCCGCGTTTCGCGGCCGGAGCCCCGGTATGCGGCCCTCTTTGTCGTGCCCTTGCCTCCGCGCGGACCGCCAATCGCTGCCGCCGCGACGAGGGGACATTTTTCCCGCATCCGAGCCGTTTGCGACAGACGTAGGCAACCTCGGCAGACGGGATCCCGATGGGCCGATGACGGATGCCCGCCTCGGCGCGTCGTCGAATAAATCGCGCGATGATGGACGACTCGCGGTCCCCTGTCGGCCCCTCTCGGGTGGATGCGAAGTCGCGAGCTCCCGAAGACCGAGTCGTCGGGGGGGAAACTTTTACGACGCGGTCGGAATCTCTCGACGCTTTGCTTGCGCGGAGGGCTCGGGGATCAAAGGAGGCTCGGTGGCGGAAATCGACTCGTCGCCCGGAGCGGATCCGCAAACGGGTGTCGTCCAACGAGTCGGGACAGGCGAGCGACGAGCCGGAGGATGCCGGTTATTTCGATACGATATATCTGGTAATTTCGAGGTCGTAAATCCAGCATAACGCGTCCGCGGCACGGGGTCGTAAGATGTATGCACCCTCGTTGCTCGGTTCGCGGAGGTTCCTTCGTTGCCCTCCTATCGCTAAATTACTCCAAATTGGAATAGCATCGCAAGGTCTATCCTCGTGCCTCGTCGATCGATGCTTCCGCGAGCGGCGCATAAATCAATGCCAGTACCCGATGCAAATTTACTCGAACGCGATGCCGAAACGGGAAAGAATCATCGCCGAGGAGCGATTATGCGCTCGGCTTTCGAGTTCCGCCCCGGGGCGAGAGAGGAATTATCTCCGTACGTACTTTTCGGAGCAATCATCGTTCCGCCCGGTCCGCGGCCACGCGATGTTCCCCTGACGAGTTCATTACGCGAAGGAAAGGTCCAAGAGGAGAAGGAATCGCCGATTAGACGGCAGCTTCGACGATCGCGTGATCGGCGAACGTTTGGTCGACGTCGCCCGTAGGTGTTCGCGAGTACGGGGATCGAGTCGAACGTAAACGTGATTTAATACCGCGAGCTCGTCCGGCCGACCGGGGGCAAAGGGCTTCGTGGCGAACGCAAACGCGCGCTTTTGGCTCGAAAGAGTCAAACTCGACCGGCGCTCGAATCGCGTCCGTTCCGCCGCGCGGCCAAGGAATACCGAGCGAAACTTCCGCGAGAGGGCGAGAATCGATTTTTCCCTTAACGTATCCGGGCGGATCCGCGCCTCGGAAGAGGTGCGTGCGACTCTCGATCGACGTCGGAAGTTCCTCCGGTGGGCAACTCGCGCCAACTCGCGCGAACTCCCGGAGCGTTCGGAGCCCGCCCCGGGAATTTTATAAAACCGAGAGCCCAAGTTTACGAGCTAATTCGGTTACATATCGCCGCGAACTCGTAACTCCGGGAAACGGCCGACAGCGGCGCGTCAGCTCGCGTTAGTCGAGCTTACGTTTGATCGCGCGCGGCTTCTTGGAAGTTTAGCTTTCCGCGGGCGCGCCGTCGAGCTCGACTCCTGGCGCCCCGGTCCGCATCCGAGATGCGTGCCACGGAGAGAGCAATTAGCGCGGGGACAAAATGTTCCCGAAATTTCGGGACAGACGCCCGTCAAAGACACGCCCCGTTGTCGCCTTTGAGCAGCCGCGAGAGCAAACGCGCGACGACGTAAATCCAACGAGACCCGAGCTCGCTCGCCGAGTCGAAACCCGCCTCTCGACTCTCGTCCGGAGGATTCAAGAGGCCCGATATCCGCGACGCGACACGACGCGACCCGAGCTCGAGTCGAGTCGACTCGAGCTCGTCCGAGATAAGTAGCGGGAAGGGAGGAACGAGAAAGAGCTAAAGAGCTTCGGGGGCGAGAGGCAGCGGCGAGAAAATTACCCGCGATAACGGCGCCGCGGTGGCGTGGCGCCGGTTTATCCTTAGATTAGGTCGACTGACTTATGCCTAACCCCGGTGGCACTTATATTTAGTAGGTCCACCGGACAAGTGCCGTCCAAGTAATAGCGATGCCGGTAACGAGCATGGCGCGCCCGTTTATACGAGATAATGCCCGGGCTCGACTCGCCGCGGCACGATCGAGGATAACGGAATAACGCCACCATAAATTTCGGCCTTATGAATAGGTGCGCGAGTTACTTACGAGCGCGCACCTGCGAGACCGTTTCGCTCCTCGCCACTCGGCGACCGAGCGACCCCGCGAATCTTTCCGACCGGATCGACGTTACCGTTTCCGGAGGACGGGGAAGCGGCGAGCTTTTAATTTTCTCGGTAAAAAGCTTTGTTAAATCGTTGCCAAAGTTTAAACGCGATTGTCCCGAACCGACCGTTTCTCGCGTTAAAAGTTGAACGTGCCGTAACTTTTCCGAGAGTGGAGGCAGTTGGTCGCAGTTTCTTCGCGAACCATTCGACTCTGCTCGCGGATTCATCGACGTCGTCCTCGCGAACGCGTCTCTTTCGAGCGCAACAGCGGACGGTAGATACCGGATGAAGGATACGATAATTCGGAAAGATGCATCGCGTTTCTCCTCTTTCTCTCTCTCGGCGAATTCTCTTTCAAGGATTTGGCGGTAGGAAAATTCATCGGTCCACGTCGTCGCAAAACCGTGGAAAAGCTTGATGTTTGCGAAAAGCGCGTCAGGCCTCGTCCCTGTGGATTCCACCTCGTTCCGGGTGGTTCGTTAGTCAAAGTGGCTGAGCAAACGTCAAAGAAATAAATGGTGTGGGCTTTTCACTCCTCGGCGAGGTTTTCCCTATAGACGGACGTAACCAGCCGGCTGGGTTGTCGTCTCGCTTTTTGGCCGTCCGACTTTCCTTCTCCCCGAAAACGGATCGTACACCTCGAGGCGAGGTTTCCTTGACCCACCTCGCGAGACGCGATCTCGATCTCGATTTACGAGTTTCCGAAGGGCCCGCGAGAGCTCTCGCGAGGCGGCTCGTTACCTCGAGACCCTCCGGTAAGACCCGTCGCGCGGCAAATCATATTAGAGTCCATTACCCGGGACTTCTTGTCCGTCGATTGAATGCTCTAACGAGCATCCTTTCAAGGGAGAGCTCGAAAGATTCTTTGAAGAACTGTAACTCGATGCTCAACTTATACGCGCTTTAACCTCTCCAACTAGCGCTTTTTACTCGGGCCGAGAACTTGGACGGTCGGGGAGAGTCGCGGGATGGAAGAAATCGTTTCGACGTATCCGGATCGCGGGTCGCGGTCGGCGGTCGGCGGTTAAATTATGGTAAAATTATGGTAAAGGCATGGAAATCTCGTGGCCCGTAAATTTCTCAAAATGCACACGATACGTTTACTAATTTTACGAGGAGCCAATAAATCTCCGGCATAACGTGCCAATAAGGCAGTCCGTGGTCTGCGAGATCGTAAAGATCGCGCGGATACGGTAGCATTTTTGCGGCGAACTCCATAAAGCCACGGAAGGATGGGCCGATGGCCGCCTTGGCGCGACCCGAGTCACGATACGAGCTCTGCTCCGTTCGCGAGAACTTTGGGATTCATTAACGTAACCCGCGATCGGTCCAACGACTTCGGGCGAACGTCCGACGCAATTAGCTGAAACAGAGTCGATTCGTAAATCCAAGCCGCGGCGCAGAGGTTCCCCCGAGAGTCGCTCGCCCAAAAGAATAAAGGTTGCAACAATTTCTGCAGTAAATTTCGCGAAACGTACAAGATACGCGCGTTAAGTTTACGAGCTGCCGATAAATCTCTTTCGAAACGTGCGAATAGGCCAGTCCGGGGGACTATAAAGATCGCCCCGATACGATCGCGTTTTCGAGGCGAAATTCGCACGGTCACGAAAGCGCCTCGCGACCAACGGCCGACTCGAGACTCCGGCGCGATCGCCCGTCAAAAATGAATCTCGCCCGAAGCTCTTGGGAGATATCGCCCCGACCGAGCAAACGCGGCTACTAATTTTACCCGGCAGAACGCGAATTGGTTTTCCGTAAAGCTCGCACGCGAGGGAAATCTGCGAAGTCGCGAAAGGGCTGGCTTAGTACACAAATAAAGTCATAATATAAATTCCGCCCTACTCGCGCGAGTAATTCAGAAACGGGGCGACGCTGGCGGAAGCAATTTCCATAAAACATCCGCGAATGAATGAAGAGAGAAGTGCGACTCGACGCTCGTTTCAGACCCGCCGTGTCGGGGTTTTCTTTCTTTGTCCATCCGTTGCACCGGTGCGCCCCAACGCGAGGAGGCGCCGTCAATCGATACTTTTTACACCTTTTTTTCCTGGGAGCATTTACAAGCAGGGGACGAGACTCACGCGCGACAATTGGAGACGCACGCTCGCGGGATCGTTTCGCGCGCGAGCCGCACCCGGTGCAGCGGAAATGGTTCCTCGGCTGGAAAGCGATCGAAAACGAGGTAGACGGAAGTCGACGCGACTGCCCGACTCGTTTCCCAATGGCGGCTCGAAGAACCGCCGAATCTGCGAGGAAATTTCCGAGGAGCGGGAGGAGGCGAAACCGCTTTCCGATTGGCGTGCCCGTAAAACAAGGTCCGGAGGTTCGTTTGCACCCGACGTAATCAGCACCGCATGAAAATCACGGCGGCCGACCTCTGCAATGGTAATCGCGAGCGCCCCGAAACGGACGTTGCAGCGGAGACGAGTGCAGTCCCTGTCCTCGCGATGCAAATGTCAAATGGGATTGGACGAGGACAGTCCCGAGTACTCGCCGCTCAGCAGCGGGATTAAACAGTGCCGCGAAGCTTCCCGTGGTTGCATACCGAAGAGGGAAGAGCCGCCTCAACTTTGTTTTCGGATCGCAGGATTACGGGACGTCGCTTTTAAAAGGATTGCCACCCACGACCGGGTCGAGCGGCCGCGAGGGATTTTTTTCCGTTCGTCAATCAGGAGGAAACTCCGCCTTTTTCCATCTCCCTCGCCTCTCGAAGCAGAAACTTTTAAGCCGCCGAGCGAACCAAAGGCCGCGCCTTCGCGTTAGGGATGCGGTTTAAGGGCGAAAACTCGGAATGCGGAAGCTTCGTGGCTCTGCCCGAGTCTACCGCAGAAATTGACGAACCGACGCGTCGACGTCGCAGGAGAGCGTCGTTCGGTGCTCCGACGCGACCTCGAACCGGCCTCGTCGCTCGAGGCACGAACTGCTTCCGAGGGGATCGAACGTTTCCCGAAACCTTTGCCACCGAGGGGAGGAGCTACCGAATTCTCGATCGCCGGAGTACAGCCGATGGCGGACCCTTTCTTCGGTAAAAAATGTCCTCACAAAATCTACAACTCGATAGCGAAGTTTCAAAGTACCGTAACTAGGTGGGAACTTCTTTGAGAAACGCAGGTGACCAGTTTTAAAGTACATTTTCCGAAGTTCGAGAGGAGCTCACGCTGGCTCTTACGTTTTCATTCGAAACTATCAGCTCGGAGAAGAAACTCTGTGTTCCGGACCCGCGAAAAAGTGTACCGACGCGTCCGGCTGCGGAAAACGAGATCGCAAAGGGAGGAAAATCGAGCAACGCGGGCGGTGGCTCATTTTCCAGATTAAAACTGCAGCGCCGGAGCGGCTCGCGTCGCCCGCGTTTCGGGAAAGTTGCGCGGGCGCTTCCGACCGGGCATTCGCGTTTCGCGTTGATCCTGGCGCGCATCGAGCGGCCGATCCGTCGCGCCTCCTCCGCGAGACCGAGGGCCACAGGTTGTCGGAAAACCGGCTCGGGCGCCGGTCTTCCGCCCGAGGGGACGCGGAAATAGGTCGAGCGCGATCAAATTTATCCGAGGATGGGCGACGGAAGCGTCCCCGGGAATATCCAGTCGACGGTCCCCCGCGTAAACACCCTAACTGCCGTAGACCGACCGAGAGTGGATGGTGCCGCGGCTCCTACCCCGACGGCAAGAAGTCATCTTCCCCTTTTTCGTTACGAGCTCCGCTGCAGCCCCGCGCTACATAAATCACGGGAACGGTCCCGCCCCGACACGCGCGATCTTTATTTATGTCACTTCCTTCCCGAAGGAGATTCGGCCCGATATATCGTTCCCTCGTTATCGAATTTAAACGCAGACGGGAGGAATCGATTCCCGCCGACGTCCGGTGGACGCGCGACCTTGGACGATACGTTTCCGGACTCGGGAGAGTCAGCTCGAGCCGGGTCGAGGAAAGCACCCGAGAGACGAGCGCGGAGAAAGCGAAGCACCGCCGGGATCTTCGTTTAAACGGTCAGGCGAGAACGAAGAGACCCGAAGAAGAAAGGGTTACGGTCGTTCGGTCGGCCCCTACGTGCCCGGAATGGCAGCGTCGAGAGTCACCCTCGAGCCTCCTTATTCGCCTCCACGAACCACTGGCCCGTTTCTCCCCGTTTCCGCTCGTTCACCGCCGCCGCCACCGGCGTTCTTTTATGCGACGAATGCAGGCCCGAGGAGGTCGATGCGCAATCGAGTTACCTAAACTCGGCTCCGTACCTCGTTCGCCGAGGCCGCGTGCCGCTTTTTGTCCCGAGGTCAATCATCGAGTTAGCCGGCAACGCGAACCCGTCCCCGCCACGGCGCCCGCGGAAATATCGGCGGAGCTACGACGTTCCCCCGGGTTTCTTGCGGCTGTCCGTTCTTCCCCGAGGAAAAACGTCGAAAACTTCCGACGACCGTTTTCCATTAATCCGCTCGCCGGGAAAGACGGCACTCGGCCGCGAGCCCGGGAGCGGGAAGGGGACTCGCCGAGGCGAATGCGCGATCGGTCGATATTAGCTCGATCGCGGTTGGCGGTAATGCCTCCGTTAAGTAAGGCAACGTTCCATTACCCGGGGAATGTACGCGGGAGATACGCGCGACCGTTGCTGGATGTACCAGAGAATTCGATTAAAAGTCCATCGACGACGACGCTCGCCGCTAACTCCGTCGTGGCCGCGATTAAGCTTTTTCGCGTCTACTCGATCGATCCCAAAGCGAGGAGGCGAGCGGAAAAATAACGGTCTCGGTCAATTTGGCCGATGCCCTCGACCGGGTCGTCGCTCGTCGGCCGTCCCCGTTCTGGAAGCCGATTCCGCCGCGCGGACAAAGAGACGCGTCTTGAATTTCATTCCGGGGGTGCGACGAGACAAAGATTTACGCCGATCGTTACGGAAATGCGGCGGATGCAGTCGCAACGCGACCGACGTTATCGTCCGACGGATACGACGATATCCCGTGATTTACCGTCTTCGGAGGTGGTGGTAAATCATAAAAGCGGCACTTGCGTCCCGAGTTACGGTCCGGATATAAAAGGGAGCACGAAGTTCGGAAGGGCGGGGGCGCAATCGGCGCGATTAGCGCGATTAGCGCGATTCTTCTCGTCGACGGCGACGAGTAACGAGACACCGAAACGCTGCGATCGTTACGGAAATACGGTACGCGTTGGCTACGACATGCCGGACATTATAATCCGACAGGAACGAGGATGTCTCGTGATTTACCGCCTCCTCCTCGGCCCTCGGCCATTTGTCAAGCTTTGTGCTTTGACCGCCTCGATTCCCTCGGACGTAGAATGTTTTCCCGGGGAGTAATTACAGGGAAATCCTGCATATCCCGCGCGATCACGGAAACCACTTTTGCCGCGTTTCGAAGGAAGGTGGAGCGGGAAATGATCAATGAAGGAATCGCATGGCCTCCCGTCGCCGAGGTCGCGAACGCGAGTTCCGGACCCGGGAACGTCGAAGGTACGATTTTACGGGGCTCGCAGCGGATTTCGAAACGTCGAGGCTCGAAGGAACGCATTGTCCGCCTAACGAGAAGCGGGGCTGCGGAGAACGGGGGTCGTGCGTGGCTCCGGCACTCCGCCAGGAACGACGTACGTAACGCCACCCCGCGCAGCCCCCTTTTTTCCTCGGCGCGCGCGCGCGAGAGGCGTCGCCAAATGAAATACTTGCGTAATTACAACGAGCCCGCGAATGTTTGCGCATCGTGCCGGGCCGATTCCCGCTTTCGAGGACGTATTTTCTCGTATTTTCGCGTATTTTCGCGTATTTTCGCGTATTTTAACCGTCCTCGAGCGCGCACCTGCGATTCCCGCCCGGGCGGACGGTCGGTACACGCGAACGGCAAAGCGTCGAGTACTTTGGATTAATGAAACGCGTATTCACCGCTTCGTAAACAAAAAGGGAAGAAAAATGTACCGACGGGAAAAAGAACCGGTCGCTGAAAACGTCCTCTCCCGGACGAGTACCCCCAAAATTGACGCGATTTTCTCGTCGAAAGGATTTCGGAAAGGGGGTTAAGGTCGGGTTTTCGATGTCCCTTTAACGTCGTCCGCGATGCCTTTTACCGGCAATTTTTCCCAACCCCGAATTTCCTGCGTGCCGCGATAAAACTCAAAACTCGTCCTCGCCTTGATCCGCGAAGGCGGCCGACCGCGTAACCGTCGACGACTCGTGCGAAAGATGCACCTGGGCGACGACGCGATCGGGCGCCCCCCGGGGAAAATGCATCGACTCGAACGCGAATCTGCCGTGAGCACGATTCGCTTGAAAATTTATGTTCTCCGCGACTCCGGGGAAGCTTTACGGAGTACGCGATTCCTCTCCCCGGGACGTTTAAGGCGCCGACTCCGGCCAGCCTCCGACGATTCGTTCGCGAGGCGAGCCAAAGGGTCGCCCGGGGCGCTCCAAGAAAGGCGGTCCACTCCGCGCCAAGGAATTGGGGTCCCTCCTCCAAAGGGACCCCCCATCTGCCAAATCTGCCGAACTCCGGAACTCCGGAACCATCGATCGCGGTCCCCCATCGATGTCACATCGATTTCCGTCTCGACGAACGAACGAGTTGCCCGATTCGACGGCGGACGGAGATCGAGCGCCCTTCGGGCCGAGTCCGAGTTCGATCGGTCCTCGTCGCGCGGCGTCGACGGATCGCCCAAAAGAGAGAGCAACGGGAAACCCTCGAGTCGCGAGGAAGCACGGCCCCGTGAACCGGAAGTCGAAGAGGAATGGTCCCGGGACCGCGAAACGAACTTCCGTCCGGGAGTTGATTCAAACTGCGCGCCGCGAGTCACGGGCGACGCTCCGGCCCGCCGATCCGCCGATTCGACGGACCCGGCTATCGACGAGGTGGACGCGGCAAAGCGTGGCTCGAGAGGAAGGGTTCCCTCGGGAGAGGGGAACGAGGGGGTTTCGGGATCGCGGCCACTCCTCACCGCGATAAGAGACGCAACCTGCGCGAACCGCCTGACAAAGTGCGCCGTATCCGCCCCCGACGCTATCGTTGGGTTAACGTCCGGACGGAGAGACGTCTTCGAGATTAACGCGGAATCCGATCGAGGCTCGTCCACGGGGCCGGGAGGGAAAAGAATTTATCGGACTCCCGAGCTGCGTTTTCCTGAAAATTCCCGTTCCCCCGGCACGAATGGAACGATATCGTTAGCTCCGGGGAAAGAATCCGCCCTCGCGCCGGCCGAACCGATAACGAATCGCGTTCCACCCCTTTGGCTCGGCCATCGGGGGATTCTTCCGCGCCGCAAGGTCCCCGGGATGGAATTTAACGAAGCCGTTTCCGGGCTCGATTTCCGGGATTACGGGAGCGCGGGAGGAGAATTCGGACGGGGAACAAGACGGTCGTGGGGCGGATCGAAGCTCGACTCGACGCGGCGGGTAATTAGCGACACGCGGCCCGACCGAGCGAATCGGCCGAGGGCGCGCCGCGCTTTCGCGGAGTGGATTCGCTTTTTTCCGAGACTCGCACGAATGCCGCTCGAGAGGGACGGTCGATCCCGGGAAAAACGTCGCGAGGCGTCACGCGATCGGCCGACTCTCGCCCCCGAGTTTCCCGGGCAGGGGGAGGCGAGGACGAGAAGGAAGACGTCGCTTCCGATTCGGTCGCGAACGAAGAGATTCCGAAGTCGCGGCATTCCTCCCGTTGGCAACGCGTTTTTCTCAAAAACGTAAACCACGACGGAACCGTAGACGACGGAAATCTCTTCCGCGAAGTGCTCCTTCCTTTATTGCTCTTCGAGGGCGCTCCCCTCGCCTCCCCCGGCCGCGAGCTCGCGAATCGAGGAGAATCGCCGCGACGTGCTCCGTTTCCGCTTGCCGGATCGGCGAAGAGGCATCGACGGAATTTATTCGGTCCGGCGATAAGATCGCGGAAACGTCCGGTGCACCGGGCTCTCGACGGCCGAGAGGACGCGCTCCGATCCCGGGGAAATTCCGTCTCGCTCGGCCGGGCTCGCGCGGTCCTCCTCCTTCCTCCTTCCGGGCCTCGAGGGCGCGGAGCGTCTCTGCGACGTCTCCGGGAACGTAATCGAAAACCAATTACGTGAAAGCCCTCATAAATTTCGACGTCCGCCGGTATTATAAATCCGCGGTATCCGTCTTCGAGCCGTGCCGGATAACGGTGCCACCTGCTTCTCCGAGCCCCGGAACTGCCCGGGCACTCCGGAGATCGGCAATCGCCGAAGCGCCCCGACCCTCCCCGTCCTCGCCGTCCGGACTGGAGTGCCGACGGTAGCGCGTTCAATTTGCGAGAAAACGGACAGGGCGATCGAGGCGCCCGCTCGGAGGAACGGCAACGCGAACACCGTCCGTGCGTTCCGGAAAACGCTCCAACCTTCTTACGGTCCAGCGATCTCGAAGCGAGCGGCCGCCCCGACCTCCCGCGATTTCCCGGAGCGAGCGATTCCGCTCTTTACGACGCACCGAAAAATTAAATTCCAATCGGGGAGCACGTAGGCTATCCATTAAATCGCGGCATACAATGGGATGGCTTCCGGGATCGCCCCTTCCCTCCTCCACGCTCGCTCCGACTTCCGAACGATCGGGACGCGGTGTCGGGTGCGACCGATTTGCACTTAATGTCGCGTTTAAACGCGCCATCGAGCTCGGAGGAGAGTCCGCGCGATTCCGGACTGGAATGCGGCGAGGAGCGTCGACGGGTCGGATCGCGTAATTCGCCAGGTCGGACGAAAGACTTACCCGAGTGATGACAAAGGACGGCAACCAGGGGCAGAAGGGCTCTCACCCACCTTCCGCGCGTCTCCCTCATCCCGAAGCGGTGGACGGTCCGGTTTCTGCCACTTCCCGAAAGAATCGGGAGAAGCCGACGCTTTCCCGCGAGTTATCGTCCGTCACTCGACGGCACCGCGGGACGTCCAGGCCGCATCGCCGTCATTCAATGCCGCCTCGCGGAAACGCGCGTCTCGCTCCGCAACGTCACCGATCGAAGCATCCTCCGGATTTATCCGAACCTCTTTCGCCCTCGCCTTGCCGGCTAACCGGTCAACGTCCGGTCAACGTCCGGTCAACGTCCGGTCAACGTCCGGTCAACGTCCGATCGGACGGCCACTCGAGTCCTCGTCCCGACGCATCGTCGGCGTCGGTCGCTCCCCGCGACCGCTGACGGCTCCGCCGAGGTTTCACTGGCCCGTCGAAGGTGCGTCCATCTCTGCCTCCTCGAGCCACGCGACCGCCGAAAGCGATCGATCGCAAACGGCGAAAATGGACGATTAGGATCGAGGCGCCACTGCGAGGTCGAGGGCGGCGGCGCCGCGCTCGGAATTCCGCTCCATCGGGTTAACGTCCTGGCATTAATTAGCCGAAAGGTAATCCTCGGACGTTATTCTTCCTCGAAGCCCGTCCAGTTTCGGGGCGGAGGATGATTTACCGAGCGGATCCCCGAGCTGCACCAGCGGTCGTCGTTCCGCGGCCTGGAACAGAAAAGAGAGCGAGTCCGCGTAAGTCGGTGAAAAGAATTGAAACGCGTCCTAGTCGGGCGAACGGGCGCGTTTTCGACACGGAATCTGTCACCGGTACCAAAAACGGCCGCTGCCGCGACGAATCGCGAGAACGTCGCGCAAAACTCTCTCCTTTCGGCTCTCGGGACTCTCGGAGGCTCGCTTCCTCCCCTCGCTCGCGGAAAACGGAAGCACGTAGCGTTACCGGCCGATCTGATTATTACCGAGAGCCCCTTGACGGCGACCCTATTAGGAACCGGAGAGAGAAGGAGCGGTTCGTACAAATTGGCGAGCGGGGATGGCTCGATCGAACGAATTTCGTGTCCGCGGTCCCAGAAAATTTAAAGCGGGCCAGCAACGACCCAGACCGACGGAGACGCGTTATCCGAGGACTTTGTCATCGCCGAAGGTCCTCGAGGTCGATTAAGAGTCAGGGAACGAGGAGCGATCGGGTCGATGGAGCGTTCGACGATCGACTCGTCCGGATATCCGTACATCGATGGACCGATTCGTCATCCCTCGGGGACATCCGCGTCAACCCGATTAACCCGCCGTCAGCCGAATCCTAGGCGGAAGGTCGATTAATCGAATCTCGACTCCGCGGATCGAGAGGGGATCGAGTGCCAAGGCGACGAGGACGTCGACGATTTCAGGGAGCGAGCCCGTTCGCGTATTCGTCCAATCCGGCACGAACGAGATGTAATTGGGTCTCCGGAGCTACGACCCCGAGGGACAGGGAAACGTCTTCCGGCACTTCTCGGGGCTCCGGATTAAAGTGCTAAAGCGCAAGAGGGACCTCCTATAACTCCCGGAGTTTTAGGATCGCGACCTCCTGGATTCGGATTTCGGATGCAACTCCGACGTACGATCGCCTTCGGCAAAGAAAAGTCGCAGCTCTCGTCGTCCGGCGTCGCGTTACGACGCGACGGGGGCCACGAGACGCGATTTCGACTCGCAATCGTAATCGCGCGTTTCGGGACTCGCCTGCTTCGTCCGTTGGACCGACGCCCGGAGTCGTTAAGCGTCGCTCCGCGAGGACCGCCGTTGCCCCTCGTTAAGCGTGTCGCGTTATCGTTTCACCGACACCGCCGGAGCCGGGGGTCGTCGCCCGTTGTCTCGTCGCTTCCCGCGAATCGAATTTGTCGACACCTCGAGCGCCGGCCAACGGGGAGTCGAGGTCGAAATAATTTCGGGGCGGGGAGGACCGGGTAGCGTTCGAGGGAACGAGAGCCGCTCCCACGGGAGACGCGAAAGGACGCTCGAACGCGCGTTACTCCGGAGAAATATGAGATATGCAACGGGACACCGGGAGGGTGCCCGTCCTCTTTTTACTCGACGATAACCACCCCCGGGGAGAGCGCGGGAAACCCCGAGACTCTCTCCGAACGGGGAAACAATTTCTTCGGGACGCGAGACGAAGAGGTAGAGACGGTTTCCCATTCCGCTCGTCGAGTGGCGGCTGCATCGATTGCTCGCCGGGCGCCGCGACGCCGGCCGGATCGGCTGTCGGCGGTCGTAAACCGCGCGACTCGTCTCGCGATCCGTGGCTTAATCGTTCGCGCTTCGTTTTTCCCAGCGGAGTCGGTCGCAAATATTCGGCGGAAGATCCGCGCTCGGAAAGTGTGTCCCGTGTCGAGCGTCGTCGCGGAGACGACGCGAAAGGCATTTTGGGGAGGGCTTTGGACTCCGGGATTGTCGGCAAAGCGACACCGAAAGTTCAAACTTTGAAACCGTGTAATTCCCGCGAATCTGGACATTCGGACGCGCGGTTTAACCTGGCAAACGCGTGCACCGGAGTCGCCGAGGACGTGGAAAACGAGCGCTGCAGCGTTGCATTTTTTCTGGAAAAAGTTCGTCCCGGCTGGCCGATTCGCTGTAAACCGGAACGCGTCCCTCCCGCTGGTCTTCGGTGTTCTCCTCGCGGTAACGGATCGACCGGCGGCATTACACGAAGCGCCCCCGCTCGATTTTTGGAGGGCCCCGAAAATCGTAATCCCGAAACTTTTCCGGGAACGCCATCGAGGCTCGGAATTCCAGAAAAGCGACGCCGGATCGACGGATGGTTCCCAGCGGTTGGCGCCGCAGTTTCCTCCGGATTTACGAGCCCGAAAATCCGGAGGGTAATCGCCCTCCGTTGTTTGACATTCGACGATTAAACGGCAATTCCGCTGTCGTGCCGGCGAGCGTTAGCGTTCCGCCCCGAGGAAAACAAAACCAAGAGGAAAGTATTCGGGGCAAAGTGGAGCGAGCCATCGATCAAAATATCGCCGTCGACGCGGCCGTCATGGCAGTCCGAGCGCTGCCAACGGCCGGCGAAGGTGCCGGTCGGTCCAACTTGCCCGCGAGCCCGAATCGACTCGGCGAGGTTCGTGGCCGACACTCCTCGCCGCCCCTTCGGCACCGAAATACTCGAAGGAGCCGAGTCGATCCGCGATGGCCGATTCCAGGGGAAGACGGCGAGGTCGCGTGATTTTCCCCCAGGCGGATAGAGCCGGGCAACGCGGAGCCGTCGATCAAAAGCTTGCCGGCGACATGGCGGCCGGAACACCGTTAGCGACGAGGGGCGATTTCCCATTTTTTCCGGCGTTGTTTCCCGTCCAGGGGTGAATAAACTGGAACGGCCCCTCGCCCACGAGGATGGCGGCGGGTATCGTTCCGACCCTCGGACCCAAAAAATCGCGACCGAGGTCGAAAGCAAAGGATCTCGTCGGCGCTCGCGGCGGGCAGCGAATTCGACGAAAGATCCCGAAAACGTAACGCAACGGCGGGTTTTTTCGCGAAGGGACAATTAATTCGTGCGCGCGGCGATCGAGCGGAACGCTCGACGGTCGAGTAATCATCGGTCGATATTCAGCGGCCGGTTCGTCCCGGGGAAAAGGTAGATTCGGGGCCAAAGTGGAGCCGTCAATCAGAAATCCACCAGCGACATGGCGGCCAGCCGCTCTGCCGGTGACAAGCGAAGACTCCCGAATCGACGGTTGATTTTCCCCGGTCACTTTTTCCCGGGAGCGGGAACGAACTCGACCTCGGAACTGGTCGACTCGGCGCGCGAGGGTGGTCGATACTTCCCCCGACGAGACGAATCGAAAAATCGCTGACGAAGTCGCGACTCTCGGGACGTTTCGCCTCGACGCGACGTCGAGAAGTCGCTCCGGAGCGGAGCGCCTCCCCGGTAACGAGATCGACCGGGTCGACGATGCGCCCTTAACGAAAAGTACCGCGCAAAACGGATCCCGTTCCCGCGGTTCGGCATACTAATGAGCAGATTATATAACGAAATGGAATTAACGATGAGATGCAAATCCCGCCGAGCCGGGGCGAAATGCAGAAAAATCAATTAGTTGTAATTGCGCAGCTGCCATCGGGACGGTGACCCGCTCCGTCGTAAATTGTAAACGCATTATGCATTCCGGGACGATCGATCGGTTACATCGGGCGATCGGTCGACTAATTAACGATCGCGCTCCGAATGCGCGGGACGAGTTACCACCCCGAGTGCCCGGTTGCTCAGCTGCAAGTTATCGGTTAATGGACTCTGGCCCGGTTATCCGCAGCTCGTGATTAACCGCGTAATCGATTAAAAAGCAAGTCGATTACCGTCCGTCATCGCCGGGCCGAAATTCCAAATCGGACGCGAGACGACGATCCGACGGAACGCTCTCTCCCGAGAAAGACGCAACTTCGGTCGCCTCGGAAGGACTTTCGAGCGCGGCCGCCGGGACCCTGGGATCCTCGTGCCGCGAGATCGACGATGATCGCGAGCCCCGAAACGACTTCGACCCGGCCCTCCCGATCGGCTGCCCGCGACGCGGGTCGTCCCCGAGAACAACTTTGGCGCCGTCGATCGACGCACCGCGAACTCCTCGCCACCCCCGCGGAACGACGAGAAATAAAATTGCACCCTTCGGATCCACGACCCCGGTCGAAGCCGGAACTCACTTTCTCGACGAACGGGCCGAAACGAGCCCGCGGGTGGAGGAGGCGCGAGCATCCGTCGACGCTCGGGCAACCCCGAGCGACCTACCGTTTATCGTCCCTGCGTCATCCGTTAATCCGTTAATCCGTTAATCCGGGAGGAGCGAGAGGAACGCGCAGCTCGCGAACATGGCGGCATCGGCGCGTACGTCGACGGCCGGGTCGGTGGGGTTCCGCGTGGCGGCTCGTCCGCGACTGAGAGCTCGCGCGAGCCTCCCTGCCGGAGTTTCCCGGGTCCGCCGCCAGAGTGCCGCTACCCTTACGTTGGCCGAATGCGCCCCCACCGACCCTCCGCGACCCTCCACAGCCCGGCGAGCTTCTGCGCCGAGAGGGTCGCGGCCGACCCCCGGACGACGAAAGCACCCTCCGCCTCGAGGAAGGAGACGAGCCGGCCTCGACCGGGTTCGGTTAAACGCGAAGCGGCT
Organism: Orussus abietinus; assembly: GCF_000612105.2. Classification (NCBI taxonomy): domain Eukaryota; kingdom Metazoa; phylum Arthropoda; class Insecta; order Hymenoptera; family Orussidae; genus Orussus; species Orussus abietinus. The sequence continues at coordinate 3,741,480 of NW_019396012.1, forward strand.
CTCGGAGTCGCTGCGCGCGTTGACCGGATAACGAGCTCGACGACGAGAGAACGATTCGCGGGGGAAAGAGGAGGCCTGGCCCTCCGCGGCGATATCGCATATTTTATCGTCTAATTATACGTTCCCACGCGTGCGCCGCCCGTCGAGCCCCGGGGCCCGGTACAGCGGAATCTCCGTCACGCGGAATAGCCCGCGAGATTATCTTAACTGCGTCGCAACTTTCCTCTAATATAACGTTAAAACAAATATTTAACGCGAGCTCGGTCGGCGACTCGCGAGGATCCGGGCCAACGGTGGGCCGGGGGATATATTAAGCGCGCGCACAAAAACGTTTCGAACTCGGGGCGACATCCGCGAAGCCGATGTCGCTCATTGACTATGCATCAACCGCGACACGGGCTAACTTCGCAAACTCGGTGCTCCTAAATTCCCGTCTTAGCGTCGTCGCGCGATATTTTTCCCATCTCGCGACGGCCGGCCGCGATACGCGCGCTCGCCGTTTCCGGTCACCGAGGATCATCGGAGAGAGAGAGAGAGAGATCGCGAGCGGGCGACTCCCCAAAAAGCCTCGAACTCACGAAGAACGCACCCCCGACCGAGCCCGGAAGCGGCTTCGGGGAAACTCGAGCACTAAATCACGACCGCGTATCCGGGTGGAGTACTCGCAAGAAATGAAGACAAATGCGGGAGGGGTAAGTGTTATGAAGAGGAAACGCGATAGCGCTCGTCCGCGCCGGGACGCCCGAGGGCGGCGATTCGGCAAATTCGTCGTCTTCGGTCGCCAAGGGCCGCCCTTTTCGGGCCCATCGTTCGGCAAGGCGGAATCTTGGCGCATCGTTTCGACGGAAATTTTCGCCGACCGGTACGGATAAAAAAAACGCCCCGGTTAACGGGAACAATGGCGGGGCCATAGGAGGAATATCCCGGCGCTTTCGCGGGGAGACCTTTACAAAAGTAGCGGAATCAGCCGCGCCTGGTAATGCAAAATGGTTCCAAGGATTATATGTCGTCTCGTCTTCCCGACACCGTGGCAAGTGAGCGTTAACGTTTAATGCCCCTTCCGCATTGTTCTCTCGACGACCCTCGATTCCCGCGATATGCCGTAACGAGCGGAAGGGCCAAAAAGAGTACGTATATCCAGGGACCCGCGACTAGGGGAGCGGGAAAGGATCGCGCCCCCGAAGGAACTCGAAGGAACTCGAAGGAAGCCACGGGGCGAGAGTCAAACGCTCGCTCGACGCAACCGAAAGCGACCGGGTCGCGTCCGGTGGCGCGCTTACTCGCAATGGAGCGATAATTGCGAAAGGAACGCTCGCAAACTCCGGGCAACACGCGGCGACAATTATAACGGGAATTATCGGCGTACCCCGACGCGAGGGTGCACGGGGGGTCGCGAGGAGATTCGCATAACGCGCGTAAATTGCCATTATTCGGAATCACGTTTTCCAGATTAGCCCGCGTAATATTATGAATAGTAATACATTACGAGTCGGGCGAGGACGCACGGGCCGACCGCGGGCGCGCGGCCGGCGGAATATGGAGCAAAAGCAAATAAACATTAATCCGGCCGGAGACGCGCGGCCGATCCGCGACGGCGTCGATCCCGGATCGCCTCGAGCGTCCGGCCGCTCCTCCGAGCCGGAGGCGAGTCCGGATATTTATCGTCCAAGTTTTGGCGGGTCTAAGGTCGAGAGGGTACACCTACAACCCACTCGAGAATCAAGAGCACTCGGCATCCATCGCGATCGGCCGTAATGGACTTGGCGCGGCGCGGCCTTCCATCCCCTCGCGCGGCCTCTCGAAAGCGGTTGGAGCGCGCTTTCGGTAAACCGCTCTCGAGCGATCTCGACTTTTCCCCCCATGACCCGCGGGTAGCGCTCGCGTAACGCCGTCCGCCGCGCCGGAAGGAGGGAACTCGCGACGGCTCCGCGGAAAAGTGGCATTTTTCTCACGGCGCGGGGGCGCGCCCCGTCGAAATCTCGAGCGCCCCCGGGGGTTCCTCCGGGTCTCCTCCGGGTCTCCTCCGCGATCGACGCCGACGGGCTCCGCCGGCACGCGCTCCCGGCTCGTGGCTGGAGCTGACCAAATTACCCGAGCGAGTCGGGAGTTAACGTTAATGCGTCCGACAAACTTCAAAGGGTCCGGGCCGAACGGTTAAAAAGTTTAAGCTACCGGGGGGAATGAATTTGCAGCGTCAACGTGCATTCGAGGTAATCGCGTTAAATTCCTCCCCGGCGGGCAAACAACGGGCTTCGGCCGGGACCGGGATGCGGTTACATCCGAGTTTACGCCCGATGACCGGAACCCCTTCGGAATATCGCGTTTCGTTTATCGGGGACCGTAACGCGATGCCTCCGGCCGATCGGCCGCGCGACGTTCCGACGAGAGCGGTGGCACCGTTTTCCCTCTCGTCCGAAAGTTCGGGCCGATCTCGATCGAGCCACCCCCTCCGCCCTGGTGGAGGACCGTCCGGACGTCGAGCCGAGCGCGGGACGCCTCCGCTTCCTTTTTCTCCCGAAACGCGATTAATTTACGTTCCGGATGAAACCGTACTTTCCCGACGGCGCTCCCCGGAATAATCGAGACGACGAGAGCGAGTTTCGTAAGCTTCGAGTCGTCGGCACGCCGGACGAGTTATTAATCCCGGAAGAAGAAGGGGACGGAAGTAATGTCTCTTACTTTATCTCCGCGTTAATGCGCAAAAAGAAAATCCGCGAAGCCGACGCTCGCGGGGAAATTCATGTGGCCTCGTCCGGGAGTCCTCTCCGCGAGAGCGGGATCTACGGGACCGAACTCGCCGGGTTATCTCGCGGTTAATATTAAGTTATGCGACGACCGCGACCACGATGGATCACCCGTTATCGCCGTCGCTCTCGCGGGCCCTTGAAACACCTCGGAGCGCCGCGCCGAGAAAGGTACCGACGGAAAATCGTAATCGGACGCGCGACGACCGTCCGATCGGAAGGACGACGCGACGGATCGCGATAAATCCGAGTCGGCCCCGGAGGGAAAGGCAGGTGCGAAAGGGAGCAACGCGAAACGCTCGTTAGAATGGCGCCCCGATAACGAGTCGGTGTCCGCGTCGGGCGTATTCCGCAGGGGAGAAAAAGGGAGCATCGGGAAGGTCCCTGGGGGGAGCCGAGAAACTTGGCCCCGTCCTCGGCCGTTAAGCCCTCCGAGCCTCGGGGGAATTCTTCGTTACTTACACCTCTTAACTCGGCCATATCGTACTTCCCACTTACGCGTCGTACTTCCCTCCTCCTTATCGCGCCTCCCTCCCCTTATCGCGGCTGCCTCCCGGCGTCCCGTCATCCGCCTCGGCCACTCGTTAAGTCCCCGAACTCGTTCCACTCGGAACTTTTAACGGCTCGAATCTCGTCATTTCCCCCGCGCTCCTCGGGGCCACGAGTGTACTCGGCGAGCAATTATCGCGGCCGATCGTCCTCCCTTTATTCGCCCGGAGGAGCCGCCGCCGCCACCTTCGGTCGAACCTTCCGCAAATTCCGAGCTCGTTTCTCTCGGCTTCCCGAGGACCGCGTCGGGCGGATCTCTCCGGCAAATCTCGTTTCGCGGACGCCCTGCCTCCCTCTCTCTCTCTCTCTTTTGTGATATCTGGATTTACGAGAGACTCGTGCGGGATCCGGTATAATGAAAAAGAAAAAGGGGCCGCCACTTCCTCTTTCCGTGGGCCCGTAATACGTGCAGTTCGTACCTCCGTCAGACAATGGTAACGGAACTCATTATTTTCAGGCGTTCCAGGGCTTCCAGGCCGATCGAAGTTATTTTCATTAGGAACGAACCCGAACTTTGTTATCGATGAACTTCGGCCAGTTTCTGGAATCGCGCCCCTCACCCCTCGGTTCATTATAAAGTGTCTTTACTTTTCTTTCCTCTTCCTCCCTCGGCCGGTCGGTCCGCGCCGGATGTCTCCCTCCCTCCGCGAACCGCGGGGCTCGGCGCTATCTCCTGACGGACCCGGGAATACCACCCTGGCAGCCGCTGCGACAAATAAGATCCTTCCCGACGTTAACGTCTTGCCGCGCCCGGAACTCGTCGAGCGATCGGCCCGCGTATTTTTAGAACCGACGAAGGTAATCCAAATCGAACCACGGATTAATAGAATTACAAGCGTAAAATGCGAGAGCAAATGGAGTCCGATCGGAGCTAAATCCGGGCTTTCAGCGGGGAAGAATGAATGGTCGCCGGAGCGGACTGCGGGCGGCTCGCGGAAAAAGAGGAAAGGAGATAAAACGGAATTAAATAAAACGTCGGGGAGAGCATTTCCCGATTGCAACGGGCGATCGGGTCGCGGGCTTTGAAGTCGGCGTAAAATCGCGTTTCATCCGAGCGGCAAGTAAACGACATCTCGCGGACGCGAGCGAGAGGCCCGAAGTGACGGAGGATTTCCGGCAGCGGGGCGATCGCCGGACGTAATCGGATTAGCCCGGATAACGTTCGCGGAGTCGCGTCGAGATTCGCGAAATTAAAGCATAAATAACTGGCACTCGTCGGGCGCTCCGACGTCCAAATCGCTCCGGAAGCCATCGAACCCGCCGTCAAAGGACGCCGCTCGGCGCCACCGCGTCGAGACGAAAATCCGTTCGATCCTCGCAGCGGGATTTTCGACCGCGACTCGAAATAAGGAGGGTCGGAGTGCTCGTCCGGCCATTTCCCGCCTCCCGGAGGGAGGGACCCAGGAAAACGGAGAAAGCGGCCTCCCGAAGATCGATCCGTCAGGATCCGGTCGGAACGACGCGCCGTATCCATTGTCCCGAATAAATTTCCGCAAACGCCGATCGGGCGCCGATCCATCCCGGCGAGAACTCGACGTTGATCACCGCGCGCGATATTATACGCGTTGACGGTACACTGGAAAGCGGAAGCTGGAAACAATTAATCTTCGATTCCCGGGGGATTACAACGTTGCAATTTCGATCGGACTTCGGGAAAGAGAGCGACGCGACGGGACGAAAAAGAAGAGGCCGTGCGAAAAATCGGGCCTTCGTTTCGACGATAGCGTCGTCGAGCGATCGATCGGCGGCCGGGCAGCGATCGCTCCGGAACAAAGGAATCCTCCGCTTTCAGCGGAACGTTCTCGCGGCAGCCGGCCGAGATCGGCTCATCGAGGGAGCCGAATCGATCCGAGGAACCCGGACCGAGGTTGCTTCGCGTTCCGCGACCGCGGACGATTCGACGCGACGGGAAATGCCGGAACGCGATCGCCGATTCTAATCGCCCGGCCGGGAGAGCGGCAACCGACGGTTTAATCGAGATTTACTTTGACCGAGTCCTCGGATAACGAGGACGGCGAATCCTTTGACGCGCGAATGCTCGTCGACGTCGAATCCGAGCACCCGGGCGGAGTGGATCGAGATCAAAAGTGCCGAAGCAACTTTTCGCCTCGCGATCGCTCCGAAAATGCGGCCGCGGCGGACGGCGGCGAAGCTCTTCCTCGAGACCGGCCGCTCGCGGAAAAGGACGAACCCGTCGAAATAAAAGAGGTCCGGCAGCGGCAGCGAGAGTACCGTAGCATCGGTTAATTAGGTTGGGCAGGAGGCGTGACGTCGTAATTATTGCGCCGAAGCTGCCTTACCGTGCCCGCTCGCCTGCCAGCCTGCCACGACAAAGTTATTAATTGCTTCCTACCGTTCTACCCTCGGATCGGGCAAACTCGCAGTCCCGTCGGCCTCTATTCCCTCGACCCGCGAGGCCGTCTAATAGCCATCGCGATTCATCGTTGCGTTCCATTATTCGTGAAATAGCGCGCTAATAGACATCGCCAGCCGCCCCGCCCCTGCCTCGAGGCCGTAAGATCGATCGCGAAGGCGGCTTCGAGCCGCCAAATCGAAGGCACGCGACTCCGCCGCGGGGGGAGCCTCGTCCACCCCGGCGACGAGGGAAGGAAAGGCCGCCTCCGACAGGGCGGTCCGTCGCGAAGACGCGCGGCGGCCGGACGTGACGCCGGATGCGCGCCGAGCCCGCGGGGACGGCCGCGGGGACGGCCGCGGACGGTCGAAGGCAAATTCGGCTTGGCCGCGCCTTCGAAACGAGCGAGCGGCCGGCATTCATGACGGGAATCGGATTTATGTCGGCGGAAGCTGTAAACTCGCGCACGCCCACCGAATAAATAGCCGAAATAGCCCGTTGTTAGCCGCCCCCGGGCGAGCCGCGGGGGCAGACGGAGACAATGAAACCGCGCGGTTTCAATAAATTTCTATTCGCCAAAAGGAAGCGTCGCTCCGCCGTTACGGTCGCCGGGCACGCTAGGAGTCCATGAATCATCCTAATCGCTCGAAACCTCCGGCGCTAACCGCGCCAATCGGCCCGATCTAAACGATCGCCCCTTCGGGGAGGTCCGTCTTGGGGCGAAGCGAGACCGGACGACCCCGCGATTCTCGAGGAGTGGCCAAACTCCGTTCCGTTATTGCGAGCGGCGCGGCGACAGCTGCGGCCGATTCGCGCTAGGACGACGCGAGGGCGTCGCGAAACCCGCAAAAAGGCGACCGCGCGGGGAGAAGGGTCTGCGCTTAACGCGACCGTTCCTTTTCCATCTTCCTGGCTTCGCGAGACTCGCGATCGCAGAGGGCGGCCCCGAGAGAACGCAACGGCCTCGCGGTTCCCCCGGATCTCCGGCCATTCCGCCGCGGCTCGGCCGAGCGATCGGCTCGGTGGAAGGAGCGAAACCGATCCCTTTGAAAGGCAGCGATCTCGCCGCTCTTTTGACTTTTTCCCCCTCGCAGCGCCGAGCTCGAGTGTTTTCGAGAAACCTCCTCGAGCACCCCGCCGAGTTCGTTACACTCCATCTCGAGGGCGAAACTTTCGAGGGAGACTCCTCCGCGCCCTCGACGGGCCGCGTTGTAACGTAAATTGAAAAAGTCGGGGCGATTCTTTCCGCCGCGTCAAGTGGCTCGTGAGATTATTCTAATTTCCTTAGAGAAACTCGGCGGAATTAGGCGGCCCGCGTAAATCCGCCGAGGGGAGGAGAGCCAATTAAGATGGAAATACAACGACGCCCGTTAGCGGCCGTTACCACCCGGAGACGAGGACGCGTCTCCGAGCTCTCGCGCCCTCGCGCCCTCGCGGTCGCTTTCGAACCAACTTGCGAAGAGAAACTCGCTGGCCTCGTCTCGGCTCGAGTCGCGACGCTCGTCGATCCGACGATCCCTCGACGGAGGAATCTCGCGGACCGCTGCCGGAAGAGCTTCCGCCGGGGCCGGAAATATCGAAGGAAGAAGACGGTTTAAACGCAAGCCGCCGGGAGGAGAATCGCGGAACGTATCGATCCGCCCGAGGTCCGGGAGCTTTTTCGTTTCTCGGCCGATCGGAACGCCGATTCGCGTCGAGAGGGGAGAAAAAGAGCGAAGTGGAAGAGGGCAGAAGCTCGCCGACGGAACCGCCGGCCGTGAATTAACGCCACGGGGAGTAAACGTGTCCGGCGAATTATGACGTTTCAACCGAGCTCAACGGTCCGCCCGTGTTTTCCGCGGTAAAATAGTGCTTTTAATTTGGCCGGGATATTTATTCGACGCAGTAAAAGTGTCCCGCTGCTTTATCGGCGCGGCTGAATATTATTCCAGGCACGCGCGTTCTCTTCGTAAACAGGATGTAATTTCCATTCGGTTTAATATCCGCGACGACGAGGCGAGTCGCGGTCCGCGCGGTCCGCGCGGTGTCCGTGTTATCGGTCCACACGGCGCAAGATCGACGATTCGCATCGCAGAAAAATTACACCCGCGAAGCGATCGAAAATCGCGGAAACGGCTTTCCGCCCGTTGAACGTCAATTTCGAGTCGATTGGGTACCAATGTATATGCATATTTTTTTTTAATGCAGCGCCTCGGAAAATGTCAACCGAACCCGCGCTATCGATGCGGTCCGCAAATAATCGTTCGTTTCCAATTTCCATCGTACGGAAACTACCCCGTGAAATCCTGCCTACCTCGGAGGCTCGTCCCTTTGGGAATCGACGCGGAACTCCGAGAATAATCCTTTACGTCAAAATATCCCGGTCGTCGGGTCGCGGCTCGAACGGACATGCCGACGACGACGTCTTCGACGTCTTCGTTGCCGTCGCCCTCTTCGCATCAGCATTTCCATTCTCGCGTGGCCCCGTAACACGCCGGTTCGAGTCGCTCGGGACGGGCGTTTGCGAAGGTAGTTTCTTGAGCCCCTTTGAGAAAACTCAACAGCCTCGAATGTGACATTTCGGTCGCGTTTGTCCTGGCACTTTGCCAGGTGCTTTATACGGTTCCGTCGTGGCCGAGCGGGGCAGCCCCTTATTCCCCCGAAGTTACCGGTGTTCTCCGCCCCGAAGTCGGAAACGCGGGCTAGTATTCGCGCCTAAGTAGGTTGGGGGCCGCGCAGGGTAGACCGGCGTTAGACGTAAATCCAGGTGCGACGTTTCCGTTGGGCAACTGGTGTTAGATGGCACGCCTCGAGCCCACTGCAGGCGATAAGCGATATTTATCGGCCCTCGCGACTAGTCCTAGGAGCCGCGGCGCTCCCTTCGTCGATGGCGTCCTCCGCGACTGTCCGGTCCGCCCGTCGATGCTCCGGCTTTTGCGGAACACGTCGGGCCTCGTTACGTTTCGAGGCACCGCAAAGCCCAGCGGAGGAAACGCGGTCTCGTATTCGCGCCTTAATAGGTTACCGCGCGTGTTTAGACTAACGCCACCCATAAATCCCCGAGCGACGTTTCCGCTGGGTAGCCGGTGTTAAATGGCACGCCTTACGCCTATTACAGGCGATAAACGATATTTATCAAGATTTACAGGCGGTCGTAGAAGCGACGGCGGGCCAACCGCCGCGGAAGCTTGCCGACCCCGGCACCCTTCAAGGTTCTTTATCGGAAACCACGGTTCACCGGAAGCGCGTCGCAATTTTTAACTTTACCTCTTGCCGCGTCTAATACACGGGCAAGAGGTAATCGCTAATCAACGAGCGGGACAAAGGCAGGAGGGGAATCGCGGAAATGGAGAAAGCGGTACCGTCCGAGTAGAAGGGATCATCCGCTCCTCCGGGGGAAGGGGGGAGGGGGCGGAAACGAGCGGAGAATCGTTGACGGTGAAGGAGCTCTCGTCCCGACGGCCAAAGGGACTTCTTTGTACTCCGGCCTTAAGCTTACCGCAATGTTCCGAGTACCACCGGATATATTGCGGTGCTTATGCGAAGAAAGGACAACTAATCGGATCGTCCTTCTTGGGTGTGCAGTCGCTCCTCTAGACCGCACTCTCGGGGCGTAATAACCATTTAAGAAGGCGATGACGGAAAGCCAGCGATAAGAACGGAGATTCGGGATACCGTTCCTTCGGTAATGCGGAGACGTTAATTATCGTCTCTATTAAAGAAGAAAAAAAAACAACCTACGTGCGTAGAATCGTCCCGACGCCGTTTGTTACTTTGGACGGAGCAGCCGGAACGGAGAAGTCGGAAGATCCTCTGCGAGGAGCAGCCGATAGAAGTGAGTTATTTCGGTCCGGGTATCAGCGGGAGAATTCAGAAACTTTAAAGCCCGAGCCATTCCCCTCGGGTTATCCGGTGGACTCGTGCAAAGGCCAACTGACCGGATTCTTCTCTCGCGGCTCCATCTCTCGTGTCTAAATAGACACGGGCATTTCTGTGCCGCATCTCGCGATGCGGCTCTGAAAAGACCTTACCGCTCATAACGCGGCCTTTTGGAAAAAATAAAAGCAGGAGCTTTGGAGCGAGGGAGAGAGAGAGGGAACGCCACTGGGGACATTTGAATACTTCAGAGTTTTCTCGGCAGGGCGGAATTACCATTTACACGTGAATTTACCAGACCTCGTTGACGAGTGGTAGCCGTCGATCGACCGCCCGAATATTTTATTGGAATCGAGAAATTCCGAGGCTCTCTGTAATTACGTCTCCTCGATATCCCGTGTACCGTCCAAATGTTTTCCAATCGTTCGCGTACCGCGACTAAATTTTAATTAAATCATATTAAATCAACGCGAAATAAAATACGAACGGACCATGGGTCGCTCCGTTCCGAGCTCGCAATAATTGGGCGCTCGACCCAACCGGTTCGAACCAAGTCCTGCGTCTTATTTCCCGCTCGACGTTGCCCGAAAATAAAGGTACATTTCCGAGTCCGTTCGGTAACGAGGCGCCTAATGCCGCTCCATTATTTGGCTTCGATCACCCGTTCCTCCGGCTTCACTAGCTGACGTTTCTCTCGGCGTAACAAGCGCAGGAATAAAAAGTCCAAGTTTCATCTAACGACGGAAATCTATGGAAGCGCTCGCGAGTTTTATTCGTTTTGTCCCTGCCAGATCAGTGATCGGATTCCGCAAATAATACCGACAGAGGGAAATTCCGAAAGGTCGTTCGGCCGGGATAGCTTTGCGAGGCGCGGCTGGAATCGGCCATATAAATTCCTATCGAATCCTTATCAATAATTTTCCGAGTCGCCCCCTTTCCCATCCATTAGAGAGAACCAATCGATGGCGTGTTCCAGGCGGTATCATCGACGGCGTCCCCGTAAAAGTATAAGGTCATCCGGGTTTGCGCGCATCCGCCACTCTCGGGAAACTCGCGCTGGAAGCCTAAACCGGCGAGGAAAGGGAACGAGGCGGATCGTTTCTCGAGTCGAGCTTCCAGGGCCGCCGCAACGAAGTCGCCGTTCGGGAGGACCCCCTGTCCCGGGGGACGTAATTGGACTATTTCTCAAAGCGGACGGAAAGTCGTCCTTGTAAAGAGACGTCCCGGCCGCTCCTCCACGAGGCGGAGCCCGAGTCGGGCCGGACCATGAAACCACCTCGGTCGGGAAATGCGACCCGATCGATCGCGAATTCCCTTTCAACGATGCCGAAAGCCCTGGCTCTTCTGACTTATTATCGGCGTTATTAATACCGTCGTAAAGAAAACTTGGCTCCGACTTCGGGAGAGGCTTTCGAGCGGGATCCTCGAATCGGCCGTAACTCACGTGACGAGGGTCCGAGCGATTGCCAATAACGAACAATCGATGGGCACACCTTTCGATAATCCCCGTCGAGTTCGCGTTCTCGCGGCTTCTCGACATTTTCGACATTTTCGACATTTTCGACATTTTCGACATTTTCGACATTTTCGACATTTTCCCCGAGGATTCTCCGGGAGCGGCTTAAACTAGGAGGAGGATTCGCGGAATTTCCTGGGATTAGTTTTAATAACGGGATCGCGTCGGCGTGAGCGAGAGATCGATGGTCCGGATGCACTTGAAATTCAAATGGCAAACACCTCGATCCTACCTTTTGCCGAGCGCGGGATCGACGCCTCTCGACCCGACGACCTCGGATACGTCGCATCGTAAGAAAACCCTCCTCGGCCAGGAGGAATATCTCCACTGCACGAGCCGAGAAAGAATACTCCTCGTTTGACGAAGAGAGCGACGCGTCCTCGAATCTATCTAATCAGGATTCTCCTCGACCTTTTTCCGCCGACGCGGAGGGACTCGGGCGAGTTCACCTCGCCACTTCTGCAAATTGACGCTTCACGGGAGAGAAGCGAATTCTGCCGTACAGACGCCCCTGGAAATATCGAAAAACTAATGATACCGGACATCGCGCCTACGGAAAATTCGATTTCCCCTCGAAACGGACCGAACCTCCCGAGTCCCCGTCGATGGCATCGACGCTCCGCGACCGAAACTTCGGCCAAGCGTGCCGACCAATTTTCGGAAACGTCCGCTTACGACGCCGAGTTCCGCGCATGTATCCTCTCCAAATCGAGGGCGCGAAACGGAGCTCCAGGGCTTCGTCGTAATCGACCTCGTCCATCTCGCGATTACGCGATTACTCGATCGATTTACTTTAACGCGCGCGCATCGGAGAATTCACGCGCCGAACGAGCGTCCGGTAATTTCCCTATCTAGGGATTATTAACGATCCCATTCGTTCCGGGAATTTCTGGTAATGAGAGATTCTTCTGGCCATCTCGACCCTCTGTTCCTCTAGACGGTGTCGGGGGAACGTGTGACATTAGGGGAACGATAATGGGAATGGCCATTACCTCGCGCCGATGAAATTGTAATGATACCCCTATCGTCCTGCCTGGGTTAAGACGCGTAATCGCACCCCGACGCGCCCACTTAGACGACGTCATCGGACACGTCGTTACGGAAGACATTTCACTCGAAAACGTCCTCTAGACGTAATTCCGCGTTACGCGACTACGTCCTTCCTCGACTTCCGGGAGCCATGCAAAATGTAATAACGAAAACGACGTCCGGCCCGGGGCCTACGAAAACACGAGTGCCGTCGTCCTTCCGCTCGCCGAGGAGCGTCGAAGACGCTGCGCCGCGAGTACCGCTCCCGCTATTTCGGCCGGTGCGTTTATCGACCCGTGGTCACGGCGCCGGTCGAAAGGTAATTTTAGCCGACAATTAGGCGCTCGTTAAATTTCGTTAATTAATTTCCGCCAACTCGGGTGAAACTGCAGCCGGCGTTTCGGTCGCGTCCGAGCGGACCGATTCGATTCAAGGCCCACACCGTGCACGCGTCGAGCCGCGTCGCGGAACCGAGATTTCACTCTTGCATTCGGAGCAGAAGCTTTCGGTAATAACGTCGTAATATCCGGGCGTCTCGTTAGAAAGCGGAAGATAAATAACCCTTCTCTCGATTCTTCCCGCTCTCCCCCGGGCCCGACTTAACTCCTGTCTGCCTCCGCATTCATCTCGGGGACACGAATAATTACGGCGAATGCCGCCTAATGACTTTTCGTCCCCATTCAGGGCACATCCGGCCGGCGACGTTCCGACTGTTCCCGTCTTTCCGTTTAATTTCATAAAATTACTCATTTCCATCTAAATACTTGGCCGTTTCCCCGCGCGGATCGGGAACCGTGGCGTTCCGCTTTCGGCTCCGCTCGCTCCGGCCGGCACGCGCGTTCCGCGCGCGTCTCCGCTCGTTGCCGCGCCGCGAGGAACCCGGAGCTCGCTACTGACCCGGATACGTACAAAATGATGTATTACGCCAAGCGTACGGCGCATTTTGAATTTTCAGCTTTTATTACGCGGGCGTCGAGCACATATCGCCGCGAGAAAAGGAAAGACGCCCGCCGAGTGCGTCCTTTTACCGTGCCCGGCATACGTCCTGGCGCGCGCATTCTCCTTTGTCGTCCCTAAAAGGGGTGTGCCGTTTAATATCGAATATTACGTTCCCTCGGCCAGATTGACGTTACCTGGCGAACTCGAGATCCGGGCAAACGGACAAATCGCGCATTCGACCCCGGGATCGCGAAGGGTTCGCGACAAACGTCCTCCGGATCGAGTAATTCGCGCCATGATGTTTCGAGTCTTCTGCCTACGGATACGCCGCGAAACCATTAACCCGCGTAACACGGACCGTGGGCCCCGCGACTCTCGATTACGTTCCCTTTACCTCTACCCCGACCCCGCGTTGCCGTGTCGGTTTCGCGGGGTTAATAACGAAACTCGGGGTGGAACCAAGTTCGCGCTCGCGAGGCGCCCGACGTCGTCGTCGTTAGCGACTTCCTCGCGAGGCGATCCGCGGCGGTCTCTCCTAATTGCGGAGGGTGCACGCTCGGTGCTCACGAGCGCTTCGGGACGATCCTCTCGCTCCGCTTCTCGCGTCCAATTAATATCGGTTCCGACGCGTCGACGACGACTCGAGAAAGTCGCGAAATCGTTTTCGCGAGCTCCGACTCGGAGGATCGATCCCTTCGCGGCGCGCGCGCGACATCTGGAGCGCGTAATCGGAGCTCCTTTCATCCGGCGCGTTTCCGAGGCATTTCCGTTAATCGGCTCGACCCCAGGTACGGAGCCGGATATCGACCGCTCCGCTCCAGGGTACGTTAGCAATTATGGAGCCTTCGTAGTTATCCGCCAAGTACGTTCGCCGATCCGCGAGCGAACTCGGACCGCCCCGGAGTCCCGCTCGAGAGGAGCCGATCGCCGGATCGTCCGCGGCCGCGAGAAGGAGGGGCGCCCGTTTGCTAATTACTCGGCGTCGGCACATTTGCATCCGCGCCTCCGCCGCCGGCACGGCTCGCGGCGCTAACCTTCTCATTAAACGTAATTGTTTGCAATAATTTGATGCCGCCTGTCTCGCCCCTCGTTGCCGTTTCCGCGGCAACTTCGGCATCCGCGACCGACTCGCCGACGCGGCGACGCCGAAGCGAATCTATATGGGAGTGGGCCCTAAGCGGCTTATCCGTCGACGATGCACCGAATTTCCCGCGGATACTTTGCCACTCTCGGTCCCGGCCGGTCGGGGAGTGTTCCGGCGTGATAGCGCGCGTCTCGTATCCACCCCGTCCCCCCCGTCGGCTCTTCCGCGACCGTCCTTGATTCTACGCGGCAGCGGGAGGAGCTCCGTCCACCCTCCCTCGGACCGGCGGCGACGGCGCGAGAGAAAAACCGCGGCCCTTCGCCGGCCGATTTCGCGCGGAACGAGCTTCCCCGGTCCTGGCTAATTAATAGCCGGTGCGCCTCTTTTTCCGCCGTTCCGCTTTGAATCGCGAGCCGTGAGCTCGTTAAGCCGCGCTCTCGAGGCCGCATCGTTACGTCGAATCGTGCCGTCGAATCGTGCCGTCGAATCGTGCCGTCGAATCGCCCGGGAACCTTTTCGAAATCATTTTCCCCGCGCGACGGAATAGGTTGCGTCACTCGGTAATTGATACTCCAGCGGAAGAGAGGGCGGGGGACGGGGGCGCTCGATGGCAACGCCCTTAATGTCGAGGCTACCGTTTTCGAAATCGCGACGTACCGTCGACGTTGCCGTCCTCCGCTCGGCCGGGGAATCCGCCGGAGGGAGTCGACGCGGTGGACGACGCGGCCGTTCCGCGAGCGTTTTGCGGCTGGCCGCGCCCTCGCTCGCGGGTAATGAACGTTCCGACGGAGCGACTTCCGATTGGCCGCGAACCGAACGGGCCGCGTCGGCCGATATCGGGCTAAATAATTCAATGTCCGGCGTATAACGTTATAGCGGGATCTAATTTAAATCGACCGGAGAGCAGCTATTTATCCGCCTTTATCGGCGATTACCTATTCGCCCGACGCGCCGCTGGCCGATGTCCGCTCCGCTCGCCCGGCGATCGATTCGACCGATCGGCCCTCCTCGGGAGGATGGGGTCCTTGGCGAGGCGGCGACCCTCCCCGAGTCGGAGGCACCGTCGATAAAATTATTTATAAACCCGCGTCTCGTCACCGTCCCCGCCCGAAAAGCTCCCCTCGAAAGCTTCGTTTATGCCGGCCTTTAAGCTCGGCTCTCGAGGAGCGAGCACTTCGTCGCGCCACGGGAAAGCCATTTCGAAGACTCGCTCTTCCCGGGGAATGCTCCTTGCATACAAAGGATCCGGGATGCCATCGCGCTAGGAATTTTTTTTTCTTCCCTCGCGCGGGGAAATCTATATCTTTTATTCTTCGGGATTTCCCGCCGCGTCGAGGCGCTCTTCGCGACGACCCACCGATCGATTGCGGGCGTCGATCGAAACCGAGGCGGACTTCCGGCCCGTTTTGGAGGTTCGCCCCGGCTGCCCTCGAGTGCCCGTTCGACGGCAAACTTTTGCTTACATATGCAACGCGGCTCGAGCTAAGCCGTTTAAAGGCCCTATGACGGCCATTATGGTGTTAAAATTGAACGCGCTCACCCAATGTAATCTAATTATCATCGTTCGAGCTCACTCCATAATTTTCGATTCCGATTCAATTAGAATTAGCCGATTGCGTTGCGGCGCCCGGTGGAGCGCGAATCGACGCCGCGCGTCGCCTCTCGGCGCGAGTCCCGTCGTTGCTTAAAAGTCGAGCGAAACCTCCCGCTTTACCCCGGATTAGGTGTAAAATATTCAATCGACGCTTTACCCGGAGCGGAAAATCGGGGAACGAGATTCGACCAATCGGAGTAATAACGTCATTAGGATTCACTTAATATTTCAAAGAGGGAATTTTCCAGCGTTCGGCGGCGGTCGCTCGAGGCACGGAAAATTTCGACCGGTCGCGCGTCCAGGGAGAGCGAACGCCGAGGCTCGTCAAAAATACGAGCGACGTCGTTTATAGTGCACGACGGTACATAATGAAACGACCTATTAAGTACCGACGATCCTCTCGGGGATCGGCGGACCGCAATTTTATTCGTTTTCGTTGCGCGGGTTCGATTACCGGGACGCAGGGGACCCACGATTCGGTCAGTCGCGCCCTCCAACGATTTCGACGTCTTCCGAGGTACGCGAACCGATTTCCCCGGGGCGACGCGTCCTCCGCCCCCGGCCGCGGAGAGACGCCGAAGGGACGCCCCGACTTCGCCGGCTCGTGCCTGGAAATAAGCATCGCGGCTACCGACGGGTAATCCCTCCGACTATACGTTCGGGCAAAGGACGTCGTTCCGACGTTCCCCGACGAACCGTGGGGGACGGTCCGTCTTGGAGGGTCCAACGATCGCGTCCGCCGCCGTTTCGAGTCTAATCCCAGGTTCTGGCAGCGGAATCAAACGATTCGCGTCCCGTTGCTCCTCGGGGAGCCTGGTATCGGATCCGCCGATCGCCCGGACAACGTCCCGGGAGTTCCTCGAAACTAATCTTCCTAATCTCGGCGGGCCAGAGCGGAAGCCGGACCGTCCCGGGCCGAGTTCGAAGCAGCTGGAGCTCGAGCTAAGACGTATCTCGCGGCAAGGAGAAACAATTCCCAGCCCCGACTCGAAACCCCATTGACGAGGCCAGTGCCAAATTGTTCTGGCAACGCTCCAAGCTGAATTTTCCCAGAGGAGCCGAGTTCCTCGGGCGCGGCGCGGCGGGAGGAAAGTTCGGCCGTCCTTTGGCCCGTGACCTCGCGACTCCGGCTCTTTGTCATTTACTTAACCGACTCGCGCACGCGGGACGCTCGTCGGCGCCTTCTCCAGCCCGCCGAAGGCAAACGCGGCCCTTCCGACATCCAAACCCCGCTTCCGGGCGCGCTCGTCTCGGAAATTGCCAAAGTCCCCGAAATCATTTCCGCCCCCGAGGGGAAATTATTCGCCAGCGAGCGAGGGCGTTTACCCCCGTCGAAGCTTCCGAGCGGACCAATCGGCAAGTTCGAACCTCGGGGAGAAACGGCGACTCCTCGACGGGGTTTTTTACGCTCTCTATGGAGTTCGTCCGCGTCGACGATCGAACCGTTTGGAAATCGTCGTCAAGGGTGGGGACGAAAGACATCGTCGCACCGACTCCTGCCGAAGCGTTTCCGCTATCCGATTCCTCGCCCGTCGCTTCGTTCCGGGGCAGGGGGTGCGGCTTGTACGTTTGTAAAGCAGATACGAGGACACGGGGTGGGCTCGCCGCCTGGAGGCATCCGAACTCGATCGCGGTTAATGCGCCGCCCGTCACGGATTTCGAGGTCACCGGCGCGAGGAGGGCGTTTCCCATTTTTTCCTTTCTTTCGAGCTGCGCCCGTTTTTGCCTCGTTACGCGCGAACCCACGCGGTGTCCCGCGCCGTGCACCCGGTGCACACGTCGCGTCATTCTTTATTCGTTAACACGAAATATTACCCGCAGACCCGGCAGCGCGGGGTCGACACGCGGTACGCGACGACCGAGTTATCGCGCGGAAATTCACCCCGGGCTCCTGCAAATTTATCCAATTTCTCAAACGACTTTTTTACGGTAGCAGTACCTAGGAGAATCGAGTTTCGGGAAAAGGAAACGCTTTCGAGATAAACGACTCGCGCGTTAAATCCGGGGGCCAGCGGCAGCGCCGAGGGAACGGACGGCCTTCCGCGCGTCGAGGGAGGCCGTTACAATGGAAAACTATAAAATGATTCGAATGCTAATTGCCGGCCTTCGCGGAGCGAGGATGGGCGTAAATTACAAGAGTTCGCGCTCTTTAATGGCGGAGGTGGAAATTCCGACGACGCGACTCCATTGCGACAGCCCCGAGCTTCTCCCCGTCGCGGTACATCTCCGGGATCGGCGAGAAATCGGCCGAAGATCGACTCGGTTGACTATCCTCCCTCCTGGATTCTCGTAAAAGGCGCCCGGCCGCGCTTAATATGGGTCGATTAGCAAGCCCATAGAAAAAGGGGTGAAGAGTGGATCCTCGCCTTTACGACCGGGCTCGAAATCCCATTAGGATCCCCTTTATTCCCTTTCCATCGAGCGGAACGGGGCACGTTCCCCGAGGAAAAGACCCGTCGAGAGTACTCCCCCGGACGGTCGGACTCAACGACCGAGGAATCCGGAGCGGCCGATGAGGCCGAAGCTTCCAAAACGCCGCTATCGAGCGCCCCGCCAAGAATCCATTAGGGCGATTCCGCCGGACAGTCTCCGAGTCGCGAATTTGCCGGTCGCCCCCGCTAGGACTCCCGGAACCCATTGTGCCGCCCGCGGTCGACTCGCCCTTGAGCCCTCAAAGAGCGAACCCCTCGCGGTCGGCGTAGTCAGTTACAGGACCTGCCGTTATCTCCCGGCGGACCGAACGGAGCTTGGCGCAAGAAACGAGCCAATTTCGAGCGGACTCCGCGTCGCCGCGTGCATCGTGACCTTATGGGGCGCGACGATCGACCACCCCTTTCAATCGGCGAAAATCAAATCCCTCCGAGGGACGACCGATCGAATGGACGCGATTCGAAAAATCGGAAGCAGAACCCGAGCATCGCTCGGAACTTTTCCGCCCCGCGCTCGTTGCGTGCGTTGCCAGGGCCATAAACCAGAGCCTCGTCGCAATCCGGGTGCCGTTGTCGACGGACTAACGACGAGATTGATTTGAAATTGTAATTTTACGGGGCTGCTTTCGCGCAATCATCGGCGCTTCGCCGCGAAATACCGCATTTGGTTTTTGCTTCCGAAAATCGAATTAACGCGGCCTCCGGCATGTGCAGTGCATCGAAAAGAGCGACGCATCCGGCTTTGCTCGATGCGGCGCGCCGCGACGGCATTTTGTCCCGCGGGCCGCGCGGCCAACGAGGAAACGCAAACGCAGCCCGCAACCGGGTTTCCCTTCCCGCGGTCCGGAAAAAATTCCCGCCTCTTCCGGTCCGAGGGAGTGGGCTTTTTCGTTTTGCGCTATTTTTTTTTTTTCAGCGCGACAGCGACATTCGCAAAGGGCCGCGACGAAAATCAGTTTTGCGTCCAGCGCTAACGCGATGCCCGGAGAAACAAAAAGAGAGCGCATAAACTGTTATCCCTGTGCGCCGCGCCGCGCCGCGCCGCGCCGGGGAGATTCCGGGCGTCCCTCCATTCGGAGTTCGGTATCAAAAGCGACGAATCAAATGCTCGGTCGAAATGAGAAATTTCGTAGTCCGTCGGTTTCGCGCAACCGGGTTTCATAATCAAGTGCAGACGTCGGCCAGGGACGGCGATAACGGCGACGCTTTCTCGTTATGGCGAGCACCGAATTCCATCGACTTTGGATTTTTCCACGCGGAGTTCCGGTCGCAAGAGCGGGACTCAAGTCCGGCCGCGTTTATTACGGGGGAACCGGGATTCCGCTCCCTCGGAACGAAATCTCGCTCGAAACGAGAAATTTTACGGTCCGTCTGCTCGGTACATACGGTACAGCGGTAACGCGCGATCGGCTACAAATTACGGGCTTCGCGAGTCGGACTCGTCGAAATAGTGAGCATCGCGTCGAGGAAATATCGGTCGCGAGTTCGACTCTTCTCGAACCCCGTCGGCATAGTTCCCGTAAGTCTTTCCGCCTCGCTCGCGACTGCCTCAAAGGGAAGGACACACCTCCGAAACGGCTCCGGGGATCCTCGTTAAGAGTCATCGCACGTTTCCATTTGCGGAACGGCAATTTCCCCGCACCGCTCGTCTAGGTAGCCGGTTCCAGGGTGAAACGATACCTCGAACGGGAGGGGTCGATCGGAATCAAAGTCGAACGCGATTGCACCCGGGTGCGTGCAAGCGAGCCTGGGTAATTTGAGGTCAGGAATGAACGTGGTTTGGTCCTCGCACGACTTTCATCATGTTAATCGCGACGATTTGAACCTCGTGACAAGATGGCAGCGCCAAGAGCTGCGGACGGAATGGCCAAGGTGCTCCAACGTGAACCATTCTTCCGGTCGGGGCACGGACGGCGGACCTCGTGGCGAAGTGGCAGCGCCGAGGACTACGGCTCGAATGACCGAGATGCCCCAAAGTGGGCGACCTTTATAGCCGGAGCGCGGACGGACCCGGCCACGTCGGCGGGAATCGCGGATGCGCCGGGCCACTCCAGCGGCCGCGGCGGCGCCGAGTTTCTCAACTTATACGGGGTTACCGCCAAAAGGGCCAGGGCAGCTGGCCCAGCGGGTAACAAGTTGCCACAAAGAGACCTTATTCCCTGGCGCGATAAATCATCCTCCTCCTCCCCCGTATCCCCTCAGGTTCGCGAATGCGGCCTTTGCCGTCTTTTTTCACGCCATCCTCTCCTTTATTTCACCGACTTTCCTCCTCCGCGCCAGTAACGCTATCAAGGGTGATTCAACCGGAAAGATAACCACTACCGGGAAAATCACGTAACCATGCCATTTGCAGAATTTTGCGACCGTTATTCTTCCTCTCGGCAAGCGTTTCAAACGTCGAGCAACTACATCCTCGAAGAACCCGACATTTTTCACGAATTTCCCTTCGTCGTTCTCCCGAGAATTCGATACGTAGACGAAAATACGTTGGAGCGAGTCCGGCGCATCCCTTAATCGAGAGGTTCGATCTCGCGCTGGGAAGCACACGTGGCGCCGACACCGATTCCGAACTGTGAATGCATTTCGCGTTATGTACCTGGATCAGAGCCTCGGGGAGGATCGAATAATAGGTAACGTCCAGTCGGGTCGTATCTCAGGATGTTAATCCAAGACGAGGACCGCGTATCGTCCCTGGACGTAACAGCGTTCATTTCCTATTCGACCGGTGCTATCGCCATTGCGGGACGATGCCGGTGGTTCGTGCCGCCGAAATGGCCGAACGCGTGTGTACCTGCGCTCGCGATTTCGACTAACCGATCCGGAACGGTTCGACGATCGCGTAAAACGAAACGACGCAAAGTTCCGGCGACGGACGAGAAAGCAAAGAAAAAAAATTTTTTTTAACGTCTTCGCCCGTCACCCCCCTCCTCTCTCTGGTTCCACGTCGAGTTTGCGTCCTCTCGTCGTAAAAGCAGAGTCCTCCAAGTGGAATCGCAAATTTCACGCGCCGGGGCGTCGCGGCCCAGGAAAACGGTCCGATTGTCTTCTGGAGAGCGTCCCCGTGCTCCGTTTTCTCGCGAGTAATATTTCAGGATGAGTTTTCGGCGACAAAATATGAATTGTGCGTGAAAACACCCCCGGCCTCGCGGATCCCCTTTACGAAACGAAGACCAGTCCCTCGACCCCGCGATCTTCATCTTCCGAGATCGCGACGCAAGGGATAAATCATCCGCTTCCCCGATCTTGTCCCACGGGGGGTACCGATTAAACGGCGAACGAACGATGAGATCTCGAGTAAACGTTTCGGCAAGAATTTGGACGAACTCGTTTTCGCGAATGACGGGGGTATCGGAAACGGTCCATCCGGGGTTTCCGCGCGGAAGGAGCTACTCGCGTTCGTCATTACCCGCGATATGAACTGCGTTCGGTGCGTCCGCGAAATTTAGCGACATTTAGATGACGTTTTATCCGCGCGAGTTTACGACACTCGACGCTTCGTAGGAAAAACGATTCGAAATCGTTCGACCGTCGCGCGACGCATCGCCTCGTAACTTTTACAACCGATGTAAAATATCCTTTAGGACCTATACCCCGGGGATTCCGTATCTGGGAAAAGTTTACAGTGTTCCCCTATCCCGGAGGATCTCGTTAGCCGTAACGTCACGCGACGATCGATCCTCTCGGACCCTTGTCGCGTATGACGGACGCCGTCCTTCTCCGGGCCGGAAACCAGGGGAACGCGGAATTACGAGGCTTCGACCCGGGGATGATATTCCGACGCGTACTTTCGAACGCTCGCGCGGAATTTAACGACTTCTTCCCGAGGAGCTCCCGCCCGAGAGAGGGAAGTTCGCCTCTTCGGCGACTTCCGACTTTAGGGCACGTATCCAACTCCACCCGGAATCCGGCGGACGACCCATTAATCGTCAGCGCCACGGCCGTCCATTGGGAGGTACTCCGGGTGCATCGAGATAGCCGTTGACGTACGTCGAGAGGCCGGAATCCCCCGACATTTTTGAGTTCGGAGCGGCTCAGCCGCCGCCCGTCTCCGCAACGGAATCCCCGTTACTTCCGTGCTATTGCCCGTTATTGCTACATAAAATATCCGAGTCCCGCGAGACTCTGGTCGTCCTCCGGGAGCGGGAAACTTCCGAGAGAAAGTCGGAGTCGCTCCTCGCTCGAGGATGCCCCCTTCGGTCGGTCTTCCCGAGCCAACTTTTCCGCTTCTTCGGGCCGATATCGTCGCGAGCACGCCCCTCGAGGGACGACGACGGTGCCACGAGAAACCCATCGTCGAGACGTCGAATCCGAGCGAATTAACGCAATCGGTCGAGTTATTACAGCAACGGAGAGCGAAACGGCGGAGCCCGAGTCGCGGCAAACGAACGGTCGGAAATCGCGGGGTTGACCGGTCGCGCGATTCCTATCGAGGAATTTCTATACTCGAATCGCTGCGGCAGCGGGATAAAACGTCCTGCCGCACAATGGGGACTACTCCCATCCCGCTCGCCCCGCTTCCAGGCGCGCGAATATCTGCTCGTACCGTATCTCTGGTAGACCCTGCAGGTAGTACGTCGATGTACCTATAATAGCCATTATCCGAGTCGACGGCGTATCTAGGTCGGCGCAGTCTACGCGGTCGAGAAAACTCGAGCGTTTTGCGTATCGACGACGCGTGGAAGCGGAGCTCGTCGTTCGTCGAGACGGAACATCGCCTTCGGCGGCTCGGCTCGCGACCGTAACGGAAACCCCGGAGATACGCGAGATACGCGAGATACGCGCCGGCCATCGGTAATTGCATTTTCGGAAGATCGGCGGCAGGGGTCTCTTTGCCTTTCTCGAAAAGCTTCGCGGAATCCAAGAGGTATCCTCGTCGAACGATCGCGATCGACCGACCGCGGCCGTGCGGAAATCGGGAGTCGATCGGTGGAGGCGAATCCGACGAGAGGTGCTCGGGATGCCCGCACGAGCAGCCGGCGATGCATCCACGTCGCGCTTTTCCGGACCGCCGCGGGACGAATCGCAGGAGCGACGCCCGTGAGAAACGTTCGCGATCGTCGGTTACAAGGAAACGGCCTACCATCCTTCAAGCGAGACGTTGCGCGATAGCGACTCCCGCTCGACGTACCCGATATTATTTTCCGTCTTCTTCTCGGTCTCGCCGTTCGTTTCCGCGGGCGCGCCCTCCGTGACAAATACATTTTCTGCCGTTCGTTGATCACGATAAGCGGAGTCAAAGCGAGATATCTCGTAACCCGTTTCGCCACCGTTGCCTTCGGCCTACGACCCCGCGGGATGTGCACGCGACTTCGTCCGGCATCTCCGGCTCGCGAGTCACCGGGCCAAGTCGCCAAGACAGAGAGACGTCTCCGGCCCGGTCGGAGGCGTCGAGGAAGCGAGATCTCGGTCGCAGTTTGGGAACGAGTCCCGTCGCGGTTAGGCAGGGTGATTTAGCGTCGGGCTTAAATCCCTACGCTCAAAATCACCAGGGAGCGCTGACAATTTGATGGATTTGCGCCGTGCCTAGACGAGGCGCGGCGTTTCCCCATCGATTAGCTCGGAGCGCGCCAACGCCGGCCGGCTTCCGCGTCGGATCTCCCCGGTGCGTTCCGACGGTCGGCCTCGGGAAAAGGTCGAGGGCCGACCCGGATGCCGGGGAAGAACCTCGATAAATCGGAGGCCTTTCGACCGGCTCTTTAAAGGGGCGATCAGCCCGCAGTCGTTTTGGCTTCCGGCCACGTCGGCTGCCGAGATGGCCGAAAGTCCGAGGGACGCGTTCGCGAGTTCGGGCGAGAGATATCGAAAAGTCGACGGATCCGATTCACGCAGGGATACCCCCCGCCGATGGAGTTCCGGACGTCCCTCTCGGGCCGGTCCCCAACTCGCGGCTCTTATCGCGCAATGCCCGAACGCGACGTTAATCACCTCCGAAAGTTATTTAAATCCGGCCGAGAGTCGAGGCCGAGCTCGGCCTAGCGTGCAATGCACCGCTCGCGCAATTCCGGCCCGCTAACGAGTTCGCGCCTTACGTTTCCAATTTGAGGCTAACGCCTCCATTAATAAAGCGGGAATCGGCCTAAAAATCTGGGGCGAATGTCGGGCGCGCTCGGCATTAAAAATAATTTAATCACCGGCGGACGGGCGCGGCCCTTTGCCGGGGAAACAAAGATCCGAGCGGCACGAGTCGGGGGCGTTAATTAAATCGCACCTGTCAAACGCACAACGCGCGTGCCCATCCGAAATAAACTGTGGCCGACGCTTACGCGCCCCCGCGAATTAGGAACCGGGCAGCGCGTGCCGTGATCGATGGGCGCGATCCGCTCTCGGCCGACGCCGACGCCGACGCCGACGCCGACGCCGCGCGTCCCCGCATCCGTCATCCGCGACATCGGGTAAACGTCGATGAAGCGCGATCGCTGTTTACGATCGTAATCAATCGATGCCCCGTGTCCGAACCTGCGTCGATCGTCGGGATCGCTCGGGCGCGACGGGGTCGAGGCAAGAAAGGGCCGCGGGGGCGAGGAAGCGAGGGCCGGCGGAACGGCGTTAACTCCAATCCTTTCGACATTACCAGGCATTGCTCGCTAACGAGTGCACTTAATCTCCCAGGCCGGAGGCTGCCGCTGACACGAGATTAAAAATGTTTAAGCGAACGCAATCGTAACGTAATTCCGTGCCGCACGCGTATACGCGCGGCGGACGCCGCAACCGCGACCTTAACGATAGCGTTACACGGCGGCGTACCTACGCGGCGGGAGCTTAATGCGGGAATGATTTTGCGAGTTCGTCGGTTATGACGCTCGTCGAGTCGTAAAGCCCGCGGACGAACGCGACCCGGGGAAGAGGAGACGTCCGTTTGCGCGAACGCGGATCGGGAGCGGGAACGAGGTCGGGACTCTCTCGAGCCCGACGAGACCCCGAAGCATTCGAGAAGTTGCGAATTCAGCCTTCCCGTCGGGAACGGAGCGGCGATCGGCGTAGCTCCGGTTTATTTAATTTAATCACGCGGAACGCGAAATAACGCGAAACGTCTATCCGTAAGCGTCGGTGAAAGGCACTTCGAAACGAACCTGTAATTAAGTTGGTAACTTGGCCGCTTCGTTCTGCTTGCAATTCGAATGGAATTTGCCTAAGTAAAGGCAGAGGAGACGACGGCGCTGCGAGCGGGCCGTAGCGACGCAAAACGGAGCAAAGCGACGCGAAGCGAGGCGAGACGAGGCGAAGAGACGCAGCCCGCGGACAGTGCGACGTTCTAAATCATTTTACTCGGTTTACGTCTCGACGTCGTTTTTAACGGCCGGTTTACGAGAGCCGGTTAAGCGACGTAACTCCCGCGCGTTTCAATGACGTCCCGAGCCTCGGTCGCTTCCTCGCGTCTTCCGGGTCGGACTGGCCCGCCGTCCCGGAATCGCGGTCGTTCCGCGCGCGGCAAAATGGCAAGAAAAGTGTAAACACTCGAATATTGAACGCAACGAATGCTCATTCCCGCGCGCTCTCTCCGTATGCTCCTTTTTCCGCCAGGGCGGTGAGCGCGGCACGCCACGCCCGTTTCGCAAAGAGTTTATATCGCGCGTTCGAAAGCACCCTCTCGTGTGAAAAATTAATGGACCGATGCGTTCGTGCCAGTGTTTAACGTACGAAGCTTCCTTGCAATTTTTTTTCATCGATCTCGCGTGATGAATTGCCCGGCTCCGCAGGATTCGATACGTACAATCGACCGACAACCAGAGATTACCGTTTCGGGCGATGCCGGCGCAGAGGCGCGTCCACTGATAAATCAATTTTTTTTCATTCATTGCGGCAACGCGTGGCCGAATTTCGGGAGACTCGAACGTGGCTCCGATCGCTCGTTCGAGAGAATCGAATCGAAGGGAAGTCGAATTTGGCAGGCGGCGCGAGCGCGCGCGCGCTTCCGCCCCTCGGGCCGATTTCCGGTCACGTATCGGCGCTGCTCGGAGATTGACGAGGACGCGGATAACTCGCGACGACGTAATGTCCCAATTTCTTTGTTTTTCCCCCGGCAGGAGCATCAATCCGCCGGGACGATACGCGATGCGGCTTCGAAATGATACAGGCTTCTCTCCGTAAACGAAGGCTTCTGTCTCGCCCCATCGCGCCCCGGCGCCGCGCGTACCGTTCCTCGATACGAGCTCTATCGGACGCCCGGCAAAAAAACGAACGCCGCGAGCGGGGCGGGGAAATTAATATTGCCCCGGTCGCGGACGCGGACGAAAATATCCACGGTTTCGCGGACGCGTTCGGGTGCACGCTGCCGAAAAGGGGACGAGAATAGCGATCGAGACGAACTTCTTTTTCGGATGACGATTACACGATCCGCAAAGTTTAAATGTCAAACTCGAGATAAATTAACGGTTTGCCCTCGGTGTAAATTACTCGACGCCGAGCCGAAAGGTGGAATTATTTTCCGCGTGATTTCATTAAAAGTTGACGACCGATCTCGTCGCTCCCGAAGTACGGGCGACGTTAAAGTGCATTTACATTTATTGACGTTTAACCGGGCGAGCGGGCGCTCCGCGCGGAGAATAACATTTGGATCGTTACGGTGCGATCGCGAATCGTCGGCTACGCGCCGCATTGCCGGAGCCGTATTTATTTTACATTACGCACGCATTGTTGCCCCAACGTCACGTACCCCGGTATTTTGGCGACTCACTTCCAATTCCGTTTCGAGCGCGGGCGGCGGCGACGGCGACGTCAGCCGCGGCCAGGTCGAGATGACCGGAGATCGATTAAGCGGCGCCGTATCGAACTCCGGAGGGACTTCGCTCCGGGGGCGCCCACTCTTTGAGCAGTCAATCGCAGAAACGGAAGTTATTCCCGATGCAACGGCTCGGCACCGCAGATTGCTTCGACCGAGGTAGGGGTTCCGCGCGACGAGACACTTCGCCGGATTCGCGACATTTTCCATTTCCGCCGCGAGTCGGGTCGCGGAATGCGCGCGGAATGCGCGCGAAATGCGCGCGGAATGCGCGCGGAATGCGTGGAGACGAGAACGAAGAGGTTCCCCGAGAGGGCCAGATAATAAAGTGGGTCGTCCCTCTCCGCGTTCGTCCGCTCGCGCCGCCGGCGCCGATTTCGCGCGATCGACGTCGGAAGCGGTTCCCGCGCGAATCGGTGATTAACGCGAGAGCACCTTCCGAAAGCCCGGGGCGCCGAGTTGAAGCGACGCGTTATGTATCACTACGTTAATTAGAGATGCTTATACAGTGCGGGGGTGCATAACGCGCGCAATCCGACGGCACTGCGGGTCTGTCAGGTACCGCTCCGTTAATGACTCATTAACCCGGCGATGGGCGCGGATCGATGCCGCCGCGGAACGCATTGCGGAACGTTAGGCCACGCGGCGCGCCGACCGGTCCGTCCCTGCGCGCCGCTCCGCTTGGACGCGCGGGACCTTCGTCGCGATTCTCTCCGCGGACTCGAAATTATTTCAAGGTACTTCGGCCGCGCGAGAGGAGCAACCGTGAATACGAAAACGAGGCGGATACGAGGAAATCTCGCTCGGCGTTTTACGGCCGAGTTTCCGCAAGCGAGTCGTTCGCCGTGCCGCGCTTCCCGCCGTTTTCAGGCTCTCGACGGGATTCGGCCTCGAGCGTCGCCCCGGGGGCCGGTGGCCGCGGACGCGCCTTCGGGAGATCGAAACGGCGAGAGCCTCGCGGGCGATGAACTCGCCGTGGAACGAAGGTCGCGGCCGAAATCACGCCGGCGGAATTACGCGCCGTTAGTCCGCGCGTCCGCGTTTCATTCCGCCCGGAATGCGAAGAACGCGCGCAAGTAAACGACGAGAGGCCATTCGCGCTCTCGGAGAAAACGCGAAGGAATGCGCCGTCTCCTTTACCCCGGAACGTCGGAGTCGGCGGGTGGACGGAATTCTTCCCGACCGTTCCGGGCGGATCCGTCCGCTGTCTCGTTATCCCGTCCGAGGAGCGCGCCCCTCTTCCCGCCGATCGCGACTTTCCAAAGCGGCGTCGCCGCGGGCGTCCGGCGGGGCGAGGACGATTTCCGGAATCGCCACAGCCGAGATACCGCGGTCAACGGAAGCTCCCCGTTGCGGAGGTGGGTGGAGCTAAATTCGAATGCGAAATTCTAGAGGCGAGTCAAGACCGGGTCTGTTCGGAGGTCCCGGGAATATGCACCCCCGACTTATAAACAACACGGGCGGACGCGAAATGGAATCTCGCGGATCCGAGGGTATCCCGACGTGCCTCGGCGGATCGATGGACGCTCTCGGAAGGCGTCCGGGGAGCCGATATTCCCGGACCGGGCGTTTACGGGAGATCGTTTGCGCGCCGGCCGGTCTCGGAGGTCCGTTCCCTCCATTGCGAGGCGAGAGGGAACGAGGTCCTCCTCCCGGCCTCGCCGAGACGCGGCCAACGAGCGCGGTCGCCGGAAGGAGCGACGAGTTCTCGTCGCGCGGGGTCCGTGAAATTTCCAAAGTGCCTCCCTCGACTCTCTCCATTCCGGATTCCCTGCGGTCCGAGACCTCGCGTCCGCCCCCGCTCGATGCTTCGATCGCTCGAACGCCCCTCGTGCCTACCGGGACGCGAGTGCAACAAAAAATGAAAACCGAGGCATGGTAACTTTTTCGCCAAAACCTTCCTGCCGTTTCGACCACCGTCGACGGTCCAACTTTGCGTATCAAAACTGAAACGAGCATTTAGGCGAGTTTGCGCCACTCTCGCCAAAGGGGACCGCACCGCTCGGCAACAATTACGCGAAAATTACTCTTTGGTTACTTTCATTTCGCGGCAAACTATCTCGGCCGAGCAAAACCCGGTGGCAAAAGTTGCGGCCGGAAGGCAAACGACAAGCGTCACCACCGCATCCCCGCGTTTCGACTGCGTTCGTTAAACGAGCGAACGGCCGGACGCAACCGCGTCGCTCTCGTTCCAGCTTTCGACCGATCCGCTCCTTCGCCCGCGGGAAGCGTCCCGTTTGCGCGCGCCGGTCTCGGGTCACGTCGGGCCCTCCCCCGAGAGCGGGGCTCCTCCAGCCGGGGGCACTCGCCAACGGCCACCCGGTCCCGAGACGACCGACCCGGTCCGGAACGGGTCGGCCTCGGCCACGAGGCGCCGTTATTGCCCGCTCGGCGACGTTCTCCCCCGAGATTTATCGCCCGCTCGTTTTATCGGCCCGCCGCGAATCGCGTCCGGCGTTCCTCCCGCTCCGCGCGCAATCCGCTCCCGGAGGGCCGCGCGCTCGGGTTTATCTCTCGCCGATAACCGGACGCGAGGAATCGTTTCCTTCGAGCGCATCCCCGAGTCGGCCGGGGGCGCCGCCTTCGTTTCCACCCGTACCCGGGGCGTCGAAACGCCGCGCTCCAATTATTAACTCCGGTACAACTTCCGCCGAGCGATTTCGACGATCCGTTGTCATCCCGGTTGTTACCGAGCCTCGGGTTGTCGGGCGGAACTTTGCGTGTCGCCGCGGAGAGCGGCAGCCTCGGCCCGAAACGAACGCGTTGCAGGGTCCGTAACTTCCGCGACGTCGCGTCGATCACGCCGACGCGCGACTCCTCGCATTTAGTAGCATCCCGCTTTTGCCCTCCCGAGCCCCGGAACGACTCGTCGTCGGTAACTCTCGGCCGCGTCGGTCGTCCGTTACCGCTGCCCGCTCGTCGGGGAGAGCGCGGATTCCTCCTGGAAGGCGACCCGCCGACGATCCGGTCGCCCACGATGGAAGACGCTCGCGCCTCTTCTCGCCGCCGCCGGCGAAAACTCCCTCCTCGGCGGGTGATTAATGACGGAAGCAACGAACGAGGTTAGCCTCGATAATTACGGCAGCCTATATATGGCGGTAATCCCTCTTCCTCGTCCCAGAACTCGAGGCCGCCGCCCCGACCGCGACAACTCCCCTCGCTTATCCGGCGCATCGGTCGGCGTTGCGCTCGACTGCTGCACTCGCAACCCGGATTATCCGGCCCCGTCCGCCACGCCTACGAGGCGGAATATCCGCGCCCCGGGAAGGGCGCGGGCCCGGGGACCGATCGATCGATTCCTCTCGAATCGGGGCCGGCCCAAATCCATTACTTATTCCACCGTTGCGCGCGCGCGAGGAGACTCCGCTCCATCTCGCGCGCGCGGGTGCGCCCGAAGATCTCGGCGCCCTCCCTCGAGTGCCGGAGGATTTACCCCGAGCCGCCCGCCGGGCGAATCAATTCGCCGCCGCGTAAATAAATCAATGCGTCGCCCCGGATCGCGCGCGTCTCGTTCCAAATTCAAGAATCGTATCGTCTCCATTTTTCTTCGGGCCCCCCGCGACGCGCGGCACGTGAGCGGGTTGTCGACGCGGCCTCGGGCTCCGAGACGAATCTCGCGGGGTCTCGAGGAAATCCGGAAATCCCTCGACCGCTCTCGCCTCGAGCGGCCCCGTTTCCGGCTATCGGCCGATTTCCGGCCGCGCCGGCGACTCCGAGGACGGTCCCGGGACTCGCGCGGGCGAGCCCGGAGTGACGCATTGTCCTCGACCATTGTCCTCCTATTTGGCTACAACCCCTGTATCTCTTCCTCCGCCCTGCTCGAGCCCACCCTAACCCGCTCCGGGGCGGCCCCGGCGACCGCGAATGGGGTTTCTCGTCTGTCGCGGGATCGGACCGGGTCCATTGTCGAGGCGCCGTTCCGTCTTCCGTGCACGAGGACGCGTCGCGGGAAATCGCGGAGGAATGCACCGCATTTTTTAGAGGGTAGAGAAAAATAGGTTCGCGTCGCTCGCTTGTTTCTTTGTCACGCTTCGCGGGGTCGTTCTCCTTACTCGGCAACTCCGGGAGACTCGAGGCGCTAGGTCGGCCGACTCGCGATGCACCTCGGGGGAAAACGTGGACGTAGGGAGCGAGCGAAATGTCAAGGGCTGTCGGAGCATCGGCAAATTTGGATTTCGAGGGTGCTTCGGGGATACGCTCGTCCCGGTCTCGAAGCGGTGGAGGGGAGATCGGAAATGTCGAAAATAGCGAAACGAGGTGTAAGGACCCTGTGTAAGGATATTGGAGTGGACGATTGATTCGTTCCAAACTTGGGGCTATAATCAACGTTCGAGGGACTATATGGCGCACGCTGCACGCGATGTCTCCGCTACGTGACCGGAGTTTCAAACACCTCGCGGGACGACTTCTTCCGCATTTGTCTTATCGCTCCAGATTATTACCGGACGTTCGTAACGCCCGTAACGTTGGCAGTTTCGGAACGCTAACGGCCGAAATACGGTTAATCGTAACGATCGCGTAAGGGGAAGGACCGCACAGCGGCGACCGGCAAAGGGAAACGAAATGGCAACCGACTCGACCGAAACGGCCGGATCCTCGTAGAAAACGTCCGCATATTTAAAGATTCCATTTCCGAGGAATCGATCCAGGTGCGGCGAGAGAGGCCGTACTTAAAAGCTCTCCGTTAATTAAAGTCTTTCGAACCGAAGCCCGACGCCGCGTCCTAAATGAAACATTTTTCGAAGGTGGAAGGAAGCCACCGCCAAGACGTTCCTTTCCCGAATCAACGTGGACGCGTAATTTCGTTCTTCCGGCGAGAGGGAACCGAAAACGATCACGGCCGGACGAAGGGCCAAAGCGCTCGCTCGAGGCGAATTCAATGGGAACGCGCCGGAAGGAAACGAGCAATTTACCAACAGGAAGCGAGGTCCGTGAAAAAAGGAATCTAATTGCGCGGGTTCAACGGTCAGAAAAGAAGAGAAAAAGCCGGTAGCCCCCTCCTAATTTCGACCGCGCCTCGGAACGCGGCGGAGCTCTAATAGGCAGAAAAAATCGGGGGAGAAATACCGCGACTCGACGCCGCTGGAAGGGTCGCCATGCAAATGAGTAGATCCGAACACGGAACGTCGCTTCCCTCCATTAAATGACTCGATCGTTCGGTCTGGGCCGAGAGCAGGACCGGGGACCTCGGGGGTGAAAAGTCGATTTCGAGATACGGCCGTCCTCGCGACAAAGACCGCGTCCGTCCGCGACGGACACGGATATTTCGCCCTTTACCGCGCGTCCTTTCCGCCGCCAACTTTTCCCGCCTCCTCGCATTTCGCAGATTGTATCCTAGGGGGATAAATTTTCAAAGGATATTACGCTTTCGTATGCAAACAAGGAACATCGCGATATAGCCCGCCCAGTTATCTCGAGATGGCTTTATTACGCGGGATAATATTTCGCCGGCTTTATAACCGGTGCCCGAAGAGAAAACGTTGCTTCGGCTGATCCCGCGGATTTAACGCGACGCTCCTCGTAAAACGAAAACGCGCTCTTTCCCGAAGGACGGGGAAAATCATTGGCGAGGCCCTAACTACCGGACGAGCCGGAGCGGCGTAGCTCGCGACCGGCCGCGGACGGTCGGAGGAAAAAAAGCGGCGGAAAGGAGGGACGCGTAAACGCGCGGATACGTTTACAGCTGTTGGGCGCTGCCCGGCGATATCTCGAGGAAACTATTCCAACCCCTTAGAAGTCGTTAATTGTTACGGCGCGGCGAACCACGGACTCAAAAAAAGCTCTTAAGAGGTTTACGGCGAGCTGCAAGGGACGGAACTCTCCCCTCCCGGTACGCGCTCGCGGCGAGAAAACTCGCTCTCCCGGCTCTCCGAGAGCTTTCCGATCCGCGCCCGACGAGCGAACGCCGAACCGCCGAGATTTCGCTCCCGGACGCTCCGAAGAGCCCGCCTGGCGTCCATTAAACCATTTACGTCCCGACGGGACCGCGAGTTCCAGATGTCGGGAGCACTTTGTCCTTTACGCGCCTCCTCCTCGCGGCGAGAGATCCGATTCTTCCCGGCGCGGACGAACGGGCGAATCTACGCCGGTGCCCGGGGAGCGGGAGGGGTCCGAGCGGATCCGCCGCGAGTCTCGTCATTAAGGGAATTCGCGCGAGTTTACCTCCTAATGACTCCGAAGGCACTTCGAGAAGTGGCCGGCGCGGACCGACCTTAATTGGCGGGGTCGGGTCGCGACTATCGGAGCCGCCGGTCCCGAGGAAAGCCCCGGGTAAGAGTCGATCCGGCGTTTACGCCCCTACCCTAACTCCGGGAACGACCGCGAGCACGACTCCGCCGCTGGATTTTTTCCCCGGAGGGCGAAACGATCGCGTAAAAGCGCGGGACGCGCCGTACGTTCCGCGCGTCGCGCGGACGAACCGGAGTCCCTCCGGAACGGACTTTCGATATTGCCGGTATCGGCTGACGGGCCGCGTTCTTCGTAACAAAAAAAACTCCTGACGTATCGGCTTCCGCGTCGTGCACTTTTCCCGTTAGTAGCGCATAAATGTACGTTTTATGCCAATGCTCGAATCGCGTCGCGTACTACCGAGCAAGAGGTGTTACGCATTTTTGTCGGTTAGAGTTAGACTCGAGGCGCACGGAGCACCTCTTGCCCGCTGCCGATCGCTCGTCGGAGGCCTCGGCCCGAAATCGTTCCCCGCCTCCCCATCCGCGGCGCCGAGGGCAGGATACGGATCGACTTTCCCGGCCAAACGGCGCGAGATTATCCCGGAGAAACTATGAATCCTGCGAGATATTCCGCGAAAGCGAGGTTCGACGCGGGAGGCACGTCTTCGACGTTGCGCCCACCACGTCCCGGCATTTACATAGAAACTTAGCGTTAAGTTCGTTCCGTGGGTTGTGTACCCGCTCCTCCGGAAAGCGTTCTTGCCCCGCCGGTCCCCAGCGGGCCTCCCGTACGTATGCGAGGACACGTCCGCGGAAACTGTATTTCGATAATTATTATGTAAGTGGCGGCGTGCCGAGCCGGAAAAATCGAGGCCGAAGGGCCCCGGCTCGCGGGTGCGCGGATTCTATCGATTCGCCCTTTCCGCATCGACGCGTCCTCACCTCCGCCTCCGCTCTTTCCCGTCTCTTCGATTCCCGACCGCGCCACTCTCGCGATTTTCGGCCGCTTCGCCGTCTCTCCTCGATCGCCGACGGCCGGTAAACGGATCATCCGTCGACCTCGTAAGAAGATCACCAAACTTCTCTTCCGAATGGGACACGAGAGGAGGAGTTCCAACGGAACCGCTCCGCCAGAAAAAAAGTCGCCGGTCGCGGAGTCGAGACGCACGTTTCTCTCTGACCACGCAACGATAAATGCATCGGAAACGGGACGTGTAAGCGGATTAGTCGACTTCAGCCCGAAGGAGGGAGGCGAGTTTGCATCGACTGGATGGAACCACGAAGTTGGATCTCTGCAGAGAAGAGATAGAGGGACTCGCGACGAAGTTCGTCTTCGTAATTAACGGAGGTATCGGCCACGTGGATTTCATGGGTGGGTGCAGGTAATCGCCTCCGTCGACTTCCAGCCGCCGATCGCCGAATTCGTATACCTTGAACGCAACGGAACGACCTCCTGGACGGGTTCGCACGAGAGAAGAAAAAGCGGCACTCTCGGGGCGCGTCGAGGAACTCGATCGAACCCGGTCGCGTCGGATCGACTCGCGTTAGTCAAATTCAGCCCCCGCGCAAGAGACAAATTAGTTCCATTTACTTCTGACCGCGAAATTTCATTTCGCCGAAGAGAGGAAGGCGCAACGCGCGAAGATAAAGAAGGGGGGATGGGGAGGGGCGAGGGCGAGGGCGAGGGCGAGGGCGAGGGAAGGAGGCTCCGTTTCCATGACTATTACCGGCGACGGTCCAAGGAGCCCGGGGGTGGAGAGCGAGGTCTTGGGTATCGATGTTCGACGACTCCTTGCTCTTAACCCTCCCTGACCCTTGCGATCGAAGATCGGGAGTAATGCACTTCCGATATATCTATAGGTATACGATATCAACGGGTCCCTCCCGGTGGAGAGTATCTCGCGGCCGCCCCCGCTCGCGCGTACATATCGGTCTTGGTCCGTTCGATTTAAACCCTTGACCCGGTACTTAGCCGGACTCGGTTATTGCCGGGAGCCCGACCAATCTCATCGACGACCGATATATCGCTCCGAGAATTCGTCGGCGGAGGGAACGCACCATTGTCGGAGATTTCGACAAAGGGTAGAGGGAAGAGGAGTCGCGCGTCGCCGGTGCAAAGCGTAACGAAGGGGAGAAGCCGATCGAATCCTCCGCCGAGTCCAAGGAAATTCGTTCCCTCCGTCGCGAGACGCTGGAAAAATGGACGCGGTCCGCGGTTCCGGCGGTTCCGGCAGTTCCACCGATCGATCGGATCGAATCGAATGGACCCCTCGACCGCGGCTTTATCGCTGACTCCGACTTGGCAGACGACGACGCATCGCCGCGAATCGAAAGACCCCCCGTAGCGAATATAAATGCCGTCCCCGTATAAACGTGGCCGCAACACGTGACCCGGAATAACGTATCGGATCGGTCGCGCGGACGTATACTCGTATATTACGTATGTACACGTAAAGGAAATTTTCAACTCGATTTACCACTCGCGACGCGGAAGTGGAAAGCGGAACGTACCGTTACGAATTCCGTTTTCCGCAAAGGCTCCGTTACGATTAAACGAAGCGCGCCGCGACAGCGGTCGACGTAAACGGTCAACGAGGAGAAATCCGCGACATATTTCGTTATCGACCGACTTCGCTGCCCTTCGACTTCCGGTCAGGCGTGCCGTTTCGGTTCGAGTTCCGCGCCCGTCCCCCTCGAGCGACGCCCAATCGTTTTTTAATTATGCGATCAAAAAGACGGTAGAAGACGGACGGAATGACGGAACTAAGACCGCTCGATAATCGAGATTACGGTCTCTCCTCCTCGAACACCGAGAGGTTTCGTTGGTCGTTTCGTTCCGGGTTCCGACCGAGCGCCCGAAACGATCTCTTTCGGGCGCAATCGTGCTCGCCGTCCTCTACGCGTCGCCCGGCCCGAAAAATTCATCGACATCGAATCGAGACGTTTCCACCTCCCTCCCCCTTTGCGATTAAACGCAAAAGGCACGAAGAAACGATACCTGATTTTATTTCGTTCCCGCGCGATGCGTTCGAATTTGCATATGCAAATGCTCGGAGATTCCGGGACGTCTATCTCGCCGCGAAATGGGAGCAAGGAAAAATGACTGGTCCGGTTGGTAAACGAATTCCCTCTCTCGAGCGTAAACTTCTCGTACCGTAACCTAATTTAGCTCATTTCGACAGCCTGCAAACGTAACGGAGCATCTTTTCGCGATCGTAACGACGAGCCAAGAATTCGCGAGTCTGCGGGAAAGCACGGAAGAATCCGGTCGTTCGACGCTCGGGAAAAAGTGCGTTAGTCGACGGATGGCGGCGCTGTAATCGTCTCCCCGTTTCGGAGATAACACGGTAGATTGCCTCCCCCTAGGAACCCCACGCGAGATCCCGCCGCGCGATACCACTTTTGGTTCGTTATCCACCATTCGAGGGACCTCTGAATTTTTTGCGGCAAGACGCGTTCGGGGCCGAAACGCGATAAAGTCACGGCGAACGTCTCGATCGTGGCAACGGGGTAAATTCCTGCGAAGCTCCGACATGGTCGCGTCGGTCGGCGTACCTCCCCCCCATCGCGAGGCCAACGGCCAAATTCCGATTAATCGATTTTGGAACTTACTCGCATGCGGCCGTTCGGAAGTCTTCTCGGAAACCTCTTCCTTGCCGCGGCGACGACGAGGCTCGTCCGGTCTCACAACACCGTTCGGGACACTCGCGACGCGACACTCCACGAAGATCGCGGACGAAGGACGGCGGCAACGCCGCCGTGCCGAGGCGGCCCTGGAATCTCGACGACTCGCGATCGCCGACCTTCCCCGACCGACCGCTCGATTCGCACTGAACGCCGCTAGATCTTCGCCGGACGGCCGCTCGATCGGGGGGGCGCTCGCCGTTTCGGCGGGAACTCGGCCGGGCCGCGAGACGGCGCGGCGCGACGCGACGCGGCGCGGCGGCAACGCGCAGCGGCCGAGTTCCGGCAACCCTGTCGGCGGGGCCGCGCCACGGACCACGCTCCCCTGCCTCGCTCGAGACCGTTAACAAAGGTAAGACTCACGATTTTCGCCCAGCGACCCACTTTCCGATGGCCGAACGAGATCGGTCGACTTCGCGGACGTAAGCCGACCGGGAACGAAACAATCGGGGCGTAATTCCCGATAATTCGGGCTTCCTCCTCGCGCTCCGTGGCGACCCGAATCCCGGATCGAGACGAGTCGATCCCGAGCCGAGAGCCGCTCGGCCCGGACGTCGGAAGGCACCCGAAGGGTCCTTCGTCGCTTTTTAACGACGCGCCGGCCCGGAGGCTACGGGAATTAACGGGTCCGCAACGACGGCAATTTAACGGCGCACAAAGGAATTTCGCGGAGGCCAAGTTCCGGCTTAATAAACGGCGGAACGGCGGGCCCGTGCTCAACGAAACGCCCCTCGTTACCGCGGTCGGAGGTACTCTTATTTATTACCGCGGAGCGACCGATCGCGACCGGCCGATAGCGCCGGTGGCGCCGGTGGCGCCGACGCCGGCGGGGGAGGACAATTATTGCCGCGCGGGAACGTCGGCTCGATTTAAACCCGAGGGCCCCTCCCATCGAATTCGCGGGACGCGCGTAAATACACTGCACGCATTAGCGGACCATTGTTCGAGTACCGGGGCGGAGTGTACCGCGTTATCGAGAGTCACCTAGCGTTTGATAATTGAGCGTCGCGCGAGAGGAGAGGGCCCCGACCGCGTTGGTCCCTCGCCTTGGCTCTCTTCTCTCTCCTTCTCGATCGGCCGGAAAATAAACGGTCAAAGACTGCCGGAACTGCGAGCTCGAAGCCTCCCGGCGGGCATCGAATTCGACGGAGTGTATCGAGCGGGGCATCAGGTGCGGCTCGTTCCACGTCCCGCCCGACCTCGGCGGAAGTCGTCGGGCTCCGCACCCGGAAGCGGTGCCCTCCTCGTCAGCCCGCGAAGTCTCGAATTCGCGACGGCACTCTGGCCGGTCGTCCGTTCCCGCGCGGACACGCCCTAGCGTGTTAACGTTCGTCGAGTGGCACGTATAACTCGAGAAACGTGCGCCTAATGGCTCGTTGTTATCGGTATCGGGGTCGGATGAAGTCGTTCCCACCCCGAGATCGCCTTATTATTGCGGGAGCAACGAGGGTGCACGGCCGAGTAAGCGCATAGGCCGCGTGCCATTTGCCTCGACACCTTATTCATTCGGAATCATAATTGGCCATTGGGGTTCCGCCGTTCCAGCGGCTCCGCCGATTCCGTCGGCGAAAATGGCTTCGCGCCTCTTAATCCGCACTTTTACGATCCGCGATAAAATCCGGCGCGCTCGCGAGTCGAATCTTGCCGCGCGATCGCACTCGCAAAAGGCGTTCTCGAAAGGGATCGACCGTTCCTCTCACGCGGAAGTCGCGAGATGCAGATTTTCGGGGCGCCGGGCTCGAGGAGGGAATTTCGGCATTTTAATTCGGGGCAATAACCGCCGGGACGATGTCGCCTTCCAGCGTGTACCTAACCTCTCGCCGCACTCCGGCGGGAGTTTACTGCCCGTTTTACGATGACCGGGACGGAGGAAGGGAGTCGGGGCAACTATATGGGTCGCCCCGTATGGCATTATATCGCGGAACCTTCGGTTTCGGTGCATTTTCTGCCTCCATAAACGAGCTCGCGACGACTCACCGGCTCCTGTTACGCGCACGCTTTAATTGTCGGGAATTAATTTGATTTCGAGAGCACCCGCCACCGCGAACAACCCGGCTAATCTCCTCGCTTCGCGATCGATCGAGGTCTTCGATCCGCGCGACGAGTCGACGCGCGGAAGTGTTTCCAGCGGGGCCGCGGGACGGGGCCCCGATATCTTTTTATTCCACCGACGCGGAGGTCCTTTGAGCGGGCCGGAAACACTCGAGGGGGGTTTATCGCGGGCCCGTCGATTCGCGACGGGACGGCGTGACTTATAATTCCACGGTTAATTCCCATGGAAGCGATCGCGCCCCGAGAGGGAAAAGCGAAATTCGAGCGATTCGAACGGATCCGACGCGCCCGCCCCGGTTTAAAGCGCGATGTCCTTATCCTCCTCGCGTTATTTTCCGCGCCGCGGCTCTCCGGCCGGCCAGGTCGGATCCGGATCGGAGACGCCGAAACGGGGCAGGACGTAAGGAGCACCCGGCCGAAGTTGGCCGCGCCTCGGCGGGGGCGGCCCGGCCAAGTCGAGGGGAGCGATTAATATTTGCGGACAATGGAGCGCGCATATTTCCGTGGCACGCCGCGGAACCGAGTCGTTCGCGTATAGTCTCGGGAGGGTATATCCGCGCTCGGGTGGCGCGGCCTCCGTACACACGGTTTCCGGTAGTCCGTGACGGTGTGTCGCGCTCGTCCGTGTGTGCGTCACGGCACGTCTGCCACCTAACGTACGACGTAAGTTTCCTTTGTCCCCGCGGCGAACTCGCGGCGCGTGGCCGCCGAATCCCGCCCCGACGGTTATGGACGACTCCCCGTCGCGACTTTAACTCGAACGTCTTCCGACCGACGTCCTCGTCGTCCGCCTTGGCGTCGATCTCGCGGCCCGGGGTTTCGGTCGTAATGGCCGTGGCCGCGGCGCGGGTCTCCCGGCTTTCGTGTCCAAAGAAGCGCCCGCCCCCGCCGCGACTTCCTTTCGGCCGCCCCAGTTTTGTCCCGGCTCCTTTTAAACGATCTTCTCGATCGTCGCGGCTCGGACGCTCGCTTTGAGCTCGCTTTTCCGTCGCCTTTCCGTCCGTTGACCGCCCCTTTGATGACGGCGAGGGCGCGCCTTCGGGCACCGCGGGACCGAAGGAACGTCCTCCGCGTCGGACGGACGGAGCCACGCGAGAACGAAAAAGGAGGAGCGGGCCGAAATTAATGGGGGAAGAGCGCGCGGCGGTCCTCCACGTCCAAGGCGTGACGTTTTTACGCGAGCGGCCGGGGCATCCCTCGAAAGGGGCCGCACGCGGGACGGGAGCGGCGAGAGCGCGATGCAAACAACAATACGCAATCAAGTGGTTGACGGCTGACGTTTGCATTACCGTCCCCGTTGTCGGAGGCTCCGCCGGCGTTCCGGAATTACGAGGCTGGCCTCGACGCTCCGCGCCATCCCCCGCGGTATTAATGTCCCGCTAATGCGGAAAATGGGATTGCTTCTCCTTTTCGCTCCTCCGCCGGATGCGGTTCGACGGGATTTCACGGGGATGGAGCCGCGGCGAAGCCCCTCGAGGCGGCTGACGTCCCGCGGAGGCCGGATTATTATTTCCCGGCGAGAATTTCGCATCGAGCGACGGTCGGGCCAATTCGGGGCGACCCGGCTCGCGGCGCATTGATTTTCCCAAATTTATAGGCGACGCGATGCAACAAATATTTGCAATCTTCCGCGCGGAGAGCCGAGACGAGCCCTCGGACAGGGTATGTGGACGTTTGCATATCCGCGAGCACATAGGTGCACGCGGGGCCGCGGTCGGCGCGAGCCGACCTCGTACGTTTCATAACTCAGAGAGTTTCCATATTTTCGGAGATCATCCAACTCCGAGGAAATTGAACCGTTTCGCGGTGTATATTTTACAGGGTGCGTTCGCAAACATCGCCATCCCCGCGATATTGACCCTCTCCCCCGGCCACTCGGACTCGGACTCCCTTTATTCGGCGCTGCTCCGCGCACCTTTGATGACGACCGATCGCGACGGCACCTTTTCCGGCCCGCCGCGAGTGGAAAGTCTCTCGGATTTTCCCTTTGACGAGTGGGCCCCCCTTCCCCTCGATGACTGCGTCTCTCCACGACTCCTCGTTTTCGAGTTAATCTTCGCCCCAGCGTACTTCCCGAACGCCCCGACCCTCGCGTCGTTACTCTACTTATGGAAGTTGGGTCGGTTGCCCCGCGAACCCGGGGCCGTCATTTTTTTTCCTCGATGTAAGGAGAGCCGAGCACGAGCGCGGAAACTTTTAACGACAAGTGAAATAAGGAAAAGCGAAACGAGAGCGCGGAGAGCCCGACATCGGGCGAAGGAGGAAGCGAGACGGCGAGAGGGCGTAAGCGGAGGAATTAGCAAGAGGGAGATGAAAGTACCCGAAACCATCGAATAAACGAGAGTAGGTGCGCGTCGAAAAATCGGAAACGAACGTCCTCTCTCTCTCTCTCTCTCTCTCTCCCTCGATCCCCTCCTCTGACCGATGCAAATTAAGAGCGCCCCCGGTTCTGGTCGGTTCGAGGCTCTTTCGCCGATCGTTAGCTCGGCCATTCGGTTCCCGATAATCGATCCGGACGTTAAGGGCTCGACTGCCAATTTTACGCGCCCTCGTTTTCGGATTCTCTCTTTTCGAACCTCCTCGCGCCCCGTTTATCGCGCGAGTTCAAATTCATCGCATCGGAGGTTATTCGGGCGAACCGTTGCTCGATCCTCGATAACGTTTGCGGTATCGCCCGACGAGGTCCGCCGAAGATCCTTCGCAACCGCTAACGAGCTCGCGTCTTTGTGGCCAGGGCTCGAGACGAACGGAGGGGGCAGACTAGGATCGCGCGTTATGACGGATACGCGGCTAATGTAATTTCGTTCCGGCGACGAGTTGGTCCGTCAGCGCGTCGCCGCGATCGAACGAGACCCGACACCGCGTCGTCACTCGTGACTAACGGAACGATACGCGACAGCGGATATTTCTATCGTCATCGTCGATGACACTTCGC
The DNA here is from genome assembly GCF_000612105.2 of Orussus abietinus. NCBI lineage: Eukaryota > Metazoa > Arthropoda > Insecta > Hymenoptera > Orussidae > Orussus > Orussus abietinus. The sequence continues at coordinate 3,783,132 of NW_019396012.1, forward strand.
CGGTCGAAACTGCAACGGAGTCGACAAATATCGAGCGATGTCGAAAAGAGCCCGCAACGAGTTTGCAGCCAAGAACATCGAGAGAGGCGGGTTTTTTCGTTTGGAACTGTCTCGCAACAAATTGACGGCCGAGGGAAACGCGCCCGACCTCGGCGATCCGTGAAGGAGAAAATTTACAGAAGACGGGCCGATCTCGAACGCCGGGCGAGGGACCGCCACACCCCGGTGCATCACTCGGGCGGCGCGAGGCATGGCGTTGGCGCGACCCTCTCGCGGCTCGCCAACTTGTTGAGCACGGTTTTTGATTCCCGACCCTCGCGGAAGCAAATAGACGCGGCTATCGTCCATTTTCTTCGCACCCTCGCGCGAGTCCCGCTCTTTTTGCAGACGTAGCACCGGCGCGCGTAATCCCCGTCGTCACTTTTTCCGGGGAAACTCCGGGGGAGGAACGAGCGCGCGAATAAAGGACTCGTTCCGCGTCGAATCGTCGAAACGGAGAGACGATCGCGGCGCGAACGAATCGGTCGAACCTTCCATGAGCACCGAAAGATCGACGCAAGGGCCGCTCGCGCGGGATGTAAACGCGAGGTGAAATGTGGTTGGAAAGATTCATGGGCGCATTTGCGATGCATCGAAAAACGACGGCCCTCGATTCGGTCGACGCCTCCCGACCGAGATATCGAATGCCACGCGCGGCGCGATTTAACTTTTAAATCGTTAAACGTTCCGGCCTTCGGCTTTCGACGCGCCCGGGACGGCGGCCGAAGACGCGCCTCCAGGAGCCCGTGGACCGTCGAACCGGCACCCAGCAACGGTCGGCCGTTGCGCGCCTTTCGGGCGTCCAATTCCGAGGGGCGGCCCGCCACCTCGTCGCGGGAAATATCGGGCCGTCCTGGCCCGCGGCCAGCTTCCGCTCCGCGACTCGATTAATCTTCGAGTGGGTTAACGTTCCGCTGCGACATTCGCCGGGCCGGAGAGGCGGCTCCATCGGGCGTCCGAGGAGCGGGCGATTCCTCGCCGGTCGTCGACCGTTTCGCCGGAAAGGAACGAGAGCCCGCGCATTTCGGCCGCCCACCACTTAAGGGCTTTTACCAGTGGGCGTCTCGTGGAATGGTAATTATTTTCAATTCCTCCCTTGGGTCGGCGGCCCGGACGTCGAGGGAAACGCGGCTTTCCGCGGGGTCCGGCCGACGTCGCCTCTCCCGGGTAAACGCGTCGAATTTTGGTCGGTCGCTCTACGCAACCCGGCGATCTCCGCGGAACGACGCCGACGGGCGACGATTAAACGTCGGCGCGACGAGTCGGAGGTCGCGGGATGACCGGCGAGAGGGAGCGTCGCGAGAGGGCGCATTGGATGCGGATTATATAAGGGTCGTTCGATAATAATTCTCAGGATTTTACGAGACACGTTTACGCCCTAGTAAAAGCACCCTTTAATATCGTTACGACTCTGATTTACGTCGCGGTTTATTAGCGGCCGGCCAACCGTTCGCGTAGACGGATATTCCCTCCGGACGCGACTGCCGCGAGACGAGGAAGATATCTCGGGGATACCCGAAGATCCCGACGTCGCGCGAGTCCGAACCACCGTTCCGCGAAAGTCGGCCGAGAAGTCGTCCGAGGTCGCGGTCCCCGCCTCGACCGACGGTCGCGAGAGCGCGGCCTCGACGACCGGTCCACGCCGAAAGCGAGCGAAAGTTTGGCGCGCCGGCCATCCAATCCCGAGTAGGAGGGTTCTCCGGACTTTTATTTCCAGGGCGATCTCGTCGAGCCGTCTCGGCGCGGACAGCCGGTCCATCCGCCGGGGAGGGCGACCCCGTCGCGCACCGGATGCCCTTAACGACCCCTCGACTTCGGCCCGCGTCTCCGGGGATTGGAATCGCGTTTCCTGACCCGCCATTAGGGTCGCCGCGGACTTCACGGACGCGACCAAAATCGAATCCTTTGCGCTACTCCGTAAAGTGCCCATCCGCGCTCGACTCGGCAGCGCGGGTCGTTTTTTAGTGGCGCGCTCGCGTAACGTGCATCCTTTGTCGCTGGCAACTGGTCGGCGGGCCGCGATTGATTTACACGAACGAGGAGCTCGTCCGCGATGGGTCGACGCCGACGTCGACGTCGAAGCGGAGATCGATTATCGGCGGTGCGCGTCCCGGGTGACAAAGGGCGCTCGCAATGAAGCTTACGCGACGAAAGCGTCCGCCGATACCGAAAGAGGAACGATAAAACTCGGAGACCGAGCCCTGCCGCGTCGCGTCGCGTCGCGTTGCGTCCCCGTGGAGAAGACGTCCGCTCGCCCCTTCCGACCCCGCGCGGTCCTGCTCGTTGCGAGACGAAGCGGGCGACGCTTTTCGGCGAAACACTCGGAGTCGGGACTCGCGGCAAAGAGACGACTTCCCGGGCTTGGAACGACGTCGAATCGTTATTTCGGCGCTTCCCGACTCGAAGCGATCGAGGCCGGTGAAACATCGGTTCCGCCCGGTGAAGCGACGGAGAGTCTCCTCCCGCTCGTTCGACCCGGCAGCGTCTCTTTCCCCCGTCCTCTCCTCTCCCCCCGTCCTCGGAGAAGAATTCTCGAGGTCTCGCAAACTCGGAGTCCCGACGTCACTTCGTTGCGGTTGTTACGCGCGAAAGACCTCGTTATCCGGTTGAACTTATCCGCTCGTAGTTATCCCGGAGGTCGGTTAAGGAAGCGTGCCTTTTGCGTTAAGCGCAAAGCGCTCCTCGAGACTCGTCCTGGCGCGTAACGGACTTGAACTCGTCCCTCGCTCCCTCCGTCGCTGTCGTTTTGCCTCGGTCGGCTCTTTCGTTCCCACCCTGACCAGTTTTTCCTTGATTTCTTCCGGGTCGACCAAGGACTCGGGGAAAGAGGACCCTCCGAGGTCCGCGCGGATCGGTAAATTGTCTCGACTCGACGCGAGCGGCCTCGCTCGCTTCCAGGCCGGCGTGTTTTCCCGTCGAAGGTTCGCCGGAGTTGGCGCTAAATAAATTGAGCCGATGCCCACCCTCGGGGGGTGTTTTGAAGGAAAACGCGTTCGATCGCGATACAACGCGCCGCCCGGATCAAGCCGGCCGCGATAACGGAGACGAATTTATTTTCGCTGGACCTCCCGTTCGTTCCTCGAGGGTGTCGAGAAATGTCGGAAAAATATAGACGCAAGGTGCGCCTTTCTCGGAGAGGAGGTTCCGAAAGTCCGTCGGGCGAGGGGCGGCGAGACGGACGGGATGCGCTTCCAGTCATTTGCCGGCGGCGCGATTTCCGTCCACCTAGTTTATGGAGTGTCCGTATTAATGGTACGTTTACGGTGGCCAAGGCGAAGTGCCGTCGGACCGGCGAGGTGTGGTTATTGCCGGAGGTTGACGGTGTCCCACAATCCTCTTAGCGGCTCGCAACCGCCCTTCCCGCGAAGTGTCACCATTCGATCCTAACCCACTGCCTTACCATCGGAAATTACCACGGGTTTACGGGGGAGATGGCCGTCGCCGCAGGATCCCGCGAGCCGGCGCGCGCAATATCGCTAAATTGACTCCCCGTTTGAAGTTAGGACGCGATCGGCCACCGGAGAGGAATCGGAGGGAGGATCTTGGCGTCCCCGATCGACCGGCCCGGCGGCAGGGCGAGGTCGGACAGGACTTCCCTTTGCCGGGGAGAAGGAAGGGCGGCGGCGTTGTCGGCTCCGAGTGGATCACCTGGCGAAGGCGGAGGGAAGTAAGCGGAGCTCCGCTCGAAGCGTCGAAAGGCTCGGAGAAATCGAGGGCGAAACCGGACCGACCCCCGCGCCGCGAATTTCGGCTCGACTATAAACCACCGAAGACAACGACTGCTTCGGTAATGGAATAACGCGAGACCACGGCACGTCCGATAACGATTCAATTAATGCCGTTATCCGGGGAGATATCCTGCGTGCTCGGCTTTTGATCGCGACCTCCCTCCCTCCCTCTGCTCGTTGGCCACGCTCGTTGGCCATTCGATCGGATGGATCGCGCCGCCGCCGTCGCCGCCGCTCGAGGCCCCGGTGGCCCAGGCGGCGCCGATAAAGGCGGCTATCGGGCGAATTATCGGAAACGAAGGAAAGGAGGTTAATCACCGGCACCGCCTCGACGAGTGGCGAGCGACGCGCCAAACTCGTCTCCGGTTACTCTTCGCTCGACCTTCCGCTTGCGGGACGGACCGGGACGCGGAATGGCCGCCTCGCGGCGGGGGCTCCGACGACGTATCGTTAACCGCGGCTGGCCGAATTATCGCGGGAAGGATCGCGTATAAATTACCGCGAGTGCATTCGATCTCGGATTACGGTTCATTTGGCCGGTTTCCAATTACAATTAAACTGCTCAGCCTGCCGGTACGGAGAGCCCGCTCCGCAAAAAGCGCGATATCGCGGTCTCCTCTACCGCCCCGAACGCGGTGCTTCCACCCTCGCCGTTGCGTGGCCAACTTTATCGCCCCTGCGTCGACGTCCGGATATCGGACACGTCCCGGGCATTTCCCGATTTTCGCCATTTTTGCGACGCCGGAGTCGGACGCGCGATTAACGAGAAATTCCTCGTCGTCGACTCTTCGGAAATTGCGCGACCCGACCGTCCTCGAAGATGGAGCGAGAGGGAAATCTGCGCGGAGAAGAGCGAGCGGATTTTCGGACTCGTCGCGAAGGACGTTCCCCGCGACTCCGATCGAGGTCGCCCTTCTTCCTTCCTCGGGCGCCGAACGAATGAATTTTGCCGGGACGCAACCGCGTCGCGCCGTTGCCCCGTTACAAGGGTTTTACGAAACGAGCGGAAAATAGTTCTCGAAATACCGCCACGCCACGCCGCGCCACGCCGCGCATCGTAACGTTAAAGTTGTATGCACTTTAAACGGCGGTGCACTTACTTTTATGCCGGGCGAGCCGTTGCGACCTCGGGGCGTGCTCTCCCTCCCTCTCTCCCTTTCTCTCTCTCGCGCCCCGCGAATCCGACCCTCATCTGGCCGGCCCCTTTCCCTCTCTCCGCGCCTCTCTCCCGAGTCGGCTAATTTCAAGTTCGTAAATCTTTTTTCAGGCACCACCCGGAAGACGAAGTAACGGCGCGAACTGTATTTCACGTCTCGGTCGTTAACTTGGCCGAGCCGGGTCGCGCGGATTCTAGGGGCGGCCGCACGGACGTCGGTCGGAGCCTCGACCCCTGATCCCCTTCCCTCGGTCGTTCCCGGCACTTTTCATCGAGACTCGATCTCGACCGGGGCCTTATAATTGCCTTATAATTCGCCGCTGTCTTCTCGGACCCGCCATCGAATCGGGGGGTGTAAAGACGATTCGGCCGGTTGCATCCGGAGCCCCGACTCGTAGACGCCGTATGTACTTTCGCCGGCGTTCCGGAGGGTCGGGTCGCGCGTTGCAAGGGCCGGCGAATTACGGTGGGTCGCCATAGGGGAAGACACCCGGAGTCTCTCTATCCTCCGGGGCAAATTACAAGCGAGAAGTAATTAATTACAAGCAGAAGCGCCACGTTGCTCCGGGCAAATCCGCGTTGTCCGTGAAAATCTTCGTGTGCGTTTCTCCGTGTCATATTGCTGACTCGTGGTAGCCGCAGGAGCTTCGCCCATTTAAAGGCTAAATTTGATACGCTCCTTTGACTTCCGGAAGTGGATGTCGTTTCGTCGTTTCGAGAGGTAGCGTTTACGGCTCGACTCGCGCTGGTTCGAACATACGCTTTGACCGTGAGAAAAGATGGAAATTTTTAAACAACGTGCAAATGACTCGTCAAGGTTTGGGGCGTTTCCTTGGAACGTGATCGCGGTTCGCGCGTGCGTTGATCGTATACCCCCTTTCGGTATTTATCGGAGTCAGTTTTTGCGACGTTTCCGCGATAACGTAAGAGCTTTTACGTTTCGAGTGCCGGCCTTGCGCGTCGCATTTCCATTTAGCTCGGGACTCGGATAAACCGGGACATCGACAAGTTAAATGGGCCGTAGTAGTACTAAAACCTTATTGAAATGCGTCCCGATTGACGTGCAGGTCTATAACCGGCGTCGCCCGTTTCCGCGGGTTTAATAGGAATATCTTAATGGAAAGTCGATCGACGCGTGGCATGGAATCGCCGAGGGTCCCGATACGACGTCGTCGACGAGTCAGGAGCCACCTCGAGACGCGAGATCAATTTGGTCTTTCGGTACGAAGTGTCCTCTCGAATTAATCTGCATTCCATGCGGCGTCTCGGTGGTCTAATTTAAAAGTGAAATATCTCGAGGAGAAATATCGGACTTCGGGGAAACATATTTTCCACCGCGTTTTCGAAGTGGCCGCGGCTCTCCTTTGGCGATATTATGGAAATCTTGGCGTCGCCGCTGAAAGCTCTCGTCGAATCTCGAATCGAGAAGGCCGACCCATTTTCGCCGAATTTTCATCTCGGAGCTCGTAAAACTATCCCGAACGCATAAAATCGAGAGTATAAATAAAAATAAGGGTCCGCGGAGCTAACGCCGATAAGTCGAAAGAGCTAAACGAGATTCGGTGTCGCGGTATATGGCGTTCGAGCCGGTTTCGGCCATTGATGGCTGCATTTCCAGAGAAATATTGTTTATGGACATGCTATTTATCACCTCTGCGAGAAAGGAGTTCCCTCGGAAAAAAATTACGGAAAAGACCGAAGCGATAAAAAGATCGTAGATGCGAGCAAGTCGTTTATTTTTAATTAACCTTACGTTAGAGCAGTGCTCAGGACTGACGACCTTAGCTAACCGTCCGTAAGAGCTGATATCAACGCCCGAAAAAAGATTCGGTCCGTTCGTTCGAGAACTGTACACTCCATCCTAGAGGGGAATTATCCGCCTCCGGATCGGGATCGCCGCTCTTCCTTTCTCGTCGCTTCTTCCTCGCCGTAATTTGAAAGGGCACTCACCATTGACGTTCCTCGAGTCGAGTCGTTACGCAGATGCATTGATTTTGGTGCATGGATAAAATTAAGAATGATATCAAGTAAAACAAGAAAAAATGTATTAAACATCGATCAATTTACCCGGTCGGACAACTTGCCCCGATCTCCCCTACTTACGCGCCGGAAAATGTATGCCCCAGTTTCCCGCTAATGGGCTCGCGTCGCCGGTGCATCCGGGTCGGACGAGTTACAGGTAGTCGCGAAAGAGAGAGAGAGAGAGAGAGGATCGCCCATCGCTCCAAAGCGGGCTGTCTTCGCGGAGGACGCGGGAACGCAGGAAGCCGCGTACTTCGACAAACGAGGCGAACGAAACGCGGCGCAGTCGTCGGGTGCAGCCACTTTTCCGCCTGCCGGTCGAACGGACCGGCTCCGGAGTCGTCCGGGTACGAGGCCGGCTACTAAACCCTCTTCCGCGTCCTTAAGCCGCGTTTCCCCCGGGCGCGAAAAGAGCGTCCCGGCATTCCCGGGACGATTAGCGCGATTCCCCGCCATCTGGAGCGGAAGGACGCGCGCTCGACCGTGCGGGAGCCTCGAGGAGAAAGAGCGCGCCGAGGGAGCCGCTCTTTCCGTTTCGGCTTCCCCGCTCGACGGGCGACTCGCGCGGTTCCCGGGACGGTCGGGGGCGTCGTCGCATAGTTGGGTGACTTCGGGGTTCGTCTCCCACGCCCGCGAGCGCCGGCAAGGAGATGAGTTACTCGCGTTCCTTCGGCGGCCTCCCAAGTTCCGGGCCTCCGGCCACCGACGTACAAGAAGAGGCTTCCGGGAGTTTCCGGGAGGTATGCGCGCGGCCGCCACTGCCGGGACGTACATGCTTCCACGGTCGCGTTGGGAGAAATTTTCCCCGCGCGCGGGTCCCGGCAAAATTACGATCGCAAGAACGACACCTCCGTTGTTTCGCGCGCCCTACTAACCCGTGGACTCTGGGAATTAGTCGGTTCAGCGGGCAAGGAAGCGCGCGTCTCCTCGGAGTTCGAAAGGACGTTTCCACGAGCGGAGGAAGAAGCGGAAGCACGGGGCCGAGGAACGACTTCGGTCACGGAGACTTCCGCGAGGAAAGACGCAACGGCTGCGCGAAGTTGGGCCGGCGGTTTTCGGCTTCCTCGAGCCGGGCCGAGTCGACCGGTCGCTTTGGCCGAATCGTCGAAAGAGTCGACGCCGACGAGGGCCCTGTAAACGGAATTTACGATCGCGGACCCGGTCCGCGAGCTTCCATCGGGAACGAATCACGTCGGAGCATCGTAAACTCCGATGCACCGCAAACCGAAACTCCGGGGAGGGAGTTGCGGGCAAACCGCGCGGTAACTACGCTCCCAAGTATCGCTTATGCGAGCAAATTGCGCGTTCTAGGACGAGCGCCGACCCGATGGTCCCCTCTCGCCCGTCCGCGGGCGAGACGCCCCGAACGGGCCCGACCTCGCGTACAAACGATTCCATTAACGCCAGTTAATATTCCGCGGTTCCCGCTGGCGTTTAATTGAAATTGCCCGGCGCCAAGATCCTCGCCGACTCTCCGGGCGCCCGCAAATAATTAAGGCACCGGCTCCCTTCGCGACCGCGACGCGCGCGAGTTCTCGCCCTCCGCCCCGTTCGTTCTTTCGCGAATCGGGTCCGCTCCCCCTTTCCCTTCCGATGGAAGTCCGTTCCGAGGAGCGTCCTCCCTTCTCGAGGACATCGGCGGAGGTAAGAAGCGCTCGCCTTCCCTTTGAAGCTGGGAATTCAATTAGCCAAGTTTTCAAGGAACGGCCCCCGATGTCGGTTCCCCCGCGACCCTCCCGGTGGCGAGCGTCTTCCCGCCCGCGAGCCGTTCGCGTTTCCGTCGCGGCGCGATCCCTCCGGGCGTTCGTAAATCAAAACCGGACGGGGCCAGTAATTTGGCCGAAACCCGTGATCGATGCGAAAACGCGCACGAGTGCGCGAGGCGGCTCGCGGAAATTGAAACGGAGATTCCGCGGGGATTCGCGCCCCCCGTCCGACGGCTGGGCGAATCGAACGACGAATCGCGACCTCCGGAGGGGCGCGAGTTCGTTCCGCGCAACGAGAAGCGCGTTTCCTCGACAAATCGAAGATATATCGTTCCGCCTCGCCACTCGCCGGCCGTCGTCGGGACGTTTCCGGAGCCCCGACCGGAGGCATCGGCGCCGTGACTCGGGACGTCGGAATTTTGGAAAAGACGGGGGCGCGCCAGGCGCGGAGGACGGGCGAGAGTAATCGGCGGTAATATCGGAGGAGCGTGTCTGCGGATGCCGACATCGCCGACGGTTCGGGCGCGGCGCATATTTTAGGGTCAGAGAGTTTGATGACGTCGTCATCCCCCTCTAATGCTCGGGCGTTACCCGGTTTAATTATTCCGCATCCTGCCACCTCCGTCGCCGCCACCGTTTGCTTCCTCTATCGACTCCGCGCCTAACCCTCCCGTCGACCGTGGCCGTCATGCCGCGTGCCTCCTGCCGCGCGGAAAAACCGTTTCCCCGACTCGCCGCGGTGCGGTCCGACGAGTCCTCGATCGGCCGAGAATCGATCGCGCGACCGAGGAGGCGGCTTCTCCGGGGCGGAGGCCAGACTATCGGCTCGGAGGAATAATTTAGGCGGGAAGCCATTCCGCGGACGCGGCCCAGGAATCTCATATCCGTCCGAGACGGACGATAACGGAGCTCGGGGCTCCGAGGGCGGTCGGGGGCGCTGCTCTCCCTCCGCGAAATATTATAGCTCCGCGCCATTTCCGCGCTCTGATTGGAAATTGTCACGCCGCGGAACTATCTCTGCTCCATTGGCTGCTCAGGATATTAGTCGGAAACGCGACCGCCCGCCGTTCCGAAGTTTTCGATCGCGTGCAGCCCGGCGAGGTTTCCTTCCAGCGGAACGGCACCGTAGTCCGTCGGCGGAAGAGCTTCCGCTCATTTTTCCGATTGACCGCAGGCAAGAGCGCAGTCGACGACGGCGTGGACGTCGCGGGGCCGAATTCACGGGGGTGGACTCGACGGGTTCCGCGGGGTCGATCGGCGAGCGCGTCGCGGCCGCGTTTCCTTGACGCGCGGTTAATTCAACGTCACGTGGCGGTACCGCGTTTGCATTGAGTTCACGTCTTCGGAGTAATTATCAACCCGGCATGAAATTGCCGTTGCGCCGATACATCCGAGCGACCTCTATCGCCGCGTAAATTCCAGGAATTTTACGCCCGTTCCTTCGCCAATTAATTTCTAATCTAAACGAGACCTCGCGCGCTGCCACAATTGCCTACCTTAATGCACGTGCTAACGCTTTAACGTCCGGCGTAAAACGCGAGGGCGGTCGAGGGTCGTGGTTTCCACCTCGTGGAGCGCGATCGGAGCTCGGGCTTAGCGATCGAGTCGACGTTTGTTAAAACGGAGATACGGAGATTCGGGAGTTCCGCGGATTCTCGCCTGAGCGATTAACGGCCGCGTTGCGTTCGATTCCGTTTAGTTTCACCTTGGCCCGGGGGGGTTCGTCGGGTTTCCGGGCGGAGGTCGCTGCCGACGAGGGTTTGCATTTAAAAACTAAATATCGAATGCACGAGCCGCGCAATGCAAAAGCCCATCGACGTACAAACGAACGAGCCGCGTTCCGGGAAAACTTTGTTCATTAAAGCCGTCCGTTGTCGGCTCCGAAGGAGCATCGGCGCGGCATTACGGCGGAGCGAACTAATTTTATTATTACGTCATCGCCGCCTACTTCGTGCCATATTTTTCCGCTGTCCGGGGACGCGAGAATAAGCGCCGTCTACTCTATCCTCTGCCCCCGGGATCGCGGTAATCTAACTTCAAACCAGGATCGACCGACTTTTCTCGCCCCGGCGACGCGACGTTGGCGACCGACGTGGATTTTCAAAGAATCCCTTCCAAGGAGTCATAATCGCGTCGGACGTTACCTTTGCCCCTGCCGGACGACTCGTTCCGGGTGGAGAGGCGGTGAATTTTTCACCTTTCCGTTCTCGATCGCAACGGGCAAAGAGTAAATAACCCGGGGGCGGGCCTTTCTCGAATCCGTTTGGGAAGACATTCGCCGTACACGCCCGTTAAAGCGGACCTCGACGGGAAGAACTCCCGAGTGTACTCGTTGGGGCGACGAGCTACAAGGAAAGGGGAAAAGGGGATAAAGTACGGCGCGGCGTCGCGATTATGTAAATGGCTCGATGCGGGGGAAGGCGGAGTCCCGGACGTTTCTCCTTCGAGCTAATTACCATCCCCGATAGACTCGGTATTCGTCGTCCGAATGGACCCGGGGATATCGCTCCCGAAGAAAATTTTTCTTAATGCAGGGCATCGCCAATCGATCGAGCACGGCCAGCGTTCCGTGGCTGCGACGAGCGATCGTTCGACAAAGTTGGCGGAGTGCGGCTCGGTTCGGGGCGATCGGGCCGACGGCACGTAGGATCTCCTCGAAACGACGCGAGTCCGCTCCTGAGAATTTTGCACGGAGGCTTAATTAAAAAGTTAATTAAAACACGCGTGGCCCCGGGAGAAGGAGGGAGGAAGCGGCGCGAATGTGCACCCGAGGGGGAAGAAACGCGCGTACGACCGAATTACATTCCGCGTCCCAGGTATAAACTCGGCTCGGCCGAGTATTAATTCCCGCGTCGCGCGTCGCCGACGTAAATCTCGGAGGAGGCTTCGCTCGGGACCCGGGCCTCGAGCCCCGTCGACGAAACCCCGGGCGCGCGGCATCGCGTCGATCGGCGACCGCCGATCGCGCTAAGCGGCCGTTGATTGCCTTATTGCGCGCGAACCCAAATTGCATTCCATTCTCCGCTGCCCCCTCGACATCTCGACCGAGGGGAATCGGCACCCGGGAGAACCGGATCGCGCCCAATTTCCTCGCCCCTCCGCGACCGGAGGAAAGAGGAAACGGGGCGGCGGGAGGGCAAGAACGATCGAAATTTATTTCCCCCGATGCAGTGCCGCCGCATATCAAAGCGGTGGCTCGTTTCTCAAACATCGTTGCCGCCGTGTTCCGGTGCTCCGGTGCTCCGGTGTTCCGCGTTATAAAGTGGATCCAATTAGCATAAAATGACTCAATTTCTTTCCGGCGTTCGACGCCGAGCCGAGTCCGACCGAATCTCCCCCGGTTCGAGCCCCCGCTCGATGAGTAACGCGAGTATTATCCGCTCCGCGTCCGGCCCGGCGGCGGCCGGGGCGATTGCGAGCCGAGACGCGAGTAATTCGGCTTCGGAGTTTTACGTTAACAAAGAATCTCGGGCATCCCAGCGGGGTAAGTTAAAGCACGGAGCCGGTAATAAATTGGAGGTTCCAGAGTGCCCCGGGGAATGAACTGACGAAAATATAGCGGCGGGCCGCAAACTAGGAATTGTTAGTTACCGCTCCCACCGCAAAATATACGAGTTCGCCGTCCGTGGAGCGGATACCCGCGAAATCCTGCCCCTCGAGTGGCGGAGTCGCGAAAATTTGGAAACGCGAAACGGCTTTCCGGACGATCGGCGCTTCCGCGATTTCCGTCGCCGCGGAAAAAAGCCTCCGGGCCGGCGAGGGGCGATCGCGGCGACTCGTCGGCTCGGCGAAGTGTCGCCTCGAGGCCGTTGCAAATTTATGAGCTCTCGTGTAAGCATCGCGGACCCCCCGGGCGCCCTCGTATCCCGGAGACCGGCCTGGAATATTTTCCCTAACTACTTTCCGTTAAAGTCGACAGCTTATGTAACGCGTACACCCTGTGGTTAAATTTCCATAGCACTCCGCGTATTCTTTCGCGGTCAAATAAATGCGCATTTTAACGCCTCGGAAGCGGCGGCGCCTTTCTCGGACGTTTCGTCCCCGACCGCGTCAAAGACCGACCGAGCGATCCGTTCGACCGCTCTCTCGGAAAAGCGGTCCTTCGGGACCCCGAGCGGGCTCTCGGAGATCGCGGTGGAGCCGGTGGAGCCGGCGGCCCCGGCCCGCTTCGCCCCTTCTACGGTAACACCTATCGGAATTCCAGAAACGTGCCATTAGGTAAATCGCGAAATGCCTGGGATCGCCCGGGCGATCGCGCAGTCGGGCCACGTCCGGATTCTCGCGAGGGCCCGCGAGTCGGCGAGAACTCTCCGACTAATTAGATTAAATCGTAGATGCTTGGCCGGAGGCGGAGGTCGGTTTTACGAGGTCCACGTCGATCGGTCCCGTCCGGCCCGGTCGCTGCCGCCCGTCCACGGGATGGCTCGGAAGCGTGATCGCGACGCAAAAAGGGTCAGCCGTCCGGACCGCGTCGATGAATCGAAGAAGGAAGGTACCGTAGACGCGAGTTCGTCGTTCCTCGATTTTGCGAAGAGGGGCCCGGTCGCGCGGCCGAAAACATTGAAAGAATGACGATAACGAGCGGACACCCTCCAGGCCGAGTCCCGAGCGAGCGGGATCCGCCCGGGCGCGATCTTCCCGCGGTAATAAATTCCGCCCGGGCGGTCCACGAATTTCGACGACAACGCCTCGGCGCGGGAAGGCGTTAACGGTCCGGTCGTCCCGCGCGATAAATCAGCCGTAGACGGTACTGGCTGTTCCACGGGCAAACAATGTCTCACGATTCCATTGAGACGACCCCGTTCCCGCCGGCCCCTCGGCCGCTCCTCCTTCTCCCCTCGCGGAATCCCTCGGTCGGCGAAAAACCCGATAAAATGGATTTTTCGTAAATTCCACGCAGCGACGCGCGCTGGTCCGAATTTATCGTCCGATCGACAACGGGGAGCGACAATGAAACCGAAGCCCCGGAACAATGGTCCGGGAACGATTCGCGCTCCTCTCCCCCCGCCTCGTCAGCCCCGAAGCCTCGACGGCGACGGAGCCCGACGAGAAGCCAGCGGCCCTCGGAGCTTGACTTGGGTGGCGTTCCCCTCGGCGATCCTCGCGAGGGAGCAAAACGAGCCAGGTGGGGCCGTTGTCCGACTCGACGACATCCTCCGGAGCGGCGAACGTGGGCATCCACGCGACTCGCGAGCACCGCCTCTTCCGGGCGATACGAGTGGGCTCGGAAAATGACAAACCGGGAGGAAAGCGTTCAACTTCGATCCTCGAGGAAGTTTCAATTTACGCCGCGGGAAATCCACTCGGGGGAAGGGGCGTCGCCGAGGGCGGCACGAGGGACTCCCTTTTCGCCTCGCTCGGCCTCGGCGAGCGGCAATCGCGGCGGATCATCTTCGCGGTCCGGGAAGCGGGCGGAATCCTCCAGCCGGGGGGAAATCCGATAAGATAGATTTTCCCAAATTCCACATAGCCGCGCCCCGCAAATTTATCACCCGATTGACAGCGGGGCGACAAAGGAGCCGAACAATGGTCCAAAGGGACTCCGGCCATTCGACCGATTCGACCGATTCGACCGATTCGCGCTTTCCGCGCCCGCCTCCGCCCGGGATGGGCTGGATCCGGCCTCGACGTCGGACGGCCGATCGCGACCGCTCGGAGAAAGCGAAGGTGACCCGAAGTTGCCCTCGGCTTCCGCGACTTCGGAAGGGAGCCCGCCTCGGCCGAGCTGCCGATTTTCCCATCGCCCCTGGCGACGCCCGAAGTTTCCTCCTTCCGAGGGATTTCCGCGAGAGCTTCCGCCCGGTGGCAGCGAAACTCGTCGAGGTCGTCGCTCTTTCCGACCCTCGAAAGGGAAAGATCGGAAGAAGGAGCGAAGGACTTTTCTTTATTTGCTCTCGCCACTTTTTAGAAGAGCGCGGACTCTCGGGAATAAAAACCGATGTCGCGCCAATAATGGCCACGTTAACGGGCAATTTGAGCCGCCGCGGAGCGGGATTCGGTTTTCCGCGCGTGCCGCTTTTATGGTTCGTTAAACCACTGCCTCCACCTCGGCGGATGCGTCGACGAACCGCGAGCGGTCAGCCCGGAATCCTGCCCCGTCGAGTCCTCGGGAGGCTAGGCGACCGGCCCGGCCCGGCCCCGCGACGCGGTCGGGAAACCGCTTCCGGTCCCTCAAAGACGGAAGAGCACTTTAAGCTGGAGCCGCCGCGGCTAGAGCGGGCGAAGCGGCTACGAGACGCTCGAGGAAAGACAATAACGGGAACTCCAGGCCGTCGACTTTCCGCGCGTCTCGTTATGCTAATTTACCCGGAGCCGGCCAATTTGCTTATGGATTTCCGGGAACCGCGGAATCGGAGGCCCGCGTAAGAAATTTACGGGGTCGACTCGGGGGAACCGGTTGGGATAATTTGCGAGTACGTAGGCGAACGGGGAGACCGGTCCGGAAGAGGTCGGGGAGGCGCAGGGAAACGACGAAGAGGGGGTAATAATTCCGACGAGCGCTCCCCGTCCTCGTGAAAATTATATTTCTTCGCCTGGCTTCGCGAACGCCGAGTAATACGTTTCCGCGAGGACGCGATAACGCCGCCTCGCGACGCGATGATCCCGGATTTTCGGTCGGTAAAGGTGCAAACGGCTTAACCGCTCCTCCCGGACTCGAGAGAAAGCGAGCGAGCCCCGTGGGCTCGTACATAGATAACGAAGTTGGCTCGCTGCTCGCGCCGTACGTCGCGTCGTACGTCGCGTCGCTTCGCGCGTCGCCCGCCTCGTCTTCGGTCGCCGAGAGGGTGGAAGGGATTACGGGACGGTAATGGTACGCAAGGCATGACGAATTGGGGGATTTAGCCGGAGTCCGTGGCCCGAGTGGAGCGATACGCCTCGTTAATCAAGCATATTACCGACCGGCAACCCTTTTCCCGCGCGAGGGATCCCTTTGGCCCGCTTTTCTCTCGGCGCCTCCCCGCTCTTTATCGACGCCGGGCGGAACCTCGAGAGGAAAGAAGAGCTTTTCTCTCTTATCGTCTCGGATGATATTGCCGCATATAGGGGTAATAAAGCTTTTTATTAGTTTACGAGGGGCTTCGAGGAGAGACGAGTCCTTATACGGTCCACGCCGGCCCAAATATGCTCCACCTGCCCCTGGCGATCTGGTCGCGACTTGGGTGCCCGCCGAATGGATGTCGCGGCGCGAGAGGACGACGTATCCCGCTTTCCTCGCAATATATCCGGAGGAAAATTTTTACTTTGCGAAGAACCGATCGAAAAGTCGCGCACCAAGAGTTGCCGTCGCGAAGTCCTCGACGCAGGGAGGACGGAGCCGACGAATAATCGACGACGTCCCGGAAAGGCGTCTCGAGCGGCTGACGGATAGCGCGGTTATGGGTGGTCGACGATTAATCCGCCGCGTTGGAACCATATAATTAAATTTAAACTTCTCAAGAATTTCACTTAAGACTCCGGGGGAGACAATGGTCCAATATGTTATCAATTACGGGCGGAACGACGCCGGAACTTGGAGCGTACATCATCGACGCGGAGCGGCCTGGCTCGGGGAGCTTTAAAGTCCCGCGGTGTCTCCTTTAATGGGAATATTTATGAAGTTATATAATAAAATACCACCTCCGACCTGGCTCCTCCAGCTGGATAATAAAGAGTCCCGCCGATGAATATAACCGAACACTAAATTACACCGAGAATGCCCCTCGGCCCGCTAACTTTGCTCTCGATGTCGATGCGCTCTTTTCTCCGCGCTCCTGTTTTCGGTCCGCTTGCCGAACTTAAATATGTACCCGGCGCTCTCGCCACGCAAACCTTCCCTTCGAAGTTAACGTCGACGGATCCATTACAATTGGCACGAAGGAACGCCTGCGATGACGACGACCGAGGATCCTACGGTGAAAAGCGCGGTCCTCGGTTAACGTTGTCACCCCGCCGCGATTCCACGGGACGTAATTCACGCCGGCGCGGCGACAGCGGCTACGCCCTCCGATCTCCGTGAAATTTTCAACGTTTCCCGACCCAGCCCCGGCCTCGTAGGTCCTCGTTTCGGCGATCTAGCCCGAAGTGAACTTTATTCCACGGGTACCCGCCGGCGCAAATTACCCCACGGTTTTTGTGCCCCGACCCAGGGCCCGGGATCGTCGAGAGACGCGCGAGCTGCGACGGGGTGCTCTCGAGGGCGCGAACGACCAGGAAACGAACCGGGGAGCAGTCTCCTGCCTTTCTTTCCCTCGCGAGCGCGATTCAAAGACGCGGCCGCGATCCCGCCGGCCCGGAGAGGGAGCGAGGGCGAAAAGGAGCTCCCCTGGAAAAATTGTCGACAGCTGACTCGACGCGTTGAAGTCGAATTCGATGAACACCACGTCAATTTTCGGGACGAAACCTGAGAGATCCTTCGATGTAATATCGATGATGCGGCACGGTACCTGTTGACGCGTCGGTGTACATTCGTATGCAAATATGTACGTACGGCATACGGGGACAACGGGCAGAGCGGTGATCGCATCGATTCAATTCCCTGTATCATCGTGACGACGTTATTGCTAATTCGCATAATGGTCGATCGTTTCAACGTCCACCAGCGATTTTCTCTCTTCCCCCGGGCGGATCGCGGTCGCGATGTCGAGGTGGATAGCGAGCGGAACGCGTTTTCCAAGTTGCGAGCATCTCGACCCGAACATTTCCGAGACGACGTCTCGCCGCGCGTCCACGAAGAATTTCCGGCGAACGTTCCCAGACGCGCTTCTCCTCGCGCGAGTTATCGTCCAGGTGAAAGAGGTGCAGTCCGAGAGGGTAAAGAGGTAATTACGTGGGTAGAAATAAAAGAGTTCCTCTTTACCTCGAGATCCGCGCCATGTCGTCGAACGAACTTCTCAAAGAAGCTCTTAATTAGCGAGCAAACAAAGAGGTCCGTATAACGAGAGCGGTCGAGAGTTTGGATCCGGACCGGAGGACCGTCCCCTTGTACCTCGTCCTTTGTGGCATTACGTTAGTTTTAATCCATGCTAACGCGGAAGGGTGGAAATTTGATTGCGGATAGCGCAAAGGGGTCGGCTAGGGCGACGCATCGAGCGCGCTTCCGCGACGGTCCGGTGAGACGATCCTTCCGGACCTCTTCGTTCCGGCGGCTCGCCACGCGATCGCAGCGATCTAAAGGACGTCGATGCTACTTTAACCAACGGGCGTGGTTCTCTGGAAGCGGTCCGACGGCCGCGGAGAGTCGCAAAGTGGGTTAAGTACCGGCGAGATACTCGCTCCCGGTGGTTCGAGCCCTTCGTCCGGTCTTCCCTCGCGAATAAATCCCGACTCGACGGCTCCGTTCGCGTTTCCCCCGCGTTGCCTCGAAAACGAGCCGCGTCCCCTCGGAGGGGCCAAACTCGAAGGCCCGGAGCATCGTCCCGGGTGCCATCGACGCGATCCCCAACGGCCCCGTGACGTCGCGACCTCCCCCGTCACGCCCCGACAATCGTACTTTAGGGTTAGTCCCGATACCCGCGAGAAGGTCTAACCGAGGCTTCGGAGCAAGTTTCTGCATAAAATTAAGATTCCCAAGGCGTCGGAACCCAGAAGTGCGGTAACGGAGTCACGGTCCGAATTGGCTCGGAGTCGCTCAATTTTGGAAAGGCAAGGGAAGGCGGGAGCGGAGCGAACTCCTCCTTGCCGTAGTTGCCCGTGGGAGTGCGCTCGGCCCTGCCGGAAGCCCGAGCCGCCAGGGTGACCAAACCGACGGGAAGTTTTCCAAATTTCTTACGGTTATCGCTAAAAAGGGGAAACTGGTCCAGCGGGTAAAAGCGCCATCGCGGCCCTTACGAAAGAACGTACCGAACGCGCTCCGCGACTCTCCTTTCTCGCTCTCGAATCGAAATCATGGGATCGTGGGATCCACCGTCTGCCGGGCGACCCCCCGCGATCGATATTCTTCGAGTAAACTCGGATAGTACCGTAGATTTCTCTGGGAAATTCTCTTCAATATTTAATACTCCCCTTCCTCCGTCGCGTCGCGTCGGCGATAAAATATGATACCGGCTCGTAGCCCGACGTCGAACTCTTCTCCTCCCTCCGAAAACTGCGATCGAACGATCGAACCATCGACGATATTCCGAAGATTTCGGAACCGGCATCTTAAGGCTCGATCGCTGTTTAATGGGCCGCCTGCACCCCGTGCCTCTTTTCTCGTTCTTTTCGAGACTCCTCCCTCGCGAAGCATTCGGTCGCGACTCGACGTCGGCATCGGACGGCAGGACGTCCCGTCGATTTCGTCGCGAGCGGTGAAAAGCTTGCCGGGACGATCCGTGGGAAGCTCGCGCCGCGACGGAGCGGCTCCTCCGCGGTAAGTGCGTCGCAAATGTCCCCTTTGTCGCGTGGCCCTTCCAACCGTTCGGCCGAAGGAGAGGAGGAGTTCTCGAGTGTCCAAATTCTTCGTCCGTTTAGCTCGCGTCTTCGCGTCGACGGTTCGAGAGGAGGAGAGGACCTCTTTAAATTTGCCGTCCCACCCCCGCGAGTCGAAGTGCGCCGCGTACGAGTGCACCGGTCGCGCCGTTTCTCGCGGTAATTGCCCCCTCGGAGTGCGCCAATATTTGGTAATACATTAGCTCTCGAAAGCGACTAGGAGCGGAGCGCGCCTCGCGGATATCGGGAACCGCCGAGTGTCGCCGAGAGGGAAAAATCGTCGAACCGGGTCGAGCCGCGGAAGGCGGAAGACGGAAAACCATCGCGACTGGAAACGGGGAACCGCTCGTTAACGAGGACGCGAAGTAGCCAATGGTAAAAACGGCGGAGATGGATGTCCGCGGGCAATAACGGCGCGCGGAGGGTCGCTGGAAGCGCAACGACCCAACTCCGGGAATTCGCGCGGACCGAACCGCAGCGGAAAAAGGCCGCCCTCGGTCCACGCGCGTATCGGGCACGCGAACGTTATGTCGGAAGTTCGAGCGCGGCCCTGGCCCCGGGACACGCTCCGACCGGCCACAGCGGCGAAATCAGCGGCGAAATCAGCGGCTCGGGTCTAAACTCCGGCTCGGTGCTCCACGATTTACAGGCGGCGCCCTCGCGCTCGAGTACGTATCCGCCGCGTCATATTCCGAGCGTCCCATGTTCGCGCGGAAACGCCTCGAGTGGCAATACCGAAAAGGTGTTTTATCCTTGTTCCGCCGCTCCCCCTCGACCGCATCTCCAGGGACGAGTCGTCGTTCCGGGAGTTCCGCGGCCCGTTCCGAATTCTCTCCGCTCGGGCAAAGGGCGAGGGACGGCCGAAGGTGGACCCCGACAAGACCCCGGCAGGTAATTTCGCGAGTGCGGGCACTTGAGCATAAAATCGAGCCATACTCCGCAGAATTTCCGGGCGACTTGGCGGGCGGCGAGGAGCTCACCCAATTATCCCGGACATCCGACGTCGCGCCCGCGGGACTCGGTTATTGTTCGGAGTGTACCGCAATTTAACTTTGGAAACGGACGCCTTCGCGTTTTTCGATCGCAGCCCTCCCGCGAGGGACGATTTGTGATTTCGCAGTCCGCCCGTTTCGGGCAAAGGAAAACTCCCGGCCGAAAAGGTGCATTCGTCCGAACTTTTTATCCCTTTCATCCCAAGTTTTCCTCGTTAGTTTCGTCGGCAGGGCGTTACTATTTTTCTTAGCATTAAGTACGCGGCGCTCCTTCCGTCCGGCGCAACCTTGTCGGAACGAGGAAAATTTCCTCCGGTCGAAGCGAGTCTAGGGGAAAGGAGACGGCCCGGGGAGCGCAGGTGGATTACTTGGACCAGCGGGGTAATCATGGATATTTGAACGTCCGCGAACTCGGGCCGAAGTTCGAGCTCCCGTGGTCGCGCCATCGCGGATCATTACCTACGTCTTACGTCGCAAAGGACGTAATTAACGCTTACATAATTTATTATCGACGGGTGCCACTTAACTCGGGATTCCGGTCGGGATCGCCGAACGCGTTGCGTTGCGTTCGGTTCCCTCCGATCGGCGTGCCAAGGAAGACAGACCGCCGAGCAGGTCGTTTCTCGATCCGATGAGCAATTTCCCCTCGGCTCTCGACCGCGTCGCTCCCTCTGGAGCGACTCGAATCGCGCGAGTCCTTACGTAACGATAACACCGGTTACTCGCGACCTAATGGAAATAGCGGTGAAATTTATTATTCCCGACCTATTAATCTCCGGTTGTACATTAGTCGTAATTAGTTCGGCCGATTGGAAATGTCGTCATGGCAGAGAGACGATTAATTTTGTAGAATAATCTCATTAGCGGGGTTCTCTCGGTGACACGATGAAATCGAGCCGGTCCTCGAATTGCGAGCAATTAAATAATGGGTCTTCGCGTTACTACCCGTTCATTAGCGACACCGGAAATCGAGAGAAAGCCGAGCGAGGTTAAATATACCCCCGTCTCGCGGTAGACGAATTCGGACCGCCTCGCATTAGGGAGCGCGAAATAGTCAATTTCCATCGACGGGCCCGGAGTTTCTTCGAGCGATTCCTTCCCACCGCGGAAGCGGACGGGTCGACGTCGACGTCGAAATTTCCGAATCGGTCCCGAGGACGTCGTCGAGCAGCGGCCGTCCGTTGGAAGAGAGCCGGAGTTCTCGGGGTTCCGGACCAAAGGCTCGACGACCCGCCCGACGGCGCATCCCGCGGCTCGCGAGCTGTGGGGTTCGAGTGAATACAATGTGGGTTAATGATGTAATTATGTCGCCGCTTTCCCGGTAATGTCCGTTTAATCGGGCAGGTGCAGTGGTTTCCGGCCGCCGACGATTCACGCTCGGATACGCGGTCGCGTCCCTGCGTGCAACCGCGTACGACCCCGTCCGACCGCGCGCGAGTGCCCGCGTACGGAAACCGCGTTCCCGCGATGCGCCAAGGGATCGACGTTTCCCTCCCGATGTGCTCTCGCTGTTTGTCGTTGCCTTATTTCTCGCGTTTACCGCCAAAACGTTCGAGTCCGCTGTTTAAAATTCTCAACGGACCCGACCGCCTCGGACGAGGATTCCGATCCTTGACGCGAGTTTTCGAGGGTACCGAGGTACATCCGGATGTCGCTTCGAATCAGATCCGCGAGAAAAAAGGATCGAAGCGAACGCGACGGGATCCGCGGCGCGTAAAACGAGAGCGACGGAACGAGTCGTCACGCGACGCGCTCGCCCGCGCGCGGTCACCCAAAGCGACGTAATTACGCGCGTAACCCGGACGCGGTCGCGGATCGTCTCGGGACGGAGGGTCGATGCCGATCTTTAGGTGGCGGAAACGGGACGTCCCGGACCGAGCCTGACACCGTTCAAACGCATCCTCTCTCCCTCTCGGTTTTTCGCCACTTTCGTTCCGCAAATCCGGGACAGCGGAGGTTCCCCCTCCCGAAGGGCCGCGAGGAGGATATCGCGGGAACGGAGAATCGATGGGAAATTTTCTTGGAAAATAGCTCGTGGCGCGACCCCGAGATCGATCGGCTTTGGACTCACGGGGCGTCCGCACCCGTCGTGCACTTTCTACTTATCGTCGAATTAATTGAAGAGGCCTGTATCGCCCGGAGGCGTCTTCGCGAACAATACTCGCCGGAACTTTCCAGACACGTATCCTTCCGGACTCGGCGGCGTGACTCGGATAAACGATCGTTGGCGTAAATCACTGGATCCCGCCGAGTCGGGCGCGAAAGAACCCGGGCTAATACCCCTTAAAGTTTTATTCGGCAATACCGGCGTTTATTGGCCGTTTAATTAGTTGTTAACTTCGGGCGCATTTATAGCGACGCCCCCGCCGCGACCCGGCGCACCTTAGGCTCCGGAAAATGGAGATTCTAATTAGAGCATGCTCCTCTCGTTACCCGAGTTTCCTTCACCGCTCCCATCCCGCCGACTGCGGGACTTTTATTTAGATGGCCTCTCTCGAAATTTACTCCGGACTCGCGGGACCGATCTTCGCTTCGACCTTTAGCTTTCGCCGGACCCGTATTCAAGGGAAGATGGACATTTCGGGGGCGTGCCCTTGGATTTTGGCCCTACCGTTGGCCCGATCGTTGAATGCCGGGCCATTGTAAATTTCTTATCCAATTTGAGTGGAAACATCCTCGCTGCGAACGCATTACCGTCAAACGTCCAAAGAGAGCCGTTCGCGCACAGGGAAACGAAGCCCCGGAGCTGGCGCCTCAAATTGGGGCAATTTTCGCTTTAGTGGCGCAGCTGCGTTTCGTAGCTGCCGCATCGGCCGTACCCTTGTAGGAGTAGCCGGAAATATCGACCCGGGATTATGCTACCCGCGGCTTAATGGCGCTTTTAAGCTCCCCTCTATGAACTCTGTCCGAATTTAAGCGTGCCCCGTTAATATCGGTAAATGAAGAAATTTTCAAGGCACCGCTTTAACAAGGAAACGCTAACGCCACCTGTCCCCGCGACCGAAGGGCCTGCGCCTGACGCCCGATTCCGAAGGGTCCCTTCCCTCGGATTTTCTCTACGGCTTCGACTTTGCTCTTACTTCTCAGGCGCGCGCGTCTCTCGGGTCGTCGGGTCGTTCGTAGATATACACGACGCTGTCCGGCAAGGCGATGAAAAGGAGCCACTTTAATTTACGATCTTTCCATTGGCCTGTAAAAAATGTTACATCTCCGTCGGCGCGCCCACCGTTGGAAGGGGAATTAATTCGGTCCGCGGAGATGGCGAAGCCGTAAAGCCCAAGTACCACCGGCTAAGGTCAGTTTCTTCATCGGAAGCAATCGGGTGTCGCTTAAAAATGACCAGATGCGCCGGCAATCGGTTTCGGGAACGAGATCGAGCGACCCGTGCTCCAGAATGTACGTTCCGCCGTGTTTACCCAACCGCCGCCACCTTGTCGGACTTCCGCGACTTTTACCGAGATATACGTACGGAGATCGGTCCTAAATCGGTCGGCATCGAAACAATTAATCGACCAAAGAAGAAAGCGAGTTAAACCGGCTTAGGTACTTTCCGCGGCTCGAGATTATGCTCGTAAACGGAGACTTTGCGCGAAGCACGCTCGATCGTGGACATTTTTTACGGGCAGTTTGAACGCGAAGCGATTATCGGCAAAGAAGTTGTTAAAGTACCGGTGGAAAAGAAGTTTCGCCGGACGGGCGTCGAATCTCGGTTATCCGGGCTCTCTGGGGCATAATCCAATTTTTCGTCGTTACATCGGCATCCTTAGCTCGTTCGTGCATTTCGATTTTCACGTTCACGGCATAAAGGGAATTACGCTCCCGTCCACTTTCCTCGATGCGCTCGGCTAATGAATCGGAGAAAACGAAGTATCCTCTCCAAGGCCGTATACCGCATGAATTGTCGCAACACGGATCGAATATCGGTGGAGTTTCCGGGCAATTCCTGCATATTTCGCGATGCATATCGGAGGCTCCTAACGGGGAGGTGAAGAGAAGAGCCCCGTAAAAGGGTGTACTTCGACCCGAGGGTCGAGCACCGCTTTAATTGCCGCACTCCGTGAGAGTTTTTCATGCGAACGACGAAACTCCCCACTGACCGTTCCGACAATTATTGCGGTCGTCCTTGTGCACTAGGGTGTCCATTAAGTGCCGTGGGCACAAAGGACCGAGTCCGCACAGCGGCGTATACATTTCCACGAAGCGGAATACTCCCGCAGTGATGAAAACGCGGGGATTCTTCAATGAAAACTGGGACGAGCCGCCCCACTTTGCCGACCGACGGGCGCGGCCGTATCTTCCGGGAGGCGACGCGTCCGGAAGCTCGCCGACGCCGAACGTCGAACGAAGAAGCGTCATCCGGAGGAATTACGGAGGAATTACGGAGAAGACCCCTGGCGGAACTAACGATTCGGATAATTAAATCGATGCCGCGTCGTAGCGCAGCCTCTCGGACGGATTCCGGGACGCGGCGACCCACTTGGCCGTCCGGCAGAGGAGAGGTTGTATCTTCGGGAAGAAGTGGACCGAAGACAAAGAGCGGGCCACGAAGAGCTTTGTCTCTCCGCAAACGTCGAATGCACGACCGAGAGACACGACTGCGCCGTAACTTCCCGCGACTTGGTCGATTCCCAACTTTTTCTCTCCGGCATTGCCGCTGATATTTTTCGACACTCCTGCAAGATTCATGGCCCGGCGAACGAGAAACGTCCGAGTTACGAATGCCGCGATCGAGTCGATCGGTAACCCGGAAGCGCTTGCTCTCTCTTTCTCTCTCCCCCCGACTAATTTTCCCAACGATTCTTAACGATCGCGCGCGGGTGTACTCGGATCCGATTCCTCGGCGTAACGACGTCACGTACCTCGTGGCCGCGCCTTGGCAATTTCAACCCCGTTCCCTTGATCGGAAGCTCGTCGACACGTATTAAGGATCAAGGGTCCTCCCGCTCGTCGGGCTCTTTAGGGATTCGATCCGAGTCCCCGGAAGACTAACTCGATCGGGAACCGTGGCACCTTCGAGTCGCGCCAAGGAGCTCGTTCCGGACGTCGAGTAAAATCTCAACGATCACGGCCGTCTCGGCCGGTTTTACCTTCGGACACGCGACGGCTTCTCCGTTCGCGTTCGGAGAGCCCCGAGGACTCCCGGGCAGAGAGCGAATCCCCGGTTATTTCGGTCACGTATCGGCGAGTCATCTGAATACCTGCGATTGCCAGGGGGTCGCTTCGGCAGCTGGCCGAGGCTCGGGCGAATTTTGTGCTCGGCCGTTTCGCGAAATCGCGACCCGGGCGACCCGGGCGACCCGGGCGACCCGGGCGACCCGGGACGAGAGAAGAAAGAAGAAACGTCGCGACCGCGATCCCGGAGGCGCGGCGGCCCGGAAGGAAAGACGCAACTCGAGACGCGTCGTCTTCGGTCTTTGATCGGCCGCCGCCTGGGGGACGCCCGCGCTGCGAGGGGAGAGAGGCCTCTAATTTATCGTCGCTTTTCGAGGGAGTCGAGAATCGGAGGCACAAAGTGTAAAGTTCCGAAAGTCCTCGCGACTGCTCAAAGAGCCAGTCTCGAGTTTCGCGGCAAAACGAAACGAGCTTCCGGAATCCGCGAACGAGGCCGTCCGTAGCGCTCCGCGAAGTCGAGTTATCAAAGTTTGTCCGAAAGATATATCGCTCATTAACAGGGAAACTCGGGCGTTACCCGGCCGCCGGGACGCCGAGGTGACGCCTCGATAAGTGCCTCCTTTGATCGCCTCGTTCTCGTTCCTGGATACCCAGATTTCGGCCGAGTTTGCGCTCCGTTCTCGCGGGGGCAACGAGCGCCGAAGAGGAACGGGCGGTCCACTCGACGCCCGATGGCCGTCGGGACGCGTTTACGGCTCGGTAGCCCGACCGACCATTTTACCGCCTTGTCGGTGGCAGCGCGGCCGGCTTTATCGAGTGCTAAGCCGAAAATATGGCTCGATCGTTTCAAGGGTTTATAGGGTGGCGGTACCCGCGGCAAGGCAAAGAGATACGCCGGTATTTATAAGTTTTTATTATTTATGGTCCGAAGGCGTTCCGATATTCCGCTCCCCGGATTCCCTTCCGGAGCCGCCTTCCCCTCGGGTCCCGGACCCGGGGATTTGGAAATCTCTTCGAGAGAAAACTAACGAGGCCTCCGCGCCGCGCCGTTCCGGGACCGGAGGAGGTCGAGACAAGTCGGCGCGGGGACGGGACGGATTTTATGGAAAGACGTTAAGTCGAACGGTCTCGTCTTATCGGCCCCTTCTCCTCGACAGCTGCTTCCGCTCGGGGATAAAGGGCCTCTCGTCGCGGAGAGACCGTAACGAGAGGTCGCGACGTCCAAGGGGCATCGGGTCGTCGGGGCGGCGGGGTATATCGTTTCCGGAGAAGTCAGCATATTCTCGTCGCGAGGGCCCGCAGAGCCGAGCCGGAGCGGAGCCGGAGCGGAGCCGGAGCGGAGCCGGAGCGGAGCCGGAGCGGAGCCGGAGCGGTAAACCCTTTCAGGGAAGAGGGTCTCGGGCACTCTCCCTTAAGAGGATTGCCGGAGCAGCTCGCGGTCCGGGCGTCTGCCTCCTCGGCCGAATTTCCGGCGTCTTCCGCCAACGTCCGGGAGGCGCAGCTCCGTGGCGAACGAATTCCGACGTCGAGATCGAGCTCGTTGGAGCGCCCGCCCGTTAAATCGATTCGCTCGCCGTTCCGACAACTTTTAATTGGCCGTCCAAGTATCGCGGGAGGAGACCGGAAGTCCGTCGATCGGAGGTACCGAAACGACCGGCCGGACGTCTTTCCGGCGACCCGAGAGACGGGGCGGCCTCCCGCGGATCCGCTGGCGACGGGAGGAGGGCTCGAGCATGGGCACCGAGGGCCTAGGAGGGCACTAGAGAAATCTTGGTAACTCGGCGTAAATGACAGCGAGTACTCGGCATAACGAGGACGCCGACCCCTTCCCGGGGCCTCGCATAATCTCCGCCTCTTGCGCCCTCGCGAGGCGCGTCTACTCCGCGCCCGAGTCCCGGAGGAGCGGCGGGACGCGGCGGGACGCGGCGGGACGCGGACTCGGAGACGGGGACCGAAGCAGCCCGACCCCTTTGTCGGGCGGATCGATGCGAGGCCGGACGCCTGGCGTCTCTCGCGGTCGAATTCGACTTCTTACCCGGTCAAATTTGCAGCCGCTGCGTCGGTGTTTATCGAGCGCAAACGGGTCCGGTCCTCGGCGCGAGCACCGAGAGATTCGGTTTCTTTCCGGGGCTGTTTGTACAGCCGGGACGGGCGGGGTATTCGAGACGTATGGAAAAGTCCGCGCCGAGTCCCCCAGGAAAGTGGTTCCGTTCCGAGCCGCGAGTGCGACGATTTTCAGCAAAGACCCGGGGGGAACAGCCGCCGGATCCGACCTCGTTTTACGATCCTAAACGGTAATCGGAGCGGCGGAGCGTTTCGCGCGGGCCCCTGCGGAGCTCGGCCCCGGACGAGAAGGAGACGGAAAACTCTCCATTTATTACGGTTCGGCATCGGGGCGGGAGAGTCAAAGTCCTCGAAACCTGGGAAACGTCTCCTCTCGTAGAATTTCGAATCGAGTCCCAAACGTTCTCCCCGTCATTTATTCCCTGGCATTGCGCGACCTCTTGGGCGTTTCGTTTTGAGGCACTTCCTGGGGCGGACGCGGACGAAGGCAAATCGGCAAAGGACTCGCCTTCGTCCGAACGGTCGGACCGACCCCTAATCGCCCCATCGATATCCCTCGCGTTCGACCAAGATTTCGCGCTCGCGGCCCTTCCAAATGGGAAGATATCGATCATTTTTTCAAGCGCCCTCTCGTCTCGTATCGGTCGCCGAGCGAAGAGTGCGCGTGGAGGGAGATCTCGTTGGCGGATCCGAAATTCTACGAAACGGCAAGTCTCGACGGCTCGACGCCGGATCGTCGCTAATTAGCTTTATCGGTACTCCCGCAACTCCGTAAGCACCGTAAAGGGGCGAAACGTCGATCCGGGGCCCTCCGCGCATTCATCGACGGAAAGGAAAGGAAACGACTCGATTTCGCGTGGGAAGTCGTTACAAACGATAACGTCTCGACGTTGATTCGTCAACCGGAAACCGCTAATCCGGACGGAGACGCGAAATAAGACGTCCTCCGAGGAGGAGACTCCACTTCCGAGATAATTATTAGAGAGAGGAACGACTTTGCCGGTTCTCGGAAAAACCTCGTCTCCGCCGCCGTGACGCTACTTCCGAAGGCTGATTGGAAATCTTGCGCTAGACCGAACATTCTGCACTCGGGGACAAGGATCCTCCGTCGAGATTCGCGGATGAAACGCGAAATCCGTCGACGAGGCGCGCGACCACCGCGCGGCCGAATTCATGTTCCGCTGGACGAAAAAGGCCCAGGGTCTGGAGAAAGTCGGTCCCGAGTCGACGGATTCCTGCGATTCGCCCCCTACCGGAGACGAGCAAGTAATCTCGGACGAGCCGGAGCGACCTCCGGGCCCTTTGCCGATTCGCCGGATGAAATATTCAACGGGTTCCGGAGGCTCTACCTTTCACTTCCCTAATCGAAAAAAACCCCGCTTTATATTCTCAACTGCACGAGCCATTTGAAAGTCAAACCGTTTACCGGCTGCACCGTGTAAACTTCCGATATAGTCAGCCCTCGTCGACCCTCTCGGGCTGGGCGCGGAGCGTCGCTTCCCGGGGAGCGATCAAACGGCCGATCGCCCGGACCGCGTCGATTCCCGCCGTGGAAGGCGTTAGGCCCGCCGACTCGAAGGCTCCGTCCGGTGGGAGACACTTTGGACGAAACGAAGAGGCGACGCCGGCGTCGCGCGCGCCGCTCGGAGCCTCGACGCTCTTCGCCGGGCCGACCGCGTTATCTTCGTCTTTTCGAGCTTTTCTATCGGGCTCGTTTTTAGGATCGTTTAGTTGCCCGTTAAGTTTTATGGGACTTTCGGAAGACCGCGAGTGTTTCGGCGGGATCGATATATGGACGCCCTTCGTATATGGCTCCGCCGATTACTTCGATCCTGCCTCCCGCCCCCCGGTGTTGGTCCTCCGCGGGGGGACGCGGAACGACCGGCACCCTTGCGGCCCGAATTAAAGGCTCCTCGTGGTCGACCCTATCGACCCTTTTCCAACGTTTGATCCCGATAGCGGGAACGATAACGCGGCCCCGGGAAAGTCGATTCGCCTTCCGGCCGAAGAAAGTTCCTCGGGACGAGGGTGGCAAACCGCGGAGCGTTCGAATCCGCCTTCCATGTTCTCGACAAGTTCCGAAACTCGGAAAGAAGAAGAAACACCTCGACGAAGCCGTCGCGGGTTTCGGGGGGATCGCCCCCGAACTCGGAGCTTTCCAAACGTATGCGCGGGCACCTAGCGAGTTTAAAAGCCGTTTCCGGGCATTCCTCCGGACCGCGATTTCGGCTCGAGGGGGGGACAAAGGGATCGGATTACCCCCTGTCGGAAGTCGTCGAGGAGGACAGGCTTCCGGTGGATCGAACGACTCGATGCCGATGCCGATGCCGAGGCACGGGGGATCGGTCGCCGCCCGGAAAGGAGATTATCTTACCTCGATCGATTTCGCCCAGTCCCGAGTTCCTCGGCAAGGATTCCATCGGGGGGAGAGGGAGAGTCGCTCTCGGGTCCCGTCGACGCTCCTTTCCCGTTTGGTAATCCGTAGCTGGAAACTCCGTGGGTGGTCGCCGAAAGAAAAGACCCGCCCGTCCCGGAGGAGGACTCGATCGGGCAATTGGCCGGACGGTCTAAGTCAAAGGTCCCGCGAGACCTCGCAATTAATTACTCGAATCGCGTAATGCGCGACTCGCGGCTCCCGTCCTCCCTCTCTCTCCCTCTCTCTCCCTCTCTCTCCGACCGGAGCTCCGGGCTAAATCAAACAACGCCCTGCGAATTGCAAATGGGAACTAATTGCGTTCACGCTTTACTTACAACCGCGGTAACGTTTTAACGAGCTCCGGTGCGCGGGCGTTCGTCCCGCGGCCGGCGGCTGTTGCAGTAAATTTAGCGCTCGTAAAGGTCCGACCGGCTGCGAACCGGCTCCGAACCGGCTCCGAACCGGCTCCGAACCGACTCCGAACCGACTCCGGCCCGACTCCGAAATTCGGTAGCCGAGGTCGGAGATTCCGGGAGCGACGCGGCGTCGGTCTCGCGGGTGCGTGCCCTCGCCGCGACGGTGTTGACGAAACCTGTTTGTTTGTGTACCGGCGATCGTTAGCGTGTTTGGTCCGATGATACAATTGCGTGCTCAGCGCAGGATCTACTCGTCCGAGCCGGACGAGTCGGTGTTGGTTAACGTGCACGGACCGCTGCATACGCCGGATATCCGTGTTTGTCCACCCAGGACGCCGGCGAGCTTTGTGCGCCGGGTGACGTTCCGGGACGTCGTCCAGGCAAATTCTCGCAAAGAGCCGCCTTTGCGTCGTCGCGCGCCCCGGCAAAAAGTTCGGCATAGCCGATCTTTAGTCGGGAATAACGGAGTCCGGGTCTCGGGGACCTTTCCGGAAGCCCGATCGGCTTCGTCGACCTCGACGGCGGAATTCGGCGGCCAGAGAGAGCGCGCGCTTCGGTCGCGGACGGAAGCGGCCCGAGATCCTTCTCTTCGGCGAACGATCTCTCCCCGGTGGGAACGGCTGCGGGAAATTCCTTTTCTCTCCTTCGGGCAGGTGGTATTAATCCAAAGTATAAACTAAGATAAGTGGACCGCGGCGGTCTCGGCACGGAAACTCGCCCGGCCGGATATCTCGGATCGCGAAACTAATTCCAGCCTCTAATGGTTCTGCCAATAGCAATTTCCGAAGGGCTGAATAGTGATTTTTCCAAATCCCATGCTTGGCCGGATATCCGAGAGAGGAGAAGCCCTCCGTCGTCGCATTTCCGGGCACTTTCCTCCGTCTTTTGTAGCGGCGATCCGTTCGCGAGTCGCGGACGTGGCCGGCGATCGGAAACGACGGAGAATGGGTTAACGCGTCGCGTGGCGATTCGAGAGAAGAGGCGAGGAGCGTCTCGCCAAATTCCCCGATCCGCGGCCACGACGAAACGATGGACGAGGCATGCGAAAAGGATTCCGCTACGTGTATGAATTTTATTCGAGTTCGCGCTCTGGGGTAGGTGCCGCGTTAGAATCTCTTTCTGTCCGCGACATCGGATGCCGCCAGGATGCCGGTTCGTCGTTTTTATGGATCGTTGACCTTAGCTAAGATGACTTTCGATACGGTCGTCGCGTGCGAGCGAGATACCGTCGCGACCGTAACCGTGATAAAGCGACTTTCTTGACGTATCTTGCGTTCCACGTCTACGATCGGAGAACGCGTTAACCGCAACCGTGTTTGCGGAGCATTTATCGAGCTCGAACCGTTCGAATTCAAACGTCTTGCACTCGATTTCGATAACGACTCGTCGTATCGGCGCCACGAAATGCGTGGCTCTCGAGCGTGCCGTTGAACAAACAATGACAAAGCATCTCTCCGTTCGACCGACGAAACGCTCGAGGACGATCGGCGACGGAAGTCGCGGAGCCTTCACTCGTTGAGCTCCTTTTGGATTTGCACCAACGTCTTGCCCTTGGTTTCCGGAGCGAGACGCATCAGAAGGACGGTGCAAAGCGTCAGAATTACGGAGAAGCCGAGGAACGGCACCGAATGTCCGAATCCCCATTTGACCGCCAGGAGAACGTACAGCTTGACGCCGACCGTGCCGAGGACGCCGCCGACTACGCCCAGGATACACGTACCCAAGGCTTTGACGTCGGTGACGAAGACCTCGGAGGCCAATATGAGTTGGACGCTGACGAGACCCGGCGTGAAGGCGAAGACGTAAACGATCGTGGCGACGAACGGGATCGAGGCGTACGGCGACACGTCCCGTTCCATGTAGTCTCTCGCGTAGAAGAACATACCTACGAGAAACGTGCAGATCGCGCAAAGAAACCCGGAACAGAATATCAGGGGCTTCCTGCCCGTTCTTTCCACCAGGAAGGTCGTTAAAACGGACCCGACGAGCTGAGTCCCCGCCATGGCGATGGTAGCCAGATGATCGGGAACGAGGTCTCCCATCTCCCTGAAAATCAACTGACCGTAGGTGATGATGCTAAAGTATCCGCCAAAGTGATGCGTGGAGACGAATATCAGGAGGATGAGCAGCGCCTTTCGATTTCCGCGAATCGCGAACAGCTCCTTCATCCCGACGCGCTCGCGACTCTTGCCCTTGTCCTTCGAGGAGCTCGTTATCGACTCCAGCTCCTCGGTCACGTCGCTTTTGCCTCGCAGCTTTTCCAAGGCCTCTTCGGCTTCTTCCACGCGACCGACCATCGCCAAGTAATACGGCGATTCCGGCATGAACCAGAAGCTGACCACGAAAGCAACGGAGATTCCCAGAAACACCGACGACAACGCCGGTACCGAGAGGTACGGCCCCACCAGGAAGGCGAAGAAGATACCCAGGTTGAACATGAAACTCACGGCTGCCCCCACGGCACCCCGCAGCTTCACCGACGCTATCTCACCGAGGTACATCGGACAGACGCAGACGGTCCCGCCGAGGGTGATGCCGCTCAGGAACCTCGCCACGTAGAGTACCTGCGGGCGGAGCGATAAGTTGGACACCCTCGGCACACGGGACCGAAAGGAAACGACAAACGCGACCCTTACGGCGACGCTCCTGGCGACGATGATCATGGACCAGCTGAGAACGAGCGGTAAGCCACTCAGCAGCAAGGTGTTCTTCCGTCCTATTCGGTCGACGACGGCGCCGCTGATCGGCGGCGCGAGCATGTGGCCGACGGCCACCAGGGCGGCCATGGTCGAGATCTGCGACACCGTCACCGCGATCGGCGAGTCCGGCGCGGTGAGTTTCACGCTGCTCGGCGAGTTCCATCCGACGATGCACCCTAGGCAGAGCGCCGCGATGGAACCTGAAAGAAGGGAACCCGCTTCAGCGATCGAACTCGTCCCGGACCTCGACCCTCTCGAAGGGGCACTCACAGGAGAAGGCCGCCAAATACTCCCACGTCCTGGAGCCCTCGGGGGCGCTGTACCTTCCCTTCGCGGATTCCTCGGACATCTCGATCGGGCACCCCTCGCGGACCTGCCGAACACTGCCGAACACTGCCGAACACTGCCGGGGGCCCGACTCCTCCCGGCGCCTTTATCGGGTACGCAGTCGCGCTAGAAATCTGATAAGGGACCTCGAGACGGAAGACGGCTCGACGAGGAAATCTGTGAGCAAGCGAGGTGTCTCGCCCGGTGGACGAATCTGGGTCGGCGCGCGGCCGCGATTCTCGGGGACCTCTTCGGGAATCTCCTCTAATATCTCGCTGGATGGTTCGCGAGATTCCCTTGACGTTTCTTCTAACTGGACGGGAGTCCAGGTCCGCCGTACCCATCGCGAGTCGTCGATAACGAGCTTACGGGGTGGAACGTCGTCGGCGCGCTGCCACTGGGAAACGTAGCCAGAAGTGCGTCTGAAGTTTGAGACGATATAGTCGGCACTTTAATGGCGTCGCTTAAAGTGACGGGTGCCGGCTAGATTGCAATAGTTTCCGGGGAGCAGATACTCGCGAGCAAGTACATCCTTGTACTTGGAGTAAAGTGCAGCAATTCCGCGAAACTTGGCGGGCAGGGGCGCGAGCGCGAGCATGCGGAAATCGCGATGATCGGCCGATTCTTTATCCTTCGACGCCCCTTCGCTCCCTTTTTGCCCCCCCTCGAGATCGGATCGAGTCCTTGCGTCGGCGAGAACGCAACGGAATTTTTGCATCGGCTCGGTTTTCGGAGTACGGGGCGAGTGAAATCCTACGAAAGGTTACGAAATGTAAGAGAAATTATCATTTTCTACTTATGAAGCAATTAATGCGAGCCGCAAGTGGCACGGATGCATTTAAAATGAATTACACGCGGTGACTGCATTTATTCCGGCTCTTTTCGAGTATACGACACATCGACCGAGTCCCTTTGACGCCGAGATGACAACGCGACCCGTCCGCGTCCGCGTTTGCGTTTCCGCCAAGTACAATTAAAATAACGAGAATAATGCGAACTATATCTGGGTCAAAGGATTTGGCACGATTCACCCTTTTGGACCCGAAAAAGAATCCGTTAAAGCATACATAATTCAAAGCCACCTCTCCCTGCAGAGATCCGTTACTTGTTTTGCAATCGCGTCGTACGTAGCGTACCAATTAGATAGATTTCCTTTTCGCCGTTTCCACGAGGACGCTTTAATTCCGGTTCTCGTAATCTTTCTTGCCGTGCCCTGTCAAGGCAAATGCCCGAGATTACCGGGCCACCGTGGAATTCACTTTCGACACTAATCCGCAAGGTCGAGTAGGGCCGCGTATCGCCATGCGCTCGGTGAATGAAAATTTTCGAGTACGATAAATATTTCATGAGGATGAGGATTTTTGAGATGCGCATACCGCGACTACCTTTCCGTGTGCGCTCACCGTTCGCGTAGCTCCTGGCCATGTATTTGCCAACTCTATATTCAAGCTCCATTATTTCTCCCAGAAAGTGAGCTGAGAGGACGGTCTACAAAATATGGAAAGGACGAGAAAATGTTAAATACAAACTAACTGGAATCCGAGATGAACATAGGTACAGTGTAGCGTACCGACCGACGAATTAGCAACTAAGGTAGAAGACGTGGAATAAAAGTGGCTTGTTTTCAAAGAGATCGCGTCTTCGTCGTTTCCGTCCTGTAATGGACGTCTACTTGACACGACGTCGGACACGATTACGTCCACCCAAGCGTTGACACCAAGTAAGGAGAAAGCTTCCGATTCCAGTTCCAAATTAGATCCTCTTGAAAACGTCCGATATACTCGGGAAAGATTAAATTATCGAACAGGGGTGCTTGTCCAAACATCGAGTGCCCTCGATATACCTCCCTGGACGGGTACGCGTGTTTGCATGCTTCCCAGTCTTATATTCGATTCCCGACATCAACAGGGCGGAAAGGCAGGAAACTGACGCAAAGTGCCGGCGTGTACGGTAGAAACGGGCTCGTAAGAAAGCGTTCAAAGGCCTGTCAATTACCGGTGGTATCTCGACGGCTGCGACCGACGCGAAAGGCCCGACGGATAGTACAAGAGCAAGCCTCTCGACTCCCCGAAACCGAGAAATTATCTTACAGGTCTAGGAGCCCGATTACCGACTCGTTCCAACGATCGGCGCGTCTTAGCCCGCTCCGAAAATCGCTCCGAAAATCGCTCCGAAAATCGACGCGCGGGTCGGCCGCTTCCGTCCTCTCGTTGCCTCGCGGAAGCGCCAACCTTGTGTACATTCTCTATCTTATCGAGTGCGTGTTTATTTCTCTTAGAGAAACATCCGCGTGTCGCTGCCGCCGTACAGCGGAAAAGTGTTCCAGGGAAACGGTTTGTCCCTCCGTCGCTCGTTTCCCGTGTTCCTGGATTCGCTCGTCACGGGAGACACCTGAATATCGAATATGTCGAGAAAGCTCCGATGGAAGCGCGAGGAGCGCAGTTACCCCTGTCGAGAAGAATCCCGAGGCACTTAAATCGATCGACCCGTTCGAAGGAGGTTCGCCATTGATATTCAGTGGCTGCGTTTGGCTTTTCCAACTTTCCAGGAATTTTAAACACCGCGGTAGGACGGCTCCGCGGTCCTCAAAGATCCTCCGAATTTTTTCTACGAGGTACTTTGCCGTCCGACCACCTCCCCGCGCGACGCCGACCACGGACGAAGGAGGACGGAGGAGGACGGAGGAGACAATGGGGAGCGCGCGGCGTAGCGTCCAAGGGTGCTGGCGTGTCGGGAGACCATAAGAAATGATAATACACTCCCGGCATGGGTAAGTAGAAGAGCGCGTATACTTCGGAGGGGATATTTATACCGGGCGTCGCGTGAGCAC
This sequence comes from Orussus abietinus, assembly GCF_000612105.2. NCBI lineage: Eukaryota > Metazoa > Arthropoda > Insecta > Hymenoptera > Orussidae > Orussus > Orussus abietinus. The sequence continues at coordinate 3,819,025 of NW_019396012.1, forward strand.
AAAGCGAGCCTCCACCCGCTTCTTCCTGGGCTTCCGCCAGCGACTGCCGTTCCGTCCGAGCGGCCGCTGTCCGTTTCTTCTTGTCGTAATTCGCCGGATTATCGTCGGGATCGAGCAACTCGATCGGGACGAGCGCGAGAGTGGGAAATGATCCACTCCGTTTGGGGTAAATGCCTCCGGATGAGGAAAGCGCAACCTCGTCCCGTGACGTCGACCGTTCCGAATTCTGCGGAGCGTTACGAGCGATCGTTGTATGGTAGGAAAAGACCATTAAGCCTAGTTAACGAGCGTCGAAACGCGTGAATTTCGTCCGTCGGCTTTTCCAGCTTCGGCGTTTCTTTAACGACTCGCTAGCACGGGTATACTCTATCGACCTGGCAGATGGCTCCACTCGACCTTAGGATTTAGTACGCGAGAGGTCCGCCGCGGTGGCGAGCATTGCTCCATGCGAGGTCTCGAAAAGTTTCGAAGGTAGGCCGCTAGTGTCTCAACCAGAGATGAGTTGGGAGATTGCCATAATGGTAAGCCACCACCGTCAACTGCCGCATGGTATTACCATCACGAATACGTGAACCGCCAACGGCAACTGGTAGATGGCACAGCCATCGCGATTGCGCGAGCCCCTACCAAAAATTCGTTGCGCCGCCCTTGGGGGCAAAAAACGGTGAATGCTAACGTACGAAACCAGAGGGCAGATGCGATCGCGCGACGCTGCCCGTGAGCAATCTCCCAACTCATCTCTGGCCGTGGTCACTCTCGTATTTCTGTATTCAGAGCCGAGCTGCAGCGAAGGGTAAAGAGTGGCACTCGGAGGTTGTTAAGATTTTGCCATTGTACGGTTGCGTTTAAAAAACGGTTCGAAATGGTGTCTACATTTTTTCCGTATGTATTTGGGCTTACGGTCATATCCATATTTGCGTTGACAAATTGGAGAAACGGAAAATATTATTTGCTCTGTTCATCGCCGGCGAACGCCATTCATTTTCGGACACCCAAGAGAATTACTAAGGACGTAAGTAGTTTCTGGTCCTAGGTGTTAAACTTTTGAGACTTTAGACTCGTTAGTGTCTAAAAATAATGTTTTAACGAATTATCATCGGATTTACACATATTCCCGCTTAAAAATAAATATCTAGCTAAAGTAAAGTGAGGTTATGATCGTCAATAAAAGTAAATTATCCATTATAATTTGACCATGTTAGTTGTTTCAAATTAAAATAGTTAACTTCAGTCCGTATCAAAGAACTTTAAAGTCTTGACATTTTTTGGATGCATCGAAATCATAACTGTCGTCTCAAACCGATATCGACATACGTTTCCAATTTGTCTACTAAAATAGATGACGGAGTTGTTTGGCAACTCGAAGATCTGTAGATCAAATTACTGGCGTAAAATTTATTTTACCATTTAACATTTAGTATTGTTATGTATGTTTTCGTTGCAGGGCAATATAGTCTATGATTGATAATAATGTAAAGACAAGGTATCGAGAAGAAGAAAGCAAATAGGACATCACCTGGGAGTCATTGATTCGAGTCTAATGATTGTACTAGATTCGTAGTTATTGTTATTAAGAAATGTATTTGTTCTTCTTCCAATAGATAGCGAAGCACGAAAAAAAGAAATTTGTTCCATGTAGAGATTAATTCAAAGTCCAGTTCCCTAGATGTATAGAATGTCTTTTCCAAAATGTTTCTTAATTGTTAGAAAAAACTTTCTAATATTATCAATTGTTTCGAATCGGTTCTGCCGTGAGGTCGATTAAAATGCTTACCTCCTTTTTAATACCTTCATTTTGTTCCTTGTGACCACGTTTCACCATCCAAAGATTGCTCTAGAACAAGAGTAAGTATCGTGTGGGTATGCGTAAAGATGGCAGTCGTATCTTTGACGTGAGAATGTCTTTCTTCCCTTTCGATGCTAAGTTTTACTAGGTTCTCAGTTAAGGACATGCTATCCGATTTCTGTGCCTGCTTCCCATATACATTATATTATATTCCCGTAACGCTTCCTCTATGACCGTACGGAAACGTTTTGCGTTTAGAAAAATGATTTAAAGTCAAAAATCATTCTTTCTTTTTTGGCAAATCATTGTGATTCTTCCCTTGAGTTTTTCAATGAATAGGAGATTATACAGAAATGATTTAGACTCCCATTGTCGACGAGCCATTCAACCGGTGAAACAGAATTCGTTTCTCTCAATGATTGACGTTTAAATGGAACGAGCTGTGATTCTTGATAGAATCGAAAATTCCGTAGTTGCCTCATTTGACAAAGCGTTGCTTATCTTGTCGCCATCAATCGGAGCGGTTACGATAAAATAAATCATTTGGAAATGCTACCACGGCGAGCCATAATAGGACCGTCCACGGGGTACATTGACGCGTAAATCTGGCTAAAAGTAACGTCGAACTAAAAATGTTAGGGATAGACCTGGGTACATACACGATTCGTGTGCACTACCTTGGAAGTACGACGTACGCCTGTTTCGTCTTCTATCTAGATTTTTCGAAGCGCATTCCCTCTTCTCTTTTCTTTTCTCCCCCTTTCCGTTCGCCTCTTCACCATTCTGCTAAGGGGAGAAATACCTGAGAGATAAATTAAGGAAGAATCATATCGGAAATGTTTCTTGGTTTATATTTTCAATAAATTCGAAGCGACCGTTGCCATAATCCGGACAGGTTTGCCAGAATCACGAGGATTTATGCCATGGAAAATCTAGTGCTAGTATTTCCTCAAAGAATTGAACTTGTAAAACGGATCTAATGAATATCCTAACAGACTTTGGTATTTCTGCTTTTAGAATGAATCATTCGCGGCACGAAATCGTGTAACGCTTTGTTCGATCTTGTGCAACTGGAACGCGTGAAAAGACACTTGGAAATGAGGAAAACAGAAATAGCGGACTTTCGTATATTTCATTTTTCTTTATAACCTAAACTATTGAGTCAACAACGCGAGAAACGAAGACAGCTATCCTCTTGTAAAAAATCATATCAATTGCAAAGTTGGACGTTAAAGTGACACGCTCACGAGGGACAGAGTCGCATGTCCGGCGAATAATTACAAGGAGAGATGAAAAACGTTCGCGACTTCTGTTTTCTTCGGAGACATCACTCAGATTTCGATCATGCCCGGGCTCTCGCATGCCCGTTCGTTATTAAATATATATTAAATTTGAATATGTATCGCATTTTAGTACGAAGATGCTCGTGATCCCGCGACTGAAATGCAGTAGATAATGTCTTACACACGCACGTCTATAGGAATTAGAAATGAACGGAGTAGGACCGGAGTGGATGTCAATTCTCAACGACGATGTCGGTGACGGTAGAGATGACCATTTGGGACTCTAGGACAATGTATCGTTACATCGCAAAATACACGGCACACACGCCGCTGCCAGTTATTCCCACTCCTGATTGTAATCTCGGCATCGATATCGCAAATCATTATAAAACCTTCAGTTTTTATTGCTCCCTCGATTACTTGTGCAAATCAATTAGAAGTTTCGATTTGATCGAGAACGACTCTCTGGCTGTCGATCGAGGCTTAACTCGCCAAGAGAAAAGCATCGGTCGATGATGATTCGAAATCCATGTCAATTGCATTGCGCGCTATTCATTAGCCATCTTTAACGTTTAATATCTAGTGAATGTTCGCGGTTGCGGAAATTGATGGAATTCGTTAAGTGCTAAGAGATGCATGACCGACTGCACATAGAAACGAGTACGTTTAGACAATGTGTGTGTTTCTTTCTTATGTCGATACGAATAAAATATAAAACGCGTGAGGCATGCAAAAATTATGTGTAATCATTTTTATAAGTGTTCGTTTGTACAGTGTAACGTGCTTTCATAGATGGACTTCCATAGATGGTTGGCATATTTGGTGGAGTAGCTTTTTCGGCGTACGAACCCTCCCATTTTTGTCTCGGAATATTCTACGACGATAACGAGGGAGAATTACTGACAGAGTGGTTTGTGTCTCACTTAACCTGAACCTTTCGAGCCTTTTCAACGATTAATATTTATGCCCCCATAGAGATGAAAGGAGACTGACATTAAGGAACGAGAATTCCATCGTCGTTCCTTCGAAAACTGCTTATCAAAACGTGAATATCGGTAAATAAAATTGAAATTAATTAGTTAATATACAAGTGTTCTTTCGTTCCGAAATGGCTTGAAAAGTTCCGAAGTTCCTAAGATGGATCCCCGAAAAATTACTCGAAGAATGCAACGGAGGATTTAGGTGAAAAAGAATACGATACCGAAACCAGGACGAACTTGACGGTACTTTGTCAGGTCAAGATAAGAAACCCAATTTAAAAACGGTTTTATCTTAACGATACTTCCTCGTTACCGATCCGTTGCGTCCTTCGAGCCTCAACATTCTTACAACGTCTTCGACCCATGTTGCAATTCTGAACTATCTAACTAGTCTTACTTCAGTAGTTTAATATAATAATAAACCGCGTAGAGGCTCGTTTTCGTTTAAGGTTCATCTACAAGATGTAATGATATGGACACGGCACAATGATCAACGGTGTGATGTATATACATATATATGCACACAAACACACATATATATATATATACATACATAATATTTATATATGTATAACTTTGTCTCCCGCCAACTCTCCTCCCTAGCCACTTATAAATTAGTAGGTTACTCGTTGCGACCCTCTTTCTCTCCCCTACCTGATATCTTCTAATCGCCCAACCGCAACGGATCCATGTACACGAATGATGTACTAACGTACGTAAAAGTACACATTTTACAGGTCTCGCAACGTCTCTCCCCCTCCGTCTCACGTGCCCTTCTTCCCCATCGGCTAATGTAAAAACTAAACCGTCCAATTGTAGCCTGTTAAAGATTTACGGACGACGTAAGAAAAGACGTTTCCTCGACCTTTCGTCAAAAGGAATTTCTCAATTTCTCATCGTGGAAATAAATGAACGTCCTCGGTGGGAAGCTCGCCGTGAACGAAGCCGACTGCGCTCCCTGCAGGAGCCACGTATCCAGGTGATAGCTAATCGCGACCCTGTCCCGCATCGACGAGATCCCTTGATTTCGAACCGTGTTTCTTGGCCCTCGCGGTCGACGCGAAGTTTCCCCCTTTGCCGAGCATTTCCTTCGCGTTGAAATGTGCGTGTTTGACTCGGATACGCCCTCCTGGACCGTCCTCGATTCGTCTCCGTCGAATTCCCGTAGGACTCTCTACCTTTCTCTGGCAACGGCTCTCATTCGCAGGGTACAGGCATTCCCTTGGTCTAGATTAACGTTTAATCGGACACACCGTACATACGCGCCGCACGATTCCTCGAGCTTAGTATTGTCAACGGTTAGCCGTTCCCGGTAACGGCGTCGCGTAAACGGTCGGTTCGGAAAGCCGAACTTTCGCAAGCAGCGGGGCACGAGCGCGGAGAACGGCTCGCTTACGAAACGCGGGAAAAGACCGCGGTAAACTCCGACTTGGACGAACGGAACGAAACCGCCGGTGCCTCCTGTCCCTACCGCCTCCCTGCCGTTCGCCTCTTCGTCGACTTTGCGATTCCCCCGGCCGCGGTTACGCGCCGTAATCGGAGAGCCGTCGCTCTCGATTCGAAGTGGAAATCGAAAGTGTCCCGCCGTTCGTGACGGTCGTGTGACGCGTAGGGTATGACGCGTGCGGTGCTCCCCCGCGCGCGGGACCGTATGCCTAAGTTTAAAGGGTAATTATCACAGAATATACGAGATATTTTTGTTCTTTTCTTGTAAGCTTACGAGAGATTTTTAATAAAGCGGAGAGCGGGAGGATTAAACGGCGAGCAACGGCGTCGAGGCGACTCGTTTTACCGAGGTTTCGACGACGTCGCCCGCCAGGTACAAGTTGCCAGCCTCGTGTCGTAATAAATACGTAATTAGTTAGGCAGCGGAGAAAATAGACACTCTTACAAATGAACGATGACTACGAGACCGCGCGCGCCGGACGCGTTGCCGACACTTTTGAGACCGTCGTGCGTGCGCGTCGCGATTCCGGGCACTTCCGGATTCTCGGACGCGCCAGGCGACGTCCGGGGACGCCCGGGGACGCCCGGGGACGCCCGGGGACGCCCGGGGATGCGGATCAAAATTTTCCATTCAACGTCGGATGCTTCCGTTGGTCGAAACGACCCCCTAACGAGCCGGTCGATTCGTTGGAACGGTCGGAATAACGATTTAACGCCCGCGTTTGATCCGGGTGCCGCGCTGCGCCGCGCCGCGTCGACCGAGAACGGGGTAGGCACGTTTTCTCTCGCCGTGTCCGGCTAAGTTTTGCTTTAGAAAGAAAATCTGCTCCTAACGGATTCCTAATTGGACTCGATCGTGGGTTCGAAAGAACCGGTGAACCAACGGTTCAACCGAAGAGAAAGGAAAAGAGCCACGACGACGATGGCCAAACTCGCGTCGGCTCGCGCGATCTCGCTCGGTTCTTTACGATGAGGACATAATTTACATTAGAATGCCTATTATTACTAGCGGCGCGCCGTGAATATCGTCAAGACGCACCTATTGGTCGTACGCAATGCTACCCTTAGACTGTATTAGAAAAAACTTTTTTTCGTCAACAATTTCACGTATCTACAATAAATAAACCGTCCCTCCAGCAGCGCTCGAAGCGTACGCCACCGACCGACTACTTTTCCGCCGGTGAAAAGGTATCTCCTCCTCGTACGCTCGAACGTCTCCACGCGTAAGTCTTTAGATCCCGCTCGCGAGCTGCTCGCCCGATCGAGCGACGTCTCGTGGGGATCGTCCTCGATTTCGTGGACGATCCCCTCGAGTCCCCTCGTTATTTCTTCCGTCTTTACATATACGAATATTACCGAATATATTGCGTACTGGCAGCACTGTTTTCGCGCGTTCGTCTCGGGCGGCTCCCGGAAGGCAGAAATCGTCCTTTCGCGCACGCGACGCGAAGAGTCCTCGACTCGGTCGCGCTTCTTGACGACGTAACCCGATTTCCGTCCTCGGCCCCGACTCCTTCCGCCCAGCCCGCGTCGGCGGTCGGCGGCGGTCGGCGGCGGTCGGCGGCGGTCGGCGGCGACGGCACCGACGAGGTTCCCGACGCGGTCGCTCGGTCACGGAGAGACCGCGCGTGGTCCCCTCCTCTTGGCTTCTCTCGGTTCCGCCTGGTGGACTCGTCCTCGTCCGTCGTCGGAGCTTCCCGTTTCGAGCCCCTTGCAATTTAAGCTCCTTCGGGCTCTTTCGAAGCCCGATGGTCACGTGGCGTTCCTGTCACTTGGTTTCCGGTGGCGCTTCAGGTGGGATTCGGCTGGGGATTTTCCTGCCTGATGTCGCTCTTCAGCTTGACGAATTCCTTGGCCACCTCGTCGTTGTTTCGCTGCGAGAGAATCCTCAGAATCGTCCAGCCCGTTTCGTCCATTTGGATGCGCTTGCCCAGGGACAGCCAGCAGGCGCAAGAGCCTTGGTCCACGATGTCCTTGAGCTGCATCACCGCCACGCCGACCAGCCTGTCCTCGCGAGCGAAACAGTAGTCCTTGACGCATATGTGCAGCTCGTAATAGTCCAGCTGCTCTTCATTCCCGATGATGCTAAGAAGGAACATAGGGTTACGGCTCCGGGTCCGATGTACCGGGTAGGGCGCACACGAAAGCGATATCTTACAAATGAAAGGTTTCGTTGAACTTTGGCGACCAGTTGTTGCTCTTCGACTTCGTCGCGTGCTTTCTCTTCTTGTCGGCGAGATACGGCCCGATTAGGTTGACTTCGACGAAAGGTCGGAACATTCCGGGGGCGACGGGCCACTTGAGATCGTTCGCTGCTACCACTGCGGGAAATCGATAACCGAGATTAGTCCTAGTTTATCGTGATAGGGGACGGAAAGACAGACGTACCCTTTACGGTGACTTTGTGTTCTCCGGTCCCAGGGTGGGTGAAGAGGTCCACCTGAATGCTTACTTCGCCCACGGAGCCCTCGTCCGACCCAGAGGTGTCTGAAAATCGAAACGAACGTCTCAGGGACGATCCCCCGACGAGGGCGGTCCTCTAGCGGGGACCTATCGTCCCCTGCGAGTCCGCTCGGGAGGAATCTCGCTGGGCAACTACTCGGCTACTTTCCGGGCGGGGTTCTTTAAGCCGCTACGCTCGAGCGGGTCAACGAACTGCATGCTCTCTACTTGGTGCAGCGGCTCGTTCCTCTGGTCCGTGGCCGGCTGCTCGGGGTCCACCCGGAGCCACCCCGATCCTCCCGGGGTACGCGGCGCGGGCACGGAATCGAAAGTGAGTGCCGGGTCGACTAGGGATCTTTCGGAAAGAGAGCGGTGGCAGCGGATGTAGCAACGGTAGCAACGGCAACGGCAGCGGCAGCAGCGGCGGCGGCGGCGGCGGAACCTAGCGGGCGACTATCGACCTATCGGCGCCGCGTCCTCCGGACTCGAGCTCTCGGCCGGGTCGCCGCGGGGACACCGAACTCGGCCCGGTGGAGTCCGGAAGGCGCGGGGAGGCGATGCGGGGGCCGGGTCCTAGGGCAAGTACGTTCGACTCCGGGACGAGTTCCGATTTGGGCGATACCTTGTCGGCTTTCTCTGCGCAGAGGGGGTTTGGTCTGGCGGAGGGGCTCTTCGAGGGTTTCCAAGCCGTCGACGCCCTCGCCCTCGTCGCCCCTCTCGCTGCTCATCGAACGCTGACGTTGACGCAACGTCGACGCATCGTTCAGCGGCACTGTTTTCCCACAATTCATTATGTCTTTGCGTGTATATGCAGTTCGCGATTTCTCTAGCGGACGCTAGGCGAACTGGGCGCGAACTTTCGTACGCGCGACGGAACGGAAAGGGGAAACGGTCGCCACGGCACGGGGACGTACCTTCGTTGGTTTGGGACGTGACGAAAGTCTTGATCAGCGTGTCCGTCGTCTGCGTGTACAGACTCAGGGCGTATCGCAGACTCTGCAGCTCCGGGGACTTCTCCAGGAAGTTCTTCTTCAGGCCATTTCCGCTCGCGTGGAAGTAGACCTTTATCGTGTCGAGGGCTACATCCAAGACGGCGCACTGTTTCGGAGACAGGTTCTTCTCCACCTCTTTCGAGATGTCCTGGAAGGAAGACGATCGGATCGGTTCTACGCGGGTCGGCCTCGAGAGAGCCGCGACGCGGATACCTACCATGACGCCGCTCAGAGCGTTTTTCACGTCCGGTTTCCCGGCCATGTGATTTTTAAAGAGCCTCGACATGTCTTCTATCTTCGCGTTCGCTGCCAGATTCTTAGCGTTATCCGTCAGATGCTTGAACACCATCTGCCGAGCAAGACGCGCACCGTTACCATCGAGGAAACCCTGTCGGAAGCGACGCGAGTCCACGACTACTTACGCTCTTGTCCGTCATCGGAGGCAGGACCACCGTTTTCTCCAGGATCCTCATGACGATCTTCCACAATTCCTTCAACAACCTTTTCAATACCGTCTTCTCGCAAGTTTGAGCGTACATCGAGAGACTTCCGTCCAACAAATCCATCAACGGCCGCAAAACTTCGTCGGCTTCCACGGCTACGGCATTCCTTTGAGCGGGCTGAGTCAAGGTAACTTGTCCTCCTCCTTTGATCGCAAGAAGAAGAACTCCGAGCTCGCGGACGGAAGCTATTATTCTCGGCTCGAGACTCTTGGCGAAGAGCATCGCCAGATCGTCCAGGACGCTGTTCAACTGTTGCTGCAACTCGTTCAGGATGTTCGCAGCGTCCTCCTCCAACTTCTCCCCTCCCATGGACTCGAACATCTTCTCCAACTGGACCCGCAGTTGTTGGATGTTGTTCATGAGGATGCAGGCCTGCGAGAAGCGAGAAAGGCAGGGGTAGGGTTCGCGGCAGATCGGGGTCGCTCGCGTCGCGTCGCTTACCACTCGTTCCTCCTTCAGGTGGCTAGGGAACTCCTTCTTGACGATGTCCGCGTACGCGACCAGGACCTTGACTATGGTCTTGGCGAATCGCTTCATGTACCTCTTCCATATCTCGGGGTCTGGACAATCCAGCCTCGAGACGACTTCGAAGCACTGTGTCAGCTGAGTGAAGACGTCGACGACGGAGCAACTGAAGAGGGAGTGTTCGCTGCTTCTTTGGAACTGGAACGTTAAACGGAAACGATTTGTCGAAACTCGTCCCGCAGTCTTCCGGGAGGGACGCTTACCCCGTCCTTTTTATCTCTATTGAAGGCACCGTGAAGATACTCCAGGGAAACGTCGTCGTTCTCGTTGAGCCACTGCATGACGAAAGGTTCGAACCAGGCTGGATACTCCGGTACCGCTCCTTTGTAAGGCGGCACGTCCTCGACGTAGTTAGTGTACAGCCATTTCACCTTGAAGTGAAGGTTCATGTAAGCCGACGACTTGCAGAGCCGATGCTGCTCGTGCTCCTCGAGGCCGTACTTCATGTCGACCGCGAAGACGGCCCACATGGTGGCGGCCGAAAGCTGCCCGATGTTCAGCTCCTGCGGGAACTGGTTCAGAACGTCGCCGTAGCTGTTTCGGTCCTCGTCGATCACCGAGACGATCAGGGCTATCAGCTTGTGCCAGAAGTCGAGGGAGTCCAGCCGGGGCCCGCTGTCCTCGGGGACCTTCTTTACCTCGCTGGGGTCGGCCTGGAACTCCCTGTTGTAGAGCTCGTAGCAGTGCTCGAAGAGGAAGTGATAGGTCGCCTTCAGGCAGGCCTTCACGCATTCCTTGACGACGGTGCTCGCTCTCGGCGGACTCGACAGCTCTTGAACCTTCATTCGGAAGAAGGTTATGCTCGTCAAGAGGTCCACCGTGCTCTTCAGGTCCATCAGCTTCTCCTTGCTCGAGGCCGGGAAGTTGTTGCGATACATCGAGAGGTCGATCCTTAACGAGTTGTGCAGCTGGTCCAGCAGCTTGATGAACTTCTCTTTCTGGACATTTACCAAAAGGTCGTTAGCTCGTCGGTGGGAGATTTCGCTCGACCGAGGGCATTCGGCAGAATATAATACCGATCCCGGGCTGTCCCCTCTCGTTCATCGGGGGTTCCTTGGCCAAGAGGAAACCCGGATAATCCGTTTTACCTAGTCTCGGACCCCGAGAACGTCTCTCGCGACGCCTTTAAATTAATCTTCGACGGCAGGAAACGCAATAACAAGTCCGGAGTGAAATTTCTCCTAGTAACGACGCCTCCGCGGGAGAAGCGATTACGAGGGGTCACGTATTCCTGGCAGGTTAACGTCGCCTTGACCGGCGCGTCGCCGGTGGTCGGGACGTTACGGGACGCCGGTCGATAAATTTACCGGGCGATATACCCCTCGTAATAACGTGCATTAAGCTCGGCCGGATGACGAAGTGTACTTTGGTGGCACCGGGTCTCTCGATTCGAGCGGCCGTTTACCGCTCTCGTTTCCACTCGCTGGCCGACCGTTTCGCCTTCCGTTTCCCCCGACGGGGGAAGTCGCCTTCGGCCGAGGAGGCGTGGAACTTTCGAAAAGAAGGGTCGCTCGTTGCGAGTTATAAATCGAGCCGATAGTCCGGATGCGAATAAAACGTCTCTTCCGTCACCGACAGCCGCCGTTTTTCCTCGGGTCTCTCACGGCAGCGCGGAATCCCTTCCCGAGGGCCGAAAGTGCACTTCTGGATATTCTCTCAACGGCGGCCTCTATTTCACCCTCGCATAAGGCCATCCCGTCCTCTCCTCAGTTTTTCCCCCATTTTTCTCATTTCTCTCGTAATCGCGCCCTTTCCCCCGAAACGGAGCCTAGCGGAAGATCCGCCACTTTGTTCGCGGAAGCGCCCTCGGATTTACCGAATCCCTCGCTCGCGTAAACCGAAGAAAGGACGGGCTTTCGACCCTTCCCACCCTCCGAGTCGCTACCGCGTTGATCGGTTTTCGTTAATTGTACCTACCGTAGAAAAGAAGGCTCGTTCCATCGGCTTCGGACGATTCTCCTCGCGTCGGGCGCACTTTGGAACCGTTCAAGGAGAGCCCGGAGGTACCCGAGTAACGAGGTTTTAAGCCGCGCGCGTACTTCGGTACGTATTCGTTAACTGCGTTCCCCTCGTTAAAGTTAGCGCAAAGTGCATTGTACATTTTTCCACGAAAGTGGTCGATTCCCCAGGTTCCCCAGGTACCGCGGCCGCACGGTAACGCTTCCACTTTCGTGCCCCGCGATTATTACCGAACTCGTACGGCCGCGGTTTCCGCCTCGGCTTCGACTTTACGGTCGCCTCGTTCCATAACTTGGCCCTTCCGACAGGAGTTTTCCCCTTCGCGCGGTCGATGCCACCGAGCGCGACCCCTCCGGAGAGGCGAGACTCACCCCGAAGTTGCTGGCGGCGAATCTGTCGCTGGCCGAGACGGCGGAGCTGGCCGTCGTGTGGGCGTAGTAGGCGTTGATGTTGGCCAGAAGGGTCGACATGACCGCGGGCACGCCGGGGCACAGATACTTGGTCGAGAGGCAGTGGAAGTGCCTGGAAGAGTGACGCGAGGTGACCGGGGGTCCGGGGGTCCGGGAGTCCGGAGGATCCGTAGGATCCGGGCGAAGGGGTACCACTCACGTCATGGCCTGGTAGATGCTCTCGATGCCGTAGCGCATCGCGAACTCGTCGACCAGCTCCTCCCCGGGCGGGTCGAAGTAAACCTTCCAGGCGTCGTCGCCCTTGGCCTGGGGCAGCGTCACCATGCCGTCGTTCTTCTCGCACAGGCTGTGGAAGAGGTTCTCGTGGAGGCAGGTGTACTGCACGTGGTACGGCGCCACTTTTTCTTCGCCCTTGATCTCGACGCTGATGTGGAGCCTGATGGCGCCGGAGACGGCGCTCTTGTCGGTGCGCTTCTCCAGGTTGTACCAAACGTCCATCTCGCCGGACAGGGTGCGCACCTCGATGATCGTCTGGCCCAGGAAGTCGTCGCTCTCTCGGGTCAGCTTCTGCCGCAACTTCGACTTGAGGTCGTTGTCCTCGTCCCACACGCGGACCTTGATGCGGTCCGAGGAGTTGTGGCACTCGCTGTCCGGAGAAGAGAGGGGTGGAGGTTATTCGCGGATCGGCCCCGGACCGTGGCCCGGTCGCGCTACTCACAAGTAGAACTTCTCGTGCCAGACGGGGTTCAGCTCCTGCGGCACGGTCCTCGTGCGCTTCTTCACCTTGCCGACCTGAACGGTGACGTAGGGGTCGGACGTGCCGCTCTTGTCCTTGGCGATGAGTCCCTGGGCGCAGATCACTGGAAGCGCGGGCGATCACGCGGTCAGGACGAGGTGGGTCCCGCGGGCCGCGGTCCGCGCGCGGCCGGGCCTCGGGGGGCGAGGTCGGCGCGCCCGCGGACCGGGCCCGTCGGTGGGACGGGCGGGGGCACGCGGTTCGGGGCCCGAACGGCGACCGTCCGCCCTCGACGCTCTTCGCCGAGCGACCCCGCGACGGACTTTCCAGCCATCCTGTAAAAGCGTGCAGAAGCTCGGCGCGCGTTGCCGCGGGTCAGGACCGAGGTGAGCGTACACGGAGGAGGCGAGGTGGAGATGCGTGCTGCGACGTCACAGACGAAGAGAGACACCCATGCCCATGCTACAAACTCTTTGCTTTCCGGTGGCCACGGGATGCTCCCTGGGTCGAGTTCCTCGGGGGCCTCTACCGTTTCGGACCTCGGCCGGGCTCGATCTCCCGGCTACCCGACGGTCACCGAGCCGTCGAGGAGGTTCGCGGCCGGTTTCGCGGCGGTTTCGCGGCGGTTTCGCGGCGGTTTCGCGGCGGTTTCGCTTCCAAAGGAGCTCGCACTCCGGGACCGATTCTTAGGACCGGACACAATGGACGCGGACTTCTCGTCCCTCCGTTCGTTCCCGGAGCGCGGCTTTTTTCGGCACCGCGCGAGACAAAGGCGCGATTGTTCCCCTAAAATATTTAGGTCCCTTCCGGCGCGTCGCGGCGCGAGTCGATCGCCACCCCTTACCGACGCCCGCGTCGATTTTCCCCGACGCCTTGCCGACCCCCGGCCAGGACGAGTCGATACCGTGCCTTCGATACTTATCGACGTTTCGATTAGCCGAGGGGCCGAGTTTTCCTGCCGTTCCGCTTTCCGGAATTCCCGTCCCAGCGACGCCCGCGCCGGGCCCGGGATTGCGGCAGCTGACTCCGCGCCCGTTTTAATTCGCGCTCGGTGAATCGGGAGATCCGATTACCGGAACGGAAGCGGAAGTGGCGCCAACTGTTCCGCCCCCCTCCTGGCCTCCGCGTCGGGCTACTCTTTCGCCTCTCGGCGGATTGGCGAGCGGCCCCGACTTTCTGGGTTAAGGATGCCAATTAAGAAGGCAAAGAACGGCTACCGCGGGCCCGACCGACCCGCGCCGCTGCGACTCCCGGACGGGCCCCTGGCCGCCGCGGGGGCGTCGGGGCGGCCGGCGCCGCACCTGGCTGTACGTTCAACTATCGATCCCGCGAGGCGCTCGCACGGAAACCCGCCCTACGCGCGACTCCGGCCGGAACCTTGCGCCCGATCCGCGAAGGACCCGCCCCGATCGCCTCACTCCGAGGCCCGAAGGGATCGAATCTCGGGGGTGCGTCACCTGTTATGGCGATCTTGCAGGACCACTTGCTGGTGCCCTCGAGGACCATCTGCTCGGCCTGCTCGAGGCTGTCTATGTGGGTATCCGGGTCGACTGAAAACGTCGTGCTGAAAAGAACAACGTGAAAAGTCATGGGCGGTTCCGGGGCCGGGAGGGCCGGTGACCGTCACTCGCCGCGGACCGACGGGGCCGGGTCGACGGATTCCGCAGACGCCGTCGTCGCCGACCTTGCCAGGGCACGAGACTTGTTGCGCTCCTCTTCGTGGCCCGCGGCCAACTTTCCTTGGCCCGCCCGCCGGGCGATCGACCGATCGTCGTCGTCGTCGTCGTCGTCGTCGTCGTCGCCGCCGCCGCGGCCGCCGCGGCCGCCGACCCGGTGCCCCGCGACGAGGACGCGCGCGGAATCCGCCGGCCCGCGACCGCACCTGCAAACCTGCAAAATCCCCGATTACCATTTCGACCACGCTGTCGGCGTTCGGGGGGTTACATCCAGCGACGATGCAGTACCACAGACAACACATTTAGCAGCCCGCCATACACGTCACGCACGCACACTGACAAATATCGATATAAACAGGAAGAAATACGTAAGACGTGAGGAGTGAACGCGCGATGCGGACGGGGAGACGCCTCTCCTCGACGCGCCTTAAGCGAGACGGGGCTCGATCGAGCCGACGTTTGCTGGGGTAACATCGATGCGACATCAACGGAGTCTACGCGAGACGACGCGGGTGGATTTACGTCGAGATATACATCGAGACCCGCACGCGCGATCGGAGACTAGAGGAGGCACGAGGGAGGACGTAAAGTGCGTCTAGTACGCAGCAGCAGCAGCCGCCGAGCGTTTCCATCGAGGCTTGCGGGAAGACAAACGTTACGGGTCGGGACGGGAGAGCG
Organism: Orussus abietinus; assembly: GCF_000612105.2. Lineage (NCBI taxonomy): Eukaryota > Metazoa > Arthropoda > Insecta > Hymenoptera > Orussidae > Orussus > Orussus abietinus. The sequence continues at coordinate 3,834,441 of NW_019396012.1, forward strand.
CAACGGAGGCTCACAAACCTGTAATGGCGATCTTCGCTGACCATTTGCTGGTCCCATCCAAGACGGATTGCTTCACCGCTGTCATGTGTCTCACGTGGGCGACCTCGTCTACCTCGAAGACGGACCTACGCTCCGACGACATTCACGTTGAGGACTACCCCAAGGTATCCCTTCCGAGCGCGCGACGCCTCCTTCGATCGCTCCTTCGATTCTCTCCTTCCGGCCTTTACTTTTACTCTTCCTTCCGCTTTTCGCCGGATTTCAGCCGGATTCCCATTTATCGGAACGCGGCCCGGGGTCGGTTGGATCGGGTGGACAAATTCTACGTCTACTAGCTCGGCGGAGCCGTCGAGTTGTTCGCGCATTTTTCTGAATCATATTTTCGGAAAAGGGGAAAGGCGGGTCCCGGCGCTCGATATTCCGACCTTAATCAGGCCGGACTCGGAAATTTTCCACGATTCGTTCACCCCCTGCACCCCGAATAGTCAGCCCACGGTCGGTGACGTGCCATGTAAGCGTGCCCTTAATTAGTGACGCGTAAAACGGAGCGTACCGTTAACGGCGTTAATTAGCCGTTTTCTCCTTTCGTGAACAGGCAAATTCAGTGCTTGACCTCGTCGCGCTGCTTTTCGAAAAATGGGAGAAGAGAAACGGAGGGTGAGATAGTCAGAGAAAGAGAGACGCGAAAGGCAAGGGAAATATTTTAGAAAAGGAAGGAAACCGAGTGGAAACGTCCGTGAAGAGCAGCCGGAAGGAGAGACCAACAACCGTTAAGACGAAACCTTCCCCCTTAGGAATATGAATATGAGACCCAAACGTGCGAGGATCCTCTCATCGCCTTGAATCGCCCCAGAGAGTGAAACTCGCGGCGCGTAAATACGAGATGAAAAGTTGGGAGTTGGAATTCGAACGATTCGCCGCGACGGAGACCACGAAAAAAAGGGAACTCTTCCCCGTAGCTTGAGCGCGAGCCTCGATAGGACTCGGTACATTGGAACGGACCCGCGCATCGATGGACTCTAAGAGGGGGCCGAGGATCCTCGCACCGGAACGCCTCGGAAACGAATCGCGACTCATTCGGCTCGGATCGAGTCGGCTTACCGAATCAGCTCGAAGATTTCCGGCTTCTCCCGCTCCCGCTGCTTCATCCTTTCCTTCATGGCCGTGATGATGCTGTTCGCTTTATCCTCGGCCCCGTGCTTCGAGCTCTTTTCCGCGGCCCCTGCGAACGGGACCGGTCAGGTTTCGCGATCCTTGGCATTTCGAGGGGAAAAGCGACTCCTCGCGATTCGCCTCCGTTGGAACGACGTCGGGTCTCTTTTCACCCGACGTTTCCGAGGACCCGCGCCCCGCCGCCACCGCGAAACCCGGCTTAACTGGGTCGGAAGTTGCACGTACTAATCATTCTAATGTGCCGGCTCGCGGCTCGGCGCCGATCGATCTTGGACCCTTGAAAAAATTCGCGGGGACCGACGCGAAGCGTCGCTTTCTCTCGGCGAATTGCCAACTACCCTCTCCCCGAGAGCCCGTCGCTTCCCCGGCGCGGGCGTACTCACTCTGTAGGCAGTCCGCGTTGAGCAAGTCCTTGCACTTCTCGTGGCATTTGACGCCGCACTCCATGCACCGGACCCCCTGCCGAGCGATGCCCCAAAGCAAGCCCTCGCACTCGTAGCAGTACGTCGGCGAGGTGGCGGTCCACGTTACGAAGTTGTGGGGCGTCGTCGAGGATATCGGGTAGATCATCGCCTGCAGCGTCTTCTTGTAGACGTGCATCTTCTGCGGATCAGCACCGTCGGGGCGGTCGATCAGGGCTGCGTTCGGGCTCCGGTCGGATTCGCGCCGGACCGGCGGCGCCCTCGCCCGACCTTCCGCGGGGCCGCGCACATGCGAGTCGGAGTCACGCAAGGTTCTACGTCGACTACGCGCGGGCGCTCATGCTCGGCGAGCGGGTCCAGGATCCGGTCCGCGGTCTTCGAGCGGACTAGCGGCGCTAGGGGGCAAGCACGCGACTCGCTAATGAAGCTCTAAGCGGAGTCCCTTCCTCGAGGAGGCGCGTTCTACCCTTGCCCTCGTGCGCTACGTCGAGGGGAATCCGAGGACGAGTCCTTCCCGGGAACGCTAGCGCTTCTCTATCCGTTTCGCGTGCCGTTCCGTTCGTACGAACTAACCCCGAACGTGCACGAGGCAATTCCCTGAATCGACGCGCCAAGAAGATTTATCGGTTCGTCGCGCGTTTCCTTCCTTTGGCGGATCGCCCAAACTTGGCTCGACGTCGTCGAGGTACGTGAAAAAAACGCGTTACCCCCCCCCCCCCCCCCCAGTGTTTGCGAGGAGGGCAGAAGAGATGATTCGGAAGCCGCCGATTCCCGAAACTCGGCGAAATCGACAGGCGTTTCGGCGAGTTAAACTCAAAACGGCCTTTCTCGAGCCCTCGGACGTAGATTTAAGTATACATCGCGGCAACGATCGTTCTTCCCCGGCACGACCTCGAGCGGTTTTTCACCCCGGGTTGATCTAACCGCGCCCGCGCGTCCCCACGTACAACGGGAAATTGTACGTCCTGACCAAGGACCTCCTAAATAAGCGGGTCAACGCACGTTCCTCCTATTCTCTAGAATTCTCGGTGTACATCTAAGTTTGCTAAGCCTTACTTGTGCGACTCGGTCGAACGGGAGCGCGGACGTAAATACGGACAGAGACAAACGTAGCCAGACAGGGACAGTGACGGACGGAAAGAAAGTGGAAGAGCTAGAGATTGAGCCAGACTTACGTGAAAGAAAATAGACAGCGTGGAAATGAGGGTAAAACGCAGCACGGTACGTATGAAAAGAAAAAATAGATAGTTGAGAAGTTAAATTAAAGTCGATCGAGCGATCGAACGGTGGGCGTCGCCTCGCCGATTGAAGCCAACTTAAAGTTAAACGATGCCGCGCTCTAATTGCGCCCTTCTTGAAACTCCCCGGGACGACCCTGGGGTTCGACGTTCGACGTATCCCGTCCTTTCTTCGACCTTCCCTTGGTCCTCGCTTACGGTCGTTCTCTCGATCTGCAACCTCGGGTGGACCGTCGAATCGATCCGTTCCTCCGAATGGGGATCGAGTTCGAGTACGAGCCTCTGCGCCGCGCGTGCCAACGCGGGCGTTGTTAAGGAAAATTCGCGGTATGTCTTTGCTATCGAATTCTATCTTAGTCCCGTTGCAAGCGATACGTCAGTCCCGAAGTAGATGCTCTTTCAACGAACGATGACCGACACCGAACTGTACGGTAAATATTCAAACTAGTTCTTACCAATTCCTCGTCGTTTAAGGTCGCTCTCGGAACGGCGGATGTTAAGCCGGCATTCCTCTTGGTAGCTGCTATCGTCTGAGAAAAGAGAAATATTAATGTATACGGGAAAACGTATTTACGGTAGCGGGACAGGTTAAAGAAAGAAGTAAAGTGGTATAATGAAAACGAATCGAATGTTAAGACAATGGCTCGATTAAAAGAAAGAGGTGCCAGGAAAAAGAGATGCCATCGTTTTGATTAAACGATTTTCGGAGAGAAACTGTACATGATTTCCAGAAAAAAAAAGGATGTTTATTCACAATTTTGTTAAACAAGAGCAAGCAAGAAAGGAACTTTGTGATGTGAATGCGTTTAATATCTTTACTTGCTGGTCAACGCAGAAAAATTTTGTGCTTATTTACAAGTGCAGACTATCAAAGCTGAAGTAAGATTCTATGTATTTATTTACAAGTATTCGGTTTATTCATTCGGGTCATGTGCTAAAGTATTTGAAAAATATGTGAGATAGGGTATCGAGTTTTGTCATTTCGGCAGTGGAAGTAGAGAAGCTATTTTTACAAACTTGACATTCCTTCGTTCGTTTCGTCTTCGATCAGACCCGGCATCTTTTCCTAACATTGTTAACGCTTTCTTCCTCCAAGTATCAATTCTTGACGAAATCGTTAATTTCGACGATTTCGTTTAAAGCGTTACTTTTTTAAATGGCAAGAAATCGATAACGCGGATTGCAATTTCTTTGCCGCTTCTAGACGTTTCCCATGCTTGCGAATCCAATGAACAAGAAGAGAATCTACGGAAAATTGAAAGTAAAAACGATTTGATCGACGCGTTAAGCCATAATTTATCACGACGTGAAAGGATATTCGCGGCCAAAAGGAGTCTCGTTATTAGCGAATTCATCCGAGAACACAAGTTTCGTTGCCATACTCGTGGTTCACAGAAATCGTGCCGTAATTCGAGGCGTGACTCGTTGCGTATCGATGTTATTTAAAAATATAAGTTAGAAATAAAGGAACGTCGTACATAACGTAGAAGGTGATTAAGAGGCAGAAAGTCGGGCGATGATACGAAAAAACGAAAAAACGAAAAAACGAAAAAACGAAAAAACGAAAAAAGAGAAAATGGTGCAACGCCTACGCAAAAAATCTAATTAATCCAGTCAGCTTCTGATGTTCGGTAGGCATCGCAGCGTGGGTTCGTAACAAGTATACAATACGGAGATTCGAGTCGAGGATAGCTAGTCGTCGTTGGTCGCGAAGCCGCTACTGTCTACCAAACCACCTACTCGACCTAACGTCGCCAATATTTTCGAGTCCGCTTAAAGTAAATTAATTTCCCTCCTTCCAGGTTTTCTCCGTGCCCTTCGTCTCTCGTTGCCGACCGAAAGGGCAAACGCGTATTCGCGCGTTAACCGCCTTCCGTGAAATCCGCGAACGCGATCGGGAGAACCCAAAGTGGGCGAACGAGCGCGGGCACGAGTCAGCTTTCCAATGGTCCTGGAAAGAAAGAATCGTCAACGTCCCTGCCACGAGGGACACGGGTCGTCGCGCCGCGTCGATATCGACGTTCGACGTACTCTCACCTACGCGTTCTCATGCACCGCGTGGAAACGCAAGGAACCCTCTCGTGCAGCCGTCGATAGGATCTCTCCGTGCGGGTTCGCTTCCCGGAAGCGTTGACCCGGGCCCCGTTTCTCCTTCCCCCCTAGTCTGCTACGATTTTGCGTGGCAAAGGTATTTCGCTCGATACCCACGGTCATGCTCTAGCACAGGCCATTCAGGAATGCATCGAGAAGCCATCGAAGCGTGCGACCACTTCCCATTTCTCCCCATAGAATTCCGTACTCTCCTCGCGTTTACGAGCGGGAGAGAGAGGGAGGGAGGGGCCGCGCACGATTCGTCGGCCGGGACGTTGCGGCGACTTACGTTCCGCCGGCGGTGCCGGAAATGCTGGAATCTCTTAAAAGCAGGAACCAATAAGTCGAACACGACTACTAGTTCGAACACGGGGGCCGCGAATCGGAGGTGCATCAAGCGGAGGAACGAACAAAGAAACGCGCTACCATCGAGCCACGGTCGACAAACTACGGAGAAGCGAGAGACTATCCAAAAGGAGTGACAAATGTACCTCTAACCCTTAACTTGACATGCGACGTGCGAGCAAGCTTAACGAAACTTCGGTTAAAGGAGGCTTTGAGTTAGTACCTTCAAGACCTGGAGGTAGAGTTTTGAGATATTTTTTGAGAAGGTTCAGTGAGTGGTTTTTTGGTCGGGTAGATACACAGAACGGGCGCCACAGAGAACAAACAAAGAACAGCATTATATGCCGGTTAGTGTTCGCGAACCTCGCGGAACGCGAGGTCGATTAAACGCGTCGTCGTTCGCTGGTCGAAATCGGCCAAGTCGGCAAAATCCGCTCGCTCGTTCGATCTCCTTCGGCGCGGCGACTCCCCGGTGCTTCGCGTTCGCCCGTAAGGAACGCGATCGCGACGAACCAACTTCGCCGGACGGATGGAAGGGAGCTTCGGCAGAGGGAAAGGGGCAGCGGTGCCGATTCCTCGCCGGACCAGGGTGAAGGCGCCCCCCGAGGACCTCGACCGGCGCGTCGACGGGGAGCCGACCGAAAGTCGGTCCGGCCCGGCCGGAACCCGGAAGGTCGGGAGGGAGACACAACAACGAGATGTTAAACCGTCGACAGTTCACATTCAACATTTAGGGGGCGGGGGGACACCGAGCGCCAGAGGCCGAGGGTGACTCCACTCGGAGGAAGCGCGGCCGCGGCGCGCCTCCGTTCCTTCTCCTCGCTTCTCCGATCGATCTTTGCGGGCCTCGCGCGTTCGGACTGCCTCCCGATCCGACCGAGCCCTCGGCCTCTGGGTGGGAACATTCAGTTGGCGGAGTCGACGTTTCCCGCGATCATTTCCGACTTCGATGCAGGGCACTCATACGAACGGGCCGGACAAACGGGGAAAGCGGTCGAAGCGCGCGACTCGGACGTGGCCTCGTCGGTTCGGCCGGCCGCGTTGCCGGCGCTCCGGCGGTCCATTGTCTTTGGCGTTCCTCCTATGGAGGTCCCCGATCCCGTGGATATCCAAGGATCGCGTCAAATTCCCGAGAGCGTTTTTCCGGACGGCGGGGTTCCGCCGATGGAATTCCAAATATCGAGCACTTTGGACGTTCCTCGATCGGAGACGAGCGATTATGCCGAAACGAGAACGGCGGAAACCATTCGAGATATCCCAGATTTTTCGAGATACCAATTTAGTCATCGAAAGCTTATCGCCGCGCCTAAAACCGAAACCACCTTCGTGGCCCTCGATTAGCCGAGACCGTTTTGGTGTCGCGACGTGCCTTCAAATTCCGCCATCTCGGCGCGATCTCCGGAGGAGTTTCCGCGATTCTCGTGTCCGTGAGACGGCGGGTCCGAACGATACCATAGACAAAGTCCGGTAAAACGCTTTAAGTCGCTCGACCTCATAAGTCGGACAAATGGGCCACCTAATCTCCTTACACTCCGTTCGGAGAATACCGTGGTCGGGTACGTGGGGCACTTGCTGCAAGTATACGTATGAGTATCCGCAGGTACATTTCGGTGGCAGTTTCTACAAGGCGAGCCTTGCATTTTATTGGGGGGAGAAAAAAAAGAAAAAGAACTTTCCATATGGTAGTAATCCTTAAGTGCACCGATACCGACTCCATTGGGTTACGTTATCACGTAGGCAACCCCGAACGAGGTTCCGCGCTGCCGCGAGCAAAATTCAAGACTCGAGTTATAGGAACGTCTCGTAAACCTCGCATCGGAGAGCTGCCGATACTTCCAGGATAATCCTAGATTATCCCGGAGCGTGTTCCGTTCCCGCAGATACCGCCGCGCCGCATCGCGTCGAATTCTTTGCGCGACTCCGTCCAAAGTGGACCGCTAGAAGATCGAGGAACGCGATTCCGAATTTCGATTAGTACTTTTTATTCGTATTCCATTCGACGAGTACCTTCCGATCGAGCGATCGTCGATGCATCGAATGGCACCGACAAACCCTCGGTCGAAAATTTGCGAACACGGAAGCATCTCGGATGGAAGAGCGTCGCTCGCAAAGGGTTGCCCGGAATTATCCCAGCGGATCGAGACACCGACACGACACGATACAACGAAGACGTACAACGATACGGAAAAACGTCGCAAGGGTCGGTTTTAATTAATAATCGGTCCGCGGACGCAAATACGATCCAGCCAGTAGGCGAGACAAGGTGTAAAGGACGTCACCGTCCTGGGAAATAAAGAACGGAAAAGGGACTAGCGTCGATTTCGGTACGTACCAGCTCGGAGACCAGAGGAATGGACTTGCGTCTTGGACGGATGTCCGGCATGCTGTCGATGTTGCTGTAAAAAGGGTTGTCCCCTGGGTGTCTGAAACAGGGAATGGTTTTACAAATTATTCGAGTTCCCGTCCAACGGGCCGGAAGCGGGTGCATCCGTCCCGTGGATGGTACGTTGGATTCCATCGAGCCGCGGAAGGCTCGGGCGAAACCCTCCCTGTCCTCTTATCGCGCATCGAGATAACCTCGGAGGCTCCTGCCCCGGGTTGCGTTCTTAGGATCCGTCGGAGACATTCGCGGACACCAACCTCCACTTTACTCGATAACTTTGTTCGATCCCCTTCAAGGTGCAACGAGTCGAAACGAGACCCTCAGCTCGATCGAAAGAATCGAGACAAAACGTATCCGCGGCCTATATTCTTGGTTATTAATTATTATGCTAACAGGGTCTTTCCACGGGTCGTATTTAAAAGGAGTCTTCGGAACGAGTTCGCGGCCTCCTTTCGCCCCTTTTATCGAATCAGCGGAATCGTCCTTCTCGGCAGAGACCGGGACTCCCGAGTTGGTTCTTTCTTTTCTCGATTTTGAATTTTCCGGAAGCGCCAACGGAAGAGGATCCGGCTTCGGCTCGGGACGAGCGCCCGACGATAATTCTTAATCTTGCCGACTGTGAAAATTGGAAAATTCATGAGGATTTGCCGGGTGCGCATCTCCTCGCCTCCTCTTTCCGGCGCGGCGATCTCGACGTCGGGGGAGCGAGAGGGCCGGAAGCGGTCGCGAACGGGACCGGAAATTGTCGGGTCACGTTTCCCGAGGCTCTCCCTCGGGACGCGTCGGACTCGTCAGGGAGTCCTTCCAAGGACGACGGCGGAATGGTCGAACCGAGCCTTTCCGCCCTGGACGAGCAAACGATGACACGCATGTCGGTACTCACCCGTTGGCTCGTCCTCCGGATTCGCCGCCAGGTCCGCTGCCGTTCTAACAAACAAAAAAAAACGAGTTTATTCAAACAAGCTCGACAACGGTAACAAAGAAAATGGAAATCGCAGTTCCAGGGTGCGAGACGGTAACGTGTGAGTGCGCGTGTACGTGTGTGTGTGTGTGTGTGTGTGTGTGCGTGCGCGTGCGCGCGCGTAGGTACGGTTTGATCGAGCGAGCGGGACCACGGAAAAGCGCGCTCGATCGGACCGGAGCGACGGATACGAATTCCGTAAACGGTTACGAAGAAGAAAGGAAACCGAGTCCCGAAGGTTGGCACGAGAGGTGGTCGGGATCGAAAATTGACGCCGCTGTCTCCGTGTTCTCCTCCTCCCCGGACGAGATGGACGCACGCGAAGGGAACCTGCCGGCCCCTCTCGAAAGAGACTTCCTTCCTGGCGGCTCGACTCTTCTCCGTTGACCCTTGGCGTCGTCCCTCGACGGAGCGGTCCTAATTAGTCGCGGGACGTTCCTCTTTTCCTTTTCCCTTCGACGTTTGCAGGATTCTTCTTGGCTTTCGCTTCGATCTTCCTTCTCGGCTCGGCTCTCGAGGGTCCCCGCGCGTGCCAGGGGATTGGTTCGATCTCGCCGAAGCGGAAGTAAGAGAATGTATAACAGCCAGTATAAATATAGTATCACTTATTACTCGTGAATCCGTCACGATAGAGATATACGGTATAAACTTATCGATAGCGTTAACAAGTATTTCCGAGTAGAGACGACAGACCGTCGAAGCCGAACGTCGAATTCGATGTCAAGAAATAGGCTTCTAGGTTGGTACTTCTCGTCGTTGGACGAGCGAATCCTCGCCGCTCGATATCGACTGCTGTTAATCGCGAGAAACCTTCCTAGCGTTAATCTCGACATCCCGGCCGTCTCCGGGTCGGAAACCAACGGTGGGCTCGAAAATCGGATGTCCCCCCGACGGTTTTTACCCCGGGCCGTCTTCGCTCCCGCGGGACGCGAATCGATGGGTACGATCGTTACGCGTACGCGCGGCCGCGGTTACCTCGGCGTCGAATAACGCCCGACGATTTGTCGTCCCTATTTTAGAGTCGAGACTCGGCGGTGAGTCTCTCGTTTCTCTTTTTTTTTTTTTTTCTCTCAACAGTCTTGCCTAGGGTTTTTCTCCTTGCCCCATTTGTACCTGCCTCGAAGCCGACAACCAACGGAGTGTCTGATATAAAGTGACGCCAACGGAAAGTCGTCTCACCGGAAGGGATCCAGGGCTGGGCCTTGATTGGTCCTCTCGCGGTTTTGCCCTCCCAGGAGCAATGCCGACGTCGATCTTCCGGCGACTCTTTGGAATCGACTCGGTGGTCGAATTCGCATTTCAAATCGACGCGTTCTCTTTGACTCCCCTTGTTCACGGGAGATTGCAATGGAAATAATCGAATCGCGGAATGACGAATTTAATATTAACCACTGACTAGGCCACTACTCGGCCAGAAATGCAATCGAACCGCGGGTACGTTGTCTCGTATCGAGCCCCGTATACCCAAAATAGACGAGACCCGATTTTTCGAAAACAAAGAGGATTCCAAGCGTTCGATCGTGCCAACGCGCGTCATCGATGTGACTTCGATATAGCGTGAACTTTTCGGGTAATCCGTTAATCGATTTAACCTCCCAATCGTCATATGAAAAGGGTGATCCACAATTCGCCGCGGAATATGCTTTATAGAATGCGAATCTCTGAGCAACTTGCAAATTGATTATTTTCGCGGACGACGTTGCGTTTGGGAAAGAATCGAGTCAGGGACGCGACGCGGTCGTTTCGATCGTGATGTCGGAGTAAACGGTGCGCAAAACTGCTCGGGACAAAAGCTTCGTATCAAAAACGCTCATTGAATGACAAAAATGGGCAAGAAAGGCACGAGAATTTCATCCGACCAGGCATTTTCGAAATGGTATTTCATCGATCGCGAATAATCCCAGAGATATTCGTGTCCCTTCCGGGGAAAAACGCTTTCCAGGGGCCAAGAAGAATAAACGAGTGTATATATATATTTTTTTTGTTTTGCGTGTATATATATATATCATTCGCAGAGTCACTTCACGAGTGGATATTGACATGCAATACTTAACGACCAAATATACTTCCTTTCTCTTTTACCCTCCTAGGTTTACTTAACGGTTCGTCTATTAGGCCTTAATACCAACGTGGCTAACGTCTCGTGCAGTCTAACTTCGCTGGACTAGGAGCTACGTGAAAGCTATTAATGATCTTGGCTGTATTTACGATCGATATCGATGATTTTCGTCGCTTATTAATGATATGACACAATCGGACACGATGACGAACGATAATGATATGGAAGAATGATAAGAGGAGATACCGTCCTCGTACGACCTCGACCGTTTACCGGACGATCCTTTCGCGTTAACCCTTCGGTCGTCGTTGGGTCGGCGGTTGGTCGACGTTGACGGTCGAGTGCTTAAACGAGCTACTTTATTCTCTCGAAAGACTCCCTGGCTCACCGCTACCGGCAGGTTTCCGGTCCGAGCGCGCACGCGCAGCCAATTACGCGTTCCCCGAACCAGGAAGGTTCCCCTTGTACCGAGGAAGCAGGTCGCGGACGTAAAAAGAACTGTCCAGAATCTACCGGGAGCCCGGCAAAAGCCAGTGTACGTAATCGAGTCGATGTTTCACGGTTCGCCCCCTACCGCGGTGTTCCTTTCCGACGACGGACGCGTATTGCCCTGGAAAGGGAGCAACCGCGAGCGCGTTCCATCGCAACGTACCGTTGGACCCCGGACTATCTGGCCCAATCCGAGACGGTCCCGCTAACTCGCGGCGTAAAGAAAAGCTGCACCGGGAAGGAAAACGGCGGCGTAATCGGGTGCTGCGCGCGCGCGCTCCGTCCTGCGTCCGAAAACGTAGAAATGTAGAAACGTAGAAACGACGGGTGCGGCGCGCACGCGGACGATTCGTTGGCCGGGATCGCCGGATGCCAGTGGTAACGGCGAGACGAGAGGACGACCCAAGCCCTGTCCAGCCCGAGAACGCGTCGAGGGCGACTCCACTCTCCTCTGGCCCTCGGACGCGCCCGACCTCCCGATTCCCGTGGTCGAGGGGACCCTTCCCTTTCTCTCTTCCTTCATTTTGCCCGAATGTCGCGCCCTCGCCAATTTTCCATTTTTCCCCGACGCGTCAACTTTTTAATTGCCGCGAAGCTTTTAATTAATGCCCCGTTCCGGCATCCCCGTCTCCGCCATTTTGAGCCTTTTGTAACCTCTTCCCTTCTCTCCATCCCCCCGCTCCGCCCTTGCAACCTTTTGCGTCTACTTCTGTCCGGCCCTTCTCCCGATTTACTCGGTTTCGCGAAAAATAATGCTCCTCGAGCGAACGACGACCGCTCGCAAAATTAATTGACCGAACGAGTTCGGGGGGCGTCGCGGCGCCGGTGAAACGGACGGACGTTTGACCGCGCGAGCCACCTATTTAATGCGAAATGTAATTTGAGCAACGGAAACGAACAAAGGACGAACGTCGCGCTGTATCCAATGGAATCGATTCGCCCGTCTCTATCGATCGGCGATCCTTTCGAGAGAAAATCGATCTCGAAGCAGTAGCCGGAAGGCCAAGCGGAGCCCGTGTCCCCGACCCTGCGGTCGTCTCCCGTTGACGCGCCAGGGGGACTCGGGGACGCATTTATCAAGGGTTGGGACAGGGCCGAATCGTCGGTGCCTCTCTCGCTGAAGACGGGCGAAGACTCGTGCCGACTCTCCGCGGACGCTGCTACCACATCGGTATCGCTATAGTATTAATTGACACTGAGACACTACCTCGCGGTCGATCAGGCGCGTGCGTGGCACGGCAAGGGCAGCCGCGCACTCGCGATAAGGGACCGCGAGCCGCTACCGACCAGGGCGAGGGGTGCATCTTAGGCAAGTGCGGACGAGGATTCCCCCCTCGGCTCGATCTCGGATCGATCTCGAATCGGTGACCGAACGGGGAACGAAGGACCGAAGGAACGCTTCCTTCTTGCGCGGCTTTGGAAGTCCCAACGATTCGAGGAAACGGGCCGCGCGGGATTTCTTCGGATCGCGTGCGCGAGCGACGCGGTGGGCGCGACCCAACTAATCGACTACCGTAATTAGGCGCGAGCACCGTTAGTATAAAAGTGAGAAATAGGGTTTCGCTCGAAAAGAAAATACCCCTCGGGCGGCCTTCCGATGGGTTTCCCCTCCCCGAGCGCGATCCCAGCCCCGTTTCGGTGTCGGGGTATTCGATCCGGCGGAGACGATGTCGAAGCGTTCGCGTTTTTCTACGGTTCTCTCGGATCGGCTCGATAGGGAAATTCCAACGTTTCCACGGCGGCTTTGTACGGCTACCGATTGGACGTTCAATTCATTTATGCGACCCCATGCACGAGAAAAAGTTAATCGAGCCGTGGAATCCCCCGAGAGGGACGATTCGACTACCCCTCGAGAATTTTCCCTCTTCGTTGCGGATTTCTCCGAAAAATCCGCCCGAAAGTCGAGCGACCGCTGTTTCCATCGGTTCGTTTCGTCGCGGCTCGAAAACCATTCGATGGGCTGGCTCCCGAATTTCGCAGACAGGACGAAAGTACGATTAAATCCGCCAATAATTTCCGGGCGTTTCGCGTTTCTTCGCTCACCCGATAAAAGGTCGAATGCCTCGCTGCAAAGGAGTCGACCATTAGGGCGCTTTACGAATAAAATTGCGAAGCCCCTTTTAGCCCCTTTTAGCCCTTCTCCGCCCCTCTCGTTTACCGATCCAGCCGAAATTCAGAAGAATTCCCCTGGTCGAGCTTTCCGCCCGATTCCGGTTCAACTCCCGAACTGGATCAAATCGGTAGACGGACGATCGTCGGCCGAGATCTTAAGCCGCATTTCGACGTCCTCGAGGCTCGAATTTCGAGGCTATATTTGATCAATCATTTGCAAAGAAAGGCAACGATCTTGAGAAGAAAAGAGAAAGAACGGCATACAGAAGACGAGCGGTGAAGCCGTCCTCCTGGAAGATAAATAAGGAATTTGAATTCCATGAATAATAATTGCCCCCGCGATAATGGGCTCGAGAGGGGCCCCCGCCCCTTTGCGTTTGACTCGGTCTCCGAGCTCCTTGAATTTCAAGCGGACCTCGAGCGCGTTTATTCCTCCCCGTCGATGTAAGAATCTCCTTCCAGAATTTCGCCCGGGAGTTCCTCGGTTGCGATTTCTGCGCCCTTCGGCCAACGCCCTCGACTCGTAAGGTCGGAGATCGTCCCCGCCGGACGTCCCGACGCGCTCGGACCAACTCGTTCCTTCGCGGAAGCGCGTTGTTCACCGTCGGGGCTTTTCCCGATCGTTTCATCGCGCAGGAGAACCTTACGCAGGCGGATACGATTGCCGTGCCGAGTCTCGGTAGAAGCGGAAGGTGCCACTCTTAAATGCTAACACCGAAACGCGTAGGCGGTAGCGACGACGCGCTGTCGCGAAACTTTAAATACGGAAGCGAGTACGCATCGACGACGATCGATAGCGTCTCCGAGGACTCCAGCCGTTACGTCGCGAGGGAGATTCGATTTGGAGCTCGTATCCTTTTCCCCGACCTCCGGGTCCGGAACGAGTCCGGAACGAGTCCGGAACGAGTCCGCGTCCAGGCGATGCCGGGGCTCGGACCGTCGCCCTGCCCTGAAGTGTAAGAGTCTCCGCCCCTGTCGCGTTTTTCGGCAGTTTCGATGGTACCGTCGAGTTCCCCCGAACCCTGCACACACGGGGGAAGGACCCACGGGACGGGGCGACGACGTTTACTTTAACGTCAGCCGCACGTTTTGGGGAGCGGCTAGAGGAAAAAGCGGGACGTTCGCATTAGCGAGACTCGTTACGGATTCACCCTCGGCAAGAACGGCCCACGAAAAATTGCCGGGGTTTCGTCGACGCGACCTCCCCTTCGACCTCGTCGGTCCGACGCAATTCTACGGATTATACAAACCGAATAAATTTTGCTTTATCCTCCAAAGGGCTCCGCTCTCTCTCTTTCGAATTTCATATTAGTTCCAGAGTTTCGCTTTACGCGTCGATCGCCGATGCTCCGTAACGGCCTTCGCTCCTCCCTTGAAAACCCGCAGGGAAGTTCATATAAATCAGGGATGATTCGTAAATGCGGTTTCGATGTACTCACGATAGAGAGTATCTTCGTAGCGAAGATGCCGCGCGTTCTCGAATTTCCCCGGCGCTATAGGTCCAAAGACCGTAAAACCGCCCCAAAGATTCGATTCCGGCCACGAGATCTCGCGACGGCGATTCTTTTACGGTTCGGTGTAGGATCTCCGAACGACGAAAGCGAACGAACGTTTAAGGGCCCGGGTAATCGTTTCGTCTGCGGTGAGACGCGCGAATGCTCGGCAGTCTCCCGAAAACGATCTTCCCTGCAAAGCGCGTTTAATCGTAAAGCACCCTTTAATTATACGTTACACTACGAGCTTCTCCTCGACCTACGGCTGGGAAGGACGCGGACGTTCCTCCCGGGTCGAAGCTCGACTTTTGGAGATCCAACGGGCGCTCGTCCACGTCCCAATCGTCGTCGTCGACCCCTCTTACTCCGAGTATCGCTCGCACGATCGGCGTCAATGGCGTCGTTCGAAATTGACCGTTGGCCGGAGCGCGACTCGACTTCCACCCTGGGTGGAAGCGAGGTCGGCAGCGGGGTCCTCCTCTCCCGGCGTCGGGCCTCAGACCGCGCGAGCGGGGAAGCAGGGGACGCACCGATAGAAGAGGACTCCGAGGCGAGATCAGGACCTCGGCCAGCCGAACCTCGAGTACGCTTTACACAGGCTCTCGTGTCCTCACTTGATCATGATACTCACAGCCGTCGGGGCCTGAGCGATGGCGGCGTCCTTGGCGTCCTCGACCTCCTTGAGCTTTTCCTCGGCTTTGCGCTCCTTCAGAGCCTTGAGCAACTTCCACTTGGAGCCCGGAGGTCCGGGGCTGATCTGACCGTCCTTGAGAGTGGCGTCGGAGCTCCCGCAGGACGAGGAGTCGATCTTGATTCTGGGCAGGCTGAGAGTGGTGTTGCCGGTCTCGGCGCTGTCGGCGCCTTCCCGCTCGCCCTCGAGCACGGTGCTCTCCGAGCCCCAGGTCCCGGGGATGCTGACCGACACCTCGCTCGGAGGGACGCTCACGCTCCCTTCGCGAGAGAGGGAGTCCGAGCCCTGCAGGACCCTCTCGCCCTGCCTCAGGGTGGACCCGCTGGAGCTGCGGCGAGACCGCGCCTCGTTCGGGCCCTCTTCCCCGCCGACTCCGTGCTCCTCCCCCCCCACCGGCTCCTCTTCCTCTCCGTCGTCCTCCTCCTCTTCTTCCTCCGCCTCCTCCTCGTCCGTGGACTGGCCCGGACTGTCGGGGCCGGAGGTCTCCCCGGAGGAGCCCTCCTCCGTCTGGAGGGCCCGCTCCTCCCTCTTCGCGTCCTCGGCGTGCGCCCACGTGTGGTAATCCGTCACCCTGGCAAAGAGGGTCTCCACGCTTTCGGCGTCCTTCTTCTTGGGAATGGGTTTCTCGTCGCGGTATCTCTTGTCGAGGTCGCCGGAGCTCCTTTTGCCGTGCGGACTCTCGCCGGTCTTGGTGGCGCGGGGTCGATCCTCCTTCTCCGCGGGAGCGGCCTCCTCGGTCCTAGGCTTGGCCTTGAGTCGCAGTTCCCTCAGGACGAAGGACATTCGCTCCTTGACGTCCTCGCCCGGCTGGGAGGGCTCGGCCTCCTCGGGCTCCTCCACCAGGATCTCCCCCATCTCGCTCTCGATCTGAGTTTGTCGCTCCAGCTCCTCCAGCTTCCTCAGCTCGTAGCAGTACCATTCGTCCTCGGAGTCGATCGAGTCCTCGGTGCTCTGCCTCCTCGACGAGACCCGGGAGGTACTTCTGTGGGAGTGCGTGCTGCGGTTGTCCTCGTCGCCCTCCCCCGTCCGTCCCGCCCACGGGATGTCCAGGGACTGCTGATGGCGCGGTAGGAACCTGCTCCCGGAGAGGGGGTATCCCCTCGCGCTCGACGCCGACGGACTTCCCTCGGAAGGCGGCGCCTCCTCGGATATGCTGGTCACCAGCTCGGGCAGCCTTCCGGTCTTCTCGCTCTTCTCCGAGACGGCGTCCTCGGGGAATTCCGCCGTCTCCGAGGACGTCGGAGCGCCGTCGTCGTCGGACCTCTTCTCCGTCGTCGAGTCCTCGGCGATCGGCTGCTCGTCGGAAACCGTCGACGACTGTCTCTGTCGATACTTCCCCAACGCTCTAGAGACCGCGAACTCCATGCTTGCTCCGCCCATTAGAGTAACGGGCGGCAGTTTCGGGGCCTTCTCGTTGGGCGCTTCGTCGGAGCTCCCGGTGGACCGCTTGATGTCCCCTACCGTGGCGAAGATGGAGGAACCTCCGGAACCGGAACCCGTGCTTTTCCCGGAAGCCTCCTCTTCGGCCGCCGCCACGAGATCCGAAAACTCGTGCTCGCTCCCCTCGGGTTTCCGCTCCTTCGACCCGGCTTCCTGGGTCACTTGCTGCTGCAACTGCTCCTGGTGCAGCTGGATTTGCTGTTGCAACGCCTGTTGTTGCTGCTGGAGACTCTGTTGCTGTTGCAACAGGTACTCTTTGTGCTGCTGCTGGTGCTGCTGCTGGTGCTGCTGCTGCGGCTGTTGCTGAGCTTGAATTTGCTGCGGAGGCGGCTTCCTTTTGCCGCTGCTGGTCTTTACTTTGGCAAAGAACGGAGGTTGTTGGTCCTGGTTCGCGTCCGACATGACGCTGTCCTCGTCCTCGGACAATCCGCTCTGCCTGCCGCTACTCCACTCGGTCTCGGATTGCTCCGGATCCGACAGGGACTGAGACTGGTGACTTTTACGTTTTGCCTTTTGCAGGATCCCGGAGACCGTCGAAACGAGCGTGTGTTTCTTCTTTTTCCGTAGGGCCTGGGTCCTGCCCCGTCCCCTGGTGCCGGACATATCCACCGACGTTCTTTGCTGAGGCACCGCTTCCTGAGGGGCATCCAGATCCTCTCGCCTTACGCCCCCCGGGAGGGATTGGCTCCTGTGCCGTTTACTCAAATGCAAGTCCGGGAGCCAACTACTCATGGAGCTCATCGCGTTTTTTAGAGACGAACCGCGTCTAACTTTCTTCGTCAACTTGGCTTCTTCGTGGTCTTTAATGTCGGCGGATATGCTGATGTAGCCCGATTGCGAGACTATAACGCTCGAGGCATCAAAGTATTCGGTCTGTTGCAGCTGAGACTGCTCCGAGGGAATTCTCCCGCTCTCGTGATCCTGAATGTACTGGTGCTCCCTTTGCCATTGCCTTTGAAACTCGTCCGTCAGCTGAGCGCTTTCGGAATGCGTGAGCAGCTGGCCGTACGGCTGATACTGTTGCTGGTACGTCTGAGGATAGTTCTGATTGGCGTAGGTATGATATTGCTGAGCCTGATAGGCCGGAGGCTGGGGATATCTCCTGTCGGTGTAAGGACTCTGCGAATAGCTTCCGTCGGAGGTGAGCGACCTGATGCTAGAGGAGGTCGAGTCGTGGGGGATCTGACTCTCCATGGAGTTGAGCCAGGAACTCTCGGTGGTCTCGGTGCGCGGGAGGTTCGCGCTCGTCGGGTAGTACGAGAGAGCGTCGGTGATGTTTCCGGTGGGGAACATGGTGCGGTACATCGCGTTTTTATAGCCCTCGTGATTGGACATCCCCTCTCCGCAAGACAAGGCCCTGAGCGGCTTTTTGGCATGCGACGACATGACGCTCGCCGGCATCATTGCCTCGGTGTACTGCAGCGCGGCCACGTTCTCCTGGAAACCGGAGTACCTGTCGGTGGTCTCGGGGTAGTACCCGGAGGACACGTTTCTCCAGCCGTAGGCCCCGGAGCCGCTGGTGTAGACGCTCGTGATGACTTGCTGCCGGTTGCTTCCGGCCACCGAGTAGATGGCCGGCTGTTCCGACCGATAGACGTAGTCCGGGGCGGGGTCGGTGGGCACGGCGTCGTAGGCGTGTTGCAGGCTCTGCTGGCGCAGCCGTTTCTTTGGACTTTGACAGGCCGCCACGCTGGGAGCCGGCGGGGGGACGAAGCCGTACTCGTCCTTGGCGGCCGCCAACTCCATGGCCGGGAACGCCGAGAGGTGGTTGGCCACGGTGGCGGGCGCCCCCGCGGCGGCGGCAGCGGCGGCGGCGGCGGCGGCGGCGAACGCGTCCCTCCCCTCGGGAGTGTCGTAGAGCGGTTCCTGAGCGACGAAGGCGACGTCGGTCTCGGGCAGCGGCGGGATCGGACTGGCGGATCTCGGAGCCTGGGGCGCGGGAATCAGCGGAGCCCTCGCATGGTCCAGAGAGTACGACGTCAGGAGTTTCCCGATCGAGCTCTTCGGGGACCCCGGGGACTTGTCCAGGCTGCTCCAGCCACTCATCGAGGACAGTCCCGAGTCCGACTTGGCCGCGACGATGTTGGCGCTCCCGGCCTTGCCGAGGTGCTTCGGCGAGATCTTGGGGGATTTCGGGGAATGCGGGGTCCTGGGACTGAGGCGACCCTGCTCCATCGAGACGATCTTCTCGGCGCTTCTCAGGAAGCCCGGACTCTGGGCCCTCTTCGCCTCGGGGTCTCTGGCCTCGGAGCCGGCCATCAGAAAGCTCTCGCCGGTGTCCCTGGTGTCCTTGGGTGCCGGCGGCGGCGGGGAACTCGGGGAAGGGCTCGGCGGAGTCCTGCTCTCGGGAAAGTCGAGGCCCGGCCTCGCGCCGCCGCCGAAGTATCCGTCCTGCCGGGTCCGGAGGCTCTGGACGCTGTGGACGCTGTGGACCGATAGCGTCGGGGAGGGAATCTTGTCGGCCGTGGGGCCGTAGACGGTCGGCGAGGCGCAAGTCACCGCGGCGAAGCTCTCCACCATGAGGTCCGTCAGCTCCTTGTTCTCGGCGTAGCCCTTGGCAAAGCTACCGACGTCGATGGGCAGCTGGATCACCGGCTCCGCGTCCTTCTCCAGGAGGCCGCCGGCGAAGCCCAGCCGGGACGGCGCGTAGCTCGCGGCGGCGGACTCGAGGTTGGTCCTCGGCGCCGAGGTCGGCCTGGGGGAGGCGGATCGCGCCGCGAAGTCGCCGTCCGTTGCGAGGCCGCTGTCCGTGCTCACCCTGGAGACCGAGCGACCCGTCGAGCTCGGACTCTTCGAGTAGGTCCAATTGTCCACGTCCGTCTCCGCGTAGATCTTCCGCAACTGCTCGTCGATGCTGCTGGCCTCCTCGGCCAGCTTGGCCTCGGCCTCGCTCGAGTATTGACGTTTCGGCGACTCCATCAGCCTGGTCTGCAGTTCCACCAAGTTCTGCGAGTCCTTTTGCAACTTGCTCGTCAGTCTGTCCAATTCGTCGAGTTTCTCCAGAGCCACTTGGTCGATGGAGCTCAGTCTGGAGAGCTGCGCCAAGTCCTGTTCGCTGATGCACGGCGTGTTCCCACGATAACTCTTGTAGTCGGCCGCACTGAAGACCTCCCCCGCGTCCTCGTCCTCCGGGGCCAGCCCGTCGCTCGTCGCCCGGGCCAGGTCCTCCGCCTCCGGCCCCGGGGCAGGGCTGGTCTCCTCCGGGTCCTCCCGCTCCTTCCCGGGCCCCTTCTTCGAGCCCGCCTTGGCCTCCCCCTCCTTCCTGCCGTTGGCGTCCTCCACCTCCTCGGCTTCCTCCCAAATCATGCCCAGCTGGGAGGTCGGCCTGGACGTGTCCCCGCAAATCAGATCCTCGCGGTAGGCGTTGTTCAAGCTCCTGTAGAAGGCCTCGTCCGGGGCGTTGACCTCCTCCTCCAGAGTCTCCAAGGTCTCCAGATTTCGAAGGTTCCTATGCGCGTCGGTCGCCCCAGCCGCCGCGGCGATGCCGTCCTGCGCCATACCGTGCATCCTGGCCATCTCCTGATGCGCCAGGGCGTCCCTCAGGACTTGGGCATCCTCCATCCCCATGGCCGCGCCCAGACTCTTAGCAACGTCGTCGAGCTCCGTGACGGAGCCGTGCCGACCGGCCAGGGTCTCCTCGACCGCCGTCGCGGCCTCGCCGGCGTGCCCTCCGCTGGCGTAGAACTCGATCAGCTGGCTGATGACGGTCTGCTGCTCGTAGAGCAGGCCTTCCAGCTTCTCCAGCCTCTCCCACATCTTGATGGACTCCTGGCTTAGCAGGTCCAGCGCTCGCCACGCGTACTTGAGCTCCGTCTCCAGGATGTTCAGCCTCGTTCCCAGCCGTTCCATGTAGTCGCTGATGATGTAGTCGATGTTCTCGTCCCCGGTGACCCCGTACGCCGGCAGGGCCGGAGAGCGGGATCTGGGGCTTCCGGCCGCGGGGCCCCCCACCTTCGTCGACTCCATCCTCTTCTCCGACTCGGCGAGCTCGAAGCCTCTTCCCGATCGAACCGATCAAGCCTCGACCTCGGCCGGTGTCCTCGCCTTGGGCTGGCCGCGTTCGTCGCACTCCTCACTGTCCCGATCCCTCGATTTCCCGATGCACTGCGCTTCCTGCGACCCGAGCACTTCCTCGTCCTGCCTCTCATCCATGTTCCCAGATCGAGTCCGGATCCGACTCGCGGTTTCTGTCTCTGTCTCCGTTCGACCGATCGCTTCCCGACCAAACCCGCTTAGTTCGAAACGCGCCTCGCGCGTCGGTCACTTTTCCCCGGCGAGGCGACCTCGCCTTCGTCGGGTCCCATCGTTTTATCTAGATTCTAACGTTCTACTACTTCCGATGGGCGTTCATCCCGCCACGGCAATCTGAAAGCAAAGCGAAGATTCGTTCGCCGGGGTTAACGGCGGCGAACGTCGGCCGTTCCTCCCTTGCCGCCGGTCAGCTCCCGCCGTTCGATCGCTCCGAACGTCGGGAATTGACGCGGGACCCCGATGTCGCCGAACAGTTTCCGTCAAAAGGGCGCGTTTGGATGGCTCTCCTGACACGACGACCTAATCTCCCCGAACGGGCCTCTCCTCCGGTGATTACTCGAGCGTGCACGGATTCGGACCGTCGACTCTCATTTACGCGAACCCCGAACGACGACGGGAAGAAATTCCTTCCTTCTGGATCGAGCCTCCCGTGGGAAGATGATTAAAAGTTATCGCGCGGAGTTACGATCGCATTTATATCCCCGGGGAAGAGTAGCGTTGCGCGCTTCCGGGACGCGAGACGAGCGGCTCGGCGCGGTTAATGCGATGTCGCCGAGAAGACGAGCGGAAGACCCAAAATATGGAGATGTTCCAGAAATCGCCGATATTCTTCCGCTCGATTGAGTCGGCCCGTGTCGGCCCGCCCGGATATTTCGCGCCATTCCCATCGGGCCTCTTCGACTCGATCAAACGGGACGATTCGCTACGGAAATATCGAGGGGCGCGATGCGGGAAAGGGTCCTCGGATTTCTGCCCTTCGCCAAATGTATTTTCGATAATCCGAAGACACCCACCGTTCGGATTAAAGGCGATGTACGTTTTCCGCGACAGGGACGTCGCTATCCGAGGCGTCGCAGGATCCTGCCAAAGGTTTTTCGACGTCGAACGATCCGTTACCGGTCGACGGCTGGTCGTCGATGACTCGCTCCACCGGAAAGTGGAATTAGGAAGGGAAAAAGAAACCACGAGAAATTTCTGCAGTCACGTCGCGACCCCGAAGACTTTCCCACGACGTTGCCGCGAACCCGGGAAAACTCCTTAAAGCGGAAGCGAGGCCGGCGCACTGGCAGGGCTTCGCCGTGCTCGATCGAACCGAAGCTGGAATTAACGCGGACGCGTATTTTAACACCGTTAAGTCCCTCGTGCAGTTTCCACGAGCAGTCGCTCGGAAGGAACTAACATGGCGCGAATTCGCTCCGAGCCGAAGAAACCAAACTCGGATAGTCCGCGTACGTCCTTCTCCCTGGACCGCTGACCAATTTCTCAAAAACTCCTGAATCGATTTTTCTCAAATATATGGTATGTTCGGTACACTTATTGGTCTCGCCCTAACTAGAATAATTGTGATATCTGTCCTAGTTTTTTTTAGCAAGCTTAAAAAATCGGAAGTAAATTTTCAATATTTGCATTTGACCCGAGTTTCGGCTATAGATACGATTGCCCGGCATGTCCGGTTGGAGAAAGAAAGGAGAACCGCTCCGTAAGTACAAAAACCTGCAAATTCGCGGACTCGAGTAAGCACCGTTGGAGCTTGGCTTCATCTTCGAGGATAAGGAATCGAGGAATTCAGTTCCCGACTCGCCGACTAGATTTCCGCGATCTCGAATGGACCGATCGGAGATGAAAAGCCGAGAGAGCCCACTCGAGCGCTAACCCCCTGGAACTCGTAAACGAGCCGGAAGACCGTCCCCCTCCCCGTGATTCCGAAAAGGTGGATCGTCGGCGGAGCACTGTATTTCACTCGAGTGGTCCGAGGGTTGCGGCGGCTCCGGAGCAACGTTCGGGGATTCGAGGCGCGAGTCGACCGACGCCACGGGACGAACGTTGCGTAGTTATCGATCGGCGTGCCACGACGAAACGGAGTCGACCGAGTTTATTTTCGTCAGCCACCGGGAGCAGTTCGGCGATCCGTGCTTCCGCGGGATTAATAAGGGGAAAGCGGCAATTTTTATCTGGTAATGTTTTCACGCGCGCGATAGGAAACGCGCCGTCGAATACGTTGCTCCTCTACCTTCGTGAAAACGATCCAGTCCCGCAGAAGCCAGGCAATTTTTCAGCCAACCAACGGGTTCGGGCATCGTTCTCTCGCATGACGCGATCGAAGGGCAAACGGAGCCTCTAATCGATCCGATTAACTTTATCGACAGGGGATACACCCGGGAGCGTGTCCCGAAAGATCGATGGGAGATCGGAGACACCCCGGGGGAGATGCCGGGAAACCCATCTCGTCCCCGTCCGCGCTCCCCGAGGGGGAAAGAGCTCGGGGACGGCGCTGGGTTCCGTAGGTTGTAGGTCGGTAGGTCGTTGGGTTTCGCGGGAACTTCTTCGTTTCGGAGGACCCTCGCCCCTCGGCCGCTCCCTCTTTAACGGGCGATTAGAGTTTCGACGCGATCGTCCCGACGAACCTCGGGGCTCCGAGAAATCCGGTATCGCGCGCAAACGCGACGTTTCTTTCCCTCCGCGGTAATCGATTTCACCTTCCCCGCGTATTTCCATTAAAGATGGAGAATTCCGTATATGCCAGGTCGTTTCCATCGAAGACCGGGTCCCTCGCTCCACTTTCCAATAAAGTTCAGAGCCCCCGGTGGGTCCGCGACGCGGCGTCACTTTGTCTTCGCTTTGCCAAAGCAAATCTCCATCGCCCCTCTCCGCTTTGTCCCTTTTGCCCTCCCCTTTGTCCCGCAGTCGAAACATTAATACTTCCCTGTGAAGTGCGCTCGCAAAGAAGTACCACCGAAACGATTTAGCATCCCTATAGATATCTCTTTAGCGAGTTACGTCCCGAGCGGTTTTTCGTCCCTCGCAGAGAAACGGATTCCCGTCTGGAAAAAGTTGGCTCGCGAACCGTACAACCGTATACTTTTGAAAAGGAATCGAGAGCTCCGATCGTCTCACCGTCCGTCCAAGGGCTGAACCGGAGTCGACGTTCGTCCCGGTATTCTCCCGCTCTCCTCCTTCGGTCGCGACCACCACCCCGACGACTCGAACGTCCGAGTATCCAGACCCGATTACCCGCGGAATCTTCGATTCGTCGGGAATCGGGAATCTCTCGACGAAAGTGCCGAAGCCCGGCGTAAGCTCCGGCATCGATGCATACGAGACGGCGAGAGTCCCGAGGCAGCAAACGCGGTACTTTGCTCGGCCTTTATTCCCTTCCGCCTCTTCGCCTCCTTCGGCCGAAAGCCACGGGAATTTATGCGAGAAACCAGGCCCGGGGAAGATAGCGCCGACGGGGAAAGCAGGTTTCCCGGAAAAATCCGAGCTCTCGGATCGTGGGATACGCCGAGAACACGCGG
This sequence comes from Orussus abietinus, assembly GCF_000612105.2. Taxonomy (NCBI): domain Eukaryota; kingdom Metazoa; phylum Arthropoda; class Insecta; order Hymenoptera; family Orussidae; genus Orussus; species Orussus abietinus. The sequence continues at coordinate 3,858,885 of NW_019396012.1, forward strand.
CGTCCGCCCCGACCCCAACGCAGTCCCGGATAGTCCCGGATAGTCCCGGATAGTCCCGGATAGTCCCGGATAGTCCCGGATAGTCCCGGGTTCGCGACCCGGCTTTCACTCGCAGCCTCGGGATCAATATTCGCCGACCCTCCGAAACCGCGACCGAGTCCGCCCCCCTCGACCCTCCTCCTTCCCGAGGATCTCCCGATCCTTCCCGTTTGACGGCACCTTTTTACGGGCGCGGACGACGCCCGTCCGCGATCAAATCCTAAGAAACGGAGCAGGTCCCGGCTGCGTTTTTTGAGGGCCCGCACGGTCCTCCGGGAACAACCGGCGAGAAATGGGACAGAGCGCGATCGATCCCCGCTCCCTCTTCCACCCCCGAGGTCCCGAGGACTCCGATTCGGCCGCCTCGGAGATTTTCCGGGTGCTTCGCGTCTCTCGTGTCCCTCGTCGACCCTCGAGGGCGACGCTCGTCCTTTTCGGTCGACGAGCGAACGGACTCGCAGCGCGGAGAAAATCGAGCCACCGCCGGAGCGCCATTCCGTTCGTCGGGGGACGATGGGTTTTATTTCTGGTTAGGATTCTCGGCAGCCGCTACAAAAGCGAGCGCAGTGGCATCGTTTCCCTTTCAGCGCTCGCCGCTAGCGTCGCCGAGGAGCGCCTCCTCTTTTCAGCCGCCGCGGCCATCTCGAAAGTCCTCTTTCCTTTATGCCCGAGCGTCGAGTCGAGACCGACACGACCCGGTACGGGGTCGATCCCTATTGTCGTTAAATAGGGGACAAAAATTGATAAGGTACAAAGGAGACGTCCTTTCGGAATCGAACCGACGCTAACGTCCGTTTCTTCCTCCATTCGGTGGGCGTCCTCCTCGCGCAAAACTTGCCACCCGTTGCGGTCCAACTCGGGAGACGTCGCGGCAAACCTCAATTAATTCCGACCGAACGTCCCGACCTCCTCGCGGCTGCACGCCGATTCCCGAAATTTGGACCGCTTCCAATTTACTCCGAGCCTCTTTCTCTCTGGCGCTTTCTCCCGCCGGCCTAATCCCGATTCCGGCGCGGTGGAATTTCAGTCCCGGTCCCGACTTTCGGCTTTGCGTGGGAGCGCGAACGAGGCAAGGGATCGAGGGATCGACGGGTTCGAGTCTTCGGATGTCCCGAAGAGAAGAGGAACGAGCTAGGGCTTCGGAGTACCGGAATCCCCCTGCGGGATAAGAGCGAAGGACCTTGCACTGGGATCGGAGTCACGGGAGGGGGGACTCTTTCTTACTTTCTCGGATCTACTTCCCCTCCGCGGCCCTCGGCTCCGGCGAATCCCATCGAGCCGGAGATCCTCGCGAGGAGCGGGAGGAACGACGGGTGGGAAGCTCGTCGTCCGAATCTGGTCGGCGCAAACGAGTCGTCGATCGAGTCAAGATAACGAATGCCCGGACCGTTTCCGCATCCTGCGGGACGTTCTCCGGCGTTCCGGAAGCGGGAAAGAAGCGGAAGGTCGGGTCTCGGTCAGGGCGCGGTCCGTCGAGGTAACGAGTCGGCTGGACTCGAGCCAGCGGGGCCGACACGGGTTGCGCTCCCTCGCCTTCCCTTCCGCGACCTCACGCCGGAGGTCTTTTTCGCTCCGTTTCCGCGCCGAAATCTTTCCGCGAACGACGCGTCGCGCGAGCGCTTTCGAGGTCGGCTCGTAAATCGGGTGCAGCCGCTATCCCGTCGTTACCATTCGGGACGTTCCTCGAAACGCCAGTTTCCCTTTCCTGATGGCTCGAAAACAAAGATTTCCAAAGATTTATCGCCGTATCGCGGTATGCCCGACCCCGGCCCGTTTCGTTTTTCGCGGCCGCGAGGCGAAGGCCGCAATTTCGCCCTTCCCCGAAGCGTTCCGGACTCTTTCTCGGCTCCTTTCGAAGTTTTCTCATTTCGGAGCTCTCTTTCGCGGGAGCGTTCGTTTCCGCGAAATCCTCGATCCACCAGCTTCGACCGTCTCGCGAGCGCCGGATCCGTACTTTCCGGGGGAAGTACCGTTCGTAACCTCTTTTCGCGAGCAACGTGCATCCGACGTGCAGCCGTTTCGACCGAGTGACATAAAAGCTTCCACCCATCCCGGGCGACGGTCCCCCCGTCAAAGCGAGGCGCGGTTGCGGCGGAGCTTTCCAAATCCGGAAGACCGCCTCGAGAACGACGTCGGGGGTCGAAGGCCGCGAGCGAATCCGCAGATTCGTCGAAGGGCCGTCGCGTCGGTCGAGAGGGATTTTGCCACGGGACGAAACGGTCGCAAAGGCGAGGACGACTTTAAATCGAGCGTCCCGAGAACTTCGAAGGGTCGCCTTTAAGGCGCGGTCCGGCCCGACACGGCCTGCGCTTCTCGGTGCTTTCCGACGCGGCTGCGTCAAACGCGAGCCGCAGTTCCAGCTGCAATTAAAGCGGAACGTAGCGGCGCCTAACGAGGCGACTGCGTCTCGAGCATACCGACCGGGATTCGCCTCGGTCCCGTCCGGGCCGATCGCGGCCACGCTCTCTCCAGAGCGGACGGATGGATTTCTGACGGCGAACGGGACGACGGGGCAAGGTAATCGAATCGGGATTGGAGGAGACGGCTGCGTTCGAGGGGGCGATCGCCCCGTCGGCGTCGCCCGAAAGTCGGAATCCGCGAGTCTTCGACCCGTCCCGGTCCCGGCCGGCTCGATTATTCCCGTCGAGGCCAATCTCGGTCGGCTTCCGATTGGCGCGCGGGTGCTGTCGATAAGGATCAACGCTCGTTGCTCCGGGTTCCTCTCTCTCCCTCTCGGTCGAGAGGGAGAGAGAGTCGGAAGCCGAAGGTGGGAGGGACCGACCTCGGCGCCATCGGGTCAAGAGAAATTGCCGGCACGAAGCCCCCGTAATACCGAATAACGAATCCGACAAACAAGGGGAGAGTGAGAAAGAGACGGACCGACGGCGGTCGCGGGTCCGGAGGCAGGAGAGGGGAAGGGACTCCCTAATTAATCGTTTCCATTTCTGGGTCCGATTCGCTGACCAAGAGCCCGCGGAATCGGAATAATTCAGCTCCGATCAAACGGGCCTGTAGCCCTTCGAGAGAGAAGCAAATACCGGGGAACGAGCCACTCTGGACCCTCGCGAGAACACCGCCAGGTCCCCGGCCAACTCTCGACCGCGTCGGAGCGGGACCCGCACGAGCAGCTAGTGCATCTTCGACGGACGCTCACGCTTTCGCGCTCCGTCTCAATTTCTTGCGATACCACCTGTCGCGGCACCGCGCCGTTCCCCGAGCAGCGTCCCACATTTCGCTCGTCAAATATGTACCAAGAGCCGAAATAACGCTCGTTCCGACAAGATCGAATCGAGACAACGACCGAAGGAGCCCGAAGAGCTCCGGCAAGACCGTCGCGGATGCGCCGAGAAGCTCATAAACGAACGCGACGGGAACGAAACTAACGCAAAATCCATCAGGCCACGCGGGCACCGGGCCGACGGATTCCGTCGGCGGTCGCAACGGAATCGAAAGGGTCGGCGAAAGGAAACGCCGACGATGGCGCAATTTTTCGGCGCAGGGCGCGAGACGCCCGCTCTCTTCTACGCTAGTTCCAGGGGTCGGGAGGAACTCGTAGCCGCCGACTAATTAATGATTTTCTCAAAGTTTCTTCCGCCTACCCCCTTCTTTGCCGCGGTCCAGCGCAACCGGGCGAAACTAACCTCGTAATTTTCGCGCGACCTCGAGCTCCGAGATCTCCCCGGTACTTCCCGACGTCGTTAAGCAGCGCTCCTTAAAGAGAAAACTCTTCCCCGGTTTCCAAGAATCTCCCATTCGGCGCGAAAACGGAGGTCGGAGGTCGCGATTTCGGGGATTCGTCCTCGCCGCTCCGCCGGAAATCGCGACCGATTGCCCGACTCCCAGGGAGAAGGAAATACCCCGCGACAACGGATATTCCATTTCCCTGATTTTGACGATCGGCTCGGCCCGACGTTAAACGTGCCACGGTTGCTTTTTACGAGTTGCCGCCCCCTATCGTAGGACCTTTCGATCAATTGCGCCTTTACCTTGGCTTAACCTTGCATTCGAGGGGCGGAGGATAAAAATCCGGGATTAATCGCATCGGCGACGCGACCCAAAATCTGGACGGTCACGACACGCGGCCACGAGCGATGGCGACTCGTGATTCCCGACACGCCAAAGGACCTTTCCCGCTGCGACTGCTCGAAGCGGGAGCGTTCGACAATTCCCGTCGCGAGAGGAACCCCTCCGGGCTCGGGCGCGCCGTTGCCCCCGAGACCGGGTCAAGAGGAGTCAACGACTTTGGACCTCTCCGGCATCGATTGCAAATATTTCGAGCCCGATCCGGTCCCCGAGGGGTGGCGGTCCGAGAGGAGCCGTCAACAAGTGTCTTGGCACCGACTCGACTCCGGACTGGCTCGGCGGTCACGGCCATCGGGAGCGGCCGCGGCCCGTCCTCGGCGGAGCGACGACGGCCGCGGAGGCCGAGGAGGCGATCGATCGCCCGGAGCGCGCGAGGAGTGGCGAACAAAGACGCGAGGGGCACCGCGTGCTCGGCCGAGGTGGAGATCGCCGATAAGGGGGGCTCTCGCGTTATTTTTGCGCGTCAGGGAGATGGAAACTGCTCGGCGGCCGATCGGGGCCGATCTCGCGCGTCCTTCGAGGACCTTACCTCGGCGCCGGGCTCGCGACCGAAACCCGAGTTTTTCTCTTCGGTTCTCGTCGGCTCCGGGGTTCCTCTCTTCCTTAGCTTTTCCACTCGCGCACTCGAGTCGCGGCGGAAGCGGCGGCTCGGGTCTACTCCCGACCGCCGGTCGACGCTCCGGTCGACGCTCCGGTCGACGCTCCGGTCGACGCTCCGGTCGGTGGTCGTCGCAACGAGGCAGACCGAGTCCCGCGAATCTCGTCGGCCACGGGTCGCGTTTTCGAGCGGCCTTTCTGGCGGCCTCTCCTCGCCTCGCTCCTTCCTTCCCGACCCTTGACTACGGGGCTTCTCGAAAACGAGACGACTCCTGGCACGGGGGCGCTCGCGAGGACGCCAAAGAGGAGAGACCGGGACTCGAGCGCCAAGGCGCGAGGCGCGACTTCGAGAAGCTCTTCCATTCGAGTCGGGGACTCCGCGTTAGGGACTCCTCGAGACCGAGGCGAGGGTCGATGGACTCCTGGCCTTCCCGGTGGCTCCCGACGGCCCCCGGCACCCGCCCCCGCGGCCCGCGAGAGGGAAGGACCGCTAGTACCGACCGTCGCCCCCGGGACCCCGTCGGGGCGTCCTCGGCCTCCGCGAGGCCGAGCCGGCCGCGAGGCGAGCTTCGGGGGCCGGCCCTCTTCCGCGCCTCCGGCACCTTCCGGACATCTCGCGAGGACGTCCCGGCCGCGCAGCGGACGCCGCTCCTGGGTGAGCGCCGCAACCCTCCGAAGGATCCCCGAGGCAAGCGAGAGGACCTTGAGCCGTCGAGACGCGACGAGAGCTACTGGCGACTGGCGCAACGTAAACCGACGCTACTAAGCCGCTCCGGCGCGCGCACCGACGCCGGCGCCGGAGCGGCCGCCGCCGCCACCGCCACCGCCGCCGCAGCCGCAGCCGCAGCCGCAGCCGCCGCCGCCGCCGCCGATGGCCACCCAGCCTCGACAAAGACGGAGGCAAAACCGGCCGCTTTTGCTTCGGGCGCGTCTACCCTGACGGCCGCCCGTCCCGAGGCGATCGCCCCCGAGTACGCGGCCGAGGGACACCCACCGCGAGGCGTCGCGGCGGGGCCCTCGGGAGGAGAGGACGTCGGGACCGGCTTCCTCGTTTCCCGGACCCTCGAGGCCGGGCGGCGCTCCTCGTGCTATTTTCGCGATTTTCCATTTTCCGGGAGTCTCGTCCGCTGGCTCAACGTAAATCGGGAGGGGGAGCGGGAAGCGACGAAACGCAGTTGGACGGCCACGCGCCGTCCGCACGCCAACCACTCCATATTGATTTTCCTTCGGCGGTCCGGCATTCCCGCGTTTCCTGCCACGGTGGAAGCGGCTTTTCCGGGAGCCGGAGTTCCCCCAAGGTTGGGAACCCCTAAACCTCGGGACGATCCGGGGTGCCGCGACGCCTCGGGAGTCCGCGCGGCCGGAGTTTTAATCTTCCGGGCCCCCCGATTACGCGTGGCATTTTAGAGATACGTTGACGCCGACGCTAACGACTTACGTCGGAAACTCCTCCACCATCGGAGCGGACGGCGCGAGCGCGGCAAAGAGGAAGGGCCGCCCAGCGGTATCGCGGCTTACCAGCGGGAGCCGATTAGGTCCATTATTCACCGAGACGACCGGAAAGATACGAGGCGATTGCAACGGTCGACTTACGGACCGACCGTGAAGACGTTCCTCTGCGTAAGACTCGACCGGGACACGAGGGAGGATCCGGCGGAATGCCCCGGGTGCTCGGGGCAGGAGGACCATTTTCCGGTGACTTTGGCCAAGATTCCGGCCGCCTCGAGTTCCTCGTCGCTTCGGAAGAGTCCTCGCGAGGTCCGCGAAAACTCCCGCGAGCAAACGATCGAGGGGCGGAACGGAGACGGAACGGAGTCGACAATTCTTTTTTTAACAAAGTCAAGTCGTAAGAAACTCGGAACCGCTTTCAGCTCGGGCTCGCGCGTCCGCTCGTTCGCGGCAAAGTAGCGAGAAGAATCGCAAAACTCGGCTTGCCGATACGTATAAACTTTTCTCGCGCAAATACTGGAAGAGACTCTCCAAGCGTCTCGCTCCACGTTCCTTATTGCTTTCACTTATGAACGGGCCGACGAGATCGGGGACGGGGTCGCCGGGCGGAAGTTTTCGGAACAACGAAAAGTCCGCGAAAGGATGGAAAGGATGGAGGAAAACGAATCCGGACTCAGAGAGGAGGAAGAGGAAGAGGGAGAGGAGAGAGTTCAAGAGGGTGTGACGAGACTGACAGCGGAAAGCACTTAAAAGCGCTCGAAACCCGAGTACTCCACCGAGAAGGGGTAGGCGAAAAACGCCCGTCGGGGAAAGGGGTTGACGGAGGAAACGAGCGAGGCTCCGTGCTAAGGACGGGGAGCCCGCTCCCGTCGGCGACGCCGACTCGATCGCCGCGATTTGCTCGGTAATGGGACGATCCCGAGTTACGAATTTTCCGAGGGATTCCTCGCGGAAACCGGGAAACTGCGCTCGTGACGAAACGTCCGCCCTCGGGTGCGGACGAAAGCGAAGTCGACATCCGTCCCGAGTCCAAAATAATCGTCGATCGTCCTCTATTCGAGGGGGTCCAATTTAACTTTCGACCGGTTCCTGGCCCCGGCGGAATTCGGCCCGCGCCGCGAACGAGAGCTCGGCTTTCGAGGCCGACAACGACGTCGAGCACCGAGTAGAAAATTCCGACGGAAGCGGTCGATTCGGTTGCCGCTACTCCCTTCGCCCGTTCCAATTGCTCGTCGAGCTGCCAATTACGAGGAAACGATCGGCCAGTTGACGGAATCGACGGAAACGAATCCGCGTCATCCGTCGCCTTCGGGGCTCCCTTTCGCTCGGCAATCTTTGCCCTTCGTCCAATCGGTGGCAAGTATCTTCGTTTCTTCGGAGTTCCTTCCGATATCGGCACGAGCCATCGGCTTCCGATCCGAGTACAAAGGTACGATCGGATAACGTCGGGACCGGGCGGCCCCTTCGACTCGAGAGATCGGGGAGACGACCGGACGTTTGACGAAGGCTCGATACACGGAACGCTCGCTCCGCCGATCTTTCCGGCGGACGACCTTCCGACTCTCCTCGGTCGGTGCATTTCCCGGAAGGCACTTCCGGAGCCACCTTCCGGGGGAAGGCAAAAACGTTTGCCCCGATGGTTCGCGATTCTTCGAAACCCTTTAGGAATGTTTAATCGTCCCGTGCAAATGGGAGAAAGAAACGAAAGTACACGGTGCCGCGTGGTATCGATAGGTGCCAATGGACCGAGGAACGTAACCGGCGCTCAGAGTATGGGAAAGAGCGGGACGAGTGGGCGAGCTCGTCCAGAAATGAAAAAGGAGCCGGAGGAGGTTCGGCTCGTTTTTCTCCTCTTCGGCCCGAACCTTCGCAAGCACCCGACGTTCCTCGAAGAAACTCGCGGACGTACGTTCCCCTCGATCCCTTTCTCGCTTCGAAGTCCTCTCGGAACTTGCATCGCTCTCCCTCTCTCTATCCGTCCTCGGAGCCGCCTTCCAACATTTCCGATTTATCGTCTCTTCCCTCGTGCTTACCACCGGCTAGCTTCGACTCTCGTTCGAGGGCAGAGGGTCGGAGAAGCCGCGTTTTTGAGGACGATAAAAGCAAACGGCCGACGCGCCGGTCTAACGAGACGGGAAAGGAAGCGAAACATCTTTTTCCCTCCTCTCTAACGAAGCGTCGAGTTCACGGACGAAAGCGCCGGACGTCTTTCTCGTCATATTTTTCCTCTCGCGCGCTCGTCGTCGAACCTCCTCCTCCTGTACCTCCCGAACCACCTCGAGGATCACCCCGAACGGTTCGTTTAATCGGGAAACGGCGAAACGATACCGGAAACAATTTCGACGCGCTTTCTACGAGCCTCCCGAACTCGATGGACGGGAATACGCGCGTTTCAAAATCGTTAAACGTCGATCCGATCGATCGAGTCATTGGATCGGTCAGAAAAGACGGAGAGATTTCCGATAACGTCCCGTTTCCCTGGATTTTATTTCCTCTATCGGCCGGAGGACCGGCTCGTCCTCCGGAATCGCGCATTCCCTCGCGAGCCGCGGCTGCAGAGTGGACAACTTGGAAAAAATAGAGGTGATTTTCGAAACCGTACGAGCGAGGCCTGTCGCTCGACGGACGGACGACGATTCGAATGGACGCATCCGGTCCTATCCACAAAGTGCTCATCCATGTCGAATCGCGACGTAAAATCGTCAACGCAAACGCGTCCGCGACCATTGTAGGAATTTAACGTCGTTCAAGTTTCCCGGTCGATGTGCGCGGCTCGCGGTCGAATCTCTCGAATCGATCGGTCTTGACTCCAGTGCCCGACGTCGGTGCCTCGATAATCGGGTCGATGACAGGGCGACCGATTCCGGATCGGCGGAGACGCGGCGCGTTCGCCACGACAAGGTTGTTCACTTTATCCGGGGACCATCGAATTCTCGAACCCATTAGGGCGAAATCGCGGTCGGGTCACGCGATGTTTTCTCCCCCGCGGGACACGCGCCCCTTTCGACACCGGTTCTCGAGTGTCCATCGATCGGAGGAACGTCCGCCTCCAACCGTACAGGTTCGCGACCGACCGGAGGACCGTCCCGAATTTATCTCGAACGGGGAACCGTATACCGACCGCCGACTAAAATTCCCAAAGTTTTCCTGGTTCGATTAGTAGAGACTCCGCGTCAGCGGCTACGGAAGTCGACCCTTTCCCCACAGTATTCCGACAGTCCAATCCCGACAGTATTTCAAAACTAAAAGAAAAGGAGAAACATTTACCATTGCTAAATAAACGTATATATTGCTTCGGCGTCCAAGGAGAACGAAGAAATACGAATTCAAAGTCAACAAAAGCGGCTCCGAAATCCGTCGACTGTTCCAACGATGGAAATTCGAGATACGTCGTGTTCTTTCAAGGCTTCTTTCCGTAGGGTTTTCAAACGAATGCCACAGTTTTCCTCTCATCCTCCCCGTTTTTCGAAATAATTTTGGGGAAAATGCCCTGTGCCTCAACCGAACGGTTCTTATCGTGATTCCTGTCGCGACTCTCGCGTACCGCGTTGCCCGAGTCAAGAAAAAGAATCGTTGACGCGAATTTTCTGACCGCGATCGGAAAGATTCCGACGTTTGTACCTCGATTTTTCGGAGTAACGAAGAGTAAACCCGTATGATGCCTCGCGATACCGAGTCCTCGGTGGCTGGGTGATCGAAATGACAACGACCGGAGCCGCCGTACCCAAGCCGACGCTAAGGTTCTTCGATACCCTCGTGGACCGACTCGGCGCTCGTCGACGACGAAACGCTCCCCCGTTTTAAAGTTAACGAGACCGAACCGGTCACCCAGGCATGCCGACCAAGCGCCGCCAACTTCCCTGGCATTGCCAATTTTAATAAGCACCGAGTGGGCGACTCTCACCTGGCCAAGTGCCGCCGAGCAATTTGCCTTCGGTGCTTTCGCTTGGCACCGCTGAGGGCCGGAGTCCAAGTTCCGATAAGCGGGAATTCTTCGAGCCAGTTAGCGTTAATTCCCAGGGTCCCGCAAGCGACAGTAGGTTTCCTGCCGAGCGGGCTCTTCGGGTCGCGTCCCGCGCCTTTTTACGACTCACCTAGATGTGCTCGCGCGTTCACTCGTGTGCGCTGCGTGTTCGTATGCGTGTTCGTATGCGTGTGCGTATGCGTGCGAGTCCGCGAAACGGGAAGAAACGTTGGGTTTCCTTTACTTACCTGAAAAAGAAAACAGGGAAAAAGGCGTTACTCGTTTCATCCGAGAAGGAAGGCGCGCAAATTAGTGCACGGCTGTCTCCTTTACGTTTCGTCCGCTTCTCGGACACTTTCTCCGGAAGGGTGGCTGTTTTCCGGCCACCGTTTTCCCGGCGAGGCCTCCTGTCCCGCGGAAGTTCGTCCGTTCGCGAATTCCGGCGAATGATTAAACCTGCCGCGCGTCGCGACGCGAGACCCGACCACCGTCGAGCGTCCAGCCGTGCGTAACCTCGCGCGTTCGATTCAGGCCCGAATCGCTCCCGATTGACCGGTGTCCCCGAGTACGTTCCTATCTCTCTCTCTCTCGCTCACGCGGGAAAAAGGTAGCGACGCGAAGGAAGTCGGGAAGATTTCGTGAACATGGATTACGTCCAGCGAGCACCGTTTAGGATTCGACGGAGCGTCGAATCTTGGCGGTACTCCAAAATCGCGTAATATCTGGTACGCTGAAAGCCCCTGGCCGCGCTCGCGTCCACGGCGTCGCTGTCGGGACGAACAAGAAAAATTCGCCCTACCCTTCGTCTTGACTCGTTCCCCTGCCCGGGTGCTCGTAGAAAAAATGCTCGGACCGCCGAGTCCCGGGGGCTCCTCGCGGGATCCGCCGGGCCGACGCCAAGGCGCGGCGGAAGAATACGAGCCGGCACGCGACCCGAATAATCCACGAGACCATTCGGGGATTCACTTTATTAAGGAAATGCCGGGCATTCCGAGCGTGGTGCCGCCCCTGGAACGCGGATTGCCTTACCCTCGGTCGACCGAGACCGAGCGCGGTCGTTCGACTCGATCGTTATCGCTCGGCGGAGAAGCCGATAAAGCGTATTCGGCAACGGTACCGAGAGCACGGTATCGGGATTGCTCGGGCGTCCGGAGAGTCGCGGTCCGCATCTTCGGAAAGGATCCGAGGTGCCGCGTCGCGAATAGGCCTGTACGTTTTTAAACGCGCGGCTGCCTCGTCGTACCGACCTCCGTCAAGGAAACGCCGTATCGCTATCCAAGGCCGTCCGTGGGCCGCGAGGACGCGGTATCGACGCGTCCCTGGAGACTTTATCGCTCGAACCGGCTGCCCCTGTGCCGACCCGACCATAAATTTACGCGCGCTGACCGTGATCGTCTTCGTCGACCCCGCGACTCGGACTAATTTCGATAACCGGGAGGAACCGATAACGGGCAGGAAGCCCGTCCATCCACGGCCGGAAGGCCGACCGGGCGACCCGAGGAAAGAACGGTGGAATCCGTGGTCGGTGCCGACGCCTCTTCCTCAACGATTCAAACTAAAGGACGAGATTTCCCGCTGCTGTCTCTCGGGCCTCCCCGATACGCGCGCGCGTACTTTCGTGCACGTCCACGTGGAGGATCCGCGTCGACGTTGCACGCGATATCGCGATCTCCTCGTCGGTCGGGACCCGTTTCCGGCGACGTTCGCTCCACCCATCGCCCCGGATGCTCCGTAACCGAGCCGCGTCCTCGCCGCCGCGGCGACTCGACGAGAAAGCGAGCGGGTCCTCGAACGACAACGTAACGGGCAGTTTTTGTGGCTCGGGCGAGACGCCCCCGGACCCGGGGGACGGTTTCCCTGCCGCTACGGCGGCCTCGCGGCGGATCGACGCGGAATTGGGGCAGCCGAGGATGTCCGCCCGAACGCGACGCGGCCAACCGCTCGAGCCGGTGGCCCGATGAATATTCAACCGATGGCGCTTTCGACTCTCGGCGATCTCGTCGGAGGGTTCGGGATCCGCTCCGTCGAGAGACTTACGGTATCCTTCGTGATCGCGCAAGGACCGGCGACGGCGTTCTTCCTCTGCCTCTTGATCAGCCGGCTGAGTCTCTGGGTCCTCTGGGCGCAGGTGAGGGGTCCTCCGTCGGTCTCGAGGTCGGTCTCGGGGTCGGTCCCCTGGTCCTCGGCGGGAGGGCCCGGCCGCGGGGTGACGGTGCTCAGGGGCACGGTCCTCGCGACCAGCGTCTCACTGCGGACGCTCCAGCTGGAGCCGCCGTACCTCTTTAGGTTCATCAGGTCCCCGATGCTGCCGCGCACTTGCCCGCCCAGCCGCAGGTTGGTCCGGGAGAGCGCCGGCGAGGGCGGCACCGACCGCGGGCCGCCCTCGGCCTGCAGCTTGTCCAGGTCCGAGAGGGACGAGCCCCGACGCAGGCCATGCCGCGGCTGCGACCGAGCGCCCTTCTCCTTCGGAATGCGTTCCTTCTCACGGTGCACGCTCCTCGAGGAGATGGACGACCTCATCGCGAAGAGACCCGCCTTCAGCGGGAACAGCAGCGCCCACTCGGTCGACCGGTCGCGGGCCTCCATGGCGGCGTCCACCTCGGCGTCCACCTCGACGAGAGAGGCCCCGCCCGAGTCGGGGAGCGGCTCGGCGCGGTCTGCGAGCGTCCCCGAGGTCGCAGCCGACGGGGGTCCACCCGTGGCGGACCTCTCGCGGCTCTTTTCACTTAACTTAACACGACCGCCCGCGAAGAAGAGCCCCGCTCCACGGTAATCCCCTCGGCACGCCCCGAGGAGTATCACCGCTCCTCGCTTCCCTCTAATAAAAGCTAATAACGATCGATAATTGGGTTCCGGCGAGCCGGAAGAGCGCCCCCGAGGACCCTCGACGGGAGCGAGGACGTCCGCGATTCCTCCGACGCGTGTTTCCCGACCGTCGGTCCGCCGACTACTGGCCGCGGCCGAATCGGCCGGTTCCAGAAAACCGAGCCGGAGCGCCGTCGGGAGGCAACCTTCGGAGCCGAAGGTGAGTCGCCGGCCCGCGACTCTGGTTGTTTCCATAACCATCATGAGGGCTCCCGATCGTCACGCCTGGCCCACTTAGATACGGTCGCGAAGGTCGGAGTTCCTGGACTCCTCTTCTTTCCGCGAGGTCAACGTCCAGTTCCGCGGTCTCGGGACTGCGTCGACCCCTCCGCCCGCCGGGCTTCGGACGGAACCTCTCCTCTCCCGGCTTCGACTTCGGCGGTCCGGAACCCTTTCGACGCGATCAACCGGTCGGGACGCGAGGAACGCGCCCCAGGAGGCGACTCGAACCTGGAAGGACCCGGCAAACGCTCGAGTACGTATAATCTGGTCCGGCCAATCCGGAAACCGAGAGGCGAGGATGGGTACCCGGCGTCGGAAACGAGTTGGAAAGGGGTTGAAACGAACCCCACCTTCGCTCGTTAGCCCTAGGCATCTCCTTTGAGGTCGTAATCGAAACGAGCCGGGGAGCTTTCTCGAGGAACACGGTGCCCCGGGAATGCTCCTCGTGCACGCCACGGGAAAAAAGGAGCGCGCCGACGCACCTAACCTCCTGAAGAGATAATTGGAATTGAAGGGAAGCGGCGGAGATGAAAAAGGCAGGCTCGCTCCCGCGGACCAAGGGAGAGAGAGACCAAGTCCTGGACTCCGGATTTAAATTGTTCGCGTTCGACGTTTTCCTTCGTTCTTCCCCCGAATTTTTCCGTCCTTCGGATTCGTCCCTTCCCCTTCTCTTTACGAGTCGGTCGAAGACAATTCCAATTGAAACTCAACGTTATATTTCAATGACGCCGAATGGTTTATAAAGAGGTTAACGGTAGCGATCGTTAGCGTCGAGTCGAAGAATTGTCGATGCAACGGCGAGCCCCGAAACTCGCGATTGGGCTCGGATCAAATATCCACTTGGCCGACACGCCTACGTTAATGGAACTTTCGTGTAGGCCATCCTTCAGTCCACGGCTGCAATTTCCGGAACGGCTCGAGACGCCAAAATTTCGTCGATCCCCTTCAAGAATCATCGATCGATACGACATCGATCGGAAACGGAGCCAATTTGCGAACGGCTCGAGTCTTCTCGATTTGCCGGCGGCTCGATACGAGGGCACGTAGGAAAGGGGAAGCGCGAGGGCGTATCAAGAGAGGGGGAGAGAGAGAGAGAGAGAGAGAAAGTTGGAAAGCCTTCGCAAATTGCAAGACGGAAGCTTAATGAATGCGTAAGAAGTTTCCTCCCTTGGATCCATCCACTTAGACGAGGCACATAATTTAAGCATACACGTAAGGAAGTTTGCCGATATACCGATATACCCAGAGAATGGTTGGACCAAAGTATCAGGAGCGCGTACTCTCGATCGATATCGACAAACTTTAGAGAAACGCTTTACTTCCCAAGGCCTGGATTACGAGCAACTTCGCGTTGACTCGAAATTCTATTTAAAACGTTTACCCGGAATCGAGGAAGACGTTTTGCGTATCCGCGAGAATCGTCCCCGGAAAGGTACGCGCGTTCGTGCCCTCGTACGCCGACACGGATCCAGCAAGAGCAACATTCGAGTTAAACGCATTCTCGCCAAGGTTGCCCCGCAAATGCGGGCACATAAATCGTCGGAGGGCCATTCACGGTCGCGTGCACGGAAGAAACGCGTGTCTCCTACAAGGACGGCGTCCTTCGACCGGAGGTCCGGGTGATCGACACGTTGGCGTTCCATTGTTTTCGACGATACCCACGACTCGTTATCGGACGACTCGGAAGATCGATCGAACTCACGTTTAGCTGCATGGTGATCTTGTTGTACGCCCAGTGCCACCTCTGCATCGGCGTCATCTCGGCGCGTTCCTTCAGTTGAGTGGGGACCGGTGCGACTCCGACCATCTCCAAAAGCTCCTCGTCGGCCGGGGGTTCTGGGGGGCTTCTCGGTGGAGTATCCATTTGGACGCTCTCCTCCAACGACGTTTGTTTCGTCATACTCCCTGATAACGTTCGAGACACCTCTCTTAGCCCGAAGCATCGTCTGACTTCGTATTTCCAACTCGGGCCCGAGCCCGAGAAATGGTCGCTCGACGCCTAGGGTCTCTCCCGTAGGACGAGTCGCACAGCCTCGCTCGCGATTATCGCTGTCAGTAAAGGAACGAATTTCTTCGAGTCTTACCTCGTGGGCTTTCGTCGCGGGAAATCGGCGGAGTTCCCTTGTAGGGTTCCACCAAAGAGTTCTCGCGGGACCCTCGATGAAGAGCTTCCTCGCCTCGTTCGTACCTAAAATTAACGATCGGGTGGTTGATGTCGTCCGACGACGTATTCGCGCAATAAATAATTAGTCGAGCGCGAGCCGAGCACGCGTACCTCTCGAGCATCTCGTCCGTCATTTTGCATTCTCCGTTGATCGCGTTGCTCAGCACGATCTCCTCGTCGATGGAGTCCTGGTCCTTGAAATAACCCCGTTGGTAGCTTTCGGCTCTGGAAATGGGTTGCGGAGCGTTGAAGTTTTGCCCGTACGTTTGTCTGCCGAGATCCCTCTTGAGGTAGGAATCGTTCCTGTTCGACTGGGTCTTGAACGAGTCCTGAGTGACGGACGAGTAGGAATCCTTCCTGGCGGACTGAACGAAAGAGTCCCTTCTACCGGGAGATCCGTACTCCTCCTCGAAATGGTCGGAAGCGTATGAGTCGCCTCTCGTAAGTTTCGGCTTCTGCGAATGCGTCGACGAGTGCTGACTGATTTGACTCTGGTGTGACAACTGGGAGTCCTTCCTCCGAGGTTCCTTGGGAACGATTTCGGGATATTCCTCCTCGTCCATGGTGTCCTCGCGGTAAGAATCGGTCCTGGCCAGTCGTTTCCCGTTGCTCGTCGTCGTCGGATGTACCATGGCAGTGGTTACGACGGTATTCTGCAGGTGGTTGGCGGCCACGTGATTCGCTGCGACGCGGTCGACGGTAAGGGGCGCCTGGGTCTGCGCGAGGCTCTGGGGCGAGTCGACCAGGGTGGCGGCGGCGGGACTCGAGTCTCCGGCCGTGGAATACTCCGAGAACCTCCTCATGGGCTGGCTGCTGCCGACCGAGCTCACCGCCGTCTCGAACGAGTCCTTCAGCTCGTCGTCCCTCGACTCCAGGGAATCCGTGTTCTGCTGCACCAAGGGACTGGCTTCTCGTTTTCCCAACTTCATTCTTCTGGAGGATCCCAGGGGCGAGACGTCCTGGCCGTCCTGGCAAGGATAAAAGTATTCGGATTCGCTGGAAGGGTAACCGTTGGTCTTCGTCTGGCCTCTGGGCGTCGTCACCGAGACCTCGGGGACTTCGCTCTTCCTCCTTTCCGTGCTCATCGAACGTTGCTCCGACAGTTGCTCCTTGTACTTATCCTCGAAGGATCCTTCGTACGAGTCCTGATGGTAGGTGTCGTCGCGTTGCCGCGAGTAGTCCTCGTATTCGTACTTGTCCTTGTAATCTGTACTCTCCGTAGGCTGTTGCTGCTGCTGCTGCTGCTGTTGCTGCTGTTCCTGTTGCTGTTGCTGCTGTTGCTGCTGTTGCTGCTGCTGCTGCTGCTGCTGCTGCTGTGCTGCTGCTGCTGCTGCTGCTGCTGCTGTTGCTGCTGCGGTTCCTCCTCCTTGTCGTACGTCTTCCGATAATCCTGATAGTCTTCTCGTTGCTTGTCGTACGAGTCTTTCTCGTAGTCCTGGTAGTCCTCATCCTGCTTCCGATAATTCGAGTAGTCCTCGTGCTGCTTGTCGTAAGACTGCTTCCGATAATCCGTGTAATCCTCCCGTTGCTCATCGTAAGGTTGCTCCCGGTAATCCAAATAGCCCTCCCCGCGTTGCTCGTCGTAAGGCTGCTTCCGATAATCAGAATAATCCTCCCGTTGCTTATCGTGAGATTGCTCCGAATAATTCGCATAGTCGTCCCGCTGCTTATCGTAAGATTGCTTTCGATAATTCGAATAGTCCTCCTGCTGCGTCTCATAAGGTTGCTGGTATCCTTGTGAGGCGGCAACCGAAGTCTGGCCGTAATTATCCTCGTAAGTCTCTCGATGAGCGTCCTGGTAGTCGGCAGAAGCGGTCGCGTCGTATCCACTTTCGTAGGACTCCGGCGGATACCGACCGTAATCACCGGTCACGTTATTCCGCATCTCGTACGTGCTCGTCGTCACGGGTGCGGTATAACCCATGCCGTACCGCTCCTGATAGCCTTCTTCTTTGTACGGCTGCTCGTATCCCTGACCGTTGTTCTCGTCGTAAACGACCCCCTGGTAGTTACCCTCGTTTACCTCCTCCCGCGACTTGTCGCGGACGTCGTGGCTCGGTTGCGAATAAGTCTCTTGATAGGACTTTTGGTATATTTCCGTCGACTGGACGTAGGGCTGCCGATTCTCGTCCTCCCGAGTATTCCGAGGATAGGCCTGGTCCTCCTCGTAGGTGGGCAGTTTGTGGGGTTCCACGTATCCCTGGTCGTAGGTAGTCGACGTCGAATACTGGTCCTGTACTTGGTCGTACTCTTCCGTGTACCGATTTTGCGTCGAGCCCGCGTAAGGATCCGCTACTTGGGTCCGATCGTAGTCCTCGCCGTAGACGTTGTCGAGGTACGAGTCCTGCGGAAGATTGTCTTGACTACGGTACGCGTAATTGTAGTCCTCGTTATAGTCCGATTTGTAGTAGCCTTCTTCGGAGGGAGTTCTGGTCCTTGGCAGTTGTCGGCCAGGTGTAGCGGGAAGCGAGACGGGTTTCCGGCCCAGCACCACGTTGCTGGGCTTCGTTGGTGTCGGCGGTAATTTTTTCCCCGTACCTTCTTGACGCGACGTGGGACGCTGTTGAGGCTGCAACGTCTTCCTCCGACGGGAACTTTGACCGCTACGGGGAGAAAGAAAAGGCATTAGAGACTCGAACGCTGCTTTCTTCGAGGCTGATATCTTGGAAGCTCGAATTAGATATTTCGAAGGAGCTAGAGCGCGGAATCGGCGATTACCCGTAGTTAATTTCTTCGGAATCGTAGCTGCGCTGTCTGGTTACCGTCGGTCTGTACTCTGGCCGATGAATGCCTATGCTGGACGCTGGTCTTTGGGGGAGGGTCTTCCTGTTGCGTTTGTTCTCGTAATACGTATTCGATCCCGAGTACCACTTCCCCCCGCTGTCCCACTGCCTGTCCTCGTCGTCTCTCCCGTATCTGTAGGCCACGTGTGACTCGTCATGCGACGTTGGTAATTACCCAACGGGTGCTGATCGAAACGTATTTTACCTTTCATCCTGGTACAGGTATCCCGTCATACCGTCGAGGTACCTAACGCCCGTGTGGCTTTCCGAATACGTTGCACTCATCTCTCCGATCCTCGCGTCGGCGTAGTCATCGGTCGTATAGTGCGAATGCTCGTCATACAGCGTCGTTTGCCTTTCCAGCGACGGTCTTCTGTGAGGACCTGAGATCGTGACGGTTCTCCGTTTGAGAACGTTTCGTATGAAATGAAAATTCAGACTTATCTGCTAGCAAGTGACTGCCTTTTTATTTTTAACAATTGCGATCCGATCGATCGGTTTTTGGGATGTCGACCGGGCATAGAACCGATCGAAATCGCGTCGTTCCGTCGCGAATTCCGCGACCGGGAAACGTATCGTACCGTATTTACCGAAAAGAGAAGGAAACGAATCGAGGATTTGGCACAAGTTCCAAGCAATCAACCGTATGCAATCGCAACGAAATGCCCCAACTTCTTGAACCGTTCGTTCCAGTTTTCGTGTACTTGCCTCTTCTTCTCGAAAACGTGGTGGTTCCGGTACCGGAATAGTACTCCGTATCGCTGTAAATTCTAGTTTCGTCGACTCTGGTCCCCGTGTAGTCGTAGCCCTCGCTGTACCAGCCATCTTGACTGAAACGAGAGTAATCCCTCTGAGCAAAAGCGCGCTCGTTTCTCTTCCTTTCGTCGCGCAGCGCGTTATGACGTCCACGGAGTCGCCGATCGTTGAAAAATGAAGGGGTGATCCAATGGCGGTGACCTTCGGGAGCTAAATGAGACTCATGCACCTACGTCGAATTTGCTCTTTACGACTCCGCTCTACTCGAGAATCGAAAATGACCGTCTCGAGAGGCGTTACGACGCCGTCAAAGTTGAAATCTGTCGGGTGCAAGGAGGAACGCGATTCGATCGTCGATGCGTAGGAGGACCGAGTCGAGTGCATTCGAGCGGCGTGCATCGTGGACGCGAGAAGTGAAAAATCGTCGCGACGACGCTCCGAATGGATTCACTGGCTTACTGTTCCTACCTGTCCTCGTAATCCCACGTGTGCTTCCGTCGTCTGAATCATACAAGAAAAGGTAATATATGGTTTTCCAAATCTTACAGGTTACCGGGCATAGTGCCGCGCATAATGTTCGAGTTTACTTCACTCGTTAAAGATAAGCCGCGAAAGGGTTCGAAAGAAATCTCCGGAATCGATCGACTCTCTCAGAGGAGCCGCACCTCGAGCGTCGAGCCGGCCGGTATTCCGCAGTCGGATCGTTTCGATTCCGGTCCACTCGGACGGCTTACCTGTATTCCTTGTAGTGCCTCGGTCTGCTGTTGTAGAAAAGTGGCTCGGAAGATTCGGCGGTCTGCGAGGAATACCTTTGGGGCGGTCCTTCTTCCGGATACGGCTCGTCGTACCTCGGACTGTGCCCTCTTCCACCGTACCCACCGTAAGTCCCGGCAGCCAATCTACCACCAAACGTCGGTGGAATCTGCAAACACGGTTGAACGCGAGTTGGCCGTCGCGCGAACCGGGCCTTGCCGACTCACCTGATGATCGTCCCTCTCGTAGCTGTTTTCCCTCGACGTCTCCAGAGATCTCTGAGGGGTCGCCAACTGATTGGCCGCCGTGCGGAATTGCGAGGCCGAGCTGTTGGCTCCTTGCCCCCCCACGGGGTAGTTTAAATCCGACGTGTAATCCGAGTCCTCCGAGTACCCCGCTGGAAGAGAGTCGGTCGTTATTCGCCGATCGTCGCGAATCGAAGGAAGCGGAGGGGTACTCACAGTGGCCTATATTGTAAAGTATCTGCCGACGCGCCTGTTCCGCTCTCGCCTCCTGGTCCATCGTGTTGTTCAGCATCTCGAGCTTCCTCTGCAGATCCGCCGCTTCCGTGTTCTCGGGGTCTGGTGGCCGGACAGAGAGAAGACGCCTCGTGAGTCGCGCGATCGGCCGCCGAGGGAGCCGAGGGGGTCAATGAGATCGCCTGCCGAACCCGGCTCGGGGGCGCCCGCGAAATACCCGAGTACCCGAATACCCGAGCCCCGACTCTCCCTCGGGCTTCGCGAGTTCGCGCCCGCGCGTCTCCCGGTTCACCCTGGATATGCAATTAGAAAGAAGGTCAAGTCTCTGGAAGAGAGTTCCTCCCCCGCTGCTCTCGTTCGTCGACCGGCCTCGCCCTCTCGCCCTCTCGCCCTCTCGCCCTCTCGCCCTCTCGCCCTCTGTCCGTCCACCTCGACGTTTGCCCAAGGGGGAGAATCTCTTGTCGCGAGCGCGCCGTGACGCCCTTTCCACCGATCGGTCGAATCGCGCCTATCTCCGAAGCTCGCCGCGACAACCCTTGCCGCTTCGTTGCCGGCGCTCCTCCGAGACCTCCTCGGACCCCCTTTCGTTCGTGGACGCGGTTCCCTCCTACAGAGGGGTATTTCTATTCTACGTTTACATAGAAAGTCTTTAAAGAGAGAACGGCTCTTGGTATATCTTTGTCAGGCTGTGGTAAGTCAAAATTGGAATCAAGTTGCAAAATCTCCAGATGAACGGAATCCTATTAAACTGACGTCTAGGCACACGTCTAGGAAAAGTTGTAAGGAAAGGCACACGTTGCACGATGCTTCTCCATGCTAATCGACGTGTCTCGCTATAGCTAGATTTCGATCGACATTCGCGCACGTTCGCAGGCAAGAACCGCCGAGACCCTTCCGAAGTGTCGTCCTTTTCTGTGTCAAGTAAGAAACACTCGATTTCCCCTGTTCTGGGTGTTTTTCGGTTACTTCACCGATTCTTCGTTAATCAAATTCAGCCGAAACCGGTCTGCCGCGTCCCTCACCGAGACGCATTGAACAGAGATGAGATAAAAACGATATGCGTCTTTAGAGAAGAAACCGCTCGATCGCGTTCGAACCCCGGTTCGACGCCATCGATCCGTATAACGAAACTTTAGCGGGAAATGTCGAAAATCCGTGGCGAAAGGGACTCGCGATATGCATAGAGAGACACGGAGAGACAACGGACAGAGACACCCGCGGGTATAAAAACGTGGGGAAATAGACAGAGACAGATATCGAGTAGAAAACGGCGAGGTATACACAGGTGCTAATTACAGTGTCGCAGCCATAGCTCGATGTGCCTGCAGGTATCCTCCGGTAACTTCTTGAATTTTTATTTTCGAAAATGCCTCGAACGACAGTGACTCGTCACACAAAGATCCCGATTCGAAGAACTAAGCCCACCCTCTGTGCTATCGCCGCGCCACTGCGTATACGTGCTGTGTCCGGAGAAACGTGGTCGGGTGCTGCTCTCGAATCATCCCCGTATCGAAGATACCTCGCTCGAGTCGTTGGTCCGTACGAGGAAAAACTGACATTCCTGGAAACCTCTCGTTTTCTGAACCAAAGACCTCGAGCTTCTTTCTCTTCTAATCTATATAAGGAATCGTCCGTTCGAGTCGGAAGTGCGGTTTGCTACTTTGTGC
Organism: Orussus abietinus; assembly: GCF_000612105.2. NCBI lineage: Eukaryota > Metazoa > Arthropoda > Insecta > Hymenoptera > Orussidae > Orussus > Orussus abietinus. The sequence goes on from NW_019396012.1 coordinate 3,880,706, forward strand.
TTCATTCGAAAGGAGGGCCACCGGTGTTCGATGTCTATGTCTAGTCGTTATTCGTATTCCGGACCGGATTCGTATCCGGCCATCTCGGGCCGAATATCCATGTCGCGTGCTCGTCGGACGGGTAGGATACATTGATTCGCGTACACTGACAAATGGACATATATGCACGTATATGTAAACACGTACGAATGCAAGGTAGAGAGAATGACAGGGGTCGGAATAGAAAATTAAGCAGAAACATCGAACATCTCCACGTGTATCTATCCACGCGTTCACCACACACACACGCGCGAGAGCGCACACTCATGTAGCTTACGGGGTTTTTAGAGGTATTCGGGGGAGAAAAAGACAGAGAGAGAGAGAGAGAGGCGGTGCACTCGTAGGAAATAGGGAGCTCGTTGGACATCCGATTGGTCGCTTCTCTTCGAGAGGAATAATTTGCTCCTTTCGCCTCGTGGGGAGACGAAAGTAAAGACGGCCGAAATCGTCGGTAAAATTAAACGAGCCGAAGTCGAAGTTCCCAATCTTGGTAACGATCCAAAGAGCCCCCGAAAGTATACGAATCTGGTGCAGTGGCTGGCGAGCAAGACGGGGGATTATCGCTAAGTAAGAAAAAATGCCGTGAATCGTAAACGTCTAACCGTGGACGCGTACCGATAGTCCTTCGTACATTACGGTCCCTCGATACTCGAGCGACTCGCCGAGAGTACGCGCTCGGAAGAAAAAGAAAGAAGGAAAGAACTCGAGGCGATTACGTATCCACGGTAAGGCTATCCACGTTCCTTGAGTTTCGATTCGGACGAGGAGAGCGTAAGATGAGAAGATCCCGAAGATCGATCGACGATCTCGGATCGTTTTCGATCGATTCGATCGATCTCGAGGGTACCTGAGCCACACGTGGGCCGAGCTGCTCGCAACTGCATAGCCGTTTCGCTGGTTAGCAACGCTTTCCATCCGGTCGGTGGATCGTACTTTCCTGATCAGTTTAATATATTATACGCCTCAGTAATACGTCTCAAGTATACATTCTACGAGAACGATGGCATTCGCGCGATTCTGTCGGTCAGACGGAATTGGATCCAGGGAAAAGGAGAGAACGGAGAATGCGGAGCAATTCCTCGACTTTCGACGTTACGTTCGTCCCGGAGGTGGACGATTCCGTGTATTCGAACGGATCCCACGTCGGCAGGCAGAGAGCCAAAAGCCGCCGAGTCTCGGAAAGCGCTCGATCAAAGCGCGCCGCGACGGAGACCGACTTTCCCGTCGCGAATCGCTCCGCATCCGCGAGGACCGCCCGCTTCCGGAGCGGACGCAGCGCGGAACTTTCCGAGATTCCGGGGAAAATGCCACCTCGGGTCGATTCGACCGTTTGCCCAATGGGCAGCGAGTTCTCGCGCAGGGCTGCGTTCGGCCCGTGCAAGGCCATCGAAGTTACTCACCGAAGGGCAGCTCGAAGCGGCAGTCGATGAGCAGCATGTGACCCGAGGGCGACTTGGTGCCGACCACCTCGCCGCCTCGCATCTCCAGCTCCGAGTCCAGGCTCACCCATTGTCCGCAGCCTTCCTACAAAGTGACGCGATTCAAGGCGAGCCGCGTCTTCTCGCCCGATCCCTGGCCGTGTACGTGGCCAGTCTCGCGCGTGCCTCCTTCGAGGCGGCCGATGGACCGCGCGAAGTACCGCCGCGTTTCCCTGCGATTTACGAGCCGGCGGAACGCGGAGAATGCTCATTCGTGCCCGAGTCGGCGTTAAGTGACCGGGCCACGCGTATAAGGGACCCACCGTTAACCTATCTCTGCTTATCAGCCGCCGTACATCGAGTCGTATTACGAGATACCGTAAAACGAGACACGGCGAAGCTTCGCGTACGAGCCGACCTATGAATCACGGTAAAACTGCCCATATTACGATCCATTGTAAACCGCCGAGGAGATTTACGAGAGGCTCGAACGCGGTCGGTGGTTACACGATTTACCTAGGGTAGCGACAACACTTGATTTGCCCAGGGTTGACCACCCCCGCACGCTTCCACCTACGACCCGATTCCCTTCCGTATTAACCCAAGCCGTCCCTCGCCCTTCTTCTTCCTCGTCGGACGACCTTCCCGAGGCCGGTTTCGAAAGGACCGCTTCAACGTGAACGACGCGGGATCGATATATCTTTAAAACGAAGGGAGAAGGTGCGTTTTCGCGTCCAAGAGGGGTCCAATCAACGGCACGTCCCCGGTTCGACGAAACGGTAGAGACGACGCAGAGAGGGAAAACCGGTAGCGACGCGGCTCGTAAAAACGCAACGTTTTCCCCGATGCAAGGACAATCTGGGTCAGGCCTGGCTTAAAATATTCATAATGCCGCACGCGAGATCTACATACGAGCGGTTCGATTCGCATTAGAAACGCGCTGACTGGGGTATGTCAAGTAACTCCGACGTCTCTCGTCCTCGACTCGATCCGTTCTCCTCTCGCGTCCGTCTCCTTTCCCTCCGCTCCACGATTTGGCCGAAGTCGAAGGCCCGCTCTTCCTCTTTATTGGCGACCGGGAGCCCGCGCGCCTTCTTCTCTCCTACGAGGGGAAGGTCTCCGGGACCGTGGGTCGGAAAGAGGGAATTCAAATGCTCCTCCAATGGTAATCGGTGAAAATATCGAAAGCGACGATCGGACTCTCGGTTCCAAGAGACGTGTACCGTGTTCATGTCCCCTTGCAGTGGTGCATTGCTGTTAGTGTCTGAGGTGTTTGTCGTGGTCTGGTGCTGTTGTCCGTGTAATGGATCTTGCGACTCCCGTGGTCTTACGTCGGGATAGGTCGTTACCTCGTTCGAGTAGGGCACTTTCGGCAACGGGATGTAATGGTAGCCCAACGCTCGGTCCCAGATCATTCCCTTGCTCCAGACCTCCACCAGCAACCCCGTGTTCACGTCGTTTGTCTCGCTGTGGATTTATGGATGCGTCACCGGTATTTACGGACAGTAAATAAAAAGCGTGCGCAATTGATTTCGGAGAAAAAGGAAGCTCGCGTTACGTCAGAACCCACGAGAACAAATGACTGACTTATGCGCGAGACGATTCTCTCCTCGCGGTCCCCGGATCACGAGGTCTCGACGGTTCGACTCACAAAAGGAAATCCTGTTCCCAACATGGATTCGCCCCCTTGACAGTGACCGTCGTTGATTTCACGTTTTGCAGCTTCAGGGTGACGTAGGTGTTGAATTGTTGCGCTGAAAATGCAACGAAAACGCTTCGTGAGGTCAACCGGCGAGGCACGGGAGTGTTTTTGCTACTTTCGGTCAAGACAGATATAGGTATATTAGTTTAGATTCGAAGTAAGAGAATTAACCGGTAGGGAACGTCCGGATGCGTCCTCTCAACGAGCATAACGGCCGACTACTTCGACGAGAATCGTTTTTCAAAAAAAATTCTGCCGACCGGCCCGGTCTGTCGGAAAATTCGGAAAGACTGATTCCTCCAAACGCGATATTTTCTCGTCGCTTCGGGTTGGACGTTTGCTAAGTAAAAGGAAACGAGGACAATTAATACTACTACAAACCTTGGACCCCGACGAACCTCGCTTTTTTCACTGTAACATAAAGAAGAACCTTGTTAGGTGGAAACATTGCGAAGAAATCGAATTCCTTAAGAGCCTCCTTGTTTCTACAAACATACTTGCACATTTAGAAATTTTTCCTTATCACGGAAACGATTCGAGTGAAAGAAGCGTGTTAAATTCTCGTCAATCCGCGAGTAAATTCTTTCTTCGTCGTAACGGAATCGAGAGTTTAGTCTTCGCGTGGACGCGCGACGATCCCCAATTGTGACGGAGTCTGAAAAATAAAATATTAGGCTCCCTTTTTCCCTTCCCATTTTACCTCATTCGAATGACCGGCCCTGGGTGAGGTGGGTGGTTAATCGAAAATCTTTGCCGGTCGCTACCGCGAATCGTTTAAATATTTTCCGTTTTGCCTCTTCCCCCGCTTCAAAATTCCACGAAGCGCGCAATTAAATCGACCCCACTTCGGAGGAGTCTCTCGTCGGGAATGATCGATTTTCTTGAGGTCGACCGACTTTCTAGCTTTTTACCGCCTAACGGCGGAGACGCGGCTATTGCTTCGAGACACGATACACGCGTTCGCGGAAAGTTGGTTTAACAGTCATTTCGACCGAGTAAAACGTTACGAGAGAAGGGAAAAGGAAATAACGCGCGCCGAGGAAAGGTCGGCTGGTTGTTGTAACGCGCGCGTTTCGAAGCGTTGACCTGTGCGCGAGGAAATGTCGAGGAATAAGCAGGGACACCCGATGACGAGCCTCTTGCCTTCGGGTTAAGTGCGATACACTCGAGAGGTTTCTCCCCCTCGTACTTTCGTAACTGCTAACGGAGGTTCGAGTTCCCCTGGTTGCGCTCTCGATCGCCACCCCGTCGATCGACGGTTGAAGCAAATCAAACCCGACAACCGTCTTCTGCCGTCTGCCCCGTCTACCTCCGGAGAGGATGCGCACCGTCGGCGGAACCTCGCATCGAGAAAGGGGACCGTGGGACCGAGGAACCGGGCAAAGAGATGACGTCAACTTTAACGCTTCAGACGCGATCTTTACCTCCGACACAGTGCCTCGGCCGGTCGGAATACCGGGTAGGTGGTCGCCGTCGTCGAGGGTGCGTACCTGCGCGAGGGACCGCCCACACGACCACGCGTCTTCGTGGCGGGCTATCTCTTATCGAGGTCGCTCGTATCTCGTCGTTCCAGGGACGGTGACGTGTAGGGCGTGCGCGTCGCGTGGATGAATGTGAATAGACGAGCCTAGAGTAGAGCGCTAGTAGCTCGAACGCCTTCAAAAGCACCTTTCCAGTTTCACGGAAGTATTCTCAAAGCCTGCGCTCCCTTCTCTCGCGTCCGGGACCCGAAAGTGAAAGACGGTGACCCAGACCGGAAGCGGACCGTATCGATTCAATTTTCCCGAGTTTCAAAAGATTCGACGGACGCACGGGCCCTCGCTCGCTCCGTCTACGCGAGAAATGAACAACTTGCGTATCTCCAGGTATTTTTCCGACGACACCGTTCCGGAGACGAGTACCGCTTGATTCGCGCACGAGCGATAAAGGTCGGGGAAGCTCGTCGACGGCTTACGAACCCTCGCACCGTCGCTTCTCGCCGGCGACGATACCTACTTAACCGGCAGCGACGGATAACGTATCTGCGGTTTCGACGACGTAAAATCGATGTCGTTCAAACCGGTCGATGTAGGTGTACGGTATCTATACGCACGCGGGCAAATGTAACGTCGTCTCGTGGAAGCCCTTTAAACTCACCCGTAATCGCGACCAACGTCGCCGAAGCATCTTCGGTGGCGTTAGCAGTTCGACCGTATTTACCTCGGTACGTTCGAAGGTCTCGGATCGGATTTGAAAGGGTTAAGGGTACTGACGTGAAATGGAATCGCGGCGATCGTCGATGACGGTCCGGGAGGATACTTCCTCGTGGGAGGCGTTTGGCGTGTACCCTGTGGCAAGTCGACCCTCGACGTTCGCGAAAACACCGTTTCCGATTCCGTCGGCGTAATTCATCGCTCGACTGTCGAGCAAACCCGCGGTTCGGTTCAACGAGTTACGTAAAGCCACTTTGACCGCTCGCCAATAATTGCGCGGAAGCGATTAATCGAACGACCCGCTCGCCTTTCGAGTTCGAAACGGACGGATCCGGGCGATACACGTCCCTCTCCCGTGTCCAATGAAACTCGGGAGAAGAAGGAAACATGGTCTCACCTTCGTTTCCACCGTTCCCCTCTTTCGAAAGTACAGGACGGAGAGGTTTCACGCGAGTTTCGAACCGACTACCGAGCAACGGCCGTCCCCCCGCTGCGCGTCTTTCCGATCGAACGCGCTGGCCAGGCCCTCCTCCCTGTCCGACGGAGGAATACCTCGGCGGTCTACGCGAGCGGAGTAGTTCGATCGAATCGCGGTATTATTCGCGAATGGACTCGTGCTCGGAGAGAAAAAGGAGAAGAGCAAAAGTTCTTTCGGGTGAGCTTCCGCTCGATCGAGGGCGACAGGCGAAGGGGAGTGCAAAGGAGGACACGTTGCTCAAAGTGGCGACGTCGATCAAAGCGAACCCCTGACTTCGTTCTAGTCGACGTGCCGCTAACTTACGAGGGCTTGATAAAACGTGAAACGCTCGATTCCCCATTTACTTATTTCAAAAGTCTTCGCCGAACCGAAGGAGCCACGAAACGCGCGCGGGAAATGGACGCGAGGAGAAGGGCGGTCCTATCTTAAACTACCCGATTTTCCACTCCGTATCCTAAACTATGTAAAATAGCGTAAAGGTCGAAGGTGCAAAGAATCGCTCGTGATTCCGACGTCGAGAACCGATCGATGCACGCGTGCCGGACATCGCCGCGAGCGCATATCGCGTGCCTACGAGAGCGCTTATCGCTTTTCAATTGATCCATCTCGGCGCACCTTTCGGATGATAGCGGATAGACAACGATTCGAGCCGCGCTCGCAGGTGCACCCACGGTGCCTCCCGGTGTCGGTAACCTACCCCTCCCGGGGGCTCCCGGGAGCTCCCGCTCGCGAGATGGAGCTGCTGGGGCGGCGGGCGGCAGACGGCAGAGGGAGGGAATGACCCCGCGGGCTGGGGTCAACCGTTCCACCTTACTCGCGGTCGGGGTTGCGTGAGGACGCCCGAATCCCGCGCGTATCCACCTGCCCTGGTCGGTACGGCGAACGACACGGCACTCGGCGGGGGCGCTCTTCCATCGAATACCGCCGACAACGGGAGACTCGGTGACGAATTTGCGTAGAAACTCTTCGACCCAGCCGCGAAAAATTCATTTCTTTAATCGACGTGACGTGCAAGCAACGACAAATTCCAAGGTAGTCCTACTTCGAATAACTATTAACGGCCGGAAACGCCCCGGGTCCCCGGACTCGTCCCTAGAGGGTCACCGAATTTCTTTTCTCCAACCCCGTCTTTCCGATTCCACCCTTTCCGTAGTCTCTTCTCGCGAGTCAATCGATCTTGGCAATTTTCTAATCGACTCTCTTGGAAATTAGTTAAAAATAAGACAAGGCACTTATTGAGCAGCTTACCGGTGACGTTAAGCAGGGACATGTCGTGGAACTACTCGGTCGATGAATCGGGTTAACGTTCGGCCGCGAGCTCCGATTTCTCTTCGTTCTTCCCGACGTCGCTACGGATCGTCGTCTCGAGTCGTCGTCTCGAGTCGTCGTCTCGAGTCGTCGTGTCGGGGCGTCGTCTCGGGGCGTCGTTGCGGAGCGTCCTCTTCGGGTGTCTGGGCGATCTCGTCGTTCCCCAACCGAGAGGGGCCGGATGGGACGTACACGCGGACCGGTCGATCGCCCTCTATCTAGCGGAAAGGCGCGTGGGCACGCATCTCGTCCGCCCCCCCTAGAAATCATAGGCATCGTTCCGCTTGCATCATCTACGACTGATCCGCTCTTTACGAGTCGACCTCGTCTTTCCCCAACGCGACCTAAGAACTCCGATCATTTTTGGGCCGTGCAATGAATCTTCGAGAAACCCACCCCACGACTAATTTTTATACTTGCGGATTCACGTGAACTTCGTTTGTCGCAAAATGTCGCGGGAAACCGCGCGACGCCGATGACAAAAGAAGAGGAGGGACGGCACCCTCCTCTCGCGAACCTCTCGAACCTTTCACTCGCCGAGGTGGAACCTCCACGGGCTGGAGCGAAGAGAGAAGAACCCAAGGGCGGGAAACAAAGGGAGGGTCGTGGGCTGCTGCTGTCGCATCCGAAGGGGATCCGGTAAGCGAGTTGCGTCTCGAGACTAAAAATTCAGATAATTCATCGAATCCGGATCAACGTTCCGCGTCAACGTTTTAGAAAGAGTAGAACGACCAACGAAACGCATCGATTCTCCCGCGATCGATCCTTTCGCTGTTACGGATGCGTAAACGCGTCCACGGGAATAAAATTAGCCCTTACGTAAAAGACATAGGCACGTACCGCCGGAGAGAAGGAGGAAATCGCGTAAGGGGAAAAGTACTCGAAGGCACGGATTCGGTCGGCCGGGTCGCGTGCCTACGCACGGCCTACGCACGGCCTACGCACGGCCTACGCACGACCTACGCCAAGACGACCCTTCGACCGAGGCCAGCCCGTACGCCCGCTCGCTCCTACCCCGATACCGATCCAGCGACGCCGAAGCTACTGCGCGATCCCCCGGTGCCAGGGTCCGCGGAGATCCTTCCGGGCCCGGAGATGGTGGTAGGTCAGGGCTCCGTCCGAGCACTCGGCGTCGGGGTCACGTCGGCTTGGCGAGGACGCCCTCGAGGTAGCGAGCCAACTCGCGATCGTCCCGCGACCGCTCGCGGTGACTCGACCCGGACATGACGCGCGCTCTCTCCCCCCCGGCCCCCTCTCTCTGCCCCTGTCTCGTCGTCCGGTCCCGCGCCGCTGCTCTCGGGGCTCTCAGGGCTCGACCGGATGCGCGCCCTGGCCGACCCGCCTCGAGGCCATCTTCGACCGGTCCCGACGGCGAACTCGCGATCCTAGGCCTCGGGCCGCCTCGACCTCCTCTTGGCTTGCGAGTCTACGCGGACTGTCCGACGAGCACCACTGCGCGGACGGGGACACCTCCGACGCGCCGCCGCCATCTTGCTACGTCAACGACTCCCGACGGCTACGGCCGCCCTATCCCACCCCGGCGGCTCGCGCGTGCGCGCCCGGATATAGTCACTTTCACTCGGGGAGGATCGACCGCCGCCCTCTGCCGACGACGCGTCCGAGCCCGCGAGACGACTCGTCCCCGAGACCTGAAAATGGCCTCTGGATTTTCCTCCTTCCGCGAGCCGGTTCGCGCGACCCGGAAATTCGATAAACGTGCAACTCGTCCCTCACGAGGCGAGTTCGACGACGGAACTCTCGTTTAACGACTTGGAAATTCCTCCGGAACGTACGGGAAAATCCTTGGACCCGAAACAGCGCGTCGAATGAATCTCTCTATTTCTCGTCCGTGTATTTTCCCGGAGGATTCTTTAAACGAAGCTCGATTTGCCCTTTGGGACCGGGGCGGGGGGTTTGCCCGCTCCGAACTAAGCGAAGCCGAGGCGTCGTCAAGGACTCTCGTTAAGGCGTTTCCACGCCGACGAAATCCAATTTGAGCACTAGCTCGAACTCTGCACACGGAATCAACTTCTCCGGAGGATTCGCATCGCGCACTTACCCAGTCGTCGAGATCTCACTTGGAAATTCTAATCTGAGAGTACGTTAGCGACTTCCGGCGATAGCCGGCAACGACTTCGGAGGAGTCGGTTTCGTTTCCATTCCAGTGGCCGACTTACAAAAGGCTGCGGATTTAAAAGCTTCGGGCGGGAAATCCGTGTTCGGAATGTAGCGATCGCAACCGAAAGAGGGACCGACGGTTTTGTCGGTCGGAACGGGGCACCGCGCTTTCTCCGTTCGGGCACGGATGCCGGACAGGGTGAGAGTCCGGTCGCCGGTCGTCAGCGGAGTTTTAACCGTGGAGACGCCCGTCGCGTGCGGTTGCCTTTTATCGGCCTCGTTGCCTAACTTCTGAGTAATCGTCCCTTGCCGAGGGGAACCTGGCTCCGGCAATTGCAAAGCGATCGATTCCCTCGGCAATTAATTCAACGAACGAGAGAAACTCTCCCATCGATCCAGACAGGCGAGATTCGTTCGACTCGTCTTCCATTCATGCGCCATTAACTCCTCTACTTTAATTACAGTCTCTTCCCAAATTAATCCCTTTCATTTCTACGGACGCCATTATCCAGCAGCGAATAGAGCGAGCCTTAAATATTCAAATATTTCCGTATCACCTGTCCTTCCTTCCTTTTTTACCGTTTAATCGAAAACTATCCCGAAGAGGGAGAGTCGCTTCGCCGAAATCGTCCCGCTTAGCTCGAATCCCATGATAAACGGCTGTCTCGGTTCAGGAATTCCAGGAAAACGTTACATTATCCCCGATGTGAGCTGCACGTGATGCAACCTGGTAACGCACCGTGTATGTACCGGACCACCTATCGATCCATGCGCCACGGCCATTTGCATCGCAGATTTTTTCCGTGTCGGCCGAACGTGGATTATATTGAATCTCTCGTAATCGGCACTCGAGAATTCGGCGACAGAGATGAGTTGGGTGATTGCTCACGGGCAGGGACGCGCGATCGCATCGTGTGCTGCCCTCTGGTTTCGTACGTTAACTTTCACCGTTTTTTGCCCCAAAGGGCGGCGCAACGAATTTCTGGTAGGGGTTCGCGGTAAGCAGGACGCGTGTCCGTGCTAAGCGTGGAAGAGTTTCGAGGAAAGGCCGCTAGATGGCAGGAACTCTCGACTCGCGCGGGTGCTCTCGGTCGGTGAACGATCTGTCGGTAGATCGGCGTCGACCGCTGCAGTAGCCGCTCGTGGCGGCATCGGCTGGTCGAAGCTCGAACGCCCGCGGGGCAGACTCGTTCCTTGGCTCCCGAGCTTGGCGACGCGCGGCGAGTGAAGGTGGGAGTGCTGGCCAGCGGACCCGTCCCCGAGGAAGAGCACGGTGTGACGTAAACGGTGATCCAAACAAGTATCAGCTGTGTGGCAGTCATTGTTCGCGTTCGTTCTGGCAGTTCAACGGGAGGCCCGTTTTCTTCCTTTTCCTTGTCGGCTGATCGAACGGGGTCCGCCGTTGCCGCGGAGGTCGGTTCTCGGGGAAAGGTGGGCAAGACACGGGGCGCGAGAAAGAGGGGTGGACCCACGACTCGCGCTCGTCTCGTGCGAGCCTGGCTGCGTGCGTGCGTGCCCCAGCCCCAGCCCCACCAGCGGACTTCGGGACAATAATCGTGTGAAAAACGGGGCGGTACGCGCACAAGCCTGGCCTCGAGCGGCGAGTCGGACGACGGTGGACTCGCTCCGCCACCGCGCAAAAGGTCCCGTAGTTCTCTCCCAACTACTCTCAGACCAGCGGACGAGCACCACTCAAACGCAGACATGGAGAATTATCGGTAATGCGTTTGACTTTTCTTCTTTTCTGAATTTACATCTCGATGGATCTTCTTGCTCCGATTTCCTCGAATCTACTCGCTTCCAATGGATTCATCGAACAAGGCGATGCCTTACACTTGATCGTAATGACCGTTCTGTGTGCATACCACAGCACGATGCAGCAAGCCTCGAACGGAGGAGCTATCTCCACCGGGCCTCAACAGAACGGGGATGCTGCTGACTCCGGTGGATCGCATGCTAACGGGAACCTAGGTTTGGGACCTGACGGCGAACTAAACGGAATGAACGGCGAGACGAATCGAACCATCGGGCCCCCTAAGATTATGGATAAAACGAATCAAGATATCGTGCGGCTCATTGGACAGCACCTCAAAACCGTCGGGCTGGAGTAAGTTTTAGCTAATATTATTTTATTTAATTGTTTTATGTCAGGTACCGTTTTATAATGTCAATGGTACATAAACAGATGCGGTGCTTTGGAAGGCTTAAGGCAAGATCAGGTTTACGATCTGAAATAATCCTGGGTATTCATGGTGACTAATACCTGCATTATTTTGTTTTTCAAAGTAACAGGGTGCACACAATTTAGAAGAATGTGGGAGATTGGTGACTGTCATCTTGCTATTTATGCATCTGGTGGAACTCTAAAAATTATAGCTACTTAATGTTCTTTGTTTCTTGATGTTTGTCGAGGGCATTGTATCACAAAGTATTCGAACTATATACCTTTGGTGGGAGAAGCCTAATTATAGATTCTTGGAGTACAATAAATTCTCTCTCGTGTACCATATATTTCTTATAATATGGTAAGCATGGCAAAGCATTTGCACCATGATTCTTGGGATGCATAATGGTGTTTCTGAGACTGGAGATGATAAAATTAGCTAGTTGCCCGATAACAACAGTGAGTGAATCAAATTGCTTAAACTGAAGTTAGAAACACCCTCAATGTTTATATCGCGGCGATGGATGTCAACAGGTAGAAATTTTTGAATGGAGCCATTGCAAAGCATTATGGAACGGGTACCATTCCAATAGCAAGAAAGACTTTTGCTCTAAGAAAACATAGCTGCTCGATGTATTGTTTCAAAATCAAATTATTTCACAATACTGCTTCCAGTCGTACCGCAGATCTGCTGATGCAGGAATCGGGCTGTCGGCTAGATCATCCAGCCGCTGCTAAATTTAGGCAGCATGTTATGGATGGGGATTGGAACAAAGCTGACCATGATTTGAATGAACTCAAATCGTTTTTAAATGGTGCTAGCCAGAGTCTGGTGGTAAGAATTGCAACCCATTACTTGTGATAACTTAAACTTGAATGGCTTTGGAACCATAATGTCCCATCTTTTAGGAGATGAAATTTTTATTATTGGAACAAAAATATTTGGAGTATCTGGAAGAAGGTTTAGTACTGGATGCACTACAGGTTCTGCGCAATGAACTGACACCATTAGGGCACAACACAGGTCGCGTTCATCAATTGTCAGCATTTATGATGTGCAGTGGACGCGACGAACTACAGGTATTACTATGCCTGAAATATAACTTAATATGATAATAACGAAGATGCTGACTCTAAACAGTTTTGCCAAAAGCGTTAAATCTTAGCTTTCTTTGTGTAAACTCATACGGAGGTGTGTGCATCGAAAATTGGACCACTAGCAAGTAGATGTTTATTGACAGACTCGCGCGGGTTGGGATGGAAAAGGATCAGCTTCGAGAGCTGCTCTGATGGACAGATTACAAAGGTATCTGCCACCTTCCATCATGTTGCCTCCGCGCCGTCTTCATTCTCTCCTTTGCCAAGCAGTCGAAATGCAAAATCAGCAATGTACATACCACATTACTCCCACTCAGGTATTAACTGCATGCGGCATTATTACCTGATCGCGATCCACGTGAAATAAATGTATTTAATATTTTTGAAAACTCTGTTGTCAGACAAGTTTAGAAAATGTCTCATTGCTGGTCGATCATAGCTGTAGTAAGGAGCAATTCCCATGCCATACCACCCAGGTGCTGAATGATCATTACGATGAAGTTTGGTACTGCAAGTTTTCTCCCGATGGGCTTAAGCTGGCCACAGGATCTAAGGATATGACGGTCATGCTTTGGGATGTTGACCCTGTAAGAGAATAAAATCTACATTATGCAGTCACAATTTTTCCAAGTTTCCAAAACTTTCTTTAACTTTACAAGTCGACTGAATATTCAAACCACATTTTGCACCAAATATGTCACTTGGTCTGGTAACTGTTGGATTTATTCTCTGCTCGACTACCTTCGTTCTTAACACTTATACCGTTACTGTTGTTCAGGAAACATTACGGGTAACGCACAGAAAGACGCTGGAAGGGCATAACTATGGAGTGGCATTAATTGCATGGAGCCCCGATAGCAGCTACTTAATAGCCTGTGGTCCAGAAGATTGTCCGGAGTTATGGCTTTGGAGCGTTGATACTCCCGAATGCGATTTGCGGGTCAAACTGACGCAAAGCACGGACGACTCGCTGACAGCGTGTGCTTGGCATCGAGATGCCAATAAATTCGTGACGGGTGGCTTACGAGGGCAATTCTATCAATGCGTACGTTTCCACGCTCAACATTAAAGGATTCCACCCTTTAGTTATCTCGATATTCTTTTCCAGGATCTGGATGGAAATGTATTGGATTCGTGGGAGGGAGTACGAGTCAAATGCCTTTGGTGCAGAAGTGACGGAAAAACGGTACTAGCTGCAGACTCTCACAACCGCATTCGTGGTTATAACTTCGACGAGTTGTGTGATTTTACAATGTCTGTACATATATCATCGCCCTAGACGATTTTCCACGATTTGAGTCAAAAGGTCACCCTGTCATTCTCCTTACAGACTTCAGGAAGATCATCCGGTCATATCATTTAGCGTGAACAAAGCGGACAGATTGGCTTTACTAAATGTCGCCAATCAGGGCGTTCACCTTTGGGACCTACAAGACAGATGTCTTGTTAGGCGTTTTCAAGGTGTCACGCAAGGTCACTTCACTATTCACAGCTGCTTTGGTGGCGTTAATCAGGACTTCATTGCATCTGGCAGTGAAGGTTTGCCACAACACTACAGAAAACCATCCAACCTCCTGACAGTTTCTGAACTCGTAATTAATATAAATGATTGTTGATACTTTACAGATAACAAGGTGTACGTTTGGCACATTAAGAGGGAACTTCCGATAGCTACCCTGACAGGACACAGCAGAACGGTTAACTGCGTGTCCTGGAATCCCGTGTACCATCAAATGATGGCTTCGGTCTCGGATGACTGGACGGTACGGATATGGGGTCCAAGGTCTTCGTCTCCGGAGAGATCGGATAATGCTAAGACTGGTTAGTGTGCAAATTAGGTTGGAGAGCTTGCATAGAATTCATTCGGAGTTATTGGCACAAAAGTGCATCCATAATACCTTTAGACCGTACCATAAAAATATACGTCTATTGCAACCTTCTTCTATTGTTTAATTCTTTTAGAAACGTAAAAACCAAAATCGTGATGATTTAATACCCTGGAAATTAGTGTTCCACACGGATTTATAAAATATCTTCGTTTATATGAAATCAACTGAAAAAAAAAAGAACCTTATTTCGTCGTGAATTCTAAAAATTCAGGAGATAAAACGCCAGAACCACACATTTCAAGTCAGCTGAGATTTTACATCTTTTCCATGATAAAGAATGAACTCATGAATATAATCGATTGAGGTACACATTCACGTTTGTCATCAAAGTGTGGAAAAGAAAAGCCAGGCGCACTCTTTTCCCTTTTGATGTTTAAATGGAGTCTTTGTATTTCAGCTTCACCGGAGAGTAACTCGTCAAAGAGTAGCGGCTGGCACGAAATGGTGTCGTAGCGGACTGCAAAGCATCGACACTCCCATGACCCCATGGTGTTCAAAAGACTGTCCCGTTGGCTATCGTGTTGACTCCTCTACCCTTTTTAACGATTCCCCACTGCACTGCTACCCGTGGTCGATGAATTGTCAACTGTCTCGCCGGGGTGGACCGGGGGATGACAGGAGTTGGCATCCACGTGCCAACCGGTACAGATAATTTAATAACCACGTCTATCCGGGGAGTCTGTGTATACGTTTCCGCGAATAATTTGCGGGTTTGCTGGGAAATTATAAAAATCCGTTCCATGATGTCACGACTCGATGGCGAGCCGCACATGTACGATTGAATAACTGAAGGTAGAACAGAGCATAATACGATTACTGAAGTAGCGTAAGTCAGGCGTTGAGTTTAAGAGGACTCTTCGTTTTTAGGATCAGTGTAAGTTAAGGGTAAGGAGTTTACGTGCATGGTCAAGAATAGAGCTGTCAAGCTGATACACGTCTTTTGAGCTTGTTCGAAATCTGCGAGAAAGAGTCGTCACGCCTCCGTTGCGTGTTCTGCGGAAATTTATTTATCGTGCCAATAAAATATTTTCAATAAAACAGGAAAAAAAAGCTGAGTAATGCTGCAACTTGATCTTCGAAGGACGGTTATCGAATATCGGCCCAGCAGAATCGTCATATAACAGGCACTGCTTCTTGTTTCCTTGATCGAGCCTCTTGGTAAAATTGTTTCCGAGCAGTGGCACTAGCAACCTCGAAATTTGTAGGATTTTACAAGAGGGCGACCTTAAATGAAAGAGAAAAACTAAACGATCGACCCAGTATCGCCGCTAAAATCATTGCAATAAGACTCGTTTTTCTCTAGCAACGATTCAAAAATATGAGTCTTGTTGAAAAAGGGATAAAGTAATTTTCGATGTGATCCTTGAACGAGTCGATTCGATGGGAGAAGTCTTTATATGATTCAGTAGATAAAAGAAATCCAAAACAAGTTTTATTTATATTCAGTAGATTGATTTTATATTGTCGAATACATATTTAACGTTGGATAGATTAATAACGTTTCATTTCTACCATTAACTGCCATATTTTTTTAAAGGCTATTACTAATGTAGTACATCCATGCATTATAATTCGATATGCAGCACCACGCCATTATGTAGAAATTTCGCCTCTTTCAATTGACTGGCCTCGCAAGGCGAATCAGACCGTACGTGTAAGTTCAATATAATTATACTATTGCCTACGAATACGATTCATACAACTGATTTAAATAAGAACAAAATTACTGTGATTTTCTAGATATTTTAAACTACGTTCGAAACGTCTTCGTATAACTCGTTCTGCCACTATTGCTACTGTTATGAAAAAATTGAATACTTCAGTAAACGCTGTTCCGATCTAGAAATAAATTTTAAGGTAATAGGATCAGATGTTAGCTCCATTCCTTGATCGGTAAATGTCTAACGTTTTACGCGATTTTCACGATAATCGAACTATGCATTGGCAGTTAATGGAACTGAAATATCAGAACGTCTCGAACGTGTTTTCTCATCTGAAAAGGTAAGAGCAACCGAAGGTTTCACTATATCGAGAGCAATGAGATATATATGTACAGATATGCCTTTTTCAATAAATAACGTTATGAAGCACAATTGCGCGTAAAAAAGTGTAAGTGTTATGTCGGATACGCGAGAACTCTCGAGTTCAACTATAAAACGTAACGGGAATAACTGTATCACCATTTGCGATTGCCCTCGGTGCCTTAGCACTCGTATGATCTCAATAAGGAACTTGTGCAATTCAGTTTATTTAGCGAACTATACTTACAAACCTTAGAAATAATGAATGACCACGTTTAAGTGTACAAACGGCAGGGCAGATTACTTGTATTCGGTTGCCCGTCGAGTTAGAGCCCTTACACCAAGATGAGACCCATTCGGTGAGGATAGGCAATAACGATATACAATGGCTAATTTAATAGTTCAGAGGTTTGTCGCGAATAAGAGCGGAAATTCGATGGAAACTCTTTATCACGAGTATTTGCAATTAAACCAATGGGTGTAATCTCGTAATTGCTGGGGAAATACTATTTTAAACACGAGACACCAACTGTTTAGCCTCGGCTGAATTTTGTTTGCATTTGCCTCCGTAACAGCCCTACGGGCGTAGTCCTTACGTTCAAATTGAGCCGTTGCTGCGATTTTTTCAAGGGAAATACAGAGATTTGAAGCGATTTTCGAGGAGGTTCATGGTACTTTCAGTCCGTTTTCGGACTGCCCTGTCCCCAATGAATTTTCCTCGCACCTACCACTAGATTCCGACGCCCGGGGAGGTCGGGGGTCTGATTCGGGGCAGCTCGGCGGGCGACCGCCAGAGGGCGCGCGCCGGCCGAGCGAGGACGAGTCCAGACGAGTCGGACTCGTTCGGACGAGTTGTCGCTCGTCGGCCGTGCTCGCGCGAACAACGACCGCGAACCGGGAGTAACGAGTGGGCGTCGATGCCGATGTAAGCGGCGCCTCTCTCTTCGTTCCGGATCGTGCGATTCAGGTCGATCCTCGACCGAGAGCTTCGGAGCGGTTACGATTTTTGTGCGCGGACGATGGCTCGTAATCGAAGACCGCGGGTGTCGAGGTCGCACGGATGGCGCAACTCGGAATTGAATTTTTTCAATCCCGAGAATTCCAACGCGCTCGACACGCAAGATCGGTCAAGCGTGCAGCGCTCGCCGCCCTCCTCGAGTCGAGAGGATGCACAGAAGCGAGAATCGAGGGACAACCGGGCGGTCCTCGCCCCGTAGAGACGGGACGCACCCTGGAACGGGCACTCGCGACGGCCGGTTGGGGTGGATCGGCTCGGAGAAGACTCGTGGGCCGCAGAGCACGCTCGCTCGGTCTAGCCCGACCGGTCTCTTACGTGAAAGTAAGTCGCTGAGTTGGGCCGAGCACGCGTGCCCGCGGTTCCCGGGTGGCGAGTGGCGGCGAGTGGTGGCGAATTGTGGTGAGTGGTGGCGAATTGTGGCGAGCGGTGGCGAGCGGTGGCGAGCGGTGGCGAGCGGTGGCGAGCGGTGGCGAGCTGGTGGCGAGCGGTCCTCGCGCCTCCCCCACCCCCGGGGCCCGCTCGGGATCGCCGCTTCGGCCCCGGTCGAAGGAGGGACGAACGAACACTCGGGCCGACAGCGGCTGAGAAAACGGACGGCTTCCGCGCGACCGATCCGGTCGAGTTCTTTCCGAGCCGGCAACTCGTCGACGCGCCGACCGGCACCCCCACTCGTCCGCTCCCCCGGGTTCGCCCGACATGAGGGGACGAGTCCTCGCGGCCTGCCTCCTGGGGCTCGCCCTGGCCCGGGCGGGAAGTCCCCGGCTGCCCAGGACATCGGCCGATCAACGCGGCGTGCGCAACGCCAACCTGGCCGGCGGCAACCTCACCGTCTCCAGCTCCGGCCCGGCCCCGGGCTCCACCTCGGCGGGCGCTCCGAGCGGCCTGCTCGCCCTGGCACCGCCGCCCTCTCCGTCGAGGGGCTCCCAGAGGAACAGGTCAGTGATCGACGACTCGGGCGAGGCGCTCCGGTCGAACCCGGCAGCTGGACGCGGGTTGCAGGGGCGTTGCGTAAATCGCGGCCGATCGGCGCCAATTAGAAGGGAATTCCGTCAACGGGCTCTTTCCCCTTTCCCCTTTCCCCTTTCCCCGTTTCCTCTTTTCCCAGCGGCCCGCCGGATGACGTTCGCTCGGAGCGTCGAGTTCGACCACGGCGACTCTTGCGTAATCGGACCCGCCTGTCCTCTCGCGTCGGATTCGGCCACCTCTCGAAAGGGGCCCTCTCCGCCCTTTCTCTTTTCACTGCTTTTCCCTCTGTTTCCAATCGCGCGCCTTGCCGCCCCCGGAGGCGGTGGCAGATCCGACGAGGAAAGGCCGAGACGGGAGAGCTCCGGGTCGCGTTCGGCTACGCGTCGGCGAGGCGCGAGGAATCGGACCTATTTGCGGGAAGCGACGTTACCCATCGTTGTCCACAGCCCAGGGCGGGATCGGAACGGCATCGCTTGACCGCGAAACGAGTTTCTTTCCCGGCCGAGTTTTCGGATTCTTCGCTCCCGTTCTCTCGCGACTGCGGGTCTCCGCGGAAGTCTCGAGACGCCGGCGAACGACTAAGACCGCACCGTCGAGCGGGGAAAGTATTTTCTAATATTTTCACTTCGTAATGGTTTTCTTCCTGCTTCGACTCGACTCGACTCGACTCGACTCGACTCGGCTCGGCGCTGGACGCGGGTCCCGGACCGATCGAGATCCCGATTAGGTGACCATCGTCACGCGAGTCGACGGTGTCGATTCGGAGGGGTCTCGAGAATTTGATTTACAAGCGCGGTACAAACCCTGGAAGCCCGAAAGGGTTTCTTTGCAGTGGACTCGATCTCTCGTTCGCTCGGAGAACCTCGCTCCGTCGAGTCGATTCGCGCGGTTGCGAAAGCCGTCCTGAAATCTCCGGCTTCGCGCCAGTCACGAAGTCGTTTGATCTCGTTGCATGCCAAACGAATTACCGGTCTCGGCTGTTCTCTTTATTAAAATTGCCGGTAACCATTCAACGTTAGCGGGATCGAGTAATTATTAAGGGGATCGTAAATCGCCCCGTGCCGCGTTCTCCGTATTTCGAGAAAATACCAACGATGCCAGGTTTTATTCTTTTTTCTTGACATCGGAGAGAGGCACGGGCCCGGCATTCGACCGTTGGACGGCAAGTCGCGTACTTCGGATCGGTCCTCTGTCCACGATCGGCAGCGCGACTGAGCGTTGTCAAGTGCTGGGGCAAAAAGGTTGCGATTACGACGTAAGGTTTTCACGAGATACCGCAAGAGACAAGTATCGCAGGAATCGGGTGCCGCTGCCTCGTGGCGGAGAAAGCGACGGAATCGCTTCGTCCGGAAGGACGGAAGGAAGGACGGAAGGAAAGAGGGCAGGAGAATGGGAGAGGGAGGAACGCAAGAGAAACGCCCGGCCGTCGGCGCCAGGGGAAGGGGGATAGCCGTAGGAAGGTCTCGTCTCGTCTCGTCTCGTCCTCGGTCCGGAACCGGTTCCCATTGACCGGTGACCGGTCCACCGGGCGCTCGTTGACCCGAGTCGATTCACTCCGGTCGGCTTTCGGACACCTGTCGCCGAGAACCGGTGGGTGGCTCGTAGACGGTGTCACGTAACCGACTCGAACTCGCGAGCGTTGCGCCACGGCGCGACGTCCCGAGTTGCGACACGCGCCTCTCGAGTCCTCTTCTCGACTCTCTCCCCGTCTCCTCCGAGTTCGCGGACGCGGATTCGGTGGAAGGGTCGCGCGTTAGGGAGAAAGAAATAGGAAAGGAATTCGATTCGCCGCCGGCCGACTCACGCGGGCGACCACGCGGGCGACCACGCGAAACGAGAAAGGGATACGCTCTCCCGCGTTCGCTTTGCCGCGACTTCGGCCTCGTGCCGGGCGTTTCCGACTTCCGCTGCCGCCGAAGCTGTTTCGGTTTCTGGGATCGGAGAGACGATCGGATTGGCTCCGCGATTCGGTCGGCTCGCCGCTTTTCCTCGGGTGCCGACGTCACGGACGGAAGACGCGTGGATTCCACCCGCTGCTCCTACGAGGACGGCAGCCGAGGGACCGCGTTCTCGCCCCGTTCGTCCTTACGGAAAACGATTGAGCGAGGGGGCAGGGGGTCGTCCAAGGAACGAGTCCCGGCCGTTTAGAGGTCGAGAGGGCATCGCGCGGTCAATGTCGAGGATGTGGTCGCGTAACACGGAAAAGCGGAACGGCGGGGACTCCTTCCCTCGGTGGCGGAGCGGTTACCGGAGAAACTGGTCCATTGGGTCGTTAGGTAATCTGCAAATTTCACTCGGAATCGATCGGACGCGCGCCGACCGTCCCGAAGAAACGCGCGAGTCGGGAGGCCCTGGGGGTCGACGAGATTACTCGCCGTCAACGGCACGATTAGAACGTACGCGGGACTTTCGTTTCCCGGCTGCGAGGAGGGGAGCGACGACCGAGAGCAGGGCCGGCGGCGAAAGAAACGCGGCTCGGTCGAATTTAGGGGCGCGGTCCAGTTTTCCCTGGGCCGGGTCCGACCCGTACGTTTCTCCGTCCGGTTCTTTGCCGCTTTACGCAACGGCCGAGAACCGGGTCCGGTCGACGGTCGACCGCGTCGCTGGAACGTCATACCGGAATCGACGCGATCGGTCCGGCTAGCCGGATCGCACCTGTTCGCCGCGAGTCGACCGGGCGCCTCCTCTTTTTCTCTCTGTCTTTACCCCCCGCTCTCGGTTGTCGATGTCTTGCGAAAGGTTCGAGATCTTTCGCCCGGCTCGCCGTGGGACAAGACTCGAGAACTCGAAACGCTCGAAACTTGGTTTACACTCGCGCCAGACGAACCCCAAATCTCGAGTGCCGACCGACGGCCGATGCGGACGATGAGAGCTACGGTTTTGCTTCGACAGGGAGCAGTACCTCTTTAACGTCTTCGAAGTGATCGTCTCGACTCTGGAATCGAAACTTCAGCGAATCGAGAACTTGGACAAGGCCGTGGAGCATCTGATGAGGCGAGTCGAGGCTCTCGACTCCAGGGTGAACGACAACATCGAAAAGACGGATGCCGTGATCGCCAAGCTGAAGAGTCTGGACCTGAAGCTCTTCCACGGGCCCAGGGCGGCGGTAGAGTCCGGCGAGACATCGGCGGAAGCGGCCGGGAGGATCCGGGCCCAGGTCGCGGCTCCGGGTCTCCCCGATCGACAACCCGGTAAGTTCCCTCTTCGTTCCGAGTCGTGGCCGAAAGGTCTTTTCGCGGCGTGACGAAATCGCCCTGACCGAAACGGTTTTCCGACGTTGCAGGCCTTTCGCTCCGGTCGACACCCGGCGTCGACGAGCCGTCCGCCGAGTCGCTGGGCGAGAAGCTACACTCTCTGGATCGGAAGGTTTCCGACATCGACGACAAGCTCGTCGACTTGAAGAATCAATTGGACAACAATTTTTTGCCGAACGACGACATCAATGCCGAGGCCAGCGAAAAGAGGCCCGTCAGCGCGAGCGCGATAGACGCGGCCAAGACGATCGGGAACGAGGTCATGAACCATGTCAGCATCGAGATCGAGAATCTGCGCCAGGCGACCGGCAACATGGACCGCAAGCTCCAGTTCCACATGAACCTGGTCTCCGAGAACCTCGGGGCGGTTTACGCCATGCTCAGAGACGTGCACAACGCCGTCGTCGACAGAGAGGCGGCGGCCAATTTCAGTACGAGCACTCTCGGCCCTCGTCCCTCGAGAGCCAGCAAGATCGACCGGCTGGCCGAGAGCATGCATCCGATGCTCACCGTTTCGGAGAAAATGGACCAGGTCTGGAACGTCGTGGTAAGTCCACGCGAAAAATGTCTCGTCGTCGTCCGTGAGCTCGGGGCGGCGCCTCCGGGGCCCGTCCACGGGACTCCGCTCCGAGCCGATCTTCTGATTCGGATCGCGCTCTCGCCAGGTCGGGACCAAGAGCTCCGTGGACGACCTGGTGCCCAAGTCCGACGAGCTGCTGACGCAGACCCAGCGCCAGGAGCGAGCGATCAGCGAGATCCACGCCGACCTCCGATCCAAGACCAACAAGATCATCGAGAATCTCGAGGGCGTGGAGAGCAGACTCAGGAAGCAGGACGACGTCGCGATGCTCGCGCAGCGTCCGGTGCCGGCCGAACTGCTCCTCGACCCCACCATCGACAGGCTGGTCGAGTACGACCCGACCAGGTCGGTCCGCCCTTCCCTTCGACTTCTCGATCGGGCCGCGGACGACGCTCATCCGTTCGTTCCTGCGTTCAGGTACGTCGGGTCGTTGGAGGATCTGGCCATGGAGACCGCGCCGCCGACCGGGGTCGGTCCACCGGGAACGTCGACGGTCCCGCCCGGCACGGTGCCGGCGACGCCCTCCGGGGCGGCGACTCCGAGTAACGCCACCCAGACGCCGCCGACCTCGACCCCGACCCCGACCTCGACTCCGTCCCCGACCCCGACCCCGACCTCCACCTCCTCCGGCCAAAGATCGTCCCCGAGAAATCGTGGCGTCATCTTCCCGAGTGTCAAGAACAAGCCGAGTCCCGCCAACTCGACCTTCACCACGGATCTCCTGATCAATTACAAGGACATCAAGGTAACCTTTTGCTCCTTCTTGGAACGATCCTTTACCGCGACGTAAAAGAGTCGAACGCGTCGACAGGAAGCGCCTGGCGTAGAACGAACCCAAGGACTCAAGGAGCACCTTCTTTATCGTCGCGAAATCGGATAGAAAATTCTTGCTCGGTGAAAGCACGTCTTCGCTTAAGAGGTTACGGTTACACCCATCGGGAGAGGAACCGCGTTAGGATCCGTCTTCTCGTGCGCCGAATGTCGCTTCTTTTAACTGGAGTTGGAGGGTCTATCGTTCCATTTTCGGACCATCGAAAAAAGGCAAAAGGCTCGGTTAGCTCGACGGTTTTCTCGACCATTGAATTACTCGGAATAACACCGACAAAAGAAGTATTTATTGCCGCGTACCGCAACACCGCGACGCGCCTCGTCGGGCCGATCGAATTAATAGAGCGAATTTAACGAATTGCCAATGCCGGAGATAATATTTCTCGCGTTGCCGGCGACCCCACGAAACTTGATCGTGAAAAAGAGGATCCGTTCCTTACCGCCGCCCCGAGAAAGTTTCTCGACTGGCGGCACCTTCGACCAGTCGAAAACGATTTTCCTCCGCCGAGGAGGCGGACGGCCAGTTCTCGCCCGGGCACGGATCGTGCCTAGCTACGAACCGCTCCGGGAGAAGCCGACGTCGTCCTTGTCTCTGGATGTACAAGGAGAGTAATCGCTCGTAGCGACATGGTCAATTTCCAATAATAACGATCCGACACGGCTCGGTCCCGAGAAGCCGAGTGCCGAGCTCGCAGCGATTATCGGTTACGACACTTGGAAGGCGGTCGCGGAACGAGAACGCGCCGAGTCACGGCGCGTTCTCGTTCCTGGCGATCTGGTGGCGCGACCGGTGCGACCGGAAGCCCGGTTTTGTGCGCATTTGTGCCAGTTGGTTCTTGCTATCGGAAGTACGGCCGTTCTTAGTTGCTGAAAGCCAGCGGGTGTAAAACCGATCGGTTCTTTGGCCCTGTAAGCACCGCCGTGCTTCGTTAGCGGCGTGCCGATAATCCGTTCGAATTCCTTGCTTCGGCGCAATCGAGGAGCAAAGGGGGAAACGGAACCATTGGGTCTTCCCCCTCTATATCGTCGGGGCGGGTGTCGGTTTCCTCGCGTTCCGTTCTTTCGCAGTGGATTCCGAACCGGGTGAAAGTCGTTACGTGCTGCGCGAGGTGCGCGGTTGCTGGCTCGATCGTTTCAATTATTACGGGTAACGTTATTTTCTCGTAGCTCCCGGAGAAATTTCTTCTCCGTCCGTCCCCTTTAGAGGGTGGCGTTCCGTCCGAGATAAGTGACGGTTAGCGAGGTTAGACGGGGGCCATGGAACGGTTAACTAGCTGGAGTAAGCGGTGGATTCCCAGACCGTCACGCTCCGATCGACAGTAAATCGTGTCGATGGTTTCGTTTCCAGGGCTATTCCTGCGTGGATCTGCTCAATGCTGGCATGAGAGAGAGCGGCGTTTACTACCTTCAAATACGAGGAACCACCTATTGGTTCCTCAAGGTCTACTGCGAACAGGATATTGCCGAAGGAGGTTGGACGGTGAGTTCCCGTACCTCGCGCCGATTTTCCCGACCATTGCCGGTTCGGGGGCCGGAGCGTTCCATTTGCCGGGAACTCGGGGGAGTCCGTCAGGGCATTATTTCCGGTGTTTTCGAATCGAGGTCATTCCTTGTTGATACTTTGGCCCGTGCGGTTCATTTGTCCGTCTCGCGCCGGTTCCTGCGTTCCGCGACTTTTACGTTTCGAGAGAGGGCAGGAAAGTGTACGAAAGTACCCAGGAGGTAATTACGGCAGACGGCAGTGCCCGCGGCCGTTTCAAGAGCGCCGACGACGGTTCTCCTTTCACGACGCGACCCGCGCACGGATAGATGTGTCCGCATCGATGCTTCTCGACCATTTTTATACGCGTAACGATTATACCTGAGCTTTTCGTTTTCGACACCGAATCGCTGCTGCGCGTTCCCGATTTATGGGACGTTTCTATCTATTTCGATGAAACGCTCCTAACCTTTCATCGAAACGGAGTTTTCCTTCACTTTTGTAAGATCGTATACTGGTTATGATTCGAGTCGGTAAATCTTAGCACGGAGAACCGCACTTACGCAACGTTATTTCCTAACCGAAATCCTAGACTGTGTCTCCGATCGAAACACACAACGGACCCTTAACGCCAGTTCGCGTCTCCGTCCTTGTGTTCCAGTCCAGGCCAGATTGGGTTACATCTCTGTTGGAATAAGATCGAGATAAGATGCCAATGATTCTTTTCGTTCTCCGAATAGGTCATTCAACGGAGGGACGACTTCGGAGAGCCGAGAGAGAATTTTAATAGAGATTGGGCCGATTACAAGAACGGTTTCGGAGACCCCGCTAGGGAATTCTGGCTTGGAAATGAAAATATCTACATGCTGACAAACAACGAAGACTACGTGCTCAGAGTCGAGCTCGAGGATTTTGAGGGGAACAAACGGTGAGATACAACGTAGGACGAGAACCGATCTATGCAAAGGCATCGGTTTTATTACTCTTAAGTGCGAGAACGTAGGATGGGACGAAGGTAGGGTCAAAGGCTAAAAACGCTTCTCTAGAGCCACTCGCAATGGAACCATGTCAAAAACAGATTCTATCGGAAAGGGGGAACGAATAACCTCGGTTTCGCACGGCTGCTTCGCGCTCGCACTCGTGTTTCG
Source organism: Orussus abietinus (assembly GCF_000612105.2). NCBI lineage: Eukaryota > Metazoa > Arthropoda > Insecta > Hymenoptera > Orussidae > Orussus > Orussus abietinus. The sequence continues at coordinate 3,906,407 of NW_019396012.1, forward strand.
AAAGGGAATCGCGTAGGAAGGCAGTTGGGTGCAATTCGATCAAGGATTCCGGTTAAGAGGTCGTTAGAAAGGACGTTATCGATTCGGTGCGGCGCAACGCGAGAATATCGCGCTCGACCCTTTGGCTAAAGCCCGAGTCTGACCACGGATTAGTTCCGGGAGAGGGCACGAGGCGCGAGTATCGAGGGCGTGCGCACCTCCTCCGGACTCGGAGTCGTCCTCCCCCGGAAGAGGGGCCGTACGTTCCCTGTGCCGAACCAAGCGAACCAAGGCCTCGGGACCTCGTGAAAGGCAAATTCGGATTCTCCGCCCTTCGACGTTCATCGAGGTTCTTTGAGTCGCTTTGCGCTACTTTCGCATTGCCCGAGTGGTCCGATCGACGGAAGAAAGCACTCCTTTCCATAGGCTCGCTATTGGTTTTTGTCGCCAAGTGACCAAGGGCGTCCCTCTGATTCGACTCCGCCATTCACGGTAACAAAACCCGGGTTCGGGCGAGAAAAGTCACCGCCTTCTTGTTTCAGATTCGCCCAATATTCCCACTTTAAGATCTACTCCGAGGGGGAGTATTACAAGCTGGAGATCGATGGCTATGAGGGAAACGCTGGAGACTCCTTGAACGACCCGTGGTACGGTTCCAACAACAGTCCATTCTCGACCTATAACCGGTGCGTACGCGTTCAAGATTCTAGTTTTACGGGTTTATTCCGATGCGTAACGGAACTTGGGTTCTCGTGTTCGCACGTTAAGTGTTCCGTCGACGGGAGAAGTTCTAACCTTGTATTCTTACCATTGTACTTGGATGTTCAGAGATAACGATAGGTCGTCATTGAATTGCGCTTCGATGCTGAAGGGCGGATGGTGGTGGAAGTCCTGCGGGCGTGGATTAAACGGACTTTATCTGAACGACCCTCAAGATCTTACGGCTCGACAAGGTTCGTTCTCCTTGACAAGTCCATTGTTTGGGCATGGTATATTCGTCGGCATTTTAACGATAAGACGATTGAATCGATTTCAGGGATCGTTTGGTTCCGGTGGAGGGGATGGGACTACACGTTGAAGAAGGCCACCATGATGATCAAGCCAAAGGGCCCAACTCCGACCGTGTAGCAGCGGCTCGTCGCAGAGTGGGAGTCTTGAATTCATCGTGCCTGCAATCGATTAAACCTTGGCGCAACTACCTCCGTGCGAGTACCGTCTGCGTTTGCATTTAATTGCCAGGGTAATTTCGATCTTAGGGCTACTTCAGAGGCGATTCCGTGTAACCTCGCCATCTCGTTTCGGATCTTTACGGACTGAAGCGCATTTAAGGGAAGGTTCATAGAAATGATCCAGCACTCATCGAATGGCAAGGCTTGACATTTTCTGTATCGTTTCCCCTTGTAAGGCTCTTTGTTCGATCCATGAATTGAGATCGTTGTGACCTGATTCGCGAAAACGTGCTCGCAAGAATCCATCCTGTTGGCCGGTATTTATAACAAATTCTATGAGTTGCAAATTCGACTGGATCGGACGGCTCGTTTGCATGAAAAATTCACAACGGGGTAAGCGCAGTAGGTTAATCGTTAATTATAGTACTCAGCGAATCGAGGCTAAAGGGATAATGCTGCAACGTCCGGATAACTCAAAAACTCATTTCGAGGATTGCTCGAATATCCAGTAGAGTTGTTCGCTAAGTTTCAGCATCCCGTCGACACTGGCATATACTTATACCATTTGTATTAATTTAAAGGCATAATCAGCAGCTATGCGGTTTAACGTTGAAATATGTAACTACCGAGCATTCATGACATATTCCTTTCTTTTGCAGTTAGTGTTTCGATGAAAAGTTTTCATTGCATAGTGTGCTCGACGTATACAGAAAGCGACGCAGCATTTGATAACAAAGGAGGAAATTGACTTCATTCGATGTATCCGTCTAGAAATTAGTGCTACAATGGATCATAGATTTAATTAAATTTCACCAGAACAAATCACACCAACAGGGGCTATGATTTAGCGTATTTCAGGAAACGAAATTTTCTTAAGAAATCAAGTACAATACAGATTCTCTACAATGTTTTGGCTATTCGATTACAGAATCTGTTACACATGGCACCGCTATCGGTTACCCATGAAAAAAAAAAACAATTGTAAATAAGAATATCTTGTAACGAGTATTGTAATAAGTTGTAAAAAGTCCCTTAAGAAAGGTATGTTTTGTAAAGTAGATCGTAATTATAAAGAAACCTTGTTGTCCCTATACCCCATTGCGATTAGCAGTTGCTTAATCAGTGATTTATGGATGATTTCTACTAAAACATTATCTTTACAAACATTTATTAATCAAACCTAATTTTACTGGAACTTGCAGTTGCTCCGTAACTTATGTCCATTACAGAGATAAGTTGGGAGATTGCTCACGGGCAGGATCGTGTGTTCGCGTCCTGTGCTGCCCTCTGGTTTCGTACGTTAGCTTTCACCGTTTTTTGCCCCCAAGGGCGGCGCAACGAATTTCTGGTAGAAACTCGCGCACTCGCGATGGCGGTACCATCTACCAGTCGCCGTTGGTGGCTCACGTACTCGTGATGGTAATACCATGCGGCAGTTGACGGTGGTGGCTTACCTACACTTACCGACACTGCTCGCTTTTGATGGTAAGGGAAGAACACTCGTGACGCTCCATTTGACTTTATCTACTTATCTACTACCAGAGATGAATTGGGAGATTGCTCACGGGCAGGATCGTGCGATTGCATCCTGTGCTGCCCTCTGGTTTCGTACGTTAGCTTTCACCGTTTTTTGCCCCCAAGGGCGGCGCAACGAATTTCTGGTAGAGACTCGCGTACTGGCGATGGCGGTACCATCTACCGCGAAGTATCTCATATTTTTACTATAGTGAAGTTACGGAATCGCGGAGGATGTTCACTTTTACAATTTTCACTAGTATCCACCCCCTGAATTTCGAACTTTTCTGCCACATCGCGTGTCCTAACTGCGACAGAGTGCTGCTCGGTGTAGGTGTATTTCATACAAACGACAAAAATTCTGCTGCAGGCACATTTGTCGGTCGTCGACTGCCGTTGTGTGCTAATGAAATATCGGCCTTAACATTTTCAGTAGATTCGAGTTACAGAATCGACCTTCGAGTTCCGCCATGTTGGAAGTTCCGTCTTGCTCTGGCTTCAGTGCATCAACTAAGAACATTCAGTCGAGTCAGTTCTTTCCCAGGTCGGCATAAGTTGGTGAGTTTATCTGTTTTGTCGAGTTTCGACGTTCGAGGCTTACCGTGACGAAAATGGCATACCGTGGGGTAAAGGGTTCCGACCCATTCGTGTCGAAAACCTCGCGTAACGAACGGTTCGCTCAGATGTCGAAACAAGAGCAGATTATCCAACGGAAGAAACTTGAAATTCAGGCGAAGCAGCAGGAACAGAAGGCTAAACAAACCGTGGAGGGCGCGAAAAAACCCCTGCCCGCACAAGCGATCCCGTGTGCGGCCCCACCGACCAAAGTCAGCTCCTCACTCGAGTAAGTCTATTGACGTTGGTTTTCACTTATTGTTACGTTTAGAAATTTGTATCGATGAGAGAGCTATTGCACCAGTCGTTCTCGAAGGCTGTATGAGTGACCGTCATGAGCTAACCATTGAAACATCTGCATAAGTCATGCGACATCTCATGGTCTTGTAATCTCATGGTTGTAGTAATTTGTACGATCGGAAGGAGAACAACAACTACGACAAGTCGATTTGTTTCTTTTTTATTCAATTGTCCAATATAGGTTATGTTAGATATTGTTTAATTTACAGAAAGGAGGAGGAGAGACAGGCTATGTCGTCGACGGTCAATTTGTTTGCCAACGATGGTAGTTTTCTAGATCGGTTTAAGAAAATTGCAAACAACAAAGTATCCACGAAGCACAATCTAATGCAAGAAACCAGACGCAAACTGGAGGAAAGGAAGGATGAGATGAAAGAGGAAAGGAACCACGAAGGAACACGAGACCGAGATTACAGATGGAGTACGGAGAAGAGCAGAGATCGTGAGAACCGAAAAGACAGGCGAAGGGGAGACTCACGCCGTGGAAGAGCTTCCGGAGATAGAAGGCGAGGTTCCTCGTCGAGTCCGTCCCCCACTGGACGCGAGTCCTCCCCCGTTGCAGATTCAAGGCATAACTTCCGTCGGCCAGCTGTCAGCGGAGGTCGTTCGACGTTTGCCCAAAGACAGTTTCAGTCTCAAAACCTCCAATCTCCGAATCGAGTTGCGTCGATTCCTCCTCTGATGTCCCAAGCCCTGCTTCGGTCGACGAGTGTGTCTCCGTCTGACACGCGATTTGCGGCTCCACAATGCGGAATGCAGCCCCTCACCGAGGATTACAGCTGCCCAGATCCCAGGATGCGTATTCCACCACCTCGCTTGATTGGACCTCCACCGATAACGTCCGGAGCTCGTCGATGTGGGGTCCCCTTAACCGGTCCGCCTCCGTCTTCAATGTCCATACCCCATCTAATGCCGAGGCTCGTTGTCTCCGGGCCACCTCCGCCGCCGCCGCCGCCGCCTCCGCCCCCGCCACCGCCTCCGCCACCGCCACAATCATCGACTCGGCAGCAGCAGCAACAACAGCAACAGCAACAGCAACAACAGTCGACTTCTACCATGGTCGTCTCCTCGAGCATAAATTCAGTGCCACCGCCGAATCTAACCATTCCACCCCCCAACGTGCCGCCTCCTTCTGTTATTCGGAATGCACCCCCGCCACCGCTGATGGCGGCCAATCTGGGCTACCCGATTCCTGGTCGTCTGTCTATGACAATGGGGCCTCCCGATCTGCGAGTTCCGCCCCCAGTTGGGCCACCACTCGGACCGTCGCTCGGACCGTCGCTCGGACCGTCGCTCGGACCACCACTGGGACCACCACTGGGACAACCACTGGGACAACCACTGGGACCACCACTGGGACCACCACTGGGACCACCACTCGGACCACCACTGGGACCACCACTGGGACCACCACTGGGGCCACCACTGGGGGACCACCACTGGGACCACCACTGGGACCACCTCCCAACTTACGCACCTCGGACCGCCTAGGTATTGTATTGTACTTGGCGCCACGTCCATACAAAGATTGGAGGATGCTTTTAGCATTACCCTTGAGACAATTCTCGATCATGATCATTTTTCGATTGGTTTTTCCCTTTCTATGGTATTTGAACAACATTTTCTAACAAGTGGCAAAAGGAAATTGGGGTCTCTGGAAAAGCTAGAAAACTAGTAGGCACTGTTTTCGCATTAATCCTTGAAAAGAAATCTGAACCAGCTGTAGGAGGGTATACGCGTTGACTATCTTATCTGACAAAGGATTCTAAGTGTGTCCCGTAGAAGCGGAGCAGCTGGCCCGGATCGTGGCTGATTGCGGAGACGAGATCGAACAGGAAGCGCGAGAGAAGAACGCTGAAGATCCCAAGCTATGGTAATTACCAACCAAAGCTCTCGGTCTCTCGAATGCACTCTCCTTATAATTATGGAATAGCCAGAGGTTTGTTGACGGGCAACGTACATGGCGCTCCATCCTTACAGTAAGAGAGAGAAAGAGAGAACGAGAGGGGGGGTGAGAGGGTGAGAGGGTGAGAGGGTGAGAGGGTGAGAGGGAGAGAGAGAGAGAGAGGGGGGGGGGGGGTATAGAGGGCCCGGAAGAATTGAAAATCTTTCCTCTTTAGTGAAATATAACCCGCTGCTAGCACTGATCGGCAGGTACGCTGCGATAACTTATCGAAGCTAGCTCGAATGACGGTGAACTGTCGCAAGTCAAGATAGAACAGGGGAAAGTCAGCTGGCATGCGTGATTCCATATTAGTCCCGATATCGTATCTTGCGGTCTTGATTCGATTCCATCTGCCGCCAGTATTCGCGTCTCGTGAATGGAATGGTCTTATATACGTAGGAATACATCTTGTTTGACAGCGTTTTAAGTATTGTTTTAATCAAGGTTTCTGCATCAAAAGCAAAGTGCAGCATATCTGCAGTACAGGGGCTTGGTGGCGAAGTTCCGGACTGAAATGGTCGGCAGCAGAGATTGCGGAAGCTGCCTAGGTGCCGTGTTTGGGGATGGCAAGGTTGGCAGCGGAGCGGAACCGTATTGTCCGGAAGAAGCGTTAAGTGACACCGACGATCTCGAGAGACCACAGAGGCAAACGCCCTCGACCGGTGAGTGATTTCTGTCTTTGAGGTGGCTGTCGAGTATCGTTGTACCGACCACTTCCACTGTGTAGATCGACCGAAAGAGGAGAGCCGAGAGGAGCGGAAACGTCGGAGGCGCAGTCGGTGGGGCGACCCCGAAACAAAGGTACAGGTCACGCCGGTCGCGCCACTCGCGCCACTCGCGCCGGCCGGCTCTCCCGTGTCACAGACGAAGCCTCGTGGCGCCAAAGGGAAGAATCCGATGCTGACCAAGATCTCACGAAACGACCCGGTCTTGATCCAGTACGCGAGGCAAACATTCGGCACGCTGGAGCTCACCGAGGAACAGTGGAAGAAGGCGGAGGATCACTATAAGGTGGTCACTCGTGCCGATCCGACTAATTCTTAGCAATCGGTGCATCCGTTTCGTGAGGTCGGTGCCACTGAATTTAGTCGACTTGAAATTCGTTTCTTTCAGATCAATTTATTGTACCAAAACCTCCTCAAGAAACGCGAGGAAGTGAAGCGTCTGGAGGCCCAGGGAAAGCACAAGTACGAGTACGATAGCGACGAGGAGACCGAAGGCGGCACGTGGGAGCATAAGCTGCGCTCCGCCGAAATGGAGGCCACGCAGATGTGGGCGGAAGAGTTGACTGCTCAGGCCGAGGGTAAACATCACATAGGCGACTTCTTGCCCCCGGACGAATTGAAGAAGTTTATGGAGCAGTACAACGCGATCAAGCAGGGAAAGGAACCAGACCTAAGCGATTACAAGGAGTTTAAATTGAAACAGGATAATATAGGTACGATCAGTCTTTCGGTATTGCATCCTTCGGGCGAAATTGATGGAAACCTAAACTATTGCGTGTCGTATTTTTCAGGCTTTCAAATGTTACAAAAACTCGGCTGGAGCGAAGGCCAAGGCTTAGGAAGCGAAGGAAGTGGCCGAGTGGATCCCGTGAATAAGTACGTATATGTCTTCTTTTGAAGTTTCGAGCGTGCCCGTGTGGAAGAAGTACGATCGTTCCAAACTAATATTTTACCTATACTCGATTGTTGGGTATCTTGGAATGGTTGGGCGCACCGGGTCATGGCATTAATGAGGCCACTTTTTTTTTCCCCCTTGATACGTGACTTCGCATTATCCATCATTTGGATCATTATGCTTCGAGTAGATGCGACAAGTTGTTTATGTTTTCGGGAAAGGGTACAAAAAAATGGTATTCTATCGTTTCCAAGATCGTTGATCCGCGTTGGAATTCATTGTTCAATTTGAAACGACTTAAACACAGTACGCGTTAAGAAACGTTGACTACTCGTAGTAGTAATCGTTTCATATCCTTGACAGAGCCACAAGTAGACTTGATTCCGCTGGTCTTGGCGTCGACAGACCGGACGGTATCTCGAGGGACGATGACGAATTCGACGCGTATCGAAAACGAATGATGCTGGCATATAGATTTAGACCTAATCCACTGGTAAGTTTGACAATGAAAATGTTCGAAAACACTTTGCTTATCGATGAGGTGATCTGATGTTTGCCGTGCGTTTTGTTTATAGAATAATCCTAGGAGACCTTACTACTGATTCATCGTTCTCAGCTGCAAACGTAAGATTGAATCTTTTCATCTCTAGACACTATTAACTTTGTACATTTAAAGGCGCGTTACAGACACATTGCGTCAAAGATCGTTGGCATAAATACGGGAATGTCGTTAAATAAAGTGATACCGTCTTCGCATACAGAATTCTAAGAGAAAATGAATTGCTACAATATTTCTGCATGTGTTATAGCTAGTCGTGGTTCTAGTTTCGAGTTGTGGCTTTTCAAAGCGTCTCTTTAGATTAGCGTAGTATTTGTACAATTGTCCAATTAAAAAATTAAATATTTTGTAACATTGTTATTTAGAACCTGTATGAGCGTTGCGTGCTCAATGCCGTAATTATAAAAATATTTTAATTGTCGAACATCAGATAAATAAGGATTGAAGATAACTCCAGATGGTCAATTTTTGGTTGATCTAGAGATCTTTTACTCGTCGTTAATAAACGTGCGATCGCATTCTGTGCTGCCATCTGGTTTCGTACGTTAGCTTTCACCGTTTTTTGTCCCCAAGAGCGGCGCAACGAATTTCTGGGAGGGACTCGCGTACTGGCGACGGCGGTACCATCTACCAGTCGCCGTTGGTGGCTCACGTACTCGTGATGGTAATACCATGCGTCAGTTGACGGTGGTGGCTTACCTACGCTTACCGACACTGCTCGCTTTTCATGGTAAGGGAAGAACACTCGTGACGCTCCATTTGACTTTATCTAC